>NC_132796.1:53247931-54497931 GCF_048418805.1 Vulpes vulpes
AGAATTTTCCAATACTGACCAAAGATATCAAGCCATAGATTTAAGAAGGTCTGTGAGCCTCAGTAGGATAAGAGAGCCATGAATAAACATATCATAACTGGACTACATGAAATCAGAGACAAAGAGAAACCTGAAAAGTGGTCAAAGAGAAAAGATACATCTCCTTCAAAGAAACAACAAGTAGACCTATAGCCAACTCCTCAATAGGAAATATGGAAATCAAGGAAAACGGGTAAATATTGTTAAGGGTCTAAAAGGAAATGCTTGCCTAAATAAGTCATGGGAATAAAAGGCACAACATAGGGCATATACTCAATGATATTGTAACAGCATCGTATGGTGACAAACGGTAGATACACTTGTGGAGAGTGCAACATAACGCATAGAGAAGTTGAATCACTATGTTGTACACCTGAAACTGATGTAACATTGTGTGTGAACTATACTCAAATTAAAAAGTCACTAAACAAAATTAAAAAATAAAAAGGTCATTTGCTCCAGTGGCTCTCAATCCTGGCCTTACATCAGAATCACTGGAAGTGTTGTTAAAAGTGGCTGGTTACATAACTTGTGGGGTCCAGAGTAAAATAAAAATGCCAGCCTTATATTCAAAAAGTAAAGAGTGGGGGAAAGCCTTTAAAGGTACTAACATATAAAGCTTTTTCCTTTTTAACCATAACTTCTGTTTCTCTGCCTCTCTGTCTCTCTGTCTGTCTCTTGACTTGTCCTGGAATTTTTTTCTTGCCTAGTGTTATTCTAAATAAAAATCAATCAATCAATCTTTCTAAAAAGCAAAAATCCTAAAAAGTGAACTGAAATAAAAATATGTTCCTTTTTGTGCATCAAAGGACACTATCAATAGAGCGGAAAGCCAACCCATGGGTGGGGAGAGGGACGGAGAAAATATTTGCAAACCATATATCTGATAAGGGATTGATGTCCAGAATACAGAAAGAACACCTACAACTCTTCAACCAAAAAATAAACAGCCCAATTCAAAAATGGGCAAAAGATATTTGAATAGACATTTTTCTAGGGAAGATATACACATGCCCAATAAGCACGTGAAAAGTTGCACAAAATCACTAGTCATCAGGAAAATGCAAATGAAAACCACAATGAGACACCACTTCACACCCATTAGAATTTGCTATTATGTTCAAAAAAGAAATAAGCCTTGGAAAGAATATGGAGAAACCAGGAACCCTTGTGAATTGTTGATGGGAATGTAAAATGGTACAACCACCATGGAAGGCAGTATGGCAGTCTCTGAAAAAGTTAAACATAAAGCATATTCTACTGCTGGGTATATACCCAAAAGAACTGAAGGTAAAGAGACAGATATTTATGCAGTCATGTTCAAAGAAGTGTTATTCATAATAGTCGAAAAGATGGAAACAACTCAAGTGTCCAATGACAAATAAATGGATAAACGAAATGTATTTACATACAATTGAATATTATTTGGCCTCAAAAGAGGAATGAAATTCTGATACATACTGCAATGTGGATAAAACTTGAAAATATTAAGTAAAATAAGCCAGCCAAAAAGGACAAATATTTTATGAATCCGCTTATATGAGTTACTTGGAGTCAAATTCATAGACACAGAGAGTAGAATGGTGAATGCCAGGTGCAAGAGTGAGGGGAAAATAGGAAGTTATCGTTTAATGGGTATAGAACTCTACACTTAAAAGTCGTTTAAATGGTAAATTCTATGTGATATATATTTTACCCAAAAAAACTTTTTCTCCAGACAAAAAAGTGAAGAAAACTCATAGCCAGCAGATCCCCAGTATTAAATATATGAAGGGAGACCTGTCAGAACCACTGTAATTCCAGATGGAAACATGGAAATTCGGGACTCTCCCGAATAACTCTCACATTTTCTACAGTTATAAATTACTTTTTCTTTGGGAAATTGTAAGAAGAATATTGATTTCTTAAACCCTTTTAAACTTTGCTCACAATGACCAAAAATAATTCTACACTGTAAGTACAAGTCTCTCTTTCCTCATAAAGCCCACACATAGGAATCACTGGACCATAAACTGCACTAAGGGCAATGATGACAGATCACATTGAAAATGTGAGTTTGGAATTCTAATTCCAAGGGGTACATGCACCTCAATGTTTATAGCAGCATTATCTACAATAGCCAAAATATGGAAACAGCCCAAGTATCTGATGAATGGAAAAAGAAGATGATATATATGATATATATGTATGTATACACACACACAATGGAATATTACTCATCCATAAAAAAGAGTGAAATCTTGCCATTTGCAATGACATGGATGGAGCTACAGAGTATTATGCCAAGTGAAATCAATCAATCAGAGAAAGACAAATAAATACCATATGATTCCACTTATATGTGGAATTTAGGAAACAAAACAAACGAGCAAAGGGGGTAAAAAAGAGAGAGGGAGGCAAACCAAGAAACAGACTCTTAACTATAGAGAACAAACTGACGGTTACCAGAAGGGAAGTGGGTGAGGGGATGAGTTAAATAGGTGATGGGAATTAAGGAGTGCACTTGCTGTATACTCTTGTGAAAACTCCTTGTAATGTACTCTTTTTTCCCACTTACAAGCAAAGTGGATATTCTTCCTAAGATATTTCCTGTGCACACTTGAGGTGGTGGTTAATTTTATGTGTTAACTTGATTGGGCCACGGCATGCCCATATGTTTGGCCAAACATTATTCCAGGTATTTCTGCAAGAGTGATTTTGGATGAGATTCACATTTAAGGAAACAGGCTGAGTAAAGCAGACTGCCCTTCCTAATGTTGGTGGGCTTGATCAGCTTTTTCCCGTCTTTGGACTCAAACCAAACTATCAGCATTTCCCAAGTCTTGAGCCTTGATTAATTTATTATAAGTGGCTTACACAATCATGGATTCTGACAAATCCCAAGATCTGCCAGTTGAGTCAGCAGTCTGGTGATTTACAGTGCAAAGACCAACAGGCTCAAGATTTGATGTCCCACAGAGGAAGGTCAGCATTGTTTTCTATGCAGGCTGATTAGATCAAGCCCACCAACATTAGGAAGGGCAGTCTGCTTTACTCAGCCTGTTTCCTTAAATGTGAATCTCATCCAAAATCACTCTTGCAGAAATACCTGGAATAATGTTTGGCCAAACATATGGGCATGCCGTGGCCCAATCAAGTTAACACATAAAATTAACCACCACCTCAAGTGTGCACAGGAAATATCTTAGGAAGAATATCCACTTTGCTTGTAAGTGGGAAAAAAGAGTACATTACAAGGAGTTTTCACAAGAGTATACAGCAAGTGCACTCCTTAATTCCCATCACCTATTTAACTCATCCCCTCACCCACTTCCCTTCTGGTAACCGTCAGTTTGTTCTCTATAGTTAAGAGTCTGTTTCTTGGTTTGCCTCCCTCTCTCTTTTTTACCCCCTTTGCTCGTTTGTTTTGTTTCCTAAATTCCACATATAAGTGGAATCATATGGTATTTATTTGTCTTTCTCTGATTGATTGATTTCACTTGGCATAATACTCTGTAGCTCCATCCATGTCATTGCAAATGGCAAGATTTCACTCTTTTTTATGGATGAGTAATATTCCATTGTGTGTGTGTATACATACATATATATCATATATATCATCTTCTTTTTCCATTCATCAGATACTTGGGCTGTTTCCATATTTTGGCTATTGTAGATAATGCTGCTATAAACATTGAGGTGCATGTACCCCTTGGAATTAGAATTCCAAACTCACATTTTCAATGTGATCTGTCATCATTGCCCTTAGTGCAGTTTATGGTCCAGTGATTCCTATGTGTGGGCTTTATGAGGAAAGAGAGACTTGTACTTACAGTGTAGAATTATTTTTGGTCATTGTGAGCAAAGTTTAAAAGGGTTTAAGAAATCAATATTCTTCTTACAATTTCCCAAAGAAAAAGTAATTTATAACTGTAGAAAATGTGAGAGTTATTCGGGAGAGTCCCGAATTTCCATGTTTCCATCTGGAATTACAGTGGTTCTGACAGGTCTCCCTTCATATATTTAATACTGGGGATCTGCTGGCTATGAGTTTTCTTCACTTTTTTGTCTGGAGAAAAAGTTTTTTTGGGTAAAATATATATCACATAGAATTTACCATTTAAACGACTTTTAAGTGTAGAGTTCTATACCCATTAAACGATAACTTCCTATTTTCCCCTCACTCTTGCACCTGGCATTCACCATTCTACTCTCTGTGTCTATGAATTTGACTCCAAGTAACTCATATAAGCGGATTCATAAAATATTTGTCCTTTTTGGCTGGCTTATTTTACTTAATATTTTCAAGTTTTATCCACATTGCAGTATGTATCAGAATTTCATTCCTCTTTTGAGGCCAAATAATATTCAATTGTATGTAAATACATTTCGTTTATCCATTTATTTGTCATTGGACACTTGAGTTGTTTCCATCTTTTCGACTATTATGAATAACACTTCTTTGAACATGACTGCATAAATATCTGTCTCTTTACCTTCAGTTCTTTTGGGTATATACCCAGCAGTAGAATATGCTTTATGTTTAACTTTTTCAGAGACTGCCATACTGCCTTCCATGGTGGTTGTACCATTTTACATTCCCATCAACAATTCACAAGGGTTCCTGGTTTCTCCATATTCTTTCCAAGGCTTATTTCTTTTTTGAACATAATAGCAAATTCTAATGGGTGTGAAGTGGTGTCTCATTGTGGTTTTCATTTGCATTTTCCTGATGACTAGTGATTTTGTGCAACTTTTCACGTGCTTATTGGGCATGTGTATATCTTCCCTAGAAAAATGTCTATTCAAATATCTTTTGCCCATTTTTGAATTGGGCTGTTTATTTTTTGGTTGAAGAGTTGTAGGTGTTCTTTCTGTATTCTGGACATCAATCCCTTATCAGATATATGGTTTGCAAATATTTTCTCCGTCCCTCTCCCCACCCATGGGTTGGCTTTCCGCTCTATTGATAGTGTCCTTTGATGCACAAAAAGGAACATATTTTTATTTCAGTTCACTTTTTAGGATTTTTGCTTTTTAGAAAGATTGATTGATTGATTTTTATTTAGAATAACACTAGGCAAGAAAAAAATTCCAGGACAAGTCAAGAGACAGACAGAGAGACAGAGAGGCAGAGAAACAGAAGTTATGGTTAAAAAGGAAAAAGCTTTATATGTTAGTACCTTTAAAGGCTTTCCCCCACTCTTTACTTTTTGAATATAAGGCTGGCATTTTTATTTTACTCTGGACCCCACAAGTTATGTAACCAGCCACTTTTAACAACACTTCCAGTGATTCTGATGTAAGGCCAGGATTGAGAGCCACTGGAGCAAATGACCTTTTTATTTTTTAATTTTGTTTAGTGACTTTTTAATTTGAGTATAGTTCACACACAATGTTACATCAGTTTCAGGTGTACAACATAGTGATTCAACTTCTCTATGCGTTATGTTGCACTCTCCACAAGTGTATCTACCGTTTGTCACCATACGATGCTGTTACAATATCATTGAGTATATGCCCTATGTTGTGCCTTTTATTCCCATGACTTATTTAGGCAAGCATTTCCTTTTAGACCCTTAACAATATTTACCCGTTTTCCTTGATTTCCATATTTCCTATTGAGGAGTTGGCTATAGGTCTACTTGTTGTTTCTTTGAAGGAGATGTATCTTTTCTCTTTGACCACTTTTCAGGTTTCTCTTTGTCTCTGATTTCATGTAGTCCAGTTATGATATGTTTATTCATGGCTCTCTTATCCTACTGAGGCTCACAGACCTTCTTAAATCTATGGCTTGATATCTTTGGTCAGTATTGGAAAATTCTCCTCCATTATTTCAAACACTGCTTCTCTCTCTCCTTCCCTTAAAGATACAGATAAATACGACCTTCTACTTGAATCCCCTACCCTCTCTTCTCCATGTTACATCCTTTGTGTCTCCAAACTTTATTCCAGATATTGTATTTTAGCCATTGTATTTTACCTATTGTTTGTATTTCTAATGTACAGTGCATGTAAATCTCTTTTTTTACATTTTAATCTTCTATTCAACCTATCTTTTGATTTATGTGACATAATAAGAAATATATAGTTGGTCTTTGTCCCTAGTTCCTGACACAGAGCACCTAAATCCCTTGGAATTTCCTGGGTGACAGGAGCACTTTATGTTCCAATATGACAATTCTTGGTTTGGCAAGCCCCTAGATGGTAGCTTCAGAATAGAAACTGGTTTCCAGAAAGATCGAACCTTGATAAGAAGCCTGGAAATTTCATTTCCATACCCCCTCCAACCTCAGAAGAAGGGGCAACAGCTGGAGATTGGGTTAATAATCAATCATGCCTATGTGGTGAAACCTCCATAAAACCCCCTAAACAATGGAGTGCAGAAAGCTTCTGAGTTGGCAAATGCATCCACATGCTAGGAGGGTGGCATACCCCTTCTTCCACAGGGGAAGAAGCTCCTGCAATTGGGACCCATCCAGACCTTGCCCGATGTACCTCTTCATCCTGCTGTTCATTTCTATGTTTCATATAATATCCTTTATTTTAAAAAAATCAGTAAGTGTAAGTAGAGTGTATTTCTGAGTTTGTGACCTATTCTAGAGAATTACAAAACCTGAGGAGGGAGGGAGCCATGGGTACTCCTAACTTATAAACAACCAGTTGGAGGGAAGTTTGGGAGGCCTGAGACTTTTGACTGGCATTGGAAGTTGGAGGCAGTCTTTGAGGGTTGAACCCTTAACCCATGAAGTCTGCACTAACTCAGGGTAGTAGTGTCAGAATTTAATTTAATTGTGGAGCATCCAGCTTGTGTCTGGAGAATCAGAGAATTGTTGTTGGTGTTGTAAAACACCTCAGAATTAATATCAGTTAATATATTTTATGGTTCCAAAATTATAGCTGGTTCTTTTTCAAAATTTTTGTGTCATGTTTATGCATTAATATTCTGTCAATATTGTCATTCTTTCCTTTTATATCCTTGGACATAGTAAGCATAACTTGTGTGTGTGTGTGTGTGTGTGTGTGTGTGTGTGTTTGCATGTGTGTATTTTAGGTGTGCATCAAAAAATTCCAATATCAAGAGCTTTGTGGATCTATGGCCTATCATTTTTCTCATCCTCATTCATTCTTCATCTCTTCATATACTTCTTGCAGTGTGTATCTGATATTTTCTTTTTAAAGAATCATTCATAAATATCATTTCAAGTTGTGGTTGATTTTATTTTTTAAAAGATGTTGCTTATTTATTCATGAGACACAGAGAGAGAGGAGGGGGCCAGAGACACAAGGCAGAGGGAGAAGCAGGCTCCATGCAGGGAGCCTGACGTGGGACTCTATCCTGGTTCTCCAGGATCACGCCCTGGGCTGAAGGTGGCGCTAAACCGCTGAGCCACCCGGGCTGCTCTTTGGTTTATTTTAAATACTTCCACAGATGATTTTCTGTTGCTGCTTCCAGGAACTTTGGACATTAGCATTCTGCAATTATATAAATCTGATGTTAGAGATTAAGATTTTTATGGACTCCTGAGATTCCCCAGTGCTGGTCCACATTCTTTGAATTTGTTTCCTTTTCACTGTTATACCTAGAGTGCAGCCTTTGCCAGTGTCCTTCACCAAGACCATTACCCTTGGCGGGCTCTGGACTTTTTTATTTTGCCATCCAAGCCTCATGAGGCTGTAAAAAGCACTGTTCAGCATTCAGCTTTTTATTCTCAATTTGTTAAACACCTAATATCTAATATCAGTCTCATAGCTTTCTGCTTAGATGTTCTCTAGGACCTTGGCTTGGTAACTTTTCACCACCTGGATAGCTATTTGAGCCATCTAGAGTCATGGTGGGTACCAGTTTTCTATACTGTCTCAGTGGGAGGGATATTCTGAATTGCCTAATCCACCATTGCTGGAGGAAGAAGCACAATTCATTATTTTGATTTTGTTTTGTTTGCTTGATTCCCCACCTCCAAAAGCTGAAGATTAAAGCAAACAAACTCCTGGGTTAGTAGCACATTATTGCCTTTGATCTTCCAAGTTCTCTATTTTATTCATTCAACGATTCCCTTTTACTCATACTATCATTCTCCTCTGGTTGATGTGTAACGGTCTCAGAAGTTACCTGTTCAGTTTTCTTTGTATGTGTTCTTGAAAAATGTGCATTGTTGTTTGGAATGTATATATTTTTAATCAACAAAATGTTGTGTTACAAGATGAACCCAAGGAGGTCCACACCAAGATGCATAGTAATTAAAATGGCAAAACGTAATGAGAATGAAAACCTTTCTAAAGCAGCAAGAGAAAACAGTTACAAACAAGGGGAAACTCCGTAGGGATATCAGCCGATCTTTCAGCAGAAACTTTGCAGGCCACGAGAGAGTGGCATGATACACTCAAAGGGCTGAAAGGACAAAACCTACAATGAAGAATGCTCTGCTCGGCAAAGATAGCATTCAGAATTGAGGAGGAGATGAAGAGTTTGCCGGACAAAAGATAAAGGAGTTCACCATCACTAGACCAGCCTTACAAAAAATGTTAAAGGGACTTCTTCAAGTGGAAAGAGAAAGCTATCACCAGCAGTAAGAAAATTATGAAAAATAAAGATAAAAGCAAGCATATAGCAAAGGTAGTAGATTAAACACTCAGAAAGCCAGTATGGAAGTTAAAACACAAAAGTTGCAAAAATCAATTATATCTACCAAAATTAGTCAAGGGATACACAACATACAAAGATACAAAATAATAATATTTCCCAGTGTCAGGACTGGCCTTCACATTTGAGGCACGGGATCCTGGTGTTAAAGAGGATAAAATAACCAGGGGTCAGTACTGGACCTCTGCCTGTACATTGGTCCATAAGCGATGCCATGACTACTTCTCAAAATGATTATAAATAAGATCAGGAGAGCTAGGTACCCAGCCCAAGGTTACAAGGATAGTGAAGGGCTAAAGCCATGGTTTAAAACCTGATCAGCTGACTCCTTTTCCAGTGGCCCTTGTCCTGGTGAGTTTACCAGTATAGGACACCTCTGCTGGGGTCAGAACTGTATTGGCTGAGTCTGAGGAGGAGTCAGTATTTGGAAGCCAAAGGCTCCATTTTCCTGCTGTAAAAGGCCAAAAGAGCAACCTCTCCCCAGATAAGGACTAAGGCGTGTCTGTGCTTTCTAGATACACCTTTAGAATCCATCTTTCTTAAGGGTTGGTTGGAGGTCTCCCTACCTCCAACCGGGTCAGTGAGGGGGCAGGGTCAGGAGGGGTTGGGATGCTGAAGCCTGAGAAGCCTTTCCTAAAGAGCCCCTCTCCATAGCCCTCTGGGGATACCGAGGACCTCCCAGTATAGAGACTCTTTGCCCTTCAGCTCTGAGGGGAAGTCGTCCACAAAGATCGCCATTTCCTCTGCCAAGCTTCTTAGTTCCCAGGGTTCTCCATGCTCCAAACAAGACAGTGATACTTTTATTGTTCAGGAAACTGAGATTACCTTAACAGCAGCTGGATAAAAGGATAGGGTCTCAGAGACATAGAATTCCACTTTCTTTGTTTTCCAGGTGTGGAAACAGAGGCCTGGAAGGGAAGAGACTTGCCCAAGTTAAGGAACAGGGGAAGCATCTCTTCCTAACATGGGGGAACAAAGGTAATTGCAGCAAGACACTGCATGGTCCCTCACTGTGGGACCAGGGCTGGCAAAGGGAGCACATCTCCCCTCTGAGCGGTAAGACGTGCAAAGTGGAGAGGAGGGTGGGTCCAAAGTGTTCATCACAGCAAGGAGAACCTCAGGTGGGTGATGGAAGCCGGAATCCAATGCAAAAGGCCTAGAAACAATGGCCAGCCCAGTAGCAATGAACACAAGTACTGCCCAGACTATGATATCCCAATATCATTTCCCACTGAAAGTAGCCAAGGAAATTTGGGGAGATGATCGATTCCAGGCCCGGGAGAAGAAAAGCACAAGATGAGCCTGGAACACTTTGTTATACCAGTAGGAATAAAGCCACCCAAAACTATCAGGACCATGTCAAAAGGATATATCCACCTAGTCAAAGACGAGCATTGATAAAGATAATAACTCTAATGACCCGAAACACATCTATGTAATAGGCACACCATTACAAAAATAATTGTACCCCAATGAGGAATGCTAGGGAATAAACCCATAATTTTGATAACTGATAAATAACGTAGAAGAGTGGGCATTTGCTTTATCAAACTCTCCTTCAGGATGATCAAAAGATAAAATGATTGTAGAATATGAGAACTACACAACTTCTAAAGAATTTCACAGGTCTAGTCAATGATCACCAACAATTGCAAATATCATAAGAAGAGTGACAACCACGCATCATGGGCCTCTGATGGAGAAATCAATACCATCCAATCATGGCAACTGGAAGGAGGCACACAAGTTCAGTCGGCCTAATGACAGAATTTGTTGATCTGGGAAACTGAGTCGGCAGGCTCTGCTTCATCTGTAAACTGTTTCCCTTCTTTTGCTGAGGGCCCTGATAGGCCAGGAGCACAGAGACAGGGAACTTACCAGACAGTTGGCTGCCTTCTTCACTTACCCCAACAGCTGTCAGATTCCACCAGGCTGCCCTCACCAGGCTCCCTCATCGCTATGCCTTCCATGTTACAGCCCCATCTAGACCCCTTCACCTTGATCATGTGGCTGCATCATCACCATTCAGGACCCAGGGTCCCATGACCACCTGTCCACCCCCTTATCCCAGACCGACAGATCCCTAGATCTATACTTGCATTAGCTCAACCACACCTGGAGGAAAGAGAACACAGTCTGGTTCCACAACCACCTCGACATTTTCTGCTGACACTTAAATTTACTCTGTCACACTCCCATGATCCTCAGTTTTGGTATCCGGTAATTCACAGAAGCAATCCTTAGAAGGAAATTCACAGATGAGGCCATACACACAGCCAGAAAGTATGGAAGTACATTCACCCCCAACTGGTAATGAGGGAAATACCAAACAAAACAATGAGAAACCATCTTCACATGACATAAAATTTGAAAGGTAGAAGGAAAATGAAACTGAAAGGAATTTGAGATGCAAGAAGAATGAAGAAAACAATAAATATTATAGTAACTCCAAATAGATATGACTATGTAAAACTATAACCATAATGTCGTTGGAGGCTTTAAGTATTAATTGAAAGGATGCTGTAAGATGCCATGAAATTAGGGAGGGAAATAAATCAAGACAAAATGTTCTAAGATCTTGTATGGTCCAAGAGGGTGATAAAAGTATGAAGGTCAGACTTTCATAAGTTGAGGAGGCATGTTGTAATTTTTAGGGGGACCACTTTTTAGAGAGAGTGTTCACAATAACAGACAAATAGGCAAGAAAAGTGAAATGTCAAATCAAAACAATAATCAATCCGAAAGAAAGCAAGGATAGGACAGCGACGGGTGGAAACAGGAAGAGCTGGAATAAATGGAAAATAGAAAAATGAGACAGTTAATACACGAAATGTAAAAGGCAGTCAAAAAAGAAAACACAATCAGACTGGACAATAAAAAGGAAATCAAATTGTGTGTACCTCACAGGAGACACACTTTACAACCTAAGCATACGCAGAAAGTTTGCAATTAAAAGGATGCAAAACAATAGACATACCACATGGGTTTAGCTCTACTGATATTGAGCCAAAAGGACTTTAAGGCAAAATGCATTATTATAGAAAAAAAAGGAGACAGTTTGAAATGACATAATTTACCAGGAAGTTAGATAATTGAAGCTGGTACACAATGAAAAGCATAGTCAAAACTATACAATGTACAAATTGACAGAACTTCAAAGAGAAGTCCACAAATCTGCAATCATTGTGGTTGGTTTATCGACACCTCTCTCAGTAACTGATGTAAGAGACAAAAAAAAAAAAAATCAGTGAGAGTATAGAGAACTTAAACAACATGATTAGCAAATGTGAAATGCTGGGCCTTTGTAAAACACCACCCCCACAAAATGCAGGATGCACATCCAGTTCAAACACATACACCCCCCCACCCCCCACCCCCACACACTTAACGTATAGAAAAACTGATCAGCTATTGGGCCACAATCAGACTCCACAAATGTCACAGGAATTGAATCATACAGAGGATGGCCTCTGACCACAATAGGATTATGGTTAAAAGTAATAATGAAAAATGCCTGTTCAGGTCCTTCGTCCATTTTTTATTTGGATCATTTGCTTTTCTACTATTGAGTTGTAGTAGTTCCTTCCGTTTTTTTGATGTTAACTCCTTATCAGATATGTGATTGTGCAAATATTTTCTCACATTCTGTAGGTTGCCTTTTCATTCTGTTCATCATTCATTTTGTTGTGCAGAAGCTCTTTATCATTTTTTATTGTAGAAACTCACTCATTTGTTATATTCATTGTAGAGAATTCTATTAATAGAACATTCAAAAATTGTCGTTATGTATATATAGGATAACTACTCTGACTTATACTATTGTGGACATTCGGGAGATGTAAAAACGAATGAGGTACAGATTTTGTCCCCATGGAGTTTTTAGTGTGTCTACGGAATATGAAACAATTAGAAAGCAATGATTTTCTGTATATTAAAATACCAAATGATTTATATCCATGCATCCTAACTGTCCGTTATTCCTTTGCTTTTGTCTTTTCAATTCGTTTATTTCCTAAGTTTTAAGTACATCTTAGTAACATATATCCACAAACTATACAAATCAAAATGTGTACCTGAATCCACAAAGTGATACACCCATGTATCCACAAACACATTTAGAAGTAGAACTTCGTAGAGCCCCCTGCCTGAGGAGCCATTATTCCAACTTCCACTACCATATACTGACTTTGACAGTCTTAACGATTATGAATTATAGAGTACATATTGTTTCTGTCTTGGCTTTTTCACTCTAATTACGTTTGGGAGAAGAAGCTTTTTATTTTGATGTAGTCCCACTTGTTCATTGTTGCTTTTGTTGCTTGGGCTTTGGGCGTCACATCCATAAAATCATAGCCAAGGCCAATATCAAGGAGGCTTTTCCCTGTGTTCTCTTCCAGGAGTTTTATGGCTTCAGGTCTTATATTTAAGTTTTTATTCCATTTTGAGTTAATTTTTGTAGACGGGGCAAAATAGGGGTCCAATTTCATTCTTTTCCATGTGAAACTCCCCTTTTCCCAGCACCATTTGTTGGGGAGACTGCCTTTTCTTCTTGAGCGTTCTTGACTCTTGTCAAGAGATATATTTGACAAGATATTCTTAGCTGATATATTAGCTGACTATATATGCATGGATTTATATCCAGGCTCCCATATCTGTCCCCTTGGTCTAGGTGTCTGTGTTTAGGCCAGTGCCATATTGTTTTGATTACTATAGTTTTGTAATCTATTTTGAAATAAGGAACTGTGGTATCTCCTGCTTTGTTCTCCTCATTGAAGATTGCTTTGGCTGTTGGTTGCTATGCCACAACCCTTATGAAAGGGAGCGTGACAATAATGAGCAAGATTACATGTATTTTCACCCTTTATTCAGCAATGGTGCATCTAGGGATCAAAGATATATTGATAAATATTGCTAAAGATTATGTCACAATTTTATTCATTGTGGCTGTATTCGTAATAGCCAGAATAGAAACAACCAAAGTTTGCATCAATAGAAGACTAGCTGACTAAATTATGGTACCTTCACACAATGGCATACTCTATAACTGTTGAAAGGAATGGGAGATGTCTCTACATTGCACTATGGAGTGGTCTCATGGATACTGGGTGTTTTTTTTTTTTCAGATTTACTGAGGTATAATTTATACAAAAAAAAAAAAAAAAAAAAACCCCTGCACATAGTAATGTATATGATTTCACGAGTTTGGTCCATCACCTCTAGGAGTCTTTCTGTGTCCCTTCATTATTTTGTTTTGTTTTGTTTTGTTTCTGCTTTCTTGTGATAAGAAAACTTAACATGAGATTTACCCTCTTAACATATTCTTAAGTGGACAATACCTCTTAAAAAAAGCATCGAATACAGTCAAACTTATGGAAACAGACAATAGAATGGTGGTTGCCAGGAGAGGAGGGAAGGGGAATATGGAGAGTTGTTTAATGGATATAAAATTACGGTTATTCAAAATGAGTATGTTCTAGAGATCTGCTGTCTAACATGGTGCCTATACATAACAATGAAGGCTATGTTTTTAAGTGAAAAAAGGCAAAGTGGAGGGGAGAGGGTTGGGAGGACAGAGTAACTGGGTGATGAACATTAAGGAGGGCACATGATGTAATGAGCACTGGGTATTAGATAAGACTGAGGAATCACCGACCTCTACCTCTGAAACCAATAATATATTATATGTTAATTAATTGAATTTAAATAAAATTTTTAAAAGGGCAAAGTGAAAGAGTTTATATAGATGATGCAGCACTTATCTAAGGAGGAGACAGTATATTGAATGTCTCTCTCTCTCTGATGAGAGATACAAATCTGATGGCCGGGAAGTACCAGTTGCTCCATTCCTTCAGACTTCAAAGAATCTGTTGAATATGCTGCTGCATGGGTTTTGCTTATCCTGGTGTCCCCACTTCCCACTTCTACCCAGTGTTGGCTGTCTCTGAAAACACATGTTCACCCACAAATACTTCTGACAATTCATTGTGCTCAATATTTGTTCCAGATCATTCCATTTTTTTCATTAATAATTAATACTTTCCCTACATGTTAAGCTCTTCTTGGCCAGAAACCAGAGGTGTCAGGCCTTGATGGCCCTGCAGGGTTCACGTGACCTACTATTGAAGAGGTGCCTTTCTGGGCAAGGACTGAAAGTGGCAGAATACTGGAGGGGACTCATACTGGAACATAAGAGCCAACTTAATTTTTCAGGAGTTCTGCAAGCCAGCTGTTGAACACAGCTGTTTTAAAGACTAAATTATATAAAGTAGCAATTACAAGACATGCATTATACTGGAAACAAAAAAAAAATACACAAAAAACTCATCAATTTTTAATTATTTTTCCTACACTTTCCTGTTACCTATGTTCTTCAGTTTATGCCCATTTGTTGTACCTGCCCATGTATTGTACCTGGAAATGCATCCCTTCCCAACTCTGCACTAATTGACCTGGCGTCAGTAGCTTGAAATTGGCAAATGCTACAACAAAGGGCATTTCCCCCCAAGCCACCCCCTCCCCCAGAGAGCCTGCTGTTAAACACTTACAGGCATACCCCTGGTTGAAACTGATCCACTGTGCAGATACTCTCATGTGGTGGATATCCTCAGATCCAAACAATGCCGTTGTAGAACACATGAGAGTCGAGGCCTAACTCACACTATTTATTCTACAAAGTGATGTTTTGAATCTGTGAACTGGAGGAGTACATGAAAAAATAGATGGATATTTCCTCATTTATGACAAAGTCCTAAGATGCCCATAATTTGCCACCGTGAAGAGGCTTTTTAAAAAGGCATAGAGCAGTGTACCCACACAAGTGCGCTTGTGTGCATGCATTTATGGGGTGTGGGGAAGTGGGGTGGCAGGGGGGCTGAAGCATCAGTATCAGGCCTAAAAGGTTCTGCATAGAAGGACAGGCGGGACTCAGAAAAAATGAAAGGGTACAGGACAAAGGGGCTCACTCCTTCTCCCAGTCTCCATCACTTTATTTCTCTTTTCCTCCCTCTTCTCATGCCACATCCTTTAACCCCAAATAGAATTTCCCTTTTACCAATTCAGCTGTGAGACTGTGGCGCACCTAGGATGCAGTTGCACAACAGGGCTTTAGTCCTTTTCCATGTGACACAGCTTCCTTCCTCTGTGATTATGTGGGCTTGTTTATCTAATATCTGGGAGAGGAGGGGTTTCAGGGTCACTGATTTAAGTAGCAAATCAGGGAAGGGAGGAAAGCATGAGATGGATGTCAGTCTTCCCCTATGTGCCAAGTGGCTTTGCATGTTTATCTGGCATTAGATAAGGCTGATTAGAAGCCTTACTTCTCAAGGCCTGAAAGCATAAGTTGTCATCACCATCAGTCATCTTGGGTAAATATGAGGGAGGCAAGGAAGGAGGGAGAAAACACGATGGGAAATAGCCACGGGGCATATCCAATTGAGCTTTCTGCCTTTGGGGCAGGGTCGCCAGTTCTTCCTTTGTTTGGAACATCAGCAGAGGACTGAGAAACAAGTGGAGGTAAGATCGGATCCACTACTACATGTTGTTACCTTGAGTACAAAACAAAGAGACTATTTTTGAGACTCTTCTGACTGGATGTCTGCCTCTTCAAACTTTGAACCTTTCATTCAATGGTTTAGATATATAGAATAGATAGATAGATAGATAGATAGATAGATAGATAGATAGATAACTTTTTAGAAGGTAAATTATTAGCTAATTCAGGGCCTGGTAAAGAGAAGGGAGTCCTCTCCCACCCATCTTTGGCTAAAAATTTCCCCCAAAACACTTGTGCAAGTGGGGGGTAATAATGCCTAGCTCAGAGACCTGCTGTCAGGCTATATGTCTTCAGCATACAGGGGGCACAAAATCAAGAAATGATATTGATTCTTCCTCATATTTCATGGGTCCTTCAAAAATAGGCTCTGGGTCTAATTCACCTCCCCTCTTTGATTCTTCTGGCCCTGGTTGGCTTCAGTGTCCCCCACTGTAAAATACACATTGGACTAGAATCAGCCTGGCATTCGCTTGGTCATAGTTGGCCTGAATGGATGTTTTCCTTGGCCCATGTAGAGGTCTTAAAGAGGAAACCAGAGCCAACATTTTAAAATTGAGATATTTTACGTAGATATCTGGAATTCCATTTTCTCTTGAAAAATCAGGAGATGTGGCAATGCAGAGTCTACATTCCTGCATGGCAACAATCGGCTAGAGCCAGGTGCCACCTGGCCCCTTAGGTAGAGCATGCACTGTCAGTTGACCAGAGCCTATCTGGGCTGTTCCACTCATTTATAAGACCTGCTTGACCCTGCAGACAACTCAATTTGGGGCCCTATGGACAGCTGGAAACAGTCTGTGCCAGGCAGAGGGTAGGCACTTACTTGCTCAATGAGTAAAACCCTTAACGCCTTTTTCTTTTCCCCACTACCATTTTCTTCTCTAGTCGTGTTACGAAATCCCAGTTATTGAGTAGGGGACTCTCACTTTGGAAAGCAAATTGAACAAGTCCATCAGAGTCAGGATGGTCTACGTTATACTGTGGTAACAAACAACACCTATATCTCACTGCCTTACAACAACAAGGGTTTACTATTTGTTCACACACATAAACCTAGACACAAAATGAAAACGTCCTTGTATTTTGACAAGCATGGATACGTACATGGGTGCACGGCTATGTTTGTGATCACAAGTCAAATGAAAACTCTGGCATATGAACAAATGACCTTTCACAGAACCCTATTGAGAGAATGATCAGCTTCAGTTGCACAACCTTGTTTTTCTAAGAGACATAAAAAGGCCCCAGAATCCAAGGCAGTAAGGGATGGCGGTACAAGAATATCCACCCTCAGCCAAAAATTGCCCCCTATAATAAAAAGGGCCTGAAAAAGCCTGTAAAAGAACCTGCAGGTTAAAAAAAATACATGTTAAGCATACTGGACATTAAACACTTTGCAAATGCATAAATAAGCAGTACTCTAGTGAGGCCTTCTCTTCTGGGCTTCTAGCTCAAGAGGGAGATGCACCCCAGATGTCCAATAGGCAGAGAAATAGTGGTGGCTGGCCTGGGTCTCAGAGAGGGGCTAGGAGGCTGGAGTCTTGTATCTCCAGCAGGAGCTGCAGATAGAAAGGAAGGCATCAGAGCCAGGTCAGATCCATTTCCTCTCCTGGCTCCCCCCTCTTTTTTGTTCCACCCAATCTAGGCTTTGTCACCTGGACTTACAGACTACAGCACAGAACTCTTCCTCCCCGATTTGCTCATCTCGGGTCTTGCCTCCTCCAGTCCCTCCATCAGAGCCACCACATTTCTTTTTGTCGAGCCCAGGATCTTTGAATATACTCCTCCCTAGCTCACACATTCCCTGCCTCCTCACCACGCACAGTTTCTGGTCTAGCCCCTAAGCCTGGCATTCCAGACCTCTGTGATTGGCAGCCTCTCCGGCTTTGCCCCCTTCTGTTCCAGCAGTTCCTCCTTCACTCAGGTTGCTGCTTCACTCGTGCACCATACCCCATCCAACATTTTGGTCTAGGAATGCCCAGCCTTCCGTCTCAGCCTTCTCAGGCATCTACCTCTCCTCAGACTTCCTCTGTTCCTTCCTCTCCAGGCTCATCAATGAAATTTAGCCACAAAACACAAGGGAAGTGTAAAGGCATCCAGGCTCCACATGGAGACTGGAATCAGAGAGCAGATCACCCTCCAGCCTAGGCTCTCATCACCTATGCATATCCTGCCCACCACAGCAGAACTGTAGGTGTGTGGATAGAAAGCTCTGGGCTGGGAGTGAGGAGACCTGGGTGTTCCACTTGATAGGCTGCATGCCCCAGGGCAAGTTCCTGCCACTCACGGGGTCTCGGTTTCCTTGTTTCTTGATGCTAGGGTGCTAGGGGCATTTGCTGTTGAGCACGGAGCTCGATAAACTGATGATTGAGTGAGCAACCATCAACTGCCATCTCCAGCATCAGACTGAGGAGCTTGGGGTGCCTGGGCCCAAGGAGGTTCAACCCACCAACTCCGACCTCCCAGTTAGGCCCTGCTTACCACAATGCCCTCCCATTTCCCAACCATCCCCACCACTCCACGTTCTCCTTTCAAGGACCGGGCTACCTGCTGCCACGCAGGGCTGTAGCAGGAAGATGGAGCCAGAAGACTCCTGGGTAGAGTCTCTCAGAATCAGCAGAGCCTCGGCTGCTTCCAGCTTCCGCTGCCACTCTGAGGCAGAAACCAAGTCCTGGTCAGAGGCTTCAGGAGCCTGCCAGGGAAAGGGTGTGAGAGAATGGGAACCGAAAACCCACGCCTCCCCACCTCATGTGGCAAGTGCCCCTTCAGTCCCGGGTTCTGCTCAAGGCCCCACCCCCACCCCAAGGCCATCTGCTCTTCCCATGCACTAAGCTTGGCCCCTGCCAGGGTTGTGGACCCTGCTATTTTCCCAGAATCTGTGGCTGCAGTAGGACAGGCCAAGGATGGCACAGAGCTGGAGGACCAGGGCTGAGCATCTAGAAACAAGAAGAGAGGCCAGAGGATTAAACCCTCTGGCAGGCAGACATATACTACCAGTAGAGAGAGACAGGGCCAGGACTTTGCAATATCTGGATGTGGGAGTCTGAATGCCTGCTGGCTATTAGTCGTTGTGGCTCGCACAAGTCCTTTCCTCTGTTTGGTCTGTTTTCCTTTCCTTTCTATGTCCTTCTTCTGTATCTCTCCTGGAACACTAATTCCTGCCAGCATTTCCAAAACTCCCAGGGCCACAGTGACGATTATGGGAAATCACAGGTGTCTGTGTTTTAATCTGCAAGGCACCTGGAGGGATGTGATCGCTGTCCCTTGTGCAGGGACTGGTTCTCACCTCCATATTCCCCAATCCCCATGGACCTTGAAGGACCAGCTTGGCTCATCTAATGGCCAGGAAGCTTTCTCTAATGACCTCTGGACTCCCCACCCCGGCCCTTGTGACCCTCACCATCGTGGCCCTCCTTTTAGCAGGACCTTCTATCCCATCAGTGTGTTTCATGTGGAATAATAGCCTCCATTAGTTGAAGTCCTGCTATGGTGGCACGCCTTGGCTTAGTCCTCTTGTCCGTGCTATAGGTGTAGGATATTGTCCCTATCAGTACACTGCTAGGGAAATGGAGGCGGGGAAATGTAATGTCACTTGTCATAAGTCTCACGAATAGGCAATGGCAAGGCTGGGAGAGCCCTGCCCGTGCCCGCTAGTCCGATATGCTGCCATCTCCACACGCCCCTCCTCCCCCTCCCCCCCGCCCCTTCTTGTCCTGCTCCTCTCCTCCCCCTCCTTCTCCTCCTCATTGGCTGTCTCCTCCACTCCTTCCTTCTCTCTCCCACAACATCAAGCACAAAGGCTGGGCACCCAATAACATAATATACAACTAGCTCCATGTCCCTTCTCACTTTACTCACAGGCTGCGCAGGGCAGGGATCCTGTGGGTCTTCCTCGAAACAGAAATTGTTAGTTGCATCCTCAAGGCTGCTGGAGTCCCAGATGGAGACAAAGGTTTTGGGGCCTGACCAGCCAGCAGAGCTCCTTGGGTGCTTGCCTGCAGGAGCAGAGAGCACAGGGTGGAGTCAGGCACCAGGCCGGCCACGGAGAGGACATATGTATGGGTATGTTCTGGGATGAGGATAGAAGCCCAGAATGTCAGGGCTGAGAAGACCTGGAAGACCAGCCAGTTCCCACTCTTTATTTTCCACCTGGGGAACTGAGGCCCAGAAATAGTATTTTCCCAAGGTCACACGGCAAGCTGCAGTAGGGTTAGGGAGGGAACCCCTGTCTTCAGGACACAGAGAAGAGTCTGGGCAGTGGGTGAGATGGGAACCTCCCCCACAGGCCCCAGACTCTCCTTACCTCCCTGGGGGCTGCAAAGCGGTGGGCCTCAAGCTGGGACATGAGGTTCTCCTTCCCAGCTGTGGGAAGCTGGGGACACTTTAGGTGAGCCTTTCCCCCTGACCCCACCCCACTCTTCCTCACCCCCAGTCTGAGGTCTCATCTCATTTAGATGGACCATTTAGACCACCCCACCCCCCATTCTCTCCTTTGCACCCACACTTGGTAACTAATATTGATGAAGTTTTATAGGTGGGGCAGCTAAAGGACCGAGGAGTAACTTGCCAAGGTGACATCAAAATTGGGTAGTAGGACTGGTGACAGAACTGCTCAATGATCCCTAACTCCAAACTCAGATGTTCTCCCTGGCCAGAGACACTCACTGATGACTCCTGCTTGAATGGTCAACTTTGTGACATGGCCGTGAGCTTTGGGAGGGGAGGCCCCACTCCTTGTCAGTCCTTGAGCCAGATGCCTCTTTAGGTGTGCCCCCTGCTCCTTGTTCAAGGCACTCTCAGCAGGCAAGACACTGCGGTGCTCCCTAAAGTGGGGAATTGCAGGCCTACAGTCAGTCACATTTAGAGGGGGCCCACGCAACCCCCCCCCCCGCACACACACACCCTTTGTCAGACACTATACTCACGAGAAAAAGGCACACTTGTGACAATCGCAGGCCTGGAAGGGGCAGAAGTGCTCCTGGTCCTTGATTTGCTCAGTGAAGCCGTGGTTGTAGCAGCGGACACAGCGACTTACAGCTCTTTTGGGGCCAAGTTCAATCCCCCATGGGGCTCCGGTCTCAAGACCAGTGGGGGAGCCCGAGGGGCAGCAGGGCACAGCAGGCATCTCATTGGGATCCATGGTTCTAGGGCCAGGAGCAGAGGTCAGGATGGCCACATGATCCCCCTACCCTCAACGTACTTCCTCTGCCCTTTGAAAACCCCACCTGACGTGCCTGGATTCTCCTTCACCCAGCTCACCGCTGAAATCAGATCCCATCCACCCTTCTTGCTCACAGAGCCTCCTTCCCAGGAAGCCCCACTCATACATAGTCTCATTCCAAGAAACTCTTGGCATGGTTCCTGTAAACTTTCAATCCAATCATTATTCTCGTTGCTTTCCTTCACTCTACATAGACCCCATGTTCAGGCATACTCATGCACTCTTGTGCCCCCTTCAACAATTATTGCCCTCCCCTTCTCGTGTATCATCCTGTACTCAGCCATACTGCACTATTTTTCCTGGTCTCCACCTCCGCAATTGTCTTCCTGACCTCCTGCATTCATTCACTCCCTACTCATGATTCTAGCCCTAGCCCCCCTTTCCCTCCCTCCCCCCTGAATTCTATTATTAGTCTCATGTATGTCCTACATTCAACTTTCCTCTCACACCTCATTCGGACTCTCTTCTTGCACCCTACCATAATCTTAATTATTTTCTCACACACACCCCCTTTAAGCTGACACCCGCTTTGCGCACCACGAAATTATATTATGATGCTGGATCCCAAGCCCCTCTTTCAATAATTATTTTTATTCATCCCTTCCAGTATTTAGTGACCAGATCCTCCTTGAGCCCCCTATCGAATGTCAGACCCCGATCTAGTCAACAGCCAACTCCTCACTGCACTAATTGCTTTCTTCCGCCAACACACCCTCTTTGCTTTCATGCAAACCCACGTATTCCCTGAACAACCTCTCAGCAATCTTTCACACTCCTCTTTCCTCTTCACACTTCAATGGTCCACCTCCCGGTCCCTCACACATGGGGTGCACCACCGCATCTCAGGCAACCCAATCATTCGCTGCCACTACCACATCAGAATCAAAGGCAGGGACATGAGCTCCACCTCAGGTTCCAGAGGCCAGGGGTCAGGGGGCTGAGGCAAGGGTTTCCTCCCACAGGCATTTGGTGGTTGTTGGTTGGTGAGGGGGGCGGCGGGGGTGGGGCAGAGTGCGAGGTATATCAGGAGCTGGCAGAGGTACCCCACTGAGGTGGAGAAGAAGAGACACAGTTGGTCATCCCAAGCAGGAGGGAGGGAGGAATAGAGGAAAGGACGGCGGGGTGAAAGAAGGTGTGTGGAGAACGAGGGTCGAGGGTCGAGGGTCCGATTCCTAATGCCAGCCTCTGGTTACCTCAGCTTCCCATAGATCAGAATCCAACAGCAGGGACAAGAGGTGGGAAGGAGGACCCAGCTGTCTCTCGCTCTCACTCTCTCTCTCTATCTCTTTCCCGCCCTTCCCACAAAGGCCAATGAGCTTCCAGCGCTGCCTTCCACCTCCGAAGCTGAGGCCAGCGACCAATGAGCTTTGAGTTCCATCGAAGCTCACCCAACAAAGTCCCGCCCCCTCTCCTCTTGCCTTGGTGTGGCGGCTTTACCAAACCAGACTCTAACTCGTGAAGTGAAGTGAAACTTTGTGCTTCCCAGACACAGGCTGGCAGGCTTTTCTCTCTTTGGATATGAAATATTACATATGCGTGCATATTTAACTCATGTCCTTGGTATTCTGTAACTTACCTTTACAAAATTCACCGTGTGTTTTTAAGATTCATCCATATTCCCCTGTCAGGGATTGTCAATGGGCGGCGGGGTCCCGGGTGGTGTGGGGGGATTCTGTACCCCCAGGGTACATTTGGCGGTGCCTGAGTCATTTTGTTCCATCTTTGCGTGTCTCCGTGTCTGAGCTCCCTCTTCTGTTCCACAGATAAATTTGTCTATAACTGTGCCAGTACTACACCATCTTAATTTTTACCTCTTGTTATGACATCCTGATCTATGGTTGGGCAACTCCCCACATCTTATTCGTAATCTTCAAGCATCTCTTCCTTATTCTTCCCTTCCAGTATAAACGTCAGAATCAGCATGCCACTTTCCTTGAAAGCTCATTTGTAACGGTTTGGGGTTGCATTTTCTTTAAATCTGTGGATGAGCTAGGGGAGAATGGACTATCTTCAGGACACCCAGCCCTCCTAGTCACCAACCTGGCATGTCTCTCCATTTAGGTAGGTTTTCCTTAACGTTTTCAGTTTAGTGTTTAGTTTTATCTTTTGTACATTCAGATCTTGTACATACTTTCTTGCATTTATCCCAAGATATTCTAGAGTGTTGTTGCTTCTTGTACTTGATACCTGTTTAAAATGGCATTTTCTGATTGTATCTGACTTATAGGAATCCATTTGACTGTTTAAAAACTATATTGACCTTAAAGTCAGCCACCCTGCTAAACTCTGTGATATCTAATAATTTGTCTTTAGACATTCTGCTGTTTTTCACAAATCTGTGAGTTACAGAAGCAGAGTAATCAATGTATAGGTTTCTCAAGCCTCTACCGGCTGGCTCGGGCCTCCACACAAGGTTGAAGAGACATGACGAAATTGGACCTGAGTTTTCCCTAGTATTAAATAGAACGCTGCCAACATTTCCATAATAAAATATGTTTGCTGTTTCACTGTTTTTTTCTCCCTCCCTTCCTCTCTCCTTTCTTTCTTCTCCTTTCTTCTTCCTTTCTCTCTTTCCTTTCTCCTTCTTTCCTTTCTTTCTCTTTTCTTTTTTCTTTCCCTTTATACAATTAAGGAGCTTCCCTTATATTTCCAGCTTAACGAGTTTGTTTCAAAAATCATGACTAGATTTTGAATTTTACATTTTTGTCTCTATTGAAATGATCAAGGATCTATTTGTCTAGTCTGTTAATACAGTGTCTGTTATTTGTAGATGCTTTTTTTCAAAATCTTTAATGAAACTTCTAATCACAAAATGATAAAAATCATAAGCATGTATCTTAATGAGTTTTCAAAAATTAAACATACACATTCCGTTAGCACCTAGAGCAAGCAACAGAATATGTTGGCAACACATAAATCTCTCTCTTGCCCCCTTCCATCTATAGTTGTTTTTTGTTGTTGTTGTCGTTGTTGTTCTTAATGTGAATCCAGCTTTGCTCTCTTAGGACAAATGTAGCTTTGTTATGGTGGATCATCTTTTGTAGATGCTGGTGGGTTCAGTTTGCTAAAATTTTGCTTAGGATTTTTGTGTTTCCTGCTCATTAGCAAGATCAACTTGAAGTTTGTCTTTCTCATACTATCCTTGCTGCTTCCAACGTCAAGGTTTCTAGTCTCATAGACTGAGTTGGGGGATAGGTTCTCTTTTCTATCCTCTGGAAGTTTTTCGGGATTCTCTGTCTTGAGACTTTATTAAAATATTACCAGTAAATAGCTGTGGGGCCAGTTTTATTCATTTTTTTTCTTAAGTTGTACTGTGGATAATTTCAAGTGTATACAAATAGGGTTTGTACAGAAACTTACAGTCTCCAGGTTCATTACAGTAGTGCTGTTGGTCCTGGACCATTAGTTTGCATCAGAATCCAAATAAGCCAAAGAGCTTGTGAAAACAGATTGCTGAGCTCTACATCTACAGTTTCAGACTAAAAAATCAGAGGTGGGACCCAGAGTTTGCTTTTCTGACAAGTTCCCTGGTGATGCAGATGCTGCTGGAGGGGGAGCCACCCTTTGAGCACACTGTACAAGAGAGAATAGTGAGGGCGCCTCCAAGTATCCATCCCTGGGCTGCAACGATTAACAACTCATAGCCAATTTCATTTCACATATATCTTCTCCCCTCAGTCTCCTCCAGATAATTTTCAAGGAGATACCATAAGCCATCTTATTTTTTTGTGGAACACTTCATCACGTAACTCTAAAATATGAGCGATCCATTTTCCTCAACTATCTATTTGAAAAGAGATTCAAAGCACACAAAGTGGAAGAGTGAACATTCTTTTACCTAGATTTCATACTATCCCATTGCTTTATCTCTCCTTTTTTCTTCTTTTTGCCTAACCACCCAGGTTCCAAACACCCTTGTCTAACCATATTACTATTGTCACATTGAAGAAACTTAAGTGGCATGATAACATTATTAAGTCCATACACACTCCATATTCAAATTTCCCCCACTTGTCCCAATGATGTCCTTTTGAGGGTCAGCAGTTCAATCAAGTATCATACATTGCATTCAGTTGTCATGTCTCTAGTATCTTCTAGTCCCAAACAGTCCCTCAACTTAAATCTTCCATGTCAATGACATTTTCCAAGAGCCTAGGCCTGTTTGCTTCCAACGTGTCCGCAATATGGCCTTGCCTGACATTCTCCTCTCATTTAGATGATTTTGGTTTAACATTTTTGGCAAGGATATTAAATAGGTGATGGCTAGTTACATTACATCACATCTGGAAGCTCCCAAGGTCAGTTTGTCTAGCTGTCAGTGCTGCTATTGGCACTACTCAGTTTGATCACTTATTTATGGTATCATTGGGCAGCTCCGTCCATTGTAAAGATACCTTTGTCCCTCTGTGACTTACAAGCAGTCCATAGCGTGACATTTTGATACCGTGTGGGAATTCTGTTTCCTCCCCACAGAATTTCACCTCTTGGCCTTAGTTTTTGTTGCTGGCTCTTGTCTGATTTGATTCTTACTTTGGTGGTTGGAAAATGATGACTTTCTGTTGCTATCATTCCTTTCTACTTTTTCATTGGCAGACATTTTGCTGTAAAGATGAGCATCCCAGCCCCCAGCCCCCCACCTTGTTGCTGTTGCTGCTGTTGTGTTTGCAACAGCAGAGAATGATGAAAAGTTATTCATTTGTTGTGCTCAAAGAAATATAAAGAGAACAAAGTGGACAATATCAAGAGAAATGTAAACAAATTTAAGATGAATTTGATAAGAAGTTCTCTAACAGTCCAAACATAATGACAAAATCTAGTGCCTGAAATTAGCAACAATAACAGCAACAACGTTTTTAACAATTGTTTTTTTAAATTTCCATTTCCCTGATGAAGTATGATGCTGAGCATTACTCTCTTAATTTCCATCCATTTTATTGGTTTTTATCATGTTTTGGTTATTAGTATTGACATTCCATTGCAAAATAATAATATTATCCACATGGGGTCATTATGGGGGAAAAAAGAGAAAAGAATGGGGTCATTTTAAGTACATGTCTTGGCAGAACATAAAGACTCCGAACTCTGGGAAACGAACTAGGGGTGGTAGAAGGGGAGGAGGGCGGGGGCTGGGGGTGAATGGGTGACGGGCACTGAGGGGGGCACTTGATGGGATGAGCACTGGGTGTTATTCTGTATGTTGGTAAATTGAACACCAATAAAAAATAAATTTATTTTAAAAATTTTAAAAAATAAAATTTGAAGAAAAAAAGTACACGTCTTGGTTTATCCTCTTCATTTCCTTATCTTGCTCAAGTTGGATAAAGCCAAAGCTAGAGGTCACATTGATGGAAAGTTAGTGCCCAGGAATCTTTAAGTTTCATGGTACAGTTGATTTCATATAAGCAATGCCTTGGGAAAGTGGAGAAGGAAACAATCGGCTTTGCCTGGGGAGGCAGAAGAAACGCTATGGTGCTTGGAATACAGTATCTCCTCACCATCAAATGAGGGCATGTTCAAAAAGAAGGACTCTGAAGATAAACTGCTTATAATTGAACCTCAGCTCCCCACTTCACCAGATGTTTGACTTTGCACAAGTTACTCGCCTCTCTGTGTCTTGGTTTTCCCATCTGAAAAATCAGGCTAAGAGCAGCCCAAATCTGGAAACAACCCCAATGACCATGAAAGAATGGATAAACAGACCATGATATATACACACCACACTGTGGAGAGTATTGCTCAGTCATCAACAAGGATGAAGTTTTGAGACATACAATATGGATGAACCTCAAAAACATTGTGCTCCGTAAGTAACCATAAGCAAAAGGTCACACATTGTATGATGCTCTTTATATGCAACATCCAGAGTAGTTAAAGCTATAGAGATCAAAAGAATATTGATAGTCCCCAGGAGGAAGGGGTATGAGGAGGGACCAGTTCACTGGTACAAGGCTTTCTGTTGGGTTGGTGAAAATGTTTTGAGGAAACAAGACAGAAATGGGCATGCACAACATTGCAAATGTACAAAAAGCCACTGAGTTGTATGTTTCTAGATGGCTGATTTTATGTTATGTGAATTTCACCTCAATAAAAATACTCACTGGATATGTTAGATTTGACATAGCTGAGTAGTAAAGTAGTGAAATGGAAACTAGATCTCATTCAATTACCCAGGCTGTAACAGACAGACACAGTATGCAATATTACCATAAATCTATTGGAATGGCCAACATCCAAAGCACTGATAAAACCAAACACTGTAGGATGTGAAGCAACAGGAACTCTCACCTATTGATGGTGGGGATGAAAAATGCTACAGCCACTTTGGAAGACAGTTTGGCAGTTTCTTACAAAACCTACCATGTGACCCAGCAGTTATGTTTTTGGTGTATTCTCAAATGTGATAAAAACTTATGTCGATGCAAAAACCTACCCGTGGATGTTAGTTTCAGCTTAATTCACATTTTCCAACATTTGGAAGCAATTTAGATGTCCTTAAGTAAATGAATGGATAAACTGTGATATATCCATACAATGAAATATTATTCAGCACTAAAAAGAAATGAACTATTAAGTTGTGAAAAAACATGGAAGAACCTTAACCTATATTACTAAGTGAAAAAAAAAAAAGCCAGTTGGAAAAATGCTATATACTGTGATTCCAACTACACTACATTCTGGAAAAGAAGAAACTATGGGGACGGTAAAAAAATCAGTGGTTGCCCAGGGTTCGGGGGGAAAGGAGGGGATGAATAGGCAGGACATTGAGTATTTTTAGAGCAGTGAAAGTATTTTGTATGACACTACACTGGTGGATACATGTCATTATATATTCATCCAAACCCATTAAATGTACAACATCAAGAGTGACCTCTAACGTAAACTATGAATTTGGAGTAATAATGATGTATCAACATAGGTTCATCAATTGTGACAAATGTACCACTCTGGTGGGGGATGTTGACAGCTGGGGAGGCTATGCATGTGTAGGGTCAGAGGGTATATGAGAACTCTCTGTACTTTCTGCTCAGTTTTGCAAAAATTGAACCTAAAATTGCTCTGAAAAATAAAGTCTATTTAAAAAAAATTGTTAAGATGACCTGGGTTATAAATTTAATCACTATAAAATGGCTTAGATCTTTTGTGCATGCACAGGTGCGTGTGTGCACACGCACACGCGTGCACACACATGCAAACATTTTAGATGGACACATGCCAAGAAATATAAATAAAATAACACTATTTCAGTCACAGAACGTATGTTAGAAAACAGTGACACCATATATTATATTTTACAAAACGCAGAAGATCTTCAGCTATGTCTCTATATAATACCTTACCAACAATGTGAAAGAGGAATTGATTCCAAATCTGAAAGAAGTTTCAAATACCTTATTTTTATCATTACACAAGTTGTGAGACATGAGACCTTGACCAATTGATACTTTAGGTACATTTTGTCTCCAAGGACTTTCCAATTTGCAAAGCCATGATTCGTAGCTTAAAAAAAAATTGAACTCGTGGCACAGATAAACAGATACTGTGGAATCTATTCTATCACTTACAAAAGCATTTGAGCTAATTACAGGAGGTATTACAAAAAATAGTTTGTGTCAAGGACAACAATCTAGCTGTTATGCTGAAAATTGAATTTCATTGTTGTTTTAAACCACGAGTCCAGAGATGCCTGTGTGGCTCAGAGGTTGAGCATCTGCCTTTGGCTCAGGGCATGATCCTGGGGTCCCGGGATCGAGTCCTGCATTGGGCTCCCTGCATGGAGCCTGCTTCTCCCTCTGCCTGTGTCTCTGCCTCTCTCTGTGTCTCTCATGAATAAATAAATAAAATCTTTTAAAAAATAAAATAAAAATAAACCAAGAGTCCAATATTTCCCTTACTCTTCTTTCCACTGTGTGATACATAATGAGAGCATGGGTAGTTAGGTTTCTAAAGTAGATCCTATGTCGACTATCGTGGATAGGGCTATTAATGTCCTTCAGTAAATATGTGCAAATGTAGTGAATCATTGTAGGTTAATTTTGTCGGTCTCACTAGAGGTTTCTAAGTTTTATGGATCTTTTCAAGGAACCAGATTTTTGTTTCACTGATTTTCTCTATTGTCTTCTGTTTTATATTTCATTGATTATTGGGCTTTATCTTTAACATTGCCTTCCTTCTGCTCACTTAGGGTTTATTTTGCTCTTCGTCTTCTTCTAGTTTCCCGAAGCTGAGAACTTAGACTATTGATTTGATGGTTTCCTTTTACTTAATGGAAGCCCTTAATGATATGAGTTTGCCTTTCAGCAATGCTTTAGCTTCATCCCACAAATTTTGGTATGTTTTATAAGCATTTCCATGCAGTTCGATTCATTTCTTGATGTGCTGGAACATTTTCCCTTTAGTCCATAGATTGGGTGGCCTCCTTACCAATGAGTGCCATTAAAAGTCCTAAAATCATTTCAGCAGAGATGGGGCAGATCTCCTCCTTACTGCCTGGTGAAGGTATAATTTAATTATACCTCCCGAACTTCCACGTGATTGATTTCCACTAACATAGGAGGGGCAGAATGGCTCCTGTTTCTTCCAGTCAAATGTGGAATTCTAGGCTTCCCATTAGACCTTGCTGGTTTGCATGGGGGCGAGTCCATGGGTTGTTCTGTGGTAGTTGGCTGAAGTGGAACAGTTATTGTCAAAGGGTTTTCCTCCTGTCTTGCTAAGCTGTCACTTTTTTTGACCCTTGTGCTAGAGACGGCAGCCTTTTGTTGCCGCTGTTTTGTTGTTGTTGTTGTTGTTGTTGTTGTTGTCCTTGTTTTCATTGTCATGGTTGTCATCATCACTGGTTTGCTTGTGCCTTTTGTCATTTCTGGGTAGCTGGCTTCCTCAGCTCAAAGTCTGGGATATATGACACGGACAGAAAACCAGGGGAACTCACCATTTTGTCCTTCCTTTGGTTCCGAGACCCCTAGTTGTTCTGCCTACCCCTCTCCACTTTGCAGAGTCCTGTGTTTATTTTATATATGGTACCTAGGGTTTTAGGTTGTAGTTAGTGGGAAGAATAGGGAAATGTACTTCTACTCTATCTTCCCAGAAGCTTCAGAAATCTCTGTATGAATTTAATTATAAGTCCTGATTTTTAGCATGTGTTTGAATTTAAAATTAAATTTAAATTCAATTTTAATCCAACTTAAAATAATTGAATTTTATTTTATTTTTTTAAATAATTGAATTTTAAATGAAAATTAAAATTAAATACAGATTTTGAATTCAATATATTTGTCCTTGACTAGAAACTCTAATTGGAAGAAATAAGCACATCTATTTAATACGCTATTTGAAAAGTATACCCCCAATGCATGTGCTTTGAAGAAACAGAAATTTATATTCAAAAGATGCCCGGATAAATCAGGAATAATTAAAACAATTCTATCATAAGTAAAACCCAAATTTTAGGTTGAAATAATAGTTTGAAAAAAAAAGAAATAATAGTATTTTGGGGGGGAATTTCTCAGTCTGTAACTTTGGATGTTTTCCCCAATTTCTTTTATTTTTATTTTTAAAAAGTTTCCCCCAATTTCTAAGGTATATCTACTTCATTGAAGTTAATATTCAGAAACATACTTCAGCTTCAATAACCAAATATGAGCTTTCCTATAAAAGCTGTTAAAATGACAACTGAGAAATTCAGTAGATGTGTCAAATTTGTCACTTGGTAAATGTATTCATTTTCGGCGAGTTGATTTTGTTGTCACCCAACATCACAAAGCATAACAGGGGGCTCCTGGCCACTGTCCATCTGTGCAAGCACACGGAGGGAGGAACTCATTGTTGGCCAAATGAGGCAAATGGATTCTGAATCTCTTAATTTGGGTCACCATAATAGATTTTGCGGGTTTGTGGCATTTTGGAGGTTTGTCAATAGTAATTAGAGCTAATATTTTGGGGGCATTCGCTATTTGCCAGGTAGTGTGCTAAATGTTCTATAAACATTGTCACATTTAGTACTCACCCCCGTGATTATTCCAAGTTTTGAAAACTGGAAATCTGAGACTAGGAGAAACTAAGTAATTTGCCCAACTAAGAAGTGGTAGAACCTAGTTTCAAATTAAAAATCATCTATCTTAATTGTCACTTGTGGGCTCCTTGACAACTTTACAGACATATTTATCCAAGGTTCCAGAGTTCCTTGAGTAATCAGGCCCTGAACAAACAGGTTGTATGTTAGCAGGCATCTCTTGCAGTTCAAAGGGTTTCACATAAATAGACATTGTATGTAAACTCAGATTTTATAAAGGCTACTGTGGGACTCTTGGGTCAACGGCCAAGTGATATTTGTTGAGTATGCAGAGATTGATTCAAAAGGAGAAAGATGGAGCTATATTTCCATTCTGTGGTGTGAAGAGTAGTCTTTTGGGTCTCTTCTATGTTTTGCTCAGAAGTCTATCAATAACCAGCAGGGTGGTGGGCTGCATCAATATAAAAATAAGCCATTTCAGTGTAAAGTACTAACTTGGTGCTTTGGAATTATGAAAACTGAGACTGGCTGTTCAAATGGATCTCTCTTTCTAACTCTTCATATGGGAGATCTCTGCAGTTCTTCATCTGCCCTCTTATTCACTTGAGGCTCTCAGCTTCCTGAAGGGATTAGGGGTGAAATTAGTTGTGACCAGAGATATTAGTCCAGGCTTGCTGCCAAATATCCTGGTGAAGACCTGGTTATATTTAAGCCATGGAGGCCAAAACTAACTGCCACTGAACTGAATTAAGATATAATTTGGTGACTGGGGTGCCTGAGTGGCTCAGTCAGTTAAGCATCCCGCTCTTGATTTTGGCTCAGGTCATGATCTCAGGGCCATGGGATTGAGTCCTGCCTCAGGCTTCATGGTCAGCAGGAAGTCTGCTTCTCTTCCTCTCCTACTGCCCCTCCCCCTGTGTGCTCACATGGTCTATCTGTCTCTAAATCAATAAATCAACAAATCAATAAATAAAATCTTTTTTTTTTAAAAAGATACAATTTGATGACCACATGCAGACTTGGCAATCATTACGCTTCAAATATTCCAGTTAAATTCATTTCTTTTCAAGAGTGACACCTTTGAGATCAAAGATAGTACCTTATATATCTTTGCTCCCACAGCTCCTATTGTGGTCCCTTTCACGTGGTCAGTGACCAACAAAAGTCATTTCTCAAGAGACATGTAAGTGCAAAGCACAGCAACAAACACCATAATAGACAAGCGCAGTGAAAGGTTGTACTGGAAGCCGGCCAAAACGGCAGAGGAAGAACCTCTGAAAATTCTGTCTTCCCTAAAATCCATGAAAAAACTGGCAGAAAATTTCAGAATCAATGTTTTCAGAACTCTGGAAATTCACCAAAAGCATGCAACAACCTCAGTATGTTTATTCTAGAGACAGATGAATCTCAGTAGGAAGAGTGAGTTTTTGGTGGCATTTTAACTGGTCATATTCCCATGCCCCTCTCTGCAACCCTGTGATAGCCTTGACTCTGGACAGTCTACAGTTGCAGTAAAAGCCAGCAGCTTGGCAGCTGCCAGAGGGAACAGAAAGGAGATGGGCCTCCTGCAAAGTTTCATTCCCAGACAACTGTCATCATTTGATCTGTCTGGTTGTTCCCTGGATGACCCCACTCACACGGCTGTCTGTATTTGGACTGACTCAGAGCTTCCCCATTTGAAGTGCCCATTCCCTGGGGGCATTTGTCAAAAACATTTAGGAGCAATTGTTTAACATTGCAACTGCCTCAGGCAGTAGGTAACACTTGGGGTGAACAATAGGTGAACCTAAATCTTCAAAGGAGAAACTGAGGAATAAGATGTCCGTAGGGACTTTAAAAAGCTATGACATTATCCCTCTGAATCTGGAAGGCCGGAACCATTCCCAAGACTACAGTATGCTCTGGAGAGACCCCAAAAGGCCCCATGCTCTCAACTCTGCTTTATTTTGAGGCTCTGAGAAAGCAGAAATGAAGGCTGACACAGAGTAGACAACTGCCTGGCTGAGTGTTGAAGGCATGCCCAACATACACACAGGGCTCCATGTCAACAACTGAGCATCTTTGCAGTTACAATCATTCAAAGGCATCTCTGCCCAATCATTAGATTGTTGTGCCCAAGATTACGTATCCGAGAAACCACCAAGGAGCTGACACCAATGCAAACGCATGAGGGTTTATTTACAGGCTGGAGCTTGGGTCCAAGTATACTCCACACAGCAGTGCAGGGGCTTGGACCCCGAGGTGGGTTACAGCTGGGTTTTTATGGGCTAGTCTAGGGTATTTTCAGAAGGGGTGGAGGAATTTTTTTCATTCTGATATGGGGGAAAGGGTGGGGGAGTTTCTTAAGAACTGTTTTCCTTCCAACACAGGATTTTCTGTCTCTGTCCAGGGTGTTTTGAGCTCTGTAATCTTTCTGATATGGGATTCCCTGTCAAGGACATTCTGCAGTTTTTCCTGTAAAGTTCAGCTCTTATTCACAGGGGCCTGGGATGGCTGTATTTGTGTTAATGCTAAACTTGAGGTGGAATGGCCTTAATTTTCTCGGCCTCCACAAGATAACCACTAAGCTAGCCAAGCAGTGAATTCAGTGGCCACATGCAACAGAGGATATGGACTTTACAGAAGTAGTTCAGAAAAGTCACTAAGCAGACCAATGACAACAAGGATACCAAAAACGAACAGCAACAATGAAACCTGGAAAGGGGGCAGAATCTGAATTTTAGAGTTGCCATGTTCTATTACTTAGAATAGATGTCCAGCTTTTGACCAATCCTATCTGGCATGCAAAGAAACAGAGAAGTATGGAGCATATGCAGGGATACCCAGACATTGGACTTACTGGACAGAGACTTTAAATCAACTGTTGTAAATATGTTCAACATCTATGGAAGCCACGTCTTATGAATTAATGGAAAGTGTGAGACTGATGATTCATTAAAGAGACACATCAGCAAAGAGATAGAAATCGCTTTAAAAATATCAAACGGAAATTCTGGAGTTGAAAAGTACAATAATTACAACGAAAAATTCACTAGACAGTTCAACAGAAATTGCAATTGGGATTAAAAAGAATCACCAAACTTGGAAGTTAAAGCCAACTGGGGCAGTACAGTCTGAGGAAAAGAAAGAAGATAATGAAGAAAGATGAACACAGCCTCAGAGACCTTGTAGGACATGATTAAGCACCCAGCTTATGCATAATAGAGTTCCTGGAGGAGAGGAGAGGAGAGGAGAGGAGAGGAGAGGAGAGGAGAGGAGAGGAGAAGAGAGGAGAGGAGAGGAGAGAAGAGGAGAGGAGAGGAAGGGGAAGAAATAATATTAGAAAAACAACCAAAGACAGTGAGAGAAGGTTGAAAGCAGAGATACAAAAGCAGCTCATCACATACAAGGGATTCCCTAGTAAGATTAACAGCTGACTTCTCACCAGAAACCATGAGGAACAGAAGGTAGTGGGAAGTCATATTCAAAGCACCGAAAGAAAGACTCAGCCAAGAATTCTCTATCCAGCAAGACTATCCTTCAAAGATGAAGGTGAAATAAACCCATTCTCAGATAAGGAAAAACTGAGTGAATTTATCACTGGCAGGCCTGCCTTACAAGAAATATTAAGAGGAAGTCCCCCAAAGACACCAGAGTGACTCAAATCTACATGAAGAAATAAAGAGCATCAAATACAAGTGCACGAAGCAATAATTATAGAACTATCTGGATAGGCTTAAAAGGCATAAAGGTGTAATTTTTATGACAATAACACTACAAAGGAGCTGGAGAGTCCAGAGCTATACAAGATCAAAGTTTTTACATAATATTGAAATTAAGCTGCTATTAATCTGAGTTAAATTCTTTAAGATTGGAGGAGGGGCAAAATGGCGGAAGAGTAGGGTCTCCAAATCACCTGTCCCCACCAAATTACCTAGATAACCTTCAAATCATCCTGAAAATCTACGAATTCGGCCTGAGATTTAAAGAGAGACCAGCTGGAATGCTACAGTGAGAAGAGCTCGCGCTTCTATCAAGGTAGGAAGACGGGGAAAAAGAAATAAAGAAACAAAAGGCCTCCAAGGGGGAGGGGCCCCACGAGGAGCCGGGCTAAGGCCGGGGCGAGTGTCCCCAGGACAGGAGAGCCCCGTCCCGGAGAAGCAGAAGCTGCACCAACCTTCCCGGGCGGAAAGGGGCTCACAGGCAGTTAGAGCAGGACCCAGGAGGTCGGGGATGCCCTCAGGCTCCCTGGGACACTAACAGGCACCTGCGGCGCGCGCAGGAGAGTGCGCCGAGCTCTCTAAGGGCTGCAGCGCGCACGGAGGGACCCGGAGCAGCTGGGAGGGGCTCGGGCGGCGGCTCCGCAGAGGGGGCTGCGGGGCTCCGGGAGCGCGAATCCAACAGCGCAGGCCCGGAGCACAGGGCGCCGGGACACAGCCCAGGATCGGGCCTCCCCCCAGGACAGGCAGAGACAGAGACCGGGAGGGCCCAGGACAGCAACGACGCTCCTGCCTCGAGCTGAGCAGATCAGCGGCCCCGCCTCGGAGCCTCCAGGCCCTGCAGACGGAGAGCCCCGGAGTTACTGCGGGGGTTGAATCCAGGTTTCCAGAGCTGCCTAACCATTGTGGCTGTTGCTCCTGGGGCCTCACCGGTAAACAACCCCCACTGCGCACTGCACCAGGCAGGGGGCAGAGCAGCTCCCCCAAGTGCTAACACCTGAAAATCAGCACAACAGGCCCCTCCCCCAGAAGACCAGCTAGACGGACCAGTTCCAGAGGAAGTCAAGGGACTTAAAGTATACAGAATCAGAAGATACTCCCCGTGTTTTTTGTTTTTTTGTTTTTTTTCTCTTTCTTTTTGATTTCTGATTGTTTCCCCCACCCCCTTTTTTTCACCTTTCTTTCTTTTTCTTTCCCTTTTTCTTCTTTTTTCCTTTTTTTCTTCTCTTTTTTCTTTTTCTCTTTTCTTTCCTTCTCTCTCTCTCTTTTTCTCCTTTTCACAGTACAACTTGTTTTTGGCCACTCTGCACTGAGCAAAATGACTAGAAGGAAAACCTCACCTCAAAAGAAAGAATCAGAAACAGTCCTCTCTCACACAGAGTTACAAAATCTGGATTACAATTCAATGTCAGAAAGCCAATTCAGAAGCACTATTATACAGCTACTGGTGGCTCTAGAAAAAACCATAAAGGACTCAAGAGACTTCATGACTGCAGAATTTAGATCTAATCAGGCAGAAATTAAAAATCAATTGAATGAGATGCAATCCAAGCTAGAAGTCCTAACGACGAGGGTTAACCAGGTGGAAGAACGAGTGAGTGACCTAGAAGACAAGTTGATGGCAAAGAGGGAAACTGAGGAAAAAAGAGACAGACAATTAAGAGACCATGAAGACAGATTAAGGGAAATAAACGACAGCCTGAGGAAGAAAAACCTACGTTTAATTGGGGTTCCCAAGGGCGCCGAAAGGGACAGAGAGCCAGAATATGTATCTGAACAAATCCTAGCTAAAAACTATCCTAATCTGGGAAGGGAAACAGGCATTCAGATCCAGGAAATAGAGAGATCCCCCCCTAAAATCAATAAAAACCATTCAACACCTCGACATTTAATAGTGAAGCTTGCAAATTCCAAAGATAAGGAGAAGATCCTTAAAGCAGCAAGAGACAAAAAGTCCCTGACTTTTATGGGGAGGAGTATTAGGGTAACAGCAGACCTCTCCACAGAGACCTGGCAGGCCAGAAAGGGCTGGCAGGATATATTCAGGGTCCTAAATGAGAAGAACATGCAACCAAGAATACTTTATCCAGCAAGGCTCTCATTCAAAATGGAAGGAGAGATAAAAAGCTTCCAAGACAGGCAGCAACTGAAAGAATATGTGACCTCCAAACCAGCTCTGCAAGAAATTTTAAGGGGGACTCTTAAAATTCCCCTTTAAGAAGAAGTTCAGTGGAACAATCCACAAAAACAAGGACTGAATAGATATCATGATGACACTAAACTCATATCTGTCAATAGTAACTCTGAACGTGAACGGGCTTAATGACCCCATCAAAAGGCGCAGGGTTTCAGACTGGATAAAAAAGCAGGACCCATCTATTTGCTGTCTACAAGAGACTCATTTTAGACAGAAGGACACCTACAACCTGAAAATAAAAGGTAGGAGAACCATTTACCATTCAAATGGTCCTCAAAAGAAAGCAGGGGTAGCCATCCTAATATAAGATAAACTAAAATTTACCCCGAAGACTATAGTGAGAGATGAAGAGAGACGCTATATCATAGTCAAAGGATCTATCCAACAAGAGGACTTAACAATCCTCAATATATATGTCCCGAATGTGGGAGCTGCCAAATATATCAATCAATTAATAACCAAAGTGAAGAAATACTTTGATAATAATACACTTATACTTGATGACTTCAATCTAGCTCTTTCTACCCTCGATAGGTAGTCTAAGCACAACATCTCCAAAGAAATGAGAGCTTTAAATGATACACTGGACCAGATAGATTTCACAGATATCTACAGAACTTTACATCCAAACTCAACTGAATACACATTCTTCTCAAGTGCACATGGAACTTTCTCCAAAATAGACCACATACTGGGTCACAAATCGGGTCTGAACTGATACCAAAAGATCGGGATAGTCCCTTGTATATTTTCAGACCATAATGCCTTGAAATTAGAACTAAACCACAACAAGAAGTTTGGAAGGACCACAAACACGTGGAGGTTAAGGACCATCCTACTAAAAGATGAAAGGGTCAACCAGGAAATTAAGGAAGAATTAAAAAGATTCATGGAAACTAATGAGAATGAAGATACAACCGTTCAAAATCTTTGGGATGCAGCAAAAGCAGTCCTGAGGGGGAAATACATCGCAATACAAGCATCCATTCAAGAACTGGAAAGAACTCAAATACAAAAGCTCACCTTACACATAAAGGAGCTAGAGAAAAAACAGCAAATGGACTCCATGCCCAGCAGAAGAAGAGAGTTAGTTAAAATTCGAGCAGAACTCAATGAAATCGAGACCAAAAGAACTGTGGAACAGATCAACAGAACCAGGAGTTGGTTCTTTGAAAGAATTAATAAGATAGATAAACCATTAGCCAACCTTATTAAAAAGAAGAGAGAGAAGACTCAAAAAAAAATCATGAATGAGAAAGGAGAGAGCACTACCAACACCAAGGAAATACAAACGATTTTAAAATCATATTATGAACAGCTATACGCCAATAAATTAGGAAATCTAGAAGAAATGGACGCATTCCTGGAAAGCCACAAACTACCAAAACTGGAGCAGGAAGAAATAGAAAACCTGAACAGGCCAATAACCAGGGAGGAAATTGAAGCAGTCATCAAAAACCTCCCAAGACACAAGAGTCCAGGGCCAGATGGCTTCCCAGGGGGAATTCTATCAAACGTTTAAAGAAGAAATCATATCTATTCTACTAAAGCTCTTTGAAAAGATACAAAGAGATGGAGTACTTCCAAATTCGTTCTATGAGGCCAGCATCACCTTAATTCTGAAACCAAAGACCCCACCAAAAAGGAGAATTACAGACCAATATCCCTGATGAACATGGATGCAAAAATTCTCAACAAGATACTAGCCAATAGGATCCAACAACACATTAAGAAAATTATTCACCATGTCCAAGTAGGATTTATCCCCGGGACACAAGGCTGCTTCAACACTCATAAAACTATCAATGTGATTCATCATATCAGCAAGAGAAAAATCAAGAACCATATGATCCTCTCATTAGATGCAGAGAAAGCATTTGACAAAATACAGCATCCATTCCTGATCAAATATCTTCAAAGTGTTGGGATAGAGGGAACTTTCCTCGACATCTTAAAAGCCATGTACGAAAAGCCTACAACAAATATCATTCTCAATGGGGAAGCACTGGGAGCCTTTCCCCTAAGATCAGGAACAAGACAGGGATGTCCACTCTCACCACTGCTGTTCAACATAGTTCTGGAAGTCCTCGCCTCAGCAATCAGACAACAAAAAGACATTAAAGGCATTCAAATTGGCAAAGAAGAAGTCAAACTCTCCCTCTTCGCCGATGACATGATACTCTACATAGAAAACCCAAAAGCCTCCACCCCAAGATTGCTAGAACTCATACAGCAATTTGGTAACGTGGCAGGATACAAAATCAATGCCCGGAAATCAGTGCCATTTCTATACACTTACAATGAGAATGAAGAAAGAGAAATTAAGGTGTCAATCCCATTTACAATTGCACCCAAAAGCATAAGATACCTAGGAATAAACCTAACCAAAGAGGTAAAGGATCTATACCCTAAATACTATAGAACACTTCTGAAAGAAATTGAGGAAGACACAAAGAGATGGAAAAATATTCCATGCTCATGGATTGGCAGAATTAATATTGTGAAAATGTCAATGTTACCCAGGACAATTTACACGTTTAATGCAATCCCTATCAAAATACCATGGACTTTCTTCAGAGAGTTAGAACAAATTATTTTTAGATTTGTGTGGAATCAGAAAAGACCCCGAATAGCAAGGGGAATTTTAAAAAGAAAACCATAGCTGGGGGCATCACAATGCAAGATTTCAGGTTGTACTACAAAGCTGTGGTCATCAAGACAGTGTGGTACTGGCGCAAAAACAGACACATAGATCAATGGAACAGAATAGGGAACCCAGAACTGGACCCTCAACTTTATGGTCAACTAATATTCGACAAAGGAGGAAAGACCATCCACTGGAAGAAAGACAAGTCTCTTCAAAGACGGTGCTGTGAAAATTGGACATCCACTTGCAGAAGCATGAAACTAGACCACTCTCTTTCACCATACACAAAGATAAACTCAAAATGGATGAGAGATCTAAATGTGAGACAAGATTCCATCAAAATTCTAGAGGAGAACAGAGGCAACACCCTTTTTGAACTTGGCCACAGCAACTTCTTGCAAGATACATCCACAAAGGCAAAAGAAACAAAAGCAAAAATGAACTATTGGGACTTCATCAAGATAAGAAGCTTTTGCACAGCAAAGGATACAGTCAACAAAACTAAAAGACAACCTACAGAATGGGAGAAGATACTTGCAAATGACATATCAGATAAAGGGCTAGTTTCCAAAATCTATAAAGAACTTATTAAACTCAACACCAAAGAAACAAAGAATCCGATCATGAAATGGGTAAGAGACATGAAGAGAAATCTCACAGAGGAAGACATGGACATGGCCCACATGCGCATGAGAAAATGCTCTGCATCACTTGCCATCAGGGAAATACAAATCAAAACCACAATGAGATACCACCTCACACCAGTGAGAATGGGGAAAATTAACAAGGCAGGAAACCACAAATGTTGGAGAGGATGTGGAGAAAAGGGAACCGTCTTACACTGTTGGTGGGAATGTGAACTGGTGCAGCCACTCTGGAAAACTGTGTGGAGGTTCCTCAAATAGTTAAAAATAGACCTGCCCTACGACCCAGAAATGGCACTGTTGGGGATTTACCCCAAAGATTCAGATGCAATGAAACACCGGGACACCTGCACCCCGATGTTTCTAGCAGCAATGTCCACAATAGCCAAACTGTGGAAGGAGCCTCGGTGCCCATCCAAAGATGAATGGATAAAGATGATGTGGTTTATGTATACAATGGAATTCTACTCAGCCATTAGAAACGACAAATACCCACCATTTGCTTCAATGTGGATGGAACTGGAAGGTATTATGCTGAGTGAAATAAGTCAATCGGAGAAGTACAAACAGTGTATGTTCTCATTCATGTGGGGAATATAAATAATAGTGAAAGGGAATATAAGGGAAGGGAGAAGAAATGTGTGGGATATATCAGAAAGGGAGACAGAACATAAAGACTCCTAACTCTGGCAAATGAACTAGGGGTGGTGGAAGGGGAGGTGGGCGGGGTTTGGGGGTGAGTGGGTCACGGGCACTGAGGGGGACACTCGACGGGATGAGCACTGTGTGTTATTCTGTATGTTGGTAAATTGAACACCAATAAAAATTAATTTATTTAAAAAAAAACTTGAGGAAAAAATGACAACGGCAGAAATAAATCCTACCTTATCATTAATCACATTACATGTAAATGAAACAAACAGTAAACGTCAAAGGAGCTATTGGCAGAACATCATACAGATAGATAGCAGAATGGTGGCTGCCATGGATTGTGGGGGAGAGAAGGGTAGTGAGGAGTAGTGTTTCATGGGTACAGAGTTTCATTTGGGGTAAATGAAAAGATTCTGGAGATGAAAATGTTGATGGTTGCACAACGACGTGAGTGTACTTAGTGAAACAGAGGTGTATGCTTAAAAATGGTTAAATGTTAAATTTTACATCATGCATATTTTACCACAATTTATAAAAAGGAGGGGGAAAAAGGAAAGCCATCCCCTGCACATTGTTTGGGAAACTAAATATTATTAACCTGGCAATACGCCCCAAACATATGTATAGATACATCGTGATTTCCAACAAAACCCCAGCTGACTTCCTTACAAAAATAAGCTGATCTCAAAACCCTCATGGTAATTCAAGTATTCCAGGATAGCCAAGGCAATCTTTAAAAAGAAGATTAAAGTTGGAGGCCTTGAACTTCCCAATTTCAAATCTTATTAGGAGGTTCCAGCAATCAAGACACTGTGGGCTTAGTGTAAGGATATTTATATAGATTAATGGAAGCAAATTGCAAGTCCATCAAAAAAACTTTCACACTTACAGTCTATTGATTTTCAAACAGGTGGCAAGGTAATTGTATGTGGTAAAAAGGAGTGTTTTCAACAAATGTTACTGGGACAACTGGATATCCACATACAAAAGAATGAAATTGGACCCAATCCTTTTTTCACTCCATATACAAAAATTGATTCAAAATGGATCACAGATCTAAATGTATGAGCTAAAAGTATAGAACTCCTAGAAGAAAGCATAACAGTAATTGTCATGACATTGGTTTAGGCAGTGTTTTCTTAGATATACCACCAAAGGCCAATGAACAAAATGAAAAGATATGCTGGGCTTCATCAGATTTTTAAAAACTTTATTTGCTGCAAATAATACCATCAAGAAAGTGAAAAGAGAACTTGCAGAAGGGGAAAAGTATTTGGAAATCATATAAGCATAAGGGACCTGTACCAAGATGATATAAATTAGTTTTACAAACCAATGATAAAATATATAAACTCCTTGAGAAACGGGGAAATGATGTGAATAGTCGGTTTCCCCAAAAAGATTAGGGAAATGGCCAAGAAGCACTTGAAAAGCAACTTGATGCCATTCATCCTTAGGGAAATGCAAATAAAAACCACACTGAGAATCTATTTTACTTATGCCCACTAGAATAGCTAAAAACAAAAAAGCATGAAATCATAAAAATGATTGTTGTTGACGATGTGGAAAAATTTGAATCCTCAAGCATTATTGATTGGGATGTAAAATGGTGCATATGCTTTGGAAAACAGTCTGCCATTCCCTCAAATATTAAACACAGGGTTATCATATAACCAAGCAATTCCAGTCCTTGGTATAAACCCAAGAAAAATTAAAATATATATCCACATAAAAACTTGCATACCAACGTCCACAGCAGTATTATTTTTAATTATAATGCCCCCAAAGTGGAAACAAAACAAATGGCCATCAACTGATGAATGGATACATAAAATGTGATCTATCCACACAATGAAATGTTATTTGTCTATAGAAACATAGTACTGGAAAACACTCAGGAAGCTGGTGGAGTAGGAAGAAACTGAAGATGACATATATAAGTGGAAAGATGTACCATGCTCTCGGAATGGAAGAATTAATATTGTCTACATGTTCACACTACATAGAGCAATCTACAGATTCAATGCCATCCCTTCATCAGATTTTTAAAAACTTTATTTGCTGCAACAGTATTTTTCACAGAACTAGAGCAAAGGATCCTAAAATTTGTATGGAACCACCAAGGACCTTGGATAGTCAGAGCAATCTTGAGAAAGAAGACGAAAGCCTGAGGTATCAGAATCCCAGATTTCTAACTATACTGCAAAGCTATAGGTCGTCAAAACAGTATGGTACCAGCACAGAAATAGACACACAGATCAATGGAACAGAATAGAGAGCCCAGAAATAAACCCACATATATGTGGTCAATTACTCCATGACAAGGGAGGCAGGAACATACAATGGGCAAAGGCAGCCTCTTCAAAAAATAAAAGCAATCTCTCCAAAAAGGAGTCTTTGGGAAAACTGGACAGCTACATGCAAAAGAAGGAAACTGGACCACTTTCTTACACCATACACAAAAACAAACTTAAAATGGATTATAGACCTAAATGCATGCCTTGAAACCATAAAACTCCTAAAAGAAAACGTGGGTAGTAAACTCATAGACATGGGCTTTAGCAATATTTTTCTGGATATGTCTCTCTAGGCAAGGAAAGCAAAAGCAAAAATAAACAAGTGGGACTATATCAAACTAAAAAGGTCTGACACAGTGAAAGTGAAACAAAGAGACAGCTTACTAAATGGGAGAAGATATTCATAAATGACATATCCAATAAGGGCTTAGTATCCAAAATATATAAAGAACTCAGAAAACTCAATACCAAAAACAAGCAGACAAAGAAACAAAGTAAGAAAAAAAACAAATAAACTGATTTAAAAATTAACAGAGGACCTAAATCGACATTTTTCCAATGGAGGTATACAGATGACCAACAGACACATGAAACGATGCTCAATATAACTAATCATTAGGGGCATGCATATCAAAGCCAGAAGGAGATACGGCCTCACACCAGTCACAATGGCTAGTATAAAATGGGAAGAAATAACAAGTGTTGGTGAGGACGCGGAGAAAAGGGAACACTTGTGTACTGTGGTGGGAATGTAAGTTGGAAATTTCTGAGTTTTCACTCTGGAAAACAGTATGCAAATTCCTCAGAAAATTAAAGATCACCCAATCCAGTAATTCCACTTCTCGATATTTACTCAAAGAGAACAAAACCACTAATTTGAGAGGATTTATGCATGCCCGTGTTCATTATAGCTTCGTTTACAATAGCCACAATATGGAAGTATATGTTAATAGACAAAGGGATAAAGAAGATGTGGTATATATACACAATGAAACTTTATTTGGTCATTAAAAAAAGCAATGAACTCTTGCCATTCGTGACAACATGAAGGGCCCTAGAGGGTATTGTACTAAGTGAAATAAGTCAGACAGTAAAAGACCAATACCATATGATTTCACTTATATGTGCAACCTACAAAGCAAACAAATGAACGAACAACAGCAGAAATAAGATAGAAGCAGACTCATAAACATAGAGAACGAACTTGGTGGTAGTCAGAGGGTAGAAGGTTGGGGGTGGTAAGCAGAGCAGTCAACTACTCTGGGGATGAAGAGGCACAAACTTCCAGTGATGAACTAAATGGGGAGGAAAAGTACAGTGTAGAAAATATAGTCAATAATATCATTATAACTTTGTATAGTGACAGATGATAATCACATTTATTGGAGTGAGCATTTTGTAATGTATGTAATTGTCCAATCACTATGTTGTACACCTGAGATGAATATAATACTATATGTCAACTATACTTCAGTTAAAATAAATGCATAAATAAAAAATTTTAAAAAAGGAATGAAACACTGATACATGATACAACATTGATGAACCTTGAAAACATTATTCTATGTAAAAAAAAAAAAAAGTCACAAAAGACCACAGACATTACGATTTCATTTATATGAAATGTCCAGAAGAGGCACATCTGCAAATTCGGAGAGTAGATTAATCATTGCTTAAAGCTCAGGCGATGCAGTTGTGGAATAAAGGGGAAGTGGCAGGTAATGGACATAGAGTATTTAACATGTGAAGATATTCTAAGTTTATTATAGTGATGGCTGCACAACTCTTGAATTTGCTCAAATAAGTTGAATTGTAGAATTTAAATGAGTTAATTGAATAGTATGTAAATTTTATCTTGACAAACTGTTCTAAAAAATGGGGAATTGAAGCTATTTAAAACAAAATAACATGGATTGGATCATCACAAGCACATCTTTACTAAAAGAAAGGTTAGTTAAAGGGAATTCTGCAGTCATAAGTAAAATGATACCACACAGAAACTTGGATTGGCCAAAAGGAATGAATGAATAAAACACATGTACACATATATAAAAGATATCATTTTCTCATTTAAAAAATGATTGAAGATAATTTGCTACTTATAACCAATTAATATGAAAGGGCGATGGTGTTTACCACATATGTAGAAGTAAAATATATGCAGAGGATGCCAGCAAAATGCCAGAGGAGCAAATGTCACTGTATGTGAAATAGTGTCTATTATTTGAAGGTAGAGTATGATAAGCTAAAGGTGCATATTGTAACCCCAAGAGTAACCATGAGAGTAAAATCAAATAGTGATAGGTAACAAATGAGAGGAACAAAGAACAGAGAACAAATGTGACAAATAGTAAACTACTATCAAGTTTGTGGTTTTAAACAAAATGTATTGATAATTACACTAGATTTAAAGGACCTAGACACTTGAAGAAAAAGATACATTGCCGGATGGAAAAAACTAAAACCACGCTATATGCTTTGTACAACAACTTATAGATAGTATATACAAAGATGCAAATAGATTAGAAATTAATAGGTGAGAGTGTAGAGAATACTAATCATGCAAATACTAATCAACAGATAGCCGAGTGTGTATATGATTATCAGGCACATCATACCAAAGTATATGACCAGAGGCAGAGTTGGATATTACATGAAGACAGACTCTGTGTTGGGTCTTAAAACAAGTCTCAAGAAATGTATAGTGGCTGAAATCATACAAAGCAGATTTTCTGACTGTGACAGCAATAAATGATAAACCAATAACATAAACATAGCAAAAAAATCCCAAATTTCTTGGAATTAAACAGGAAATATTTTCATAACCCATAGGCCAAAGAAGACATCACAAAAGAAATTAGAAAATGTTTTCAATTGAATAGAAATGAAAGCACAGCAGAACAAAATTTGAGGGATGCAGATAAAGCAGTGCTTACAGGAAAATTTATTGCATTAAATGCTTATATTATAAAAGAACAAGGGCCTCAAATCAATAACGTATGGTTCCAAAATACAGTAAAGAAGAAGAGTAAGGTACACGGTGGTGGTGGGGGGGAAGGCCCATTAAAAAGAATATAGGTAGGTAGATATATGATAGCTAGATAGAGATCTCCAGAACCTGTCCCTAAAGAAACACATGCATCAAAATTACTAGATTAAGACTTTAAAAGAACTCTTTTAAATATGTTCAAAGAGCTAAAGGAAAACAGAGACAAAGAGCTAAAGGGAATCATGAAGATGATATAGGAATGAAAGGCTAATAGCAACAAAGACAAATTAGTTTTTAAGGTGCCGAACAAAAACTCTAAGAATGGAAAATACAGTAACTGAAATGATAAATTCACTAGAGGGTTTCAACAGCAGACTCGAACAAGCAGAAGAAATAATCAATGGACTTGAAAAGAGATTATTTGAAATTATTGATTCTGAGGAGCAAAAGGGAAAAAGGAAGAATCAAAGTGAAGAAAGACTAAGAGGCTTCTAGAATTTCATCAGGTGAAACAATATATGCACTATGGGAGTCCCAAAAGAGTAAGGGAACATTGAATAAGAGAGATTATTCAAAGAGATAATGGCTGAAAACTTACCAAATTTGAAGAAAGACATACCTATTCGAATCCAAGAAACTGAAGGATTCAAGCAAGATAAACACAAAGACACCCACCCCAAGACACATTGTAACCAACCTGTCAAAAGCCAAGGACAAAGAGGGAATCCTCAAAAGAGCAAGAGAAAAGTGATTCATTATGTATAAGGGACCCCTAAGAAGACTACTAGCAAATTTCTCAGGAGACTCCTTGACATCCAGAAGATAGTGAGATGATATATTTAAGTGCTGAAAGAAAAATACTGTCAACCAAGAGCACTATATCCAGCAACACTGTCCTTCAAAAACAACAGAGATATTAAGGCACTCCAAAAGAAACAAAAGCTGATGGAGTTCATTACCACTAGGCCTGCCATGCAAGATATGTTAAAGGGAGTCCCTCAAGTTGAAACTAAAGGACTGTAGACAGTAATTTGAAGCCATGTGAATTGTCCTATAAGTTGTCCAGTAAAGGTAAATATATGGACAGATAAAAACATATGTTACTGTAATTTTCATTTGTAACTTTATTTTTGTTTCCTAGAGAATATGAAGTAGAAATGCATAAAAATAATAATAAGCCCATGTTAATGGGTACACAGAATATAAATATAAAAGTTGTGAAATCAATAATATAAAAAGAGAAGCAAAACTGTAAAAGGACTAGAGTTTTTGTAGGCAGTTGAAGTTAAGTTGGGATCAATTTAAGATACATTGTCATACTTCAATAGAATGTTTGATGCAATGCCCATGGTGGCCACAAAGAAGATGTCTACTGAGTACACACACAGAAAGACAAGACGGGAATCTAAATGTGAAACCACAAAAAGCAACTAAACATAAGGAAGAAAGTAATGGAGGAAATGAGGAACAAACAAATTGCAAGGAATACAGAAAACAAATAAAATGAAAAAATGTTTCCCTACCAGCAATTACTTCAAATATATCAAATGCATTAAACTCTTCAATTAAGAGACACAGATTGGCAGAATAGTTTTCTTAAAAAAATGATCCAACTATATGCTATCTACTACAAACTCACTTAAGATCTAAGGACACACAGAAGCTGAAAGTGAAAAGATGGGAGAAGATTCTCCCCCTATAAATAGTAACTAAAAACAAAAACAAAAGAGCTTGAGTGGTGATACTAATATCACACAAAGTAGGATTTAAGAAAAAATACTGTCAAAAGAGACAATATAATGACCTTCATTGTCTCTTTTGACAGTATTTTTTCTTAAATGATAGAGGGGTCGATGAACCAGGAATATATGATAATTATAAACATATTTGCACCAAATATCAGAACTCCAAAATATATGAGGAAAACATTAGCAGAATTGAAGGGAGACATGGTCAGCTCTACAATGATAGGAGGAGACTTCAGTACTCACTTTTAGTGATGAATAGAACTACCACACAGAAGATCAACGAGGAAATACAGGATTTGAACAACCCTATAGAACAATGGTATCTAACAAACATACAGAGCACTCCACCCCCAAACAAAAAAATACACATTTTTCTCTAGAACATTCTCCAGGATCAACCGTATGATAGTCCACAAAACAAGCCCTAATAAATTTGAAGAGATGGAAATCATGCTAAGTACTTGTTTTTCCAATCACAATGGAGTGAAACTAAAATTAGCAGCAGAAGAGAAACTGGAAAATACACAAATATGTGGACATTGAATTTGTAATTCAAGATTTTTTCATAAAGAAAACTTTGGTCCTAGATGGCTTCACTGGTGAACAGTATCACACACTTAAAAGGAAAAAAATACTAACAGTTCTACAGAACTTTTCCAGAAAATCTAGGAGAAACACTGGCCAATTCATTTTATGAGGGCAGCATGACTTTTATACAAAAAAAAAAAAAATAGAAAATGACATTACAAGGGAAAGAAAGCACTACAGACTAATATCCTTGATGAACATTGAGGTAAAACTCGCTAACAAAAGTTTAGAAATTTGAATCCAATGACATGTGAAAAGTATAATCCGTGACCAGGCATAGTTTATCCTAGGAATACAAGGCCATTTTAACATTTAAAAAATACATACTGTATTTTGCCATACTGAGGGAATGAAAGAAAAGAAATGATTATCACAATATACAACAGAACAGTCATTTGATAATATAAAAATCCATTCGTGGTAAAACAAAACAAACAGACAAACAAACACACCCACAGCTGGTAACTTACGAGCATGAGGGAACATCCTCAATCTGATAAAGTAATTCTACCAAAAACCTGTTGCTGGCATCATAATTAATGGTGAAAGACTGAATGCTTCTCCCATAAGATTAAGAATATGGCCAAATGTCCACTCTTACTGTGTCTATTTGATGTTATATTTCAGGTCCTAGTTGATGAGATAAAGCAGGAAAAGAAAATAAAAGGCATGCAGATAGAAAAGGAAGAAGTAAAAAGCTGTCTTTATTTTCACAAATCAGGTTGTCTACAAAGAAAATACTAATCTAGGGGAAAAAAAAACAAGAAATAAAAATCATCTCCCAGATCTAATAAACAATTTAATAAGGTCACAGGATACAAAGTCAATATAAAGGAAAGTTCTTTTTATTTCAATATACTAAGAAAAAATAACTGGAGACGGAAATTTTCTTTTTTTTATAATAAATTTATTTTTTATTGGTGTTCAATTTACCAACATACAGAATAACACCCAGTGCTCATCCCGTCAAGTGCCCCCCTCAGTGCCCGTCACCCATTCACCCTCACCCCCCGCCCTCCTCCCCTTCTACCACCCCTAGTTCGTTTCCCAGAGTTAGGAGTCTTTATGTTCTGTCTCCCTTTCTGATATATCCCACACATTTCTTCTCCCTTCCCTTATATTCCCTTTCACTATTATTTATATTCCCCAAATGAATGAGAATACATAATGTTTGTCCTTCTCCGATTGACTTACTTCACTCAGCATAATACCCTCCAGTTCCATCCACGTTGAAGCAAATGGTGGGTATTGGTCGTTTCTAATGGCTGAGTAATATTCCATTGTATACATAAACCACATCTTCTTTATCCATTCATCTTTCGATGGACACCGAGGCTCTGTCCACAATTTGGCTATTGTGGACATTGCTGCTAGAAACATTGGGGTGCAGGTGTCCCGGTGTTTCATTGCATCTGTATTTTGGGGGTAAATCCCCAACAGTGCAACTGCTGGGTCATAGGGCAGGTCTATTTTTAACTCTTTGAGGAACCTCCACACAGTTTTCCAGAGTGGCTGCACCAGTTCACATTCCCACCAACAGTGTAAGAGGGTTCCCTTTTCTCTGCATCCTCTCCAACATTTGTGGTTTCCTGCCTTGTTAATGTTCCCCATTCTCACTGGTGTGAGGTGGTATCTCATTGTGGTTTTGATTTGTACTTCCCTGATGGCAAGTGATGCAGAGCATTTTCTCATGTGCATGTTTGCAAATGACTTATCAGATAAAGGGCTACTTTCCAAGATTTATAAAGAACTTATTAAACTCAACAGCAAAGAAACAAACAATCCAATCATGAAATGGGCATAAGACATGAAGAGAAATCTCACAGAGGAAGAGATGGAAAGTTTCTTAAATGTCACTTATAATAGCAGCAAAATAATTGGAATATCTATTGAGAATTTTAATGTAATCTGTGCAAGACTTATACACAGATACCTAGAAAATATTGCTGAACAAAATTAAAGACCTAAGTAAATGGAGATGTGCCATGTTCATGGATCAGAAGACTCAAAAAAGTTTTAAGATGCCAATTCTCTGGTAATTCTTCTAGGGGTTCACCATAATCACAATTAAAATGAAAAGCTATCTCAAATAGCTTTTTATGTGGAAATGCGAAGGACATAAAATAACCAAGGCCATTTGGAAAGGAACAAAGATGGAGGACTCACACTACCAAATTCCCTGACTTAATATAAAGGCATGGTATTCATGATAGTGTGGTACTATAAAAATACTGTAAAAATAAATATATGGATCAAAGGATAAAATAGCCCAGAAATGGACCTAGACGTATATGGTAAGTTGGTTTGTGGCAAAGGTTCTAAGGTAATGAAATTAACTAATAATTATCTAGTGGTACTGGGAAAAGTGTATCTCCACATGGAAAAAGAAAGCACAAACAAAACTTCAATACCTCATGCTGTATGCAGAAAATAAACTCAAAATAAATCATAGATCTAAGTGCACATTATAAAATTGAAAATCTACAAGAAAACATAAGAGAAAATTTTTGTGTCACGAAGTTAGGCAAAGATATCTTAGGTAGAACATTCAATCAAAAAAGTATGAATCACAAAGGGAAAATAATCAATGGACTGTTATCAAAATTACAAACAAACACCAACAAAACAAAACAAAACAAAAACCACCCTTTTGCTTCTTAAAAAAACAGAGTTCAGTATCTCTGTGTTGCACCATTTTCTACTCCTGTACTGGAACCTCATGACTGACCTTGACTTCTACTTAATCCCCACAACAGGGTCTGCTTATTTTTCGGTTACAAAAACTCACTTTATTGCCTTGGGTTTCTGCTTGCAAAGCACTCCCCTTTCTCTATTTCCTGGTCAACTTCTTTCCTCACCCATTTCAGGCATGCCTTCTCTGGGAAATCTCCAAGACTCTATTCTAACTCCCAAGGTTGGGTGGCTGTCCCTTCTTGGTCCTCCCAAAGCCATGTAAAGTTCTTTCCATTGCTCTCTACTGTAATCATCCTTTTCTCAGCTTCCCTCGCACAGAGCGGCTTGAAGCAGCAACCAAGCCTCATTCATTCCTATAACCCCAGGCCATGGCCCACTGATAGGCCACCAGAGAAGATTAGCCTTGTATCCTGACAGTTATATAAGAGATGCTTTCTTAAAACACACTATTACTTCAGAAACCAAATAAAAGATTCTGAGGCGACCTACTTCCTCTTTCCCTCCCAGATCCTATTTGCAAGGAAGCGCCCTTAAAGTCAGTGGCCCAGACTCTCATGGTTCTCAGTGGCAAAAAGGGGGCATAAATAGATAGCTTCACTTGAAACCCAAGTGTCAAAGATGAAATTTCATATAGCAGAACTAGGCAACAATGAGCCCTTACCTCACTTGTTTTGCTTTCAACCTAGCCCAGCCCAGACCCTTCCCCTCTGTCCCTTACATTTTCCAAGCTACCCATGAGGCCCCAAACCACCTGTCCACTACCCACTGGATGCTGACTCATAGACATGGCATCTCACATAACCCACTGAGAGAAAAAGCTCTGCTGTTGATTGGACTATGGATGCCATCACCTAGTTCATCCTCTTTGCTTTAATAATTCATTTGGATCCGCACAACCCCCCCACCAGAGTTTTGATGTACATAATCCTATGAATCTAACTGTGGGGAGGGCCCACATGAACACTGCTGTCTATGGCATCCCCATCAAATAACAACTTACCATCTGCCTGAACACGTCTGCTTTTTTGGTCAGCGAACAAAAACCTGGCTTGAGCCTTCTGGGAGGTTCAGAGAAACTAAGAGAAAGAAAGAAAGAAAAAGACACAGGAGGGGTGGGAATAAAAGGCACAGGAACGGGGTGGGGGGATGTCACAGAAAAGAAATGTATCCACTGCTTGGGCACAGTGCACTAAGCTGTAGGAGGGAGAAAAGACAGGGTGGGGCTGGAGGGGCTGGAGGGGTGTGGAGGGGCCAGGCCCTTAGCCTCTTTCCTCTTACCAGAGTGAGGAGCTCTACTGGTCTCTTCAGGGAAGTCCTGTCCATCACTACTGGGACATCACACTCTCCTAGAAGTATGATCTTCATTCCCTTCCTTCCACCTCCTGACCTAGTGAGTCTGCTTTCCCTGTTATCCTGCAGTGTCAGCTGCAAGGGGCTGGGGTTTGGCCTATAGCAGTCCCTGCTGTATCCCTCGCACCTGGAATAGGGCCAGGGATGCACGTAATACTTCTTGAATGAGTTAATGAATTTCAGGGAAGGCAGGGACCACTGGGATGAGGCTATTTACTCTTTGTGTTTGTTTGTTTGTTTGTTTGTTTTCCAGAATGGGAAAGACACCAAGGAATGTGGTTTTCGGTCTGACACCACAGAGAACACATCCAATGGCACAGGCTCACCTAGAGAGCCTGCCAATCCCTAAGGGTCTTGAAGGAGCTGGTTCCAGAGTACCCTGCCATGTTTCACCAGGTCCTTTAGGTGAGAGCTCAGAGCCAGCCTCTGCCTCTCTCACTGCTCACAACCAAGCCAAGCATGCCTCCCCTTCCTACTCAACCCACGAAGCCCCCAGGCCAGGCCTGACTTCCCCAGAGTTCCCAAGGGTACAGTTTGTCACTCTGCTTCGCCTTTGTAGGGAAGGATACCAGACATTCGGAAACTGAGACCACGGGGTCCACAGAGACAGACCCATAAATGGTGATCGAGCCCCTTCTGCTGCCACATGCTCCCTGCTTTCTCCAGTTTCTTGGTCACTGGGCCTGAAATAAATGCTGGCACACTTGACTGTTTCTGCTTCAACTTTTCAACACTGTAATTTGCAACACTGACTCCAGCCTTAGGTGAATTGGGGGTTGTCAGTTGTGGTGGTGGGGTGGCAGAGGGAGGGAGTTAGCATCTTACTTAGCTCAATAGGCTGTACAGCCTCCTTCTTGGGGGCACTGCTGATGGTTCTTCAGTCACGGTTGTGATAGCTTTAGCCAATGAAGAGTGAGTGTTTCCAAGAGGCAGCTCTGACCCTAATGGGGAAATGACTGCAGAAATGACCCAATACCACACAGAGTTTTCATATTTGAAAATAACTGGGCAGTGCTTATATGGAGGGGAAGGGGGAGAAACACGTGCAAAAAGAATCTCTGGAGCCTAAGAAAAACTGGTTGATTCATAAGCGTATAGTCAGCTCCCAAGCACCCGGACTCAGGCACAAGATTGGCAACCTCCTCTCTAAGTACGGATTGTTCATTTTCATGATAAGGGTGTTTTTCCCCCTTCCTGAGGTGACCTTGATGTGTACTGCAACATAATATCAGTAGAGGAGGTCAGTCTATCAGAGTGGTTGGAGCATATTTGTCCCTTTAACCCAACAACGTGTAGAAGCCCTGTTAGATATTGCAACACCCCAAATCACACGCAAAGACATAGGATGTGCTCTTCTTCTTCTTTTTTTTTTTAATTTTTATTTTATTATTTATGATAGTCACAGAGAGAGAGAGAGAGAGAGAGAGAGAGAGAGAGGCAGAGACACAGGCAGAGGGAGAAGCAGGCTCCATGCACCGGGAGCCCGACGTGGGATTCGATCCCAGGTCTCCAGGATCGCGCCCCGGGCCAAAGGCAGGCGCCAAACCGCTGCGCCACCCAGGGATCCCAGGATGTGCTCTTCAATATCAAAGAGCCTAACTAGCACACAGGAACACCAAAATATTATTTCCTCCTAACTCGCATAGTCCCCTACACAAAGCCAGGAGAGGAAAAAGTACTTGTACAGGGCTTGCTGTGTGAATTAATTGTCCTTTAGTTTTTCAGAGGTTCAATATCTTTAAACACTAATGAAGCTCCGGTGGGGTAGGTTTCAGGCACCAAACAACATTTGGGAGGCCCATAGCCCTTTCATAGCCCTTTTCCTATATCCCTGAAGGGCAGCCAAGACCTGAGAGGAACAGAACAGAGGAAGCTGTTAACTTAGTGTGACTGGTTTGCTTTGTGTCTGGTGTTTCTGCAGCCATTCCTGATGGCCTAGGAACCACCTGTCTTCCCACAATGCCTCTGTTGTCCTAACCTGGCCCCTAACTCAGCTCCATATTGCTGCTTCTCCAAAAGGCACTGAGACCTCACACCATGGGTCTCAGCCCTGTCCAAAAGAGGAGAGGAGCTCCAACAATTAGGGCCTGAGGAGACTATTGGGCATTCACTCCTTCATAGCTGCTGTCACAGCAAGTCACCAGACATAACTGGGGGTGTTGGGGAGTGTGTGTGTGTGTGTGTGTGTGTGTGTGTGTGTAGGATATGAATATTTGTGGAAACAAGAAATGATATGGTAAAAACTGGTGGATAAACATGGGGCACAACTCGACAGCCAACCCTGAAACCCAAGCAGCAGAGATGGGAATTAACAAAGCAGGACTTAAGGGATCCCTGGGTGGCTCAGCGGTTTGGCGCCTGCCTTTGGCCCAGGGCATAATCCTGGAGTCCCGGGATCCAGTCCCACATCAAGTCCCGCATCAGACTCCCTACATGGAGCCTGCTTCTCCCTCTGACTGTGCCTCTGCCTCTCTCTCTCTTTCTCTCTCTCTTTCATGAATAAATAAATAAAATCTTAAAAAAACAAAAACAAAGCAGGACTTGGCAATAAGGAGCCCTCACTTCTGTTCTTCGTCCTCGGCACAATCTCACCTTATCTAAGGATTCTCAAATCTTAGAATTTTATTTTCTAAGCTCCTCCTCCCCAGGCCCAGAGCCACCTACCCCTACCCACCAGATGCTGACTGATCACCCACACACAACCCTACACATCATCTCTTGAAAGGAACACCTCTGCTGTTGATGTGAACTCAGGTTGGCATCACCCACTTCGGCCCCTCCTAGCTTTGATGTGCCACATGATCTTCTCTGCCTCCCACTTTGTACAGGCCTTTGAATTCCACAGCCTCAGAGCAAGAGTTACTTTCCTCTGCCAGCCTCAGACTCACAGGATATTCCCCCTTATGCCTTCCTATTAACATCCCTGTTCTCCCTTTCTGGGGGAACCATGATCTTTCTGGCTGACCTTGAGCAAGCCCTTCCCTCTCTGCGGGCTCAGCATTTTTAGAAGTGATTGCCTGCGTTCTCAGTCAGTCATGTTCTCCTAGCTGTGCACATCCTTAAGCCTTCTGATTCTTCTCTGGCTGTGGAAGGCTCAGAATCAGCCAAAACAAAACAAAAGAAAACAAAACAAAACAAAACGCAAAGCCCTCAAATATGCCTCCCCTTACTGTCCCCATGACTGGGAATGAGTGAACTTGTACACTTTAAAAGGGGCCCCATTACCCTTTGAACACTCTAAGCACACAAAGGCCAATTACATGGTGGAAGGGGACAGAGAGGTCAGTAGTAGGGAAGGGTGTTCGTCAGGAATTTTCCAACTTTGTTTCTAAACTATGACTGAACCCGAGTTCTGAGCTCTCCCCCTTTGCTTACATCCCTACCTTCACCCCTAACTGCATCATGTCACAATTCTTGAACCGGAGGGGATGGCTCAGGTAGGTGAAAAGAATGGACAGTTCCTCGGAAGGGGGCATGGGATCAGCAGGATCTCCCGGCTCTTATGGTGAATAGGATGACCATTGGAGTGCGCAAGCAAGCAAATGAGCAAGAGATGAACCATGTTCTTTTTGGCCTCACCTACCCTCATTCTCTCTACTGCTATATCCCAATGAATTCTGGGCAGCCTTAGGAAGGTGACAGTATTTGTCCTCAGCTCTGCCAAACATTACACAGCCTGCTGTGTTATAGGGGTTTCACACATACTTGCTTTATCCTACAGTCATCCAAAAGAAGTGGGGTGGTGTGTGAGCTCCATTCTGGGGTCACATCCCCACGAAGGGATCCAGAACCAGGATATGGTCCCTGGTCAATCCAAGACAAGGGGCCTTCCGTTACAGCAGTGTGGCCTAAGCACCACTGTCCCCGCCTAGGAGCCATGAAATCCTGACCTACTCTGTGTCAGCTCATTATCTTGAGGATGGGTATTCTGTACTTGCAGTCCTACACCCAGCAGAGCTACAACATTTAAGAGTGTTGGGGTTCCCGGGTGACAAGGTCACCTAGAGACAGTTGCCACCACTCACTGGCCAATCTCATCCCATGCCACACCCCACTGGGAAATTATTTCTACTAATGAAATGATGGTGGTAATCCAAGGGGAAAAAGAAGTACATCTGCTCTACCTTTCACCCATTGCTCCCTATGATCCCCTGAGGCAATTCTGCAGACCTCTGGGGAGCTCCCTAGCATGGTGTGAAAATCACTGGTCTCATGCAAAAGATGGAGTCTAATGGTGAGCCTTTCAGGCACAGAATAATGAGTGAGCGAATGTCATAGGGGTCCATATCAAATCACATTCATCTTCCATTTTCTTACTGTACGGGGAAAGCTGCATATCACTGGGACTTCCAGCGTGGGACCCTCAGCTTCCCGGGTTAGGCAACTCAATCTTTTAGCCTTCTCAAGGGAGAGAACACTCCCAAGGACCAGTCCAACTCTTGAGAGACCATCCTCCCTGCACCAGTTATCCTTCCTTCACTCTAACCAGTTATAAGGAGGGACTCGGTATTTCTGTGACTCCAGTGTGAGGAAATGTACTGAGATCTCACTAGTGGGCGGCAAGGTGGGCTTTGCTTGTATCCATGACCCTGTCAGCCAATTTTGTTCATCACTAGCCACCTTCAGAGGCAGGAGGTAGACTTAGAAATCATAACTTTTATGTTCTCTACTTGCCATGAGAACTAAATGGCATAAAACTTGTAGAGGAGTGCCAGGAAAAACCTGGTTCCCAGTAACAGTGACTTGCCACATTTCCCTACAGGACAGAAACCATGATTTGCGGGGTGGTGGTGGTGGTGGTATTTGTAACTCTGCCAGGCATATTCTCAGCAGTGGGCATTCAGTAATGAATAGTGGTAACAGTAACCATTTATCTCATACGGACTGGAAACAGCTCTCGTGTGTGTGTGTGTGTGTGTGTGTGTGTGTGTGTGTGTGTGTTTCTGCAGTTGACTGAATGAGTAATCCATTGGACTTGTATCACGCTCCGTGCTTCTTAATACCTCCCAGTGCTGTTGGATTTGCCTCATTAATCTCCACAGCATTATTGAGGGGTTGAGGACTGATGTTGTTACCCTTTTGGGGGGGGGATGAGTACAGTGATCCATAGGAATAATACCTTCTGCCTCATGGAAGGGCTGTGAGGATTAAGTGGGATGCTCCTTCCACAGAGCAGCAGGTGTTGAACTGGGCCCAGAGCCAACACTCAGCAGTTTCCTTGAGGTCAAGCCCTTTAGGGTAGGCTTTGGATCTGATTTGTTCTTTAGACCTGGGCCAGCAGCCATTTGCATGAAAATCATGAAGACACTAGCAATAGCTGAGAGCTTGCAGTGAGGAGGGCTATGGGTTGCCAAAATGACTGCTGGGGGGAATATCGCATCTTCTTTTTTAGAACTGTTATTTTGATTTTAGAGAGGAATGGTCAAGACAGAGTCAGCTACTTAGCCAAGGTCACAGTCAGTGATGGGTCTGGGGCTGGCCTGCAGATATCCTGACCCTCATTACAGTGTTCTTCTGTCCAGCAGGCCCCATATCATGTCCCATTCTTCTGCAATACCTCGTTGTGGGGGTTTAAAGTAGGCTCATTCTTTGGTGGGTAAAAGGGGGATAGTTTTGCGGTGTACTTTATTACCTCTATGCCTGGGAGGAGACAAGTGTGAAGAGGCCTTAGTGTTAGCTGACAGCCTACCATGGGCCTAACTCATTGCTCAGTTTCTGATTCTTGCACACACAAAGGATAGGATCTCAGATCAGCATCTGGGGGCAAGTCATTGTACCTTCTCAAAGTCTTGTTTTCCCAATTTGAAAATCGGGGCAATTATTACCAACTTTGCATGGCTATGGTGAGGACTAAATAAACCAGCCTATATGTACGTCCCAGATGAAAAGCAGCCATGTGAGAAGACACAAGAAATAAAATGCAAAGATGAACGAGAGGCTGAGGGCAAACATGTTCTTCAATTAGGACAGACTAAGAATCATATTTATGACATGCAGAGAGAATTCTGATGAAACAACTCAAGAAACACACACCCACAAACAAACAACGATAGGAAAGTTAGCAACAAATTGAACAGGCCATGTACAACATTACAAATGGCCAATGCAAAAGGAATAGGAGCTCAACAGCACAAACAATAATGGAGATAAAGTAGCAATGAGGCTACATTTTTCAAATTGCAAATTGACAAACATTTAAAAAAATTAATGATGCCAAATGGGTATCACACACTGATGTTGTGTGAATTGGGGCAGATTCTTTAGAGAGTCGATTTAGCACAGAATAACCAACTGTGATATATTTACCTTACTGCACATCTCCCAAGTCTCCTTCTTTCTGCTGCCACAGACCAAAACTAGAAGCAGGCTGGGACAACTGATGCTTCCCAGCACAGGGCCCAGGGAGCTCAGATGTCATGGCCTTAAGACCCATTGCAGTGTTCTAGAAAATCTGTTTTAAGCCTTGGACAGTCCCCCTGGGCATCCTCAAGGTCAGGACCTCGGGAGGGGTTCCCAGAGCTGAGCCTGAGCCTTGATGGAGCAGCCTGACTCTCAAGAATTACAGACAAAGGTCTTGGGGGTCTCTGAGACACAAGTTTCTAGATCTGTGCTTCCTTCAAATGTCCTACCTTGGCTTTCACTAACACATGGAAGAGTAGCCTGGAGTTTGACTATGCATCCCCAGCAAAGCTGGGGCTCTGCTCATTGCGAATTCAGGGGCAGTTTCAGGAATTTGGCAGAGCCTTCCTATCTACAAACTGAGTTTCTGGATAGGAGGAGGAGGCTGGTGAGGAGAAAGTATAACCAACAGTGACCTGGGTTTGAATTTCATTAGAGCTCAAAATAATGCACAAATCAGACTTCCCTTAAGTCTTTAGGCTTATATGTATTCATAAGTAGAGTAAAGTAAAAATTGGGAGCCGTCACTTTTGATTAGTCACTTAACCATCTATGTTAAAGTAGAGTGGGGAATCTGGAAGCCTGATTGAAGTGGGTTTAAGGGAGAGTGAGGGAGAGGAAAAGGAAACGATGATATTGGTCAATGAGACATTTCAGTAGCTGAAGGAGTGTCAGAGAACACAGTGTACTCATCTGCAGGATGGGATGGTGGAAATCTGGGCCAGGGAGACAGATTGGAGTTTCAAGGAGGGGACAGGCCCTTAACCTCTCTATACCCAGAAGCATAAAGAGCTCTGCTGGCCTCCGACAATAACTCCTTTCACACACGACATGCACATCGCGTTCACAGAAAACATGAACTTCCCTGGCAGTCTGCTGTTGCTGCTGCTGCTGCTGCTGCTGCTGCTGCTGCTGCTGCTGCTTCTGAGTCCCGACCTGGTGAGTCTGGTTTCCCTCCAGCATCACAGATCATCAGGTCCAGGAGGGCTAGGATCTGGGTCTCTAGAGTTCAGTGTCGTATCCCCAGTGCCGAAAACTGTGCTTTGTATGCACGTAGTAGGCAGGCCCTCGACAAACACTTGAAGAAAGAAGAATGAGTGTCAGTACTGGCCAGAATGATCCTTCTCTATTTTCCAGAACAGAACTGACTCAGCTGAAGACACTGTGCCCTTCATGTACTTTGTCAGCATCACGGAAAACTCATTCAAAGGTACAGGCTGGCCTAGGGAGCCTGCTGGTCCCCAAGGGTCTTGAAAGAACTGGCACCAGAGAGCCCTGGCATGTTTCACCAAGCCCTTTGGGTGAGAGCTCAGAGCCAGCCACTGCCTCTCTCACTGCTCACAGCCAAGCCAGCACAACTCTCCTGACTTCCCCAGGATGGCTATGACTTCCAGACCAGGCCTGACTTCCTCGAGGGCTCCCAAGGGCCCAATTGTCACTCTGCTTTGCCCTTATAGGGGAGAATACTCAGAAACTGAGGCCACAGGACCCGCACACACCCATGAACAGTAATCCAGCCCGACCCCCAGTTGCCACATGCCCCAATTTTCCCAGTTTCTCGGTCACTAGGCTTAAAATAAATGTGCCATACTCGATTCCTTTGGCTTCATGATATTTATTGTCCTTTTCCACACCAACATCTGCCTCCCGTGGTTTATGGTTTACCTCTTTTGGTGAGGGCACTGGGGGAGGGTGATGTTGGGGAGAGGGGGTTACCACATCACTTAGCCAGATACATCAGTACTCCTGTGCCTTGGAACAGTACTGCTTGTTTCTCAGCCACTGTTGGGATAGGACTGTGTTGATAGGGAGTAATCGTTCTACTGGTTTCAGACATTTCAGAAAAGATGGCTGTTGGGCCATGACTGAGTGGCAGCCATGGGGGTGGGGACGAGAGTCATGAGTAAAGGGACAGGGAGGTCAGGTCAGAAGGAGTAGAGATATCACCAAACTCAAGGCTTTTAGAGGTATGAGAGCCACTAAGTTCTAATCTGACCACAATGACTCTCACTCCACCCTTGGAAAGAGTTCCTTACAGCACGTGGCCTCATTCATCCATTACCTCAGGTCATTTATTTTGACATCATGTCTCTTTGTAAGCTGCTCTTAGTATGTATTGCAATAAAATGGCAGTAGGGGAAGAGCTGAGTCTGGTGAGTGCTTCTAGGAATTGGGAAAAGCCTGGGATTTTCTGGGAACTGCTCTGCTCCTGCCTAAGGCTCTGCTCAGGGAGTCCAGCCCCCTGTAGTCCATGCCGCCATGGCCTAATGGAACCACTTGGTTCCCGGGAAACTCCTGAGCTCACCAGGCCCTTCAACTTCCTGCATTTGGTTCTGACTCATACCGAGGAAATGTGGGGTACAGGGGCTCTGAGAGTCCATCCTCCTCTTGTATTTTCCACTTTTAGCGTATTGTCTACTATACTATTTCAAACTTGCAGAAAAACAGAGGGCAATTCAGTAGCCACCACCCCTATCTGATAAGACTTTGCCATAAGTGCTTCTGATCCCTCTCTACCTTTGAATTAAATATCATGGACATGTGTATATCGTCCCCAACCCATGCTCACTCATGTCCTCCCTAAAGTACATCCCCCTTCCTAGTGTCTGAATAATCCCAGGTCTTCATGCAGCTTCATAGCAGTTCCTCCTCCTGCATGGGTGACTCCCACACCCCCTTAGAAATGGTTCCCTGATGCCTCCTCATATACATGGGGGATTATACAATGCTGAACCCCAGCCCAGAGGGCAAAAGCAAGAACTCCACCACAGATTTTACAGATAGCCCCAAACCCAACCCTCTCCCACCCCTTAAACTTTTTTCTCTTCTGAGGAGGGCCCCATCTCAGTGTGGGAGCTGAGCTCTTCATCTGTTTTAGTAGGAGAGGCTGGGGACACCATCCTGGGTCCCAGCCCTGCTCAAGTGTTCCATCCCATACAGGTAGCTGGTCTTTTGCCAGATGTTGTCCACAGCCCATGGGCTCCATGACCATCTTAATGGTGGAGATGGAGAAGAAGGCAGGATCAGGCAGATCCGAGTCCTGATGAGACCCATCCAATGGGCCCACTGGAAGCTGGCTGAGATAACCAGATCACACAACACTGTTCAAGGTGACCCACCAACCATTAATTCCATCAAGGTGCCTGATACCAGCAGGGGCTCACTCTACTGAAATGGGTACAGAGAGCAAGTATGGCAGGTTGCCTTCTAAAAGGGTTTCTACAGATCCCCACATCCGGGCACTCATGCCCCAGTAGAGTCCCTTCTCCTTGAGGGTGGGCTGGACCTAGTAACTTGCTCCTAACCAATAGAATTCAGCAAAAGTGATGGCATGCCATGTCTGAATTTAGGCTAGATCAAGACTCTGACTTTCATCTTGCTGGAATTCATTCTTTCTCTCCCTGGCTCTTTTTGTGTTCTTGTCCTGATGGAGAGGACCACATGGCAAGTAACTGATGGCAGTCTCTGACCAACATCCAGAGAGGAACTGAGGCCCTCAGACCAATAACCCATGAGGAACTGCATCCTGTCAATAGCCACATGGGTGAGCTTGGAAGTGGATCTTCCCCCAGTTGAGTCTTTAGATGAGACCACCATTCCTGGGCTGACAGAGACTTGATCACAGCCTTGTGAAGGATGGGAAGTAGAGGATCCAGTTAAGTCATACCGGTGGTGGTTCCTGATCCACAAACCCCTGAGGTAGTAACTGTGTATCCTTTTAAGCTGCCATGTTTGGGGGTAATTTGTTATGCAGTGGTAAATAGTAATTAAAACAGCAGGAATCTTTGGAGGCTAGGGGCAAGAGACAGAGGCCTGGCTCAGGCTGGGAAGCGCTTCCCAGGGGGCCACAGTGGCACAGAATGTGCCCACATCTTAGTCTGACCTGCTGTCTAGTCCCAGCCTTGTCACTAATCGCCTGTGTCGCCTTGGGCACATCACTTGAAATCTCTGGCTCAGTTTGCTCTTCTCTACTATTTGGCGGATTAATTGACTTGCAGGATTGTTGGAAACTAACTGTCAATTTAAAACCCACATGACAGAATGTCTGATAGACACTAGGCCCTCAGTAAATGGCAACCATGAGTATTGACATAGTTGATCTGGGACCCTGCATCTGCCTCACAGGAGCTCCCCAGTGATCCACCAGATTTCCAGGACTCAAAAACAAGCAAACGTACAAACAAACAAACATACACACAGAAACACAACCAAACCCAGGCAAAAATATCTTCCTACCAAGTAGCACCAAGTAGCATTTGTTCTCTAGGAAAGGAGGCATATCAGAGTGGATACTTTGCTAAAAAATTCTGGCGTGAGGGGGGCTGTCCCAGCTGGAAGCTATATCCCTTACACAAAGGCACAAATATTCACATTTCTCTCTCCCTCCCTCCATTGTTGCTCCCTTCTTTGTGTCCCTACCTTCCTCACTCCCTCCTTCTCTTCCTCCATCCCCACAATCCTGCCTCTTCCCACTTGCTTCACACCTACTAAATACCTAGCACTTTCTTATGTTTTCCTTGTTTATTTGAGATAAACTCATATCAGTAGTCTCATTATGTGCTGGTCTCCTGGTCCCCCAGGCCACAGAGGATGGTCCCTGGTTACAGGCTTCAGGGGAACAACTCAAACTTAGGTGGCCCTCTCCATGATTCCCTAGAGGTGGTACATTCAGAAAGACCAGTTTACACAACATAGAAAACTGCACAAGGACAGGAGCTCAGGACACAGTCAAGACCAGGAATGGAGACATCTTTCTGGATCACCCAGATCCAAAATGAGCCTATTCTGTAAGAGACCCTTTCCATCCAGGATTTTGTCTCCAGGACCTTCCTTCAGATTTTGCACCTAAACATTTGGACTCTGTTTCTCTCCTACAGCTCTCTCTCTCTCTCTCTCTCTCCAACATGTCATGTCTAAAATTTGCCTTTTGTCCCCAAAAAAGAACTTTCAGTTCTGCCCTGCCTCAGGGCCTTTGCACTCCTCTGAAACCGCCATTTCCCTATTCGGTCTTCCACTTGTCCTTCTGGTCTCTTGTGTTCCTATTCCTATTTTTTTAAAAAATCATTTCTTGTTATCAGATCTCCCCAGACCTTGGCCACCCGTTTACCCTCTGCTGTGCACACAAACATACTGGGTCCTTTCCCCTCATCACAGCATTTCATATGCTAAACCGTCACCTCTGGAGGGTTAACTTGCATGACTGTCTCACCCAGACTCTCATCTCTGGGGCAGGAACAACCAGTACCCGACACAGGGATTTTACATACAGCAGGAACCCAACAAATGTTTATTGAAAGATTGAGTCAGTGGGCCTGTTTTCCTTAAGCCTTTATTGTGCTTATACCCTCTGATCTGGGACAACTGTGAGCAGTATTCTTTTTATTTCTTCCACCATGAAGTACAGAGCCTCCTGCCCAGCAGAAGCTGGATGTTTCCAAAATCTGGACTGAGAGCAGTCTCCCTGGGAGTGCCAAAGGCCTTTCTGCATTCCTGAAATGAACATTGTCTGGCCAAGTGTAGGTAGGGCAAAAGGTGTGAGAACACGGGGGATATAGAAATAGATGTCAGCCACTGCTGACAGATCCCAGGCTCAAGGGACAAGATTATTAGGCCTCCTCACGCCCTCTTTCATTTCAAGACAGTGCTTGGAGGGAGGATCCTTGGCTGTGATGGTGCCACTCTCCAGCCAATTCAGTGGGTAAACAGGGGTGCATAATTTGGCATCAGCACTACAAACTCAAGTGGCAATGGTGGGGTTTAATGGAGCAAGACTTGGCAGTAAGACTTCACCTGTGTTTCTCAGCAACCCTCCACAACCATACTGACCACCCACCAGAGGGGCTGACTTACATACACACACACACACACACACACACACACAGAGAGAGAGAGAGAGAGAGAGAGAGAGAGAGAGAGAGAGAAAGACAGAGACAGAGACAGAGAGACAGAGAGAGAGAATGAATCACACATTGTACCCTTACAGGAACATCACTGCTGACTAATTTGAATCCTGGCTGTCCTGACCCACCTCAGGCCCTCTTTGCCATCATGACCCATTTGGATCCATCTGCTTCCTTCTTTGCCCAGGCCCTTTGCTTCTGAAATTCCTCAGCTCCAGAGGAAGACATGTTTGATCTATCAATACAAATCACACTGTCCTCAATCACCACCTGACCACAAATACCCCTGTTCTCATTCTGTAAACCCAGGGGAGCTATCAACACCCCTGTTCAGGCTCAGACAAGTCCCTTTCTTCTTCCACTCAGGCCTCAGTTTTCCTGTGTATAACATGAAATCTTGAACAGTTTGGCTCTCACAACCTCTGTTGGTGTGCTGTTTAGAGGATTGGTACATTTGCAGCTGCCTTCTGTGCCAGCCACAAAGACTTGATATAGAATCCCCTTGGGCACTGTTGCACTGGGGGGCTCTTTTTCATGTAGCTTCCCATTGGGTCTTCTCCCTAAGATACTGACTGATACCTCAGGCCCCTCATCCTACCTAAAGCATCCAACTCCACAGGCTGGAGCTGTGGGGTCAATGGCATCTCCTAGCCCAGGTCTCTGGAGGTGAAGGCAGATGTCACTGCCTTAAGCCACACTGAAACTTTTCAGAAGTTCTGGGCAATGCCCTGGATATATTCCGGTGTGTCCTAGAGGGATAGAACTTGGAAGGGTCACTCAAGATTCAGTCTGGTCCCTGAATGAACATCGAGATTTTTAATAACTGAGTTAAAGAGCCTTGGGTCATGCCAGGCCATGATTTTCTAATCCTGCTCTGCCTCCCATGGCTGACCTCGACTTCCACTAATGCACAGAATGGAGAGCTGGATCTGGTTACCTGCAGCTGCACAAACTCACCTTATTGTGTCAGACTTCTTGGGGTACCTATCCTGGCTTACTTCTCGCTTAAGGATCTCCCACCATCAGGAAACCTTCACTGACCCTCAATTTATCACCTAACACAGCATATTCAGCCTGAACTCTCTCAGAGACCCAAAGTATCTTTCCATTCCTCTCTGTTATAATTGTCCCATTTCTTGTCCCCTGTACTCCGGGACCTAAAGCAGTAGCTGAGTTTCATTCATCTCTGTATCCCCAAGGCCTGACCTGTGAAAGGATCCAAGGGAAGACCAGCCGTGTACCCTCACTGTTTATGTAAGGGACACTTTCACCAACACCTCCCCATATTTCAACAATCAAATTTGCAGAATTTTAAAATGTTGACAACATCATATGTGAAGGATGAAGAAAAGTTCATGCCATCCTATGCTATGCCTACGAGTGTGAATTAGTACTGCCTTTTTGGAGAGTCACTTGCTAACGCTTATCAATATCTAAACATATATCTCTTTCTTATTGATATATAATTCACATACAATAAAAATCACCCTCTTAAGGTGTACAATTGAGTGGGTTTTAGTATAGTTGCAGAGCTGTGAAACCATCACCAATCAATTTTAGAACAGTTTCATCATCCCCAGAAGAAATCCCACGTTCATTAACAGTCATTCTCCATTGCCCCCAACCCCCAACCCTACAAAACCATTGGTCTATTTTCTGTCTTGTGGATTTACCTATTCTGGACACCTCATGTAAATGAAATTATACAATATGTGGTCTTTGTGATGGCTTATTTCAGTTAACACAATATTTACAAGGTTCACACATGTTGTGTTATGTATCAGTACTTCATCTTTTTTTTTTTTTTTTGGATGAAAATACTATCTTGTATGGATATACCGCTGATATCTGTTCCTCAGGTGATGGGCATTTGGGTCGTTTACACCTTTTAGCTATTATAAATATTGCCGTTATGACCAATCCTGTAAAAGTTTATGTGCGGGCCTATGTTTTCAGTTGTTTGGGACTATATGCCTAGGAGTGCAATTACTGGGTCATAAGGTTTGTTTAACCACTTGAGAGGAATTGCCATACTGTTTTTCACAGGGGTTGCACCATTTTACGTTCCCACCAGCAATGTAGGAGAGCGCTGCCTTCTCTACAAATTCTCTAGCCTCTGTTACTGTCCGTCTTCTTATTATAGCCATCTTGTTGAGCATGAAATGACATCCCAGTTTAGTTTTGGTTTGTATTTCTTTAATGACTAAGCATCTTTTTGCTTGCTTATTGGCCTTTGGAATATTGCCTTTATTCTATTTTTTTAAAGATTAATTAATTAATTAATTTGTGAGAGAGAGTGTGTGTGTGCGCGCACGCGCGCTCGCCCGCGCACGCGCCCACACATGGGGGGAGGGGCAGAGGGAGAAAGGGGGAGCAGACTCCCTACTGAGTGAGAAGCCCAAAGCTGGGCTTGCTCTCAGGACCCTGAGATCATGACCTGAGCTGAAACCAAGGGCTGGACGCTTAACTGACTGAGCCACCCAAGCGCCCCTGGAATATTGCCTTTGGAGAAACAGCTATTCAGGTCTTTGCCCACATATTTTGTTTCAGCATTTTTTCTAGCTTTATTTGTTTCCATATCAGACATAATGGACATTGAATTAGAAATCAAAAACAAGGGACGCCTGGGTGGCTCAGTGGTTGAGCATCTGCCTTTGGCTCAGGGAGTGCTCCCAGAGTCCGGGGATCGAGTCCCGCATCAGGCTTCCTGCACGGAGCCTGCTTGTGCCTGTGCCTCTGCCTCTCTCTCCATGTCTCTCGTGAATCAATAAATAAAATCTTTTAAAAAAATCAGAAACAAAAAAGAAGAGGAGAGGAAAAGAAAAAAAAAACCCACTAGAGATTTATTATGTTATGACTACGTATCAAAAGTTGTGTATATCGGGATCCCTGGGTGGCGCAGCGGTTTGGCGCCTGCCTTTGGCCCAGGGCGCGATCCTGGAGACCCGGGATCGAGTCCCACGTCGGGCTCCCGGTGCATGGAGCCTGCTTCTCCCTCTGCCTGTGTCTCTGCCTCTCTCTCTATCTCTCTGTGACTATCATAAATAAATAAAAAATTAAAAAAAAAAAAACAGTTGTGTATATCAAAGCTGAATGTATAGGTTCTATACATTCAGTTCTTAGGTGCCAGGTTAGCCAACCTTTTTACCTCTAATTTTATAATTGAGATACAACATTAAGTTCAAAGTATATGATGTGTTGATTTGATAGCTTTATATATTGAGAAATGATCAACACCCTGTGTGCTACCTTACACCTCCATCACCTCACATTATTATTTCCCTTTGCTTTTTTTGCAGTGAGAACTCTTAAGATCTACACTCTTAGCAAATTTCAAGTGTATAATGAGGTATTATTAACTATAGCCACCATGCTGTACATTAGAACCCCCAAATCTATTCAACTTATAACTGAAAGCTTGTACCTTTTGACCAATATCCCTCTATTTCCTCCACCACCACCACCCCACCCCATACGCCTGGTAAGCACCGCTTTACTCGCCATGTCTGAGTTTGTTCTCTTTAGATTCCACATATAAGTGATGTAATGCAGTTTTTACCTTTCTCTGTCTGGCTTGTTTCACTTTGCATAATGTCCTCAAGGTCCACACGTGTTGTTGCAAACAGCAGGATTTCCTTCTTTCTGATGACTGAATAATATGCCATTGTGTATATACAACACCTTCTTTATCCATTCATCTGTGGACACAACTTAGGTTGTTTTCATGTCTTGCCTATTGTGAATAATGCTACAATGAGCATGGAAATGCAGATATCTCCTTGATATCATGACTTCATTCCCTTTGGGTATATACCCAGAAGCAAGATAGCTGGACCACATGGTAGTTCTATTTTTAATTTTTAGAAAAGGCTCCATAGTGGCTTTCATAGTGGCTGTATCAATTTACATTCCCAACAACAGTCTACAAGGGTTCCCTTTTCTCCACCACTGCCTTGCCAACACTTATCTTTTGTCATTTTGATGACAATCATTCCAACAGCTGTGAGATGGTATCTCATGGCAGCTTTGATTTGCATCACCTCGATTATTAATGATGAGCATCTTTTCATAGACATTTGCATGCCTTCTTTGGGGGAAAAATGTCTATTTGAATTGTCTTAGGTTTCTTAGGGATTTTTTGCTATTGATTTGTATGAATTCTTTACATATTTTGGATATTATATGAAATATGTGATTTACAACTAACCCCCGCATTCTGTAGGTTGCCTTTTCATTTTGTTGATTGTTTATTTTGCTGTTCAGAAGCTTTTTAGTGGATGCAGTCCCACATATTAATTTTTTGCCTCTGCTGCTTGTACTTTTGTTGTCATCTCCAAAAAAATGTCATTGCCAAGACCAATGTCAAGAACCTTTTTCACTATGCTTTCTTCTAGGAGATGTTTGGTTTCAGATCTTATGTTTAAGTCTTTAATCCATTTTGACTTAATTTTTGTGAGTGGTGTAAGACAGGGATCCAATTACCTTCTTCTGCATGTGGTTATCCAGTTTTTCCCACCCATAATTATTGAGAAATTATCCTTTCCCCATTGAATATTTTTGGTTCCCTTACCAAATCTTAGTTGACCTTATAGGTGAGGGCTTATTTCTGGGTACTTGATTCTCCTCCATTGGCCTATGTGCCCATTTTTATGCCACTACCACTGTTTTGGTTAAAATAGCTTTGTAGTATGGTTTGAAATTAGGAAGTGTGATGCACCCTGCTTTGCTCTTCTTTCTCAAGATTGCTTTGGCTCATCAGGGACTTTTGTGGTTCCCTAGAAATTTTAGAATTGTTTCTTTCTATTTCTGTGAAAAGATGCTGTAGGAATTTTTATAAGGATTGTATTGAATCTATAATTGGCTTTGGTTAGTATGGGCTTTTTACCAGTGTTCATTCTTCCGATCTATGAACGCAGCTATCTTTCCATTTGTGCCTTCTTCAAGTTCTTTCATAAGAGTCTCGTAGTTTTCAGTGTACAGATCTTTCACCTCCTTGGTTAAACATATTTCTAAGGAAAAATATTTTTAAGTTTATTTCTAAGTATTTTATTGTTTTGGATGCCTTTGTGAGTGGGATTGTTTTCTTCATCTTCTTTTGGTAATTTATTGTTAGCGTATAGAAACAACTGATTTCTGTATGCTGATTTTTTGTCTTGCAACTTTAAGTTAGTTGATTAATTCTAATGTTTAGGTGGACTGTTTAGGATTTTTAAAAAATATTTTATTTATTTATTCATGACAGAGAGAGAGAGAGAGAGAGAGAGAGGCAGAGACACAGGCAGAGGGAGAAGAGGGCCCAACTCCCTCTATGCAGGGAGCCCGACATGGGACTCGATCCCCGGTCTCCAGGATCAGGCCCTGGGCTCAAGGCAGCATTAAACCACTGAGCCACCGGGGTTGCCCTCTTTAGGGTATTTTATATATGAGATTATATTATCTGCAAAAAAAGACAATTTCACTAGTTCTTTTCTGATTTAGATGTCACTTCTTTTTTTTTTTTCTTGCCTGATTGCTCTGATTAGGACTTCCCATACTATGTTACATAGGAACGGGGACAGTGGGCACTCTTGTCTTGTTCCTGATTTTAGAGGAAAAGATTTCAAACTTTCACTGTTGTGTAGGAAGTTAGCTTTGGGCTTGTCATGCAAGACCTTTACAACTTTGAAGTATTTTCCTTTGATATCCAGTGTTTTGAGAGATTTTTTTTTTTTGAGAGATTTTTATAATGAAAAGATGTTGCATTTTGCCAAAAGCTTTTTTCTATAAGTTTTAGCTTCATTTTATTAATGGAGTGTACCCCATTTATTGATTTGTGTATATTGAACCATACTTGCATTTCAGGGATAATTTTCGCTTGATTATGATGTATTATCCTTTCAGTATCTGGTTGAATTTGCTTTGCAGATATTTTGTTGAGAATTTCTGCATCTATGTTCATCAAGGATATTGGACTGTAGTTTTCATTTCTTGCAGTGCTCCTGTCTGACTTTGGTACCAGGCTAATGCTGGACATGTGAGAGGAGTTTGGCCATATTTCCTCTTCAATTATTTGGAAGAGTTTGAGAAGAATTGGAGTTAATCTTCTTTAAATATTTAATACACTTCACCAGTGAAACCATTTGATCTTGGGCTTTACTTGTTGGGAGTTTTTTTTTTTCTTCTTACAGATTTATTTATTTATTTTAGAGTGAGAGCAAGTACAATTTGGGGAGAGGTGCGCAGAGGGAGAGAATCTCAAGCCCAAGCAGATTCCCCACTGAGTGCAGAGCCCGATGCGGGGCTCCATCCCGAAACCCATGAGATCACGACCTGAGCCAAATCAGGAGTCAGAAGCCCAACCAACTAAGCTACCCTGCCCCACTCTGCCCCACCCCCGACTAGGGAAGTTTTTAATTACTAATTCACTCTCCTTACTTAGCAATTGGTTTGATCAGATTTTTTATTTTTTCATGAATCAGTCTTGGTAGGTTGAAAGTTTCCAGAAATTTAACATTTCTTTTAGATTACCCAATTTTTTGGCATATAATTGTTTATAGTAGTTTCTTATGATCCTTTGTCTTTCTGCCAATCAGTTATAATGTCTCCTCTCCCAATTCCGATTCCATTTATTTCAGTCTTCTCCCTTTTTTCTTGTCTTCTAAAGGTTTGTCAAATTTGTGTATCTTTTCTTTTCAAGATTTTATTTATTCATTCATGAGAGACACAGAGAGAGGCAGAGACACAGGCAGAGGGAGAAGCAGGTTCCATGCAGGGAGCCTGATGCGGGACCTGATCCGGGACTCCAGGATCACGCCCTGGGCGGAAGGCAGGCGCTAAACCGCTGAGCCACCCAGGGATCCCCAAATTTGTGTATCTTTTTTGAAAAAAACAGTTCTTAGTTTCACTGATCTTTTTATTGTTTCTCTACCCGCTATTTAATCTACATCTGTTCCGATTTTTGTAACATCACACCTTGTGAATACTTTGGGCTGTTTGTTCTTTTTCTAATTTCAGGTGTAAATTTAGGTTGCTTATATTTGGTCAGTTTTTTTTTTCTAAGGTAAGTGTTCATTGCTATAAAACTTGCCTCTTGGAACTACATTTGTTGCATCCCATACATTTTGGTATGTTGTGATTCCACATTCCTTTCTTTCAACATATTTTTTAGTATCCCCCCACCTTTTTTTAATCCCTTTTGATTTCTTCTTTGGCTCATTAGGTGTTCGGGAGCATGTTGTTTAATTTCCATTTATTTGTGAACTTTCTAGCCTTCCTCCTATTATTGATTACTAATTTCATACCATTGTGGGTAGAAAATACACATGGAATGATCTGAATCTTAAATTTGCTAAGACTTGTCTTATGACCTGCTGTATGGTGTATCGTGTGAAATGTTCTGTTTCAAATTAAGAAGAATGTGTATTCTGCTGTTCTTGTGTTGTATGTTCCGTGTATGTCTGTTAGGTCCTTTTGGTCTAACATATTGTTCAAGTCTAAGGCTTCCTTATTGATTTTATGTCTGGATGATATAGTCACTGTTGTGAGGTATTCAAACACCTTACTATTAATGTTATCTATTTCTTCCTTCAGATATGTAAGTATCTGAAGGGTCTGTCAGATCTGTTTACTTAATATATATTGGTGCTCCAAAGTTGGGTGCGTTTATATTTACAATTGCTATATCTTCTTGATGAATAAAACCTTCGATCATTATATAATGGCCTTTTTTGGTATCTTGTTATAATTTTTGGCTTAATATGTATTTTGTCTTATATAAGTATAGTTACTCTTGTTCTAGTTTGGATACTAATTGCATGGAATATCTCTTTCTGACCCTTCTTTCCTTTGAACCCATTTGTGCCCTTATAGCTCAAGTGAGTCTCTTGTAGATAGCATGTATTGTTTTTGTTTTGTTTTGTTTTGTTTTGTTTTTTTTTTTTAATTTTATTTATTTATGATAGTCATACAGAGAGAGAGAGAGAGAGGCAGAGACACAGGCAGAGGGAGAAGCAGGCTCCATGCACCGGGAGCCCGATGTGGGAATCGATCCCGGGTCTCCAGGATCGCGCCCTGGGCCAAAGGCAGGCGCCAAACCGCTGCGCCACCCAGGGATCCCCTGTTTTGTTTTGTTTTGAAGTATATCCAGGCACTCTATATCTAATGTTTGGACAATTTAATCCATTTGTATTTAGGGTAATTATTGATAGAGAAGGACTTATAAATGCCATCTTATTAATTGTTTTCTGGTTGTTTTCTTCCTCTCTTGCTGCCTTCTTTTGTGAACTTATGATGTTCTGTAGTGGTGTGCTTTTTGTTATTAGATTTTTTTAATCTTTTACTTTTTAAAAATTTCTTTATTTTGAGTACTGTTGACACAAGTATGTTACATTAATGGATTGAAGACTTAAATATGAGACCCAAAGCCATACAGCTCTGGAAGAGAACACAGGCAGTAATTTCTTTGACTTCAGCCCTAACAACATTTTTCTAGATGTGGCCCCTCAAGCAAGGGAAACAAACAAAAGCAAACATAAACTATTGTGACTGCATCAAAATAAAAAGCTTTTGCACAGCAAAGGTAGCCACCAACAAAGCAGAAAGGCAACCGACTGAGTGTAGTGGTACACTTTGATTCCCTTTTCTTAATGTTCTGTGAATCTGCTATAGGCTTTTGCTTTCTGGTTACCATGAGACTTACATAAGACATCTTATAGATATAACAGTCTATGCTATGCTAACAACTTATCTCCAATTGCATACAAAATTCTACCCTTTCTTTTCTCCTTTTGTATTTTGGATGTCATCATTTGCCTCTTTTAAAAAAAACTTTTTTATTTTTTTAAATTTTATTTAACTTCAATTTTCCAGCATATTGTATATTTTTTTAAATTTTTTTATTATTATTTATGATAGTCACAGAGAGAAAGAGAGGCAGAGACATAGGCAGAGGGAGAAGCAGGCTCCATGCACCGGGAGCCCGACGTGGGATTCGATCCCGGGTCTCCAGGATCGCGCCCTGGGCCAAAGGCAGGTGCCAAACCGCTGCGCCACCCAGGGATCCCCATATTGTATATTTTTACATTGTATATTCATTAACAAATTATTGCAGCTGTAGTTATTTTCAATACTCCTGCTTTTTAACTTTTATACTAGGTTTAACTGGTTAACACATCACCACATTACAGTGTTATCCTGAAATTGACTGTATACTTACCTTCACCACTCTTTCCTATGTTTTCATGTTACCAATTTGCATCTTTTCATTTCACCTTAAAGAACTCTTCTCCAAGCCCCGTCCCGGAGGAGCAGGAGCTGCACCAACCTTCCCCGCGGAAAGGCCTCCGGGGAATTGGAGCAGGATCCCCAGAAAGTCGGGGATGCCCTCGGGCTCCCTGGGACAGTAACAGAGGAACTGCGCCCCGGGAGAGTGCGCCGAGCTCCCTAAGGGCTGCAGCGGGCACGGCGGGACCCGGAGCAGCTCGGAGGGGCTCGGGCGGCGGCTCCGTGGAGGGGGCTGCTGGTCGGAAGCGCGAATCTGACAGCGCAGGCCCCGGAACACAGGGAGCCGGGACACAGCCCAGGATCGGGCCTCCCCCCGGGACAGGCAGAGGCCGGGAGGGAACAGGACAGCAAGGACGCTCCTTCCTGGAACTGAGCAGATCAGCGGCCCCGCCCCGGAGCCCCCAGGCCCTGCAGACGGAGAGCCCCGGAGTTACTGCGGGAGTTGACTCCAGGGTCCCAGAGCTCCCCCGCCACTATGGCTTCCTCCCGGGGCCTCACGGTGTAAACACCCCCCACTGAGCCCTGCACCAGGCAGGGGGCAGAGCAGCTCCCCCAAGTGCTAACACCTGAGAATCAGCACAGCAGGCCCCTCCCCCAGAAGACCAGCGAGACGGACCAGTTCCAGGGGAAGTCAAGGGACTTAAAGTATACAGAATCGGAAGATACTCCCCCGTGTTGTTTTTGTTTTTGTTTTGTTTTGTGCTTTTTTTCTTTCTTTATTCTTGATTTCTGATTGCTTCCCCCACCCCAACCCCCCCCTTTTTTTCATTTTTTCTCCTTTCTTTTCTTTCTCTTTTTCTTCTCTTTTTCCCCTTTTTTTTCTTCTTTCTCTTTTTTTCTTTTTCTCTTTTCTTTCCTTCTCTCTCTTTTTCTCCTTTTCCCAATACAACTTGTTTTTGGCCACTCTGCACTGAGCAAAATGACTAGAAGGAAAACCTCACCTCAAAAAAAAGAATCAGAAACAGCCCTCTCTCCCACAGAGTTACAAAATCTGGATTACAATTCAATGTCAGAAAGCCAATTCAGAAGCACTATTATACAGCTACTGGTGGCTCTAGAAAAAACCATAAAGGACTCAAGAGACTTCATGACTGCAGAATTTAGATCCAATCAGACAGAAATTAAAAATCAATTAAGTGAGATGCAATCCAAGCTAGAAGTCCTAACGACGAGGCTTAACGAGGTGGAAGAACGAGAGAGTGACATAGAAGACAAGTTGATGGCAAAGAGGGAAACTGAGGAAAAAAGAGACAGGCAATTAAAAGACCATGAGGATAGATTAAGGGAAATAAATGACAGCCTGAGGAAGAAAAACCTACGTTTAATTGGGGTTCCCGAGGGCGCCGAAAGGGCCAGAGGGCCAGAATATGTATTTGAACAAATCCTAGCTGAAAACTTTCCTAATCTGGGAAGGGAAACAGGCATTCAGATCCAGGAAATAGAGAGATCACCCCCTAAAATCAACAAAAACCGTTCAACACCTCGACATTTAATAGTGAAGCTTGCAAATCCCAAAGATAAAGAGAAGATCCTTAAAGCAGCAAGAGACAAAAAGTCCCTGACTTATATGCGGAGGAATATTAGGGTAACAGCAGACCTCTCCACAGAGACATGGCAGGCCAGAAAGGGATGGCAGGATATATTCAGGGTCCTAAATGAAAAGAACATGCAACCAAGAATACTTTATCCAGCAAGGCTTTCATTCAAAATGTAAGAAGAGATAAAGAGCTTCCAAGACAGGCAGCAACTGAAAGAATATGTGACCTCCAAACCAACTCTGCAAGAAATTTTAAGGGGGACTCTTAAAATTCCCCTTTAAGAAGAAGTTCAGTGGAACAATCCACAAAAACAAGGACTGAATAGATATCATGATGACACTAAACTCATATCTCTCAATAGTAACTCTAAACGTGAACGGGCTTAATGACCCCATCAAAAGGCGCAGGGTTTCAGACTGGATAAAAAAGCAGGACCCATCTATTTGCTGTCTACAAGAGACTCATTTTAGACAGAAGGACACCTACAACCTGAAAATAAAAGGTAGGAGAACCATTTACCATTCAAATGGTCCTCAAAAGAAAGCAGGGGTAGCCATCCTTATATCAGATAAATTAAAATTTACCCCGAAGACTATAGTGAGAGATGAAGAGGGACACTATCTCATCCTTAAAGGATCTGTCCAACAAGAGGACTTAACAATCCTCAATATATATGCACCGAATGTGGGAGCTGCCAAATATTTAAACCAATTAATAACCAAACTGAAGAAATACTTTGATAATAATACACTTATACTTGGTGACTTCAATCTAGCTCTCTCTATACTAGATAGGTCTGCAAAGCACAAGATATCCAAAGAAATGAGAGCTTTAAATGATACACTGGACCAGATGGATTTCACAGATATCTACAGAACTTTACATCCAAACTCAACTGAATACACATTCTTCTCAAGTGCACATGGATCTTTCTCCAGAATAGACCACATACTGGGTCACAAATCGGGTCTGAACCGATACCAAAAGATCGGGAGAGTCCCCTGTATATTCTCAGACAAAATGCCTTGAAATTAGAACTTAATCACAACAAGAAGTTTGGAAGGACCACAAACACGTGGAGGTTAAGGACCCTCCTGCTAAAAGATGAAAAGGTCAACCAGGAAATTAAGGAAGAATTAAAAAGATTCATGGAAACTAATGAGAATGAAGATACAACCGTTCAAAATCTTTGGGATGCAGCAAAAGCAGTCCTGAGGGGGAAATACATCGCAATACAAGCATCCATTCAAAAACTGGAAAGAACTCATATTCAAAAGCTCACCTTACACATAAAGGAGCTAGAGAAAAAGCAACAAATAGACTCCACCCCCAGCAGAAGAAGACAGTTAATTAAAATTCGAGCAGAACTCAATGAAATCGAGACCAAAAGAACTGTGGAACAGATCAACAGAACCAGGAGTTGGTTCTTTGAAAGAATTAATAAGATAGATAAACCATTAGCCAACCTTATTAAAAAGAAGAGAGAGAAGACTCAAATTAATAAAATCATGAATGAGAAAGGAGAGATCACTACCAACACCAAGGAAATACAAACGATTTTAAAAACATATTATGAACAGCTGTACGCCAATAAATTAGGAAATCTAGAAGAAATGGACGCATTCCTGGAAAGCCACAAACTACCAAAACTGGAGCAGGAAGAAATAGAAAACCTGAACAGGCCAATAACCAGGGAGGAAATTGAAGCAGTCATCAAAAACCTCCCAAGACACAAGAGTCCAGGGCCAGATGGCTTCCCAGGGGAATTCTATCAAACGTTTAAAGAAGAAATCACACCTATTCTACTAAAGCTGTTTGGAAAGATAGAAAGAGATGGAGTACTTCCAAATTCGTTCTATGAGGCCAGCATCACCTTAATTCCAAAACCAGACAAACACCCCACCAAAAAGGAGAATTACAGACCAATATCCCTGATGAACATGGATGCAAAAATTCTCAACAAGATACTAGTCAATAGGATCCAACAACACATTAAGAAAATTATTCACCATGACCAAGTAGGATTTATCCCCGGGACACAAGGCTAGTTCAACACTCGTAAAACCATCAATGTGATTCATCATATCAGCAAGAGAAAAACCAAGAACCATATGATACTTTCATTAGATGCAGCGAAAGCATTTGACAAAATACAGCATCCATTCCTGATCAAAGCCCTTCAGAGTGTTGGGATAGAGGGAACTTTCCTCGACATCTTAAAAGCCATTTACGAAAAACCCACAGCAAATATCATTCTCAATGGGGATGCACTGGGAGCCTTTCCCCTAAGATCAGGAACAAGACAGGGATGTCCACTCTCACCACTGCTGTTCAACATAGTTCTGGAAGTCCTCGCCTCAGCAATCAGACAACAAAAAGACATTAAAGGCATTCAAATTGGCAAAGAAGAAGTCAAACTCTCCCTCTTCGCCGATGACATGATACTCTACATAGAAAATCCAAAAGCCTCCACCCCAAGATTGCTAGAACTCATACAGCAATTTGGTAGCGTGGCAGGATACAAAATCAATGCCCAGAAATCAATGGCATTTCTATACACTAACAATGAGACTGAAGAAAGAGAAATTAAGGAGTCAATCCCATTGACAATTGCACCCAAAAGCATAAGATACCTAGGAATAAACCTAACCAAAGAGGTAAAAGATCTATACCCTAAAAACTATAAAACACTTCTGAAAGAAATTGAGGAAGACACAAAGAGATGGAAAAATATTCCATGCTCATGGATTGGCAGAATTAATACTGTAAAAATGTCAATGTTACCCAGGGCAATTTACACGTTTAATGCAATCCCTATCAAAATACCATGGGCTTTCTTCAGAGAGTTAGAACAAATTATTTTAAGATTTGTGTGGAATCAGAAAAGACCCCGAATAGCCAGGGGAATTTTAAAAAAGAAAACCATAGCTGGGGGCATCACAATGCCAGATTTCAGGTTGTACTACAAAGCTGTGATCATCAAGACAGTGTGGTACTGGCACAAAAACAGACGCATAGATCAATGGAACAGAATAGAGAACCCAGAAGTGGACCCCGAACTTTATGGTCAACTAATATTCGACAAAGGAGGAAAGACTCTCCATTGGAAGAAAGACAGTCTCTTCAATAAATGGTGCTGGGAAAATTGGACATCCACATGCAGAAGAATGAAACTGGACCACTCTCTTTCACCATACACAAAATAAACTCAAAATGGATGAAAGATCTAAATGTGAGACAAGATTCCATCAAAATTCTAGAGGAGAACACAGGCAACACCCTCTTTGAACTCGGCCACAGTAACTTCTTGCAAGATACATCCACAAAGGCAAAAGAAACAAAAGCAAAAATGAACTATTGGGACTTCATCAAGATAAGAAGCTTTTGCACAGCAAAGGATACAGTCAACAAAACTAAAAGACAACCTACAGAATGGGAGAAGATATTTGCAAATGACATATCAGATAAAGGGCTAGTTTCCAAAATCTATAAAGAACTTATTAAACTCAACAGCAAAGAAACAAACAATCCGATCATGAAATGGGCAAAAGACATGAAGAGAAATCTCACAGAGGAAGACATGGACATGGCCAACATGCACATGAGAGAATGCTCTGCATCACTTGCCATCAGGGAAATACAAATCAAAACCACAATGAGATACCACCTCACACCAGTGAGAATGGGGAAAATTAACAAGGCAGGAAGCAACAAATGTTGGAGAGGATGCGGAGAAAAGGGAACCCTCTTACACTGTTGGTGGGAATGTGAACTGGTGCAGCCACTCTGGAAAACTGTGTGGAGGTTCCTCAAAGAGTTAAAAATAGACCTGCCCTACGACCCAGCAATTGCACTGTTGGGGATTTACCCCAAAGATTCAGATGTAATGAAACGTCAGGACACCTGCACCCCGATGTTTCTATCAGCAATGGCCACAATAGCCAAACTGTGGAAGGAGCCTCGGTGTCCATCGAAAGATGAATGGATAAAGAAGATGTGGTTTATGTATACAATGGAATATTTCTCAGCAATTAGAAACGACAAATACCCACCATTTGCTTCAACGTGGATGGAACTGGAGGGTATTATGCTGAGTGAAATAAGTCAATCGGAGAAGGACAAACAGTGTATGTTCTCATTCATTTGGGGAATATGAATAATAGTGAAAGGGAATATAAAGGAAGGGAAAAGAAATTTGGGAAATATCTGGAAGGGACATATAGACTCCTAACTCGGGGAAACGAACTAGGGGTGGTGGAAGGGGAGGAGGGCGGGTGTTGGAGGGGAATGGGTGACGGACACTGAGGTGGACACTTGACGGGATGAGCACTGGGTGTTATTCTGTATGTTGGCAAATTGAACACCAATAAAAAATAAATTTATTATTAAAAAAATAAAAAGAAAAAATAAACAGAATATATATATATATATATATATATATATATATATATATATACACCCCAGATTTGAGAAGCTGTCAGCCATTATTTCTTTAAATGACCATTCTGCCCACCCCCCCACCCCCACTCACCTCCTCTTCTCCTTCTGGAACTCCAGTAATTCTCAAGTTGGTTCTTTTGGGGTTATCCTGTAGACCACATCAGCATTCTTCACACTTTTTCATTCTTTTTTCTTTTTTCTCCTTTGACTGGATAACTTTAAAATTTTTCTTGTCTTCTGTCTCACAGATTCTTTCTATTACTGTATCAATTGGTTGTTGATTCTCTCTAGGGCAGTTTTCAGTTCATTCACTCTATTCGTCAGCTCCAGATTTTCCTTGGTTCTTATTTGTGATTTCTGTCTATTTGTTAAAAATTTCATTTTGCTCAGGAATTGCTTTTCTGACTTCAGTGAATTCTCTTTCTGTGTTTCCTTGTAGCTGATTGAGTTTCCTTAAGAAAGGTAGTTTGAACGATTTATTGGGTGCTTTGCCAATTTCCATATCTTTGTGACAGTTACTGGATGATTGTTTTCCTTTGGTGGTGTTATCTTTCCTTGATTTTTTTTCATATTCCTTGAAGTTTTGCACTGCTGCCTTCACATTTGATGTGTGTGTGTCAGTAACCTCCTCCAGTCATTACGGTCTTCAGGAGTGAAATACCTCCCATCCACCCTGCTAATGATTATGAAGCTTTCTCAGATCTATTGATACACTTGTTCCACGCTTCTTGCTCCCTCTTGTGGCAAAATTCTTAGGCTCCCTATGCCTTCTCTTGGTCTTTCAACACACCAGACCAGGTGAGGTTAATCTCCCTTTCCTTTCCATAAGGTGGCACTAAAGCTCAAAACCAACTCTTTCTGTTTGTCTGGGAAACACTTCATCTCTGTTTCCTTTCTGAATGATAGCCTTGCTGGATAGAATATTCGTGGCTGCAGGTTTTTCCCATTCAGTATGTTGAATATGTCATGCCACTTTCTTCTGGGCTTCAGGTTTCTGTGGAGAGATCTACTGCTAACCTTACTTGTCTTCCGTTCTGAGTTAGGGACTTCTTTTGTCCTGTCGCTTTTTTTTTCTTATACTATTTTTTTCGTTATCTCTATATTTTGCAAATTTAACCACAACATGTCTTGCTGCTGGCCTGCTTTTGCTGATTTTGATGGGAATTCTCTGTGCCTCCTGGATATACAAGTCTATTTATTTCGCCAGATTAGGGAAGTTTTCACGTATAATTTGCTCAAATAAATCTTCCTCTCCCTCTTCTATCTCTTCTTCTTCTGGGACCCTATGATACGAATATTATTACCTTTCCTGGAATGACTGAGTTACTTAAGTCTGCTTTCATGATTCAAGACCTTTCTTTGCCTCTTTTGGTCAGCTTCATTATTTTTTCATAATTCTATCTTATTTTTTAAAAATTTTTATTGGAGTTCAATTTGCCAACATTTAGCATAACACCCAGTGTTCATCCCGCCAAGTGCCCTGCTCATGCCCATCACGCAGTCACCCAGCCCCCACCCACCTCCCCTTCCACCACTCCATGTTCGTGTCCCAGAGTTAGGTGTCTCATGTTTTGTCACCCACACTGATATTTTCATTCATATTCTCTCCTTTCCCATTATTCCCTTTCACTAATTTTTATATTCCCCAAACGAATGAGACCATATAATGTTTGTCCTTCTCCGATTGACTTATTTCACTCAGCATAATACCCTCCAGTTCCATTCATGTCAAAGAAAATGGTGGGTATTTGTCGTTTCTAATGGCTGAGCACTATTCCATTGTATACATATACCACATCTTCTTTATCCATTCATCTATTGATGGACACCAAGGCTCCTTTCACAGTTTGGCTAATGTGGACATTGATGCTATAAACATCAGGGTGCAGGTGTCCTGGCGTTTCACTGCATCTGTATCTTTGAAGTAAGTCCCCAGCAGTGCAATGGCTGGGTCGTAGGGCAGGTCTATTTTTAACTCTTTGAGGAACCTCCACACAGTTTTCCAGAGTAGCTGTACTAGTTCAAATTCCCACCAAAGTGCTAGAGGGTCCCCTTTCTTCACATCCTCTCCAACATTTGTGGTTTCCTGCCTTGTTAATGTTCCCCATTCTCACTGGTGTGAGGTGGTATCTCATTGTGGTTTTGATTTGTATTTCCCTGATGGCAAGTGATGCAGAGCATTTTCTCATGTGCTTGTTGGCCATGTCTATGTCTTCTCTGGTGAAATTTCTGTTCATGTCTTCTCCCCATTTCATGTTTCTTTGCTCTTGAGTTTAATAAGTTTTTATAGATCTTGGATACTAGCCCTTTATCTGATAGGTCATCTGCAAATATCTTCTCCCATTCTGTAGGTTGTCTTTTAGTTTTGTGGACTGTTTCTTTTGCTGTGCAGAAGCTTTTCCTCTTGATGAAGTCCCAATAATTCATTTCTGCTTTTGTTTCTCTTGCCTTCATGGTTGTATCTTGCAAGAAGTTACTGTGGCCAAGTTCAAAAAGGGTGTTGCCTGTGTTCTTCTCTAGGATGTTGATGGAATCTTGTCTCACACTTAGATATTTCATCCATTTTGAGTTTGTCTTTGTGTATGGTGTAAGAGAATGGTCTAGTTTCATCCTTCTGCATGTGGCTGTCCAATTTTCCCAGCATCATTTATTGAAAAGACTGTCTTTTTTCCGGTGGAGAGTCTTTCCTGCTTTGTCCAATATTAGTTGGCCATAGAGTTGAGGGTCCACTTCTGGATTCTCTATTCTGTTCCATTGATCTATGTGTCTGTTTTTGTGCCAGTACCACACCGTCTTGATGACGACAGCTTTCTAGTACAACCTGAAACCTGGCATCGTGATGCCCCCAGCTATGGTTTTCCTTTTTAATATTCCCCTGGCTATTCGGGGTCTTTTATGATTCCACACAAATCTCACAATGATTTGTTCCAACTCTCTGAAGAAAGTCCATGGTATTTTGATAGGGATTGCATCAAATGTGTAAATTGCCCTGGGTAACATTGACATTTTTACAATATTAATTCTTCCAATCAATGAGCATGGAATATTTTCCATCTCTTTGTGTCTTCCTCTATTTATTTCAGAGGTGTTCTGTTGTTTTTAGGGTACAGATCCTTTACCTCTTTGGTTAGGTTTATTCCTAGGTATCTTATGCGTTTCGGTGCAATTGTAAGTGGGATTGGCTCCTTACGGTCTGTTTCTTCAGTCTCATTGTTAGTGTATAGAAATGCCATTGATTTCTGGGCATTGATGTTGTATCCTGCCACACTGCCGAATTGCTGTATGAGTTCTAGCCATCTTGGGGTGGAGTCTTTTGGGTTTTCTGTGTACAGTATAATGTCATCTGTGAAGAGGGAGAGTTTGACTTCTTCTTTGCCAATTTGAATGCCTTTAATGTCTTTTTGTTGTCTGATTGCTGAGGCTAGGACATCTAGTACTATGTTGAATAGCAGTGGTGAGAGTGAATATCCCTGTCTCATTCCTGATCTTAGGGGAAAGGTTCCCAGTGTTTCCCCATTGAGAAAGATATTTGCTGTGGGCTTTTCATAGATGGATTTTAAGATGTTGAGGAAGGTTCCCCCTATCCCTACACTCTGAAGAGTTTTGACCAGGAATGGATGCTGTATTTTGTCAAATGCTTTCTCTGCATCTATTGAGCTGATCATATGGTTCTTGTTTTTTCTCTTGCTGATATAATCAGTCACATTGAATGCTTCATGAGTGTTGAACCAGTCTTGTGTCCCGGGGATAAATCCCACTTGGTCATGGTGAATAATCTTCTTAATGTATTGTTGGATCCCATTGGCTAGCATCTGTTGAGAATTTTTGCATCTGTGTTTCTCAGGGATATTGGTCTACAATTCTCCTTTTGGGTGGGGTCTTTGTCTGGTTTTGGAATTAAAGTGATTCTGGCCTCATAACGAGTTTGGAAGTCTTCCATCCCTTTCTATCTTTTGGAAGAGCTTTAGTACAATAGGTATTGTTTCTTCCTTAAACTTTTGATAGAATTCCCCTGGAAAGCCATCTGGCCCTGGACTTTTGTGTCTTGGGAGGTTTTTGATGACTGCTTCAATTTCCTCCCTGGTTATCAGCCTGTTCAGGTTTTCTATGTCTTCCTGTTCCAGTTTTGGTTGTTCGTGGTTTTCCAGAAATGAGTCCATTTCTTCTAGATTGCCTACTTTTTTGGCATAGAGCTGCTCATAATAAGTTTTTAAAATCGCTTGTATTTCCTTGGTATTGGTGGTGATTTCTCCTTTCTCATTCATGATTTTATTAGTTTGAGTCTTTTCTCCCTTCTTTTTAATAAGGCTGGCTAATGGTTTATCTATCTTATTAATTCTTTCAAAGAACCAACTCCTGATTTTGTTGATCTGCTCCACAGTTCTTCTGGTCTCTATTTCCTTGAGTTCTGTTCAAATCTTTATTATCTCTCTTCTTCTGCTGGGTGTAGGATCTATTTGCTATTTTTTCTCCAGCTCCTTTAGGTGCAAGGTTAGCTTTTGTATTTCAGTTTTTTCCAGTTTTTGGATGGATGCTTGTATTGAGATTGTATTTCCCCCTCAGGACTGCTTTTGCTGTATCCCAAAGATTTTGAGCGGTTGTATCTTCATTCTCATTAGTGTCCATGAATCTTTTTAATTCTTCTCTAATTTCCTGGTTGACCCTTTTATCTTTTAGCAGGATGGTCCTTAACCTCCATGTGCTTGAAATCCTTCCAAACTTCTTCTTGTGGTTCAGTTCTAGCTTCAAAGCATTATGGTCTGAAAATATGCAGGGGACGATCCCAATATTTTGTTATCAGTTGAGACCTGTTTTGTGACCCAGTATGTGGTCTATTCTGGAGAAAGTTCCATATGCACTTGAGAAGAATGTGTATTCAGTTGCGTTTGGGTGTAACGTTCTGTAAATATCTCTGAAATCCATCTGGTCCAGTGTATCATCAAAGCTCTTGTTTCTTTGGAGATGTGCTTAGAAGATCTGTTGATTGTAGAAAGTGCTGTGTTCAAGTTACCAAGTGTAAGTATATTATTATCTAAGCATGTCTTAACTTTGGTTATTAATTGATTGATATACTTGGCAGCTCCCACATTCGGGGCATAAATATTCATGATTGTTAGGTCCTCTTGTTGGATAGATCCTTTAAGTATGATATAGTGTCCCTCTTCATCTCTTACTACAGTCTTTGGGATAAACTTTAATTTAACTGATATAAGGATGGCTACCCCTGCTTTCTTTTGAGGACCATTTGAATGGTAAATGGCGCTCCAACCTTTTATTTTCAGGCTGGAGGTGTCCTTACATCTAAAATGAGTCTCTTGTATACAGCAAATAGATGGGCCTTGCTTTTTTATCCAGTCTGAAACCCTGTGCCTTTTGATGGGATCATTAAGCCCATTCACGTTCAGAGTGACTATTGAATGATATGAATTTCGTGTCATCATGATACCTATTCAGTTCCTTTTTTTTGTGCATTGTTTCCATGGGCTGCCTATTTCTTTTACAGAGTACCCCTCAATGTTTCTTGCAGAGCTGGTTTGGGGGTCACATATTCTTTCCGTTTCTGCCTATCTTGGAAGCTCTTTATCTCTCCTTCTAATCTGAATGAGAGCCTTGCTGGATAGGGTATTCCTAGCTGCATGTTCTTCTCATTAGGACCCTGAATATATTCTGCCAGTCCTTTCTGGCCTGCCAGGTCTCTGTGGAGAGGTCTGCTGTTAACCTAATACTTCTCCTTCTAAAGGTTGGGGATCTCTTGTCACTTCCTGCTTTAAGGATCTTCTTTATCGTTGGAATTTGCAAGTTTCACTATTAAATGTCGAGGTGTTGAGCAGTTTTTATTGATTTTAGGGGGGATCTCTCTATCTCCTGGGTCTGAATGCCTGTTTCCCTTCCCAAGTTAGGGAAGTTCTCAGCTATGATTTGTTCAAATACACGGTCTGGTCCTCTGTCCCTCTCGGCGCCCTCGGGAACCCCAATTAAACGTAGATTTTTCCTTATAAGGCTGTCATTTATTTCCCTTAACCTATCCTCATGATCTTTTAATTGTTTTTCTCTTTTTTCCTCAGCTTCCTTCCTTGCCATCAACTTGTCTTCTATGTCACTCACTCCTTCTTCTACTTCTACTTCGTTAACCCTCATTGTTCGGAACTTCATTTTGGATTGCATCTCATTTAATTGATTTTCGGCCTGATTAGATCTAAATTCTGCAGTCATGAAGTCTCTTGAAGCCTTTATGCTTTTTTCTAGAGCCACCAGTAGCTTTATAATTGTGCTTCTGAATTGGCTTTTTGACATTGAATTGCAATCCGAATTTTGTAACTCTTTGGGAGAGAGTACTGCTTCTGATTCTTTCTTTTGTGGTTAGATTTTCCTTCTAGTCATTTTGTCCAGTGCAGAGTGGCCAAACAAGTTGTTCTTGATAGAAGGGCGAACTCTTCTCACTGTAGCATTCCAGCTGTTCTCTCTTTCAATGTCAGGTTGAATTCGTAGTTTTTCAGGATGATTTGAAAGTTATCTAGGTAAGTTGGTAGGGACAGATGACTTGGGGACCCTACTCTTCCACCATCTTACCCCACCTCCTCTAATTCTACCTTCTATATCACTTATTTATTCCTTTGCTTCCTCCACCCAGTCAGCTTTGAATCTCAGTTAGTGCATTTTCATTTTGGCTTGATTGGTTTTATGCTCTTTTATCTCTGTGGTAAGAGTATCCCTGATGTCTTCTATGTTTTCCTCAAGCCCAGCTAATATCCTTATGGTTGTTGCTTTAAATTCTTGATCAGGATTTTTACTCATATCTGTTTCAATTAGATCTCTGGCTCTGACCTTGTTCTTTCCTCTTGAATGAATTCTTCTGTCTCTGCACAGTGTCTAGGTCTCTGTCTTCTACATATTAAGAAAGCCTGTTTATGTTTCCTGCTTCTGAGATTAGTGGCTTCATGAGGAAGGTGTCATATAATGTCCAGAGCTTGCTGCTTGGTCCAGGGTCTCTGGGGTATGCTGCATGCACTCTGCTGTTGTGTTATGGCTGCTCCATTACTCAGGGTAGTCCTCAGCAGAGTTTCTCCTTGCTTGCAGTGGGGAGTTTTGGACCTTGGCCAGAGTGTGGTGATCTTTAGATAGGTGTGCTCTGGTCTGCTTGCTAAAAGAGACCTGGTCTTTTTTCCACTGGAGCTGAAGCAGAACTCTGTGATCATTAGATGTAGTGGGTGTGGGGATTTGTGTTGGTCTTCTGGGGGAGAGGCCTGCTGTACTAGTTCTCAGGCACAGCTGCCCAAGGAAAGCAGCACCAGCAGATCACAGAGGGAAGGGGCTTAGTGTAAACAGATTAGGCAGCCAGTGTTTTCACTGTGCTATTACATGAGTTAGTTTATGCTGAGGCGCAGGGGAGTGAAATGGCACCAGCCAGCTCCTTTGTCCCTAAAGAGGGGAGTTTGTGCTTGCTGCTGTCAGAGAAGCCCTCCCAGAAGAGCACACAATTTCTCCCAGTGCATCCTAGGTGTTTTTCTGATCTCTGTTCTCATAATGTCTGTGTCCAGGTTGCTACACAATGCAATTTTGGGCTCTAACCCAGGCTAGCTGAGTTTCAAAACCTGAAGCCTTAGGAACCTGGTGTGGCAGGGATTTGTGCTTGTCCTCTGGAGGAAGGTCTCACCACACTAGGACTGATGCAGGTTTGACCCAGGAGGGCATTCACACCACGCTTGCACAAGAGCATGGCGTTTGGAGCACGCACCCCAAGGAGCCATGTCCAGGTTCACTGCCCTCAGCAAGTGTCTCTGTGCCTATGCTGAGGGGTGGTGGGGGAAGGGAATGACGCCCACCAGCTCTTTTATCCCCAGAGAGGCAATGCCACCTCTCTCAGATGTGCTCCAAGAAGGGGGAACTCTCTCTCTCAGTGCATCTCAGGGGATGCTCAGATCGAGCTGTCTGCCCCCGGGTTACATGCCTGCCTTCTCTACAGGAGAACTGCAGTGCCCTCAGGCATGCCACAGACCTCCAAAACTCCAGTCTTTGAGCCCCACTAGCTGTAAACATTCATAAAAATCAGCCTCTTTTGTTTTCCCAGGCAATGGCTTTGGGGAAGTGTTTTCCTTGTGGGATCCCCTGTGTGCTTCTCTCTCTCTTGCCTCTCTCCACTATCAGGGTGCTCCCCTCTGTGCAGTGCCTATGATCTGTTTCTCCCCCAAACCACATCTCCCCACCTCCTACCTTCCACGATGTGGACTCCTCCCTCCCGCTAGTTGTGCAGTTTGTTCTGTCAGTCCTCAGATTGATGTCTTGGGTATTCAGAATGATTTGATATTTGTCTGACTGTATTTGAGGGACGAAGCGAGCCTAGGGCCCTCCTACTACTCTGCCATCTTTCTCAGATTTTCTTCATCCATTCATCTGTTGATAGACATTTAGATTGTTTCCATGTTTTGGCCATTGTAAATAAGCTGAAATGAACATGACGTGATGACATCCTTTCGAGACAGTGATTTTGTTTTCTTCAGATAAATACTCTGAAGTAGAATTGCTGGATCAGATGGGAGGTTTATTGTTAATCTTTTTTAACGTTATCCATACTGTGTTACATAGAGGAGACACCAATTTACATCCCCACTGATAATGTATGATGATTCTCTTTTCTGCAAATCCTCAACAGCACTTATCCTTTCTTGTCATTTGATAATAGCCTTTCTGACAGGCATGATGTCATATCATATTTCATTGTGGTTTTGGTCTCCAATGCTCTGATGATTAGTAATGTTGAGTGTGTTTCCATGCACCTGTTGGCTATTTGTATGTCTTCTATGGAAAGATACCTCTTTAGATTTTCTGTCCATTTTTTTCTGTCCATTTTTATTGTGTTTTTTCCCTATTGCATTGCATGAATTCATTATATATTTTTGATATTAACACATTTATATGTATATGATTTGGAAATATTTTCTTCATGAATCAGTTGCCTTTTCATTTTGTTGACAGTTTCCTTTGCTGTACAGAGGATTTTGATTTGATGTAGTCCCATTTTTTAAGTTTACTTTTTGTTGCTTGTGGTTTTGATGTCAAATTTAAGAAAAACTTTTTGAAGAACGATGTCAGGTAGCTTACTCGTTATGTTTTCTTTAGGGGTTTTATTGTTTCAGGACTTCTGTTCAAATGTTTAATCAATTTGGGGTTGAGTTTCATGTATGATGTAAGATAGCAGTTCTTCTTCTTCTTCTTCTTCTTCTTCTTCTTCTTCTTCTTCTTCTTCTTCTTCTTCTTCTTCTTCTTCTTCTTCTTTCTTCTTCCTCCTATTCCTCTTCCTCCTCCTCCTCCTCTTCTTCTTCCTCTTCTTCTTCCTCACCTTCGCCCTCATCTTCGCCTTCTAGTCCCTCTCCTCCACCACCTCCTCCTCCTCTTCTTTTTCTTTTCCTGTGAGACTGTTTGGTTTTCTCAACACCATTCATTGAAGGGACTGTCCTTGCCCCATTGTACATTCCTGGCACTTTTGTCATAAATTAATGGTCTACACATGCATGGAGTTATTTCTGAGCTCTCTATTCTGTTCTACTGTTGAATATGCCTGTTTTTATGCCAATGCCATACTGTTTTGACTACCGTAGTAGTTATACAGTTTATATAGTAGTGAAATAGTTTCAAATCAGGAAGTATAATGCTTCAAACCCAGAAGTATAATGCTTCCAACTTTGTTTTACTTTCTCTAGATTGCTTTGACTATTCAGGACATTTTGTGATTCTACATAAATTTTAGGATTGCTTTTTCTATTTCTATAAAAAGCCATTGGGATTTTTATACAGACTGGATGAATCTGTAGGTTCCTTTGGGCAGCATGGACATTTTAACAGTATTAAATCTTCTAATCCATGACTTCTTCAATTTTTTCCATCGACATCTTATGGTTTTCTGTGTGTTGGCTTTTTAACTCTGGATCAATTTGTTCCTTGGTATTTTTGATGCAATCATATTTTGAATTGTTTCCTTAATTTCTCTTTCTGATGATTTGTTATTAGTGTGTAGAGGTGCAAAAGATTACTTTACTTTGATTCTGTATCCTGCAACTTTTTTAAAATTCATTTTTTAACTTTTTTTTTTTTGGTGGAGCCTCTAGAGTTCTCATATAGAATATCACATCATTTGCAAATAAACAGTTTTACTTCTTCCCTTCCCAGCTTTTCACCATTGAGCGTGATGTTTGTGTTCTTGTCATATATGGCCTTCATTATGTTGAGACGTATTCCCTCTATAGTCACTTCGTTGAGAGTTGTTGCCATGAATGGATGTTGCATTATGTCAAGTGCTTTTCCTGCATCTATTGGATGATCATGTGATTTTTTATACTTCATTTTCTTTTCTCTTTTTTTATTAAGATTTTACTTATTTATCCCTGAGAGACACAGAGAGAAGCAGAGAGATAGACAGAGGGAGAAGTAGGCTCCTCACAGGGAGCCCGATGGGGGACTTGGTCCTGGGCCCCGGGATCATGCCCTGAGTCAAAGGCAGCCACTCAACCGCTGAGCCATCCAGGCATCCCTATACTTCATTTTCCTAACATTGTATTGTATTGATTGAGTTGTAGATGCTGAACCATCCATGTATTCCTAGTATCAATCCCTCTTGTTTGTGGTGTATCATTTCTAGTGTATTACTGAGTTTGGTTTCCTAATATTTTGTTGACAGATTTTGCATCTATATTAATCAAAGATATTGGCCTATAATTTCCTTTACTTGCTGTGTCCTTGTCTGGTTTTGGTGTTAGGATGATGCTTGAATCATAAAATGAGTTTTGAAGTTCTCCCTCCTCTTCAATTTTTTTAGGAGTGTTAGGGAAGAATTGGTATTATTTCTTCTTTTTTTAAGATTTTATTTATTTATTCATGAGAGACACACAGAGAGAGAGAGGCAGAGGCACGGGTAGAGGGAGAAGCAGGCTACATGCAGGGAGTCTGATGTGGGACTCGATCCCAGGATTCCAGGATCACGCCCTGAGCCGAAGGCAGACGCTTAACCTCTGAGTCACCTAGGTGTCCCAAGTATTATTTCTTCTTGAAATGAGTGGTATAATTTATCAGTGAAGCCACCTGGCCCTGAACTTGTGTTTGTTGGTAGGGTTTGACTACTGATTCATTCTCTTTACTAGAAATTGGCCTATTCAGTTTTTCTATTTCTTCATGACTCCATCTTGATAGGTTATATGCTTTGATAAATTTAACCATTTTGTCTAGATTATCCAATTTGTTGGTTTATAATAGTTCATGGTGGTCTCTTGTGATCCTTTTTTATTTATGTGCTAACATTTGTAACATGTCTCTTTTTTCATTCAATATTTTATTTCTTGGAGCCCTCTCTTTTCCTGGCGAGTCTAGCTAAATGCTTGTCAGTTTTTTAAGCTTTTAAAAAACTAGCCCATTGTTTATTGAACTTTTCTATTGTCTTTTAGCATCTATTTCATTTGTATCCACTCATAATTGATATTTCTTTAATTCTATAAGCTCTGGGATTTGTTCTTCTTTTCATAGTTTCTTGATGTTTAATGTAGGTTGATTTGGGGGGATCTTTCTTATTTTCCTAACATACATGTTCATTGCTATAAGGTTCCCTCTTCATCAGTTTTGGTATGCTTTATTTACATTTTCATTGGTCTCAAAATATTTTTTTTTATTTCTCTTTTGATTTCTGCTTTGACCTATTGATCATTCATAAGCATGTGGCTTAGTCTCCATGTATTTGTGAATTTTCCAGTTTCCATCCTGTAATCGTTTTCTAGTTTTATATCATTGTATCCAAAAAGATGCTTGATATGATTTTAATCTTTTAAAATTTCTTAGGATATACTTTGTGGCCTAATATATGATGTACCTTAGGGATGTTCCATAAGTGCTTGATAAGAATGTTTGTTCTATTGCTGTTGGTTAGAATGTTCCGTAAATGTCTGTTAAGTCCATTTGGTCTAATGTATAGTTTACATCCAATGTTCTTTAATTGATTTTCTGTCAGATCTATCCACTGTTGAAAGTAGGATAGTAACCTCCCCCCGATTATTGTATGGTCTTCTATTTCTCTCATCAGGGCTTTTCATATTTTTTATTTTTTAATTTTTTTATTGAAATTCAATTTGCCAACATATAGTATAACACCCAGTGCTCATCCCATCAAGTGCCGCCCGAAGTGCCCACCACCCAGTTACCCCATCCGCCTCCCCTTCCACTACCCTTTGTTCGTTTCCCAGAGCTAGGAATTGGAGGGCATTATGCTATTATGCTGAGTGAGGTAAGTCAATTGGAGAAGGGCAATCATCATATAGTTTCACTCATACGGGGAATATAAGAAATAGTGAAAGGGGGATCCTTGGGTGGCTCAGCAGTTTAGTGCCGGCCTTTGGCCCAGGGCGTGATCCTGGAGTCCCAGGATTGAGTACCACATCAGACTCCCAGCATGGAGCCTGCTTCTCCCTCTGCCTGTGTCTCTGCCTCTCTCTCCCTCCCTTTCTCTCTCTCTCTCTTTCTCTCTGTGTCTCATGAATAAGTAAATAAAATCGTAAAAAAAAAAGAAATAGTGAAAGAGATTATAAGGGAAAGGAGGGAAAATGATTGGGAAAAATCAGAGAGGGTGACAAAACATGAGGACTGTTAATATTTGCTTTATAAATTTAGGTGTTCATTTTCATGTGCACAAATATTTACACCTATGACTTCTTGTTAGATTGACCTGTTTATCATTATATGTCACCTTCTTTTGTCTCTTGATAAAGTCTTTGGCTTACAATCTATTTTTTATGATATAAGTAGAGTTATCCCTGCTTTCTTTTGTTTTCCATTTGCATGGAATATTAGTCCTTCCCTTTAATGTGTGTAAGTCCTTAAGGCTGAAGTGATTCTTTTGTAAGAAGCATATAGTTGGATCAAGCCTTTAAAAAAATCAGTCAGTCACTCTTGTTTTACTTATTTATATTTAAAGATTTTATTTATTCATTCATGAGATACACAGAGAGAGAGGCAGAGACATAGGCAGAGGGAGAAGCAGGCTCCTCACAGGGAGCACAATGGAGGACTCGATCCCGGAACCCCAGGATCACACTCTGCAGCCAAAGACAGATGCTCAACCACTGAGCCACCCAGGCATCCCAAGCCACTCTGGTTTTAGATTATAATACCTAGTCCAGTGATATTTAAAGTAATTATTGACAAGTATGGACTTACTATTCATATTTTGTTCATTGTTTTCTGTTTTGTAATTCCTTGTTCTTTTGTTCTTCTTATAGTCTCTCTTTTTTATACTTGATTTTTATCTGTAGTGGTACACTTTGAATATTTTAATCTTTTGTGTACCTACTATAGAATTATGTTTTGTGGCCTTCATAAAGATGATTATCAAACATGTTATATTTATAGCAGTCAATTTTAAGGGGATAGCAACTTAACTTTGAATGCACACTAAAGCTTTACATTTCTATTCTCCCCTCTCAAGACAGTTTATGTTCTTGATGATTCTATGTGGAACTGATTTTTAAATTTTCTTTTCATATTATTCTTTATTAATGTGCAGAAATTAAACCAGTTTTTGTGTGTTGATTTTGTATTCTGCAAATTTAGTGAATTTTTTTATTAGTACTAAAGGATTTTTTTAGATTTTTTTAGGTTTTCTTACATATATGTTCATGTCATGTGTGACAGAGTTAATGTGATATTTACCTTTACAAATGTAGGCCTTTTTTTCTTTGCCTAATTGTTCTAGCTAGGTCTTACAAAAATATTTTTTAAATTTTATTATTTTTTATTTTATTATTTTTATTTTTTAAAAGATGTTATTTATTTATTCATGAGAGACACACAGAGAGAGGCAGAGACACAGGCAGAGGGAGAAGCAGACTCCACGCAGGGAGCCTAATGTGGGACTGGATCCCGGAACTCCAGGATCATGCTCTGAGCTGGAGGCAGATGCTCAACTGCTAAGCCACCCAGGCGTCCCTACGTCTTGCAAAACTATGTTGAATAGAAATGTTGAAAAAACATGATCCCTGTCTTATTCCCAATCTTAAAGAAAAAGCTTTTCCATTGTGTAAGCTATTATTCATGTGCTTTCTTTATATGGTTTTTATCGTGCTAAAGTAGTTTCTTTCTAGTCATGGTTTGTGAGTGGTTTTTTTTTTTGTGAGTGTTTTTATCATAAAAGAATGTTGAACTTTTTATCCAAATTTTGTTTTATTTTATATTTTTTTATTGAAGTTCGATTTGCCAACAAACAGTATAGCACCCAGTGCTCATCCCGTCAAGTGTCCTCCTCAGTGCCCATCACCCAGTCACCCATTAGAAAGGACGAATACCTACCATTTACCCAAATTTTAATTTAAATTCTAGTTACTTAACATATTGTGCTATATTGGTTTCAGGAGTAGAATTTAGTGATTCACCACTTACATATAGCAACTAGTGTTCATTATAACAAGTGCTTTCCTTAATTCCCATCACCTTATTAGCCCATCCCCCACCCGCCTCCCTCCATCAACCCTCAATTTGTTCTCTATTGTTGAGTCTCTTATGATTTGTTCTCCTCTCTCTTTTTTTCTCCTTCCCATATGTTCCTCTGGTTTCTTTTCTAAATTCCACATGTGAGTGAAAATGAATGAAGCCATATGGCATTTTTCTTTCTCTGAATGACTTATTTCACTTAACATAATACCCTCTAGCTCCATCCATGTCATTATAAATGGCAAGATTTCATATTTTTGATGGCTAAATAATATTTCATTATATATATATATATATATATATATATATATGATCAAATCTTCGTTAACCATTCATCAGTCAATGGTCACTTGGGCTCTTTCAATTTTTAGCTATGGAATGGGAAAAGATACTTCCGAAAGACATATCTGATAAAGGGTTAGTATCCAAAATCTATAATGAACTTATCAAACTCAACACCCCAAAATCAAATAATGTAGTTAAGAAATGAGTTGAATGACACATAGAACAATGGAACAGAATAGAGAATCCAGAAGTGGACCCTCAACTCTATGGTCACTTAATTTTTGCCACGCAGGAAAGACTATCCACTGGAAAAAAGACAGTCTCTTCAATAAATGGTGCTGGGAAAATTGGACAGCCACATGCAGAAGAATGAAATTAGACCATTCTCTTACACCATACACAAAGACAAACTCAAAATGGATGAAAAATCTAAATGTGAGACAAGATTCCATCAAAATCCTAGAGGAGAACACAGGCACCACCCTTTTGAACTTGGCCACAGTAACTTCTTGCAAGATACAGCCATGAAGGCAAAAGAAACAAAAGCAGAAATGAATTATTGGGACTTCATCAAGAGGAAAAGCTTCTGCACAGCAAAAAACAGTCAACAAAACTAAAAGACAACCTACAGAATGGGAGAAGATATTTGCAAATGACCTATCAGATAAAGGGCTGGTATCCAAGACCTATACAGAACTTAGTAAACTCAACAGCAAAGAAACAAACAATCCAATCATGAAATGGGGAGAAGACATGAACAGAAATTTCACCAGAGAAGACATAGACATGGCCAACAAGCACACGAAAAAATGCTCTGCATCACTTGCCATCAGGGAAATACAAATCAAAACCACAATGAGATACCACCTCACACCAGTGAGAATGGGGAACATTAACAAGACAGGAAACAACAAATGTTGGAGAAGATGTGGAGAAAGGGGAACCCTCTTGCACTGTTGGTGGGAATGTGAACTGGTGCAGCCACTCTGGAAAACTGTGTGGAGGTTCCTCAAAGAGTTAAAAATAGACCTGCCCTACGACCCAGCCATTGCACTGCTGGGGATTTACCCCAAAGATTCAGATGCAGTGAAACGCCAGGACACCTGCACCCGGATGTTTCTAGCAGCAATGTCCACAATAGCCAAACTGTGCAAGGAGCCTTGGTGTCCATCGAAAGATGAATGGATAAAGAAGATGTGGTATATGTATACAATGGAATATTGCTCAGCCATTAGAAATGACAAATACCCACCATTTGCTTCGATGTGGATGGAACTGGAGGGTATTATGCTGAGTGAAATAAGTCAACTGGAGAAGGACAAGTATTATATGGTCTCATTCATTAGGGAAGTATAGAAATTAGTGAAAGGGAATAAAGGGAAAAGAGTGAAAATATCAGTGAGGATGACAGAACATGAAAGACTCCTAACTCTGGGAAACAAACAAGGGGTAGTGGAAAGGGAGGTGGGCGGGGTTTGGGGTGACTGAGTGATGGGCACTGAGGGGGGCACTTGATGGGATGAGCACTGGGTGATATGCTATATGTTGGCAGATTGAACTCCAATTAAAAAAAAGAAAGAAATGAGTTGAAGACATGAACATTTTTCCAAAGAAGACAAACACATGGTTAATAGACGTGAAAAGTTGCTCAACATCACTCATCATCAGGTAAGTACAAATCAAAACCGCAATGAGATACTACCTCACACCTGTCAGAATGTCTAAAATTAACAAAAGTGAAAACTGCAGAGGTTGTCAAGGATGTGGAGGAAGAGGAATCTTCTTACACTGTTGGTGGGAATGCAAACTGGTGCGGCCACTCTGGAGAACAGTATAGAGGTTCCTCAAAAAGTTAAAAATAGAACTACTCCACAATCCAGCAATTGTACTACTAGGCATTTGCCCAAAAGATGCAAAAATACAGATTGTCAAGGTGTAAATGCACTCCAATGTTTATAGCAGCATTATCAACAAAAGCATTGAATTTTATTTTATCAAATATTTCATCTTCATCAATTTAGATAATCATTTCCCCTTTTCCTATGCTTATTTGATATAAACTGTATTTTATTTATTATGTTTAACAAACCTTGCATTCCAGGAATAAACTCCATTTGGTCATGGATCCCCGAAGATATGATTTTCTACATCTAGAAAGCTAAACGTTTTTTTTCCCCCATAGCATTTATTATCTTCTAATATCCCCTTTACTGATTTATTTTATTTTGGCTTCTCTCTCTCTTCACTAGAATATAAGGGTAATTATGTGTATCTATTTTGTTTTGTGCTCTACCTCACATGCTTAGAAGGCTGCCTAAAACATAGAAGGCCCCAAAAAGTATCTGCTGTGTTGAGCCATATTGATACCCTGAGTCCTGAGGTCATCTTCAATAAAACTGACAACTTCCCCTGAATGCTCCAAAAGGCCAATATTTCAGTGCCAGCTTTGTTTGCCAATTTATTCTAGCACCAGAATACCAGACAGATCATATTAGTGCACAATAAATTATTTTCAAATCAATGCATGAAACAGCATTTGGAAATCGTGCAACGTAATTCACTTGTTGAACAAATAAAAGGAGAAAACTCTACACATATCAATAGATAATATAAATGCATTTGATAATAAGAAAGCCATATATATATATGGCTCATCATATATATATATATATATATATATATATATATATATATATATATATATATTTATGAGACAGAGAGAGAGAGAGAGAGAGAAAAAAAACAGCAGGCAGAGTGGCAGGCAGAGGGAGAAGGAGAAGCAGGCTCCCTGCTGAGCAGAGAGCCCAATGTGAGGCTCGATCCCAGGATCCTGAGATCATGACCTGAGCTGAAGGCAGACACTCAGGTGCCTCAAAAACCTAATATTTTTATAGCACTCTAATAAGCACTCTCTGTATACTTATTAATTTTATCTCCGCAGGAATCTCACAGTATAGGTAATATTGTTATCCTTATTTTGGAGATGAAGAAACAGAAGGGTGGATAAATAAGTAATTTGCCAAGCTACACAGCTGATAAGTGCCAGAGCCTGAGATTTCAGCACAGGGATCCCAGTTCCAGCATTTGTGCACCCAAACTCTATACTCTACTGACTCTCTGGAAAACTATTCTCAGCTAATTCTAAGGAAACCTTCAAGTAGTCAGGTAGGTTATCAGGATGGAAATGCCAGAATCTGTGAGTTAACATTCTTCCAAATGATGAAATTCTAAATCTATTTCTATTTAAAATTGATTAAATGAGAAGAATACTCTATCATCACTCTTTTCAACTTTGTTTTAGGTATCTTGATGACAACAAATTTCAAGAAAAAAATGGCCTTCTCAACCTATGGAACCTATGGACTCAAGGTATACTGGCAGTCCCAAAAACATTCCACCTTTTCTCTTACCACACTGGATCAGGCACACATACATGTATGACTCCTACTCAGTATCACCACACTGATCAGGCACACATACATGTATGACTCCTACTCAGTATCACCTCTTGCTAATGGTGATGATGGAGAACTCATATGTCTCCTTGGACTAAGTCTCACCTGGTTATCATATAGACTTATGTGCTTTTTAGGCAGTATATCATAGAAGAAAGTATAGAACATGTAGGCAAAAAAATATTAGTTTCTGGCTCAGACATTTCCTAGATGTGGGTGATTTTAGGCAAACTGCATCATTTACATGAGCCTTAGCTTCTTCATTAGGAAAATAAGGGTACTAACACCCACTAGAATAGGTTGTTGTGAGGAATCAATGAGGTCATGCAGGACAAGGAGAATGTGCAGTGCCTGGCACATGGCACACTCAAAGCAGAACCACTAGTTTGAAATAATGTCAGAGTAGATATAATCTATTTCCTCCATTCAATACCATAAAATGTGTTTTACCTCTCCTTTTCACATTTGTGCAATATGCAAAGAAAACCAAAGTTCTGAGACCTGCTCCTTATTTGACATATGCATAGTTTGGGGACATATTTATATCCACAGATGAGTCTTCACTTTAAGTGAAGGTTTGAGTAGCTTGTCTGAGACTGAGTTGCCTTTTATCTGGGAGAGAGTGAAATAATATTCCATATACTCATTCTGCCTGTCATGGAATATAGTAAGAAATCATTACTTTGACTTGAGAGGAGAGCTAGAAAGAAGACAGGATTCAAGAACACTCACCAAGCTGCAAGTATCTTTAAAATAGCTCTGTCTTGGGCTTCACACCTAGTGCCTGCCAGAGGGACAAGTATAATGCTAACACATATTTATTTCACTTCCTGCACTTACATTTTCAAATGTTCTCTTTGCTAAAAATGGTATTTTGTTTAGACAAAAGTTCTCTCTTTTATAGGACCTGGAAAGACAGGACTGGAAGGGAACAATATTTGTCAAAGGCTTACTATGGTGCGAGACACTTTATGCAACAATACACCAAGGTAAAGGAAGCAGGGATTATATCCAGGAGGTCAATTATAGGAGGATTATCACTCTGTCCTCTTTGACTGTTGCTATAGTTCTGAACTTTTTTTACAATATGAGAAGATATGAATTCATGTTCATGACTGAGATTGATTTTTCAATAAGAACATGCAGGTATTCTTTATCCAGAGTCATATGTTAGGAAACATTTGATGACAGTTGAGTATAAGAATATTTGATTGCTATAGTCATAAGAGGATAAGAGTAGACATAGCTATCCATTTGTTAAATCAAACAGAAGCTGTATTTTGAGGATGTTGGCTCCAAGAACCTATCACCTATACAGAAAGATTATTATCAAAATCCATATTACTACAGAATTTACTTCCATTGTGCAGGCCACTGAAGGACAATTAATATGAACATAAGAGACCAAGAAGTGTATTTAACAGTTCATTTATGAAAGTCAGGAATTGTGGTCTGTATTAGTAAAGTATCCCAGAAAAATAAAAATAGTTTCTCTGTCTCTATTTATCTCTCTGTCTCTCAAGATAGAGACTAGATAGAAGAGAGGGGGGAGATTAATCCTAAGGAATTTATTCACACAATTGTAAGGCCTGGTAAGTCCAAGTACACTGGCAAGTTGGAGACCCAGGGAAGAGTGGCAATTTGAGTCCAAAAGCAGTCTGCAGGTAGAATTCCTTCTTCCCCAGGGGAGGTCAGTCTTTTCACCTTTTTCATTTAAGGCCTTCAACTGATTGGATGAGGCCCACCCACATAATGAAGGGTAATCTACCTTGTTCAAAGTTTACTGATTTAAATGTTTATCTAACCTAAAAAGTACCTTTGCAAAAATGCACACAATACTGTTTAACCAAATCTAGATACCATGGCCTAAGCAACTTGACACGTTAACCTTCACATGATGTTCTGTATTTTATCACAGCCTATTGGGTTTTTCTTTTTATTAAAAGTTGTTACAGATAGTAGGCTAGTTTTATTTTTAAGTTTTTGAGGAACCTCCATACTGTATCCCACATCGGCTGCACCAGTTTGCAATCCCAACAGTGCAAGAGAGTTCCCCTTTCTCCACATCCTTGCCAACAAGTGTTGTTCCTTATATTGTTAATTTTAGCCATTCTGACAGGTGTGAGGTGATAGTGTGCTTTTGATTTGTACTTACCTGATGACAAGTGATGTTGAGTATCTTTTCACATGTATAATTGCCATCTGGATGTCTTCTTTGGAAAAATGTCTATTCATACTTCTGCCCATTTTTAAATTAGATTATTTGTGTACAGTGTTGAGTTGTATAAGTTCTTTATATATTTTGGATACTAACCCGTTATCAGATATGTCATCTGCAAATATCTTCTCCCATTCCACAGGTTGCCTTTCAGTTTTGTTGATTATTTCCTTTTGCTGGGCAGAAGCTTTTTATTTTTTATCTTTTATCTTTTTATTATTAATTTTTTAATTTTTAATTTTTAATTTAATTTAATTTAATTTTGTAAATTTATTTTTTATTGGTGTTCAATTTGTCAACATATAGAATAGCATCCAGTGCTCATCCCACCAAGTGCCCCCCTCAGTGCCTGTCACCCAGTCACCCCCACCCCCCACCCACCTCCCTTTCTACTACCCCTAGTTCTTTTCCCAGAGTTAGGAGTCTCTCATGTTCTGTCTCCCTTTCTGATATTTCCCACTCATTTTTTCTCCTTTCCCCTTTATTCCCTTTCACTATTTTTTATATTCCCCAAAAGAATGAGACCATATAATGTTTGTCCTTCTCCGACTGACTTATTTCACTCAGCATAATGCCCTCCAGTTCCATCCACGTTGAAGCAAATGGTGGGTATTTGTAGTTGCTAATGGCTGAGTAATATTCCATTGTATACATAAACCACATCTTCTTTATCCATTCATCTTTCGATGGACACTGAGGCTCCGTCCACAGTTTGGCTATTGTGGACATTGTTGCTAGAAACATCGGGGTGCAGGTGTCCCGGTGTTTCACTACATCTGTATCTTTGGGGTAAATCCCCAGCAGTGCAATTGCTGGGTCGTAGGGAAGATCTATTTTGAACTCTTTGAGGAGCCTCCACACAGTTTTCCAGAGTGGCTGCACCAGTTCACATTCCCACCAACAGTGCAAGAGGGTTCCCCTTTCTCCACATCCTCTCCAACATTTGTTGTTTCCTGTCTTGTTAATGTTCCCTATTCTCACTGGTGTGAGGTGGTATCTCATTATGGTTTTGATTTGTATTTCCCTGATGGCAAGTGATGCGGAGCATTTTCTCATGTGCTTGTTGGCCATATCTATGTCTTCACCTTTGAGATTTTTGTTCATGTCTTTTGCCCATTTCATGACTGGATTGTTTGTTTCTTTGCTTTTGAGTTTAATAAGTTCTTTATAGATCTTGGATATTAGCCCTTTATCTGATAGGTCATTTGCAAATATCTTCTTCCATTCTGTAGGTTGTCTTTTAGTTTTGTGGACTGTTTCTTTTGCTGTGTAGAAGCTTCTTCTCTTGATGAAGTCCCAATAGTTCATTTTTGCTTTTGTTTCTTTTGCCTTCGTGGATGTATCTTGCAAGAAGTTACTGTGGCCGAGTTCAAAAAGGGTGTTGCCTGTGTTCTCCTCTAGGATTTTGATGGAATCTTGTCTCACATTTAGATCTTTCATCCATTTTGAGTTTATCTTTGTGTATGGTGCAAGAGAGTTGTCTAGTTTCATTATTCTGCATGTGGATGTCCAATTTTTCCAGCATCATTTATTGAAGAGACTGTTTTTTTCCAGTGGATAGTCTTTCCTCCTTTGTTGAATATATTAGTTGACCATAAAGTTGAGGGTCCACTTCTGGATTCTCTATTCTGTTCCATTGATCTATGTGTCTGTTTTTGTGCCAGTATTTTGATGAAGTCCCAATAGTTTATTCTTACTTCTGTTTCCCTTGCCTCAGGAGACATATCTAGAAAGAAGTTGCTATGGCTGATGTCAAAGGTGTTACTACCTGTGTTCTACTCTAAGAATTTTATGATTTCCGGTCTCACATTTAGGTCTTTAGTTCATTTTGAATTTATTTTTGTGTATGTTCTAGGAAAGTGGTTCAGTTTCATTCTTTTGCTTGTTGCTGTCCAGTTTTCCCAAGGCCATTTACTGAAGAGACTATCTTTTTCCCATTGGATACTCTTTCCTCTTTTGTCAAAACTGACTATAGAGTTGTGGGTTCATTGCTGGATTTTCTATTTTGTTCCATTGATCTACATGTCTATTTTTGTGCCCGTAATATACTGTTTTGATCACTACAGCTGTACAATATGATGTGAAGTCCAGAATTTTGATGCTTCCAGCTTTTCTTTCCTTTTTTTTAGATGGCTTTGGCTATTCAGGGTGTTTAGTGTCACATACAAATTATAGGATTTAGGATTGTTTGATTCAGTTCTGTGAAAAGTGCTGTTGGTATTTTTATAGGAATTGCATTAAATGTGTAGATTGCTTTGGATGGTATAGACATTTTAATTATATTTGTTCTTCCAATCCATGAGCATGGAATGTCTTTCCAAATGGAACTGCCCCACACTCCAGCAATTGCACTAATAGATATTTACCCAAAGAACACAAAAATACTAATTCAGAGGGATACATGCACCACGATGTTTATGGCAGAATTATCTACAATAGCCAAACTATGAAAACAGTCCAAGAGTCCATCGCTAATTAATACGTAAAGAAGGTATGGTATATAAATACAATGGATAAAAAATACAATGGAATATTAGTCATAAAAAAAGAACAAAATCCTGCCATTTACAATGATGGACAGAGCTAGAGAGTATTATGCTAAGCAAAATAAGTCAGTCTGAGAAAGAAAAATATCAGGTGATTTCACTTATATATGGAATATAAGAAACAAAACAAATAAGCAGGCAGAGGGAAACGAGACAGAGGCAAACCAAGAAACACACTCTTTAAAAAAAAAAGATTTTATTTAAATTCCAGTTTGCATATAGTGTGACATTCATTTCATTTGTATAATATAATGATTCAAAACTTCTATATAACACCCAAAGCTCATCACAAGCGCACCCCTTAATGCCCCATCACCCATCTAACCTATTCCTCCACTCACTTACCCTCTGGTCACTATTGGTTTGTTCTGCATAGTTAAGAGTCTGTTTCTTTCTTTTTATTTCTCAGATCCAGTATTAAGGTTAGGAACAGGGTGAAGGTTAAGTTTAGGGTCAGGGTGAGGGTATGTGCCTGGTATCCTGCAGTTCAGAGATCTCTCCAGATTGTTAGGTTTAGGGTAGCATTAGGGTAAGAGTTATGAGTAGACATCAGGAGCTATGGGTTACAGCTATGCTTAGTATTAGGTTTAGGGTTAGGGTTATGGTGTGTGCCTGGTATCATGGTACTTCAGAGATCTCTCCAGGGAGTAATACCCTATACATCTGGTAGAGTGAGAGCAGACATGGCAGCTATCTACTGAGCTAAGAAGGGAATTTGGGCCTCAAAATGTTTTTTAAATTCATATTCAATTGTTCCTTCTGTTTTTATCTCTACCTTCACAGCCATTTTCAGAAATATTACCAATTCTTAAAGATTTAGTATCTTCTCAAGAATGGAAACACTCTTGAGAACAAACTGGTGGTTGCTGGGTATGAGGTGGGTAGGGAGATGGGTTGAACAGGTGATGGGGATTAAGGAAGGCACTTGCTGTGATGAGCACTGGGTATTGTATAGAAGTGTTGAATCACTATGTTGTACACCTGAAACTAATATTACACTATATGTTCACTAACTGGAATTTAAATAAAAACATTAAAGAATCAAAAATAATGAAAATCAGAGAAGCAGCCTAGTTATTTTGGAGAATATCCAAACATTTAAGAGTAGGTAATATTTCTGGTTGTGAAGGTAGAGACAAAAATAGAAGGGACAATTGAGTATCTATTTAAAGAGTATTAAGAGCCTTGAAACCCCTCCTTGCCTCAGGTCAGTATATAGCTGCCATGTCTATTCTCACCCCAACAGAAGTCTGGGGTTTTATACCCTAGAGAGGAGCCTGAAGTGCTGAATGCCAGGCACATACCATAACCCAAACCCTAACCCCTAACCTCTAACCACTAACCACTAACTCCTAATGCCTAAACCTAACCCTAACCCTCTGGAGAGGTCTCTGAACTGCAGAATACCAGGCACATATCCTCATCCTCACCTTAACCCTAAGCCTAACTCTAACCTCAACTCTAGATCTGAGAAAGTGGGTTCCTGATCCTATCATAAGAGAAGGTGAGAAGCAGCCTATTTATTCTGGAGAAGATCCCAAACATTTAAGAATTGGAAATATTTCTGAAAAATAGTGTGAAGGTAGAGATAAAACAGTAGGAGTAATTGAATATCTATTTAAAGAGTATTTAGAGCCATAAATCGCCTTCTTGCTTCAGCTCAGTCCATGAATGCCATGTCTATTCTTACCCCAGCAGAAGTCTGGAGTTTTATTCTCTGGAGAAGTCTCTGAACAGCAGGATGCCAGGCAAATATCCTGACCCTAACCCTAACCTTAACCCTAACCCTAACCCGAGATTCCTAATGCCTAACCCCTAATGCTAACCCTAACCATAAGCCTCTGGAGAGATCTCTGAACTGCAGGATATAAGGCAAATAATCTTGCCCTGGCCCTTACCATAACCATAGCCATAAATATAAGCATAGCATAACCATAAGCAAAACCATAACTCTGGCCTTAATCTTAACTTTAACCCTAGAACCAAGGGGGAAAAGGATATAGTGTATACACACACACACACACACAATGGAATATTACTCAGCCATTAAAAGGATTAAAGTCTTGTCATTTGCAATGACTTTAGATGGAGCTAGAGATTCTTAGGCTAAGTGAAATGAGTCAGTCAGAGAAAGACAAATACCATATGATTTTACTCATATATGGAGTTTAAGAAACAAAACAAATGAGCAAAGAGATAAAAAGAGGAAAAACAGGGGATCCTGGGTGGCTCAGCAGTTGAGTGTCTGCCATCAGCTCAGGGTATGATCCTGGAGTTCCGGGATCAAGTCCCACATCAGGCTCCCTGCATGGAGCCTGCTTTTCCCTCTGCCTGTGTCTCTGCCTCTCTTTCTCTCTGTGTCTCTCATGAATAAATAAATAAAATCTTTTTTTAAAAAAATTTAAAAAATAAAAAGGAGGAAAAACAACAAAAAAAGAATCTTAACTATAGATAACAAATTGCTGGTTGTCAGAGGGGAGGTGGGTAGGGCATGAGTTAAATAGGTGATGGGGATTAAGGAGTGCATTTGCTGTAATGAGCACAGGGTGATGTGTGGAAGTGTTGGATTAATATATTGTACACCAGAAACTAATATTACACTATATGTTAACTAACTGGAATTTAAATAACTTAAAAAACAATTATTATGGATACATGTGTATGCTCGGTTAAAATAAAGAGACATCTGGAAAAGGTAGGTGTACTACGTGGGATGTCACTCCATAGGATGTCAACCCCACTCCATGGGGGAAAACGCTGCCAGTAAACTGGTGCAGAAGGTAAGAACAGAAAGGGTAGTGATATCATATAGGAATCCTGTGGTACAGACACCTGTCTCAACCCACCAGTGGATTATTTAAAATATGAAGAATAAACACTGCGTTCAATTGATATGCCTAAATCTCTTTGTGTGTCACTTATTGCTGATGGTGACAACATTCAACTTTTGTTCCCTTCTGTAAACATAAAGTGCTTTCATAGTTGGAACCTCCTTATATCTTACAACATTTCTAGGTGTGTGACAGGGTTAGGTTTTATTCTATTTTACAGAAGAGGTCAAGGAAGAGGGGAAAAAAACTAAACCAAAGCTCTAATGATACTGGCACAGGGACCCATCTTTCCTGATAGTTACTTCTGTGTCTCCCTAGCAGGCCCATTATGATGCAGTGTTCTATGGCCAATAAGGTGCAAGCAGATTGGAGTCAGAGTACCTCAGAAATGCTAAGGAAGTGGAGGCAGCAGGTATCTTTAAGGAGAGGAGTGGGTGGTAAGTATAAAAAACCACAGAATTGTTTCAAACTTTATTAAGGAGGTATTAGACCCCCAGATCTGTTCTATGACCCACTCAACCAGAAAACTGTTTTCCTTTATTCCTCCCAGAAGAACATGGGAGGTTTACCTTCTGCAGAGATTTATTTGGGGGAAGTTGTGGGCTTGGGTGTTCCAGGCATAGAGAAAGCCAGGGGTGAAACATGACCCAAAAGAATTAGGTGAAATTTAGAACCCTGAATGCCTACTGTGTAGCCTGGCTACACAGCCCAGGCTACACAGTACTTTCGTCTGTGAGAACTCACAGGTATACTAGAGCTCCAGGCAGGAATATATGCAATCTTATCAGCCTGTGAACCATGTCTGATCTAGAAAGCCTTGAGGTCAGCCACAGCCTGTTCTGGTTGTATGTCACTCAAACTAAATTAAGCTGAAGGTGATCCAGACGTGTTTTCAGGCCTTGAGAAATCTGACTCACAGCACTACAACCAGCATAATCAACAGTCTACACTTCTGCAATGGCCCCTATAATACCCAAACCTAAACCTTGTGAGGGGGCCAAGTGTTGTACAGTGTCATGGATACACCTCTGGGGAAGCAATAGGTCCACATTACAAGAGTACTGGTTTAATAAATTCTGACCTTCTTTTCTAATTTTTCTCAGACCCATGCAAGAACTCAGGAAAAAGTTAGCTGGCTGTACCTGCTAATTATCATGACTATAAATGATGAAGACACTGGTAACAAATCATTGCCTTACCAGGGCCCTAGACCCCAGATATTAGATAGGGAGCCCCAGGGGAGTTTCTGCCCCCACATTCAGGGTTCTCATTGTTACCTAGTTTCTAATAGGACACTGAGAAGAAGGACAAGGATGGTAATTGAAAACTCTGGTTATGTGGACATGTTATTTATTCTCTCATGATTTCTAAGGCATTTGCTTCTTTTCTGACACCCACAATATATGACATTTATCACAAACGAGACTTAATTTGATGGGAAGAGGGCAAGTAAATGAATTATACTTACAAAAAAACTCAAAAATGCCTTTTATGTTACATACGCATTAATATCTCAATGTATAAAATTTTATCACACACACGCTCAATACAGAGGGGCAATAAGGCAATAGAGATGGTTAATAATGATACTATTGAACAATGTAATTCAAGTGATTTTTGTTTAATTGCTCACACTTTTTTCTGTATATCTATGATTTAACAAAGATTCTTCTTTTCAAAATGCAAGAGGGATCCCTGGGTGGTGCAGCGGTTTGGCGCCTGCCTTTGGCCCGGGGCGCGATCCTGGAGACCCGGGATCGAATCCCACATCGGGCTTCCGGTGCATGGAGCCTGCTTCTCCCTCTGCCTGTGTCTCTGCCTCTCTCGCTCTCTCCCTGTGTGACTATCATAAATAAATAAAAATTAAAAAAAAATGCAAGAGGTGGTAATTTTTTACGATACTAGAAAATATGGAAAAATATGCTTAAAGTTTTAAAAGTCACCTTTACTTCACCTATGAAAGATGTGACAATTCTATTTTTCCCTTTTATTAGGAAAACACAGAAAGATTTAAATTGTAAGATACAAATGGTGTATTTCCCTCACAAACATATGCCCAAACCAACATTGTTAAGATATTGGTTCAGTTTTGTTTCTTGTTTCTACTGTGCACCTCTAAAAACTGAGATTTCCGTTATTAAACAATATTTTAATCATGATGGACATTCAGGTTCATCTCATGGCTTTGGAAAGTCACCTTGATCTTCCTCAAATAGTTAAACAGTTGTTACAAAACTATTCACCTAAATAATGTCTACTCTCCTCAGTGATTGAAAGTCTTATTATCATTTCACTAATATTTGTGTGATTTAGCTACTGTTTCTTGTATCTTCTACTAACAGGACTTGTGTCAATATGAATGGATGTTTGTATATGGCAGTGTAAGTGTGGCAACACAGTTATTCTTGCAGTTAGTTGCAAGGGCTAGATTATGTGATGTTGTTTTATCCAAGGTGCTTTATGTGATTGGCCACACCCTGGGAACTCTTATCTCTTGACTTTGGCAGCAATGTTCTGTCAAAAAGACTCATTATTACACATTGTGTGTCCTCGTTTTCTTGATTTCCTGGAGCTCAAATATAGCATAGGTGGTAAAATTGAGCAACAAGCAAAGTACATGGAATTTAAAAAAGTGTTCTTAATCAGTGTCTTATGTTTCAGGAGCTAGAGGGAGAGGACATCCACGCAATTCATGGGCCTCCAAGGTATCTAACTACAAGTTAAAAGAAGGGGACAGAGAAGCACAATGATTAAGCTGAACTCTTTAGCTTTTAACTTAGGATATAATGTTTTAGCTTTTTATTTTGTGGAAATATTTAAATTTATATTGTGTGACCTGAGTTTTATAGTTGTGTACTTATACACAAAGGGTAAGAGAAAGACTTGAACAAATTAGTTCTTCATTTTCTACTTTAATTTGTCTTATTAGGGGAAAATGGCATGCCACTGTTTAAATACAAAACATTGGAATCTGGCTAAATATGTTTCAAAATTGTGGAGAGTCACTGTGTGGAAACAAAGGAATGGAACAGAGCGAAAGGACAGCTGGATAGGCCAAGATCAGCAGTGCCAGTGCAGTTATGGCCCAGGAAACACCTCAAATGAGTCAGCTGAACCAGACAAAATTGAAGAGTAGAGAAGCATTTAGACAGAGGAAGTCTGTTGTATGCAACACATTACAAATGAAGGGGACAAAAATATATCTATGTGGAAAAATGGAAATGATAGGCAATTGATAAAGTAAATTCAGTAGGCATAGGGGAATTCTTCAATCCTCTCAATTACCTCAGACATTTAAATTTACTCAACAATGGAAAACAGACTTTTGGCTCTCACAATGATAGACTGCCACATGGTAAGCACTCAATAAACATTTTTTAACAAGCGAACGAACAAATACAAGAAAGGCTGTCTGCATTGGGCAGTGGCATCTTAGATCATTTGAAGAGTTGTGGGTTGCCTGGATGAACACTAACAATGATTTATTTTATTATAGAAATATCCAATTTGTTGGGGCAGATCCCACAGTTGTCACAAAAAAAGATTTTCTATTTTAGTAAAGACAAAGAAATAGACATTTCTGCTTATTTTTCAGAATAGGATCTATGCCAGTAGAATGGCATGAGGACTTTTCCTATTAATTTAGGAGAAGTAAAGTGAAACTATCAAGTGCAACAATTATATTATTTAGGATATTTAGACTCAATTGATGCATCTATTGTCCAGATTGTGTTTTCTAAGAATAATTTCCAAATAAAAACAACCCACTCTCAAACGGGGGGTGGGGGGTGTGCAAAAGGGATCTCATAGCTCAAGAATCTAATGGTGAAGGGAAAGAGTAGATAGATGCCTCTTTCTTATTTTCTATCACAGACTTCAATTCTAGACTCAGCCTTGTATACAGTGTGACATCACTTAAGGAAGAACCCTAGGTGTCTTCCCCAGGTCTGAGTTGAAGAGAGAAATGACATGGCTGGTAGGGACTACTAGAGTGAGGATATTTCCTATCTTTCTACAGGCTGTCAACAATCCAGATGAGGAACATGTGGCCTTTGTTGTGTTGATTGATATTATGCAGAACCAATCTGAAGACAATGGCTTGCCAAGCCAACCTGCTGCTCCCCGTGAATCTTGGAAGACCCCATTCAGGAGAACTTTGGATTGTTTTACAAAATGCTTTGGGTGACAGCAATGTCCCAATCTCTAGCTCTCTTGATTTCTCCCTTCCAAACTGTCTCCCCTTTCTGATAAACCAGGAGAATCCCTAGGTTTTCTAACTTTAAGGTTCTCCCAGGACCAGCTGACCTTCTTCTTTCCTTCATAGGAAAGGATATAATACAAACACAAATTCCATGATTTGAGACCATGTATGCTACAAACACAGACCCTTAAATATAAATATTCCTCTATTACCACATTCACCTAATTTTTACTGTTATTCTCTTGGTTGTTTTATAATAATGCTGGCATGCTTGCTTATTTTTCCCTTCATCATATTTGTAGCATCTGTTTAAAATAGGCAGCACCCTCAGGGATGGAGGCTGTCAGGGTTGTTGGGAGTGGGGAATTCACTATAGGGAGCTACCACTTTACTTAGCCCTCTGAGGCTATACCTCCACCATCTAGGGGCACTACTACTTGTTCCTGACTCATTCATGGAATAGAACTGTGACCAGTAGGCAGTGATTTAGTTTTTCAGGATTTCCCCCCCACACACACACACAGATGTCAGTTCTCATACTGAGTGGGACTATTCCATGAAGGGTTAAGAAGAAATAATACCTGTCTACTCAGCTATCAATCTTCAGCTCTATCTATCTATCTATCTATCTATCTATCTATCTATCTATCATCTATCTCTATATGCCGACACCTCATATATAAGGGAGATGAGCAATGATTCAAAAGGAGCAGTGTTAGGAGAGAAGTTGCTTCAGGATTCTAGAGAAAGTTTACCTTAAACTTTATTATTGTAATGAACTCATGACCACCACCACTCCACTGTCAGACAGAATCCCACCAACAACATATCACCCCCAACATCAGGTTGTTCTTTCTTATTTGGGATTTTTTTTCTTCCTCAGCTTCTCTTGAAAGGTAACAGAACATAACATTCTCAAGGAAAGAAGAAAAGTTTTGAAGCATAACTGACCTTAACTTGACAAACTTGGAGGAAGACTCCAGAGAATTCATTTGAGGAATTTTCAAAATATTCTAGAGTGACAATGTATTATTACTTGCTACATAAAATTATTAAAAGGCATTTAACAACACTTAATTAGAAGTCTAAGTGAACATCACAACTTAAAAAAACTTTTATCAAAGCCTATGTCTCTCAACTCCACAAGATAAAAAAGCCAAAACCATATGCCACCACAATCAGCCGAGAGAGAGAGAGAGAGAGAGAGAGAGAGAGAGAGAGAGATCCAGAATGTTCTTAACAATTCGGAGAAATCCTTTGAAAAACCTGATGAAAACCATGAACAGTCTCTGCTAAAGAATTCTTAGGCATCCCACTGTATTTTTCAGTTTCATTGGTAAATTCAATCAATATATGGTGAAAATTGATACTAAAGATAGCCAAACTTTATGAGAGAATAGAGCAAAGAACAATCCTAATTCATTTTATGAGGCCAGCATTAATCTGGTAACAAACTTAACAAAGACATTAAAAGAAAATTACATACCAATATCACTCATTAGCATAAATGAAAAAATAATTAACAAAATACTGTCAAGTTGAACCCAACATTACATTAAAAAGATAACACTTTACAAACAAATGAGGTATAACTCAGAATGTGGTTGACTTAATGTTCAAATATTAATCAAAATGGAAAACTTTAGCTAGTAAAGGACTCTGTGATGGGGACAAAAATAAAATTACAAGCTGGAAGGGAAGACTTGCAAATAACTTACCTGACAAAGGACTAGTATCTAATATATATGTATTTTAAAAGCCTCAGAATTATTAGTAAAAATAACCCCAAAACTCCAATAACAAAACGGGCAAAATACATGAACATTTTACTGAAAAGAATATGTGGACGGAAACTAAATACATGACAAGATATTCAACTTCATTAAACATTAGGGAAAATGTGAATTAAAATGACAAGATATCACTACATATCTTTCTGAATAGCCAAAATGAAAAACTAGTGACAACAACAAATGTTAGCAGGGAAGCATAGAAGCCGAGTCAGTCATACATTGCCAGTGGAAATGTAAAATGGTATAGAAATTCTCAAAAACACTTGGCAGTTTGTTTAAAAAAAAAAAGCACTGAACATGCAGCTCTAGTATGACCCAGGAAATGTACTTTTGAGTTTTTATTGCAGGTAAATGCAAATTCATGGTTATGCAAAAATCTCAACACAATTTATAGTAACTTCATTTGTGTTATCCCAAAATTGGGTACAAGCAAGATGTCCTACAATAGGGAAATACCACAGAAAATAAGAGTCTGAGGCAAGATGGCAATGTAGGAAGATGCCGAATTTATCTTCTTCGTGGACACAACAAATCTGTATCTATTTACAGAGAAATTCTTCCTGAAAAATAATTGAGGGCTTGCTGTACAGCTTTCTGTGCAACAAAAAATATACCACATAGAGAATTGCAAGAGACAGACATGATAAAGAAGGCAGTCCCTCCCCATCCCCAATGCTGCCAACTACCATGGGGACTAAGAGTAGACTTGTCTACCCTGGTGCACAGAATAAAAGCTGTGGGTTTTTTTTTTAAAAAAAAGACTTACTATATAAAAGATCCAGCCCTAGAACTCTATCAAATAGCAGGGAAGCTTCTATAACTCTCTCTAGTATAGAGGGCCTGACAAGTGACACAGTTCATATTTGCCCTCCACCTCAGGGTTTTAGGTAATATACTGGCCTGCCCCCTCAGTGAGCCCTAGACCCCTAGATCACACCATCCCTAACTGTCCCATCAAGGTGGCTCCATAGTGCTTCACCCTGGGACATCCTTGGTCAGTGCTCACTACAGCTTCAGCCATCTTGCTGAGGTGACACAGGAGCAAAGCATCATAGAACACTCCAGGCCCACACTACTTTGGCCCAAGATGGTTTACTAGGGCACCCTCAACATGGAATACTCTAGAACCTCCTGGCTCATATCTGCTTTGGCTTCAGCCACTCTACCAAGGCGACCCTACATGGAGCACCCATGCCCACTTCATCTCTGGCCATTCCACTATGGAAGCCTCATAAGACTGTCTTGGGACCTCCAGCCCACTCAGGCACAGCTTTAGCTAGCCAGCCAAGTCACCAGGCATACAGCATACACAGAGCATGTTCGTTTCTCCATGACACAAGACCATTCTTTCAAGTTTAGAAGTTGCTGCTCCATGTAATTCATATAAACTAATACAGAAAGTCAAGTAAAATGCATAGGAATATGCTCCAAACACACACACAAAACCTCAGAACAAAAATTAAATGAAGAACTGAAAGTTATGGCCATAAAGATGATCACTGGACTGGAAAGAAGAGTAAGATTCAGTGAGGAGTTCAACAAAACGATAGAAAATATGAAAAAATCAATTAGAGTTGAAGAATACAAGTGAATGAAAAGTACACTACAAGGAATCAACTATATTGGTGGGTGCAGAAGAACAAATCAGGGATCCGGAAAATGGAATAATAAAAACTCAAGTTGAATAGCAATAAGGAAAAAGAAATTTTACTTATTTTTTTAGTCTTTATTTATTCATTTAAGTAATATTTACTACCAACGTGGGGCTCGAACTCATGACCCCAAAGCCAAGAGAGGCATGTTCTTCTGACTGAGCCAGCCAGGTTCCCCAAGAAAAAGGAACTGAAAAATGAGTATGTTAAAAAAATCTTTTTTTTAATAAATTTATTTTTTATTGGTGTTCAATTTGTCAACATATAGAATATCACCCAGTGCTCATCCCATCAAGTGCCCACCTCAGTGCGCATCACCCAGTCACCCCCATCCCCCGCCCGCCCGCCTCCCCTTCCACCACCCCTAGTTCGTTTCCCAGAGTTCGGAGTCTTTCATGTTCTGTCTCCCTTTCTGATATTTCCCACTCATTTTTTCTCCTTTCCCCTTTATTCCCTTTCACTATTTTTTATATTCCCCAAATGAATGAAACCATATAATGTTTGTCCTTCTCTGATTGACTTACTTCACTCAGCATAATACCCTCCAGTTCCATCCATGTCGAAGCAAATGGTGGGTATTTGTCATTTCTAATGGCTGAGTAATATTCCATTGTATACATATACCACATCTTCTTTATCTATTCATCTTTCTTCTTCTTTTTTTAAATTTATTTATTTATGATAGTCACACACACAGAGAGGGGGGGGGGTGGAGACACAGGCAGAGGGAGAAGCAGGCTCCATGCACCGGGAGCCCGATGTGGGATTCGATCCCGGGTCTCCAGGATCGCGCCCCGGGCCAAAGGCAGGCGCCAAACCGCTGCGCCACCCAGGGATCCCCCCTTTTTTAAAAAATTTATTTATCTATCCATCTTTCAATGGACACCGAGGCTCCTTCCACAGTTTGGCTATTGTGGACATTGCTGCTATAAGGATGTTAAAAAATCTTTTAATGAACATCAAACACACATTTACATTTTAAGGATCCCAGAAAAAAAGAGACAGGGAGGGCAGAAAATGTATTTGAAGAAATAATAGCTGGAAACTTCCACAACCAGGGGAAGGAAACAGATATCCAGATTTAGGAGGCACAGAGAGTTCCAAACAAGATGAGCTCAAGGAGGTCCACATCACAACACACAATAATTAAAACATCAAGCTTAAAGATAAGGAGAGAATTTTATTTTATTTTATTTTATTTTATTTTATTTTATTTTATTTTAAGATTTTATTTATTTATTCATGAGAGGCACACACACAGAGAGAGAGGGGGGGGGGGCAGAGACACAGGCAGAAGGAGAAGCAGGCTCCATGTAGGGAGCCCGATGTGGGACTCGATCCCAGGAAGGAGAGAATTTTAAAAGCAGCAAGAGAGATGTAAAAAGTTATGCATAAGAAAAACAGAATAATGCTGTCAGCTCATTTTTTGGCAGAATATTTTCAGACCAGAAGAGAAGAGCATGATATATTCAGAGCTGAAAGGGAAAAAAAGCTACAACTAAGAATAATCTACCTGGCAAGCTTATCATTTCAGAATTTTTTAAAAAGGTGTAAAGAAAAAAAAGTATAGAGTTTCCTACAAAAACAAAATTAAAGGAGTTCATTATCATTAAAATGGCCTTACAAGAAATGTTAAAAAGACTTGAAGTAGAAAAGCCCATAATTAGAATAAAATTATGAACAAAAAGATGAAAAATATGATAACATATACATAAAGCATGGAGTTGGGTAAAAAAAAATTTTAATATTTTTAATTTAAATTCAATTTGCCAACATATACTATAACACCCAGTGCTCATCCCATCAAATTGGAGAAAGACAATCATCATGGTTTCACTCATATGTGGAATAAAAAAGTTTTAAAGAATGTGTTTGAACTTAAGTGATCACAAACTCAATATAAATAGCTATATGCTTAAGGTGCTATATATGAAACTCATGGTAACCACAAACCCAACACCTATAACAGATACACAAAAAATAAAGAAAGCCAAATATAATATTTAAAAAAGTCATCAATCAAAAGGAAAGATAGCAAGAGAATTAGAAAGGAACAGAGAAGAAAAGAAACAGAAACAGAAGAAAAAGAAACAGAAAGGAACAGAAACACCCAGAAAACAATGAACAAAAGGGCAGTAAATACATACTTATCAATAATTACTTTAAATGTAAATCGCCTAAAAGCTCTAATCAAAAGACACAGAGTGGTAGAATGGATAAAAAGCAAGATCCTCTATATGTTGCATACAAGAGACTCACTTCAGACTCACAGACACATGTAGACTGAAAGTAAAGGGATAGAAAAAGACATTCCATTCAAATGAAGTGGAAAAAAAGCCATATTTATATTAGACAAAATAGGCCTTTTTTTAAGGTTCAAGTTTTTATTTAAATTGTAGTTTGTTACCATACAGTTTAATATTTGTTTCAGGTGTAGAATTTAGTGATTCATCACTTAGATTCAACACCCAGGGCACATCACAACCAGTGTCCTATTTTTTTAGAATTTATTTATGTATTCATGAGAGATACAGAGAGAGAGGCAGAGACACAGGAAGAGGGAGAAGCAAGTTCCCTGTAGGAGCCTGATTTGGGACTCAATCCCTGGACTCCAGGATCACACCTTGAGCTGAAAGCAGATGCTCAACCACTGAGTCACCCAGGCCCTTCTTTATACCCATCATTCATTTAACCCTTCCCCCCCCACCTCTCCTCCAGCAGTCCTCAGTTTTTTCCCTATAGTTGAGTCTACTTTAAGGTTTGCCTCTCTTTCTCTTTTTTCTCCTATGTTCACATGTTTTATTTCTTAAATTTCACATATCAGTGACATCATATAGTCTTTAAAACAAAGACTGTAATAAGAGACAAAAAAGCATTATACTATCATAAAGAGGTCCATCTAACAAAAGGATATAATGATTGTAAATATCTATTTTTTGTTTTTGTTTATTTATTTTTATTATTTGTTTATTTTTTTATTTTTACATATTTTTTAATTGGAGTTCAATTTGACAACATATAGCATAACACCCAGTGCTCATCCCATCAAGTGCCCCCCTCAGTGCCTATCACCCAGTCACCCCCACCCCCGCCCACCTCCCTTTCCACCACCCCTTGTTCGTTTCCCAGAGTTAGGAGTCTCTCATGTTCTGTCTCCCTTTCTGATATTTCCCATTCATTTTCTCTCCTTTCCCCTTTATCCCTTTCACTAGAAGATGTGGTATGTATACAATGGAATATTACTCAGCCATTAGAAACAACAAATACCCACCATTTGCTTCAAAGTGGATGGAACTGGAGGTTATTATGCTGAGTGAAGTAAGTCAATCGGAGAAGGACAAACATCATATGGTCTCATTCATTTGGGGATTGTAAATATCTATGTACTCAACATTGGCACCTCTAATTACAAAAAGCAAATATTAACAGACATAAAGGGAGAAATTGATGCACAATAATAGTGGGGGACTTTACTGCCCACTTACATCAATGAATAAATCGCCCAGGCAGAAAATCAATAAGGAAACAATGTCTTTGAATGACACATTAGACCAGATGGACTTAGCAGAAATATGCATTCTTTTTAAAGTGCACCATTATCCCTGATAGATTGCATGTTAGGCCACAAAACAAGTGTCAATAAATTTAATAATTGAAATAATATCATGCATCATTTCCAACCATGTTCCAATGGCATGAAATTAGAACTCAATCATAAACAGACACAAAACTGGAAAAATCACAAACACATAGAGGCTAAACAGCCTGCTACTAAATAACCAGAGGGTCAACAATGAAGTCAAAGAGGAAGTAAGATTAACTGACCATATAGTTGTGGGTTCATTTCTGGGTTTTCTATTCTGTTCCATTGATCTCTGTGTCTATTTGTTTGCCAATACTATACTGGTTTTGTTAGCACAGCTTTGTAATATAACTTAATGTCTGATATCATAATCCCTACAGCTTTTCTTTTCTTTTTCAAGTTGTCTTGGCTATTTGAGATCTTTTGTGGTTCCATAAAAGTTTTCAGATTGTTTGTTCTAGATCTGTGAAAAATGATGTATTTTGATATGTATTGCATTAAATGTGTAGATTGCTTTGGGTAGCATAGACATTTTAACAATATCTGTCCTTCCATTCCATGAGCATAGAACAACATGGATGGAGTTAGCGAGTAACATGCTAAGAGAAACAAGTCAGAGAAAGACAAATAATATATAATTTCATTCATTTGTGGAATTTGTGAAATAAAACAAATAAGCAAAGGGGAAAAAAGAGAGGGAGGCAAACCAAGAAGCAGAATCTTAACTATAAAGAACAAACCAATGGTTACTATAGGAGAAGTGACTGGGGGGATGTGTAAAATAGGTGACGTGGATTAAGGGGTGCACTTGCTGTGATGAGAACCAGGTATTGAATGGAAGTGTTGAATGACTGAAACTAACTAATGTTAGCTGAAACTAACATTGCACTGTATGTTAACTACCTGGAATTTAAATAACAATTTAAAGCAATAAAAATGGAGAGGCAAAAAATAAAAAATAAATTTAAAAAAATTTTTAAAGAGAAAAAAATACATGTAGATAAATACAGATAAAAACATAATGGTCCAAATATTTGGGATTATAGTAAAAGTAGTTCTAAGAGGGAATATATAGTGATACCTACCTCAAGAGGCCTACTTCAAGACACACACAAAAAATCTCAATCTAACCTTATATCTGAAGGAACTAGAAAAAAAGAAGCAGAAACAAAGTCCAAGGTGAGTAGAAGAAAGAAAATAATAAAGATCAGAGCAGAAATAAATGAAATAGATTCTTAAAAATAAAACAATAGAAAAGATCAATGAAGCCAAGAGCTTGTTCTTTCAAAAGATCAACAAAATTGATAAACTTTTAACCAGATCCTTAAAAGAAAATACATGAATAAGTAAAATAAAAAATAAAAGAGAACTGGGGCACTTGGGTGGCTCAGTCAGTTGAGCATATGACTGTTGGTTTCAGTGCAGGTCATGATCTCTGGGTGATGAGATTGAGCCCTGTGTTGGGCTCATTGTTCATTGGGGAATCTGCTTGAAAATTCTCTCCCTCTGCCCCTCTCCACATTCATGCTTGCTCTCTCTCTTTCTCTCTCTCTCTCTCTCAAATAAATAAATCTTTAAAGAAAACAAAAGAGAACTAACAATGAACACCACCAAGAATACAAAGGATTAAAAGAGAATGCTATGAAAAGTTATATGCCTATAAATTGAACAATCTAGAAGAAACAGGTAACTTTCTAGAAACATACAATGTTCCAAGACTGAATCAGGAAGAAATAGAAAATCTGAATAGGCCAATTACTAGTAACTAAATTGAATAGATAATCAAACAATTCCCAAGGAAGTCCTAGACCAGACAGATTTACTGGTGAATTCTGCCAAACGTTTAAAGAAGAGTTAATACCTATTCTCCAGGGATCCCTGGGTGGCGCAGCGGTTTGGCGCCTGCCTTTGGCCCAGGGCGCGATCCTGGAGACCCGGGATCGAATCCCACGTCGGGCTCCCGGTGCATGGAGCCTGCTTCTCCCTCTGCCTGTGTCTCTGCCTCTCTCTCTCTCTCTGTGACTATCATAAATAAATAAAAAAATTTAAAAAAATACCTATTCTCCTCAAATTATTTTTAAAAAAACAGAAGAGAAAGGAGAGCTTCCAAATACGTTCTATTAGGTCAGCATTCTCCTGCTACAACAACCAAAGACTAAAAAAAAAAGACAACAGAGAATTATCCCTGATAAACATAGATGCAAAATCTCAAAAACTTAGCAAGCTATGTTTAGCAATACATTGAAAAGATCGTTCACCACAATCAAGTGATATTTATTCTGAGGATGAAAGGATGGTTCAATATACAGCAATCAATCAATGTGATACAGCATTATCAAAAAATTAAGGACAAAAATTATATAGTAATTTCAATGATGCAGAAAAAGCATTTGACAATTTTGTCAAAGATCTGTTGATGATAAAAAAAATATCAATTAAGTGGATTTAGAAGGAACTCAACATAATAAAGGTCATATATGAAAAGCCCTCCGCTAACATCATACTCAATGGTGAAAAGCTGAAAGCTTTTTCTCTAAGATCAGAAGCAAGACAAGGATGTCCATTCTTGCCACTTTTATTCAACATAGTACTGGAAGTCCTAGCCACAATAATTAGACAAGAAAAAGAAGTCTTAAAACATTCAAATTGGTAAGAAAGAAGTAAAATTGTCACTACTTGCAGATAACATGATACTATATATAGGAAAACTTAAAGACTTCACAGAAAAACAATAGGACTGAAAAAATAAATTCAGTAAAGTCACAGGATACAAAATTAATAACCAGAAACCAGCATTTCTATACACTAATAATGAGACAGTATAAAGAGAAATTAAGAAAACAATTCCATTTACAATTGCATCAAAAGCAATAAAATACCTAGGAATAAATTTAACCAAGGGAGTGAAAGATTTCTATTTTGAAAATTATAAAATATTGATGAAAGAAATTGAACATGACACAAACAAATGGAAAGATATTCTATGCTCATATATTGGAAGAATTAACATGATTAAAATGCCCATAGCACCTATAGCAATTGACAGATTCAATGCAATCCTTATCAAAATACAAATAGCACTTTTCACACAATAAGAACAAATAATCCTAAAATCTGTATGGAACCAGAAATGAACCTGAATAGCCAAAGCAATCTTAAGAAAGAAGAAAAAAGCTGGAGGTTATCCAATAGAGATTTCAAGATACACTACAAAGCTGTGGTAATCAAAACAGTATGGTACAGTGACAAAAATAGACACATAAATTAACAGAATAGAATAGATAGACTAGAAATAAACCCACACTTATATGGCCAATTAATTTATGACGAAGGAGGCAATATGCAATGAGGAAAAGAAAGTTTCTTCAGTAAGTGATTCTAGGAAAACTGGGCAGCTACATGCAAAGGAATGAAACTGGACCACTTTTTAACACCATACATACAAACTCACATTGGATTGAAGACCTCAATATAGATGTGAAGTCATAAAACTCTTAGAAGAGAACATAGATAGTAATCTCTTGACATCAGGAATAGAAACATTTTTCTAGATATGACTCCTCAGGCAAGGGAAGCAAAAGCAAAAACAAACAAATGGGACTACATCAAACTAAAAGGCTTTTTCACAGTGAAGGGAGCCATAAACAAAACAAAAAGGCAACCTAACTGAATGGGAGATTATATTTGCAAATGATATGTCTAATAAGCAAGTGAAAATAAAAGCCCCAAATAATCTGATTAAAATGGGCATAGGACCTGAATAGACATTTTGCCAAAGAAGTCATAAAAATGGCAAACTGACATATGAAAAATGTTCAACATCACTAACAATCAGGGAAATGCAAATCAAAACTACAATGAAATGTCACCTTTACACCTGTCAGAATGGCTATAATTGAAAACATAAGAAATAACAAGTGTTGGTGAAGATGTGGAGAAAAGGGAACACTCATGCACTGTTAGTGAAAGTGTAAATTGGTACAATCACTGTAGAAAACAACATGGATATTTCTCAAAAAATTAAAAATAAAATGCCATGTGATCCAGTAATTCACTACTCATATTTACCAAAGAAAATGGAAACACTAATTCAAAAAGATATATGCACTCCTATGCTTATTGCAACATTATTTACTATGGCCAAAATATGGAAGCAGCCCAAGGTACATCAACAGATGAATGGATAAAGAAAATGTGGTATAGGAAGAGTCAAGATGGCAGAGTAGTAAAGGGACCCTGGGCTTGCCTCATCCTTTGAATACAACTAGATCAATTTCAAATCATTTTGAACAACTAGGCAATTGATCTGAGGATTAAAAATAAATAACCTGTACAATTGGAGCAAGATAACATGGCAGATGCAAGGTTCAGAGACATGAATTGGGGGAAAGAAAAGCCACATTGCTGTGGAAAGGAGGAAGCCTTTTATTCAGAGAGAAGTCAGGAAGAGAGGGAGGGGAAGAGAGAGCAGCAATGTAAAACCTGTGATATGGAGATCCTCTGGGTTGCACTGGGAAAGAAAACTCCCCTTCCTGGGGGCATGTTTACCTCTCCAAGGACAAAAGGCCTGCCAGGCACTATTGAGTGGCCATTCAACATCAGGAGACAGAGGTGCATGCAGAGGGCAGATAATCTGGTTGCAGCTTTTTACTCTGCTTTACTATAGGCTCCTGTCAGCTGCACAAGCATGTGGCTGGCTTTCTGGGACAGAACGGTGCTGGGAATAGCACTTCAAGGCTCTCCTCCAGAGTAGGAGAGTGGGTCCTTACCTTGCTGGGTCCTTTAATATTGGAGTTTTGAATCCAAGACACTGGCCAGAGATAAAACAGGAGAACTGTGGTACCAGGTGATCCAATGATCTGGGCCTGTACAGGGTGAGGGCAGGGATTGACCAAAGCCTGGGACACAGGTGGGGAGATTGTCTGCTTTTCCGTAAGGGTCACCTGGAGAGAAGCAGCCTGAGTTTCCTTCCCTGGGGATGAGAGGGCGGGATAACACCATTTTTTCCACCTCCACCCCACTGGCCACCAGGCTTCAGAGAAAAACACAGTGACTCAAGTGGAGGCTGAGTCACTTACAACAAACCCTGCCCCCACTGCACCCTGCAGGGGCATCTCTACTAGGGAAGGTCTGACTGTGAGCCAGCAAAGTGGGCCTCTCTCTCAGAAAGCCAACACAAGATCCCCCCACATATACCAAGTCTAAGGATCACAGAGTGCTCCAAAGCACCAGTTTCAGATCTGGAAGGACCTGGATTTCCTTTATATATATACATTCTGTATTAAAAAAAAAAAACTTTTTTCTTTAGTCCTTGGAGTCAATCTTATAGGGTTTTTTTCTTTTTTTGCCTTTTTTAAATTTCCTTTTTTAATTTGTTTTGGATCAGGCTACTCTCTTATTCTTCTTTCTTTTTCTTTGGGATCCAGCTTATAGTATGTCATTTCTGTTTTTTGTTGTTGTTGTTTGTTTGTTTGTTTGTTTTTGCTTTATTGTTCCTTTTCCTTTTCTCTTTTCTTGGATAAAGCTTTTAAAATCGGGCTTATTTTAACAAACAAATCAAATCACATCTAGTTAAGGGTCCAAACACTTCCCACTACAAGCAAAGGGGAACTCTGCAGAGTACTGACCTGTGGGGAAAGAGCGGCCAAAACACAACAGCAAAGTGCACACAGCATACGCCAGAAACAATTCATGAAGTGCTAGGCCCTGGATACTGTATAATCCCTTGTTAATATTGTATTCATTTCAGGAGCTTTATTAATATGCAAAAGACAAAAAATCAGACATAATCACAAGACAGAGGAATTCTCCACCAATGAAAGAAGGACAAGAAGAAATCATAGCCAGGGATTGCTGAAAACAAATATAAGCAATGTATCTGAACATCAATTTAGAACAAATCATAAGAATATTAGCTGGGCTTGAAAGAATCATAGATGACACCAGAGAAACACTGGCTGCAGAGATAAAAGACCTAAAATCTAGTCCAGGCTGAAATAAAAAATGTTATAACTGAGATGCAAAACCAACTGGATGTAAAAACAATCAGGACAGAAGCAACAAAGGAACAAATAGGTGATATAGAAGATAACATTATGGAAGAGGCGGGGCAAGATGGCAGAAGAGTAGCAGTCCTCAACTCACCTGGTCCCACCAACTTACCTAAATAACTTTCAAAACATCCTGAAGACCTATGAATTCAACCTGAGATTTAAAGTGAGAACAGCTGAAACACTACAGAGAGAATAGCTTTTGCTTCTAACAAGGTAGGAAGGTGGAAAATAAAAAAGAATAAAGTGGGGGAGGGGCACTCTGAGTAGCAGGGCTTAAGTGAAGCTGCGAAAGCCTCCAGGACAGGAAAGCCCAACCCTGGAGAAGCAGGAACTTTAAAAATCCGCACTGGATTTTTCCTGGATGGAAAAGTGCTTAGCAGGGAAATGGAGCAAAATCCCAGGAGGGGTAGTGAAATCTCAGGATTCCTGGAGTCACTATTAAAGGAGGGGCGCCTGGGGGAAAGCTCACAGCAAACCGTGGTCCAATACTGGTAAAGGGCTGGAGCGTTGCAGCCCTCAAGACTTTTGGGAGAAGCCAGTCAGTTAGGTGGGCTGGCACCAGAGCCCCCTTCCTCTTGGGAGAGGTGGCCCCCCAGGAACATGGTTCAAGTAGCACAGGACCCCAGATCTCAGGGCACCCAAGGGACAAAGCTGACAATCCTGCATTTCCCCTGGGACAGGCGGAGCTGGGGAGGGCACAGAACAGCGAGAACTCCCCTGCCACTGGGCACTTCCAAGCTATGTAGATCAGCGCAGCCACACAGTCCTCGGGAGCATCTAGGTCAATGCGGACTGGGAGACTGCATTAGTTACTTGCAGGGAGCTGACTCCAGAGCTGGAAATCCAGCTACTGCCATCGTTGTTTTTCCTCCTTGTTTCAACTTGTGCCTGGGCGAGGCAGGGCTTCTAGGGAACAAAGGCCTCACAGGATAGATGGCTCACACTGAGCCAGGCACCTGGCAGGGGGTGGGGCATCTCTGCCAAGGCACAGACACCTGAGAATCAGCACAGCAGACCCCTCCCCAAGAAGACCAGCTGGAAGAACAAGTTCTTGACCAAACAGCGCTGGAAAGCTCCAGGACCAAGGGAAAATCGAGGGAATACAGTATGTAGAAATAGAGGGTCCCCTTTTTAATTTTTTTTTGTTTTTCCATTGCAACTCTTTTTTATATCAGACTAAAAAATACCAACATTTTTTTATCTTTTCCTAGCTTAAATACAGTATTTTACCAGCTCTTCATTTTTAAGTTTTTTCCTTTTGACTTCCATATTTCTACAAATACATGTCTTAGATATATTTTTCACTTCTGGATTCCCTTCAACATACACAGTTTATTTTGGGAGATATACGAGATATGTGTTTTTGTTTTGTGTTTTTTGTTTTCTCTGCCTCGTTTTGTTCTACAATGGCGTTTTTTTCTACAATACCTTCAAAAACATGACCAGCATGCACCCAGAACCATGTGAAATACTCGTGCTGGTTCATTCTGTGAGATTATATTCTCTCTTAATTCCCATTCTACTACCCCTATTTTATCTTGTTTATGTTTTGGTGGTCAGTGTTGAGGCTTTCTATAAGTATTGCTGGTTTATATAAATTTGGGATTGAGCATCTTCTAACATACAGAACAAAATACACTCAGAACCAAGAGGACCACCCTCTAGGATCCATGAGGTAGACTACATTCTCTCTCCACTACTTCTTTGGGGGGGAGGTTTGCCTTTTAGTTTTTACTATTTTGTTTTAAAATTTGTTTTTCAATTTAGTGGTCCTTTTGTTTTATTTTGTTCTGACCCTCTTTTTCATTTTCTGGTCTCTGACCTTGTCAGAATCATCTACGGTGAAATTTACTTAGGGCGTGGTTGATATTTTTGACGCAGGCCACCCATACAGCCATTCTGCACTGAACAAAATGACTAGAAGGAAGAACTCCCTACAAAAGAAAAATGCAGAAGCAATTCTCTGCCACAGAGTTACAGTTATGGATTCCAATTCGATGTCAGAAAGCCAATTCAGAAGCACAATTACAAAGCAACTGGTGGCTCTGGAGAAAAGCATAAAGGACTCTAGGGACTTCATGACTACAGAATTTAGATCTAATCAGGTTTAAATTAAAAATAAATTAAATGAGATGCAATTGAAACTGGATGTCCTAACTGCTAGGGTTAATGAGGTGGAAGAAAGAGTGAGTGACATAGAAGACAAGTTGATGGAAAGGAAGGAAGCTGAGGAAAAAAGAGAAAAAGGAGACCATAAGGAAAGGCTAAGAGAAATAAATGATGGCCTGAGAAGGAAGAATCCACATATAATTGGGGTTCCAGAAGAAACTGAGAGGGAGAGAGGGCCATAATGTATATTTAAACAAATCATAGCTAAGAACTTCTCTAATTTGGGGAGGGAAACAGGCATTCACATCCAGGAGAAAGAAAGGTTCCCCTCCAAAAATCAATAAAAACCAACACCTCAACATTTAATAGTGAAATTTGCAAATTCCAAAGATAAAGAGAAAATCCTTAAAGTAGTGAGAGACAAGAGATTCTTAACTTATATGAGGAGAAATATTAGGTTGACAGCAGACCTCTCCACAGAGACCTGGCAGGCCAGAAAGGGCTGGCAGGATATATTCAGGGTCCTAAATGAGAAGAACATGCAGCCAAGAATACTTTATCCAGCAAGGCTCTCATTCAGAATAGAAGGAGAGATAAAGAGTTTCGAAGATAGGCAGAAACTGAAAGAATATGTGACCCCCAAAAGAGCTTTGCAAGAAATATTAATGGGGACCCTGTAAAAGAAAGAGGGAGCCCAAAGAAATGTTCCACAAAAACAGGGACTGAATAGGTATTATGATGACACTAGATTCATATCTTTAAATAGTAACTCTGAACGTGAATGGGCTTAATGATCCCATCAAAAGACACAGGGTTTCAGACTGGATGAAAAAGCAAGACCCATCTATTTGCTGTCTATAAGAGACTCATTTTAGATGTAAGGACACCTAGAGCTTGAAAATGAAAGGTTGGAGAACCATTTACCATTCAAATGGTCCTCAAAGGGAAGCTGGGGTAGCAATCTTAATATCAGATAAAGTTTATCCTGAAGACTGTAGTAAGAGATGAAGAGGGACACTATATCATACTCAAAGGGTCTATCCAACAAGAAAACATAGCAATCATAAACATTTATGCCCCTAATGTGGGTGTTGCCAAGTATATCAATCAATTAATAATCAAAGTAAAGAAATACTTAGATAATAATACACTAATACTGGGAGACTTCAACACAGCACTCTCAGCAAATGACATATTTCCTAAGCAGAAGATCACCAAAGAAACAAGAACCTTAAGTGATACACTGGACCAGATGGATTTCAGAGATATATACAGAACTTTGCTTCTGAACGCAATGAATACACATTCTTCTCAAGTGCACATAGAATTTTCTCCAGAATAGACCACGTACTGGGCCACAAATTAGGTCTCAACTGATTCCAAAAGTTTGGGATTGTCTCCTGCATATTTTCAGACCAAAATGCTTTGAAACTCGAACTCAATCACAAGAAGAAATTTGGAAGAAATTCAAACACGTGGAGGTTCAAAAGCATCTTACTAAAAGATGAATTGGTCAACCAGGAAATTAGAGAAGAATTAAAAAGATTCATGGAAACTAATGAAAATGAAGATAGAACTGTTCAAAATCTTTGGGATACAACAAAAGCAGTTCTAAGAGGGAAATACATCACAATACAAGCCTCCCTCAGAAGATAACATTATGGAAAATAGTGAAGATGAACAAAAGAGGGAAATAATACTATTGGTTCAGAAATACAGGCTTACAGAGCTCAGTGATTCCACAAGTTACAATAATATGTGTATGATAGGAATGTCAGAAGAAGAAGGGTGAGAAAAAAGGGAAAAGGTTTATTTGAACAAATTATAGCTGAGAATTTTGCTAACCTGGGGTAGGAAAGAGGCATTCAAGTTCAAAGAGGCACAGAGAACTCTTCTCAAAATCAACAAAAACAGGTCAACACCAGGACATATAGTGAAAATTGCACAATACAAAGAGAAAATTCTGTAGCAGCTAGCAACAGAATGTCCTTAACCTACAAGAGTAGACACAAAAAGTTAGCAGGAGACCTAGCCACAGAAACTAGGCAAGCCAGAAGACAATGGCATGTTATTTTTAACGTGCAAAATGGGAAAAATATGCACCTAAGAATACATAATACCGCAAGGCTGCCATTCAGAATAAAAAGAAAGATCAACGTTTTCCAAGACAATCAAAAACTGCAGGAGTTAGTGAACACTTAACCAGTTCTGGAAGAAATATTAAAGGGGACCCTTGGAGTGGGAAATAAAGGCCAAAAGGAACAAAGACTAGAAAGGAACAGAGACAATCTACAGGAACAGCAACATTATGGGTAATATAATGGCACCAAATTTATATCTATCAATAATTACCCTGAATTTATATGGACTAAATGCTCTGATAAAAAATGGCACCAGAATGAATTTAAAAACAAGGCTTTGGGAGCCTGCTTCTCCTTCTGCCTGTGTCTCTGTCTCTTTGTCTCTGTCTCTCTCTGTCATGAATAAATGAATAAATAAGACCCATTGATATGTTGCTTACAAAAGACTCCTTTTAGAACCAAAGACACCTCCAGATTGAAATTGAAAGTCAGTGGAGAACCATATATCATGCTAATGGACATCAAAAGAAAGCTGGAGTAGTCATCCTTATATCAGAAAAACTATATTAAAATATTTATTTATTCAGGAGAGACACAGAGAGAGAGACGGAAACATAGGCAGAGGGAAAACAGGCTCCCTGAAGGAAGACTGATGCAGGAATCAATCCCAGGACCCCAGGATCATTATCTGAGCCAAAGGCAGATGCTCAACCACTGAGCCACCCAGATGCCCCCAGAAAGGCTATATTTTAAACTAAAGACCATAAAAAGAGATGAAGAAGGCCACTATACCATAATGAAGGGATTTATCCAATAAGATTTAACTATAGTAAATATTTATGTCCCTAACTTGAGAGCACCCAATTATATAAATCAACTAATAACAAAAGTAAAAAACCCATTGATATTAATACGATAACAGAAGACTTTAACACCCCATTCGCAGCAATGGACAGGTAATCTAAGCAGATCAACAAGAGAACAAGGGCTTTGAATGTACCAGATGGACTTCACAGATATATTCAGAGCATCTCATCCCAAAGCAGCAGAATACACATTCTTTTCAAGTGCACATGGAGCATTCTTCAGAGTAGATCACATACTAGGTCACAAATCAGGTTGTAACAAGTACAAAGAGATTGAGATCATACCTTGTATATTTTCAGACTACAATACTATGAAACTTGAGGTCAACCACCAGAAAAACATTTAGAAAAATCTAAAATACATGAACGTTAAAGAACATCCTATTAAGGAATGAGTAGGTTGACCAAGAAATTAAAGACGTAATTTAAAGATACATGGGAGCAAATGAAAATGAAAACACAACAGTTTAAAACTTTTTGCATCCATGTTCATCAGGGATATTGGTCTGTAATTCTCCTTTTTGGTAGATGTATCAAAGGCAGTCCTAAGAAGGAAGTATATAGCAATAGAGTCCTCCCTCAAGAAGCAAGAAAAGTCTCAAATGTGCAAACATTTCCTTACACCTAAAGGAGCTTCAAAAATAAAAGAAAATAAAGCCTAAAACCAGCAGAATAGGGAAATAATTAAGATTAGAGCAGAAAGAAGTGATGTAGAAATAAAAAATGCAGTAGAGCAGATTAACAGAACTAAGAGCTGGCTCTTTCAAAGAATTAACAAAATTGATAAACTCCTAGGCTGACTTATGTAAAGGAAAGAGTAAGGACTCAAATAAAATCACATGTAAGAGGAGAGATCACAACCAACACTGCAGAAATACAATTGTAGGAGAATATTTTGAGCAACCATATGCCAACAAATTGGGCAATCTAGAAAAAATGGATAAATTACCAGAAACATATAGACCACCAAAACTGAAACATAACGGAATAGAAAATTTGAACAGACCTATAAAAAGCAAAGAAATTGAAGCAGTAATGAACATAAAGACTGTTAACTCTGGGAAACGAACTAGGGGTGGTGGAAGGGGAGGAGGGCGGGTGTTGGAGGGGAATGGGTGACGGGCACTGAGGTGGACACTTGACGGGATGAGCACTGGGTGTTTTTCTGTATGTTGGTAAATTGAACACCAATAAAAATTAATTTAAAAAAAATATCTCCCAATAAAGAAGAGTCCAGGGCCAGATGGCCCAAGGGAATGCTACAAAATGTTTAAAAACAGCTTTAGTAGAATAGGTATGGTTTCTTCTTTAAATGTTTGATAGAATTCCCCTAGGAAGCCATCTGGCCCTGGACTTTTGTGTCTTGGGAGGTTTTGGACGACTGCTTCAATTTCCTCCCTGGTTATTGGCCTGTTCAGGTTTTCCATTTCTTTGGTTCCAGTTTTGGTTGTTTGTGGTTTCTAGAAATGCTTCCATTTCTTCTAGATTGCCTAATTTATTGGCATATAGTTGCTCATAATATGTTTTGTATTTTAAGATTTTATTTATTTATTCATGAGAGACACAGAGAGAGAGATCGACAGGCAGAGACAGGCAGAGGGAGAAGCAGGCTCCATGCAGGGAGCCCGACTTGGGACTCCATCCTGGGTCTTCAGGATCACACCCTGGGCTGAAGGCTGTGGTAAACTGCTGAGCTACCCAGGTTGCCCTATAATATGTTTTTTAAATCATTTGTATTTTCTTGGTATTGGTGGTGATCTCTCCTTTTTCATTCATGATTTTATTTATTAGAGTCTTTTTTGTTTTTAATAAGGTTATCTATCTTATTAATTCTTTTAAAGAACCAACTCCTGGTTTTGTTGATTTGTTCTACGGTTCTTCTGTCTCTATTTCATTGACTTCTGCTTGAATCTTTATTACTCTCTTCTTCTGCTTGGTGTAGGTTTTGTGTTCTTTCTCCAGCTCCTTTAGGTGAAAGGTTAGCTTGTGTATTTGAGTGTTTTCCAATTTTTTGAGGGATGCTTGTATTGCGATATATTTCCCTCTTAGGACTGCTTTTGCTGTATCCCAAAGATTTTGAAGAGTTGTATCTTCATTCTCATTAGTTCTCATTAGTTCTCATGAATCTTTTTAATTCTTCTCCTGTTTCATGTTTTAGCAGGTTGCTCTTTAACCTCCATGTGTTTGAGTTTCTTACAAATTTCTTCTTGAGATTGAAGTCACGTTTCAAAGCATTATGGTCTGAAAATACACAGGGGACAATCCCAATCTTTTGGTATGGTTTGAGACCTGATTTGTGACCCAGTTTGTATCTATTCTGGAGAAAGTTCCATGTGCACTTGAGACAATGTGTATTCAGTTGCATTTGGATGTAAAGTTCTGTCAATATCTGTGAAATCCATCTGGTCCAGTGTATTGTTTCAAGTTCTTGTTTCTTTGAAGATGTTGTGCTTAGAATATTTGTCATTTGCTGAATGCCCTGTGTTGAAGTCTCCCAGTAGTAATGAATTATCTAAGTGTCTTTACTTTGGTTTTTAATTGATTGATATACATGACACCTCCCACATTAGGGACATAAATATTCATGATTGTTGAATAGATCCTTTAAGTATTATATAGTGTCCCTCTTCATCTCTTACTACAGTCTTTGGGATAATGTTTAATATATCTGATATGAAGATTGCTACCCCAGCTTTATTTTGAGGGCCATTTGAATGGTAAATGGTTCTGCAGCATTTCTTTTTCAGGCTGTAGGTGCCATTAGGTCTTAAGTGCTCTTGTAGATGGCAAATAGGTGGGTCTTGCTTTTTCATCCAGTCTGAAAACCTGTGATCTTTGATGGGATAATTAAGCCCATTCACATTCAGAGTTACTATTTAAAGATTTGAATTTAGTGTCATGATAATACCTATTCAGTCCCTCTTTTTGTGGAGCATTTCTTTTGGCTTCCTCTTTCTTTTACAGGGACCCCCTTAATATTACTTGCAGAGCCAGTTTGGGAGTCACATATTCTTTCAGTTTCTGCCTATCTTTGAAACTCTTTATCTCTCCTTCTATTCTGATTCAGAATGAGAGCCTTGCTGGATAAAGTATTCTTGGCTGCATGTTCTTCTCATTTAGGACCCTGAATATATCCTGCCAGCCCTTTCTGGCCTGCCAGGTCTCTGTGGAGAGAGTGTGCTGTTAATCTAATATTTCTCCCCATAAATTAGGGTTCTCTTGTCTATTGCTGCTTTAAGGATTTTCTCTTCAGCTTTGGAATTTGCAAGTTTCACTTAAATGTTGAGGTGTTGAATGGTTTCTATTGATTTTTGTGGGGGGAACCTCTCTATATCCTGAATGAGAATGCCTGTTTCCCTCCCCAAATTAGGGAAATTTTCAGCTATGATTTGTTCAAATACACTTTCTGGTCCTCTGTCCCTCTTGGTGCCCTCTGGAACCCCAATTAAACGTAGATTTTTTCCTTCTGAGGCTGTCATTTATTTCCCTTAGCCTTTCCTCACGATCTATTAATTGTTTTTCTCTTTTTTCCTCAGCTTCCTTCCTTGCCATCAACTTGTCTTTTATGTCACTCACTCTTTCTTCTACCTGATTAACTCTCGCTAGGACCTCCATTTTGGATTGCATCTCATTTCATTGATTTTTAATTTTGGCCTGATTAGATTAAATTCTGCAGTCATGAAGTCTCTTGAATCCTTTATGCTTTTGTCCAGAGCCAGCAGTAGGTTTATAATTGTGGTTCTGATCTGGCTTTCAGACATCAAATTGTAATCCAAATTCTGTAACTCTGTGGGAGAGAGTACTGTTTCTGATTCTTTCTTTAGTGATGAGCTCTTCTTTCTAGTCATTTTGCTCAGTGCAAAGTGGTAATAATGAGTTGTACTGGAAAAAGGAAGAAAAGAAAATGGGAATAAAAGGAGGGATATCCTCTGTTTCTATACACTGTAAGTCCTTTGACTTCTCTTGGCGCTTTCCAGCTGGTCTTCTACCAGAGGGGCGTTCTGTGCTGATTCTCAAGCATCTGTATCTGGGAAGCTGCCCTGCCCCTTGCCAGGTGCACGGTTCAGTGGGAGCTGTTTATCCTGTTAGGCCCCTGTTCCCTGGTGGCCCCACTCCGTCCTAGGCACAGGGTGACACCAGGAGGAATAACAACACTGACAGTGGCCAGCTCTCTAGCTCTGGAGTCAGCTCCAGTAGTAACTACCAGTCTCCCAGTCCACACTGGCCTGTATGCTCCAGGGGTGGAGGGTGTTGATCTACACAGCTTGGGGTCGCCTGGCAGTAAGAGAGTCCTCACTATCCTGTGCCGTCCCTGCCTCCACCTGTCCCGGGGGAGTGCAGGATCCTGGGCTGTGTCCATTCGTTGCCCTGGGGCCCAGGCTCTGCAATGCTGGAATCGTGCTCCCCTGGCCGCGGCTCCCGAAGGCAGCAGGGCACAGACCCCTCCATCTGGAGCTGCCGCCTGAGCTTCTCCCGAGGCTCCGCCTGTCGCACATTCCAGCCCTTTACCGAGCTCGCGTGCTCTCTCCCAGGGTGCACTTCCTCTGTTAGTGACTCCGGGAGACTGGAGGCTCCACTACCCCTCCTGCGGTTTTGCCTGATTTCCCTGCTAAGCGCCTTTCTTTCCTGGAAGAATCCGATGCTCTACCAAACATTTAAAGAATAATTAATTCCTATTCTGAAGCTGTTCCAAATAATGGAACTGTAAGTAAAACTTCCAAAGTTATTCTATGAGGCCAGCATTACCTCGATTCAAAAACCAGATAAAGACCCCACTAAAAAAGAGAATTACAGACCACTAGTCCTGATGGACATGGATGCAAAATTTCTCAACAGGATACTACTTAACAAATCCATTAAAAGGATTATTCACCTTGGTCAAGTAGGATTTGTTCCTGACCTCCAGGGGTGATTCAATATATGCAAATCAACGTGATGCACCACATTAATGAAAGAATGTTAAGAACTATATGATTCTCTCAATAGATGCAGGAAAAATATTTGACAAAATTACAGCCTCCTTTCTTTATGAAAACTCTGTAGTAGGGATAGAAAGAACATATCTCAACATCATAAAGACTATATATAAAAGACCCACAGGTGATATCATCTTTAATGGGCAAAAACTGAGACCTTCTCTTCTAAGGCCAGGAACATGACAGGGATGTCCACTCTCTCCACTGTTATCCAAAAGAGTACTGGAAGTCCTATTGTCAGCAAACCAACAACAAAAAGAAATAAAGGCACCCAAGTCAAGGAAGAAGCCAAAGTTTCACTCTTTGCAGAGAACATGATACTCTATGAAGAAAATCTGAAAGACTTCACCAAAAATTGGTAGAACTGATACATTAATTCTGAAAAGTCACAGTATATAAAATCAATGTACAGAAATCGGTTGCATTTCTATACACCAATAATGAAGCAACAGAAGAAATAAAGGAATCAGTCCCATTTACAATTACACCCAAAAGCATCAGATACCTAGGAATAAAAAAACTAAGCGAAGAAGTAAAAGACCTGTAGTCTGAAAACTATAGAACACTTATGAAAGAAATTAAAGAAGACACAAAGAAATGGTAAAACATTCCATGCTCATGAATTACAAGAACAAACATTGTTAAAATATCTAAAATATCTATATCTAAACTACACATTCATTTCAATCCAGATCAAAATGTCACTATCATTTTTCACAAAAGCAGAAAGAACAATCCTAAAGTTCATAGGAAACCAGGAAAGACCCCAAATAGCCAAAGTAATGTTGAAAAAGAAAAGTACAGTAGGAAGCATCACAATTCAAGAATTCAAGCTGTATTACAAAGCTATAATCATCAAAACAATATGTTACTGGCACAAAAACAGACACATAGATCAATGGGACATAATAGAATTCAGAAATAGACACACAACTTTATGGTCAACTTATCATTGACAAAACAGAAAAGAATATCCAACAGAAAACAGACAGTCTCTTCAACAAATGGTGTTGGGAAATCTGGACAGTGACATGCAAAAGAATGAAATTAGACCACTTTCTAACAGCATAAAGAAAAATAAAATCAAAATGGATGGATGAAAGACCTAAGTGTAATACAGGAAACCATCAATATCCTAGGGAAGAAAAGAGGCAGCAACCTCTTTGACCTCAACCATAGTAACTTCTTGCTAAACATGTCTCCAGAGGCAAGGGAAACAAAAGCATAAATGAACTATGGAGTCCTCAGCAAGATAAAAAGCTTCTGCACAGAAAGGGAGACAATCAACAAAACTAAAAGGCAACCTTCAGAATGGGAGAAGACATTTGCAAGTGAAATGTTGAATGAAGGGCTAGTATCCAGAATCTATAAAGAAATCATCAGAATCAACACCAAAAAAAAAAAATCCTTGAATAAGTGGGTAGAAGAGATGAACAAAAATTTCTCCCAAGAAGACATACAAATGGCTAACAGACACATGAAAAAATGCTCAACATTACTCAGATCTGGGAAATACAAAGCAAAAGTACAATGAGATATCACCTCACAGTAGTCAGAATGGCTAAAATTAACAACTCAGTAAACAACAGATATTGATGAGGGTGTGAGAAAAGGTAACTCTTTTGCACTGTTGGTGGGAATATGAAATGGTACAGCCACTGTGGAAAACAGTATGGAGGTTCCTCAAGAAGTTAAAAATAGAACTACACTATGACCCAACAATTGCACTATTAGGATTTATCTAAAGGATACAAAAATGGTGATTCAAAGGGGGAAATGCACCCCAATGTTTATAGCAGACTTTTAAGAATAGCAAAATTATGGAAATATCCCAAAAATCCATCAACTGATGAATAGATAAAGATGTACACACACACACACACACACACACAGACTGGAATATTACTCAACTATGAAAAAGAACGAAATCTTACCTTTTGCAACAATTTGGGTGGAACTAGAGGGTATTAGACTAAGCAAAATAGGTCATTCACAGAAAGACAAATATAAGATTTTTCTCATATGTGGAAATTAGGAAAAAAAACAAATGGGCATAGGGGAAGGGAAGGAAAAATAAGATAAAAACTAAAAAGAAGGCAAACCATAAGGAACTTTTAAGTATAGAGAACAAACTGAAAATTGCTAGAGGCAAGGTGGGTGGGTGGATGGGCTAAATGGGTGATGGGCATTAAGGAGAACCCTTGTTTGGATGAGCACTGGTGTTATATATAAATGATGGATCTAAATTCTACTCCTGAAACCAATACTACACTATATGTTAACTATCTTGAATTTAAATTTTTTAAATGTAAAAAAAAAAAACATGTGGTATGTATTGCAAAGGAACATTACTCAACCATAAAAAAGGTTGCGATCCTGCCATTTGGGACAACATGGATGGGCCTAGAGGATATCATGCTAAGTGAATTAAGTCAGAGAAGGACAAATACCATATGATTTCGCTTACATGTGAAATTTGATAAACAAGACAAATAATCAAAAAGCATAAACAGACCCATAAATACAGAGAACAAACTGATGATTGCCAGTGGGGAAGAGGTTGGGAGGATGGGCAAGATATGTGAACTGGACTGGGCAGAACAAGCTTCCAATATGGAACAAATTAATCATGGGGATAAAAGGCCCAGGTTAGGAAATATAGTCAATGGCATTATAACAGCCATATGTAATATGTAATATGTAATGTGTAACATGATGACAGATGGTAGCTACACTTGTGGTGAGCATAGCATAATATATAGACTTGTCAAATCACAATATAGTACACCTGAAACTAATGTAACATTTTATGTCAACTATACTTCAATAAAAAACAATAAAACAAGTCAATTGAAAAAAATCACAGTAAACAAACTGATATATATCCATACCATGGAATACTAGTCAACAATAAAAAGGAATGAACTGTTTATATATATAACAACTTGGGTTTATCTTAGCGCTTTGTGATCAATAAAAATAAAAAGCCAAAAAGGGGTAATATGTGAAATGCTTGTGGTAATAGAAATTGTTTGTATCATGACAGTGGTGGTAGATACATAGATTTACAAAACTGAAACCTAATATAACAAAATCTAAAAAGCACCAAACAGCACATGTGTGTGCACGTGTGCATGCACGCCCGCGCACACACCCACACACACACAGGAATCAAGGTAAACCTGGAAAAATCTGTACAATATCAGTAGATTATAGCAATACCAACATCCTGGTTGTGATATTGTACTACAGTTTTGCAGGATGTTACCATTGACAGAAACCGGACAAAGAGCATACAGGATCTTTCTGTATTCTTTCTCACAATCACACTTTCATTTATCTCAAAATAACAAGTTTAACTTAGAAAAAGATAACCATTGAAAACTTGCCTTCATCCCCTGGTGGACATTAAATATTGTTCTTACTACTACTCCCAGTCACTTTGCAACCTAGGTGGACATGGTGGAGAGTGGAGAAGAAATATTTCAGGAACCTGGTTGTTCATAATTTCATTGAGCCACTGTAGCAACCAAATCTGAATCCTTCTCAATGTCTGGATTTCCTATTATTCAAGATGATACTTTCCTCAGGGTTTAAGGTAATCTGAGTGAATTATTTGTTATTTGCTGCCTAAAACATTCGTAATAATATTCATACAACCTGTGGCTCTTATTTTCATTTGATTTCCTCTAAGTTCACATGTGATGATTTTTCTGGATGTGTTTAATGTGTCCAAGAGTGGTGTTTTTATTTTTTCCCCTGGAATGTGTTTAGTTCTCTTGATCTGCATGCTCACAACTTTTTCTTACTTATCCGGATGTTCTTCATGTACATTTTGAGTATTACTTCATTTGCAACTAGGGTGGATCCTCTTCAGGAACACCCACTAATCTAGGGCTCTTTCCCCGTTTTCTCTGATTATTATTGCTTTGTCATCCTTTTCACCTATCTACTTTTTGCAACAGATAGTTTAATTTCCTTGAAACCACTAATACATACTTTTCCTTTCCCTACACACAAACATTTTTTTTTCCTGCGGCCGCAAATGTAGATTTTTAAATCTGCTACTACATTTTACTTTACCTGCTATTTTAGTGATGAGGAAACTGGTTGGAAGATTGAAGGAAATGTCACAAGAGTACACAGCTGGAAGAGCTGACATGGGATTCAAACTCGGATGTGCCTGACTCTACAGTTGGTTCTCTGAACCGCAGTGCTCTTCTGAATTGCTAACTGATAAGCAAGGCGGGAATTAAGTACTGTGTCACTGCTTAACTTTATAGTTAAAATCTTCAAGTAGAAATTAGAGGTAAGGGGCTCCTAGGTGGCTTGTTTGGTTGGGCACCTGCCTTCGGCTCTGGTTGTGATATCAGGGTCCTGGGATTGAGCCCTGCGTTGGGCTCCCCACTGCAGGGTTCTGCTTCTCCCTCTGCTCCCCCCAGAATAAATAAATAAAATCTTACAATGGAATATTACTCAGCAATTAGAAACGACAAATACCCACCATTTGCTTCAACGTGGATGGAACTGGAGGGTATTATGCTGAGTGAAATAAGTCAATCGGAGAAGGACAAACAGTGTATGTTCTCATTCATTTGGGGAATATAAATAATAGTGAAAGGGAATATAAAGGAAGGGAAAAGAAATGTTGGGAAATATCAGGAAGGGAGACAGAACATAAAGACTCCTAACTCGGGGAAACGAACTAGGGGTGGTGGAAGGGGAGGAGGGCGGGTGTTGGAGGGGAATGCGTGACGGGCACTGAGGTGGACACTTGACGGGATGAGCACTGGGTGTTTTTCTGTATGTTGGTAAATTGAACACCAATAAAAATAAAAAATAAAAAAAAGAAATTACAAGTAAGGTTATTTTAAAATATGATAGACTCATGATTATGACAAAGAGGACAAATAGCCAATTGAATGGACATTCATGCTGGCAGGTTAAGCACTTTTTCATCCTCTCCCTCTTAGAATAGAAGAGGAAGGAATTTCTTGCTGTGTTACTTGATGCAGCAATGCCATGATCCCCGTAAATATAGGCCTTCCACCGTACTGGATTGGAGGAGATCCCAACTTGTGAATTACAAAGAAAAAATGTTCATATAGATAGAATTAGATAGCTCATTGGACAACCTTACTTTTCTCCTCCCTGCTCCCATCACTGATAGCCACAGGCATGTCCACTGCATCTCATCCTTGTCCCTGGTTTCCTTCCTTCAGTTCTCTATCTCATTCTAGGTATTGAGGCACTGTTATGTAGTGAATGTTTGTGTCCTCCCTAAATTTATTTGTTAAAACCATAATATCTATTGTGGTGGTATTTGGAGGTGGAACATTTGAAAGGTAATTACATTTATATGAGGTCAGGGGATGGAACTCTTATGTGATTAGTGCCCTTATAAAAGGAAGAAAGAAGAAATCTTTCCTTTTCTTTCCATGCACATGCACTGAGGAAAAACCACGTGAGCACACATCAAGACAGTGGCTGTCCACAAGCCCGGAAGTGGGCTTTCACCAAGAACTGGAAAAAAAGGAAGAAGTATCATAAAGACAAATCAGGGATCATCAGGGCTGCCACTCCCACCACAGGCCCAGAGTGCACAGGCCCAGAGCACAAAGCTGCCTCCACCTCAGATTCAGAGGGCAGGCTCACTACAAAGAGCTGTGGCATGCGCAGGGCCTTTCCAGAGAGCCATGTGGGCAGTACCCTACCCAGCTAAAGGATTGAGGCTGGTCCATGGAGTCTCAGGGGTGACATTGCTACTCCAGTCAGTGGGCCTAGAGGGCAGAGCATTGAATGAAAGACCACTCTCACACCTTAAGATCTAAATGGGATTTGCCTTGGTGAATTTTGGACTTGCTTAAATCCCGTAATCCCTTCTTTCTTTCCCATTTCTACCTTTTGGAGTAAAAATATCTATCCCATGTCTGTGACATCATTGTGTTTCAGAAGCATATAACTCATCTGGTTTCAAAGGTTTATAGCTAGAGAGAAATTTACCTCAATATGAATCATACTTTGAATCTCACCCATATTTGATATTTTGATGAGACTTTGGGCTTCAGACTTGAGAGTTGACGTTAGGATGAGTAAAAACTTTGGGGCCTTTGGAATGGAATAAAGGTATTTTATATGTGAAAAGGACATAAATTTTGGGAAGCCAGAGGGTCGAATATTATGGATTGAATGTACCCCCCCCCCAAATTCATGTATTGAATATGTGAATATATGGGGATTAGGAATCCCCAATATGACAGCATTTGGGAGTGGGGCCTTTGAGAGGTAATTAGGTTTAGATGAGGTCATGAGGGTGGGGCCTTCATAATAGGATTAGTACCCCTATAGGTAGAGGAAGAGAGAAATCTCTCCCTCTGTCTCCAAATGCATGCACCAAAGGGAAGGCCATATGAGAATATATCAAGAAAGCATCTGACTACAGATCAGGGAGTAGCCTCTCACCAGGAATCAAATATTCCAAAACCGTGGTCTTAGACTCTTCAGTCTCCAGAAGTGTGAAAAACAGATGTCTGTTGTTTAAGCCACCTACTCTTTTGTATTGTATTATAGCAACCCAAAAAACCTAAAACAATCCTCTTTCTACATTTATCTAACAGGGGTACTCTCTGTTTTCCTTTGTCATATATAGGTCAAAGGAATCCTCCTTCTTCACATGATTTTCTTTTTTTTTTTTAACTTCAATATAGTTACCATACAGTGTTACATGAGTTTCAGGTGTACAACGTAGTGATTCAAAAATTCCATACGTCACACAACAAGTACACTCCTTAATCCTCATTGCCTATTTAAACCATCTCCCCCCACTTTCCCTCTGCTAAAGATCACTTTGTTCTCTGTAGTTAAGAGTGGGTTTCTTGATTTGTCTCTCTCTTTTTCCCCCTTTGCTCATTTGTTTTGTTTCTTAAATTCCACATATGAGTGATATCATATGGTATTTGTCTTTGACTGACTTATTTCACTTAGCATAATACTCTCTAGTTACATCCTTGTCATTGCAAATGACAATTTTTCCTTCTTTTATTTATGTCTGAGTACATTTTGTTTTATATATATATATATATATATATATATATATATATATATGCACATCTTGCTTATCTTTTCATCGGTTGATGGACATTTGAGCTGCTTCCATAATTTGGCTATCATAGAAAATGCTGCTTATAAACAACAGGGTTAATGTACCCCCCCAAAATTAGTGTTTTTGTATTCTTTGGGTAAATACCTAGGAGCGCAATTGCTAGATCAGAGGGTAGTTCTATTTTTTAACTTTTTTGAGGAACCTCCTCCATACTGTTTTCCAGAGTGGTCACATCAGTTTGCATTCCCACCAACAGTGCAAGAGGGTTGCCTTTTCTCTGCAACCTAGCAAGTGCCTGTTGTTTCTTGTGTTGTTGATTTTAGCCATTCTGACAGGTGTGAGGTAATACTCATTGTAGTTTGATTTGCGTTTCCCTCATGATGAGTGATGAACATACTCTCATGTGTGTTGGCCATCTGGATGTCTTCTTTGAAAAAAATGTCTACTCACGACTTCTGCCCATTTATAATTGTATTATTTGTTTTATGGTGTGGAGTCGTATAAGTTCTTTATATATTTTGGATACTAACCTTTTATCAGATACGTCATCTGCAAATATCTTCTCCTATTCCATAGGTTGCCTTTTAGTTTTGTTGATTATTTCCTTTCGCTGGGCAGAAGCTTTTTATTTTGATGAATTCCCAATAGTTTATTCTTACTTCTGTTTCCCTTGCCTCAGGAGACATATCTAGAAAGAAGTTGCTATGGCTGATGTCAAAGATGTTACTGCCTGTGTTCTCCTCTAGGATTTTTATGGCTTCCTGTGTCACATTTAGGTCTTCAGTTCATTTCGAATTTATTTTTGTGTATGTTCTAAGAAAGCAGTTCTGTTTCATTCTCTTGCATGTTGTTGTCCAGTTTTCCCAATGCCATTTGTTGAAGAGACTGCCCCCCCCCCCGCATTGGATATTCTTCCCTGCTTTGTCAAAGACTAACTGACCACGGAATGGTGGGTTCATTTCAGGGTTTTATATTCTGTTCCACTGATCTGTTTGTCTCATTCTGTGCCAATACTATACTATTTTGATCACCAGGGAAATGGAAATAGAAATCAAAAATAAAATGAGGTATATCACCTCACACCTGTCACAATGGCTAAAATCAACAACACAAGAAATAACAGGTATTGGCAAGGATGTAGAGAAAAAGGATCCCTCTGGCACTGTTGATGGAAATGCAAACTGGTACTCTGGGAAAAAGTATGGAGGATCCTCAAAACCTTAAAAATAGAACTACACTAAGAACGAGCAATTGCATTACCAGATATTTACCTAAAGAATACAAAAACACTAGTTCAAAGGGATACATGCACACTGACATTTATAAGGGTATTATCTATACTACCCAAGTTATGGAAACAGCCTGAGTGACCACTGATTGATGAATGGATAAATAAATTGTGGTGTATATGTAAACAGTGGAGTATTACTCAGCCATAAAAAAAGAATGAAATCTTGGCATTTGCAGTGACATGGATAGAGCTAGAGAGTATGAAGATAAGGGAAGTTAGTCCGGCAAAGACAAATACCATTTGATTTCACTCGTATGTGGAATTTGAGAAACAAAAGAAATGACCAAATGGGAAAAAAAGAGAAGGATAAACCAAGAAACAGACCCTTAGCAACAGAGAACAAACTGATGGTTACCAGAGGGGAGGTAGGTGGGAGAATGGGTTAAATAGGTGCTAGGGATTAAGGAGTGCAACTATTGCAATGAGCAACAGGTGACATATGTAAGGTTTGAGTGAACATACTGTACAGCTGAAACTAATATTACGCTGTATGGTAACTAACTGGAATTTAAATACATCTTTTGAAAAATCAGATGATCTACTATGACTTGTTTCATGGGCCCTTTGGGTCAAAATTAAGAGAATGGGATCTGAGGATGTTTGGTCCTAGACTCAAAAATTTGTGCTAATCTATCAACTTGGGCATTAAATTGGGCATCAGTGGAATAATCCTTGGTGTGGGCAGAGATGTCCATCACCTTAATATGTATCTTTCTGTCTCTGAAAGGCAAAGAATTTTCTGATAATCTTTACCACAAAGTAGATACCCTTGAATGAGAAATTGTTATTGTTGCAAGTGGCCAGACCAAATGGCTAGACCATTGGCAATGACCCGAGAGAGTCTGTAAACATATGTGCTTTGGCCAATTATTGGTCAGGGTATCATCCAAAACCAATATAACTTCCTGGAGTTTGGTCAGTTGTGTTAATTGTGGGTGCCATCCTTTGGTTGGGATGTCCTGCTTAAGAGATAAAGATTACCATACCTCCTCAAGCTCCATCACATTTGATGATGGTGATGACATCATAAAGCAAATTAACTTCCTTTGTTGTTCACTCCATTGATTGCAAGAAGATTCCAGGTAACCGAGGGGTCTGAAAGGGAGGTGACCTCCTCCAGTACCATGGCATCTGGCAAGGGACTGAGGATAAGGGAGACTATCCCCTCCTGCCGGTGGGATAGGCTAGAGGGCCAGGTTTGGCCCTATCCTGCATGTACTGTTTTTATTTCAGCAGGGAGGCATTGGTTGTGATGCAAAGCTTGCGAGGTGCTTCTTGCATGAACCAGGGTATAATGGGCAGCTGGGTGCAGTGGGTCACAAGTTAAGGTTCTGTGACAGCCTCCATTTCCAGGAGGGCTCACTATGCAAGCAGAAGTGGTTCTAATGGCATGTAATGCAGAGCGGAAATGGGCAGTCTATTGCACCAGAAGACCATGGTGGCCATCATGTGTAGTCCATAGACTCCAAAAAGCATAGGAGGTCTTTGCCAGAGATTTCACCATAAAGGAATCTCCAGAAAGCACTAAAGAAAGTGGCTGTTATATGGTCCTTTAGACTGATGCTAGAGCATTCTGCTTTAAAGGGCCCAGTTCAAAGTGGGCCAATTTGTGGGAGATTGCATAAATGGGCTGTAGTGGTATGCAAATAGGGAATATGTTGCCTCCAGGAGCCAAAGAGACCTAAAAGATGTTGGGATTTCTTTCTTTTTTAAAAATTATTTATTTATTTATTTATTTATTTATTTATTTATTTATTTATTTATTTTTTAATAATAAATTTATTTTTTATTGGTGTTCAATTTGCCAACATACAGAATAACACCCAGTGCTCATCCCATCAAGTGCCCCCTCAGTGCCCACCACCTAGTCACCCCCACCCCCCGCCCTCCTCCCCTTCCACCACCCCTAGATCCTTTCCCAGACTTAGGAGTCTTCCATGTTCTGTCTCCCTTTCTGATATTTCCCACACATTTCTTCTCCCTTCCCCTCTATTCCCTTTCACTAATCTTTATATTCCCCAAATGAATGAGACCATATGATGTTTGTCCTTTTCCGATTGACTTATTTCATTCAGCATAACACCCTCCAGTTCCATCCACATCAAAGCAAATGGTGGGTATTTGTCATTTCTAATGGCTGAGTAATATTCCATTGTATACATAGACCACAGCTTCTTTATCCATTCATCTTTCGATGGACACCGAGGCCCCTTCCACAGTTTGGCTATTGTGGACATTGCTGCTATAAACATCGGGGTGCAGGTGTCCCGGCGTTTCATTGCATCTGTATCTTTGGGGTAAATCCCCAGCAGTGCAATTGCTGGGTCATAGGGCAGATCTATTTTTAACTGTTTGAGGAACCTCCACACAGTTTTCCAGAGTGGCTGTATCAGTTCACATTCCCACCAACAGTGCAAGAGGGTTCCCCTTTCTCCACATCCTCTCCAACATTTGTTGTTTCCTTTCTTGTTAATGTTCACTGGTGTTCTCACTGGTGTGAGGTGGTATCTCATTGTGGTTTTGATTTGTATTTCCATGATGGCCAGTGATGCGGAGCATTTTCCCATGTCTATGTCTTCTTTGGTGAAATTTCTGTTCATGTCTTCTGCCCATTTCATGATTGGATTGTTTGTTTCTTTGCCGTTGAGTTTCATAAGTTCTTTATAGGTCTTGGATACTAGCCCTTTATCTGATAGATCATTTGCAAATATCTTCTCCCATTCTGTAGGTTGTCTTTTAGTTTTGTGGACTGTTTCTTTTGCTGTGCAGAAGGTTTTTCTCTTGATGGAGTCCCAATAATTCATTTTTGCTTTTGTTTCTCTTGCCTTCATGGATGTATCTTGCAAGAAGTTGCTGTGGCCACGTTCAAAAAGGGTGTTGCCTGTGTTCTCCTCTAGGATTTTGATAGATTCTTGTCTCACATTTAGATCTTTCATCCATTTTGAGTTTCTTTGTGGATGGTGGAAGAGAATGGTCCAGTTTCATTCTTCTGCATTGGGATGTCCAATTTTCCCAGCACCATTTATTGAAGAGACTGTCTTTTTTCCAGTGGATAGTCTTTCCTGCTTTGTCGAATATTAGTTGGCCATAAAGTTGAGGGTCCACTTCTGGGTTCTCTATTCTGTTCCGTTGATCTATGTGTCTGTTTTTGTGCCAGGACCACACCGTCTTGATGACCACAGCTTTGCAGTACAACCTGAAATCTGGCATTGTGATGCCCCCAGCTATGGTTTTCTTTTTCAATATTCCCCTGGCTATTTGGGATCTTTTCTGATTCCACACAAATCTTAAGATGATTTGTTCCAACTCTCTGAAGAAAGTCCATGGTATTTTGATAGGGATTGCATTAAATGTGTAAATTGCCCTGGGTAACATTGACATTTTCACAATATTAATTCTTGATGTTGGGCTTTCTTGAGAGTGGTTAAGGATGACAAATTTCGGAGTTTCTTTTTAACTACATCAGGAAATGGAGCAGCCCTCAGCAGTCTAGGTGATGCCTAAGAATTTATAACTGAGATGTATGGTCAGGCATTAGCTCATCTCCTCTCAGTAAATGTAGTGGTGAGTGTTTCTATGTCCTGTATGAGAGTCTTCAATGATTCTCCTCATAGATGGATGTCATCATTGTAGTTCCAAACCTGGGTATCTCAGAACAACTCAATCAGGTTAAGGTATTGCCACCAGAGGTTGGATGCTATGGCTAGGCTATTGAGGCACCTGATGGACAATTGAATAAACGTGTATTTTGTCATTTCAAGAGTGAGTGTGAATTGAGGCCTAGAAACTGTTAAAGTAGGAAACATAAATATATCAGCCAAATATATAGCAGCAAATATCTCTGGTGGAAGATTGAATGGCATAGGTCATATCAATTTTATTAGGTCCAGGAACCTTAATGGGTGAGATGGTGGCATTAGGGTTGTGGTGATCCAGTGTGAGGTACCATTCTTTCTTCTCAGGTTTATAAATGGACAAAATTGGGCTGTGAAACAGAAACAGTGGGGATAATTACCGCCTTTGCTTCAGAGATCTTGTATAATGGATCCCAATACTTGAAAGCTCCATTTCAATTTATACTGGGTCACATTAACAGTTCTAAGGAGTTGGGGCAGCTGAACAGTGTCCCATTTGGTGGCACTGATAGTACAGACTTCAGCTATGTTATTCTAGTGGGCCACTGAGCCAGTTAGAAGTTCCATCCCGTTAAAGGGAAACCCCGGGAGGTGGGTATGTGTAGGAGCTGTGACCACAGAAAAATTAGGCAAATTACTGTCAAGTGGCTGATGAATGGCAGACTTGCTTGCTTTCCATCTTATGTCTAGTAATGTCCTGAGAAACATAGAGTCCTTCCTTTAAATTTAGTGGGGTTTCTGAGGATCACTGTAATTTGGGAACCAGTATCAGTTAAGGCCAAAAAGGTATTGTGTGACAGCCAATGGACTGGCATGGAAGATTTTCCTCAAGAGGGCACTGGAGACCTGGAAACTTGCCTCATGTGGGGGGGGGGGCAGTTGGCACTATACCTTGGGGGATAGGTTCCAGGGAGAAAGAGATGGGATGGTTTGAATAGCTTGTCATAGAAGAGGTGGGGCTCCTCAGGGATATCACCCCAAATCACATAGGTGGGGAAGCCCAGATGTGATCACAGAGTCATCAATATCAGGTCTTTCCGTCAGGGGTCTGTGGTGGTGGGAGGTGGCCCTGGAAACTGAAATGGGGGCTCACCTCCGCAGTAGTGTCACCTTGGGAATTGAAGACCTAGGCCTCAGGGCCCTCTTTATGAGCAGTCAGTCGATTCTAGGGCCACTTTAATAGCCAGTTGAATAATTAAAGGTAGTGGGGGAAATCCTATCATTTGGGGATGCTCCCGTGAGAAATAACTCCCTGATGTTGGTTTCAAGTGGAACCTACTTGGGACTGGCTCTGGTCTTCCACTCATTGAAGTGCTCGGAATAGTGATATACTGATTGCACTGTACCAATTTTCCTTAATAATTGCTCCCACCACCAAGTACTTCAATTCATGAAGGCATGCTCATTTTTTTACTTCAATGGTATACGCTATGAACACCCAGAGGAGCAAGGAAAAGTCCGCAAGCTGTGCCTGTCAATGTGAAGGTGGGTGGACAACATGGGTGTGCACTCCTATTTCCATAAGCCTCGTGGATCCCATAATAAATTGCTAAGTTGAGGAACAGAAGATGTATCAGCCAATTGACTCACCTTGGCAGAAGGTGAAGTTAATTTAAAGCCAACATTATATAGGCACAGGAGCCAATCAGCACCCTCTTCACCTGCTAATTGCTTAAATCTTTAATTTTTCAAAAATTTTCCGTTCAAATCAAACCTAGATCTCTATTCCAGCACCCTCTTCCCTAATTTTTTTATGTTTGGGTCTTTATAACATATGCTTCAAGGGGGACCTTCTCTACTTGGTTCGTGTTAGTAAGCTCCTATTAGTTTCGCGAGGCTGCTGTAACAAATTACCACCAACTTAGTGGCTTAGCACAAAAACAAATAATAACTTCACAGTTTTGGAGGCAAGAAGTCTGAAATCAGTTTCACTGGGCTGAAATCCAGCTGCCTACAGGGTTGTGCTCTTTCCAGAGGGCTCTAGCAGATAACCTCTTCTTGGCTCTTTCAGTGTTTGATGGATGCTTGCATTCCTCGGCTTGTGACCTCATCACTCCAATCATTGCTTCTGTGATCACATTGCTTTCTCTTCTTCTGTATGAAATACCCCTAGGCTACCTCTCACAAGATTGCTTGTGGTGGTATTTAGGGCCCACTCGGGTGATCCAGCACAGTTTCCAAATCTCAAGATCCTTAGTTGCATCTTCAAAGTCATTGCTATATAAGATAAAATTCAAAGGTTCAGCAGTAGGATGTGTAAATCTTGGGAGGTCGTTATTTAGTCTACCAAAGCTTCTTCCTCCAGGCAGTCTCAATCAGTATCATCAGGAGTAGGAGAATCCTCCATGGTTACTATTGTATTAGCTTTACAGACCTTGGGCCTAAGCCAGCAGCAGAGTGCAGAGTATCTCTTTGGCTTATGCTTCAGCACTTAAGAGGACCCATCCATGTTCACTGTCTGTCTTAAAGCTGACCAGTAGGATCATGGTGCCTTCTGGCCCATTAAGAGGTTTGGGGATAAGGCATTCAGGGCCACTTTTCATTAATATTTGTGCGACAGGGCGCAATGGGTGTTTTCTCCTAAAACCTACAACCCTGAGGATCAGGATGTGTATGAGAGAAGCATAGTCAGCGTCATCATCAGAGGGATTTAAGGATCTTGGTAAGCTGATGGCTCTTACAAATACAGACCTCAGCATAGCTGACTTTCCCTCCCTGCCCCTCTTTTCTATTTTTATGTTCTTTACTCTCTAATGACTGCTTTTTCATGAGCAACCACCTGATAGACCTGTACTATTGCACAGAGTATAAGTCTTTCTTTTGAGCTCTATAGAACAGGGGCCAAGGCCTTGTTAGAGAAACACTACCAACCAGTCACAGGGTCAGAGTCTTTTCCCTAAACCAAGCATCAGCCACCACTCATGCATTCAAAGACATAAACAGACAGGGAACTTAAAACGACTACAATGAATATATTAAGAGCTCTAATGGATGCAGCACCTGAGTGGCTCAGTCAGTTGAGCATCCGACTTTGGCTCAGGTCATGATCCCGGTGTCCTGGGATCGAGCCCCAGGCTGGGCTCCTTGCTCGATGGGAACATGCTTCTCTCTCTCTCCCTCCTGCTTGTGCGCTTTCTTGCTCTCTCTCACTCTCTCAAATAAATAAAATCTTTTTTAAAAAGTAGCCCTAACGGAAAAACAATAGACAACATGCAAGAACAAATGGGTGTTGTAAGCAGAAGGATGGAAACTGAGAAAGAATCAAAAGCAAATGGTGAAGATTAAAAATGCTAAAAGGTATGAAAACTGTCTTTGATATATACTGGACCAACTGATGAAATAATTAGTGAGATTGAAGATATGGCTATAAAAATTTTGCAAACTGACTGAAATGTAAAGAAAAATATTTAAAAATAATATACCATCGAAATGTTGCAGGGTAAGTTCAAAACGAGCAACACAAGCATAATTGGAACACCAAGAGAAAATGGAGCAGAAGAAATATTTGATATAATGATGGATGAGAATATTTCAAATGATGGACACCAGAACATAGATCTAGGAAGCTCAGAGAACGCCAAGCAGTATAAATGCAAAAACCAAAACAGAACAGAACAAAAATCTAGAATATTATGTTCAGGCTGCAGAGACACCAGACAATGGATGAAATCATGAAAGAAGCCAGGGGAGGCGGGGAACGTTCATAAGTATAGAGGAACAATGATAAGTATCACATTGGGCTTCTGGTCAGGAACCATGCAAATAAGAAGAGAGTGGAGTGCAACGGTGAAAATGTTGAGAGAGGAAAAAAAAAATCCACCAATTGAGCAATCTATATCCAGTGAAATTGTTTTCAAAAATGAAAGCAGAGTAAAAACTTCCCCAGATAAACTGAAACTGAGGCGATTCATTGACAGGAGACCACAACATGTTAAAAGAAGTTCCTCAGAGAGGAGGAAACTAAGAAAGACCAAAAATTCAGAACTCCATTAGGAAAGGGAGAACAAAGAAATCAATGAAAGTGAAAGAAAATCATTGATTATTCTTGTCCTTGGCTGATCTAAAAGATACTGATCATTTAAAGTAATAGTAACATCGTATTCAATGATTATGGCATACTGATAAGTGAAGTGAATGACGACAGCACTGCTATGAGGGACAAGAGGAAGAAATCAGGAAAAACTCTGGGAAATCAGGAAAATCAGAGAAACTCTGTTATAAGGTACCTGCACTACACATGAAGCAGCATAGTGTTATTTGAGGATAGACTTTGATCAGGTATTACACATTCTAGGGTAATCGTTTTAAAAATATTTAAAGCATGATTGATATGCTAAAGGAGGAGATAAAATGGAATCATTTAAAGTGCTCAGTTGATCCCAGAGAAGCCAGTAAAAGAGGGGGAGAAAAAACAAAGAACGAGTGTAATGAATAGAAAACAGTTACAAATATAGTAGATTTACTCTATGTCAATAGCCATGTTAAATGTGAATGGTCTAAATAAATCAATTCAAAAGCATATTGTCAGAGTGGATAAAAAATACAGGACCACCCAACTATATGTTGTCTACAAGAAACACAATTTATATGTAAAGGAAAGAAGAAAGGCCTCAAATCAATGATGTCAGATCCCACTTTAAGAAATGAGAGGAAAAAAAAAAGAAATGAGAGAAAAATCAAACCAAAGTAAAGCTGAATCCCAGACACAGTAAAGAAGAAAGGAAATCATAAATATCAGAGCAGAAATCACTAAAACAGAAAACAGGAAAACAAAACAATGGAGAAAATCAACGAAATAAAAGCTATTTCCTTTGAGAAAAATCAATCTAATAAGCCTTTAGGTTAACTGTTCAGGGAAAAGAGAGCGAAGACACAATTGCCAATATCACAACAAGCCAGATGATATCAAGACAGAATTTGCAGATATTAAAATGATAATAAGGAAATATTGTGGCAAACTTTATGCCAAAAATTTGACAACTTGGATAAAATGGACAGATTATACAAACTACCAAAGTTCATTCAATAAGAAAGAGATAATCTGGGGGTGCCTGGGTGGCTCAGTTGGTTAAGCATCTGCCTTCGGCTCAGATCATGATCCCAGGGTCCTGGGATTGAGTTCTGCATCAGACTTCCTGCTCAGTGGGGAGTCTGCTTCTCCCTCTCCCTCTGTCTGCCACTCCCCCTGCTTCTGTTCTCTCTCTCTCTCTCTCTCTCTCTCTCTCTCACTGTCAAATAAATAAAAATAAAATCTCTTTTAAAAAAAAGAAATAGCTATCCTGAAGAGTCTTGTATCTACTAAGGAAACTGAATTTACAATTACAAATATTCCCACAAAGAAAATAGCAGATAGCTCCACCGGTGGAATGCATCAAACTCTCAAGGAACAAATAGTACCAATTTAACATGAGCTCTTTCAGATAACTTCATTTCAATGTCCTTGCTCATTCTTTCATGCCAAAAACCAGAAAAAGACATTACAAGAAAGGAAAAGTATAGACCAACATCACTTACGACTAAGATAGAAAATTACTAAAGAATACATTAATAAATCAAATCTAACAATACATTTAAAAATTATACATCATTACCAAATGGGGTTTATCCTAGGAATATGAGGTTCGCCTGATGTTCAAAAATCAGATAATGCAATTCACCATGCTAACAAACTAAGATCAGAAAACCATATGATCATCTCAACAGAATATTTACAAAATACAACACCATTTCATGGTAAAAACTCTCACCAACCAAATACTGGACACTTATAAATATCCAACAGCTAAAATCATACTTAATGGTGAAAGACTGAATTATTCCCCCCTGAGATCAGGCACAAGATATGGATGTCCACACTTACCACTTCTGTGGAGGTTCTAGCCAGGGCAAAAAGGCATAAAGGAGAAATAAAAGGCACTCAGGTTGGAAAAGAAGAAGTAAAATGATCTCTCTTTGAAGATGTCGTGGCCTGGTATGCATAAAATCTTAAGGAATACACACACACACACACACACACACATACACACATACACACGAGCAACTAGACTACTAAGTCAGTTTAGTCAGGTAGCATGATACAATACAACATCAACATACAATAGTTATATTTGGATATACTGTAACAAGCAGTGAGAAATTGAAATTAATGTACAACTGCATCAGAAAATATTAAAGTATGAAATACTTAGGGATGATACTTTCAAAATATATACCCTGACACTACTCTTGGGAGAAATTAAAGGAAACATAAATAAATGGAAAGATATTTCATGCTCATTGCATCAGGAGATGCAATATAGTGTTAACATGCCTGTTCTCCCCAAATTGACCAATAGAATCAACGAAATCTCATTCAAAATCCCAGAAGGAATTTTTTGTAGAAATGAACAAGAACATTCTAAGTTTCATATGGCATTACAAAGGATGTACAACAGCCAATATAACCTTAAAAATGAGGAACAAAGGTGGAGACTTTAACAATACCTTATTTCAAGACTTACTATCAATCAAAACACCGTGATATTGGCATAAAGAGAGGCAAATGGGCCATTAGAACAGAAGAGATGATGCAGATATAAACCCATCCATGTAAGGACAACAAATTTTTTGACATAGATACAAAGGCAATTCAGTGTAGAAAGGATAGTCTTTCAAGAAGTGATGGTAGCACAATCAGATATTCTTATTCCCCAAATGTGGGCAGTGATCAATCCCTCTTACTATATATGGGCAAAAATTCACTCAAAATGGATCATAGACCTAAATGTAAACTTGAGAAAATTCTAGAGGAAAACACACAGAAACCTCTTTTGACCTTGTGTTAGGCCAAGTTTCCTTAGACACAACATAAATCTGATCAAGGGCTGTTATCCAGAATACACAGAGAGAACTTTCAAAACTCAATATTAAGAATAGAAACAACCAAGTTAGGGGTGGACAAAAGATTAGAACCGATGGTTCATCAAAGAAGATACATGGATGGGAAATATGCACATGAATATGTGTTCGACACCTCAGGCCATTAAGAAAATACAACTAAAAACCACAATTTGATACCACGTTAGAAAAGACTCTCCATAAGTAGCAATACTTATATCCGACAAAACAGACATTAAAACAAAGACTGTAACAAGAGGCAAAAAAAGACGCTATATAATAATGAAGGACACAATACAACAAACAAATATATAACAATTGTAAATATGCACCCAACATGGGAGCACCCAAATACATAAAACAGTTAATAACAAGCATAAAGGAACTAATTGATAATAATATAATAATAGTAGGGGACTTGATCACCCCACTGACAGGAATGGATATATCATCTAAACAGAACATCAATAGGGAAACAATGGCTTTGAATGCCACCCTGGACCAGATGGATTTAACAGATATATTCAGAACTTTGCATCCTAAAACAGCAGAATACACATTCTTTTCAAGTGCACATGGAACATCCTCCAGAATAGATCACATATCAAGCCATAAAAGAAGCCTCAACAAACTCAAAATGATCAAAGTCATAACACCCACCTTTTCTGACCACAGACTTTTGAAACTAGAAGTCAACTGGAAGAAAACATTTCAAAGGTCACAAATACATGTAAGTTAAATAACATGCTACTAAACAGTGAATAGGTCAACCAGGAAATCAAAGAAGAAATAAAAAACACAAGAAAACAAGTGAAAATGAAAACACAATGGTACAAAGCCTTTGGGATGCAGCAAAACCAGTTCAAATGGGAAACTTATTTTTTCGTCTTTTTTTTTTTTGTATATTTTATTATTGGAGTTCGATTTGCCAACATATAGCATAACACCCAGTGCTCATTCCGTCAAGTCCCCCCACTCAGTGCCCGTCAAATGGGAAACTTCTAGCAGTACAGGCTTACCGCAAAAAGCAATAAAAATCTCAAATAAACAACCTAACCTTACACCTAAAAGGAGCTAGAAAATGAAGAGCAAACAAAGCCCAAACCAGCCAAAGGAAGGAAATAATAAAGATCAGAGCAGAAACAAATATATAGAAACTAAAAACAAAAACAAAAAACCAGATCTGTGAAACGAGGAGCTGATTCTTTGAAAAAAACAATCATTAAAATTGATAAGCTTCTAGCCAGTCATATCAAGAAAAAAGAGAAAGGACTCAAACAAATAAAATCACAAGAGAGGAGAAACAGCGACCCACACCACAGAAATAAAATCATAAGAGAATATTATGGAAAACTATAAGCCAACAAATTGGACACCTAGAAAAAAATGGATAAATTCCTAGAAACATAGAAACTACCAAAACTGAAACCTTAAAGGAGACAGAAAATTTGAACAGCCCTGTAACCAGCAAAGAAATTGAATCAGTAATTGACAAACTCCCAATGAACAAAAGTCCAGGACCAGATGGCTTCACAGGTGGATTCTATCAGACATTTAAAGAAAAGTTAATACCTATCCTTCCTAAACTATTCCTAAATATACAAGTGGAAGGAAAATTTCCAAACTCATGCTATGAGGCCATTACCCTGATTCCAAAACCAGATAAACGGAGAACTACAGGCCAATAATCCTGATGAACATGGATGCAAGAATTCTCAGTGAAATACTAGCAAACCAAATTCCACAATACATTTACAAAATCATTCACCACAATCAAGTGGGATTTATTCCTGGACTGCAAGGGTGGTTCAACATTCACAAATCAATCAATATGATACATCACATCAATAAGAGAAAGGATATGGGACACCTGGGTGGCTCAACAGTCCAGCATCTGCCTTCAGCTCAGGCCGTGATCCCGGGATCTGGGATCAAGTCCCACATCGGGCTCCCTGCGAGGAGCCTGCTTCTCCCTCTGCCTCTCTCTCTCTCTCTCTCTCTCCCTCTCTCTCTGTGTGTGTGTGTGTGTGTCTCATGAAGAAATAAATAAATCTTTAAAAAAAAAGATAAGAGAAAGGATAAGAACCACATGATCCTCTCAAAAGATGCAGAAAAATCCGTTGACAACATCCAACACCCATGCATGATAAAAACCCTCTATAAAAAATAGGTTTAGAGGGAACATACCTCAACCAGATTAAGGGTCATCTATGATAACCCCACAGCTAACAACATCGTTAATGGAGGAAACATTCCCCCATCGTTAATGGGGGGGAAAGCTTTTCCCCAAAGGCTCAGAACAGCACAAGGATGTCCACTCCCACCACTTTTATTCAACAGAGTACTAGAAATGCTAGCCACAGCAATTGGACAATGAAAAGAAACAAAAGGCATCCAAATTGGTAAGGAAGAGGTAAAACTTTCACTATTTGCAGATGACATGATACTTTGTGTAGAAAACCTGAGAGACTGCACCAAAAACATAGCTAGAACTGACAAACAAATTCAGTAAAGCTGCAGGACATAAAATAAATGCACAGAAATTGGTTGTATTTCGGTACGACAATGATGAAGCAGCAGAAAGAGACATTAAGAAAACAATCTCATTTACAATTGCACCCAAAATAATAAGATACCCAGGAATAAATCTAACTAAAGAGGTGAAAGACCTGTATTCTGAAAACTAGAAAACACTGATGAAAGAAACTGAAGATGCCACAAAGAAATGGAAAGGCATTCCATGCTCATGGATTGGAAGAACAGATATTGTTAAAATGTCTATATTACCCAAAGCAATCTACACATTTAATGAAATCCCCATGGAAGTACCAATAGCATTTTTCATGGAACTAGAACAAAACAATCCTAAAATATGCATGGAACCACAAAAGATCCCAAATAGCCAAAGCAACCTTAAAAAACAAAAGCAAAGCTGGGGACATCACAATTGTGGATTTTGAGTTATATTACAAAGCTGTAGTGGTCAAATCAGTATGGTACTGGCACAAAAATAGACACAAAGATCAATGGAACAGCATAGAAAATGCAGAAATGAGCCCACAATCATATGACCAATTAATCTTGGACAAAGCAGAAATGAATGCCCACTGGGAAAATGAATGTCTCTCCAACAAATGGTGTTGGGATAACTGGACAGTAACATGTAAAAGAACAAAACTGGATCACTTTCTTACACCATACACAAACATAAATTCAAGATGGGTTAAAGACCTGACTGTGAGACCTGAAAACATAGAAATCCTAGGAGAGTACACAGGCAGTAACTTCTTTGACATCGGCTGTAGCTACTTCTTTCTCAATATGTCTCCTGAGGCAGAGGAAACAGAAACAAAAATAAACTACTGGCACTACATCAGAACAAAAGCTTCTCCACAGTGAAGGGAACAATCATCAAAACTAAAAGACATCCCACGGAATGGGAGAAGACATTTGCAAATGACATACCCCATAAAAGGCTAGAATCCAAAATACATAACGAACTTTTATTTTATTTTTTAAAGATTTTATTTATTTATTCATAGACAGAGAGAGAGAGAGAGAGAGAGAGAGAGAGGCAGAGACACAGGCAGAGGGAGAAGCAGGCTCCATGCAGGGAGCCCAACGCGGGACTCGATCCCGGGACTCCAGGATCAGGCCCTGGGCCATAGGCAGGCGCCAAACCGCTGAGCCACCCAGGGATCCCCTCATAAAGAACTCTTAAAAATTCAACTCCCCCAAAACAAATAACCCAATATTAAAAAATGACAAAAGATATGAGCAGATGTTTCTCCAACGAAGACATCCAAATGGCCAATAGACACATGAAAAGATGCTCAACATCACTCAACATCATCAGGGAAATGCAAATCAAAACCACAATGAGGAGGGCACCTGGGTGGGTCAGTCTGTTAAGCATCTGCCTTCAGCTCAGGTTGTGATCCCGGGGTCCTGAGATCAAGCCCTGTGCCAGGCTCCCTGTTCAGTCGAGAGCCTGCTTCTCTCACTCCCTCTGCCCCCCTCCACCCTCCCACTCATTCTCTCTCTCTCTCTCTCTCTCTCTCTCTCTCTCCCTCTCTCTCTCTCTCAAATTAAAACACACACACACACACAAACACACACACACAATTAGATATCACCTCACACATTTAAGTTAACAACACAAGAAACAATAGGTGCTGGCGAGGATGTGGAGAAAGAGGAAGCCTCGTGTACTGTCGGTGGGAATGCAAACTGGTGCAGCCAGTGTGGAAAACAGAATGGAGGTTCCTCAAAAAGTTAAGAATAGAACTACCCTATGATCCAGCAATCACACTACTGGGTATTTACCCAAAGAATACAGGAATACTAATTCAAAAGGATACATGCACCTTTATGTTTATAGCAGCATTATCTGCAATATGGAATCTGCAATTATCGGCAATATGGAAGCAGCCCAAGTGTCTATCAACTGATGAGTGGATGAGGAAGAGGAAGAGGTGGTATAGATAGATAGATGATAGATAGATAGATAGATAGATAGATAGATAGATAGATAGATAGAGTATTGCTCAGCCATAAATAAGAATGAAATTTTGACATTTGCAATGACACGGATGGAGCAAAAGACTATAGTGCTAAGCAAAATAAGCCAGTTGGTAAAAGACAAAGACCATATGATTTCACTCGTGGAACTTAAGAAACAAAACATGTAAACAATGTGAAAAGAGAGAAAGACTATTAATTATAGAGAACAATCTGATGGTTACCAGAGGGGAGGTGGGTGGGGGGAATGGGTTAAATAGGTGATAGGGATGAAGGAGTGCACCTATTGTGATGAGCACACGGTAATGTATGGAAGCTTTGAATTACTATATTGTGTGCCTGAAACTAATATAACACTGTATGTTAACTATCTGGAATTTAAATTAAAACCTAAAAAACAAAATAAAATAAAAAATAAAAGATAAAACAAACATAAATGGGAAGAGCCTTATTGACCTGTGGGACATTATCAAATCGCCAGACCTCCATGTAATTGGTGCCCCTGAAGAGAAAAGAGGGAGGGACAGACAGGAAAGTATTTGAAAATATAATGGTAGAAAGTGTTCCAAATATGAGGCAAAACCAAAAACTCCATAAACCAATTGCTTTGAAAACAAAAATAAAGAGAAAGTCTTCAAAGCAAGCTGAGAAAAATAAAGACAGGTCATGGAAAAGGGAGCAAAGGTAAGAATGACTTCTGTCTTGTTGTCTGCAAAAATAAAACATGGGACAACCAGGGCATTGTTGCATACATTTGTTTGTCATCAAGCAGACTTTAATAAAATGGAATTAATTTGATCCGTGTGTGTTAACCTGTTCTGTGAATGTAGAAAGTCACATAAAAGTGCAAAGTGCATGATGCCACTTTTGACAAGAAGAAAGAGGAAGGAAGGAAGGAAGGAAGGAAGGAAGGAAGGAAGGAAGGAAGGAAGGAAAAGAAGAAAGAAAAGAAAAGAAAAGAAAAGAAAGAAGAAGAAAGAAAAAGAAAGAAAGAAAGAAAAAGAAAGGAAGAAGAAAGAAAGAAAAAGAAAGAAAGAAAGAAAGAAAGAAAGAAAGAAAGAAAGAAAGAAGAAAGAAAGAGAGAGAGAGAGAAAGAAAGAAAGAAAGAAAGAAAGAAAGAAAGAAAGAAAGAAAGAAGGAAACCTATTCAGGAAAATGTCAACCTGTTTTTAGAGTTGTATGCGCTTGAGAAAAGTGTAAAAAGAAAAGAACAAAAACATCATTATTGTTTTCTGTAACCCCCAGAAGCTGGGGCTGGTGGGGGTCGCGATAGGAAGGGGATGGATTGTCAACCACTCTTCGTTTATCTGTGCACTATTCCACCTGTTTTAACAGCATGGGGTGTATTTGTGGATCCTGATTAAGCAAAAGGGAGATGTTTAGTACAGTTTAGCATAGTGGTGGCCAGCACCAACTCTGGAATGAGGCTGCCTTTCTTTGAATCAAATTCCAGGCTCTACCTCTTACACCTTGTGAGACCTTGGCAGGTTATTTAAATACTTGCTACCAAAGTATTCTGGCTATAAAATGAAGATTATGATAACACCCATTTTATAAATTGTTATAACATTAAATTGTTTAATGATCAATTGCCTGGCAGCCATTTAATGTGTGTGTGTATGTGTGTGTGTGTGTGTGTGTGTGTGTGTGAGAGAGAGAGAGAGAGAGAGAGAGAGAGAGAGAGAGAGAGAGATACAGAGGGAGGGAGAAAGAGAAAATGGGAGAGAGAGGGAATTTGATGCATAAGTTAAATGTAAATGAAACTCAAATGCAGCAGACCTTTCAGAATTTAATGGAATAAGGTAAAAGGGAGGATTTGAACTTGATACTAAGATAAACCTCCTTCTAATAGCCCAGCCTGCATTCAGTAAAGAAATGTGGTTCTATGGTCAATATTATTAGAGATTCATTGAAAGGTAGAAGGTAAAAGGGCTGTATTACTTTTCAAAGTAGAAAAGATTTGATTAGGTTTCCAGAAGTGGATGCAAATGGTTATGAGCCTGATTGGAAGAGGAGATAGAAAGGAGGAAAAGAAATTGAGGGAAGGGAAAGATAGGCATGGCAATAAGCTCATCTTATAGAAAATCAAGGTCAACTGATCAAAGTATATGCAACCCCCCCCCCACAAAACTCCACAAGGTTTACACCATGCAAAAAAATAAATTCAAAATGGTTGAAAGACTTAAATGTGAGACATGAAACCATCAAAATCTTAGAGAACACAGACAGAAATCTCTTTGACCTCGGCTGTAGTAACTTCTTATTAGACACATTGTCAGAATCAAGGGAAACAAAAGCAAAAATGAAGCTCATCAAGATAAGAAACCGGTCTAGGGCACCTGGGTGGCTCAGTGGTGGAGAGTCTGCCTTGGGCTCAGGGCGTGATCCTGGGGTCCTGGGATTCAGTCCTGTATTGGGCTCCCCACAGGGAGCCTGCTTCTCCCTCTGCCTATGTCTCTGCCTCTCTCTGTGTGTCTCTCATGAATAAATTTTTTTAAAACCTTAAAAAAAAAAGATAAGAAGCTTCTGCACAGTGAAGGAAACAACAAAACTAAAAGGCAGCCTACGGAATGGGAGAGGATATTTGCAAATGACATATCAGTTAAAGGGTTCATATCCAAAATCTATAAAGAACTTACCAAACTCAACCCCCCAAAACCCAAACAACCCAGTAAGAAATGGGCAGAAGACATGAATAAACACTTTTCCAAAGAAGACATCCAGATGACTAACAGACACATGAAAAGAGGCTCAACATCACTCATCATCAGGGAAATACAGATCAAAACGATGATGACATACCACCTCACACCTGCCAGAATGGTTAAAATTAACAACACAAAAAAGCAACAGGTAGTAACAAGGATGCAGAGAAAGGGGAACCCTTTTACACTGTTGGTGGGAATGCAAACTGGTGCAGCCACTCTGGTGAACAGTTTGGAGCTTCCTCAAAAAGTTAAAAATAGAACTACCCTATGATCCAGCAACTTCACTATTAGGAATTTACCCAAAGGATACAGAAATACAGATTCAAGGGGTATATGCACCCCAATGTTTATAGCAGCATTATCAACGATAGCCAAATTATGGAGAGAGGGCAAATGTCCATCAACTGATGCGTTAAAAAAAGATGTGATGTGGTGTGTGTTTGTGTGTGTGTGTGTGTGTGTGTGTGTGTGTGTGTTTAATGGAATATTATTCAGCCACCCAAAAGAATGAAATCTTGCCATTTGCAATGATGTGGATAGAGCTAGAGTGTGAAATAAGGCAGTCAGAGAAAGACAAATACCACATTATCTCACTCATATGTGGAATTTAAGAAAGAAAACAGATGAACATATGGGGGGGGGGAGAGAAAAAATGGAGAGAAGGAAACAAGCCATAAGTGACTCTCAATGTTGGGGAACAAACTGAGGGTTGATGCAAGGAGGCGGGTGGGGGATGGGCTAGGTGGGTGGTGGGTATTAAAGAGGGCACTTGTTGTGCTGAATACTGGGTGTTGTATGTAAGTGATTAACCACTGAATTATGCTCCAGAAACCAATATTGCACTGTATGGTAACTAACAAAATGTTTTAAAAATAAAATAAAATGTTACTAGAGTCACCAAATAGAGGAAGTAAACATCAAAAGAAAGTATAAACACCAAGAGAAAGAAATTGAGGGCAGATTGAAGACACCTGAGTGAGTTAAATATACTCCTCTGTAAGCAAAATGTGGTCAATTGATGATGTCTGAAGTTGATGATTTATTGAAATAGCAGATTAAGCACTTTAGTTGTAAGAGGTTAACTGTCAGAACAATGCAAACAGGAATTATTAAAATGCTCTATGAAATAAGTCAATCGGAGAAGGACAAACATTATATGGTCTCATTCATTTGGGGAATATAAAAAATAGTGAAAGGGAATAAAGGGGAAAGGAGAAAAATGAGTGGGAAATATCAGAAAGGGAGACAGAACATGAAAGACTCCTAACTCTGGGAAACGAACTAGGGGTGGTTGAAGGGGAGGTGGGCGGGGGGGTGGGGGTGACTGGGTGACGGGCACTGAGGTGGGCACTTGATGGGATGAGCACTGGCTGTTACTCTATATGTTGGCAAATTGAACACCAATAAAAAAATAAATTTATAAGAAAGAAAAACAAAAAAAAAAAAAACAAATGGAACTAAAAAAAATAAATAAATAAAAATAAAATAAAATGCTCTACCCTGGGAATCACAACAAGGGGTAGAGAAGTGGTGGGGTCTTGAACCTTTGCTTTTTATCATAAGTTCCTTTGTACATTCTCGTCATCACGATTTTGTTTACCCTGTGCATGACTTCCTTTCAGTGAGAACAATGCTTCTCATTTTCATTTTCTTTTTCCGTTTTAAAGAATAGTTTTAAAAAGATAGTGTGTATGTTTGGGAGGAGGTCCTACGGGTAGCCATCATGACTTTAGCAAGACTTTACCGTATGGAAGGGGATTTCATTTTACATTTATTATATAGAGTGGGAACTTAAGTTGCTCAACAACTCAAGAGTACTGAGAATCAGCCATTCACACATCCGTAACCCATGAATATTATCAAATCTTCTGGGCGGTTTTCTTGAGTACGGAAAAGAGCATGTTTTCATGTATTGACTTGTAAAGTCCTTGGACCTCAGGACAAATAAATAGGTGGATTATAAAAAGGTTCTAAGGTCAGGAGAACTAAGGGAAACCTGGATGAGGGTGTAAGAAAAGTGAGTTTAGGCTGGACAATCAGGCAGTTAGTTGCCTAGAGTAAAATCCAGCCATAACCTGGGATGTGACTCAGAGGATCAGACTCCCTCTGAATGGACACTTTGCTCCTGGTTAGAGAGAAAAATCCAGGCTTCCTTGGACACCAGAAAGGAAAGACACTGGGCCTTCAAAACCCAGCTGAATAAGGATATCCTCAAGACAGAGGGAAATGGCATTATAAGGAGTCTCTCGTGTTGGGCATTGAATGCATGCCAGGCACTGGGAAAAACATTTCCCATATATTATCACTTTTCATCCTTACAACTATCTGCTTGTACAGATGAAGACTCCAAAGATAAAGAAAAAAACAAAACAGGTAAAGCAACTTGAATGAGGTAAGCACAGCTAGTAAGTCATGGCCTGTGGCCTATCTATAGGTATATTTTTTTTATAAGATTGTGTCTGTAAACTGCCTAAGATTATGACAATGAAAGGCATTGGTTAAAATTGTAAGCATATATTGAAAGGAGAATTGGTCCCCAGGGACAAACATATCTGAAACGGTATATGAAAATCATCAGTCGAGATAGCCCTTTGTTCTTGGTTCCTAATCAGGGTTGGGGCAAAAGTACTTGTTATAAAAGAAATTCCTAAGAAGCTTAATTAGAGTTTCTGAAATTCAAACTCAGAGCACGTACTGAGAATCTGTCTTCCTTAACGTTTCACTTTATGAGGATCCAAAGGACTGTTGGCTCAATGTGTTGTACTTGTTCAAGATAGTACAATAATCATTGTTATTATTTGTTAAATAACAGGGACACATCCAAACCTTTCCAGTTCTTCCTAACTAAAAGCCCAAGGCTGCTTTTTGTTGTTGTTGTTGTTGGCTTGTATCTCATGATTATTTTCATTTGGGGGAGTTTGGGGGGACAGTGTGAACTGACAGAAATGATTTCCTTACCCCAAAATACAGTTATGCTTTCATTCTCTTTTCCCCAGGCATCCTTCTTACAGCTATGCCAATGAGAAATTCACAGGAAGAGACTTCTTTATGTAGATCACTGTTTTCGGTGTTTTGATTCATTTTTGTATGTGGAGTTGATCTGTCCCTCTCCCCATTAGTGCCCCCATTCGCTACCTTCTTCCATTCTTTTCTACTCTTTTCCCCTGCTTTCTGAACTGCATTCCCACTCTTTCCATATTTCTCCCTCCTGATAGGAAGAAGGAAGTGGGCCATATGAAGTGGAAGAGCAGTGCTGGCTCCAAACACTCTTGAAACGTCTCTGGACTTAAACCTATCTCTTTTGAAAGCTCCACTGAGAAATGAACAGGAAGAGAAGCTAAACCCTAGCACACAAAGTCTCTTGCCTCCCTGTTTTAAATCAACTCCCATGCACGTGCAGCCAGAAGCGCTGAAAGCAGGGCCTGAGTGAGGACATTGAGGCTGGACCCTGCAAGTCAGGTTTGGGGCCAGCCCTTTTAACACCCAGTCCTTCTCAATCTCTTCTGCTGGCTTGTCATATTCCACTGAACTTCTAAATGTGGGCGTGTCCCAGGGAATAGCCCTGCAACTCCTTCCCTTGACTATACTCTCCCTAGGTGCTCCTGCCCAGTCTTCTGACTTTAAATACCATCTGTGTCCTGTTGTCTCAATAATTCTGCCTCTCCAGCCTTATGGGTGACCAATAGACTCCAGACACTTAACATGTGCGAATAAGAGCTCTTGACACACACCCCTGACTGTTTCTCTCTCCCTTCTCCAAACCTACCACACCTGCTTTCCATATTGCCTATCACCATACACAACACCTCTATGATCAAACTTGAAAGGGAATACTCTTTTAGTAATCATTCATTTCTTAAGTTTGTTTACCGACTGCCTTCAATGCATCAGCAAGCAATGACTGTTCTCCTTCCAAAATGTCACATGAACCCATGCACTCTTCTCCAAATTCATGCTGCCAGTCTTGGCCAAGCCACTGCCATCATTCGACTGGACTACTGCAAGAGGGTCCGAATAGGTCTTCCTACCTTCCTTTGTGCCCTGCCCACTTGCAATATTCTCCACAGAGAGCAGCCAGCGAGAAATTATTGAATATGATTAGGTCACGGCACTCCCTTGATTCCGTCCTCTCTTTGGTTCCCCAGAGCACTTTTGAGTAAAAATGAAACTCTTTATCATGGCTCCTTCCCACCACTGCACCTTTTTCTGGTCCCTCCATCCCCCACTCTCACTGGGCTCCAGCCACACTGGCATCCTTTCTGCCCCTCCGGCACCCCTGTTTGGGCAGGTTTTCCCCCTGGTTCCTGGCAGGACTGACCACTGATCATTGTCTTCAGAGAAGCCATTCCTGACCTTTGCCACTTTTTTCTTTGGAGAGGGAGGGGTGGTTCTAGGTAATGGGCACCAAACCATCTTGTTTATTTCCATGAGGACATTTGTAGCAACCTTTAAATGCTTTTAAATTTTCTGATGAGTTTATTGTCTGTCTTCCCTACTAGAAATTCAGCTTCCTGAGTACAGGGACCTCCTGCCTAGAAGAATGCCTGGTACAGCATAGGCCCTCCAATAAGTACTTGTCAAATCACTGGATGAATGAAGTGAATAACACTTCCTCCCCCAAGAAAAAGACCTCTCTCTCCCTCCACTGATGCTCCACAGGGCTCATCATTTTTGCCTCTGTCACAGTGCCTAGTAGCCAGAACAGTTTTGATTGTAGATGGTAGGGACTGGCCAGGAATGGACTAAAACAAGGAGGGACCCCCCCCCCCCCCACACACAGAGGCCTCTGTGAGAAAGGACTTGGAGAGCATTCCCCATTTGCTCTCCTTGTCACTTTAGTAGCCCTGTTCCTGTTGCGGGAGGTTCAGAGGCCTAGGGATCGTCTTCAGGATTGACAGGTTTGGGAATTTGCTGGCCATAGCATGACTTCCTTGAACCTCCTTCTCCTGCCGCTTCACTGATTTCTGTCGGCTCTGTGGGCTGGAAGTCAAAGCCAGGGAAAGAGATGTTGTTGAGTCCTGGCCCTTGCATTGGTCCTGCTTGGCATTTCTGTCTCCTACCCATGGGCCAAGAAGTTCTTCTCGTCACCTGCACATCCCCTACCACCACCCCACCCCCCAGGAATCATGGCTTCCCCCTGGCCTCTGCTTCCTCGGGTCCCTCTTGGAGGGAGTAAGGCACAGCTCGTCTGCCTCCTGCCTACAAGCAATCTAGACTCCCAAGAAATGGCTCTTCACAGCAGTGACAGTGATCACCTTGGTCAAGCACTGGGTGAACAGCAGGCTTTTCCTACGTCTCGTCTCTGTCCTTTTCCTTTGTTGGCACTAGCTCTGTCTAGGGGCAGTGGGCTGGATTTTGCAAGCTGGCCAGGTACATGTCTGTGTGTTTCTCAGCCACCTTGGGATGCTTTCCAGCCAGCGATGGAAAGGTTCTCACTGCCTCACACCCCACAGTGATTGGGTCAGTTCCTCAGGCTTGGAGGTTGTCCTGTCACGTGCAACTGCCTAGGTACAGTCACCACAGAAAAACAGTTTTATTTACTCAAAGAAGGTGGTGGATGGGCAGGAATGAGGGGGAGGAGAGAATATGTGCTGGGCAGATGAAATCCCATGGTCACCATAGTCCAATCACATAGTACCTATGGCCCTCTGCTGGCATTTCTGTTATTTGTATGGGCAGCCTGAGCTTGAGTGGAGTGAGAGGTCCTGAGGGTTTTATCATTTTTTTTATACCTGACCCCAAAGCCCATGCAATTCAATGCCTGGCTCACAGTAAGCGAGAAACTCCTATTTAAGGGAGGAAAGGAAGGACAGAGGGAAGGGTTGTTTTGACTCTTTTGGAACTGGTCACGTCTGTCTTTTTGTTCTATCATCTCTGTCTCAGTTGTATGTAGGGGAGGGCACAGGCATATTTATGTATCTATATGTATCGATGGGGGAAGGGGTTGCCCAGTTTTGTTGAGATATAATTGACATGTAACATTGTATAAGGGAAAGGTGTACAACACAATGATTTGATGATAGATAGACAGATATAGCTAAAGCTAGATAGAGATAGATAGAGATACAGGATTACCACAGTAAGTTTCGTTAACACCTATCAGCTCACATAGTTAAACATTTTTCTCTTGTAATGAGAACTTTTTAAGGTCTGCTCTCTCAACTACCTTCTGTATCGATGTTTAATTTGTACTCATTCTAAGGATCAGATCACACTGATTCCCTCCCTGAACGTGCTGAGTGGTGCCCGTGAGCTTGGGTACAAAGTCCAAGCACCTTAGCTTGCTTTGCAGGGCTCCACACCTTCCAGCTCCATCTCCTGATGTGCTCTTGGAGACAATGATCTCTGTCCATGCCAGATTATTGGGCATGACTGGAAGTGGCTTTGTGTGTGCTAGCAGGCCACATGGTCTTGGGTGCACGTAGACTGATCCCTCTGTTTGGAATGCCTTCCTTTCTGCCTCGACACGGTGGACTGCTACTCATCAGAGCTCATCTTTGGGGTTTCGTCTTCTGTGCAGCCTCACTTGACTCCTACCACAGAGAGCTAGCGGCTGAGTCCTTCTTTCTGGAGCTAGTGGGGCCCTAGCTTCTGTTACACTCGACTCTAATGGTTGTTCACTTGTCTATCCCCTCAGCATTTGGTCCTGTGTGGCCTCCCTGCTTCCACAACACATACTGCTCACCTAGTATCACCAGGCCCCACACTTCCAACACATCAACACCCACTGCTCACTTATCACATGGCCTGTCCCTTAGCTCCCAGTGCCAAGTAGTTGATAACGCTTTCACAAATATTAGCCGATGAACTGCTGGGACCAGGGACCTCATTCTAGAGATTTCAGATTTTGGTTTTGTTTTGAGCATGGATGTGTATTTCTTGGTTCATGCTAGTAACCTTAGCACCTTGAGGGCAGAGCGAAGAACAAACCAGTGCTTGGCTCTGGACCAGGCCCTGTCCCCAGCCCTTGGTGTGGCTTTCCTCACAGTATCATTGAAGACAGCACTAAGGACAGGGTGCTCTTGATTCGTCTTCTGTAGGGCTGCATGTAGGAGGCTGGGTGGGCAGGAGGAATTGGTGGGGGGGCATTGCAGAAGAACCCCAGGTCTGTAGTTCTCCCCTAGTCTGGAGCAGGGACGGCGGTTCCAGCCAGACTGTGTGTTCCCAAGGACAAGGTCAAAACCAGTTTATGTCTCCTGCTTCCCAGACCCCTGTATCCCTAGGGACCAGCACAGGTTCCCTAAATATTTGTGGCATGGTATTATGGATGAATGAATATGTGTTCTTTATTCCCTCTTCTACAAGTGTTGCAGAGGAGGGAAAGAGCTGGAAAGGGGGGTGGGAATCTCTTAGAAAATGGGTCAGCAGGCTGCAGGGGGAGCTTGGCCCCCTGGCCCCAGCTCCTGCTCAGAGTAGGTGTTGTTTCCTTGGTGGCGGTGATGTTGGAGAGTGTGTATGAGCGGAAGTGGGTAGAACCCCTGAATGTGAGAAAACCATTCTTCTTGGCTTTGTTTAGGCTGGGCAAGTGTATTCTCCATGACACCCACCGGCTCTTGCAAGGTACTTGATTTGATCATTTAACTGTTCTACGGGGAAAGGGGGGATAAAACAAAACCTTCTAAATCTAACCGGTATTCCCGCAGTCCACAGCAGAACCCTTTCCTTGCCTTCCTCTTCATATATATCCAGGCAACCTGAGAGGCTGAAGACTCACCACCACCCCAGCCCCAAGGCTCCCGTTCCCGCCCCCTCCCACAGCCTGCGGCCCCACAGCCCCGCAGCAGCCACAGGGGGAACCAAAGAGACAGAAGCCTGCCCAGCTGCCCGGACCACAGACGCCAACACCCCCCGCCCCCCACCACACGCCGCCCGCCCGCGCCCCGCACGCTAGCCCACGACTGAGCGGCGGCGGCAGCAGCAGGCTGCAGGCTGCGGCGACTCGCACCGGCGCGCTCCTGGCAGCGCTCGCTTGCTATTCCAAGTGACCTGGACTCGCCGGATCGGTTGGCCCCGGGACCCGGGTCCCGGCCCCAGCTCCCGCTCGCGCCCCCGGCCCGGGTTCCAGCGCCCACACGCCCTCCTGCCCTTTCCCGCCCCTCCGTCCCCCAGCTCGCGGGAAGGGAGGTCGCGGCAGCGGCCTGGTGGCACCGGAGACCGTGGCGACAGCGGCGACAGTGGCGGCGGCGGTGGCGGCAGCGGCGGCGGCGGCGGCGGCGGAGGCTGCGGCGGCGACCGTGGCAGAGGCTGTGGCGGAGGCCTCCGTAGCTGAGGCGGAAGCAGAGGTGGAGGCCGAGGCCTCAGTAGAGGAGGCAGTGGGGGAGGCCACCCAGGGGGAGGCGACGGCGGCCCTGGCAGTGGGGGAAGAGGCGGAGGCCGCCCTGGCGGCAGCGGTTGTGGAGGCCAGCGCGGCTGAAGCCGCCGCCGCCGCCACAGCAGCAGTCGCGGCAGTAGCGGAGGCTGCGGCGCCCTCCTCGGGGGAGGCTGATGCGGAGGTGGCGGCGGCGGTGGCTGCGGCGGCGGCGGCGGCAGCGGCGGCGGCAGCGGCGGCGGCAGCGGCGGCGGCAGCGGCGGCTGCAGATGTGGATGCGGAGACCAGCCGGGGCTCCGAAGGCAACCCAGACTTTCCTATGGCCTCGCTGTACGTGGGCGACCTGCATCCTGAAGTGACAGAGGCAATGCTGTATGAGAAGTTCAGCCCGGCCGGGCCCATCCTGTCCATCCGCATTTGCAGGGACAAGATCACCCGCCGCTCGTTGGGCTACGCGTACGTCAACTACCAGCAACCGGTGGATGCCAAGCGGGCCCTGGAAACCCTGAACTTTGATGTGATCAAGGGCAGGCCCGTGCGCATCATGTGGTCCCAGCGGGACCCCTCGCTCCGCAGGAGTGGGGTGGGCAACGTCTTCATCAAGAACCTGGGCAAGACCATCGACAACAAGGCGCTGTACAACATCTTCTCGGCGTTTGGCAACATCCTGTCCTGCAAAGTGGCCTGCGACGAAAAGGGGCCCAAGGGCTACGGCTTTGTGCACTTCCAGAAGCAGGAGTCCGCAGAGCGGGCCATTGATGCGATGAATGGCATGTTCCTGAACTACCGCAAAATTTTCGTTGGGAGATTCAAGTCGCATAAAGAACGAGAGGCCGAAAGGGGAGCCTGGGCCAGGCAGTCCACCAGTGCTGACGTCAAAGATTTCGAGGAAGACACCGATGAGGAGGCCACCTTGCGATGAAGACATGCCAGGGTCGAGCCAGCCAGCAGAGCCAAACCTTGGCTCCCACCCGGTTTACAACCACCCTCTTTGCCCCCCTAACCCACCAGCAGTGTATTGTATTGTACTGGGAGTGCAGGTCTCTCTCCTCTCTCTCTCTCTCTCTCTCTCTCTCTCTCTCTCTCTCTCTCTCTCCTCTCACCCCCCCTCCCTCCTTCCTTTCCCTCGATCTCTCCCCCCCTTCCTCTCTCTCCCTCTCTCCTTCTCCCTCTCTCCCTCTCACCTTTCCTACCCTCTTCCTCCTCCACCTCCTCCCCTCTTCCTCTCTTCTGCTTTCCCCTCCCCCCCCCCCCCCACCAAGGGCGTTGCGAATAATCTTGCTAATCTGTGCCACTTGATAGATTACAGGCTGCCTCTTCTCCTTGTGGTTTGGTTTAAAAAGCACCTTCATGCTTGCTTCCTTCACTACACAGGTGACACAATTTCATGGTAGAAACATCAGAAAGGAAAAGGAGATCAGATGAGGGAAAGCCAAGAGAGTAATTGTTCCCAGTGATCCTACTACCCAGAGACAGCCACTTCTTGGTGTGCTGTTTTTCCAGGCTCTCTTCTCTCCTTCTCTCTCCCTCCCTTCCTCACTCCCACCCCACCTTCCCTTTTAACACACCGTTATAGAATGGTTCCTATGTGTGGTGTTTCTTAACCTGCTTCTTCAGAAACTAAAACCAAACAAAAATCAACCCATTGAACTTCTTTCCATGCTATTCAACAGGCTTCAGAAATGTCATCTTCAGTGCCTGCAGACTGTATAGATGGATCTTTAACATTTCTGTAATCAATCCCGCATTATTGGACATTCAGTTGGTGCCCAGTTCTTTCCTTGTGTTTAAACCCAACATTGCATACTCTGATGAATGAATCCTTCCTTGTCAAGCCAAATCTTCGCTAGCCTACCGGATGGTCTTCTTAATTGTCGACTTGCAGGATCCACAATAGGATATTTTAAAGACTTTTCCTGTGTGTTGCCAAATGGCCCCTTCATAAGCATTGTACTGATTTGCGTTCATGCCAGCCAGCACAGCTAGTAAAACAAGTGTGTCCATTTCCCCTGCATAGTCTCCTGGTCACTGTAATTGATGTGTGTGCGCGTCTGTGTGTGCACGCGTGGGTGCGTGCATGTGCGTGTCTTGGCCAGCTCGATGGGCTGCAAATGGCACTTCCCTGTTTGGGGTTGTAAATGCTCTTTCCCTGTGCCCACTTGCTGCCCTTTTCCCCATTGTCAGAAAAATCATTCAGCTTCATTGCAGACAAAAATAACAAAGCAGACAAGTTAACAGAAGAAATTTAATATTCCTGGTAATCAATCCTAATCAACACGCACACATTCCTAAATCATTTTCATCCATATATCTGTAATATTTTCCAGGAACTACCTGAATTGTGTTTGGGTGTACTTCTCTAGTATTTTTTGCATATGTCATATATTTATATAAAAATGTATATACTGTTTTTATATTGCTTTTTCACGGAAAAATGTGTGTATATATATGTTTATACACATATACTCTATTACATTTCACTTCATTAAAGTTACTTTTAAAAATATTTTCTCTGGCTGGTAATATAACATTGAATTGATAACTACATATATATCCATGTGTATGTCTTGTTAGTGTGCATGTGTGTATATATATTTTAACTACTTCCTAATTGTTAAACATCTAGGTTGATTTCATATTTGTTTTTCTTTTATTTTTTTTAAATTTTTTATTTGAGTTCAGTTTGCCAACATATAGCATAACACCCAGTGCTCATCCTGCCAAGTGCCCCCCGCAGTGCCCATCACGCAGTCACCCCAAACCCCCGCCCACCTTCCCTTCTACTACCCCTCATCATTTCCCAGATTAGCTGTCTCTCACATTTTGTCACCCTCACTGATATTTTCACTCATTTTCTCTCCTTTCCTTTTAATCCCTTTTACTAATTTTCACATTCCCCAAATGAATGACACCATATAATGTTTGTCCTTTTCTGATTGACTAATTTCACTCAGCATAATACCCTCCAGGTCCCTCCACCTCAAAGCAAATGGTGGGTATTTGTCATTTCTAATGGCTGACTAATATTCCATTGTATACATATACTACAGCTTCCTTATCCATTCATCTTTCAATGGACACCAGGGGGTCCTTCCACAGTTTGGCTATTGTGGACATTGCTGCTATAAACATCGGGGTGCAGATGTTGTGGCATTTCACTACATCTGTATCTTTGGGGTAAATCCCCAGCAATGCAGTCAGTGGTTGGGTTGTAGGACAAATCTATTTTGAACTCTTTGAGGAACCTCCACACAGTGTTCCAGAGTGGCTGTACCAGTTCACATTCCCACCAATATTGCAAGAGGGTTCCCCATTCTCCACATCCTCTCCAACATTTGTTGTTTCCTGTCTTGTTAATGTTCACTGGTGTTCTCACTGGTGTGAGGTGGTATCTCATTGTGGTTTTGATTTGTAATTCCATGATGGCCAGTGATGCGGAGCATTTTCTCATGTGGTTGTTGGCCATGTCTATGTCTTCTTTGGTGAAATTTCTGTTCATGTCTTCTGCCCATTTCATGATTGGGTTGTTTGTTTCTTTGCTGTTGAGTTTCATAAGTTCTTTATAGATCTTGGATACTAGCCCTTTATCTGATACATCATTTGTAAATATCTTCTCCCACTCTGTAGGTTTCTTTTTTTTTGTGGACTGTTTCTTTTGCTGTGCAGAAGCTTTTTCTCTTGATGTAGTCCCAATAATTCATTTTTGCTTTGGTTTCTCTTGCCTTCATGGATGTATCTTGCAAGAAGTTGCTGTGGCAAAGTTCAAAAAGGGTGTTGCCTGTGTTCTCCTCTAGGGTTTTTATGGAATCTTGTCTCACATTTAGATCTTTAAACCATTTTGAGTTTATCTTTGTGTATGGTGTAAGAGAATGGTCCAGTTTCATTCTTCTGCATGTAGATGTCCAATTTTCCCAGCACCACTTATTGAAGAGACTGTCTTTCTTCCAGTGGATAGTCTTCCCTGCTTTGTCGAATATTAGTTGACCATAGAGTTGAGGGTCCAATTCTGGATTCTCTATTCTGTTCCATTGATTTATGTGTCTGTTTTTGTGCCAGTACCACATCGTCTTGATGATGACAGCTTTGTAGTACAACCTGAAACCTGGCATTGTGATGCCCCCAGCTATGGTTTTCTTCTTCATTATTCCCCCTGGATATTCAGGGTCTTTTCTGATTCCACACAAATCTTAAGATGATTTGTTCCAACTCTCTGAAGAAAGTCCATGGTATTTTGATAGGAATTGCATTAAACGTGTAGATTGCCCTGGGTAACATTGACATTTTCACAATATTAATTCTTCCAATCCAAGAGCATGGAATATTTTTCCATCTCTTTGTGTCTTCCTCAATTTCTTTCAGAAGTGTTCTGTAGTTTTTAGGGTACAGATCCTTTCCCTCTTTGGTTAGGTTTATTCCTAGGTATCTTATGCTTTTGGGTGCAATTGCAAGTGGGATTGACTCCTTACTTTCTCTTTCTTCAGTCTCATTGTTAGTGTATAGAAATACCACTGACTTCTGGGCATTGATTTTGTATTCTGCCACACTGCCGAATTGCTGTATGAGTTCTAGCAATGTTGGGGTGGAGTCTTTTCGGTTTTCTACGTACAGTATCATGTCATCTGCGAGGAGGGAGAGTTTGACTTCTTATTTGCCATTTGAATGTCTTTAATGTCTATTTGTTGTTTGACTGCTGAGGCTAGGACTTCTTTTTTTTTTTAGCAAATATAGTGTATTTATTTTGAAGCAGAAGAGGTGAATAGTCGAGGCAATAATTTAGTTTAACTAGAAATTAGAAAATACAATTTAATATACTACATGAAAACTCCATATTGAAGTTCTGAGATATTTTATGACCAATTATCCTGATGAATTGACAGTGTTAAACAGCTGTTTCTTAATCTCACCTAGTGATTAATTCTTGATACCTCACCCTGTGATTAAATCACACACTCTCCAAAGGGAATTATACATTCTCTCATCGTGCAGAGGCGGGAAGGGTGGAGCCCTTGCAACCAGGAGTCACCACAGCCTGGCAGGGAGGCTGCATTCCACAGGGCTCTTTCCCACCTGGCTGAAGCACCTGGTCTCAGGTCTGGGCCAGGCTCAGGAGATCCCGTTCCTCTACTTCCTATGTCCTCCGTCCCCTTCAGCGTGGCCAACTGCTATGGCTTACAGAGTCTGCCTCCAAACCATCCACCATCAGCCCCTCGGAGGCTCTCCAGCTCCAAAGTCCTAAATATCCAAGGCCTCTTGTCCATGACAGGAGGTGGCTTTCCACATTAAATCCTGAACGCTGAACTTATTCAGAAGGGGATCCCTCTGAGGTTCAGAAAAGTGAAATTTATTAGCATTGTGCTATGGAACATAAGAAATGTAAAGATTTGTCCTTCAAGATCCACTGACTTGAAACTGTAACATCCTGAGAGAGAATAAGTATTGTTATAAGTCATTTTATTACAGCATAAAATCATACCAGTTAGGCTTTGTAAGATGCAGAATTCTATGCCTACACAGGAAGTGACAGATGATACTTTTGTGAAATTGGCAACGGTCTTCCCTGGAAGCCCTGGGAAATACAAGATGTTTTGCATGATATTAGTCACAAAAGGCATTTGTAGACAACCACAAAACAACTGTCCCCAACAAAACACAAGAGGGTGGAGAATGGATGAGAAAGTAGGAAGACCACTGGTCAGATGGCACTGACAGGAGGGTTGACTCCCGAACGTCAAATCCTTATGTCCCAATAGATGAGGGACAGGATCAATTCCCACCACCAACCCATATACAATTCCAGTGCATCAAACCCTAAGCAGAGCTGGGAAGATCTAGCTCCACTTCTCTGGAAGCCGAGGGCTGATGGCTCCACAGAGAGATGGCGTAAGGCAGCAGTGGGGGCAGGGTGCCCTGTGTCCCATGAACTGGAATGAAGAAGTCACTCAACAGGTTCGGAGACTCTTTTAGGTTCGGAGAATCTTTTACACCTCCCAAGGAGTCCGGGTTTAGCGTAACACATCTCCTCCCCTAGACTCAAGCTCTAAGGTCTGGGTGACACAACACCAAATTGCTTCTCCGAGTCACCAAACAGTGGGGCGAGGACTGGAGTTTGGCTGACATGGCAAGTTTTATCCATGGTGAATAGCAATGACTTTTAGATTTGATTATGGTGCATTTGCAGTTTCCTTACTATTTTTGGTAGGATTTTAAAACAATTGGTTCATCAACTATTTAATAGAGAAATAACTCAGTAAAGGCATCTAGGAGGTTGAACAGGATCCTTCTTCAGTAGTATCCAACCTCACTCTTAACAGAGAGAGCTGGTCCTGGCATCTGCTGGCCATCACTGCTTATTGGACAATACAGTCTGAACTCCCAGAAAACTCAACAGGGCCTTTCTCCTCAACACAGCTTGGTATTTCTTGACAAGCACAGCCGCCAAAATGCCCAGGAAAGTTAGTACCAGCAGACTGAGTTTTCCTTTGTTGAAGCGTTTCAAGATGAAAAATTTCGCCCAGTCCACTTTTGACTGGCTGTTGGGAGGATACCTGAGCTTGTTAGCACCTTCCCTCTTTAAACTTTTTAGTAAACAGGGACGTTGATGAGAAAAAGTATCAAAGCTGTATTTCCCGTGATAAGCTCCCATCCCGCTAGAACCCACACCTCCAAAGGGTAAAGAGCTGAGTGTGAAGTGCATGATGACATCATTGGCTGTGACACCACCGCTGGACGTGCCGTCGATCATCTGTCTGACAAGCTTATCGTTGTGAGAAAATATGTAGAAAGCCAGGGGCTTTTCACGGCTGTTTATGAATTTAATGGCTTCATCGGCATTCTTTACAGGAACTATTGGAAGAATCGGTCCAAAAATTTCTTCTTGCATTACCCTGCTTTCAGGATCAACATCACTAAGTATTGTCGGGGCTATATAGCGTGTGGCCTCATCAGTCTCCCCACCGAAAGCTATTTTCTGTCCTTCAAGCAAACTTAGTATCCTCTTAAAATGACGAAGATTGATGATCCTCTCATAATCAGGAGATTCTTTTATATTTTCACCATTAAATTCCTTCACTGTTTCCTTAATCTTCTGCACAATTTGATTCTGGAGGGACAGTTCACAGAGAACGTAGTCAGGAGCAATGCAGGTCTGACCACAATTCATGTACTTCCCCCAAGTTATACGCCTGCAGGCAATGTCCAGGTCACAATCTTTGTCGACATAACACGGGCTCTTCCCTCCTAGTTCTAGAGTCACAGGGGTCAGATGCTTGGCAGCAGCTTCCATGACATTTTTTCCAACTGCCGTGTTCCCCGTATAGAGAATGTGGTCGAATCGCTGTTTCAGGAGCTCTGTGGTTTCTTTGATGCCACCGTTGATAACAACATACAAGTCCTGGTCTAAATACCGTGGGAGGAGTTCAGCCAAGATCTTAGCTGTTTTTTCACTTAGTTCAGAAGGCTTGATGATGACAGAATTTCCTGCAGCAATGGCTCCAATCAGAGGCTGAATGGTGAGAACAAAGGGGTAGTTCCAAGCTCCAATAATCAGTACGACTCCCAGGGGCTCCGGTTGAACATAGGCCTCATCCAGCATGGTGAACAGGTTCTTCTTAGCTGGTTTAGCAGCAACCCATTCAGGAAGATTCTCCAGCACAATATCAAGTTCCCCAAGAACGGTAATGACTTCCTGACTGTATGCATTGAGTTCACTCTTGCACAGGTCGCCCGCAATGGCCTCCAGGATGTCCTTCTCGCGCTCCTGCACCATCCTGCGCAGGGCTCCGAGCTGCTGGAGACGGAACCTAACCGGGCGCAAGCGGCCGGACGCGAACGCGGCGCGAACCCGCTGGATTCGGCTCTCCATGGCCTGGTCCTGCCTCACCCGCCCGCTCCCTCGCTTGCTGCGCGGCGTCCTCGGCGCCCGTCCGGCTCGCGCCGAGGCTAGGACTTCTAATGCTATGTTGAATAGCAGTGGTGAAAGTGGACATCCCTGTTTTGTTCCTGATCTACGGGAAAAGCTCCCAGTGTTTCTCCATTGAGAATGATACTTGCTGTGGGCTTTTCGTAGATGGCTTTAAGATGCTGAGGAATGTTCCCTTCATCCCTACACTCTGAAGAGTTTTGATCAAGAATGGATGCTGTAGGAGGGGAGGGGCAAGATGGTGGGAGAGTAGGGTCCCCAAGTCACCTGTCCCCACCAAATTATCTAGATAACCTTCAAATCATCCTGAAAATCTACGAATTCAGCCTGAGATTTAAAGAGAGAACAGCTAGAATGCTACAGTGAGAAGAGTTCACGCTTCTATCAAGGTAGGAAGATGGGCCGGGGGTGGGGGGGGGGGGGGAGAAATAAAGAAACAAAAGGCATCCAAGGGGGAGGGGCCTGCGAGGAGTCAGGGTAAGGCCAGGGCAAGTGCCCCCAGGACAGGAAAGCACCGTCCCAGAGAAGCAGGAGCTTCACCAATATTTCTGGGAGGAAAGGCGCTCGCAGGGAGTTAGACCAGGACCCCAGGAGGGGCAGGGATGCCCTCAGGCTCCCTGGGACACTAACAGAGCACCTGCGCCCTGGGGAGAGTGTGCCGAGCTCCCTAAAGGGCTGCAGCGTACATGGTTGGACCCGGGAGCAGCTCGGAGGGGCTCAGGCGGCGGCTCCGCAGAGATGGGACTGCCCCTGGAGGGCGAATCCAACAGCGCAGGCCCAGGAGCACATGGCGCCGGGGACACAGCGCAGGATCCGGCGCTCCCCCACCACCCCACCCCCCAGGGACAGGCAGAGGCCAGGAGGGCACAGGACAGCAAGGACGCTCCTGCCCCAAGCTGAGCAGATCATAGGCCCCGCCCCCGGAGCAACCAGCCCCCTGCAGGCTAAGAGTTCCATAGTTACTGCAAGCGCTGAATCCAGGGCTCCAAGGCTGACCACCACCCCTGTGGTTGTTCCTCCTGGAGCCTCACAGGGTAAACAACCCCCACTAGCCTCACAGTGGCCTCACCAGATAAACATGATAAACATCACTTACTGAAGCTACACCAGGCAGGGGGCAGAGCAGCTCCCCCAAGTGCTAACACCTGAAAATCAGCACAACCGGCCCCTCCCCCAGAAGACCAGCTAGGCAGACAGGGGAAAAACAATTTATTGACCTAGCAGCACTGGAAAGTTCCAGGGGAAGTCAAGGGATTTACAGTACACAGAATCAGAAGATACTCCCCCTTGTTTTTTTTTTTCTTCTTGATTTCTGTTTGTTCCCCCCTTATTTTTTCTTTCTTTCTTTTCTCTTTTTTCATCCTTTTTTCTTTTTTCTTTTCTTTCCTTCTTCCTCTTCTCTCTTTTTCTCCTTTTCCCAATACAACTTGTTTTCGGCCACTCTGCACTGAGCAAAATGACTAGAAGGAAAACCACACCTCAATAGAAAGAATCAGAAACAGTCCTCTCTCCCACAGAGTTACAAAATTTGGATTACAATTCAATGTCAGAAAGCCAATTCAGAGGCAATATTATAAAGCTACTGGTGGCTCTAAAAGAAAGCATAAAGGACTCAAGAGACTTCATGACGGCAGAATTTAGATCTAATCAGGAAGAAATTAAAAATCAATTCAATGAGATGCAATCCAAACTAGAAGTCCTAACAATGAGGGTTAACGAGGTGGAAGAACGAATGAGTGACATAGAAGACAAGTTGATGACAAAGAGGGAAACTGAGGAAAAAAGAGACAAATGATTAAAAGACCATGAGGATACATTAAGGGAAATAAACGACAGCCTGAGGAAGAAAAACCTACGTTTAATTGGGGTTCCCGAGGGTGACGAAAGGGCCAGAGGGCCAGAATATGTATTTGAACAAATCCTAGCTGAAAACTTTCCTAATCCAGGAAGGGAAACAGGCATTCACATCAAGGAAATAGAGAGATTCCCCCCTAAAATCAATAAAAACCGTTCAACACTTGGACATTTAATAGTGAAGCTTGCAAATTCCAAAGATAAAGAGAAGATCCTTAAAGCAGCAAAAGCAAAGAAATCCCTGACTTTTATGGGGAGGAGTATTAGGGTAACAGCAGACATCTCCACAGAGACCTGGCAGAACAGAAAGGGCTGGCAGGATATATTCAGGGTCCTAAATGAGAAAAACATGCAACCAAGAATACTTCATCCAGCAAGGCTCTCATTCAGAATGGAAGGAGAGATAAAAAGCTTCCAAAACAGGAAGGAACTGAAAGAATATGTGACCTCCAAACCAGCTCTGCAAGAAATTTTAAGGGGGACTCTCAAAATTCTCCTTTAAAAAGTCCAATGGAACAATCCACAAAAACAGGGACTGAATAGATATCATGATGACACTAAACTCATGTCTTTCAATAGTAACTCTGAATGTGAATGGGCTTAATGACCCCATCAGAAGGCGCAGGGTTTCAGACTGGATAAAAAAGGACCAATCTATTTGCTGTCTACAATAGACTCATTTTAGACAGAAGAACACCTACAGCCTGAAAATAAAAGGTTGGAGAACCATTTACCATTCAAATGGTCCTCAAACGAAACAGGGGTAGCCATCCTTATATCAGATAAACTAAAATTTACCCCAAAGACTGTAATGAGCGATGAAGAAAGACACTATATCATACTTAACGGATCTATCCAACAAGACGACTTAACAATCATCAATATATATGCCCCGAATGTGGGACCTTCCAAATATATCAATCAATTAATAACCAAAATTAATATTAAGACACACTTAGATAATAATACACTTTTACTTGGTGACTTCAATCTAGCGCTTTCTACACTCCATAGGTCGTCTAAACACAACATCTCCAAAGAAACGAGAGCTTTAAATAATACACTGGACCAAATGGATTTCACAGATATCTACAGAATTTCACATCCAAACTGAACTGAATACACATTCTTCTCAAGTGCACATGGGACCTTCTACAGAAAGCCACATACGGGGTCCCAAATCAGATATGAACCGACACCAAAAGATTGGGATCATCCTCTGCATATTCTCAGACCATAATGCCTTGAAATTAGAACTAAATCACAACAAGAAGTTTGGAAAAACTTCAAACACGTGGAGGTTAAGGACCATCTTCCTAAAAGATGAAAGGGTCAACCAGGAAATTAGAGAAGAATTACAAAGGTTCATGGAAACTAATGAGAATGAAGATACAACCGTTCAAAATCTTTGGGATGCAGCAAAAGCAGTCCTGAGGGGGAAATACCTCGCAATACAAGCATCCATCCAAAAACTGGAAAGAACAAAAGCTAACCTTACACCTAAAGGAGCTAGAGAAAAAACAGCAAATAGAACCTACACCCAGCGGAAGAAGAAAGTTAATAAAGATTTGAGCAGCACTCAACGAAATAGAGAACAGAAGAACTGTGGAACAGATCAACAAAACCAGGAGTTGGTTCTTTGAAAGAATTAATAAGATAGATAAACCATTAGCCAGCCTTATTAAAAAGAAGAGAGAAAAGACTCAATTAATAAAATCATGAATGAGAAAAGAGAGATCATCACCAACACAAGGAAATACAAACGATTTTAAAAACATATTATGAACAGCTATATGCCAATAAATTAGGCAATCTAGAATAAACTGACACATTTCTGGAAAGCCACAAATTATGAAAACTGGATCAGGAACAAATAGAAAATCTGAACAGGCCAATAGCCAGGGAGGAAATTGAAGCAGTCATCAAAAACCTCCCAAGACACAAAAGTCTAGGGCCAGATGGCTTCCCAGGGGATTTCTATCAAACATTTAAAGAAGAAACCATACCTATTCTACTAAAGCTGTTTAGAAGGATAGAAAGAGATAGAGTACTTCCAAATTCGTTTTATGAGGCCAGAAGCACCTTAATTCCAAAACCAGACAATGACCCCACAGAAAAGGAGAATTACAGACCAATATCCCTGATGAACATGGATGCAAAAATTCTCAACAAGATACTCGCCCATAGGATACAAGAGCACATGAAGAAAATTATTCACCATGTCCAAATAGGATTTATTCCCGGGACACAAGGCAGATTCAACACTCGTAAAATAATCAATGTGATTGATCATATCAGCAAGAGAAAAACCAAGAACCATATGATCCTCTCAACAGATGCAGAGAAAGTATTTGACAAAGTACAGCATCAATTCCTGATCAAAACTCTTCAGAGTGTAGGGATAGAGGGAACATTCCTCGACATCTTAAAAGCCATCTACGAAAAGCCAACAGCAAATATCATTCTCAATGGGGAAGCACTGGGAGCCTTTCCCCTGAGATCAGGAACAAGACAGGGATGTCCACTTTCACCACTGCTATTCCATATAGTACTAGAAGTCCAAGCCTCAACAATCAGACAAAAAAAAAAGATATTAAAGGCATTAAATTGGCAAATAAGAAGTCAAACTATCCCTCCTCACGATGACATGATACTCTACATAGAAAACCCAAAAGCCTCCACCCCAAGATTGCTAGAACTCATACAGCAATTTGGTAGCGTGGCAGGATACAAAATCAATGCCCAGAAATCAATGGCATTTCTATAGACTAACAATGAGACTGAAGAAAGAGAAATTAAGGAGTCAATCCCATTTACAATTGCACCCAAAAGCATAAGATACCTAGGAATAAACCTAACCAAAGAGGTAAGGGATCTATACCCTAAAAACTATAGAACACTTCTGAAAGAAATTGAGGAAGACACAAAGAGATGGAAAAATATTCCATGCTCATGGATTGGCAGAATTAATATTGTAAAAATGTCAATGTTACCCAGGGCAATTTACACGTTTAATGCAATCCCTATCAAATACCATGGACTTTCTTCAGAGAGTTAGAACAAATTATTTTAAGATTTGTGTGGAATCAGAAAAGACCCCGAATAGCCAGGGGAATTTTAAAAAAGAAAACCATAGCTGGGGGCATCACAATGCCAGATTTCAGGTTGTACTACAAAGCTGTGGTCATCAAGACAGTGTGGTACTGGCACAAAAACAGACACATAGATCAATGGAACAGAATAGAGAACCCAGAAGTGGACCCTGAAATGTATGGTCATCTAATATTCGATAAAGGAGGAAAGACTATCCATTGGAAGAAAGACAGTCTCTTCAATAAATGGTGCTGGGAAAATTGGACATCCACATGCAGAAGAATGAAACTGGACCACTCTCTTTCACCATACACAAAGATAAACTCAAAATGGATGAGAGATCTAAATGTGAGACAAGAGTCCATCAAAATCATAGAAGAGAACACCGGCAACACCCTTTTTGAACTCGGCCACAGTAACTTCTTGCAAGATACATCCACGAAGGCAAAAGAAACAAAAGCAAAAATGAACTATTGGGACTTCATCAAGATAAGAAGCTTTTGCACAGCAAAAGATACAGTCAACAAAACTAAAAGACAACCTACAGAATGGGAGAAGATATTTGCAAATGACATATCAGATAAAGGGCTAGTTTCCAAAATCTATAAAGAACTTATTAAACTCAACACCAAAGAAACAAACAATCTGATCATGAAATGGGCAAAAGACATGAAGAGAAATCTCACAGAGGATGACATGGACATGGCCAACATGCACATGAGAAAATGCTCTGCATCACTTGCCATCAGGGAAATACAAATCAAAACCACAATGAGATACCACCTCACACCAGTGAGAATGGGTAAAATTAACCAGGCAGGAAACCACAAATGTTGGAGAGGATGCGGAGAAAAGGGAACCCTCTTGCACTGTTGGTGGGAATGTGAACTGGTGCAGCCACTCTGGAAAACTGTGTGGAGGTTCCTCAAAGAGTTAAAAATAGACCTGCCCTACGACCCAGCAATTGCACTGTTGGGGATTTACCCCAAAGATTCAGATGCAATGAAACGTCGGGACACCTGCACCCTGATGTTTCTAGCAGCAATGTCCACAATAGCCAAACTGTGGCAGGAGCCTCGGTGTCCATCGAAAGATGAATGGATAAAGAAGATGTGGTTTATGTATTCAATGGAATATTACTCAGCAATTAGAAACGACAAATACCCACCATTTGCTTCAACGTGGATGGAACTGGAGGGTATTATGCTGAGTGAAATAAGTCAATAGGAGAAGGACAAACAGTGTATGTTCTCATTCATTTGGGGAATATAAATAATAGTGAAAGGGAAGGGAAAAGAAATGTTGGGAAATATCAGGAATGGAGACAGAACATAAAGACTCCTAACCCAGGGAAACGAACTAGGGGTGGTGGAAGGGGAGGAGGGTGGGTGTTGGAGGGGAATGCGTGACGGGCACTGAGGTGGACACTTGACGGGATGAGCACTGGGTGTTTTTCTGTATGTTGGTAAATTGAACACCAATAAAAATTAATTTTAAAAAAAAAGAAAACCCAAAAGCCTCCACCCCAACATTGCTAGAACACATACAGGTATTTGGCAGTGTGGCAGGATACAAAATCAATGCCCAGAAGTCAGTGGCATTTCTATACACTAACAATGAGACTGAAGAAAGAGAAAGTGAGGAGTAAATCCCATTACAATGGCACCCAAAAGCATAAGATAGCTAGGAATAAACCTAACCAAAGAGGTAAAGGATCTATACCCTAAAAACTATAGAATACTTCTGAAAGAATTGGAGGAAGACACAAAGAGATGGAAAAAAATTCCATGCTCATGGATTGGAAGAATTAATATTGTGAAAATGTCAATGTTACCCAGGGCAATCTACACGTTTAATGCAATTCCTATCAAAATACCATGGACTTTCTTCAGAGAGTTAGAACAAATTATTTTAAGATTTGTGTGGAGTGAGAAAAGACCCTGAATAGCCAGGGGAATTTTAAAAAAGAAAACCATAGCTGGGGGCATCACAATGCCAGATTTCAGGTTGTACTACAAAGCTGTGGTCATCAAGACAGTGTGGTACTGGCACAAAAACAGACACATAGATCAATGGAACAGAATAGGGAATCCAGAAGTGGACCCTCAACTTTATGGTCAACTAATATTTGAAAAAAGAGGAAAGACTATCCACTGGAGGAAAGACAGTCTCTTCAATAAATGGTGCTGGAAAATTGGACATCCACATGCAGAACCATGAAACTAGACCACTCACTTTCACCATACACAAAGATAATCTCAAAATGGATGAAAGATCTCAATTTGAGACAAGATTGCATCAAAATCCTAGAGGAGAACACAGGAAACACGCTTTTTGAACTCAGCCACAGTAACGTCTTGCAAGATACTTTCATGAAGGCAAAAGAAACAAAAGCAAAAATGAACTATTGGACTTCATCAAGATTAGAAGCTTTGCACAGAAAAGGATACAGTCAACAAAACTAAAACACAACCTACAGAATGGGAGAAGATATTTGCAAATGACATATCAGATAAAGGGCTAGTTTCCAAGATCTCTAAAGAACTTATTAAACTCAACGCCAAAGAAACAAACAATTGAATCATGAAATGGGCAAAAGACATGAACAGAAATCTCACAGAGGAAGTCATATACATGGCCAACATGCACATGCGAAAATGCTCCGCATCACTTGCCATCAGGGAAATACAAATCAAAACCACAATGAGATACCACCTCACACCAGTGTGAATGGGGAACATTAACAAGGCAGGAAACCACAAATGTTGGAGAGGATGCGGAGAAAAGGGAACCGTCTTGCAGTGTTGGTGGGAATGTGAACTGGTACAGCCACTCTGGAAAACTGTGTGGAGGTTCCTCAAAGTCTAAAAATAGACCTGCCCTACAACCCAGCAATTGCACTGCTGGGGATTTAACCAAAAGATGGAGAAGCTATGGAATGCCTGGACACCTGCTCCCTGATGTTTGTAGCAGCAATGTCCACAATAGCCAAACTGTGGAAGGAGCCTCGGTGTCCATCGAAATGGATAAAGAAGATGTGGTTTATGTATGCAATGGAATATTACTCAGCCATTAGAAATGACAAATACCCACCATTAGCTTCGACGTGGATGGAACTGGAGGGTAGTATGCTGAGTGAAATAAGTCACTTGAAGAATGACAATCATTATATGGTCTCATTCATTTGGGGATTATAAATAATAGTGAAAGGGAATAGAATGGAAGGGAGAAGAAATGGGTAGGAAATATCAGAAAGGGAGACAGAACATGAAGACTCCTAAGTCTGGGAAACGAACTAGGGGTGGTAGAAGGGGAGGGGGGTGGGGATGGGGGTGAATGTGGTGAAGGGCACTGAGGGGGGCACTTGATGGGATGAGCACTGGGTGTTATTCTGTATGTTGGCAAATTGAACACCAATAAAAAATAAATTTATTATTTTAAAAAAAAGGAATGGATGCTGTATTTTGTGAAATAATTTCTCTGCATCTATTGAGAATATCGTATGGCTCTTGTTATTTCTCTTGTTGATATGATCAATCACATTGATTGCTTTACAAGTGTTGAACTAGACTTGCATCCTGGGGATAAATCCCACTTGGTCATGGTGAATAATCTTCTTACTGTATTGTTGGATCCTATTGGCTAGTATCTTGTTGAGAATTTTTGCATCTGTGTTCATCAGGGATATTGGTGTATAATTCTCCTTTTTGTTGGGGTCTTTGCTTGGTTTGGGGATTAAGGTGATGGTGGCCTCATCGAACGAGTTTGGAAGCATTCTGTCTCTTTCTATATTTCAGTACAGCTTTAGTAGTATAGGTATGGCTTCTTCTTTAAACCCTTGATAGAATTCCCCTGGGAAGCCATCTGGCCCTGGACTTTTATGTCTTGGGAGGTTTTTGATGACTGCTTCAATTTTATCCCTGGTTATTGGCCTGTTCAGGTTTTCTATTTCTTCCTGTTCCACTTGGGGTAGTTTGTTGTTTTCCAGAAATGCATCCATTTCTTCTATATTGCCTAATTTATTGGCATATAGCTGTTCATAATAAGTTTTTAAAATAATTTGTATTTCCTTGGTGTTAGTGGTGATCTCTCCTTTCTCATTCATGATTTTATTAGTCTGAGTCTTTTCTCTCTTCTTTTTAATAAGGTTGGCTAATGATTTATCTATCTTTAATTCTTTCAAAGAACCAACTACTGGTTTTGTTGATCTGTTCCACAGTTCTTCTGGTCTCTATTTCCTCGAGTTCTGTTCGAATCTTTATTAATTATCTTTTCCTGTGGTGTGTAGGATCTATTTGCTGTTTCCTCTCCAGCTCCTTTAGGTGCAAGGTTAGCTTTTGTATTTGAGTTCTTTCCAGTTTTTGGATGGATGCTTGTATTGGGATGTATTTCCCCCTCAGGACTGCTTTTGCTGCATCCCAAAAATTTTGAATGGTTGTGTCTTCATTCTCTTTAGTGTCCATGAATCTTTTCAATTCTTCCCTCATTTCCTGGTTGACCCCTTCTTGTTTTAGCAGGAGGGTCCTTAACCTCCACGTGTTTGAAATCCTTCCAAACTTCTTCTTGTGATTTAGTTCTAGTTTCAAAGCATTATGGTCTGAAAATATGCAGGGTACAATACCAATCTTCTTTTATCAGTTTGGACCTGATTTGTGACCCATTATGTGGTCTATTCTGGAGAATGTTCCATGTGCACTTGAGAAGAATATGTATTCAGTTGCGTTTGGATGTAAAGTTCTGTAAATATTTGTGAAATCCATATGGTCCAGTGTATCATTTCAAGCTCTTGTTTCTTTGGAGATGTACTTAGAAGACCTGTTGATTGTAGAAAGTGCTATATTGAAGTCACCAAGTATAAGTGTATTATTTTGTAAGTATGTCTTAACTTTGATTATTAATTGATTGATATACTTGGCAGCTCTCACATTCGGGACATGACTATTCACGATTGTTAGGTCATCTTGTTGGATAGATCCTTTAAGTATGATATAGTGTCCCTCTTCATCTCTTACTAGTCTTTGGGACAAACTTTAGTTTATCTGATATAAGGATGGCTACCCTGATTTCTTTTGAGTACCATTTGAATGGTATATTGTTCTCCAGCTTTTTATTTTCAGGCTCTAGGGTTCCTCATGTCTAAAATGAGTTTGTTATAGACAGCAAATAGATGGGTCTTGCATTTTTATCTAGTCTGAAACCCTGTGCTTTTTTATGGGGTCATTAGGCCCATTAATATTCTGAGTTACTATTGAAAGATATGAATTTATTGTCATCGGAATACCTATTCAGTCGCTGTTTTTGTGGATTGTTTCCTTGGGCTTCCTCTTTCTTTTACAGAGTCCCCCTTAATATTTCTTGCAGAGGTAGTTTGGTGGTCACATATTCTTTCAGTTTCTGCCTATCTTGGAAGCTCTTTATCTCTCCTTCTTTTCTGAATGACAGCTTTGCTGAATAAAGTATTCTTGGCTGCAGGTTCTTCTCATTTAGGACCCTGAACATATCTTGTGAGTCCTTTCTGGCCTGCCAGGTCTCTGTGGAGGGGTCTGCTGTTATCCTAATACTTCTCCACATAAATTTTAGGTATTTATTTGCTCTTGCTGCTTTAAGGATCTTCTCTTTATCTTTGGAATTTGCACGTTTCACTATTAAATGTCGACGTGTTGTTGAGCTGTTTGTATTGATTTTAGGGGGGATCTCTCTATCTCCTGGATCTGAATGCCTGTTTCCCTTCCTGTGTTAGAGAAGTTCTCAGCTATGATTTGTTCAAAAATACTTTCTGGTCCCCTGTCCATTTCAGCACCCTTGGGAACCCCAACTGAATGTAGATTTTTCCTTCTGAGGCTGTAATTTATTTCCCTTAACCTATCCTTATGATCTTTTATTTGTTTTTCTCTTTTTTCCTCAGCTTCCTTCCTTGACATCAACTAGTCTTCAGGTCACTCACTCGTTCTTCTACCTTGTTAACCTTCATCATTAGGACCTCCAGTTTCGATTGCATCTCATTTAATTGATTTTTATTTTCGGCCTGATTAGATCTGAATTCTGCAATCATGAAGTCTCTTGAATCCTTTATGCTTTTTTCTCGAGCCACCTGTAGCTTTACAATAGTGCTTCTGAATTGGCTTTCTGACATTGAATTTTAATCCAATTTTTCTAACTCTGTGGGAGAGAGGACTATTTCTGATTCTTTCTTTTGAGGTGAGTTTTTCCTTCTAGTCATTTTCCTCAGTGCAGAGTGGGTAAAAACAAGTTGTATTGGAAAATGGAGAAAGAGAGAAGTAACGGTGGGGAGGAGCAAACAGAAAACAAAAAACAAGGGCGAGTATCCTCTGATTCTATATACTGTAAATCCCTCGACTTACCCTGGAACTTTCCAGTGCTGCTTGTTCAATAACTTGATTTCCCCCTGTCCTTCTAGCTGGTCTCCTGGGGGAGAGGTCTGTTGTGCTGATTCTCGGGTGTGTGCACCTGGGGGAGGTGCAAAGCCCGCTGGCAGGTGCATGGCTCAGTGGGAGCTGTTTATCCTGTGAGGTCTGTGCTCAGTCCCAGGTACAAGGCAACACCATGAGGAGGAACAACAGTGGCGGTGGTCAGCTCTCCAACTCTGGAGTCAGCTCCTGCAGTAACTACCACAGCTCCCAGACATTGAGGAACACACAAAGAGATGGAAAATATTCCATGCTCATGGCTTGGAAGAATTAATATTGTGAAAACGTGTATGCTACCCAGGGCAATTTACACATTTAATACATTTCCTATCAAAATACCACGGACTTTCTTCAGAGAGTTGGAACAAATCATCTTAATATTTGTGTGGAATCAGAAAAGACCCCACACAGTCAGGGGAATATTAAAAAGAAAACCAGAGCCGGGGGCATCACAATGCTGGATATCTAGTTGTACTACAAAGCTGTGATCACCAAGACAATGTGGTACTGGCACAAAAACGGACACCTAGATCAATCGAACAGAATAGAGAACCTAGAAATGGGCCCTCAACTAATATTTGTCAACTAATATTTGACAAAGCAGGAAAGACTATCCATGGACAAAAGGACAGTCTCTTCAATAAATGGTGCTGGGAAAATTGGACAGCCACATGCAGAAGAATGAATCTAGACCATTCTCTAACACCATACTACAAAGATAAACTCAAAATGGTTGAAAGATCTAGATGTGAGACAAGATTCCATCAAAATCCTGGAGGAGAACCCAGGCACACCATTTTTGAACTTGGCCACAGCAGCTTCTTGCAAGATACCTCTATGAAGGCAAGGCAAACAAAAGCAAAAATGAACTATTTAGACCTAATCCAGATAAAAAGCTTCTGCACAGCAAAGGAAACAGTCAAAAATAAAAAAAAAAAAAAATAAATAAAAAAAAAAAATAAAAAAAAAAATAAAAAAAAAAAAAAAAAAAGGAAACAGTCAAAAATACTAAGACAACCTACAGAATGGGAGGAGATATTTGCAAATGACCTATGGGATAAAGGACTAGTATCCAAGATCTATAAAGAACTTACTAAACTCAACACCCAAGAAACAAACAATGCAATCATGAAATGGGCAAAGACATGAACAGAAGTTTCACCAAAGAAGACATACACATGGCCTGCAAGCACATGAGAAAATGATCTACATCACTTGCCATCAGGGAAATAGAAATCCAAACCACAATGAGATACCACCTCACACCAGTGAGAATTGTGAACATTAACGAGACAGGAAACAACAAATTTTGGAAAGGATGTGGAGAAAGGGGAACCGTCTTGCAGTGTTGGTAGGAATGTGAACTGGTACAGCTACTCTGGAAAACTGTGTGGAGGTTACTCAGATAGTTAAAAGTAGAGCTACCCTACTACCCAGCAATTGCACTGCTGGAGATTTACCCCCAAATTTATGCATTTACAGATGCAGTGAAAAGCCGTGGCACCTGCACCCTAATGTTCATAGCAGTAATGTCCACAATAGCTAAACTGTGCAAGGAGCCTTAGTGTCCATCGAAAGATGAATGGATAAAGAAGATGTAATATATATATATATACAATGGAACATTACTCAGCCATTAGAAACAATGAATACCCTCCATTTGTTTCAACATGGATAGAAATGAGGCATTATGCTGAGTGAAGTAAGTCAATCAGAGAAGGACAATCATTAATGGTTTCAGTCATACAGGGAATATAAAAATAGTGAAAGGCATTATAGGGGAAAGGAGAGAAAATGAGTGGGAAAAATCACAGAGGGTTACAAAGGATGAGAGACTCCTAACTCTGGGAAATGAACAAGGGGTAATGGATGGGTTTTGGGTTGGGTGATGGGGTGACTGGGTGACAGGCAGTGAGGAGGGCACGTGACGGGATAAGCACTGGTTTTAATATTATAGGTTTGCAAATCGAACTCCAATAACAAAATATGGAAAAAATATGATTTGTCTGATATAAGGATTGCCACCCCTGCTCTTTTTTGATGTCCATTATCATGATAAATGATTTTCTACCACTCACATTCAATTTGCAGGTGACTTTGGGTCTAAAATGAGTCTCTTGAAGATAGCATATCAATACAATTTGCTTTTTTATCCAATTTGATATCCTATGTATTTTGATTGGGGGCATTTAGCCCATTGTCATTCAGAGTAACTATTGAAAGATGTAAATTTAGTGCCATTTTAGTATCTGTAAAGTTATGTTTCTGTAAATTGTCTCTGTTCCTTTTTTGACCTATATTACTTTTTGTCTATATTTCTCTTTGCTTAAAGCTCCCTTTCAATAATGAGGAGCTGGTTTGGTTATCACAAATTTTTTATTTATGCTTGTTCTGGAAGCTTTTTTCTCTCTTTCTATTTTGGACATCCTAGCTGAATAAAGTATTCTTGGCTGCATATTTTTTCTCATTTAGCGCCCTGAATATATCTTTATAGTCCTTTCTGGTGTGCTATATCTCTGTCAGTAGATCTGTTGCAAGTATAATGTTTCTATCCCTGTATTTTATGGACCTCTTCTCCCAAGCTACTTTCAATATTTTCTCTGTCTCTAAGATTTGCAAGGTTCAGTATTATATGTCAGGCTGTTGATCTATTTTTATTTATTTTTGAGGGTGTTCTCTGTGCCTCATGGACCTGCATGCCTATTTCCTTCTCCAGGTTATGGAATTTCTCTGCTATAATGTGTTCCAACATACCTCCTGTCCCTCTCTCTCTTTCCTTTTCTTCTGAGATTCCAATTATTCTAATGTTTCAGTTTATGGTATCACTTGTCTCTGGAATTCTCCCATCATGATATAGTACTTGTTTACCTCTATTTCTTTTTTTTTTTTTTTAGTTAAGTGAAATCTTTTTTTAATAAATTTATTTTTTATTCGTGTTCAATTTGCCAACATATAGAATAACACCCAGTGCTCATCCCGTCAAGTGCCCACCTCAGTGCCCGCCACCCAGCCACCCCCACCCCCTGCCCTCCTCCCCTTCCACCACCCCTAGTTCATTTCCCAGAGTTAGGAGTCTTCCATGTTCTGTCTCCCTTTCTATACACTAACAATGAGACTGAAGAAAGGGAAATTAAGGAGTCAATCCCATTTAAAATTGCACCCAAAAGCACAAGGTACCTAGGAATAAACCTCTATTTCTTGTTTTCGTTTTTTTTTTTTTTTAATTGCATTGACTAGGACTTGCAGGGCTATGTTGAATAAAAGTGGCAAGGGTGAGGATCTTTGTCTTTTTCCTTATCTTTAAAAAAAGATTTCATTTATTTATTTGATAGAGAATGAGTGGTAGGGAGGGGCAGAGGGAGAGAGAGAGAGAGAGAGAGAGAGAGGCACACTCCCTGCTGAGCAGAGCACCCAGCGCAGGGCTGGATCCTAAGACTCAGAAATCATGACCTGAGCCAAAGGCAGATGCTTAACTGACTGAGCCATCCTGGCACCCCTCTTTTTCTTTATCTTAGAGGAAAAGCTTTTAGCTAATTATTGTCCAGGATAGCAGCATAGAACCTCCTTATCTCACCTGTGGAATGAGTCCACAATTACTCTTGAAGCAATTCCTTCTGAAGGAAATACAGCAACCAGCTGAATGATTCCTACACATCAGGCAAGTAAGAAAATACCCACATTATTCCACATTGAAATGAGTAAGACAGGCTGAAACACACTTTTGTTACAAACTCCACCACCATTGGGAGGGAACTCCAACCTTCCACTTGTCCCCTGAGGAGCAAAGATTTCAGCTAGGTTCACATCTAGCACCCCAACTTTAAAAACTTTTATATAAGAGTTGAGATCCCAAAATGCCAGTTGTATAAGCCAATGATGCTTGTGTCTGTGAGATCTGCAAGTTTAGGAAATAAAGAAACAATTATTAAGGGGTCCATGAAGACTATCTGTGGCTCTTTCCAGGTCTCAGCACAGAGGGAGCAGGCAAAAAATTCCCATCTCTCAGTCTTTCCCTGAAAGATGCCTATTTGTACATTTTTAAACTAACTCCCTGGTAGTACCCAGACTTATAATATAACATGTATCCAGAAGTTAACTGTGATCATTGCTGAAGACCAGTGAAGGCAACAGACACCACCTCTGCCTCTCATCTGAGTCACTCTCAAACTGCCAAATCTCCCTGTAGGAATCTTGTGCACATGTCTGGAATTCCAATGTTTCTGGCTGCTTTCAAGTGATGGATCCCTAGATTGACTTGCTCTGATACCCAAAGGGATCACATTCATATTCTCACAGGACTATCAAACAAGGAAACAGGTCTTAGTTGGGTTTACATGCCAGGGTTTGGCACAGAGGAAGCAGACAGAAATGCCCATCTCCCAGTCTTTCCTTGAATGACATCTATATACTTAAAAGCTGCTGCCTGGTAGTTAGGCTTCTAATTTAGTATGCATCAAGGGGGTGACTACAATCCACCTTAAAGGTGAGTAAAGCCTTTCCTTATGCCTATAGTGCACCCCAAATCACCACTCTTTCCCTGGAAGGAGTCTACACACACATCTGGAATTCCAGATTGTGAGGCCATCAGACAAGGGTCAGGCCCTTCGATCACCTGGCCAATAGCCAAGGGGTTTGCATTCACAAGTGCCACAAGACTTTAGGAAAAAATACATGCAGTTCTTATTGAGCACAGGATCACCTTACCCTCCCCACTCATGATTATACACCTGAGTCAAGAGAAGAGAAGGCAAGCAAAAAATCTCATCTCCCAGTTTCTTCCTGGAAGGTCTGTAATAGCATACTTTCCCATCTGCTGTATGAGGGTTCAGTTTCCAATCAGTCTGCACCTAGATGCTGACTGCAATCTTTAACTTGAGGACACTGACAGGTCTTGGCATACCTTCAACTACGGACCACTAAAAACAAAGAAGTCAGATTAGACAATCAAAAAGGCTTGAAAGGCAACCAAGATTTCAGTCTGGGCTAATCAATAATAGTCATTTCCTGTATCAATACTGGGTAATGTGGTTGTTTAGTCTAATGCAAAGAAACCAATAGAAATATTTAAATAAAATGAAGAAATGGAAAAATGTGTACCAAAGAAACAAAAATATAAAATTCCCAGAACAGATCTTAATGAAATGGAGATGTGATTTAACTGATAAAGATTTCAAAAGAGTGAACACAAATATTCTCACTGAAGTCAGGAGAACAATGTATGAAGAAAGTAAGAATTTCAACACAGGTATAAAAAATATAAGAAAGTACCAAACAAAAATAACAGAGTTGTAGAATATTATAACTGAATTGGAATATTCAACATAGGTGTAACAACAGACTAGATCAGGTGAAAGAAAGGATCAGCGAACTTGAAGACAGAGCAGTGAAATTCATCCAATTAGAGGGTCAAAAAGGAAAAAAAATGATGAATAGTAAAGATAGCTTAAAATATTTGTGGTAAACTAGTAAGAGGACCAGTATATGCATTATATGGATTCCAGAAGAATAGAGAGAAAAGGGTAGAAAGCTTAATTTTAAAAAAAATGACTGAAAACTTCCCTTCTCTGGAGGGAAAAGCAGACATCCAGATTCAGAAAGTCCAGAGAGTTCCAAAAGCAATGAATCCAAAAAGACACATTTAAGATATATTATGAAATTATCAAAAGAGTGGTGTCTTAAAAGCAGCAAGAGAAAAACAATTTACTATGTGCAAGGGAATCTCCATAAGTCTATCAGCAGATTTTTCATCATGCAAATTACTCACATATTTATATGTTAAAATCATGAGGTCACACTGAAAATCCCAATTATAAGTCAGTCCTCTTTTTTTCTAGTGTTTTATTTTTTAGTTTGCTATTCTTTCTTCCACAATGAGAAACCTGGTTCCTTGAATCACTAACATATTTACTAATTTGCTCAGTCCTATCTAATATCTAATATCTAAGATATTTTCAGATAGTTTGAGTAAATTGTTATAATAAACAGAAATAATTTTTCAGAAATTATTTGCACTTTTCTACCAAACCCCTACTTTATAGACTGTCATACTCTTCCTTCCTTCCTTTCTTCCTTTTCATTTCAGTGCGGTTATGTAATTCATTGGAAATACAGTTAGATTTATTTATTGTTTACTTTCAGTTTTTTTAAATTAATTTTTATTGGTGTTCAATTTACCAACATACAGAAAAACACCCAGTGCTCATCCCGTCAAGTGTCCCCCTCAGTGCCCGTCACCCACTCACCCCCACCCCCCGCACTTCTCCCCTTCCACCACCCCTAGTTCATTTCCCAGAGTTAGGAGTCTTCATGTTCTGTCTCCCTTTCTGATATTTCCCACACATTTCTTCTCCCTTCCCTTATATTCCCTTTCACTATTATTTATATTCCCCAAATGAATGAGAACATACACTGTTTGTCCTTCTCTGATTGACTTACTGCACTCAGCATAATACCCTCCAGTTCCATCCACGTTGAAGCAAATGGTGGGTATTGGTCATTTCTAATGGCTGAGTAATATTCCATTGTATACATAAACCACATCTTCTTTATCCATTCATCTTTTGATGGACACCGAGGCTCCTTCCACAGTTTGGCTATTGTGGACATTGCTGCTAGAAACATCGCGGTGCAGGTGTCCCGGCGTTTCATTGCATCTGAATCTTTGGGGTAAATCCCCAACAGTGCAATTGCTGGGTTGTAGGGCAGGTCTATTTTTAGACTTTGAGGAACCTCCACACAGTTTTCTTTTTTTTTTTTTTAAATTTTATTTATTTATGATAGTCATACAGAGAGAAAGAGAGAGAGGCAGAGACACAGGCAGAGGGAGAAGCAGGCTCCATGCACCGGGAGCCCGACGTGGGATTCGATCCCGGATCTCCAGGATCGCGCCCTGGGCCAAAGGCAGGCGCCAAACCGCTGCGCCACCCAGGGATCCCTCCACACAGTTTTCCAGAGTGGCTGCACCAGTTCACATTCCCACCAACAGTGTAAGAGGGTGCCCTTTTCTCCGCATCCTCTCCAACATTTGTGGTTTCCTGCCTGGTTAATGTTCCCCATTCTCACTGGTGTGAGGTGGTATCTCATTGTGGTTTTGATTTGTATTTCCCTGATGGCAAGTGATGCGGAGCATTTTCGCATGTGTATGTTGGCCATGTCTATGTCTTCCTCTGTGAGATTTCTCTTCATGTCTTTTGCCCATTTCATGACTGGATTGTTTGTTTCTTTGGTGTTGAGTTTAATAAGTTCTTTATAGATTTTGGAAACTAGCCCTTTATCTGATATGTCATTTGCAAGTATCTTCTCCCATTCTGTAAGTTGTCTTTTAGTTTTGTTGACTGTATCCTTTGCTGTGCAAAAGCTTCTTATCTTGATGAAGTCCCAATAGTTCATTTTTGCTTTTGTTTCTTTTGCCTTCGTGGATGTATCTTGCAAGAAGTTACTGTGGCCGAGTTCAAAACGGGTGTTGCCTGTGTTCTCCTCTAGGATTTTGATGGAATCTTGTCTCACATTTAGATCTTTCATCCATTTTGAGTTTATCTTTGTGTATGGTGAAAGAGAGTGGTCTAGTTTCATGCTTCTGCATGTGGATGTCCAATTTTCCCAACACCATTTATTGAAGAGACTGTCTTTCTTCCAATGGATAGTCTTTCCTTCTTTATCAAATATGAGTTGACCATAAAGTTCAGGGTCCACTTCTGGATTCTCTATTCTGTTCCATTGATCTATGTGTCTGTTTTTGTGCCAGTACCACACTGTCTTGATGACCACAGCTTTGTTTCCTGCTTTGTTAATGTTCCCCATTCTCACTGGTGTGAGGTGGTATCTCATTGTGGTTTTGATTTGTATTTCCCTGATGGCAAGTGATGCAGAGCATTTTCTCATGTGCTTGTTGACCATGTCTGTCTTCCTCTGTGAGATTTTTGTTCATGTCTTTTGCCCACTTCATGATTGGATTGTTTGTTTCTTTGGTGTTGAGTTTAATAAGTTTTTTATAGATCTTGGATACTAGTCCTTTATCTGATAGGTCATTTGCAAATATCTTCTCACATTCTGTAGGTTGCCTTTTAGTTTTGTTTACTATTTCTTTTGCTGTGTTTTCCCCTTCCCATTCTTTTTGATTTTTTTTTAATGTGTAGTACATTAACATGTTTCCCAAAGTAAAACTATGCAAAGGGTTATATTCTGAGAAGTATCACTGCCACCCATATCCATTTCATCTTATATTTTTTCCTTTCTTTTTTTAAGATTTCATTTTTTTATTCATATAAAAGAGAGAGAGAATGAGAGAGAGAGAGAGAGAGAGAGAGAGGCAGAGACATAGATAGAGGGAAAAGCAGACTCCCTGCAAGGAGCCTGATGTGGAGTTTAATCCAGAACCGCAGGATCACGTCCTGAGCCGAAGGCAGACACTCAACAGGTGAGCCACACAGGCTTCCCCCACTTTTTCCTTTCAACACATCTTTTCTAGATAACCAACATTACTGTTTTTAAATTTATCTCTCTTGTTATTTGTAAAGATACACACACACACACACACACACATGCTTTCTTATTTTCATTTTTTTCTTACACAAAGACAATATGCTATATATGGTCTTTTAAACTTTGCTTTTTCACTTAATCATATTCCATATAAATTATTCTATATTAGTTCATAAAATTTTTGCCCATCCTTTTGTATATCACAGAATACTGCATTCCTCTATTGTATATGTATACCATATTTTATTTAACCAACCTCCTATGGTTAAATAATTTAGGTAGTTCTCAGTATTTTTAAATCACAAATAATGATCCAAATAATCTATTCTTATGTACTTTTATATTGTTGGAGGTAATCCTCAAGGTAAATTCCTAGAAGTGAGATTGCTGTGTGTCATGAACTAAATTGTATCTCTTCTACCATAAATTCATATGTTGAAGCCCTAACCTCCCTTGTCATTGTACATGTACATAGAGCCATTAAGGAAATGAGGGTTAAATGAGGTAAAAAAAAAAAAAAAGGTGAGACCCTAATCCCATGTAACTGGTGTCTTATAAGAAGAGCTGGAGGCACCAGAGCTTGCTCTCTAGGACACAGCAAAAGTTCACCATATGCAAGACAGGGAAATAGGGCTCACCAGAAACCCACTATGCTGGCAACTTGGTCTTAGAATTACTGCCTCCAGAAGTGTGAGAAAATAATTTTCTGTTGTTTAAATCACTCAGTCTTGTGGTATTTTTTATGGGAGCCAAAGCAGATTACTATACTGGGTCAATGAGTAAATGAAAATGTCACTTTCTTAGTATTGTAGATTTCCCTAAAAGAGGTTGAACTATTTGCATTCTTAAAATTGGTGTTTGAGAGTGCCTTTCCCCCCACATCCTCACCAACTGTGTACATTGTTAAAGTTTTGGATTTTACCAATTGAATGGGTGAGAAATGGTATCTCAGTGTAGTTGTAATTTGAATTTTTATAAATACTCAGTGTAGTTGTAAAAGTGTAGTTGTAGCTTTTCATATACTCAGAGTCATGCTTATATCTCCTTTCATGAATTTTCTACTCATGTCTTTTCCTAATTTTTCTGTAAAATTTTGGTCTTTTCTCTCTCTAACTTTAAAAGATCTTCATACATTTGGGATATTAGCTCTTTATCTGCTACAATATTTGTTTCCAGGTTCTGATTTATATTTTGATTTTAATTATGGTAATTATTGTTATAAAAAAGTTTTTTTAAAAATAGATTTTATGTGAGCTCTGGATTTTGGGTCATTGGGAAAAATTCTAAAGCATTTCTCTATACTCCAGTTATAGATGAATTTATCATATATTCTTCTAGTACCTGTATATTATTTTAAAAAAAATGTTATTTATTTATTCATGAGAGATACAGAGAGAGAGGCAGAGACACAGGCAGAGAGAGAGAGAGGCAGAGAGAGAGAGAAGCAAGCTCCATGCAGGGAGCCTGACATGGGACTCGATCCCGGGTCTCCAGGATCACACCATGGGCCGAAGGCAGGCGCCACACCACTGAGCCACCCAGGCGTCCTAGTACCTGTATATTAATGCTTACTTTTGCGTTTAAGTATTTGATCCATGTGAAGTTTATCCTTGTGTGAGACAATAATCTGATTTTATAATTTTGTAAAATGATTATCCAGTTGTTACAACACATATATTAAAAACACTATCATTTCCCCAGTGATTTGAGATTTTACTTTAACCATATAAAACCTTTCTATCTCATTGGGTCTATTCCCGAACTTTCTCTTCTATTCTATTGATGTATTTATTCATAGATCAGTATAATAGTGCATATATTATAGCAGCTTTGTAGTATACCTAATATCTGGTAGTGGAAATACCTCTTCATATACCTATTTTTAAATTTTTTCTTAATGATTCTTGTATTTTTATTGTTCTATGTAAACTTTAGAATCAACTTCTCTATGTCAATAAAAACTTCATTTGGATTTTTACTGGGGAGATATTAAATTTATATGTTATTTTATGGTAAATTTATATTTTAATGGCATTGAGATGACAACTCAAACAATGGATACTTATTCATTTGTTCAAGTCAATTCTATGCCTTTTAGGAGTGTCTTCACACAGGTTTCTTTCACATAGGTTTTCAATATGTCATTGTAAGGTTAATACTAAACATTGTATCCTTTTTGTTATTACAAATGGGATTGTCTAATTTTGAAAATACTTAAGAGATTATTAATGTGTATATTAATGTGATAGAATTTTTTCAATACTGAAAATTAAAGGCTATTTTTAGCAACAAAAATTAGTACAGTATCATCATTATGAATGCTCATTTAATTTTTTGAAATTTAAATTCCAGTTAAAAGGGGTAGTGGAAGGGGATGTGGGCTGGGGGATGGGGTGACTGGGTGACAAGCACTGAGGGGGCACTTGACAGGATGAGCACTGGGTGTTATACTATATGTTGGCAAATCGAACTCCAATAAAAATATACAAAAAATATAAATTCCAGTTGACATACAGTGTAATATTACTTTCAGGTGTACAATACAGTGATTCAACACTTCCACACAGAGCCTGGTTTTATCACAACAAGTGCACTTGAAAAGACATTTTCCCCCCACTGGATTCTCTTTCCTGCTTTGTCAAAAATTGACCATATAACTGGGACCTCATTTCTGGCTTTCCTATTGCATTCCATTGATCTATGTGCCTATTTTTATGCCCATTTCGTACTGTTTTGATCAGTACAACTTTGTAATATAACTCAAAGCCTGGAATTATGATGCCTCCATCGTTGCTTTTCTTTCCAAGGTTGCTTTGGCTATTTGAGGTCTTTTGTGGTTCCAAACAAATTTTAGGATTGTTGGTTCAAGCTCTTTGGAAAATGCTATTGGTATTTTCATAAGGATTGTATTAAACATAGATTGCTTTTGGTAGTATAAACATTTTAATAATATTCGTTCTTCTAATCCATGAGTATGGAATGTCTTTCCATTTCATTGTGTCATCTTCAATTTCTTTCATTAGTTTTATAGTTTTCACAGTACAAAATTTTACCTCTTTTGTAAGGCTATTCCTAAGTATCTTATTGTTTTTGACGCAACTCTAAGTGGGATTATTTCCTTAATTTCTTTCTATTGTTTCATTATTGGTATATAGAAATGCAACAGATTTCTGTGTGTTGATTTTGTATCCTGAGAGTTTACTGAATTTGTTTATCAGTTGTAGCAGGCTTTTTTGATGATGTCTTTAGGGTTTTCCATATATAGTATTGTGTCTTCAGCAAGTAGTAAAAATTTGACTCCTTCCTTGCCAATTTGGATGCCTTTATTCTTTTTATTGCCTGAATGCTGTGGCTAAGACTTCCAATCCTATGTTAAAGAACTGTGGTGAGAATGGACATCCCTGTCTTTTTCCTAACCATAGAGGAAAAGCTCTGTTTTTGCCCATTGAGGATTATATTAGCTGTGGCTTTTTCATAGATGGCCTTTATTATGTTGAGGTATAGTCTCTCTAAACATACTTTGTTGAGGGTTTTTATCATGAATGGGTGTTGTACTTTGTCAAATGCTTTTTCTACATCCTTTGAAATGATCACATGGTTCTTACCCTTTTTTAAGTTTATGTGATGTATCATATTGTTTGATTTGTGACTATTGAACAACACTCACAGCCCAGGCATAAGTCCCACTTGATCGTGGTGAATGATTTTTTAAATTTATTGTTGGATTCAGTTTGCTAGCATTTCATTATGAATTTTTGCCTCCTTGTTCATCAGGGATATTGGCCTGTAGTTCTCTTTTTTTGTAAAGTATTTACCTGATTTTGCTATCAGGGCAATGCTGGTGGAGTTTGGAATAGACCATCAACTTAATATAGCTTGCTGTATGCAGAATACATAGAATAGAATGAGTTTGGAAGTTTTCCTTCCTTTTCTAGTTTTTGGATAGTTTGAGAATAGGTATTAAAGCTCCTTTAAATGTTTGGTAGATTCATTTGTGAAGCCATCTTGTCCTGGACTTCTGTTTGTTGGGAGTTTTTGATTACTGATTCAATGGCTTTGCTGGTTATCATTGTGTTCAAATTTTCTATTTCTTCACTTTTCGGTTTTGGTAGTTTGTATGTTTCTAGGAATTTATCCATTTCTTCTAGGGTGTCCAATTTTTTGGCATATTTTTCTCATAATCTTCTATAATTGTATTTCTGTGATGTTGCTTATTATTTCTCCTCTCTTACTTGTGATTTTATTTATTTTATTCCTTTCCCTTTTTTTCTTGATAAGTCTGGCTAGAGTTTAAGCAATTTTATTGATTTTTTTCAAAGAACCAAGTTCTGGTTTAATAGATCTGTTCTTTTTTTTTCTCTTTTAGTTTCTATATTGTTTATTTCTACTCTAATCTTCACTATTTCCTTCCTTTTGCTGGTTTGAGGTTTTTTTGTTCTTCATTTTCTATCTCCTTTAGGTGTAAGATTTGTTTGAGTTTTTCTTGCTTCTTGAGGTAGGCTTATGTTGCTAGAAACTTCCAATTTGAACTGCTTTTGTTGCACTCCAAAGGTTTTGGACTACTGTGTTTTCATTTTCATTTGTTTCCATGTGTTTTTGATTTCCTGGTTGGCTTACTCATTGTTTAGTAGTCTGTTGTTTAACATCCATTTATTTGTAGACTTTTCAGACTTTTTCTTGTAGTTCACTCTTGGTTTCAAAGTTTGTGGTCAGAGAAGATGCATGTTATGACTTTGATCATTTTGAATTTGTTGAGTCTTGTTTTGTGGCTTAATATGTGATTCATTCCGGAGAATGTTCCATGTGTACTTGAAAAGAAGTCATGTCAGTGGGGGTGTTAAAGCCCCCTACTATTAGTGTATTATTAATGATTAGTTCCTTTATGCTTGTTACTGTTTTATGTATCTGGGTACTCCCAGGTTGGGTACATAAATATTTACAATTGTTATGTCTTCCTGTTGTATTATTCCCTTTATTATTAAATAGTGTCCTTCTTTGTCTCATGTTACCATCTTTGTTTTAAAGTCTAGTTTGTCCAATATAAGTATTGCTATTCTTATTTTTGACACCCACTAGCATGACAAATGTTTCTCTGTCCCCTCACTTTCAATCTGCAAGTATCTTCAAGTCTCAAATGTGTTTCTGGTAGGCAGCATATAGATAAGTCTTGTTCTTTTTAGTCTATTTTGTAACCTTATGTCTTTTGATTGGAGCATTTAATCCATTTACATTCAAAGTAATTAATCATAGATGTGTATTTTTTGCCATTTTATTACTTGTTTTGTGGTTTCCTGAAGATTTCTCTAATCTTTTCTTGTCTTTCTCTCCTTCATGGCTTGCTGGTTTTCTTTATTAATCTATTTGGATGTCTTTCTCTTTATTCTTTGAATAGCTATTTGTGGTTTGTGATATATGTTTACCATTAGGTTTATGTATATAACAACTTCTGCATACAGCAGGCTATATTAAGTTGATGGTCACTTAAGTTTTAACCCATTCTTTTCTCCTTTCCTTCCCATGTTTTAGGTATATGTTATGTTTTATACTTTTTGAATTCCTTGATTGATTTTTCACAGAATTATTCATTTTTAGTGTTTTGTGTTTCCTGTCTTCATACTGTCATTTTTGGTCTCTCTTTTCTATTTAGTTTGTCCTCTTTAGTATTTCTTGCATGGCTGGATTAGTGGTTATGAACTCCTTATTTTTTATTTGTCTGGTAAACTCCTTAACTTTCTGTCTATTCTGAATGATAGCCTTACTGGATAGAGTATTGCTGGCTATAGATTTTTCCCATTTGGCACTTTGAATATATCATGACACTCCTTTCTGGCTTGGAAAGTTTCTGCTGAAAAATCTGATGATAACCTTCTATGGATTCCTTTGTATGTAACTGTCTTGTTTTCCCTTATTGCTTTTAAGGTTTTTTTCTTTTTCACTAAACTTTGCAAATTTAATTACAATATGTATTGTTATTGTTCTGCTTTTGTAGATTTTGTTGGGGATTCTCTGTGCCTCCTGGATCAGAATATCTATCTTCTTCTCCAGATTAAGGACGTTTTCTGGTATTATTCCTTCAAATAAATTTCTGTTTTTTTTCCCTCTTCTTCTGGAACTTCTATAATATGAATGTTATTACATTTGGTGGAGTCACTGAGTTCCCTCACTCTATTCTCATTTTTCATACTTCTCTTTTCTCTCTTTTGTTCAAATTGATTAATTTCAATTATTCTGTCTTTAATCACTAATTCATTCCTCTGCTTCTTCCAGCCTGCTGTTTATTCCATCAGGAATGTTTCTTTCTTTCTTTTCTTTTTTTTTTAGGAATGTTTCTTACTTTGTTTCTTGAGCCCTTTATCTCTGCTCTGTTATTCCTTATCTATGTGTTAATGGTCTCACTGATGTCCTCCACTCTTTTTTCTTTCCAAGAAGTTTCCTTATGATCATCATTTTAAAGTTTCCATCAGACGTGTTACTTATACCTGTTTCATTTAGATCTCTGGCTGTAGCCTTGTCCTATTATTTCTTTTGGGACAAATTCCTCTGTCTTCTCATTTTTTCTAAGTCTCTGTGCCTGTTTCTCTGTGTTAGGAAAGCCTGCTATTTCTCCTATACTTGAAGGTAATGGCTTTATGAAGAAGACATCCTGTAGTGCCCTCCAGTTTAGTGTCTCCTGTTCCTCAGGGCCTAGGGCATCTAAGAGCGTCTCCAATGTATACTGTGTGTGCTCTGCTGTTGTGTCCTGGACATTTCATCCTTCAGGCCAGTTGTCTACAGAGGATTTTTGCCTATTATGGGTATTGTTTGGTCTCTGGCCTGAATGTGGTGCATTTTAAGTAGGTGTGCTCTGGTCTGCTTGTGAAATGATACTTGTCACCACTGACATCAGAACCAAGGTATTGCAAAATTCCTTGGTCAGGAGATATGGTGTGGGTATGTGTTTGGGCCAGTGCTTTGGGAGAGGGGATCTGCTACACTGATACTGAAGCAAGAATGATGGGGAAGGTAGTTCCACTGGTGTGTGTGGGCATGGGGCTTGGTGTGGGCAATTTAGGTAGTGAGTGTCCATGCTGTTCTGGTTCCCACAGGTGTCTCTGTGCTTATGCTAAAGGGTTGGGGAGGGAAATGGCACTTGCCATTTCCTTTGTTACAGAAAGGGTCTCTCCATGAACATTGTCTCTTTGGGGCACACTTTGAGATGAGCAACTAACCTCTTTACTGGGTGTTTCGGGCTGTTTTCAGATCACTGTTTCCATGCTGTATGTCCATGGCCTATTTGACCTGCCTACTCTCCAAGAGCAGACCAATGTCCTCTGAGTTCTCCCAGAACCAAGTATATTGACTTTTTAAAACTCCAGACTTTAAGCCTACTTGTTTCAAGAACTCATGAAATTCAGGCCTTCTCACTTTCCAAGCCAATTGCTATGGAGATTCTAGCACTCTCCTGTGTGCTAGTTTGTCTCTCACCCTTCTCTGGAACTGTGATTCCCTCCACACTGCAGCAGCCATGATCTGTTTCTCTTCCAAACCATGTCTGCCTACTTCCTATCTTCTTTGATATACCTCTTGTCTACCTTTAGTTATGGAGTTTATTCTACCAGTCTTCTGGTAGATTTCTGGAGTGTTTAGAATGATTTGATAGATATCTAGTTGCATTTGTGGGATGAGGTGAGATTATGGTCCTCCTACTCCACCACCATCTTCCTCTCTCTTGAGTATATGTTTAATTGTATTAAAAACCTGCAAAAGTTTTTCCAAAGCTACTTAATTATTTTTTATTCCTGCCAGCAATGTATGAAAGTTTCATGTGCTGTGCACCCTCACTAGCATTTGGTATTGTCAGTTTGTTTTGTTTTTACCCTTAAGCCATTTTAATAAGTGCATAGTTATATAACATTGTGGCTTTAATTCATATCTCCCTAATGGGTATTTCTAATATTGAGCATCTTTCCATGCACTTTTTTTCAGTAGAGTATCTGTTCAAATACTTTGTCCACTGTTTTATTAGATTTGTTTTCTTATAATTAAAGTTTAAGGGCAAATGCTCTTTCTAACTATGATTTGATTACTTTAATAGATATTTGTTGTACAAATATTTTCGCTCAGAATGTAGCTTGTTTTTTATTTTGTTATCAGTGCCTTTTGATAAAATCCAATGTGCTATTTTTTTTTGGTTTGTTCTTTTTGTGTTCTATCTCAAAGATATTTGCCTAACCTGAAGTTACAAAGATTTTCTCATAAGTTTTCCTCTAGAAGATTTATAGTTTTAAGTTATAATTCATTCCCATTTCATTTTTTCCATAATGTAATGCCAAGATTTATTTATTAATTTCATGAGAGAATTTAATTGTTTTGGCACCATTTTTTGATATTACTATTCTTCTCCATTAAATTGCTTTGCCCCTTTGGCTAACATCAACTAAATATATATATATATATATATATATATATATATATATATATATATACCTAATTCTGGACTCTCTGTTATGTTACAATAACCTATATATGGGTTCTCATCAATACCAGGGTCTTTATTGCTGTAGCTTTATCGTAAGCTTTCAAATAAAGTGTATTTATGCTTCCTATCTTTTCTATGATTTCTATAACTTTGTAATTCTTTTTTCAAAAAAGATTGGTGTAGTCCATGTTCTATGATTTCCATATAAATTCTAGTATAAGCTTTCCAATTTCTGTGGTGTATCATGTTGATTGATTTGTGGATATTGAACCACTCCTGCAGCCCAGGAATAAATCCCACTTAGTCATGGTGAATAATTCTTGTAATTTACTGTTGGATTCCATTTGCTAGTATTTTATTTAAAATTTTTGTATCCACAGATTCATCAGGGATATTGGCCTGTAATTCTCCTTTTTGTTGGGGTCTTTGTCTGGTTTTGGAATCAAGGTCATGCTGGCCTTGTAGAATGAGTTTGGAAGTTTTCTTTCCATTTCTATTTCTTGGAATAGTTTGAGAAGGATAGATATTAACTCTTCTTTAAATGTCTAGTAGAAGTCCCCTGGGAAGCCAACTGGCCCTGGATTTTTGTTTGTTAGGCAATTTTTGATTACTGATTCAATTTTTTTTCTGGTTATATATCTGTTTAAATTTCCTATTTCTATGTATTTCAATTTTGGTAGCTTGTATGTTTCCAGGAATTTGTCCATTTCTTCCAGATTGCCCAGTTCATTGAAATAAAATTTTTCATAATATTATCTTATGATTATTTGAATTTCTGTAGTGTTGGTTGTTATCTCTCCTCTTTCATCATGATTTTATTTATTTGGGACATTTCTCTTTTCTTTTTGACAAGTCTGTCTAGGGATTTATCAATTTTATTAATTCTTTCAAAGAACCAGCTCTCACTTACATTTTTTTTAAAATTTTTATTTATTTATGATAGTCACAGAGAGAGAGAGAGGCAGAGACACAGGCAGAGGAAGAAGCAGGCTCCATGCACTGGGAGCCCGACGTGGGACTCGATCCCGGGTCTCCAGGATTGCGTCCTGGGCCAAAGGCAGGCGCCAAACCACTGCACCACCCAGGGATCCCCTCTCACTTACATTGATCTGTTATACTGGTTTTCATTTTTGTTTCTATATTTTATTTCCGCTCTAATCTTTATTATTTTCCTTCTTCTGCTGGCTTTACATCTTATTTGCTGTTCCTTTACTTCTTTAGGTGTAAGGTTATGTTGTGTATTTGAGACTTCTTTGCTTCTTGAGGTAGGCTTGTATTACAATATACTTCCCTCTTAGGATTGCCTTTGCTACATCCCAAAGGATTTGGACTGTCATGTTTTCATTTTCATTTGTTTCCATGTATTCTTTAAAATTTCATCTTTAATTTCCTGGTTAGCTCATTCATTCTTTAGTAGGGTTTATAGCCAATAGTCTTTTACTTCCATGTATTTGTGTTCTTTCCAAATTTTTTCTTGTGGTTGACAAGAATTGTGATCTGAAAATATGTATAGTAGGATCTTGATCTTTCTGTACTTGTTGAAGGCCAATTTATGACCAGTATGTAATCTATTCTAGAGAATGTTCCATGTGCACTCGAAAATAATGTGTATTCTGCTGCTTTAGGATGAATGCTCTGAATATATCTGTTAAGTCTATTTGGTCCAGTGTGTCTCTCAAAGTCATTGTGTTTTTGTTGATTTTCTGCTTAGATACTCTGTCAATTGATGTAAATGGGGTGTTAAATTCCCCTGCTATTACTGTATTATTATCAATGAGTTTCTTTGTGTTTATTATTAAATTGATATATATATTTTATTGCTCCCAAGCTGGAGGCATAAATATTTACAATTGTTAAATCTTCTTAATGGATAGACCCCTTAACTATGGTATAATGCCCTTCTTCATCTCTTGTGGTCTTTGTTTTAAAATCTTGTTTGTCTGTTATAAGTATGGTTACTCTTTCTTTTGATGTCCATTAGCATGATAGATTGTTCTCTATCCCCTCACTTTCAATATGCATGTGTCTTTAAGTCTAAAATGAGTCTTTGTAGGCAGCATATATATGGATCTTGTTTTTTAAATTTAAATTCAATTAGTCAACATATAGCACATCATTAGTTTAAAATGTAGAGTTTAGTTATTCATCAGTTGCACTCAGTGCTTTTTATAAATATATTATGTTACCCTATGTCTTTTGATTGGAGAATTTAGTCCATTTACATTCAGAGTGATTATTGAAATATATGAATTTAATGCCATTGTGTTACCTTTAGATTTGGTGTTTCTGGTGATGTTCTGTTACTTTCTAGTCTTTGTGGCTTTTGGTCATTTCTTCCCCATTCAGAGTCCCCATTAAAATGTCTTTCACAGCTGGTTTAGTGGTCATGAACTCCTTTAGTTTTTGTTTGTCTGGGAAACTCTTTATCCTAAAATCAACAACACAAGAAACAATGGGTGTTGGCGAGGATTTGGAGAAAGGAGAACCCTCTTGCATTGTTGGTAAGAATGTAAACTGGTGGAGCCACTGTGGACAACAATATGGAGGTTCCTCAGAAGGTTAAAAATAGAACTACCCTATGATCCAGCAATTGCACTACTAAGCATTTATCAAAGGAATACTAATTCAAAGGTATACATGCACCCTGATGTTTATAGCAACATCTACAATAGCCAAATTATGGAAACAGCTCAAATGTCCATTGACTGATGAATGGCTAAAAAATAAGTGGCATATAAATATGATTGAATATCATTCAGCCATAGAAAGAATAAAATCTTATTATTTCCAACAATATGGATGGAGCTAGATAGTATTATGTTAAGTGAAATAAGTTAGTCAGAGAAAGACAAATACCATATAGTTTCACTCATAGAATTCAAGAAACCAAACAAATGAGCAAAGGGAAAAAAAGAGAGAAAGCAAACCAAGAAACAGGCTCTTGAATACAAAGAACAAACTATGGTTATAAGAGAGCAGATGGGAAGGAGTGGGATGGCTTAAATAAGTGATGAGAATTAAGGAGTGCATTCGTTGTCATGAGCACTGGGTGTTGGATGAAATTGTTGAATCACTATAGTGTACACCTGAAACTAATATTTCACTGTATGTTAACTAACTGGAATTTAAATTAAAACTTAAAAAAATAATGGGTCAACCTTCCAGACAGAAAATAATGCAGGAAAAGTTAGACTTCAAACACTTTGACCAAATATTCCTAATAGACATATACAAAAAATTCATCCAACATCAGAAGAAAATATATTTTTCTAAATTGCTCATGAAACACACTCCTGGATAGATCATATGATAAGTCAGAAACAAAATAGCAAATTTAAGAAGTTTGAAGTCTTACCAAACATCTTTTCTGAGCACAGTGGTATGAAATTAGATCAATCACAGGAGGAAAGCTGTAAAATTTGCGAATATATGGACATTAAACACAAGCTCTTGAACCAATTGGTCAAAGCAGAAATCAAACAGGGAATAAAAAATACCCTGAAACAAATGAAACTGGAAGCACAACATAAAACATGGGATACTTCAAGAATACTTTGAGGAAGAAGTATATAGGAGTAAATGCCTACATTAAGAAAAAGGAATGCTTTTAAATAAACAACAGAACTTAACATCTCAAGAAACTAGTAAAACTAGTAAAAGAAGAAGTAGCCTTAAATTAGCAGAAGGAAGGGAAAAAACAAAGATCAGAGCAAATATAAATGAAACAGGGACTAGAAGGGCAATAGAAAAGATTAACAAAAGTGAGAGCTGTTTTTTTGAAACATTAAATAAAATTTATAAACCTTTATCTAGAGGAGGAATCAAGAGAGAAGGCTCAAATAAATAAAATCAGAAATAAAAAGGAAATTTTATAATCAGTACACAGAAATACAAAAGATCATAAAGGACTACTATGAATAATTATACTTCAAAAATGTGAAAGATTTTAAAAAGAAATAAATTCCTAGAAATATTCAATCTACCAAGACTAATTCAGGATGAAATAGAAAGTCTGAATAGAGCAATAATGGCTAAGAAGATTGATTCAGTAATTAAAACACAACATAGAAAAGGCCAAACCAGATGGTTTCACTAATTAATTCTACATTTAAAGAATAATTAATGTGAACTTTTTTCAAATGTTTCCCAAAAAATTGTAGAAGAGGGAGACTTCTGGGTGGCTTAGTGGTTGAGCATCTGCCTCTGGCTCAGGTTGTGATCCTGGGGTCCTGGGATCTAGTCTCACATCAGGGCCCCTGCAGGGGGATTCTCCTTCTGCCTATGTCTCTGCCCCTGTCTCTCATGAATAGATAAATAAAAACTTTAAAAAAATTGTAGAAGAGGGAACACTCTTAATTCATTTTAAGAGGCCAAGTTTACCTTGATACAAAGCCGGACAATGACACTGTAAGAAAACTACAGACCAATATCCATAACCAATATCCCTGATGAATACAGATGCAAAAATTATGAACAAAATTTTAGTAAAATGAATTCAACAGCATGCCAAAAGATAATACACCATGACCAAGTGAGATTTATACCTGGGAATCAAGGATGGTTCAACATACACAAATCATTAAATGTGATACATCACATTAATATGATGGAAGATAGGGGCAGCCCAGGTGGCTCAGCGGTTTAGCACCACTTTCCGCCCAGAACCTGATCCTGGAGACCCGGGATCGAGTCCCGCATTCCACATTGGGCTCCCTGCATGGAGCCTGCTTCTCCTTCTGCCTGTGTCTCTGCCTCTCTCTCTTTCTCTCTCGCTCTCTCATAAATTAATTAATTAATTAATTAATTAATAAAATCTTTAAAAAATAAGATGAAAGATAAAATTATGATTGATTCAATAGATGCAAAAAACACATTTCACAAAATACAACTCTCTTCTGTGATAAAAACACTCAACAAATTGAATATAGAAGTAACATACTTCACGGTAAAGAGCATATATGACAAATCCACAGGTAACACGCTCAGTAAGGGTTTTAACCTTTTTGTCTAACACCAGGATTAAGACAACTGTGCCTTCTTTCACTACTCCTATTCAATATGGTACTGGAAATCCAACTCATAGCAATAAGGCAAGAAAAAAACAAAAGACATCCTAATTGGAAAGAAAAAAGTAAAATCATCTTTGCTTTCAGGTGGTATGCTTTAAATATAGAAAATCCTGAAGACTCCACCAAAAACTGCTAGAACTAATCAAGGAAACAGTATGGTTGCAGGATACAGAATCAGCATACAAAGATCAGTTGCATTTCTATACACCAACAACTATCAGAAAGAGAAATTAAGAAAACAAACCCATTTACAATAGTATCAAAAGCAATATAATACTTAGAAATAAATTTAACCAAGGAGGTGAAAGATCTGTACACTGAAAACTATAAGACCTTGATAAAGAAATTGAAGAGAAAACAAAAAGAAAGAGATTTTGTGTTCACGGATCAGAAGAATTAATATTACTTAAATATCCATACTATGCAAAGCCATCTAGACATCTGACAATCCCTATAAAAATTACAATTACAGTTTTCACAGAAATAGAAAAAATATTCTAAAATTGGTATAAAGTCACCAAAGGTCCTACATGGCCAAAGAAATCCTGATTTTAAAAAAAGAACAAAATTGGACATATACCTCCTCCTTTCAAGCTATATTACAAAGCTTTAGTGTCAAAAGATTATGGTACTTGCATAAAAATAGACTGTAGACCAATGGAATAGGATTGAGATCCAAAAAATAAACCATTGCATAGTCAACTAACATTTGACAAAGGAGCCAAGATTACTAATGGAAAAAGGATAGTCTCTCTTAAATAAATAGTGCTAGGGAAACTGGATAACCTCCTGCAGAAGAATGAAATTAGATTTTTATTTTGCACCACTCACAAAAAGTAACTTGAAATGGATTAAATACTTATTTTTTAAGATTTTAATTATTTATTTATGAAAGACACAGAAAGAAGGCAGAGACATAGGCAGAGGAAGAAGCAGACTTCCTGCAGGGAGCCTGCTGTGAAACTTGATACTGGAACTCTGGGATCACGCACTGAGCCAAAGGCAGATCCTCAACCGGTGAGCCACCCAGGAGTCCCTGAAATGGATTAAAGATTTAAAAGATATGAAACTGTGAAACTCCCAGAAGAAAACAGGGAAAAAGCTTCTTGACATTGGTCTTGGCAATATTTTTTTCACAGATACTACACACAAAAAAAGCAATAAAAGCAAATTAAAAAAAAAAAGAGTGGGAATACATCAAGCAAAAAAGCCTGTGCACAGCCAAAATATGAACAAAATAAAAAGACAAACTACATAATGGTACAGAATATTTGCAAACCACAGAAGTGATAAGTCGTTGGTCTCTAAGATGCATAAAGAAGTCATAACTCAATAGCAAAATAAAATGAAATACAAAAATGTATGGACAATCTGAATATTTTTCCAAAAAAGACATACAAGCATTTAACAGGTATAGGAACAGATGCTCATCATCACTAGTCAACAGAAAATGCAAATCAAAACCCTAATGAGGGGATCCCTCGGTGGCTCAGCGGTTTAGCACCTGCCTTCGGCCTAGGGCATGATCCTGGAGTCCTGGGATGGAGTCCCCTATCAGGCTCCCTGCATGAAGCCTGGTTCTCCTTCTGCCTGCGTCTCCATTTCTCTCTCTCTGTGTCTCTCATGAATAAATAAATAAAATCTTAAAAAAAACACAATAAGATATAACCTCACACATATTAGAATGGCTATCACCAAAAGCTCAAAAGATAGAAAATATTGGCAAGAATATGGGGGGAAAAGAACCCTTTTGCAGTTTGTGAGAACAGAAAATTGGTATATCCACTATGGAAAACAGTATGAAAGTTCTTTAAAAAAATCAAAAATAGAATTGCCATATGATCCAGCAACTGCACTTCTGGGTATATGTCCAAAGGAAATGAAAACAAGATCTCAAAGAGATATCTGCACTCTCAAGTTCATTGTAGCATTATTCACAATAACCAAGATATGGAAACATCCTAAGTGTCTGTCAATGAATGAATGGATAAAGAATACATGAATAAATTAATATATATAACTATACATCATATATAGATATATGTATAGCTTTATGTATACACAAAACATGTAAATATACACTTTTATATACAATATGTAATGTAAATAAACATATAACATGCGTAAAAACACAGTAGTCATAAATATAAATATATAAATTAAAATACATATAATGGAATATTATTCAACCATGAAAAAAGGAAATCCCGCCACTTGGGACAATTTAAATGAATCTTGAAGGCATTATTCACTTTTTCTAAGTGAAATAAGTCATAGAAAGACATGTATTTTATGATATTACTTATATGTGAAATCTATAAAAGCTGATTTCACAGAAATAGAGATGGGGGAATGGAGAGATATTGGTTAAGGTGTACAAACTGCCAGTATAAGATGAATATATTATGGATGAGTAGATTAAATGTTCTTACAATAAAAAGGAATGGTTAAAAAAAGGGAATGGTGATTTTTTAAAAATAAATTTTACTTATTTATTCATTCATGAGAGACACAGAGAGAGAGAGAGAGGCAGAGACACAGGCAGAGGGAGAAACAGGATCCATGCAGGGAACCTGACATGGGACTCGATTCCAGGTCTCCAGGATCATGCCCTAGGCTGAAGGCGGCGCTAAACCGCTGAGCCACCGGGGCTGCCCAGGAATGGTGATTATGTGATGTGATAGAAATGTTAGCTAATGCACGGTTGCTATCATTTTACAATAAACAATTAAAACAAATCAACATTTTGTGCACCTTAAACTTACACAATGGTCTATTTCAATTATGTCTCAACAACCCTGGAATAAATAAATACATTCACATTGTACATTAACATTGTATTGCAACCATCACCAATATCCAGCCCCATAATTCTCATTTTGTAGAACTGAAACTCTGATGCTCATTAAACGATAACTCCGCATTTTCCACTTCCCCCAGCCCTGAAAACCATTATTATACTTTCTGTCTATATGATTTTTAATAGCTAAGTACTTCTTAAAAGTGGAATCATACAGTATTTGTCCTTTTGTGACTGGCTTATTTCACTTACCCTCATGTCCTTAAGGTTCATCCATGTTATGGTGCAGAATTTCCTCCCTTTTTAAGGCTGAATAATGTTTCATTGCACGCATATACCACACTTTACATACTCATTAATCTGTCAGTAAATACCTGGATTACTTCCACATTTTTGCTAACATGAATAATGTTGCTATGAACATGGGTGTACAAATGTTGCTTTGAGGCCATGTTTTTAATTATTTTGGGTATATACCCAGAAGTGGAATTGTTGGATTATATGGAAATTCGATTTTTAATTTTTTTGAGGCACTGCCATGCTGCTTTCCACAATGACTGGGTTATTTTACATTCCATCAACAGTGCACAAGGGATTCAATTTCTCCACATTCTCTACAACACTCGTTATCTTTTTGTTTTGAAAATAGCTCTCCTGACAGGTATGAGGTATTTTCTATGTTTTGACAGTAGCCATCCTAATGGGTGGAGGAAATGCCACATTGTATTTTTGATCTACATTTCCATAATTATTAGTGATGTTGAGAGTCTTCTCACGTGTTTATCGTCATTTATATATTTTGTTTGGAAAAATGTCTATTCAAATCCTTTACACATTTTTGAACTGGGTTGTTTGGTGTTTTACTGTTTAGTTTTAGGATTTCTCTTTATATATCCTTTATAAGATGTATTATTTGCAAATGTATTCTCCTGTGAACTTCCTTTTTATTCTGTTGATAGTGTCTTTGAGTCACACAATAATTTAACTTTCATGAAGTACATTTTGTCTACTTTTTCTCTTTTTGCTGAACCTTTTGAGTCATAGTCAAGAAATAATTTCCAAATCCAATGTCATAAAGCTTTTGTCCTATGTTTTCTTCTAAGTATGTAATTGCTTTGGTATATACATTTAGATCCACTTTACGTTATTTTTTTATATATGGTTTTAGATATGTGTCCAAATTCATTCCTTTGCATGTGAACAGCCCGTTTCCCCAGTACCAGTTTTTGAAAAGATTTCCCTTTCATCATTAATTATCAAGCAATCCTTGTGAAAAAACATTTGATGATTATGTAAGGATTTATTTTTGTGCTATTTCACTGGTCTATATGGCTGTCCTTATGTCAGAACATGGCTGTTTTGATTATTATAATATTGTAGTAAGATTTGAAATAAGTGTGAGGCCTCCAATTTTACTTTTCTTTTTAAAGATTTTCTAGCTAATGTCATTTAAGATTCCACATGAATTTTAGGATAGGTTTTTCTTCTTTTCCAAAAAATTTTATTGGGATCTTGATTGGCATTGTATTGTATAAGCAGACCACTTTGGGGAGTTTTGTCATTTTATAAATATTAACTCTTCCAACCCATAAACATGGAATGCATTTCCATTTACTTATGTTTTTAATTTTGTTCAGCAATGTTTTATTGTTTTCATTGTTTTTCACCTTCTTGGTTAGGTTATTTTCTAAGTATTTTACTATTTTTGATGCTATTTAAATGGAATTATTTTTGTAATTTTTCAAATTCTCAATTCTGCATAGAAATATAACAGATTTGTTTGTTGATATTGTATCCTCTACTACTCTGAATTCATTTATCAGTTCTAATAGGGTTTTTTGGGGGTGGGGGTGTGTGTGATCTTTGGTGTACTTTACATATATGATAACATCATCTACAAACAGAAATAATTTTATTTCTTCCTTTCAAACTTGCATGCCTTTTATTTCTTTTTCTTGACTAATTGCTATAGCTATCATTTCCAGTATTCTGTTGAATAGAAATAGCACAAGCCAGCATCTTCATCTTGTCCCTGATCTGAGAGGATATACTTCCAGTCTTACACCATTGATTATGACTTTTTAAGTTTTATTTAAATTCCAGTGTGTTAACAACAGAGTAATATTAGTTTTAGGTGTACAATTTATTGATGCAACACTTCCATATATCATTCAGCGCTCATTACAAGTGCACTCCTTAATCTCCATTACCTATTGAACCCATCTCCCCAACCACCTCCCCTTTAGTAACCATCAATTTGTCCTCTGTACTCAAGAGTCTATTTCTTGGTTTGTCTCTCTTTTTTTCCTCTTTGTTCTTTTGCTTCATTCTTAAATTTCACATATGAATGAAATCAAATCATATGGCATTACTTTTTCTCTGACTGACTTATTTCACCTAAAATAAAACTCCCTAACTCTATCTACATTATTGCAAATGACAAGATTTCATTCTTTTTATGGCTGAGCAATATTCCTTTATATACGTATACACCACATCTTCCTTACCCATTCATCAGTTGATAGACATTTGGACTGTTTTCATAATTTGGCTATTGTAGATAATGCTGCTATAGACATTGAGAAATATGTATTCCTTTGAATCAGTATTTTTGTATTCTTCAGGTAAAGATATAGAAATGGAGAATCCAATTAAAAGTGAGCAGAAGACATGAATAGGTATCTTTCAAAAGAAGACATACAGATGACCAACAGACACATGAGAAGATGCTCAACATCACTCACCAGTAGGGAAATGCAAATCAAAACTACAAAGAGATATCATTTCAGACATGTCAGAATGGCTAAAATCAGAAACACAAGAAACAACAGGTGTTGGCAAGGATGTGGAGAAAGGGTACCCTCTCTCACTATTGATGGGAATGCAAACTAGTGCATCCACTGTGGAAAACAGCATGTAGTTTCCTCAAAAAGTTAAAAATAGAACTATCTTATGATTATGATGTTTGCTTTGGATTTTTATATATGGCATATGTTGAGGTAGTTTACTTCTATTTATGTTTTGTTGAGTATCATGAAAGGTGCTTAATTTTGTCAAATGTTTTTCTGTATCAGTTGAGATGATTATGTATTTTTTCCTCTTCATTGTGTTGATGTAGCACATTACATTGATCAATGCCTATATGTTGAATCATGCTTATATTCCAGGACTAAATTCCACTTGATTATGTTTTACAATCCTTTTAATATGCTGCTGAATTCTTTTTGCTAGTATTTTGTTGAATATTTTTGCATCAATGTTCATTAAGGATATTGGTCTATAGTTTTCATGTATTGTCTTTGTCTGGTAGCGGTTTAATGTTGACCTCATAGAATGAGTTAGAAAGTTTATTCCCTTCAATATTTTTGGAAAAAGTTGAGAAATATTGATATTTTGTCTTCCTTTTTCTTTTTTTTTTGTCTTTTTTTTGTCTTCCTTTTTCCATTTCCTTCCTCGTATAAATTAAGTTTTTCATTTTAATTCCAATATAGTTAACACACTCTGTTATATTAGTTTCAGGTGTACAATACAGTGATTCAACAATTCTATGCATTACTCAGTGCTCATCACGATAAGGGTACTCTCAAATCCCCATCACTGATTTCACTCTTCTTCCCACCAACCTCTCCTCTGGTAACTATCAATTTGTTTTCTATACTTAAGAGACTCTTTCTTGGTCTGCCTCTTACTCTCTCTTTCCTTTCCTATGTTCATTTGTTTTGTTTCTTAAATTCCACTTATGAGTGAAATCACATGGCATTTGTCTTTCTCTGACTGGCTTACTTCACTTAGCATCATAATCTCTAGATCCATCCATGTTGCAAATGGCAAGGTTTTATTTTTTTTTGGCTGAATAAAAAACATTATTTATCTCTATCTTTATCTCCATCTCTATCATCTATCATCTATCTATCTATCTATCTATCTATCATCTATCTATCTATCTATCATCTATATCTATCTCTCAACTCTTACTTATCCATTCATGTTTCGATGGACACTTGACTGCTTCCATAATTTAGCTATTGAAAGTAATGCTGTAATAAACATAGGGGTGCATGTATCCATTTGAATTAGTGTCTTTGTATTTGAGTAAAAGCCCAGTACTGTGATTTCTGGATCATAGGATGGTTCTATTTTTAACTTTTTGAGGGATCTTGATACCATCTTCCATAGTTCCTGGACCAGTTTGCATTCCTACCAATAGTGCACAAAGTCTCCTTTTTCTCCACATCCTTGCCAGCACTTGTTTCTTGTGTTTTTTTATTTCAGCCAATCTGACAGGTGTGAAGTGATATTTCTTTGTGGTTTGATCTGCATTTCCTGATGATGAGTAATGTTGAGCATCTTTTCATGTGTCTGTTGGGTTAGGGTTAGGGTAAGCATTATATACAAATTTTATATATATTTATTTTTATATATTTATAAATATAAATATTCAAACATATAAATATATTTAAAGCTGATAGTTCTTTAATTTTGAGTGCATTCTAAAAGCACTACTTTTGCCCTCCGGTCCCGGGCGTGAGCGGTGAAGGGTTAGCGCGTGTGCCGAAGCCACGGAACCATGGCGTCCCTTTCCCTCACACCTGTGAACATCTTCAAGGCTGGAGCTGATGAAGAGAGAGAGGAGACGGCTCGGCTGTTGTCTTTTATTGGTGCCTTTGCTATTGGAGACTTGGTGAAGAGCACCCTAGGACCTAAGGGCATGGATAAAATTCTATTAAGCAGTGGACGAGATGCTTCTGTTACGGTAACCAATGATGGTGCAACTATTCTAAAAAAAATCGGTGTGGACAATCCAGCAGCTAAAGTTTTAGTTGATATGTCAAGGGTTCAAGATAATGAAGTTGGTGATGGTACTACCTCTGTTACTGTTCTGGCAGCAGAATTACTAAGGGAAGCAGAAACTTTGATTGCAGAAAAGATTCACCCACAGACCATCATTATGGGTTGGAGAGAAGCCACAAAGGCAGCAAGACAGGCTCTGTTGAATTCTGCAGTTGATCATGGTTCTGACGAAGTTAAGTTCCATCAAGATTTAATGAACATTGCGGGAACAACATTGTCCTCAAAACTTCTTACTCATCACAAAGACCACTTTACTCAGCCATAGAAGCTGTTCTCAGACTGAAAGGCTCTGGTAATCTGGAGGCAATTCATGTCATCAAGAAGCTAGGAGGAAGTCTGGCAGATTCCTATTTAGAGGAAAGCTTTCTGTTGGATAAAAAAATTGGAGTAAATCAACCAAAGCGAATTGAAAATGCTAAAATTCTCATTGCGAATACTGGTATGGATACAGACAAAATAAAGATATTTGGTTCCAGGGTAAGAGTTGATTCTACAGCAAAGGTTGGTGAAATAGAACATGCCGAAAAAGAAAAAATGGAGAAAGTTGAACGTATTCTTAAGCATGGGATAAATTGCTTTATTAACAGGCAGTTAATTTATAATTATCCTGAACAGCTCTTTGGTGCTGCTGGTGTTATGGCTATCGAACATGCAGATTTTGCAGGTGTGGAACGCCTAGCTCTTATTACAGGTGGTGAAATTGCCTCTACCTTTGACCACCCAGAACTAGTGAAGCTTGGAAGTTGCAAGCTTATTGAGGAAGTCATGATTGGAGAAGATAAACTTGTCCACTTTTCTGGGGTAGCCCTTGGTGAAGCTTGTACCATTGTTTTTGGGTGGTGCCACTCAACAGATTTTAGATGAAGCAGAAAGATCTTTGCATGATGCTGTTTGTGTTCTTGCCCAAACTGTGAAGGATTCTAGAACAGTGTATGGAGGAGGCTGTTCTGAGATGCTGATGGCTCATGCTGTGACACAGCTTGCCAGTAGAACACCAGGCAAAGAAGCTGTTGCAATGGAGTCTTATGCTAAGGCACTGAGAATGTTGCCAACTATCATAGCTGATAACACAGGCTACGACAGTGCAGACCTGGTGGCCCAGCTGCGAGCTGCCCACAGTGAAGGTAACACAACTGCTGGCCTGGATATGAAGGAAGGTACCATCGGAGATATGGCAGTACTGGGTATAACAGAAAGTTTCCAAGTGAAGTGACAAGTTCTTTTGAGTGCAGCTGAAGCAGCAGAGGTGATTCTGCGTGTGGACAACATTATCAAAGCAGCAGCAAGGAAACGTGTCCCTGATCACCACCCCTGTTAAACATTCCCATGTACTGTTGAGCTCTGGACCAGTTAGCTCATAGCAAAGTTGTGTTTGAAAGACTGCGACCGCTCAAGGAAGACTGTGGAATCTAAGTTTATCTGTGGCTCTTATATCCTTAAGTTTGGACATATAATTGACCTTCTATTTTAACATGGGTCTAATTTATTTGCTGTTTCATTTTCCATAAGATTCAGATGATTTAAAAGTTTGTTTCTCATACTGTGCATCAAAATAAAAATTTTAACAATTTAAAAAAATAAAAAATAAAAGCACTACTTTTAATCCCCTCCCAATATTTTATGTCTTAATATTTTATTTGACATTTTCTATTTTGTGTATCCCTTAACTATTCATTATAATTATATGGTTCCACCCATATGAGTAATATAAAGAATAGTGAAAGGGATTATAGGGGAAAGGAGAGAAAATGAGTGGGAAATATCAGAGAGGGTGACAGAACATGAGAGATGCCTAACTCTGGGAAATGAATAAGGGGTAGTGGAAAGTGAGGTGGGTGGGGGGATGGGGTGACTGGGTGATGGGCACCAAGGGGGGCACTTGATGGGATGAGCACCGGGTGTTATACTATATGTTGGCAAATCAAATTCCAATAAAAAAATACAAAAAATATAATTGTAGTTCTCTTTACTATTGTCTTTTAACCTTCACGATAGCCTTTTGAGTGACTAATTTACTATTTATCTTTACCAGTGAGATTGTTTTCTTTCATATGTTTTCTTCTTTCTACATATGGCCTTTTTTGGCTTAGAGAAAACATGTCTTGAGGCAAGATGGTGGAAGAGTAGAGGTTCTCATTTCATCTGGTCCCCCAAACTTACCTAGATAACTTTCAAACTATCCTGAAAATCTATGAATTCAACCTGAGATGTAAAGAGATAATAGGTGGAATGCTACAGAGAGAAAAGTGATCACTTCTTACAATAGGAGTGTGAAGAAGAGAAATAGAAGAGATATATCAAAAGATAAACAGCAGGGGGAGGGAAGCTTTGTAAGCCACTGCAGGAAAGTGGTATAGCACACAACCAGGTACTTTAGAAATCTGCTCCTGTGAGAGTCTTCCCTGCTTGAAAAGTGCTCAGTGGTGAAATAGGGCAGAGTCACAGGAGAGGCAGTGAAGTCTCAATATTTCTGGAGACATATTAAGAATAGGGGCGCCCAGGAGAAAGCTCCAATTGTGCCACAAGCTGCAAACCACTGTCAGATTGCAGGTACTGATGCCATGCTAGGTCCAGGTAAAGGACTGGAATGTAGCAACCCTCTGGAGGCATCTGGGAGAGGCATACTGTGTGCGCAGTCCAGTGACTGAGTGCTCTCTGTCCCAGGGCCTGGCAGCGGACAAAAACAAGCTATCTTCTGTTAGCCCCAGAAAAGATGGATCCCAGGAGATCACAAGATGGCAAAAGCTCTCCTAGTACCATGTACCCTTCAAATTGTGTGAATCAGTGCCCCCACGCCTGCCCCCAGGAGGATCTGAGCCAGTGTGAACTGAGAAACAGTTCAGTACGTAGTGGGAGCTCTTGGCGCCAGGGCTGGAGATCTGGCTGCCACCATTTTTTTTCCCTTTCACCCTGGAGAGGTGAGGCCTCCAGGGAAGAAAGGCATCACAGGATAAACAACTCACACTGAATCCGGCCAACTGGCAAGGGTTGGTGCATCTCCGCCCAGGCACAGACACCTTAGAAGCAGCACAACAGGCCCACAAGAACAGCTGGAAGAACAGGGAATACTGTACAGAACTCAAGGTTGTTCTCTTTATGATTTGTTTATCTTTTAGGTTAAAAATTTCTAATATTCTTTCTCTTTTCCTGCTTTACAACATGTTATAAACTCTTCAAGTTTTTTACTTTCTGACTTTCATATTTTTACAATTACTTGTCATAGATATATTCTTCATTTTTTGCATCCTTTCAATGTATTCAATTTAATTTTTGTAGATATATAAGTTACAGGGTTTTTTTGTCTCATTTTCTTTAATAATCTTGGAATTTAGTACTTTCTAACATACAGACCAAAACACACTCAGAACCAAGTGGAGCTCTGTGTTGGTCCACTCAGTAAGATTATATTCTCTCTTCCTCCCCCCTCTTTTGTTTTCTTGCTTTTGTTTTTGTTGTTGTTGTTTCAATATATAAGTTTTACTGGTTTATATAAATTTGGAATTTAACACCTTCTAACATACAGAACAAAATACACTCAGAACCAAAAGGATCACCCTCTTTGTCCACTCTGTAGACTATATTCTCTCTCCCCCACTACTTCCTCCCCCTCTCTTTTAATCGTTACTATTTTTTTTTTGTTTTTCATTTTGTGGTCTTTTTCGTTCTTTTTCTTTTATTTTCTGGTCTCTGACCTCTTTGGAATCATCTAGGGTGTATTTTACGTAGGTCGTGGTTAATATTTTTGACTCTGCCTCCTCTTGCATCCATTCTGCACTGGAAAAATTGACTAAAAGGAAGAATTCACCACAAAAAAACAGAACCAGAGGTAATACTCTCTGCCAAAGATCTAATGGATATGGATTTAAGTAAGATGTCAGAGGTACAATGTAGGAGTACAATTATAAAACTATTTGTGGCACTTGAAAAGAGCATAAAAGACTTTAGAGATTCTCTTACTGTAGAATTGAGATCTAATCAAGCTGAAATTAAAAATACTTTAACTGAGATGGAGTCTAAACTGGATGTTCTAACTGATAAGGTTAATGAGGCAGAAAAGAGAGTGAGTGATATAGAAGACATTGATGGAAATGAAGGAAGCTGAGAAAAAGGGAGAAAAACAAGAGCCCACAAGGAGAGTCATGGGAATTCAGTGATAGTTTCAAAAAGAATAATATTCATCTTATTGGGATTCCAGAGGATATGGAGAGAGAGAGAGGACTAGAAAGTGTTTTTAAACAAATCATGGCTGAGAAATTCCCTAATGTAGGGAAGGAAGCAGGCATTCATATCCAAGAGATACAGAGGACCCCCCCAAAAATCAACAAAAACTGGTCAACACCCTGACATATACTAGTGAAGCTTGCAAATTTCAGAGAAAAAGAGAAAATCCTAAAAGCACCTCGAAATAAGAGATTCCAAGCATGTATGGGGAGAAATATCAGATTAACAGTAGACCTAGCCACAGACACCTGGCAGGCCAGAAAGGGCTGGCATGATATACTCAAGGTACTAAATGAGAAAAACATGCAGCCAAGAACACTTTATCCAGCAAGGCTGTCATTCAGAATAGAAGGAGAGATAAAGAGCCTCCAAGATAGGCAGGAACTGAAAGAATATGTAACTACCAAACCAGCTCTGCAAGAAATACTAAGGGGGACCCTTTAAGCAAAGGAGGGAGCCCAAAGAAACAATCTGCAGAAACAGGGGCTGTATAGGTAATACTATGACACTAAATTCACATCTTTCCATAGTAACTCTGAACGTGAATATGCTAAATGATCCAGTCAAAAGACACAGGGTATCAGACTGGATAAAAAAAAGCAAGATCCATCTATATGCTGTGTATAAGAGACTCATTTTAGACCTAAGGACACTTTCAGACTGAAAATGACGGAGCAGAGAACAATTTACCATTAAAATGGTCCTCAGAGGCAGCCCGGGTGGCTCTAGCAGTTTAGCACTGCCTTCAGCTCAGGGCGTGATCCTGGAGACCCAGGATCCAGTGCCACGTTGGGCTCCCTGCATGGAGTCTGCTTCTCCCTCTGCCTCACTCTCTCTCTCTCTCTCTGTCTCTCATGAATAAATGAATAAAATCATTAAAAGAAATTTAAAAAGGTCCTCAAAAGAAAGTTGTGGTAGCAATCCTCATAGCAGATAAATTAGATTTTAAACCACAGACTATACTAAGAGATGAAAAGGGACACTATATCATACTTAAAGGGTCTATCCAACAAGAAGAACAATTATGACTACTTATGCCCCTAATGTGGGAGCAGTAAATTATATCAATTAATAACCAAAGTAAAGAGACTCATAAATAATAATACATTAATAGTAGAAGATTTCAACATGGCACTCTCAGCAAATGACAGATATTCTAAGCAGAAGATCACCAAAGAAACAAGAGCCGTGAATGACACAGTAGACCACATCGATTTCACATACATATATAGAACATTGCATACTAATGCAACTGAATACACATTCTTCTCACGTGCACATGGAACTTTCTCCAAAATAGACCACATACTGCATCACAAATCAGGTCTAAACTGATACCAAAAGACTGGGAATATCCCGTGCATATTTTAAAGAACATCCTACTAAAAATGAATGGGTCAACCAGGAAATTAGAGAAGAATTAAAAAGATTCATGGAAACTAATGAAAATGAAAGCACAATTGCTCAAAATCTTTGGGATAGGGATGCCTGTGTGGTTCAGTGGTTGAGTGTCTGCTTCAGCTTAGGTCATGATCCTAGGGTCCCAGGATCGAGCCCCACATCAGGTCTCCCACAAGAATCCTACTCCTCTCCCTGCCTATGTCTCTGCCTTTCTCTCTGTTTCTCATGAATAAATAAATAAAATCTTTAAAAACAAGACAAAAAAAACCCCAAAATATTTGCGAAAAAAAACCCAAATCTTTGGGATACAGCAAAGGTGCTCCTAAGAGGGAAAAACAATGCAACACAACCCTTCCTCAAATAATTGGAAAAATCTCAGATATACAAGCTAACCTTACATCTAAAGAAACTGGAGAAAGAACATAAAATAAAGCCAAAACCAAGCAGAAGAAGAGAAATAATAAATATTAGAGGAGAATGCAATGAAATAGAGACCAAAAGTACTGTAGAACAGATCAATGAAACCAGGAGCTGGTTCTTTGAAAGAATTAATAGGATAGATAAACCCCTAGCCAAGCTTACTAAAAAAAGAGAAAAGACTTAAATCAATAAAACCATGAACAAAAGAGGAGATATCACTACCAATACCAAGGAAATACAAATGATTTTAAAAACGTATTATGAGCAACTATATGCCAAAAAATTATGCAATCTGGAAGAAATGGATGCATTCCTGGAAACCTACAAATTACCGAAAGTGAAACAGAAAGAAATAGAAAACCTGAACAGGCTAATATCCAGGGAGGAAATTGAAGCAGTTATCAAAAACCTCCCAAGAAACAAAAGTCCAGGGCCAGATGGCTTCCCAGGGGAATTCTACCAAACATTTATAGAAGAAATAATCCTATTCTACTAAAGCTGTTTCAAAGGCTAAAATGGAAGGCATACTTCCAATCTTATTCTATGAGGCCAGTATTAACTTGATCTCAAAACCAAAGACCTCACCAAAAAAGGAGAATTACAGACCAATATCCCTGATGAACGTGAATGCAAAAATTCTCACCAGGATACTAGTAAACAGGATCCAACAATACATTAAAAGGATTATTCACCATGACCAAGTTGGACTTATCCCTGTGATTCAAGGATGGTTCAACATTCGTAAAACAATCATCGTGATAGATCACATCAATAAAAGAAAAGACAAGAACTATGTGATCCTTTCAATAGATGCAGAGACAGCATTCGACAAAATACAGCCTTCATTTCTGATTAAAATTCTTCAAATCATAAGGATAGAGAGAACATATCTCAATATGATAAAAGTCATCTATGAAAAGCCCACAGCAATTATCATTCTCAATGGAGAAAAACTCAGAGCTTTATCCCTAAGGTCAGGAACACAGCATGGATGTCCACTATCACCACTGCTGTTCAACATAGTAATAGAAGTAATAGCCTCAGGAATCAGACAACAAAATAAATAAAAGACATTCAAATTGGCAAAGAAGAATCAAACTCTCCCTCTTTGCAGATGACATGATGCTATATGTAGAAAACCCAAAAGACTCCACCCCAAAATTGCTAGAACTCACACAGCAATTCAGCAATGTCACGGGATATAAAATCAATGCAAATAAATCAGTTGCATTAATATACACTAACAATGACACTGAACAAAGAGTAATTAAGGAATCAATCCCATTTACAATTACACCAAAAACCATTAGATACCCAGTAATAAGTCTAACCAAAGAGGTAAAGAGGAGGAGGGGCAAGATGGTGGGAGGAGGGGCAAGATGGCAGAAGAGTAGGGTCCCCAAATCACCTGTCCCCATCAAATTACCTAGATAACCTTCAAATCTTCCTGAAAACCTACGAATTCGGCCTGAGATTTAAAGAGAGAACAGCTGAAACGCTACAGTGAGAAGAGTTCGTGCTTCTATCAAGGTAGGAAGACGGGGAAAAAGAATTAAAGAAACAAAAGGCATCCAAGGGGGAGGAGCCCTGCGAGGAGCCGGGTTAAGGCGGGGCGAGTGTCCCCAGGGCAGGAGAGCCCCGTCCCGGAGAAGCAGGGGCTGCACCAACCTTCCTGGGCGGAAAGGCACTCGCAGGGAGTTGGAGCAGGACCCAGGAGGGCGGGGATGCCCTCAGGCTCCCTGGGACACTAACAGACACCTGCGTATAGCGCAGGAGAGTGCGCCGAACTCCCTCAGGGCTGCAGCGCGCACAGCGGGACCCAGAGCAGCTCCGAGGGGCTCGGGTGTGGTCTCCGCAGCTCCGGGAGCAGCTCGGAGGGGTTCGGGCGGAGGCTCCGCAGAGGGGGCTGCATGGCCGGGAGCGCGAATCCAACAGCGCAGACCAGGAGCACAGGGCGCCGGGACACAGCCCAAGATCCGGCCTCCCCCGGGACAGGCAGAGGCCGGGAGGGCCCAGGACAGCAAGGACGCTCCTGCCATGAGCTGAGCAGATCAGCGGCCCCGCCCAGGAGCCTCCAGGCCCTGTAGGCGGAGAGCTCTGGAGTTACTGTGGGGGCTGAATCCAGGGCTCCAGAGCTGGCCGCAGCCACTGGGGTTGTTCCTCCTGGGGCCTCACCGGGTAAACAACCCCCACTGAGCCCTGCACCAGGCAGGGGGCAGAGCAGCTCCCCCAAGTGCTAACACCTGAAAATCAGCACAACAGGCCCCTCCCCCAGAAGACCAGCTAGACGGCCAAGTTCCAGGGGGAAGTCAAGGGACTTAAAGTATACAGAATCAGAAGATACTCCCCCGTGTGTGTTTTTTTTTTCTTTTTGATTTCTGATTCCTTCCCCCACGCTTTTTTTCACCTTTCTTTCTTTTTCTTTCTCTTTTTCTTATCTTTTTTCCCTTTTTTTCTTCCTTTTTTCTTTTTTCTTTTCAAACAAACAAAAAACAACCCATAAGATCCAAATTCCATGAAAAGCAACAATATTTATCAGGAATGAGGGAGAAATAAAGATATTTTCAAACAAAGGAAAACTAAGAGAATTTGTTACTTACAAATCTATCCTTAAAGACAGACTAAAAGGAAGTTCTCCTTATAGAAGGAAATTCTTATAAAAGAAACCTTGGAATTTCACATCACAATTAATGAAAACAGAATGTATGGAAAATATGCGACCATCCTACTGATGAGTTTCTTAAATCACAACTGATTTTTTTGTATATTTTTTTATTGGAGTTCAATTTGCCAACATTTGGTGCTCATCCTGTCAAGTGCCCCCTGATTTTTGAAGTAAAAATTATAAATGCCATTCGATCTGATAGGCAATATACATAAAGGAAATACTTAATTATATTTTAAAAATAGGGAAGATACAGAAATCTAAATGGAAAGAAGTTTACTATTACATGTCACTTGAAGTGGTAAAACACTAATGCTACTATACTGTGATAAGTTTTATATATATATGTATACACATATATATGTATATAAATTATATATTACATATATTATAAAAATGATATGTTTACATTATATAATATGTATACAATATGTAATATGTATATAAATGCATTCATATTTATAATATCTAAATAATACATATTATACATATGTGTATATATTATATAATATGTATTATATATATTATAGTAATGGCAACTGCTAGGAAAACTATATAAGACTATATACTAAAGAAGAAAAGCAAATTGTAAGTAAATCAAAATGGAATCCTAAAAATGTTTGAGTAACTCACAGGAAGGCAAGAAAAGTGTAGTACTAGGGAAAATGAGAACCAGAGGAAATTAACAAAAAACACAGCTAAATGACAGATTTAACTACTAATGTATCATCAATTACCTTAAATTCAAATATTCTAAATGCAGTAATTTAAAGACAGAGATCCATAGAGCAGATTAAAAATACAAATGATCCAATTATATGCTTCCTATAAGAAATTCATTGCAGGTTTGATAACATTGGCCCCTTAAAATCAAAAGGATGGAAAAATGTATACCATGCAACATTAATTTTTAAAAGCCGTGTTTATGTTGATAATCAGAAAATGTGGACTTCAGAACAAAGAAAATTACTAGACAAAAAGGGATTTCTGATTCATCAGGAAGAGAAAATGTGTAAGCATCAAACAGCAAAGCTGCAAAATACATGAAGCATAAACTGATAGAAACAAAAGGATAAATAGATAAAATAAAATAAATAAAATAAGATAAAATAAAATAAAATTAACCATTCACTTAAAAAATCAGTGATGCTTGGGTGGTTCAGTGGCTGAGCATCTGTCCTTGGTTCAGGTCATGATCTAAGGATCCTAGGATTGAGTCCCCACAGGAAGCCTACTTCTCCCTCTCCCAGTATTTCTGCCTCTGTCTGTGTATCTCATGAATAAATAAATACAATCTTTTTTAAAAAGCAGTCTCTGTTGTGATAGGATTTTCACTGTTTGATCAACTAATACAATAAGAATAATATTTAACTTTGACAAAAACATATCCGGTAACATTCATTTTAAAAAACCTATTGTATATGTGATTAATTTTGATCCTTATAAAGACCCCTTTAGGTACTACTATTATTTCATTTTACAGTTGGAGAAGGTTATGTTTCAGAAAGGACATGTCCAAGATCATAGGGAGTCATTGAAAAAATATATGGAAAATTTCTGTAAGATACCAAAAAGAAAAATAAAAGTAATGACCTTTTAATAATTTTCTATATTTGAGTCACCCAGGTACCCCTTGCCCATTTTTTAAAAAATTGGAATGTTTGCTCTCTTATTTTTGAGTCTTAAGAGTTCTTTGAATATTTTCTATGGTGACAATGATTAAGACCTACTCTTTTGTGGAATATAAGGAACAAAACAGATGAACATAGGGGAAGGGAAGGAAAATAAGTTGAAAACAGAGAAGGAGGCAAACTATAAGAGACTTTAACTATAGGAAACAAACAGGATTGCTGGAGGGGAGGTGGGTGGGGAGATGAGGTAATTGAGTGATGGACATTAAGGAGGGCACTTGAAGTAATGAGCACTGGGTGTCATAAGCAACTGATGAATCACTAAATTCTACCTCTAAAACTAATAATAAAGTATATGTTAATTAAATTTAAATTTAAAAAATTTAAAGGATCTACTCTTTCTGCAAGTTTTGAGTGTACAATATAGTATTATTAATTATATTTTCTATGTTGTACATTAGATTCCCTAAGTGAAATTTTTTATCCCTTGACCAATATCTCCCATTTTCCCCATACTGTCACTTCTTTTCCATCTCCATTCTACTGTTTGTCCTTTTATACTATTTTGTTTTGTTCTTAGATTCCACATTTAAGTGAGATCATATGGTATTTGTCTTCCTCTGCTTGTCTTTATCTACTAAGTAGCATAATGTCGTCTAGATTCTTGAAAATGACACAATTTGTTTTATGGATCAATAATATTCCACTGTGTGTATGTATTTTTTTCTTAATTTATTCATCCATTGATGTACACTTAATTTGTTTCCCTATCAAGGCTATTGTGAATAATGCTGTTTCCAACATGGGAGTGTAGATATTTCTTTGAGATACTGATTCTCTTTTCTTTTCTTTTCTTTTCTTTTCTTTTCTTTTCTTTTCTTTTCTTTTCTCTTTTCTTTTCTTTTCTTTCTTTCTTTCTTTCTTTCTTTCTTTCTTTCTTTCTTTCTTTCTTCTTTCCTTCTTTCCAGAAGTGGAATTGGTGGATCATGTAGTAGTTACATTTTAATTTTTTTAGGTACCTCCATACTGTTTCCCATAATGGCTGTGCCACTTTACATTCCTTATACATAACAATGTATAAGGGTTTCCTTTTCTTCATATCCTTGCCAACACTTGGTATCTCTTGTCTTTTTGATAATAGTTATCCTAACAGGTTTGAGATAATATCTTACTGTGACCTTGATTTCCATTTGCCTAAAGATTGGTGCTGTTGAGCACATTTTCATGTACCTGTTAGCCATTTCAATATCTCCTTTGGAAAATATCTATTCAGCTCCTTTGCCCATTTTAAAAATAAACTTATTTTATTATATTGAGATGTATGAATCCCTCATATATTTTACAAATTAACTCATCATATATATTGTTTGCAAATATTTTCTTCCATTCCATAGGTTGCCCTTTCACTCTTTTGATGGTTTTCTTTGCTAGGCAGAAGCTCTCTAGTTTGATATATAGTCCCAGTTGTCTATATTTGCTTTGGTTGCCTGTTCCTTTGGTGTTATATCAAAAAATCAGTGCCAAGATCAAGTCCCTTCAGTTTTTTCCCAGGAGTTTTATGTTTCCAGTCTTAAGTTAATTTTTGAACAGTGTAAGATAGGAGTTCAATTTCATTCTTTTGCATGTGGATATCCAATTTTCCAACACTATTTATTGAAGATGCTATCTTTTCCTCATTATGTGTCTTTGGTGCTTTTTTCAAATATTAGTTGATTGAATATTTGTGAGTTTATCTGCAGGCTCTCTATTATCTCTTTGATTCTTTCTTCTGCTTTGTCAAGTCTGCTGTTGAAGCTGTCTGTTGAATTCTTTAGTTCAGTCACTATAGTCTTCAGCTTTAGTATTTCTGTTTTTTTTTCCTGGCAGTATCTATTTCTTTGTTGAATTGATTTTGTTCATACACTGTTTTCCTAATTTCATGTAGATGTCTGTATGTTCTTGTTGTTGTTGTGTTTTTAAGATTTTATTTATTTATTTTAGAGAGAGAGAACAAGTGGTGGGGAGGGGCAGAGGGAGAGACAGAGAAGTGAAGCAGACTCTCCACTGAGCTCAATTCCTGGACCAGGTGATCATGACCCAAACTGAAGGCAGATGCCTAATCAATTGAGCCATCCAGGTGCCCCATTCACTGAAATTTTGAGAGGATTATTCTGAATTCTCTGTCAGTTTATACATAGATTTCCACTTATTTAATGTAAGTTATTGAAGTTTTATTAATTTCCTTTGGTAGTGTGATAACTACTCAACTCTTTGTGATTCTTGATTCCTTGCATTAATAGCTACTCATTCAAGTAAACTATCTTCTCTTCAATACTTAACAAGTTTGCTTCAGCAAGGAAGGACCTTCACAAGTCAGCTCAGGTTGAGGTATTATATAGATCAGCTGGTAGCATCTGTGGGCAGGCAAAGATTGTCTTTGGGGTGTCTAGTTGGGTGAGGCTACTGCCCATGCCCCATGGTCAGATGGGGCCACTAGGTGGGCTCTGCAATCACCTCTTGTCAGGTGAGGTTGCAGCCTATGTTCACAAGCAAGATGATGCCACTAGTTGTGCTCTGCAATTGGGCAAGGTTGTTGACCTGGCTTCACAATCTCTTCTGGTGGCATGAGATATTGGGCTGTGCTTCTACACCAGTAGGTGATGTGGACTGGACTCCATGTTTAGTTGGGGACACAGGCAGGGCTTCACAGTCATAAGAGGTCATTGGCTGTGCTCTGCTGTTTTTGGACAAGGTCCCTGTTTGGTCAATCTGGTCAAAAGGGGCTTCCAGCTGCATTATGAAGTTTGGACTGGAGACTGAAAAATTCATTATGGTTGGATAGGTTTTTTTTTTCAAAGGGAAACAATATTTATTTGCCACAATCTTTTGTTGCATTCCCCTCGGGGAGTGGCAGGAGATCTTGAGTCTGCCAGCCCACTTCACTTTTTCTTGGGCTCCTTACAAGCCACCACATACCTCTGGGCCACATTGAGGGGAGGGGAGTAACCATCTGCATAGGAGGTGTCTTCAAACAGGACTGAATAGTCATCCTGGGGCCGTTGTGGGGGCGTGTGGATCAGGGCACGGTAGAAGCAAGTGGTCTGAGGATACAGGGCCAGCACGAGCTGCTCCTTCTGAAATGAGGCTTCGGGGTCTGTCTCTGGGTTGGCTTTCCACTGGGGCAGAGGGATGATGCGCCGCCCGCTCAGGGTATGTCTCTCTTTGCCTTCAAAGCCTTCAAGCCCTCAGTAGATGGTTCTGTTAGCTATGCTCTGCTTTTGGGCAGGGTCACTGGCTGGGCTGCATGTCTAAGCAAGGCCATAGGCTGGGTTCAGGAATCAGGCAGGGGTATAGGTTGGGCTCAGCAGTATAACGGGCTGAGTTCTGAGCTTATCCAGGGTTACTGTTCAGGCTCTCTGGTTATGTGGGGTGAGAGGCTATGCTTAACAGTTAAGTAGAGCTTAACTCCCTGGCTTGGCTCCCTGCCTAAGTGGGGCTGTAAGTGTTCTTACACTTACATAGCTGTTAGTGTTCTCTGTCCAAGTTTCCTGGGGCATGACTGGAAGCTCTCACCAGCAGTTGAGAAAGGTTGCAAATTTGCTTCCTAGCCTGGGTGGAGCAGGAGAACAGGCTCCATAATGGGTATAGCCATTGGGGAACCTACATCCAGCATACCTGCCAACTGAGTTCCCTAGTCAGACAAGGCCACCAGCTTAGCTCTGCAAATGGGCAGAGCCACTGGCTGGGATCTCAGCTCTGGCACTCATTTCTGGGCAGAAATGTAGTTTCCCAAGGTCTGAGCACCGAATACTGTAAGCCTTACTCTTCTGTCTCTTCTGATCCTCAGTGGTTGAGCCCCACAATTCTCCTAGTGGTCCAAATGAAATAAGAACCAAGTGGGCGGGGATCCCTGGGTGGCGCAGTGGTTTGGCGCCTGCCTTTGGCCCAGGGTGCAATCCTGGAGACCCGGGATCGAATCCCACGTCGGGCTCCCGGTGCATGGAGCCTGCTTCTCCCTCTGCCTATGTCTCTGCCTCTCTCTCTCTCTCTCTCTGTGACTATCATAAATAAATTAATTAATTAAAAAAAATTAAAAAAAAAAAAAAAAAAAAGAACCAAGTGGGCTTCCTGGGAAGCATCCCATAACACTGGGGAAACTGGCTGTTCACTTTTGGTTCGACTTTTCCCACTGAAGAAACTATAGGCCCAGGGAGCCCTCTCAGTGTGCTCTGTTCCAACCTGGGGTGAGTGGGGGAGATGCTGTCAGAGTATAGCCCCTCTTCTTACATTTCTAATGTGGTCCTTCTTGGTCGCTGTGGTCCAGAGGGTCCTTCAGCCTGACTCTCAGTATTTGGGATTTCCTTAATGATGTCTTATCAATGGATGAATGCTAGTTGGTCTTCTTTATAAGTAGAATGAAAGATGGAAACAACCTACATCATTATCTTGATGATATCATTATCTCATTTTAAAAGATGTGTTTTACTAAATAAAATCTTTAAGGAAAGGCACTGGGTTGCTCAGTTGGTTGAGTGTCTGACTCTTGGCTTCAGCTCAAGTCCTGATCTCATTGGTTGTGGGATCAAGCCCCATGTCAGGCTCTGCATTTGGCTGGAAGTCGGCTTGAGGATTTTCTCCCTCTGCCCCCCACCCCCGCCCACTCTCTTTCTCTCTCTCAAAAATAAATAGATAAATCTTTAAAAAACTCTTTAAGGGAAATGTATTTAAATATATATTTGTTAAAATGTGCTTACATATGCATAAGGAAAAGGGATTTGAAGGCATTAAAAAACACATGGATAGTCATGCCTTTTTCCTTATAGTTTAATAGTTAGAGTACAAACTATGAATCTATACTACATGGGTTCAAGTTCTAGCTGTATGAATTGCTACCTGTATGACTTTAGGCTGTTACTTAACCTCAGTTACTTCATTGGTAAAATGGAAAAGAAATCTAATACTATATGCAACACAGAGGTTGTGAGGATGAAATGAGTAGGTACATGGGAAGCACTTAAAATAATTCCTGACACAAATTAAGTACTATATAAAATCATTATATTTTGACTCAAACAATTTTTTTATTTTTAAATATAAATAGAAGAATGATTTTCCTTTTGAAACATCTTTATTCTATTTTTTTTTAAATTAATTTTTATTGGTGTTCAATTTACCAACATACAGAAAAACACCCAGTGCTCATCCCGTCAAGTGTCCACCTCAGTGCCCGTCACCCATTCCCCTCCAACACCCGCCCTCCTCCCCCCTTCCACCACCCCTAGTTCGTTTCCCCGAGTTTGGAGTCTTTATTCTATTTTTTAAAAAGAATTACAAGTGACAGTATTGCAGAACAACGGGTGAAATTGTAAGCTGGGAATGGATTATTTAGGGTTAATATAGAAATGATCTCATAGTCTGTGATAGTGTGATTTATTTTGTGATTAGACTTCTAATAAATGTATGATAAATACTCTTGAATGTATATGAAGGTATAACTGCAACAATAGTCTTCCCGAAGGCTTTATTTTAACATGACAAAACTGGAAACAAAAATCCACTAATTAAGTCAACTGGTTACAAAAATGATTGCCTAGAGATACCATAATATACTATATTGCTACCATAAATAATACTGTGTGATATTGACATGGATATATGTTAATGTGGCTTTTAGTAAAAAATTTATTGGATTATATTTATGAGTATGTACACATAGGGGTATGCATCTATGTCTATGCATATATAAAAGTATGAAAGGTTATACAGCCAAATTTTACATGTGTTTTTATGCAGTGATAAGATTATGGCTGTATTCCATGTTATTTGCTCTGTTTAACAACGCATAATGTTTTTTTCTTAGGATTTGTATCCTTAGCAAGCAGAAATACAAAGAAAAATGTTATTACAAGCAAAATCAAAATAAATATGTATTCTATTTTCTCCACTGAAAACATAGCTAAGCTTAATATAAATTCTAATACCCAGTTCAAAGCCCTATGCAAAGAACTAGGTACACATTTAGATTGGAAATAACAATAATAGTGTAAGTTGACAACTTTGTAAGTGGAAATTTGACGATATGGTCTAAAAAATGGTCTACACTTTTTTCTGCTTTTTTTTCCCTTCTAGACATGTTTGCTACAGAAACAATTATGGACTGTAAATCTAGGTAAAAGGTAGTCAATGTAGTGGCTGACATTAAAAGAGAATTGGGAACATAGAAAATATCTAACAATGTAGGAAGGAATGAGTTCATCCATATACACAATAGATATCCAAAGACCATTTTAAATGATGTGAAAAATAAATATAAAAATATTTCCAAGGCTAATTTGCTCTTGAATATTTTGTTTCAAACAAAGGGAAAAATTGACAGAGAGAGAGAGAGAGAGACAAATCAAGAAAGAGACTCTTAATTATAGAGAATAAACTTGATGGTTACTTAAGGAGGGGAGATAGAAGGATGAGTGAAAAAAAGAAAAAATGCAAATTATGATTTGATATATATAAATATATTAATTACAATTATAATTATTTACATATTATATAATGCAATATTATATATGTGTTTATGTATACATAAAATTATTGTTTTCTTTATATTATCAGTGCTTTTATTTTCCCTATCAATATAATGTGATGTTTATTTTTTATTTTTATTTTTTGCAATGTGATTTTTAAAAAATATTTTATTTATTTATTCATGAGAGACACAGACGGAGAGAGAGGCAGAGAGACACAGGCTGATGGAGAAGCAGGCTCCATGCAGGGAGCCCGACGTGGGACTGGATCCCGGGTCTCCAGGATCTGGCCTTGGGCTGAAGGCGGCACTAAACCGCTGAGCCACCTGGGCCGTCCTGCAATGTGATTTTTAAATGAATTTATATTCCTTGGTTAAGAAGCAAAAAAATAGTTTTTAAAAATTGAAAAAGGAAAACAAAAAAATGAGGTATGTATTTTTAATAGCATTATATCCACAAAGTTTATATACCCAGGGAGGAACTTGTGCAAGAAAATGGGCATTCTTCCAACATATCAGTGGAAGAATAAATTGGTATATGCAGTCCAACTGATGGCCCAGTTAAAAATTTTTTAAAGACCTCTACTTTTCGGGATGCCTGGGTGGCTCAGCGGTTGAGTGTCTGATCCTGGGATCATGCCCTGAGCCGAAGGCAGACCCTCAACCACTGAGCCACCCAGGCTTCCCAAGAGCTCTACTTTTCAATTCCACTTCTATGTTTTTATAAAAGTACAATAATTCTGCAGTAAAACTACCACAGATTTGGGCTCAACGGGGAAAATTTAGAAAATGTATTAAATCCCAAAGTAAGGGGATCCCTGGGTGGCGCAGCGGTTTGGCGCCTGCCTTTGGCCCAGGGCGTGATCCTGGAGACCCGGGATCGAATCCCACGTCAGGCTCCCGGTGCATGGAGCCTGCTTCTCCCTCTGCCTGTGTCTCTGCCTCTCTCTCTCTCTCTCTCTCTCTGTGACTATCATAAATAAATAAAAATTAAAAAAAAATCCCAAAGTAAGGAAACATTTTAAAAGAAATTCTGATCCACCCAAACAATGATAGTGGATTATGGAAGAATATTGGACAGCCAAAAATATTTTAGTTATATTTGCAATATATTGTAAAAATCGAAAGAATACATTCAAAAAAAAAAAAGAATACATTCAGTGTGATCTTATATTTAAATATTATGGATAAATAGGCAAAAATTCTCTCTTAAAAGAAGGTGTTGTATATATTTAATGTGTATTTTTTTCAAGCAATACATCTATAAGATGAAATAATAAAACAAAAATGCGCAAGCTTAACCAATTTTTCATAACTTAAAAAATGCTAACTGAAGAAGATGAGCCAGGAAATATACATTTTCTGACACAATTAATGGACATAAACTTTATGAAGAAGCATTTGGCAATGGACTGGCAATGTATATAAGGCAATTAAATCTCTGCATGTGTCACAAATATTCACCTAAAAATGTGTTACTTGTGGAGTTAATCTTACTAGGGAAAAACTAGAACAATTTAAACATATGAAGGGACTGGGATCCCTGGGTGGCGCAGCGGTTTGGCGCCTGCCTTTGGCCCAGGGCGCGATCCTGGAGACCCGGGATCGAATCCCACGTCGGGCTCCGGGTGCATGGAGCCTGCTTCTCCCTCTGCCTGTGTCTCTGTCTCTCTATCTCTCTGTGACTATCATAAATAAATAAAAATTAAAAAAAAAATAAAAATAAACATATGAAGGGACTGAATTTTAGAAATAGTAGCTCAACCATATAATGGAATATAAAGTAAAAACAAAGTTAAAGGATAATTTTTATTAATTTGGAAAGATGATATGAAAGACCAATTATAGTGAAAGTATTCCATAATGAAACAATACATATTACATTTTTGAAGGTATTATCTATGTACATATTGCATGTGTTCCAAAGTTTTTTTCTCAAGGGGTAGAATTAAGAATGATTTTTACTTTCTGCATACTCAATTTTTTAAAGTTTCTATTATGATACCATGTTATTTGTATAAAAATAAATGTGTAAGGTAGATAAAAACAAAAAAAGGAACAGTACCCCTGATAAAATATTGGAGAACTACAGAAATGACTGCATAACTGCAATAGCAAGCCTAAACAACTGTCAAGGTTTCCATTCTCTCACATTATTTGTGTACTTAGGGTAAGTTGATACCATTTTTGTGGATAGTCATTTAAAAAGAAACTCCACAAAAGAGAAGAAAAAGATTTCAAACCTTCCATGTCCTTTGATCCTAAATTTGCTCTCACCAATGTTTGTTCAGAAAATAATATTCAATGTAAGCAAGGCTTGTGTACTATGTATAATTAGCAGCTAGGGTTTGGATTAGAAAACCAGATGTTCACAACCAAATGTGCAACAATGAGAAAGCTGTGAAATATACCCCCATATCTATATCTAAACATGTATAGAGATGAATACCTGTATCTATCTATTCCTCTATCAAGCCCCACCGCTGGAACACTAAAGAGTCACAAAACTATTATAAAAGAATATTTAATGACATGAAAGGAACTTCAAGAATATCTATACATCTATATCTATCTATAATATATATTCATGTATGAAAAAGCAGATATTGAAACAGTATATATATTAAAATTCACATATATATCACATGAAAAATACTGGGCAAGTGCATATGAAAATGATTTAGGAATGTGTGCGTGTTGATTAGGATTGATTACCAGGAATATTAAATTTCTTCTGTTAACTTGTCTGCTTTGTTATTTTTGTCTGCAATGAAGCTGAATGATTTTTCTGACAATGGGGAAAAGGGCAGCAAGTGGGCACAGGGAAAGAGCATTTACAACCCCAAACAGGGAAGTGCCATTTGCAGCCCATCGAGCTGGCCAAGACACGCACATGCACGCACCCACGCGTGCACACACAGACGCGCACACACATCAATTACAGTGACCAGGAGACTATGCAGGGGAAATGGACACACTTGTTTTACTAGCTGTGCTGGCTGGCATGAACGCAAATCAGTACAATGCTTATGAAGGGGCCATTTGGCAACACACAGGAAAAGTCTTTAAAATATCCTATTGTGGATCCTGCAAGTCGACAATTAAGAAGACCATCCGGTAGGCTAGCGAAGATTTGGCTTGACAAGGAAGGATTCATTCATCAGAGTATGCAATGTTGGGTTTAAACACAAGGAAAGAACTGGGCACCAACTGAATGTCCAATAATGCGGGATTGATTACAGAAATGTTAAAGATCCATCTATACAGTCTGCAGGCACTGAAGATGACATTTCTGAAGCCTGTTGAATAGCATGGAAAGAAGTTCAATGGGTTGATTTTTGTTTGGTTTTAGTTTCTGAAGAAGCAGGTTAAGAAACACCACACATAGGAACCATTCTATAACGGTGTGTTAAAAGGGAAGGTGGGGTGGGAGTGAGGAAGGGAGGGAGAGAGAAGGAGAGAAGAGAGCCTGGAAAAACAGCACACCAAGAAGTGGCTGTCTCTGGGTAGTAGGATCACTGGGAACAATTACTCTCTTGGCTTTCCCTCATCTGATCTCCTTTTCCTTTCTGATGTTTCTACCATGAAATTGTGTCACCTGTGTAGTGAAGGAAGCAAGCATGAAGGTGCTTTTTAAACCAAACCACAAGGAGAAGAGGCAGCCTGTAATCTATCAAGTGGCACAGATTAGCAAGATTATTCGCAACGCCCTTGGTGGGGGGGGGGGGGGAGGGGAAAGCAGAAGAGAGGAAGAGGGGAGGAGGTGGAGGAGGAAGAGGGTAGGAAAGGTGAGAGGGAGAGAGGGAGAAGGAGAGAGGGAGAGAGAGGAAGGGGGGGAGAGATCGAGGGAAAGGAAGGAGGGAGGGGGGGTGAGAGGAGAGAGAGAGAGAGAGAGAGAGAGAGAGAGAGAGAGAGAGAGAGAGGAGAGAGACCTGCACTCCCAGTACAATACAATACACTGCTGGTGGGTTAGGGGGGCAAAGAGGGTGGTTGTAAACCGGGTGGGAGCCAAGGTTTGGCTCTGCTGGCTGGCTCGACCCTGGCATGTCTTCATCGCAAGGTGGCCTCCTCATCGGTGTCTTCCTCGAAATCTTTGACGTCAGCACTGGTGGACTGCCTGGCCCAGGCTCCCCTTTCGGCCTCTCGTTCTTTATGCGACTTGAATCTCCCAACGAAAATTTTGCGGTAGTTCAGGAACATGCCATTCATCGCATCAATGGCCCGCTCTGCGGACTCCTGCTTCTGGAAGTGCACAAAGCCGTAGCCCTTGGGCCCCTTTTCGTCGCAGGCCACTTTGCAGGACAGGATGTTGCCAAACGCCGAGAAGATGTTGTACAGCGCCTTGTTGTCGATGGTCTTGCCCAGGTTCTTGATGAAGACGTTGCCCACCCCACTCCTGCGGAGCGAGGGGTCCCGCTGGGACCACATGATGCGCACGGGCCTGCCCTTGATCACATCAAAGTTCAGGGTTTCCAGGGCCCGCTTGGCATCCACCGGTTGCTGGTAGTTGACGTACGCGTAGCCCAACGAGCGGCGGGTGATCTTGTCCCTGCAAATGCGGATGGACAGGATGGGCCCGGCCGGGCTGAACTTCTCATACAGCATTGCCTCTGTCACTTCAGGATGCAGGTCGCCCACGTACAGCGAGGCCATAGGAAAGTCTGGGTTGCCTTCGGAGCCCCGGCTGGTCTCCGCATCCACATCTGCAGCCGCCGCTGCCGCCGCCGCTGCCGCCGCCGCTGCCGCCGCCGCCGCCGCAGCCACCGCCGCCGCCACCTCCGCATCAGCCTCCCCCGAGGAGGGCGCCGCAGCCTCCGCTACTGCCGCGACTGCTGCTGTGGCGGCGGCGGCGGCTTCAGCCGCGCTGGCCTCCACAACCGCTGCCGCCAGGGCGGCCTCCGCCTCTTCCCCCACTGCCAGGGCCGCCGTCGCCTCCCCCTGGGTGGCCTCCCCCACTGCCTCCTCTACTGAGGCCTCGGCCTCCACCTCTGCTTCCGCCTCAGCTACGGAGGCCTCCGCCACAGCCTCTGCCACGGTCGCCGCCGCAGCCTCCGCCGCCGCCGCCGCTGCCGCCACCGCCGCCGCCACTGTCGCCGCTGTCGCCACGGTCTCCGGTGCCACCAGGCCGCTGCCGCGACCTCCCTTCCCGCGAGCTGGGGGACGGAGGGGCGGGAAAGGGCAGGAGGGCGTGTGGGCGCTGGAACCCGGGCCGGGGGCGCGAGCGGGAGCTGGGGCCGGGACCCGGGTCCCGGGGCCAACCGATCCGGCGAGTCCAGGTCACTTGGAATAGCAAGCGAGCGCTGCCAGGAGCGCGCCGGTGCGAGTCGCCGCAGCCTGCAGCCTGCTGCTGCCGCCGCCGCTCAGTCGTGGGCTAGCGTGCGGGGCGCGGGCGGGCGGCGTGTGGTGGGGGGCGGGGGGTGTTGGCGTCTGTGGTCCGGGCAGCTGGGCAGGCTTCTGTCTCTTTGGTTCCCCCTGTGGCTGCTGCGGGGCTGTGGGGCCGCAGGCTGTGGGAGGGGGCGGGAACGGGAGCCTTGGGGCTGGGGTGGTGGTGAGTCTTCAGCCTCTCAGGTTGCCTGGATATATATGAAGAGGAAGGCAAGGAAAGGGTTCTGCTGTGGACTGCGGGAATACCGGTTAGATTTAGAAGGTTTTGTTTTATCCCCCCTTTCCCCGTAGAACAGTTAAATGATCAAATCAAGTACCTTGCAAGAGCCGGTGGGTGTCATGGAGAATACACTTGCCCAGCCTAAACAAAGCCAAGAAGAATGGTTTTCTCACATTCAGGGGTTCTACCCACTTCCGCTCATACACACTCTCCAACATCACCGCCACCAAGGAAACAACACCTACTCTGAGCAGGAGCTGGGGCCAGGGGGCCAAGCTCCCCCTGCAGCCTGCTGACCCATTTTCTAAGAGATTCCCACCCCCCTTTCCAGCTCTTTCCCTCCTCTGCAACACTTGTAGAAGAGGGAATAAAGAACACATATTCATTCATCCATAATACCATGCCACAAATATTTAGGGAACCTGTGCTGGTCCCTAGGGATACAGGGGTCTGGGAAGCAGGAGACATAAACTGGTTTTGACCTTGTCCTTGGGAACACACAGTCTGGCTGGAACCGCCGTCCCTGCTCCAGACTAGGGGAGAACTACAGACCTGGGGTTCTTCTGCAATGCCCCCCCACCAATTCCTCCTGCCCACCCAGCCTCCTACATGCAGCCCTACAGAAGACGAATCAAGAGCACCCTGTCCTTAGTGCTGTCTTCAATGATACTGTGAGGAAAGCCACACCAAGGGCTGGGGACAGGGCCTGGTCCAGAGCCAAGCACTGGTTTGTTCTTCGCTCTGCCCTCAAGGTGCTAAGGTTACTAGCATGAACCAAGAAATACACATCCATGCTCAAAACAAAACCAAAATCTGAAATCTCTAGAATGAGGTCCCTGGTCCCAGCAGTTCATCGGCTAATATTTGTGAAAGCGTTATCAACTACTTGGCACTGGGAGCTAAGGGACAGGCCATGTGATAAGTGAGCAGTGGGTGTTGATGTGTTGGAAGTGTGGGGCCTGGTGATACTAGGTGAGCAGTATGTGTTGTGGAAGCAGGGAGGCCACACAGGACCAAATGCTGAGGGGATAGACAAGTGAACAACCATTAGAGTCGAGTGTAACAGAAGCTAGGGCCCCACTAGCTCCAGAAAGAAGGACTCAGCCGCTAGCTCTCTGTGGTAGGAGTCAAGTGAGGCTGCACAGAAGACGAAACCCCAAAGATGAGCTCTGATGAGTAGCAGTCCACCGTGTCGAGGCAGAAAGGAAGGCATTCCAAACAGAGGGATCAGTCTACGTGCACCCAAGACCATGTGGCCTGCTAGCACACACAAAGCCACTTCCAGTCATGCCCAATAATCTGGCATGGACAGAGATCATTGTCTCCAAGAGCACATCAGGAGATGGAGCTGGAAGGTGTGGAGCCCTGCAAAGCAAGCTAAGGTGCTTGGACTTTGTACCCAAGCTCACGGGCACCACTCAGCACGTTCAGGGAGGGAATCAGTGTGATCTGATCCTTAGAATGAGTACAAATTAAACATCGATACAGAAGGTAGTTGAGAGAGCAGACCTTAAAAAGTTCTCATTACAAGAGAAAAATGTTTAACTATGTGAGCTGATAGGTGTTAACGAAACTTACTGTGGTAATCCTGTATCTCTATCTATCTCTATCTAGCTTTAGCTATATCTGTCTATCTATCATCAAATCATTGTGTTGTACACCTTTCCCTTATACAATGTTACATGTCAATTATATCTCAACAAAACTGGGCAACCCCTTCCCCCATCGATACATATAGATACATAAATATGCCTGTGCCCTCCCCTACATACAACTGAGACAGAGATGATAGAACAAAAAGACAGACGTGACCAGTTCCAAAAGAGTCAAAACAACCCTTCCCTCTGTCCTTCCTTTCCTCCCTTAAATAGGAGTTTCTCGCTTACTGTGAGCCAGGCATTGAATTGCATGGGCTTTGGGGTCAGGTATAAAAAAAATGATAAAACCCTCAGGACCTCTCACTCCACTCAAGCTCAGGCTGCCCATACAAATAACAGAAATGCCAGCAGAGGGCCATAGGTACTATGTGATTGGACTATGGTGACCATGGGATTTCATCTGCCCAGCACATATTCTCTCCTCCCCCTCATTCCTGCCCATCCACCACCTTCTTTGAGTAAATAAAACTGTTTTTCTGTGGTGACTGTACCTAGGCAGTTGCACGTGACAGGACAACCTCCAAGCCTGAGGAACTGACCCAATCACTGTGGGGTGTGAGGCAGTGAGAACCTTTCCATCGCTGGCTGGAAAGCATCCCAAGGTGGCTGAGAAACACACAGACATGTACCTGGCCAGCTTGCAAAATCCAGCCCACTGCCCCTAGACAGAGCTAGTGCCAACAAAGGAAAAGGACAGAGACGAGACGTAGGAAAAGCCTGCTGTTCACCCAGTGCTTGACCAAGGTGATCACTGTCACTGCTGTGAAGAGCCATTTCTTGGGAGTCTAGATTGCTTGTAGGCAGGAGGCAGACGAGCTGTGCCTTACTCCCTCCAAGAGGGACCCGAGGAAGCAGAGGCCAGGGGGAAGCCATGATTCCTGGGGGGTGGGGTGGTGGTAGGGGATGTGCAGGTGACGAGAAGAACTTCTTGGCCCATGGGTAGGAGACAGAAATGCCAAGCAGGACCAATGCAAGGGCCAGGACTCAACAACATCTCTTTCCCTGGCTTTGACTTCCAGCCCACAGAGCCGACAGAAATCAGTGAAGCGGCAGGAGAAGGAGGTTCAAGGAAGTCATGCTATGGCCAGCAAATTCCCAAACCTGTCAATCCTGAAGACGATCCCTAGGCCTCTGAACCTCCCGCAACAGGAACAGGGCTACTAAAGTGACAAGGAGAGCAAATGGGGAATGCTCTCCAAGTCCTTTCTCACAGAGGCCTCTGTGTGTGGGGGGGGGGGGGGTCCCTCCTTGTTTTAGTCCATTCCTGGCCAGTCCCTACCATCTACAATCAAAACTGTTCTGGCTACTAGGCACTGTGACAGAGGCAAAAATGATGAGCCCTGTGGAGCATCAGTGGAGGGAGAGAGAGGTCTTTTTCTTGGGGGAGGAAGTGTTATTCACTTCATTCATCCAGTGATTTGACAAGTACTTATTGGAGGGCCTATGCTGTACCAGGCATTCTTCTAGGCAGGAGGTCCCTGTACTCAGGAAGCTGAATTTCTAGTAGGGAAGACAGACAATAAACTCATCAGAAAATTTAAAAGCATTTAAAGGTTGCTACAAATGTCCTCATGGAAATAAACAAGATGGTTTGGTGCCCATTACCTAGAACCACCCCTCCCTCTCCAAAGAAAAAAGTGGCAAAGGTCAGGAATGGCTTCTCTGAAGACAATGATCAGTGGTCAGTCCTGCCAGGAACCAGGGGGAAAACCTGCCCAAACAGGGGTGCCGGAGGGGCAGAAAGGATGCCAGTGTGGCTGGAGCCCAGTGAGAGTGGGGGATGGAGGGACCAGAAAAAGGTGCAGTGGTGGGAAGGAGCCATGATAAAGAGTTTCATTTTTACTCAAAAGTGCTCTGGGGAACCAAAGAGAGGACGGAATCAAGGGAGTGCCGTGACCTAATCATATTCAATAATTTCTCGCTGGCTGCTCTCTGTGGAGAATATTGCAAGTGGGCAGGGCACAAAGGAAGGTAGGAAGACCTATTCGGACCCTCTTGCAGTAGTCCAGTCGAATGATGGCAGTGGCTTGGCCAAGACTGGCAGCATGAATTTGGAGAAGAGTGCATGGGTTCATGTGACATTTTGGAAGGAGAACAGTCATTGCTTGCTGATGCATTGAAGGCAGTCGGTAAACAAACTTAAGAAATGAATGATTACTAAAAGAGTATTCCCTTTCAAGTTTGATCATAGAGGTGTTGTGTATGGTGATAGGCAATATGGAAAGCAGGTGTGGTAGGTTTGGAGAAGGGAGAGAGAAACAGTCAGGGGTGTGTGTCAAGAGCTCTTATTCGCACATGTTAAGTGTCTGGAGTCTATTGGTCACCCATAAGGCTGGAGAGGCAGAATTATTGAGACAACAGGACACAGATGGTATTTAAAGTCAGAAGACTGGGCAGGAGCACCTAGGGAGAGTATAGTCAAGGGAAGGAGTTGCAGGGCTATTCCCTGGGACACGCCCACATTTAGAAGTTCAGTGGAATATGACAAGCCAGCAGAAGAGATTGAGAAGGACTGGGTGTTAAAAGGGCTGGCCCCAAACCTGACTTGCAGGGTCCAGCCTCAATGTCCTCACTCAGGCCCTGCTTTCAGCGCTTCTGGCTGCACGTGCATGGGAGTTGATTTAAAACAGGGAGGCAAGAGACTTTGTGTGCTAGGGTTTAGCTTCTCTTCCTGTTCATTTCTCAGTGGAGCTTTCAAAAGAGATAGGTTTAAGTCCAGAGACGTTTCAAGAGTGTTTGGAGCCAGCACTGCTCTTCCACTTCATATGGCCCACTTCCTTCTTCCTATCAGGAGGGAGAAATATGGAAAGAGTGGGAATGCAGTTCAGAAAGCAGGGGAAAAGAGTAGAAAAGAATGGAAGAAGGTAGCGAATGGGGGCACTAATGGGGAGAGGGACAGATCAACTCCACATACAAAAATGAATCAAAACACCGAAAACAGTGATCTACATAAAGAAGTCTCTTCCTGTGAATTTCTCATTGGCATAGCTGTAAGAAGGATGCCTGGGGAAAAGAGAATGAAAGCATAACTGTATTTTGGGGTAAGGAAATCATTTCTGTCAGTTCACACTGTCCCCCCAAACTCCCCCAAATGAAAATAATCATGAGATACAAGCCAACAACAACAACAACAAAAAGCAGCCTTGGGCTTTTAGTTAGGAAGAACTGGAAAGGTTTGGATGTGTCCCTGTTATTTAACAAATAATAACAATGATTATTGTACTATCTTGAACAAGTACAACACATTGAGCCAACAGTCCTTTGGATCCTCATAAAGTGAAACGTTAAGGAAGACAGATTCTCAGTACGTGCTCTGAGTTTGAATTTCAGAAACTCTAATTAAGCTTCTTAGGAATTTCTTTTATAACAAGTACTTTTGCCCCAACCCTGATTAGGAACCAAGAACAAAGGGCTATCTCGACTGATGATTTTCATATACCGTTTCAGATATGTTTGTCCCTGGGGACCAATTCTCCTTTCAATATATGCTTACAATTTTAACCAATGCCTTTCATTGTCATAATCTTAGGCAGTTTACAGACACAATCTTATAAAAAAAATATACCTATAGATAGGCCACAGGCCATGACTTACTAGCTGTGCTTACCTCATTCAAGTTGCTTTACCTGTTTTGTTTTTTTCTTTATCTTTGGAGTCTTCATCTGTACAAGCAGATAGTTGTAAGGATGAAAAGTGATAATATATGGGAAATGTTTTTCCCAGTGCCTGGCATGCATTCAATGCCCAACACGAGAGACTCCTTATAATGCCATTTCCCTCTGTCTTGAGGATATCCTTATTCAGCTGGGTTTTGAAGGCCCAGTGTCTTTCCTTTCTGGTGTCCAAGGAAGCCTGGATTTTTCTCTCTAACCAGGAGCAAAGTGTCCATTCAGAGGGAGTCTGATCCTCTGAGTCACATCCCAGGTTATGGCTGGATTTTACTCTAGGCAACTAACTGCCTGATTGTCCAGCCTAAACTCACTTTTCTTACACCCTCATCCAGGTTTCCCTTAGTTCTCCTGACCTTAGAACCTTTTTATAATCCACCTATTTATTTGTCCTGAGGTCCAAGGACTTTACAAGTCAATACATGAAAACATGCTCTTTTCCGTACTCAAGAAAACCGCCCAGAAGATTTGATAATATTCATGGGTTACGGATGTGTGAATGGCTGATTCTCAGTACTCTTGAGTTGTTGAGCAACTTAAGTTCCCACTCTATATAATAAATGTAAAATGAAATCCCCTTCCATACGGTAAAGTCTTGCTAAAGTCATGATGGCTACCCGTAGGACCTCCTCCCAAACATACACACTATCTTTTTAAAACTATTCTTTAAAACGGAAAAAGAAAATGAAAATGAGAAGCATTGTTCTCACTGAAAGGAAGTCATGCACAGGGTAAACAAAATCGTGATGACGAGAATGTACAAAGGAACTTATGATAAAAAGCAAAGGTTCAAGACCCCACCACTTCTCTACCCCTTGTTGTGATTCCCAGGGTAGAGCATTTTATTTTATTTTTATTTATTTATTTTTTTTAGTTCCATTTGTTTTTTTTTTTTTTTGTTTTTCTTTCTTATAAATTTATTTTTTTATTGGTGTTCAATTTGCCAACATATAGAGTAACAGCCAGTGCTCATCCCATCAAGTGCCCACCTCAGTGCCCGTCACCCAGTCACCCCCACCCCCCCGCCCACCTCCCCTTCAACCACCCCTAGTTCGTTTCCCAGAGTTAGGAGTCTTTCATGTTCTGTCTCCCTTTCTGATATTTCCCACTCATTTTTCTCCTTTCCCCTTTATTCCCTTTCACTATTTTTTATATTCCCCAAATGAATGAGACCATATAATGTTTGTCCTTCTCCGATTGACTTATTTCATAGAGCATTTTAATAATTCCTGTTTGCATTGTTCTGACAGTTAACCTCTTACAACTAAAGTGCTTAATCTGCTATTTCAATAAATCATCAACTTCAGACATCATCAATTGACCACATTTTGCTTACAGAGGAGTATATTTAACTCACTCAGGTGTCTTCAATCTGCCCTCAATTTCTTTCTCTTGGTGTTTATACTTTCTTTTGATGTTTACTTCCTCTATTTGGTGACTCTAGTAACATTTTATTTTATTTTTAAAACATTTTGTTAGTTACCATACAGTGCAATATTGGTTTCTGGAGCATAATTCAGTGGTTAATCACTTACATACAACACCCAGTATTCAGCACAACAAGTGCCCTCTTTAATACCCACCACCCACCTAGCCCATCCCCCACCCGCCTCCTTGCATCAACCCTCAGTTTGTTCCCCAACATTGAGAGTCACTTATGGCTTGTTTCCTTCTCTCCATTTTTTCTCTCCCCCCCCCATATGTTCATCTGTTTTCTTTCTTAAATTCCACATATGAGTGAGATAATGTGGTATTTGTCTTTCTCTGACTGCCTTATTTCACACTCTAGCTCTATCCACATCATTGCAAATGGCAAGATTTCATTCTTTTGGGTGGCTGAATAATATTCCATTAAACACACACACACACACACACACACACACACACACACACAAACACACACCACATCACATCTTTTTTTAACGCATCAGTTGATGGACATTTGCCCTCTCTCCATAATTTGGCTATCGTTGATAATGCTGCTATAAACATTGGGGTGCATATACCCCTTGAATCTGTATTTCTGTATCCTTTGGGTAAATTCCTAATAGTGAAGTTGCTGGATCATAGGGTAGTTCTATTTTTAACTTTTTGAGGAAGCTCCAAACTGTTCACCAGAGTGGCTGCACCAGTTTGCATTCCCACCAACAGTGTAAAAGGGTTCCCCTTTCTCTGCATCCTTGTTACTACCTGTTGCTTTTTTGTGTTGTTAATTTTAACCATTCTGGCAGGTGTGAGGTGGTATGTCATCATCGTTTTGATCTGTATTTCCCTGATGATGAGTGATGTTGAGCCTCTTTTCATGTGTCTGTTAGTCATCTGGATGTCTTCTTTGGAAAAGTGTTTATTCATGTCTTCTGCCCATTTCTTACTGGGTTGTTTGGGTTTTGGGGGGTTGAGTTTGGTAAGTTCTTTATAGATTTTGGATATGAACCCTTTAACTGATATGTCATTTGCAAATATCCTCTCCCATTCCGTAGGCTGCCTTTTAGTTTTGTTGTTTCCTTCACTGTGCAGAAGCTTCTTATCTTTTTTTTTTAAGGTTTTAAAAAAATTTATTCATGAGAGACACACAGAGAGAGGCAGAGACATAGGCAGAGGGAGAAGCAGGCTCCCTGTGGGGAGCCCAATACAGGACTGAATCCCAGGACCCCAGGATCACGCCCTGAGCCCAAGGCAGACTCTCCACCACTGAGCCACCCAGGTGCCCTAGACCGGTTTCTTATCTTGATGAGCTTCATTTTTGCTTTTGTTTCCCTTGATTCTGACAATGTGTCTAATAAGAAGTTACTACAGCCGAGGTCAAAGAGATTTCTGTCTGTGTTCTCTAAGATTTTGATGGTTTCATGTCTCACATTTAAGTCTTTCAACCATTTTGAATTTATTTTTTTGCATGGTGTAAACCTTGTGGAGTTTTGTGGGGGGGGGGGTTGCATATACTTTGATCAGTTGACCTTGATTTTCTATAAGATGAGCTTATTGCCATGCCTATCTTTCCCTTCCCTCAATTTCTTTTCCTCCTTTCTATCTCCTCTTCCAATCAGGCTCATAACCATTTGCATCCACTTCTGGAAACCTAATCAAATCTTTTCTACTTTGAAAAGTAATACAGCCCTTTTACCTTCTACCTTTCAATGAATCTCTAATAATATTGACCATAGAACCACATTTCTTTACTGAATGCAGGCTGGGCTATTAGAAGGAGGTTTATCTTAGTATCAAGTTCAAATCCTCCCTTTTACCTTATTCCATTAAATTCTGAAAGGTCTGCTGCATTTGAGTTTCATTTACATTTAACTTATGCATCAAATTCCCTCTCTCTCCCATTTTCTCTTTCTCCCTCCCTCTGTATCTCTCTCTCTCTCTCTCTCTCTCTCTCTCTCTCTCTCTCTCTCACACACACACACACACACACACACACATACACACACACATTAAATGGCTGCCAGGCAATTGATCATTAAACAATTTAATGTTATAACAATTTATAAAATGGGTGTTATCATAATCTTCATTTTATAGCCAGAATACTTTGGTAGCAAGTATTTAAATAACCTGCCAAGGTCTCACAAGGTGTAAGAGGTAGAGCCTGGAATTTGATTCAAAGAAAGGCAGCCTCATTCCAGAGTTGGTGCTGGCCACCACTATGCTAAACTGTACTAAACATCTCCCTTTTGCTTAATCAGGATCCACAAATACACCCCATGCTGTTAAAACAGGTGGAATAGTGCACAGATAAACGAAGAGTGGTTGACAATCCATCCCCTTCCTATCGCGACCCCCACCAGCCCCAGCTTCTGGGGGTTACAGAAAACAATAATGATGTTTTTGTTCTTTTCTTTTTACACTTTTCTCAAGCGCATACAACTCTAAAAACAGGTTGACATTTTCCTGAATAGGTTTCCTTCTTTCTTTCTTTCTTTCTTTCTTTCTTTCTTTCTTTCTCTCTCTCTCTCTTTCTTTCTTCTTTCTTTCTTTCTTTCTTTCTTTCTTTCTTTCTTTCTTTCTTTCTTTCTTTTTCTTTCTTTCTTCTTCCTTTCTTTTTCTTTCTTTCTTTCTTTTTCTTTCTTCTTCTTTCTTTTCTTTTCTTTTCTTTTCTTTCTTCTTTTCCTTCCTTCCTTCCTTCCTTCCTTCCTTCCTTCCTTCCTTCCTTCCTTCCTTCCTTCCTCTTTCTTCTTGTCAAAAGTGGCATCATGCACTTTGCACTTTTATGTGACTTTCTACATTCACAGAACAGGTTAACACACACGGATCAAATTAATTCCATTTTATTAAAGTCTGCTTGATGACAAACAAATGTATGCAACAATGCCCTGGTTGTCCCATGTTTTATTTTTGCAGACAACAAGACAGAAGTCATTCTTACCTTTGCTCCCTTTTCCATGACCTGTCTTTATTTTTCTCAGCTTGCTTTGAAGACTTTCTCTTTATTTTTGTTTTCAAAGCAATTGGTTTATGGAGTTTTTGGTTTTGCCTCATATTTGGAACACTTTCTACCATTATATTTTCAAATACTTTCCTGTCTGTCCCTCCCTCTTTTCTCTTCAGGGGCACCAATTACATGGAGGTCTGGCGATTTGATAATGTCCCACAGGTCAATAAGGCTCTTCCCATTTATGTTTGTTTTATCTTTTATTTTTTATTTTATTTTGTTTTTTAGGTTTTAATTTAAATTCCAGATAGTTAACATACAGTGTTATATTAGTTTCAGGCACACAATATAGTAATTCAAAGCTTCCATACATTACCGTGTGCTCATCACAATAGGTGCACTCCTTCATCCCTATCACCTATTTAACCCATTCCCCCCACCCACCTCCCCTCTGGTAACCATCAGATTGTTCTCTATAATTAATAGTCTTTCTCTCTTTTCACATTGTTTACATGTTTTGTTTCTTAAGTTCCACGAGTGAAATCATATGGTCTTTGTCTTTTACCAACTGGCTTATTTTGCTTAGCACTATAGTCTTTTGCTCCATCCGTGTCATTGCAAATGTCAAAATTTCATTCTTATTTATGGCTGAGCAATACTCTATCTATCTATCTATCTATCTATCTATCTATCTATCTATCTATCATCTATCTATCTATACCACCTCTTCCTCTTCCTCATCCACTCATCAGTTGATAGACACTTGGGCTGCTTCCATATTGCCGATAATTGCAGATTCCATATTGCAGATAATGCTGCTATAAACATAAAGGTGCATGTATCCTTTTGAATTAGTATTCCTGTATTCTTTGGGTAAATACCCAGTAGTGTGATTGCTGGATCATAGGGTAGTTCTATTCTTAACTTTTTGAGGAACCTCCATTCTGTTTTCCACACTGGCTGCACCAGTTTGCATTCCCACCGACAGTACACGAGGCTTCCTCTTTCTCCACATCCTCGCCAGCACCTATTGTTTCTTGTGTTGTTAACTTAAATGTGTGAGGTGATATCTAATTGTGTGTGTGTGTTTGTGTGTGTGTGTGTGTTTTAATTTGAGAGAGAGAGAGAGGGAGAGAGAGAGAGAGAGAGAGAGAGAGAGAGAGAGAGAGAGAATGAGTGGGAGGGTGGAGGGGGGCAGAGGGAGTGAGAGAAGCAGGCTCTCGACTGAACAGGGAGCCTGGCACAGGGCTTGATCTCAGGACCCCGGGATCACAACCTGAGCTGAAGGCAGATGCTTAACAGACTGACCCACCCAGGTGCCCTCCTCATTGTGGTTTTGATTTGCATTTCCCTGATGATGTTGAGTGATGTTGAGCATCTTTTCATGTGTCTATTGGCCATTTGGATGTCTTCGTTGGAGAAACATCTGCTCATATCTTTTGTCATTTTTTAATATTGGGTTATTTGTTTTGGGGGAGTTGAATTTTTAAGAGTTCTTTATGAGGGGATCCCTGGGTGGCTCAGCGGTTTGGCGCCTGCCTATGGCCCAGGGCCTGATCCTGGAGTCCCGGGATCGAGTCCCGCGTTGGGCTCCCTGCATGGAGCCTGCTTCTCCCTCTGCCTGTGTCTCTGCCTCTCTCTCTCTCTCTCTCTCTCTCTCTCTCTGTCTATGAATAAATAAATAAAATCTTTAAAAAATAAAATAAAAGTTCGTTATGTATTTTGGATTCTAGCCTTTTATGGGGTATGTCATTTGCAAATGTCTTCTCCCATTCCGTGGGATGTCTTTTAGTTTTGATGATTGTTCCCTTCACTGTGGAGAAGCTTTTGTTCTGATGTAGTGCCAGTAGTTTATTTTTGTTTCTGTTTCCTCTGCCTCAGGAGACATATTGAGAAAGAAGTAGCTACAGCCGATGTCAAAGAAGTTACTGCCTGTGTACTCTCCTAGGATTTCTATGTTTTCAGGTCTCACAGTCAGGTCTTTAACCCATCTTGAATTTATGTTTGTGTATGGTGTAAGAAAGTGATCCAGTTTTGTTCTTTTACATGTTACTGTCCAGTTATCCCAACACCATTTGTTGGAGAGACATTCATTTTCCCAGTGGGCATTCATTTCTGCTTTGTCCAAGATTAATTGGTCATATGATTGTGGGCTCATTTCTGCATTTTCTATGCTGTTCCATTGATCTTTGTGTCTATTTTTGTGCCAGTACCATACTGATTTGACCACTACAGCTTTGTAATATAACTCAAAATCCACAATTGTGATGTCCCCAGCTTTGCTTTTGTTTTTTAAGGTTGCTTTGGCTATTTGGGATCTTTTGTGGTTCCATGCATATTTTAGGATTGTTTTGTTCTAGTTCCATGAAAAATGCTATTGGTACTTCCATGGGGATTTCATTAAATGTGTAGATTGCTTTGGGTAATATAGACATTTTAACAATATCTGTTCTTCCAATCCATGAGCATGGAATGCCTTTCCATTTCTTTGTGGCATCTTCAGTTTCTTTCATCAGTGTTTTCTAGTTTTCAGAATACAGGTCTTTCACCTCTTTAGTTAGATTTATTCCTGGGTATCTTATTATTTTGGGTGCAATTGTAAATGAGATTGTTTTCTTAATGTCTCTTTCTGCTGCTTCATCATTGTCGTACCGAAATACAACCAATTTCTGTGCATTTATTTTATGTCCTGCAGCTTTACTGAATTTGTTTGTCAGTTCTAGCTATGTTTTTGGTGCAGTCTCTCAGGTTTTCTACACAAAGTATCATGTCATCTGCAAATAGTGAAAGTTTTACCTCTTCCTTACCAATTTGGATGCCTTTTGTTTCTTTTCATTGTCCAATTGCTGTGGCTAGCATTTCTAGTACTCTGTTGAATAAAAGTGGTGGGAGTGGACATCCTTGTGCTGTTCTGAGCCTTTGGGGAAAAGCTTTCCCCCCCATTAACGATGGGGGAATGTTTCCTCCATTAACGATGTTGTTAGCTGTGGGGTTATCATAGATGACCCTTAATCTGGTTGAGGTATGTTCCCTCTAAACCTATTTTTTATAGAGGGTTTTTATCATGCATGGGTGTTGGATGTTGTCAACGGATTTTTCTGCATCTTTTGAGAGGATCATGTGGTTCTTATCCTTTCTCTTATCTTTTTTTTTAAAGATTTATTTATTTCTTCATGAGACACACACACACACACACACAGAGAGAGAGAGGGAGAGAGAGAGAGAGAGAGAGAGGCAGAGGGAGAAGCAGGCTCCTCGCAGGGAGCCCGATGTGGGACTTGATCCCAGATCCCGGGATCACGGCCTGAGCTGAAGGCAGATGCTGGACTGTTGAGCCACCCAGGTGTCCCATATCCTTTCTCTTATTGATGTGATGTATCATATTGATTGATTTGTGAATGTTGAACCACCCTTGCAGTCCAGGAATAAATCCCACTTGATTGTGGTGAATGATTTTGTAAATGTATTGTGGAATTTGGTTTGCTAGTATTTCACTGAGAATTCTTGCATCCATGTTCATCAGGATTATTGGCCTGTAGTTCTCCGTTTATCTGGTTTTGGAATCAGGGTAATGGCCTCATAGCATGAGTTTGGAAATTTTCCTTCCACTTGTATATTTAGGAATAGTTTAGGAAGGATAGGTATTAACTTTTCTTTAAATGTCTGATAGAATCCACCTGTGAAGCCATCTGGTCCTGGACTTTTGTTCATTGGGAGTTTGTCAATTACTGATTCAATTTCTTTGCTGGTTACAGGGCTGTTCAAATTTTCTGTCTCCTTTAAGGTTTCAGTTTTGGTAGTTTCTATGTTTCTAGGAATTTATCCATTTTTTTCTAGGTGTCCAATTTGTTGGCTTATAGTTTTCCATAATATTCTCTTATGATTTTATTTCTGTGGTGTGGGTCGCTGTTTCTCCTCTCTTGTGATTTTATTTGTTTGAGTCCTTTCTCTTTTTTCTTGATATGACTGGCTAGAAGCTTATCAATTTTAATGATTGTTTTTTTCAAAGAATCAGCTCCTCATTTCACAGATCTGGTTTTTTGTTTTTGTTTTTAGTTTCTATATATTTGTTTCTGCTCTGATCTTTATTATTTCCTTCCTTTGGCTGGTTTGGGCTTTGTTTGCTCTTCATTTTCTAGCTCCTTTTAGGTGTAAGGTTAGGTTGTTTATTTGAGATTTTTATTGCTTTTTGCGGTAAGCCTGTACTGCTAGAAGTTTCCCATTTGACGGGCACTGAGTGGGGGAATGAGCACTGGGTGTTATGCTATATGTTGGCAAATCGAACTCCAATAATAAAATATACAAAAAAAAAAAAGACGAAAAAATAAGTTTCCCATTTGAACTGGTTTTGCTGCATCCCAAAGGCTTTGTACCATTGTGTTTTCATTTTCACTTGTTTTCTTGTGTTTTTTATTTCTTCTTTGATTTCCTGGTTGACCTATTCACTGTTTAGTAGCATGTTATTTAACTTACATGTATTTGTGACCTTTGAAATGTTTTCTTCCAGTTGACTTCTAGTTTCAAAAGTCTGTGGTCAGAAAAGGTGGGTGTTATGACTTTGATCATTTTGAGTTTGTTGAGGCTTCTTTTATGGCTTGATATGTGATCTATTCTGGAGGATGTTCCATGTGCACTTGAAAAGAATGTGTATTCTGCTGTTTTAGGATGCAAAGTTCTGAATATATCTGTTAAATCCATCTGGTCCAGGGTGGCATTCAAAGCCATTGTTTCCCTATTGATGTTCTGTTTAGATGATATATCCATTCCTGTCAGTGGGGTGATCAAGTCCCCTACTATTATTATATTATTATCAATTAGTTCCTTTATGCTTGTTATTAACTGTTTTATGTATTTGGGTGCTCCCATGTTGGGTGCATATTTACAATTGTTATATATTTGTTTGTTGTATTGTGTCCTTCATTATTATATAGCGTCTTTTTTTGCCTCTTGTTACAGTCTTTGTTTTAATGTCTGTTTTGTCGGATATAAGTATTGCTACTTATGGAGAGTCTTTTCTAACGTGGTATCAAATTGTGGTTTTTAGTTGTATTTTCTTAATGGCCTGAGGTGTCGAACACATATTCATGTGCATATTTCCCATCCATGTATCTTCTTTGATGAACCATCGGTTCTAATCTTTTGTCCACCCCTAACTTGGTTGTTTCTATTCTTAATATTGAGTTTTGAAAGTTCTCTCTGTGTATTCTGGATAACAGCCCTTGATCAGATTTATGTTGTGTCTAAGGAAACTTGGCCTAACACAAGGTCAAAAGAGGTTTCTGTGTGTTTTCCTCTAGAATTTTCTCAAGTTTACATTTAGGTCTATGATCCATTTTGAGTGAATTTTTGCCCATATATAGTAAGAGGGATTGATCACTGCCCACATTTGGGGAATAAGAATATCTGATTGTGCTACCATCACTTCTTGAAAGACTATCCTTTCTACACTGAATTGCCTTTGTATCTATGTCAAAAAATTTGTTGTCCTTACATGGATGGGTTTATATCTGCATCATCTCTTCTGTTCTAATGGCCCATTTGCCTCTCTTTATGCCAATATCACGGTGTTTTGATTGATAGTAAGTCTTGAAATAAGGTATTGTTAAAGTCTCCACCTTTGTTCCTCATTTTTAAGGTTATATTGGCTGTTGTACATCCTTTGTAATGCCATATGAAACTTAGAATGTTCTTGTTCATTTCTACAAAAAATTCCTTCTGGGATTTTGAATGAGATTTCGTTGATTCTATTGGTCAATTTGGGGAGAACAGGCATGTTAACACTATATTGCATCTCCTGATGCAATGAGCATGAAATATCTTTCCATTTATTTATGTTTCCTTTAATTTCTCCCAAGAGTAGTGTCAGGGTATATATTTTGAAAGTATCATCCCTAAGTATTTCATACTTTAATATTTTCTGATGCAGTTGTACATTAATTTCAATTTCTCACTGCTTGTTACAGTATATCCAAATATAACTATTGTATGTTGATGTTGTATTGTATCATGCTACCTGACTAAACTGACTTAGTAGTCTAGTTGCTCGTGTGTATGTGTGTATGTGTGTGTGTGTGTGTGTGTGTGTATTCCTTAAGATTTTATGCATACCAGGCCACGACATCTTCAAAGAGAGATCATTTTACTTCTTCTTTTCCAACCTGAGTGCCTTTTATTTCTCCTTTATGCCTTTTTGCCCTGGCTAGAACCTCCACAGAAGTGGTAAGTGTGGACATCCATATCTTGTGCCTGATCTCAGGGGGGAATAATTCAGTCTTTCACCATTAAGTATGATTTTAGCTGTTGGATATTTATAAGTGTCCAGTATTTGGTTGGTGAGAGTTTTTACCATGAAATGGTGTTGTATTTTGTAAATATTCTGTTGAGATGATCATATGGTTTTCTGATCTTAGTTTGTTAGCATGGTGAATTGCATTATCTGATTTTTGAACATCAGGCGAACCTCATATTCCTAGGATAAACCCCATTTGGTAATGATGTATAATTTTTAAATGTATTGTTAGATTTGATTTATTAATGTATTCTTTAGTAATTTTCTATCTTAGTCGTAAGTGATGTTGGTCTATACTTTTCCTTTCTTGTAATGTCTTTTTCTGGTTTTTGGCATGAAAGAATGAGCAAGGACATTGAAATGAAGTTATCTGAAAGAGCTCATGTTAAATTGGTACTATTTGTTCCTTGAGAGTTTGATGCATTCCACCGGTGGAGCTATCTGCTATTTTCTTTGTGGGAATATTTGTAATTGTAAATTCAGTTTCCTTAGTAGATACAAGACTCTTCAGGATAGCTATTTCTTTTTTTTAAAAGAGATTTTATTTTTATTTATTTGACAGTGAGAGAGAGAGAGAGAGAGAGAGAGAGAGAACAGAAGCAGGGGGAGTGGCAGACAGAGGGAGAGGGAGAAGCAGACTCCCCACTGAGCAGGAAGTCTGATGCAGAACTCAATCCCAGGACCCTGGGATCATGATCTGAGCCGAAGGCAGATGCTTAACCAACTGAGCCACCCAGGCACCCCCAGATTATCTCTTTCTTATTGAATGAACTTTGGTAGTTTGTATAATCTGTCCATTTTATCCAAGTTGTCAAATTTTTGGCATAAAGTTTGCCACAATATTTCCTTATTATCATTTTAATATCTGCAAATTCTGTCTTGATATCATCTGGCTTGTTGTGATATTGGCAATTGTGTCTTCGCTCTCTTTTCCCTGAACAGTTAACCTAAAGGCTTATTAGATTGATTTTTCTCAAAGGAAATAGCTTTTATTTCGTTGATTTTCTCCATTGTTTTGTTTTCCTGTTTTCTGTTTTAGTGATTTCTGCTCTGATATTTATGATTTCCTTTCTTCTTTACTGTGTCTGGGATTCAGCTTTACTTTGGTTTGATTTTTCTCTCATTTCTTTTTTTTTTCCTCTCATTTCTTAAAGTGGGATCTGACATCATTGATTTGAGGCCTTTCTTCTTTCCTTTACATATAAATTGTGTTTCTTGTAGACAACATATAGTTGGGTGGTCCTGTATTTTTTATCCACTCTGACAATATGCTTTTGAATTGATTTATTTAGACCATTCACATTTAACATGGCTATTGACATAGAGTAAATCTACTATATTTGTAACTGTTTTCTATTCATTACACTCGTTCTTTGTTTTTTCTCCCCCTCTTTTACTGGCTTCTCTGGGATCAACTGAGCACTTTAAATGATTCCATTTTATCTCCTCCTTTAGCATATCAATCATGCTTTAAATATTTTTAAAACGATTACCCTAGAATGTGTAATACCTGATCAAAGTCTATCCTCAAATAACACTATGCTGCTTCATGTGTAGTGCAGGTACCTTATAACAGAGTTTCTCTGATTTTCCTGATTTCCCAGAGTTTTTCCTGATTTCTTCCTCTTGTCCCTCATAGCAGTGCTGTCGTCATTCACTTCACTTATCAGTATGCCATAATCATTGAATACGATGTTACTATTACTTTAAATGATCAGTATCTTTTAGATCAGCCAAGGACAAGAATAATCAATGATTTTCTTTCACTTTCATTGATTTCTTTGTTCTCCCTTTCCTAATGGAGTTCTGAATTTTTGGTCTTTCTTAGTTTCCTCCTCTCTGAGGAACTTCTTTTAACATGTTGTGGTCTCCTGTCAATGAATCGCCTCAGTTTCAGTTTATCTGGGGAAGTTTTTACTCTGCTTTCATTTTTGAAAACAATTTCACTGGATATAGATTGCTCAATTGGTGGATTTTTTTTTTCCTCTCTCAACATTTTCACCGTTGCACTCCACTCTCTTCTTATTTGCATGGTTCCTGACCAGAAGCCCAATGTGATACTTATCATTGTTCCTCTATACTTATGAACGTTCCCCGCCTCCCCTGGCTTCTTTCATGATTTCATCCATTGTCTGGTGTCTCTGCAGCCTGAACATAATATTCTAGATTTTTGTTCTGTTCTGTTTTGGTTTTTGCATTTATACTGCTTGGCGTTCTCTGAGCTTCCTAGATCTATGTTCTGGTGTCCATCATTTGAAATATTCTCATCCATCATTATATCAAATATTTCTTCTGCTCCATTTTCTCTTGGTGTTCCAATTATGCTTGTGTTGCTCGTTTTGAACTTACCCTGCAACATTTCGATGGTATATTATTTTTAAATATTTTTCTTTACATTTCAGTCAGTTTGCAAAATTTTTATAGCCATATCTTCAATCTCACTAATTATTTCATCAGTTGGTCCAGTATATATCAAAGACAGTTTTCATACCTTTTAGCATTTTTAATCTTCACCATTTGCTTTTGATTCTTTCTCAGTTTCCATCCTTCTGCTTACAACACCCATTTGTTCTTGCATGTTGTCTATTGTTTTTCCGTTAGGGCTACTTTTTAAAAAAGATTTTATTTATTTGAGAGAGTGAGAGAGAGCAAGAAAGCGCACAAGCAGGAGGGAGAGAGAGAGAAGCATGTTCCCATCGAGCAAGGAGCCCAGCCTGGGGCTCGATCCCAGGACACCGGGATCATGACCTGAGCCAAAGTCGGATGCTCAACTGACTGAGCCACTCAGGTGCTGCATCCATTAGAGCTCTTAATATATTCATTGTAGTCGTTTTAAGTTCCCTGTCTGTTTATGTCTTTGAATGCATGAGTGGTGGCTGATGCTTGGTTTAGGGAAAAGACTCTGACCCTGTGACTGGTTGGTAGTGTTTCTCTAACAAGGCCTTGGCCCCTGTTCTATAGAGCTCAAAAGAAAGACTTATACTCTGTGCAATAGTACAGGTCTATCAGGTGGTTGCTCATGAAAAAGCAGTCATTAGAGAGTAAAGAACATAAAAATAGAAAAGAGGGGCAGGGAGGGAAAGTCAGCTATGCTGAGGTCTGTATTTGTAAGAGCCATCAGCTTACCAAGATCCTTAAATCCCTCTGATGATGACGCTGACTATGCTTCTCTCATACACATCCTGATCCTCAGGGTTGTAGGTTTTAGGAGAAAACACCCATTGCGCCCTGTCGCACAAATATTAATGAAAAGTGGCCCTGAATGCCTTATCCCCAAACCTCTTAATGGGCCAGAAGGCACCATGATCCTACTGGTCAGCTTTAAGACAGACAGTGAACATGGATGGGTCCTCTTAAGTGCTGAAGCATAAGCCAAAGAGATACTCTGCACTCTGCTGCTGGCTTAGGCCCAAGGTCTGTAAAGCTAATACAATAGTAACCATGGAGGATTCTCCTACTCCTGATGATACTGATTGAGACTGCCTGGAGGAAGAAGCTTTGGTAGACTAAATAACGACCTCCCAAGATTTACACATCCTACTGCTGAACCTTTGAATTTTATCTTATATAGCAATGACTTTGAAGATGCAACTAAGGATCTTGAGATTTGGAAACTGTGCTGGATCACCCGAGTGGGCCCTAAATACCACCACAAGCAATCTTGTGAGAGGTAGCCTAGGGGTATTTCATACAGAAGAAGAGAAAGCAATGTGATCACAGAAGCAATGATTGGAGTGATGAGGTCACAAGCCGAGGAATGCAAGCATCCATCAAACACTGAAAGAGCCAAGAAGAGGTTATCTGCTAGAGCCCTCTGGAAAGAGCACAACCCTGTAGGCAGCTGGATTTCAGCCCAGTGAAACTGATTTCAGACTTCTTGCCTCCAAAACTGTGAAGTTATTATTTGTTTTTGTGCTAAGCCACTAAGTTGGTGGTAATTTGTTACAGCAGCCTCGCGAAACTAATAGGAGCTTACTAACACGAACCAAGTAGAGAAGGTCCCCCTTGAAGCATATGTTATAAAGACCCAAACATAAAAAAATTAGGGAAGAGGGTGCTGGAATAGAGATCTAGGTTTGATTTGAACGGAAAATTTTTGAAAAATTAAAGATTTAAGCAATTAGCAGGTGAAGAGGGTGCTGATTGGCTCCTGTGCCTATATAATGTTGGCTTTAAATTAACTTCACCTTCTGCCAAGGTGAGTCAATTGGCTGATACATCTTCTGTTCCTCAACTTAGCAATTTATTATGGGATCCACGAGGCTTATGGAAATAGGAGTGCACACCCATGTTGTCCACCCACCTTCACATTGACAGGCACAGCTTGCGGACTTTTCCTTGCTCCTCTGGGTGTTCATAGCGTATACCATTGAAGTAAAAAAATGAGCATGCCTTCATGAATTGAAGTACTTGGTGGTGGGAGCAATTATTAAGGAAAATTGGTACAGTGCAATCAGTATATCACTATTCCGAGCACTTCAATGAGTGGAAGACCAGAGCCAGTCCCAAGTAGGTTCCACTTGAAACCAACATCAGGGAGTTATTTCTCACGGGAGCATCCCCAAATGATAGGATTTCCCCCACTACCTTTAATTATTCAACTGGCTATTAAAGTGGCCCTAGAATCGACTGACTGCTCATAAAGAGGGCCCTGAGGCCTAGGTCTTCAATTCCCAAGGTGACACTACTGCGGAGGTGAGCCCCCATTTCAGTTTCCAGGGCCACCTCCCACCACCACAGACCCCTGACGGAAAGACCTGATATTGATGACTCTGTGATCACATCTGGGCTTCCCCACCTATGTGATTTGGGGTGATATCCCTGAGGAGCCCCACCTCTTCTATGACAAGCTATTCAAACCATCCCATCTCTTTCTCCCTGGAACCTATCCCCCAAGGTATAGTGCCAACTGCCCCCCCCCCCACATGAGGCAAGTTTCCAGGTCTCCAGTGCCCTCTTGAGGAAAATCTTCCATGCCAGTCCATTGGCTGTCACACAATACCTTTTTGGCCTTAACTGATACTGGTTCCCAAATTACAGTGATCCTCAGAAACCCCACTAAATTTAAAGGAAGGACTCTATGTTTCTCAGGACATTACTAGACATAAGATGGAAAGCAAGCAAGTCTGCCATTCATCAGCCACTTGACAGTAATTTGCCTAATTTTTCTGTGGTCACAGCTCCTACACATACCCACCTCCCGGGGTTTCCCTTTAACGGGATGGAACTTCTAACTGGCTCAGTGGCCCACTAGAATAACATAGCTGAAGTCTGTACTATCAGTGCCACCAAATGGGACACTGTTCAGCTGCCCCAACTCCTTAGAACTGTTAATGTGACCCAGTATAAATTGAAATGGAGCTTTCAAGTATTGGGATCCATTATACAAGATCTCTGAAGCAAAGGCGGTAATTATCCCCACTGTTTCTGTTTCACAGCCCAATTTTGTCCATTTATAAACCTGAGAAGAAAGAATGGTACCTCACACTGGATCACCACAACCCTAATGCCACCATCTCACCCATTAAGGTTCCTGGACCTAATAAAATTGATATGACCTATGCCATTCAATCTTCCACCAGAGATATTTGCTGCTATATATTTGGCTGATATATTTATGTTTCCTACTTTAACAGTTTCTAGGCCTCAATTCACACTCACTCTTGAAATGACAAAATACACGTTTATTCAATTGTCCGTCAGGTGCCTCAATAGCCTAGCCATAGCATCCAACCTCTGGTGGCAATACCTTAACCTGATTGAGTTGTTCTGAGATACCCAGGTTTGGAACTACAATGATGACATCCATCTATGAGGAGAATCATTGAAGACTCTCATACAGGACATAGAAACACTCACCACTACATTTACTGAGAGGAGATGAGCTAATGCCTGACCATACATCTCAGTTATAAATTCTTAGGCATCACCTAGACTGCTGAGGGCTGCTCCATTTCCTGATGTAGTTAAAAAGAAACTCCGAAATTTGTCATCCTTAACCACTCTCAAGAAAGCCCAACATCAAGAATTAATATTGTGAAAATGTCAATGTTACCCAGGGCAATTTACACATTTAATGCAATCCCTATCAAAATACCATGGACTTTCTTCAGAGAGTTGGAACAAATCATCTTAAGATTTGTGTGGAATCAGAAAAGATCCCAAATAGCCAGGGGAATATTGAAAAAGAAAACCATAGCTGGGGGCATCACAATGCCAGATTTCAGGTTGTACTGCAAAGCTGTGGTCATCAAGACGGTGTGGTACTGGCACAAAAACAGACACATAGATCAACGGAACAGAATAGAGAACCCAGAAGTGGACCCTCAACTTTATGGCCAACTAATATTCGACAAAGCAGGAAAGACTATCCACTGGAAAAAAGACAGTCTCTTCAATAAATGGTGTTGGGAAAATTGGACATCCCAATGCAGAAGAATGAAACTGGACCATTCTCTTCCACCATCCACAAAGAAACTCAAAATGGATGAAAGATCTAAATGTGAGACAAGAATCTATCAAAATCCTAGAGGAGAACACAGGCAACACCCTTTTTGAACGTGGCCACAGCAACTTCTTGCAAGATACATCCATGAAGGCAAGAGAAACAAAAGCAAAAATGAATTATTGGGACTCCATCAAGAGAAAAACCTTCTGCACAGCAAAAGAAACAGTCCACAAAACTAAAAGACAACCTACAGAATGGGAGAAGATATTTGCAAATGATCTATCAGATAAAGGGCTAGTATCCAAGACCTATAAAGAACTTATGAAACTCAACGGCAAAGAAACAAACAATCCAATCATGAAATGGGCAGAAGACATGAACAGAAATTTCACCAAAGAAGACATAGACATGGGAAAATGCTCCGCATCACTGGCCATCATGGAAATACAAATCAAAACCACAATGAGATACCACCTCACACCAGTGAGAACACCAGTGAACATTAACAAGAAAGGAAACAACAAATGTTGGAGAGGATGTGGAGAAAGGGGAACCCTCTTGCACTGTTGGTGGGAATGTGAACTGATACAGCCACTCTGGAAAACTGTGTGGAGGTTCCTCAAACAGTTAAAAATAGATCTGCCCTATGACCCAGCAATTGCACTGCTGGGGATTTACCCCAAAGATACAGATGCAATGAAACGCCGGGACACCTGCACCCCGATGTTTATAGCAGCAATGTCCACAATAGCCAAACTGTGGAAGGGGCCTCGGTGTCCATCGAAAGATGAATGGATAAAGAAGCTGTGGTCTATGTATACAATGGAATATTACTCAGCCATTAGAAATGACAAATACCCACCATTTGCTTTGATGTGGATGGAACTGGAGGGTGTTATGCTGAATGAAATAAGTCAATCGGAAAAGGACAAACATCATATGGTCTCATTCATTTGGGGAATATAAAGATTAGTGAAAGGGAATAGAGGGGAAGGGAGAAGAAATGTGTGGGAAATATCAGAAAGGGAGACAGAACATGGAAGACTCCTAAGTCTGGGAAAGGATCTAGGGGTGGTGGAAGGGGAGGAGGGCGGGGGGTGGGGGTGACTAGGTGGTGGGCACTGAGGGGGCACTTGATGGGATGAGCACTGGGTGTTATTCTGTATGTTGGCAAATTGAACACCAATAAAAAATAAATTTATTATTAAAAAATAAATAAATAAATAAATAAATAAATAAATAAATAAATAAATAATTTTTAAAAAAGAAAGAAATCCCAACATCTTTTAGGTCTCTTTGGCTCCTGGAGGCAACATATTCCCTATTTGCATACCACTACAGCCCATTTATGCAATCTCCCACAAATTGGCCCACTTTGAACTGGGCCCTTTAAAGCAGAATGCTCTAGCATCAGTCTAAAGGACCATATAACAGCCACTTTCTTTAGTGCTTTCTGGAGATTCCTTTATGGTGAAATCTCTGGCAAAGACCTCCTATGCTTTTTGGAGTCTGTGGACTACACATGATGGCCACCATGGTCTTCTGGTGCAATAGACTGCCCATTTCCGCTCTGCATTACATGCCATTAGAACCACTTCTGCTTGCATAGTGAGCCCTCCTGGAAATGGAGGCTGTCACAGAACCTTAACTTGTGACCCACTGCACCCAGCTGCCCATTATACCCTGGTTCATGCAAGAAGCACCTCGCAAGCTTTGCATCACAACCAATGCCTCCCTGCTGAAATAAAAACAGTACATGCAGGATAGGGCCAAACCTGGCCCTCTAGCCTATCCCACCGGCAGGAGGGGATAGTCTCCCTTATCCTCAGTCCCTTGCCAGATGCCATGGTACTGGAGGAGGTCACCTCCCTTTCAGACCCCTCGGTTACCTGGAATCTTCTTGCAATCAATGGAGTGAACAACAAAGGAAGTTAATTTGCTTTATGATGTCATCACCATCATCAAATGTGATGGAGCTTGAGGAGGTATGGTAATCTTTATCTCTTAAGCAGGACATCCCAACCAAAGGATGGCACCCACAATTAACACAACTGACCAAACTCCAGGAAGTTATATTGGTTTTGGATGATACCCTGACCAATAATTGGCCAAAGCACATATGTTTACAGACTCTCTCGGGTCATTGCCAATGGTCTAGCCATTTGGTCTGGCCACTTGCAACAATAACAATTTCTCATTCAAGGGTATCTACTTTGTGGTAAAGATTATCAGAAAATTCTTTGCCTTTCAGAGACAGAAAGATACATATTAAGGTGATGGACATCTCTGCCCACACCAAGGATTATTCCACTGATGCCCAATTTAATGCCCAAGTTGATAGATTAGCACAAATTTTTGAGTCTAGGACCAAACATCCTCAGATCCCATTCTCTTAATTTTGACCCAAAGGGCCCATGAAACAAGTCATAGTAGATCATCTGATTTTTCAAAAGATGTATTTAAATTCCAGTTAGTTACCATACAGCGTAATATTAGTTTCAGCTGTACAGTATGTTCACTCAAACCTTACATATGTCACCTGTTGCTCATTGCAATAGTTGCACTCCTTAATCCCTAGCACCTATTTAACCCATTCTCCCACCTACCTCCCCTCTGGTAACCATCAGTTTGTTCTCTGTTGCTAAGGGTCTGTTTCTTGGTTTATCCTTCTCTTTTTTTCCCATTTGGTCATTTCTTTTGTTTCTCAAATTCCACATACGAGTGAAATCAAATGGTATTTGTCTTTGCCGGACTAACTTCCCTTATCTTCATACTCTCTAGCTCTATCCATGTCACTGCAAATGCCAAGATTTCATTCTTTTTTTATGGCTGAGTAATACTCCACTGTTTACATATACACCACAATTTATTTATCCATTCATCAATCAGTGGTCACTCAGGCTGTTTCCATAACTTGGGTAGTATAGATAATACCCTTATAAATGTCAGTGTGCATGTATCCCTTTGAACTAGTGTTTTTGTATTCTTTAGGTAAATATCTGGTAATGCAATTGCTCGTTCTTAGTGTAGTTCTATTTTTAAGGTTTTGAGGATCCTCCATACTTTTTCCCAGAGTACCAGTTTGCATTTCCATCAACAGTGCCAGAGGGATCCTTTTTCTCTACATCCTTGCCAATACCTGTTATTTCTTGTGTTGTTGATTTTAGCCATTGTGACAGGTGTGAGGTGATATACCTCATTTTATTTTTGATTTCTATTTCCATTTCCCTGGTGATCAAAATAGTATAGTATTGGCACAGAATGAGACAAACAGATCAGTGGAACAGAATATAAAACCCTGAAATGAACCCACCATTCCGTGGTCAGTTAGTCTTTGACAAAGCAGGGAAGAATATCCAATGCGGGGGGGGGGGGCAGTCTCTTCAACAAATGGCATTGGGAAAACTGGACAACAACATGCAAGAGAATGAAACAGAACTGCTTTCTTAGAACATACACAAAAATAAATTCGAAATGAACTGAAGACCTAAATGTGACACAGGAAGCCATAAAAATCCTAGAGGAGAACACAGGCAGTAACATCTTTGACATCAGCCATAGCAACTTCTTTCTAGATATGTCTCCTGAGGCAAGGGAAACAGAAGTAAGAATAAACTATTGGGAATTCATCAAAATAAAAAGCTTCTGCCCAGCGAAAGGAAATAATCAACAAAACTAAAAGGCAACCTATGGAATAGGAGAAGATATTTGCAGATGACGTATCTGATAAAAGGTTAGTATCCAAAATATATAAAGAACTTATACGACTCCACACCATAAAACAAATAATACAATTATAAATGGGCAGAAGTCGTGAGTAGACATTTTTTTCAAAGAAGACATCCAGATGGCCAACACACATGAGAGTATGTTCATCACTCATCATGAGGGAAACGCAAATCAAACTACAATGAGTATTACCTCACACCTGTCAGAATGGCTAAAATCAACAACACAAGAAACAACAGGCACTTGCTAGGTTGCAGAGAAAAGGCAACCCTCTTGCACTGTTGGTGGGAATGCAAACTGATGTGACCACTCTGGAAAACAGTATGGAGGAGGTTCCTCAAAAAAGTTAAAAAATAGAACTACCCTCTGATCTAGCAATTGCGCTCCTAGGTATTTACCCAAAGAATACAAAAACACTAATTTTGGGGGGGTACATTAACCCTGTTGTTTATAAGCAGCATTTTCTATGATAGCCAAATTATGGAAGCAGCTCAAATGTCCATCAACCGATGAAAAGATAAGCAAGATGTGCATATATATATATATATATATATATATATATAAAACAAAATGTACTCAGACATAAATAAAAGAAGGAAAAATTGTCATTTGCAATGACAAGGATGTAACTAGAGAGTATTATGCTAAGTGAAATAAGTCAGTCAAAGACAAATACCATATGATATCACTCATATGTGGAATTTAAGAAACAAAACAAATGAGCAAAGGGGGAAAAAGAGAGAGACAAATCAAGAAACCCACTCTTAACTACAGAGAACAAAGTGATCTTTAGCAGAGGGAAAGTGGGGGGAGATGGTTTAAATAGGCAATGAGGATTAAGGAGTGTACTTGTTGTGTGACGTATGGAATTTTTGAATCACTACGTTGTACACCTGAAACTCATGTAACACTGTATGGTAACTATATTGAAGTTAAAAAAAAAAAAGAAAATCATGTGAAGAAGGAGGATTCCTTTGACCTATATATGACAAAGGAAAACAGAGAGTACCCCTGTTAGATAAATGTAGAAAGAGGATTGTTTTAGGTTTTTTGGGTTGCTATAATACAATACAAAAGAGTAGGTGGCTTAAACAACAGACATCTGTTTTTCACACTTCTGGAGACTGAAGAGTCTAAGACCACGGTTTTGGAATATTTGATTCCTGGTGAGAGGCTACTCCCTGATCTGTAGTCAGATGCTTTCTTGATATATTCTCATATGGCCTTCCCTTTGGTGCATGCATTTGGAGACAGAGGGAGATATTTCTCTCTTCCTCTACCTATAGGGGTACTAATCCTATTATGAAGGCCCCACCCTCATGACCTCATCTAAACCTAATTACCTCTCAAAGGCCCCACTCCCAAATGCTGTCATATTGGGGATTCCTAATCCCCATATATTCACATATTCAATACATGAATTTGGGGGGGGGGTACATTCAATCCATAATATTCGACCCTCTGGCTTCCCAAAATTTATGTCCTTTTCACATATAAAATACCTTTATTCCATTCCAAAGGCCCCAAAGTTTTTACTCATCCTAACGTCAACTCTCAAGTCTGAAGCCCAAAGTCTCATCAAAATATCAAATATGGGTGAGATTCAAAGTATGATTCATATTGAGGTAAATTTCTCTCTAGCTATAAACCTTTGAAACCAGATGAGTTATATGCTTCTGAAACACAATGATGTCACAGACATGGGATAGATATTTTTACTCCAAAAGGTAGAAATGGGAAAGAAAGAAGGGATTACGGGATTTAAGCAAGTCCAAAATTCACCAAGGCAAATCCCATTTAGATCTTAAGGTGTGAGAGTGGTCTTTCATTCAATGCTCTGCCCTCTAGGCCCACTGACTGGAGTAGCAATATCACCCCTGAGACTCCATGGACCAGCCTCAATCCTTTAGCTGGGTAGGGTACTGCCCACATGGCTCTCTGGAAAGGCCCTGCGCATGCCACAGCTCTTTGTAGTGAGCCTGCCCTCTGAATCTGAGGTGGAGGCAGCTTTGTGCTCTGGGCCTGTGCACTCTGGGCCTGTGGTGGGAGTGGCAGCCCTGATGATCCCTGATTTGTCTTTATGATACTTCTTCCTTTTTTTCCAGTTCTTGGTGAAAGCCCACTTCCGGGCTTGTGGACAGCCACTGTCTTGATGTGTGCTCACGTGGTTTTTCCTCAGTGCATGTGCATGGAAAGAAAAGGAAAGATTTCTTCTTTCTTCCTTTTATAAGGGCACTAATCACATAAGAGTTCCATCCCCTGACCTCATATAAATGTAATTACCTTTCAAATGTTCCACCTCCAAATACCACCACAATAGATATTATGGTTTTAACAAATAAATTTAGGGAGGACACAAACATTCACTACATAACAGTGCCTCAATACCTAGAATGAGATAGAGAACTGAAGGAAGGAAACCAGGGACAAGGATGAGATGCAGTGGACATGCCTGTGGCTATCAGTGATGGGAGCAGGGAGGAGAAAAGTAAGGTTGTCCAATGAGCTATCTAATTCTATCTATATGAACATTTTTTCTTTGTAATTCACAAGTTGGGATCTCCTCCAATCCAGTACGGTGGAAGGCCTATATTTACGGGGATCATGGCATTGCTGCATCAAGTAACACAGCAAGAAATTCCTTCCTCTTCTATTCTAAGAGGGAGAGGATGAAAAAGTGCTTAACCTGCCAGCATGAATGTCCATTCAATTGGCTATTTGTCCTCTTTGTCATAATCATGAGTCTATCATATTTTAAAATAACCTTACCTGTAATTTCTTTTTTTTATTTTTTATTTTTATTGGTGTTCAATTTACCAACATACAGAAAAACACCCAGTGCTCATCCCGTCAAGTGTCCACCTCAGTGCCCGTCACGCATTCCCCTCCAACACCCGCCCTCCTCCCCTTCCACCACCCCTAGTTCGTTTCCCCGAGTTAGGAGTCTTTATGTTCTGTCTCCCTTCCTGATATTTCCCAACATTTCTTTTCCCTTCCTTTATATTCCCTTTCACTATTATTTATATTCCCCAAATGAATGAGAACATACACTGTTTGTCCTTCTCCGATTGACTTATTTCACTCAGCATAATACCCTCCAGTTCCATCCACGTTGAAGCAAATGGTGGGTATTTGTCGTTTCTAATTGCTGAGTAATATTCCATTGTAAGATTTTATTTATTTATTCTGGGGGGAGCAGAGGGAGAAGCAGAACCCTGCAGTGGGGAGCCCAACGCAGGGCTCAATCCCAGGACCCTGATATCACAACCAGAGCCGAAGGCAGGTGCCCAACCAAACAAGCCACCTAGGAGCCCCTTACCTCTAATTTCTACTTGAAGATTTTAACTATAAAGTTAAGCAGTGACACAGTACTTAATTCCCGCCTTGCTTATCAGTTAGCAATTCAGAAGAGCACTGCGGTTCAGAGAACCAACTGTAGAGTCAGGCACATCCGAGTTTGAATCCCATGTCAGCTCTTCCAGCTGTGTACTCTTGTGACATTTCCTTCAATCTTCCAACCAGTTTCCTCATCACTAAAATAGCAGGTAAAGTAAAATGTAGTAGCAGATTTAAAAATCTACATTTGCGGCCGCAGAAAAAAAAAATGTTTGTGTGTAGGGAAAGGAAAAGTATGTATTAGTGGTTTCAAGGAAATTAAACTATCTGTTGCAAAAAGTAGATAGGTGAAAAGGATGACAAAGCAATAATAATCAGAGAAAACGGGGAAAGAGCCCTAGATTAGTGGGTGTTCCTGAAGAGGATCCACCCTAGTTGCAAATGAAGTAATACTCAAAATGTACATGAAGAACATCCGGATAAGTAAGAAAAAGTTGTGAGCATGCAGATCAAGAGAACTAAACACATTCCAGGGGAAAAAATAAAAACACCACTCTTGGACACATTAAACACATCCAGAAAAATCATCACATGTGAACTTACAGGAAATCAAATGAAAATAAGAGCCACAGGTTGTATGAATATTATTACGAATGTTTTAGGCAGCAAATAACAAATAATTCACTCAGATTACCTTAAACCCTGAGGAAAGTATCATCTTGAATAATAGGAAATCCAGACATTGAGAAGGATTCAGATTTGGTTGCTACAGTGGCTCAATGAAATTATGAACAACCAGGTTCCTGAAATATTTCTTCTCCACTCTCCACCATGTCCACCTAGGTTGCAAAGTGACTGGGAGTAGTAGTAAGAACAATATTTAATGTCCACCAGGGGATGAAGGCAAGTTTTCAATGGTTATCTTTTTCTAAGTTAAACTTGTTATTTTGAGATAAATGAAAGTGTGATTGTGAGAAAGAATACAGAAAGATCCTGTATGCTCTTTGTCCGGTTTCTGTCAATGGTAACATCCTGCAAAACTGTAGTACAATATCACAACCAGGATGTTGGTATTGCTATAATCTACTGATATTGTACAGATTTTTCCAGGTTTACCTTGATTCCTGTGTGTGTGTGGGTGTGTGCGCGGGCGTGCATGCACACGTGCACACACATGTGCTGTTTGGTGCTTTTTAGATTTTGTTATATTAGGTTTCAGTTTTGTAAATCTATGTATCTACCACCACTGTCATGATACAAACAATTTCTATTACCACAAGCATTTCACATATTACCCCTTTTTGGCTTTTTATTTTTATTGATCACAAAGCGCTAAGATAAACCCAAGTTGTTATATATATAAACAGTTCATTCCTTTTTATTGTTGACTAGTATTCCATGGTATGGATATATATCAGTTTGTTTACTGTGATTTTTTTCAATTGACTTGTTTTATTGTTTTTTATTGAAGTATAGTTGACATAAAATGTTACATTAGTTTCAGGTGTACTATATTGTGATTTGACAAGTCTATATATTATGCTATGCTCACCACAAGTGTAGCTACCATCTGTCATCATGTTACACATTACATATTACATATTACATATGGCTGTTATAATGCCATTGACTATATTTCCTAACCTGGGCCTTTTATCCCCATGATTAATTTGTTCCATATTGGAAGCTTGTTCTGCCCAGTCCAGTTCACATATCTTGCCCATCCTCCCAACCTCTTCCCCACTGGCAATCATCAGTTTGTTCTCTGTATTTATGGGTCTGTTTATGCTTTTTGATTATTTGTCTTGTTTATCAAATTTCACATGTAAGCGAAATCATATGGTATTTGTCCTTCTCTGACTTAATTCACTTAGCATGATATCCTCTAGGCCCATCCATGTTGTCCCAAATGGCAGGATCGCAACCTTTTTTATGGTTGAGTAATGTTCCTTTGCAATACATACCACATGTTTTTTTTTTTTACATTTAAAAAATTTAAATTCAAGATAGTTAACATATAGTGTAGTATTGGTTTCAGGAGTAGAATTTAGATCCATCATTTATATATAACACCAGTGCTCATCCAAACAAGGGTTCTCCTTAATGCCCATCACCCATTTAGCCCATCCACCCACCCACCTTGCCTCTAGCAATTTTCAGTTTGTTCTCTATACTTAAAAGTTCCTTATGGTTTGCCTTCTTTTTAGTTTTTATCTTATTTTTCCTTCCCTTCCCCTATGCCCATTTGTTTTTTTTCCTAATTTCCACATATGAGAAAAATCTTATATTTGTCTTTCTGTGAATGACCTATTTTGCTTAGTCTAATACCCTCTAGTTCCACCCAAATTGTTGCAAAAGGTAAGATTTCGTTCTTTTTCATAGTTGAGTAATATTCCAGTCTGTGTGTGTGTGTGTGTGTGTGTGTGTGTGTACATCTTTATCTATTCATCAGTTGATGGATTTTTGGGATATTTCCATAATTTTGCTATTCTTAAAAGTCTGCTATAAACATTGGGGTGCATTTCCCCCTTTGAATCACCATTTTTGTATCCTTTAGATAAATCCTAATAGTGCAATTGTTGGGTCATAGTGTAGTTCTATTTTTAACTTCTTGAGGAACCTCCATACTGTTTTCCACAGTGGCTGTACCATTTCATATTCCCACCAACAGTGCAAAAGAGTTACCTTTTCTCACACCCTCATCAATATCTGTTGTTTACTGAGTTGTTAATTTTAGCCATTCTGACTACTGTGAGGTGATATCTCATTGTACTTTTGCTTTGTATTTCCCAGATCTGAGTAATGTTGAGCATTTTTTCATGTGTCTGTTAGCCATTTGTATGTCTTCTTGGGAGAAATTTTTGTTCATCTCTTCTACCCACTTATTCAAGGATTTTTTTTTTTTGGTGTTGATTCTGATGATTTCTTTATAGATTCTGGATACTAGCCCTTCATTCAACATTTCACTTGCAAATGTCTTCTCCCATTCTGAAGGTTGCCTTTTAGTTTTGTTGATTGTCTCCCTTTCTGTGCAGAAGCTTTTTATCTTGCTGAGGACTCCATAGTTCATTTATGCTTTTGTTTCCCTTGCCTCTGGAGACATGTTTAGCAAGAAGTTACTATGGTTGAGGTCAAAGAGGTTGCTGCCTCTTTTCTTCCCTAGGATATTGATGGTTTCCTGTATTACACTTAGGTCTTTCATCCATCCATTTTGATTTTATTTTTCTTTATGCTGTTAGAAAGTGGTCTAATTTCATTCTTTTGCATGTCACTGTCCAGATTTCCCAACACCATTTGTTGAAGAGACTGTCTGTTTTCTGTTGGATATTCTTTTCTGTTTTGTCAATGATAAGTTGACCATAAAGTTGTGTGTCTATTTCTGAATTCTATTATGTCCCATTGATCTATGTGTCTGTTTTTGTGCCAGTAACATATTGTTTTGATGATTATAGCTTTGTAATACAGCTTGAATTCTTGAATTGTGATGCTTCCTACTGTACTTTTCTTTTTCAACATTACTTTGGCTATTTGGGGTCTTTCCTGGTTTCCTATGAACTTTAGGATTGTTCTTTCTGCTTTTGTGAAAAATGATAGTGACATTTTGATCTGGATTGAAATGAATGTGTAGTTTAGATATAGATATTTTAGATATTTTAACAATGTTTGTTCTTGTAATTCATGAGCATGGAATGTTTTACCATTTCTTTGTGTCTTCTTTAATTTCTTTCATAAGTGTTCTATAGTTTTCAGACTACAGGTCTTTTACTTCTTCGCTTAGTTTTTTTATTCCTAGGTATCTGATGCTTTTGGGTGTAATTGTAAATGGGACTGATTCCTTTATTTCTTCTGTTGCTTCATTATTGGTGTATAGAAATGCAACCGATTTCTGTACATTGATTTTATATACTGTGACTTTTCAGAATTAATGTATCAGTTCTACCAATTTTTGGTGAAGTCTTTCAGATTTTCTTCATAGAGTATCATGTTCTCTGCAAAGAGTGAAACTTTGGCTTCTTCCTTGACTTGGGTGCCTTTATTTCTTTTTGTTGTTGGTTTGCTGACAATAGGACTTCCAGTACTCTTTTGGATAACAGTGGAGAGAGTGGACATCCCTGTCATGTTCCTGGCCTTAGAAGAGAAGGTCTCAGTTTTTGCCCATTAAAGATGATATCACCTGTGGGTCTTTTATATATAGTCTTTATGATGTTGAGATATGTTCTTTCTATCCCTACTACAGAGTTTTCATAAAGAAAGGAGGCTGTAATTTTGTCAAATATTTTTCCTGCATCTATTGAGAGAATCATATAGTTCTTAACATTCTTTCATTAATGTGGTGCATCACGTTGATTTGCATATATTGAATCACCCCTGGAGGTCAGGAACAAATCCTACTTGACCAAGGTGAATAATCCTTTTAATGGATTTGTTAAGTAGTATCCTGTTGAGAAATTTTGCATCCATGTCCATCAGGACTAGTGGTCTGTAATTCTCTTTTTTAGTGGGGTCTTTATCTGGTTTTTGAATCGAGGTAATGCTGGCCTCATAGAATAACTTTGGAAGTTTTACTTACAGTTCCATTATTTGGAACAGCTTCAGAATAGGAATTAATTATTCTTTAAATGTTTGGTAGAGCATCGGATTCTTCCAGGAAAGAAAGGCGCTTAGCAGGGAAATCAGGCAAAACCGCAGGAGGGGTAGTGGAGCCTCCAGTCTCCCGGAGTCACTAACAGAGGAAGTGCACCCTGGGAGAGAGCACGCGAGCTCGGTAAAGGGCTGGAATGTGCGACAGGCGGAGCCTCGGGAGAAGCTCAGGCGGCAGCTCCAGATGGAGGGGTCTGTGCCCTGCTGCCTTCGGGAGCCGCGGCCAGGGGAGCACGATTCCAGCATTGCAGAGCCTGGGCCCCAGGGCAACGAATGGACACAGCCCAGGATCCTGCACTCCCCCGGGACAGGTGGAGGCAGGGACGGCACAGGATAGTGAGGACTCTCTTACTGCCAGGCGACCCCAAGCTGTGTAGATCAACACCCTCCACCCCTGGAGCATACAGGCCAGTGTGGACTGGGAGACTGGTAGTTACTACTGGAGCTGACTCCAGAGCTAGAGAGCTGGCCACTGTCAGTGTTGTTATTCCTCCTGGTGTCACCCTGTGCCTAGGACGGAGTGGGGCCACCAGGGAACAGGGGCCTAACAGGATAAACAGCTCCCACTGAACCGTGCACCTGGCAAGGGGCAGGGCAGCTTCCCAGATACAGATGCTTGAGAATCAGCACAGAACGCCCCTCTGGTAGAAGACCAGCTGGAAAGCGCCAAGAGAAGTCAAAGGACTTACAGTGTATAGAAACAGAGGATATCCCTCCTTTTATTCCCATTTTCTTTTCTTCCTTTTTCCAGTACAACTCATTATTACCACTTTGCACTGAGCAAAATGACTAGAAAGAAGAGCTCATCACTAAAGAAAGAATCAGAAACAGTACTCTCTCCCACAGAGTTACAGAATTTGGATTACAATTTGATGTCTGAAAGCCAGATCAGAACCACAATTATAAACCTACTGCTGGCTCTGGACAAAAGCATAAAGGATTCAAGAGACTTCATGACTGCAGAATTTAATCTAATCAGGCCAAAATTAAAAATCAATGAAATGAGATGCAATCCAAAATGGAGGTCCTAGCGAGAGTTAATCAGGTAGAAGAAAGAGTGAGTGACATAAAAGACAAGTTGATGGCAAGGAAGGAAGCTGAGGAAAAAAGAGAAAAACAATTAATAGATCGTGAGGAAAGGCTAAGGGAAATAAATGACAGCCTCAGAAGGAAAAAATCTACGTTTAATTGGGGTTCCAGAGGGCACCAAGAGGGACAGAGGACCAGAAAGTGTATTTGAACAAATCATAGCTGAAAATTTCCCTAATTTGGGGAGGGAAACAGGCATTCTCATTCAGGATATAGAGAGGTTCCCCCCACAAAAATCAATAGAAACCATTCAACACCTCAACATTTAAGTGAAACTTGCAAATTCCAAAGCTGAAGAGAAAATCCTTAAAGCAGCAATAGACAAGAGAACCCTAATTTATGGGGAGAAATATTAGATTAACAGCACACTCTCTCCACAGAGACCTGGCAGGCCAGAAAGGGCTGGCAGGATATATTCAGGGTCCTAAATGAGAAGAACATGCAGCCAAGAATACTTTATCCAGCAAGGCTCTCATTCTGAATCAGAATAGAAGGAGAGATAAAGAGTTTCAAAGATAGGCAGAAACTGAAAGAATATGTGACTCCCAAACTGGCTCTGCAAGTAATATTAAGGGGGTCCCTGTAAAAGAAAGAGGAAGCCAAAAGAAATGCTCCACAAAAAGAGGGACTGAATAGGTATTATCATGACACTAAATTCAAATCTTTAAATAGTAACTCTGAATGTGAATGGGCTTAATTATCCCATCAAAGATCACAGGTTTTCAGACTGGATGAAAAAGCAAGACCCACCTATTTGCCATCTACAAGAGCACTTAAGACCTAATGGCACCTACAGCCTGAAAAAGAAATGCTGCAGAACCATTTACCATTCAAATGGCCCTCAAAATAAAGCTGGGGTAGCAATCTTCATATCAGATATATTAAACATTATCCCAAAGACTGTAGTAAGAGATGAAGAGGGACACTATATAATACTTAAAGGATCTATTCAACAATCATGAATATTTATGTCCCTAATGTGGGAGGTGTCATGTATATCAATCAATTAAAAACCAAAGTAAAGACACTTAGATAATTCATTACTACTGGGAGACTTCAACACAGGGCATTCAGCAAATGACAAATATTCTAAGCACAACATCTTCAAAGAAACAAGAACTTGAAACAATACACTGGACCAGATGGATTTCACAGATATTGACAGAACTTTACATCCAAATGCAACTGAATACACATTGTCTCAAGTGCACATGGAACTTTCTCCAGAATAGATACAAACTGGGTCACAAATCAGGTCTCAAACCATACCAAAAGATTGGGATTGTCCCCTGTGTATTTTCAGACCATAATGCTTTGAAACGTGACTTCAATCTCAAGAAGAAATTTGTAAGAAACTCAAACACATGGAGGTTAAAGAGCAACCTGCTAAAACATGAAACAGGAGAAGAATTAAAAAGATTCATGAGAACTAATGAGAACTAATGAGAATGAAGATACAACTCTTCAAAATCTTTGGGATACAGCAAAAGCAGTCCTAAGAGGGAAATATATCGCAATACAAGCATCCCTCAAAAAATTGGAAAACACTCAAATACACAAGCTAACCTTTCACCTAAAGGAGCTGGAGAAAGAACACAAAACCTACACCAAGCAGAAGAAGAGAGTAATAAAGATTCAAGCAGAAGTCAATGAAATAGAGACAGAAGAACCGTAGAACAAATCAACAAAACCAGGAGTTGGTTCTTTAAAAGAATTAATAAGATAGATAACCTTATTAAAAACAAAAAAGACTCTAATAAATAAAATCATGAATGAAAAAGGAGAGATCACCACCAATACCAAGAAAATACAAATGATTTAAAAAACATATTATAGGGCAACCTGGGTAGCTCAGCAGTTTACCACAGCCTTCAGCCCAGGGTGTGATCCTGAAGACCCAGGATGGAGTCCCAAGTCGGGCTCCCTGCATGGAGCCTGCTTCTCCCTCTGCCTGTCTCTGCCTGTCGATCTCTCTCTCTGTGTCTCTCATGAATAAATAAATAAAATCTTAAAATACAAAACATATTATGAGCAACTATATGCCAATAAATTAGGCAATCTAGAAGAAATGGAAGCATTTCTAGAAACCACAAACAACCAAAACTGGAACCAAAGAAATGGAAAACCTGAACAGGCCAATAACCAGGGAGGAAATTGAAGCAGTCGTCCAAAACCTCCCAAGACACAAAAGTCCAGGGCCAGATGGCTTCCTAGGGGAATTCTATCAAACATTTAAAGAAGAAACCATACCTATTCTACTAAAGCTGTTTTTAAACATTTTGTAGCATTCCCTTGGGCCATCTGGCCCTGGACTCTTCTTTATTGGGAGATATTTTTTTTAAATTAATTTTTATTGGTGTTCAATTTACCAACATACAGAAAAACACCCAGTGCTCATCCCGTCAAGTGTCCACCTCAGTGCCCGTCACCCATTCCCCTCCAACACCCGCCCTCCTCCCCTTCCACCACCCCTAGTTCGTTTCCCAGAGTTAACAGTCTTTATGTTCATTACTGCTTCAATTTCTTTGCTTTTTATAGGTCTGTTCAAATTTTCTATTCCGTTATGTTTCAGTTTTGGTGGTCTATATGTTTCTGGTAATTTATCCATTTTTTCTAGATTGCCCAATTTGTTGGCATATGGTTGCTCAAAATATTCTCCTACAATTGTATTTCTGCAGTGTTGGTTGTGATCTCTCCTCTTACATGTGATTTTATTTGAGTCCTTACTCTTTCCTTTACATAAGTCAGCCTAGGAGTTTATCAATTTTGTTAATTCTTTGAAAGAGCCAGCTCTTAGTTCTGTTAATCTGCTCTACTGCATTTTTTATTTCTACATCACTTCTTTCTGCTCTAATCTTAATTATTTCCCTATTCTGCTGGTTTTAGGCTTTATTTTCTTTTATTTTTGAAGCTCCTTTAGGTGTAAGGAAATGTTTGCACATTTGAGACTTTTCTTGCTTCTTGAGGGAGGACTCTATTGCTATATACTTCCTTCTTAGGACTGCCTTTGATACATCTACCAAAAAGGAGAATTACAGACCAATATCCCTGATGAACATGGATGCAAAAAGTTTTAAACTGTTGTGTTTTCATTTTCATTTGCTCCCATGTATCTTTAAATTACGTCTTTAATTTCTTGGTCAACCTACTCATTCCTTAATAGGATGTTCTTTAACGTTCATGTATTTTAGATTTTTCTAAATGTTTTTCTGGTGGTTGACCTCAAGTTTCATAGTATTGTAGTCTGAAAATATACAAGGTATGATCTCAATCTCTTTGTACTTGTTACAACCTGATTTGTGACCTAGTATGTGATCTACTCTGAAGAATGCTCCATGTGCACTTGAAAAGAATGTGTATTCTGCTGCTTTGGGATGAGATGCTCTGAATATATCTGTGAAGTCCATCTGGTACATTCAAAGCCCTTGTTCTCTTGTTGATCTGCTTAGATTACCTGTCCATTGCTGCGAATGGGGTGTTAAAGTCTTCTGTTATCGTATTAATATCAATGGGTTTTTTACTTTTGTTATTAGTTGATTTATATAATTGGGTGCTCTCAAGTTAGGGACATAAATATTTACTATAGTTAAATCTTATTGGATAAATCCCTTCATTATGGTATAGTGGCCTTCTTCATCTCTTTTTATGGTCTTTAGTTTAAAATATAGCCTTTCTGGGGGCATCTGGGTGGCTCAGTGGTTGAGCATCTGCCTTTGGCTCAGATAATGATCCTGGGGTCCTGGGATTGATTCCTGCATCAGTCTTCCTTCAGGGAGCCTGTTTTCCCTCTGCCTATGTTTCCGTCTCTCTCTCTGTGTCTCTCCTGAATAAATAAATATTTTAATATAGTTTTTCTGATATAAGGATGACTACTCCAGCTTTCTTTTGATGTCCATTAGCATGATATATGGTTCTCCACTGACTTTCAATTTCAATCTGGAGGTGTCTTTGGTTCTAAAAGGAGTCTTTTGTAAGCAACATATCAATGGGTCTTATTTATTCATTTATTCATGACAGAGAGAGACAGAGACAAAGAGACAGAGACACAGGCAGAAGGAGAAGCAGGCTCCCAAAGCCTTGTTTTTAAATTCATTCTGGTGCCATTTTTTATCAGAGCATTTAGTCCATATAAATTCAGGGTAATTATTGATAGATATAAATTTGGTGCCATTATATTACCCATAATGTTGCTGTTCCTGTAGATTGTCTCTGTTCCTTTCTAGTCTTTGTTCCTTTTGGCCTTTATTTCCCACTCCAAGGGTCCCCTTTAATATTTCTTCCAGAACTGGTTAAGTGTTCACTAACTCCTGCAGTTTTTGATTGTCTTGGAAAACGTTGATCTTTCTTTTTATTCTGAATGGCAGCCTTGCGGTATTATGTATTCTTAGGTGCATATTTTTCCCATTTTGCACGTTAAAAATAACATGCCATTGTCTTCTGGCTTGCCTAGTTTCTGTGGCTAGGTCTCCTGCTAACTTTTTGTGTCTACTCTTGTAGGTTAAGGACATTCTGTTGCTAGCTGCTACAGAATTTTCTCTTTGTATTGTGCAATTTTCACTATATGTCCTGGTGTTGACCTGTTTTTGTTGATTTTGAGAAGAGTTCTCTGTGCCTCTTTGAACTTGAATGCCTCTTTCCTACCCCAGGTTAGCAAAATTCTCAGCTATAATTTGTTCAAATAAACCTTTTCCCTTTTTTCTCACCCTTCTTCTTCTGACATTCCTATCATACACATATTATTGTAACTTGTGGAATCACTGAGCTCTGTAAGCCTGTATTTCTGAACCAATAGTATTATTTCCCTCTTTTGTTCATCTTCACTATTTTCCATAATGTTATCTTCTGAGGGAGGCTTGTATTGTGATGTATTTCCCTCTTAGAACTGCTTTTGTTGTATCCCAAAGATTTTGAACAGTTCTATCTTCATTTTCATTAGTTTCCATGAATCTTTTTAATTCTTCTCTAATTTCCTGGTTGACCAATTCATCTTTTAGTAAGATGCTTTTGAACCTCCACGTGTTTGAATTTCTTCCAAATTTCTTCTTGTGATTGAGTTCGAGTTTCAAAGCATTTTGGTCTGAAAATATGCAGGAGACAATCCCAAACTTTTGGAATCAGTTGAGACCTAATTTGTGGCCCAGTACGTGGTCTATTCTGGAGAAAATTCTATGTGCACTTGAGAAGAATGTGTATTCATTGCGTTCAGAAGCAAAGTTCTGTATATATCTCTGAAATCCATCTGGTCCAGTGTATCACTTAAGGTTCTTGTTTCTTTGGTGATCTTCTGCTTAGGAAATATGTCATTTGCTGAGAGTGCTGTGTTGAAGTCTCCCAGTATTAGTGTATTATTATCTAAGTATTTCTTTACTTTGATTATTAATTGATTGATATACTTGGCAACACCCACATTAGGGGCATAAATGTTTATGATTGCTATGTTTTCTTGTTGGATAGACCCTTTGAGTATGATATAGTGTCCCTCTTCATCTCTTACTACAGTCTTCAGGATAAACTTTATCTGATATTAAGATTGCTACCCCAGCTTCCCTTTGAGGACCATTTGAATGGTAAATGGTTCTCCAACCTTTCATTTTCAAGCTCTAGGTGTCCTTACATCTAAAATGAGTCTCTTATAGACAGCAAATAGATGGGTCTTGCTTTTTCATCCAGTCTGAAACCCTGTGTCTTTTGATGGGATCATTAAGCCCATTCACGTTCAGAGTTACTATTTAAAGATATGAATCTAGTGTCATCATAATACCTATTCAGTCCCTGTTTTTGTGGAACATTTCTTTGGGCTCCCTCTTTCTTTTACAGGGTCCCCATTAATATTTCTTGCAAAGCTCTTTTGGGGGTCACATATTCTTTCAGTTTCTGCCTATCTTCGAAACTCTTTATCTCTCCTTCTATTCTGAATGAGAGCCTTGCTGGATAAAGTATTCTTGGCTGCATGTTCTTCTCATTTAGGACCCTGAATATATCCTGCCAGCCCTTTCTGGCCTGCCAGGTCTCTGTGGAGAGGTCTGCTGTCAACCTAATATTTCTCCTCATATAAGTTAAGAATCTCTTGTCTCTCACTACTTTAAGGATTTTCTCTTTATCTTTGGAATTTGCAAATTTCACTATTAAATGTTGAGGTGTTGGTTTTTATTGATTTTTGGAGGGGAACCTTTCTTTCTCCTGGATGTGAATGCCTGTTTCCCTCCCCAAATTAGAGAAGTTCTTAGCTATGATTTGTTTAAATATACATTATGGCCCTCTCTCCCTCTCAGTTTCTTCTGGAACCCCAATTATATGTGGATTCTTCCTTCTCAGGCCATCATTTATTTCTCTTAGCCTTTCCTTATGGTCTCCTTTTTCTCTTTTTTCCTCAGCTTCCTTCCTTTCCATCAACTTGTCTTCTATGTCACTCACTCTTTCTTCCACCTCATTAACCCTAGCAGTTAGGACATCCAGTTTCAATTGCATCTCATTTAATTTATTTTTAATTTAAACCTGATTAGATCTAAATTCTGTAGTCATGAAGTCCCTAGAGTCCTTTATGCTTTTCTCCAGAGCCACCAGTTGCTTTGTAATTGTGCTTCTGAATTGGCTTTCTGACATCGAATTGGAATCCATAACTGTAACTCTGTGGCAGAGAATTGCTTCTGCATTTTTCTTTTGTAGGGAGTTCTTCCTTCTAGTCATTTTGTTCAGTGCAGAATGGCTGTATGGGTGGCCTGCGTCAAAAATATCAACCACGCCCTAAGTAAATTTCACCGTAGATGATTCTGACAAGGTCAGAGACCAGAAAATGAAAAAGAGGGTCAGAACAAAATAAAACAAAAGGACCACTAAATTGAAAAACAAATTTTAAAACAAAATAGTAAAAACTAAAAGGCAAACCTCCCCCCCAAAGAAGTAGTGGAGAGAGAATGTAGTCTACCTCATGGATCCTAGAGGGTGGTCCTCTTGGTTCTGAGTGTATTTTGTTCTGTATGTTAGAAGATGCTCAATCCCAAATTTATATAAACCAGCAATACTTATAGAAAGCCTCAACACTGACCACCAAAACATAAACAAGATAAAATAGGGGTAGTAGAATGGGAATTAAGAGAGAATATAATCTCACAGAATGAACCAGCACGAGTATTTCACATGGTTCTGGGTGCATGCTGGTCATGTTTTTGAAGGTATTGTAGAAAAAAACGCCATTGTAGAACAAAACGAGGCAGAGAAAACAAAAAACACAAAACAAAAACACATATCTCGTATATCTCCCAAAATAAACTGTGTATGTTGAAGGGAATCCAGAAGTGAAAAATATATCTAAGACATGTATTTGTAGAAATATGGAAGTCAAAAGGAAAAAACTTAAAAATGAAGAGCTGGTAAAATACTGTATTTAAGCTAGGAAAAGATAAAAAAATGTTGGTATTTTTTAGTCTGATATAAAAAAGAGTTGCAATGGAAAAACAAAAAAAAATTAAAAAGGGGACCCTCTATTTCTACATACTGTATTCCCTCGATTTTCCCTTGGTCCTGGAGCTTTCCAGCGCTGTTTGGTCAAGAACTTGTTCTTCCAGCTGGTCTTCTTGGGGAGGGGTCTGCTGTGCTGATTCTCAGGTGTCTGTGCCTTGGCAGAGATGCCCCACCCCCTGCCAGGTGCCTGGCTCAGTGTGAGCCATCTATCCTGTGAGGCCTTTGTTCCCTAGAAGCCCTGCCTCGCCCAGGCACAAGTTGAAACAAGGAGGAAAAACAACGATGGCAGTAGCTGGATTTCCAGCTCTGGAGTCAGCTCCCTGCAAGTAACTAATGCAGTCTCCCAGTCCGCATTGACCTAGATGCTCCCGAGGACTGTGTGGCTGCGCTGATCTACATAGCTTGGAAGTGCCCAGTGGCAGGGGAGTTCTCGCTGTTCTGTGCCCTCCCCAGCTCCGCCTGTCCCAGGGGAAATGCAGGATTGTCAGCTTTGTCCCTTGGGTGCCCTGAGATCTGGGGTCCTGTGCTACTTGAACCATGTTCCTGGGGGGCCACCTCTCCCAAGAGGAAGGGGGCTCTGGTGCCAGCCCACCTAACTGACTGGCTTCTCCCAAAAGTCTTGAGGGCTGCAACGCTCCAGCCCTTTACCAGTATTGGACCACGGTTTGCTGTGAGCTTTCCCCCAGGCGCCCCTCCTTTAATAGTGACTCCAGGAATCCTGAGATTTCACTACCCCTCCTGGGATTTTGCTCCATTTCCCTGCTAAGCACTTTTCCATCCAGGAAAAATCCAGTGCGGATTTTTAAAGTTCCTGCTTCTCCAGGGTTGGGCTTTCCTGTCCTGGAGGCTTTCGCAGCTTCACTTAAGCCCTGCTACTCAGAGTGCCCCTCCCCCACTTTATTCTTTTTTATTTTCCACCTTCCTACCTTGTTAGAAGCAAAAGCTATTCTCTCTGTAGTGTTTCAGCTGTTCTCACTTTAAATCTCAGGTTGAATTCATAGGTCTTCAGGATGTTTTGAAAGTTATTTAGGTAAGTTGGTGGGACCAGGTGAGTTGAGGACTGCTACTCTTCTGCCATCTTGCCCCGCCTCTTCCATAATGTTATCTTCTATATCACCTATTTGTTCCTTTGTTGCTTCTGTCCTGATTGTTTTTACATCCAGTTGGTTTTGCATCTCAGTTATAACATTTTTTATTTCAGCCTGGACTAGATTTTAGGTCTTTTATCTCTGCAGCCAGTGTTTCTCTGGTGTCATCTATGATTCTTTCAAGCCCAGCTAATATTCTTATGATTTGTTCTAAATTGATGTTCAGATACATTGCTTATATTTGTTTTCAGCAATCCCTGGCTATGATTTCTTCTTGTCCTTCTTTCATTGGTGGAGAATTCCTCTGTCTTGTGATTATGTCTGATTTTTTGTCTTTTGCATATTAATAAAGCTCCTGAAATGAATACAATATTAACAAGGGATTATACAGTATCCAGGGCCTAGCACTTCATGAATTGTTTCTGGCGTATGCTGTGTGCACTTTGCTGTTGTGTTTTGGCCGCTCTTTCCCCACAGGTCAGTACTCTGCAGAGTTCCCCTTTGCTTGTAGTGGGAAGTGTTTGGACCCTTAACTAGATGTGATTTGATTTGTTTGTTAAAATAAGCCCGATTTTAAAAGCTTTATCCAAGAAAAGAGAAAAGGAAAAGGAACAATAAAGCAAAAACAAACAAACAAACAAACAACAACAACAAAAAACAGAAATGACATACTATAAGCTGGATCCCAAAGAAAAAGAAAGAAGAATAAGAGAGTAGCCTGATCCAAAACAAATTAAAAAAGGAAATTTAAAAAAGGCAAAAAAAGAAAAAAACCCTATAAGATTGACTCCAAGGACTAAAGAAAAAAGTTTTTTTTTTTAAATACAGAATGTATATATATAAAGGAAATCCAGGTCCTTCCAGATCTGAAACTGGTGCTTTGGAGCACTCTGTGATCCTTAGACTTGGTATATGTGGGGGGATCTTGTGTTGGCTTTCTGAGAGAGAGGCCCACTTTGCTGGCTCACAGTCAGACCTTCCCTAGTAGAGATGCCCCTGCAGGGTGCAGTGGGGGCAGGGTTTGTTGTAAGTGACTCAGCCTCCACTTGAGTCACTGTGTTTTTCTCTGAAGCCTGGTGGCCAGTGGGGTGGAGGTGGAAAAAATGGTGTTATCCCGCCCTCTCATCCCCAGGGAAGGAAACTCAGGCTGCTTCTCTCCAGGTGACCCTTACGGAAAAGCAGACAATCTCCCCACCTGTGTCCCAGGCTTTGGTCAATCCCTGCCCTCACCCTGTACAGGCCCAGATCATTGGATCACCTGGTACCACAGTTCTCCTGTTTTATCTCTGGCCAGTGTCTTGGATTCAAAACTCCAATATTAAAGGACCCAGCAAGGTAAGGACCCACTCTCCTACTCTGGAGGAGAGCCTTGAAGTGCTATTCCCAGCACCGTTCTGTCCCAGAAAGCCAGCCACATGCTTGTGCAGCTGACAGGAGCCTATAGTAAAGCAGAGTAAAAAGCTGCAACCAGATTATCTGCCCTCTGCATGCACCTCTGTCTCCTGATGTTGAATGGCCACTCAATAGTGCCTGGCAGGCCTTTTGTCCTTGGAGAGGTAAACATGCCCCCAGGAAGGGGAGTTTTCTTTCCCAGTGCAACCCAGAGGATCTCCATATCACAGGTTTTACATTGCTGCTCTCTCTTCCCCTCCCTCTCTTCCTGACTTCTCTCTGAATAAAAGGCTTCCTCCTTTCCACAGCAATGTGGCTTTTCTTTCCCCCAATTCATGTCTCTGAACCTTGCATCTGCCATGTTATCTTGCTCCAATTGTACAGGTTATTTATTTTTAATCCTCAGATCAATTGCCTAGTTGTTCAAAATGATTTGAAATTGATCTAGTTGTATTCAAAGGATGAGGCAAGCCCAGGGTCCCTTTACTACTCTGCCATCTTGACTCTTCCTATACCACATTTTCTTTATCCATTCATCTGTTGATGTACCTTGGGCTGCTTCCATATTTTGGCCATAGTAAATAATGTTGCAATAAGCATAGGAGTGCATATATCTTTTTGAATTAGTGTTTCCATTTTCTTTGGTAAATATGAGTAGTGAATTACTGGATCACATGGCATTTTATTTTTAATTTTTTGAGAAATATCCATGTTGTTTTCTACAGTGATTGTACCAATTTACACTTTCACTAACAGTGCATGAGTGTTCCCTTTTCTCCACATCTTCACCAACACTTGTTATTTCTTATGTTTTCAATTATAGCCATTCTGACAGGTGTAAAGGTGACATTTCATTGTAGTTTTGATTTGCATTTCCCTGATTGTTAGTGATGTTGAACATTTTTCATATGTCAGTTTGCCATTTTTATGACTTCTTTGGCAAAATGTCTATTCAGGTCCTATGCCCATTTTAATCAGATTATTTGGGGCTTTTATTTTCACTTGCTTATTAGACATATCATTTGCAAATATAATCTCCCATTCAGTTAGGTTGCCTTTTTGTTTTGTTTATGGCTCCCTTCACTGTGAAAAAGCCTTTTAGTTTGATGTAGTCCCATTTGTTTGTTTTTGCTTTTGCTTCCCTTGCCTGAGGAGTCATATCTAGAAAAATGTTTCTATTCCTGATGTCAAGAGATTACTATCTATGTTCTCTTCTAAGAGTTTTATGACTTCACATCTATATTGAGGTCTTCAATCCAATGTGAGTTTGTATGTATGGTGTTAAAAAGTGGTCCAGTTTCATTCCTTTGCATGTAGCTGCCCAGTTTTCCTAGAATCACTTACTGAAGAAACTTTCTTTTCCTCATTGCATATTGCCTCCTTCGTCATAAATTAATTGGCCATATAAGTGTGGGTTTATTTCTAGTCTATCTATTCTATTCTGTTAATTTATGTGTCTATTTTTGTCACTGTACCATACTGTTTTGATTACCACAGCTTTGTAGTGTATCTTGAAATCTCTATTGGATAACCTCCAGCTTTTTTCTTCTTTCTTAAGATTGCTTTGGCTATTCAGGTTCATTTCTGGTTCCATACAGATTTTAGGATTATTTGTTCTTATTGTGTGAAAAGTGCTATTTGTATTTTGATAAGGATTGCATTGAATCTGTCAATTGCTATAGGTGCTATGGGCATTTTAATCATGTTAATTCTTCCAATATATGAGCATAGAATATCTTTCCATTTGTTTGTGTCATGTTCAATTTCTTTCATCAATATTTTATAATTTTCAAAATAGAAATCTTTCACTCCCTTGGTTAAATTTATTCCTAGGTATTTTATTGCTTTTGATGCAATTGTAAATGGAATTGTTTTCTTAATTTCTCTTTATACTGTCTCATTATTAGTGTATAGAAATGCTGGTTTCTGGTTATTAATTTTGTATCCTGTGACTTTACTGAATTTATTTTTTCAGTCCTATTGTTTTTCTGTGAAGTCTTTAAGTTTTCCTATATATAGTATCATGTTATCTGCAAGTAGTGACAATTTTACTTCTTTCTTACCAATTTGAATGTTTTAAGACTTCTTTTTCTTGTCTAATTATTGTGGCTAGGACTTCCAGTACTATGTTGAATAAAAGTGGCAAGAATGGACATCCTTGTCTTGCTTCTGATCTTAGAGAAAAAGCTTTCAGCTTTTCACCATTGAGTATGATGTTAGCGGAGGGCTTTTCATATATGACCTTTATTATGTTGAGTTCCTTCTAAATCCACTTAATTGATATTTTTTTTATCATCAACAGATCTTTGACAAAATTGTCAAATGCTTTTTCTGCATCATTGAAATTACTATATAATTTTTGTCCTTAATTTTTTGATAATGCTGTATCACATTGATTGATTGCTGTATATTGAACCATCCTTTCATCCTCAGAATAAATATCACTTGATTGTGGTGAACGATCTTTTCAATGTATTGCTAAACATAGCTTGCTAAGTTTTTGAGATTTTGCATCTATGTTTATCAGGGATAATTCTCTGTTGTCTTTTTTTTTTAGTCTTTGGTTGTTGTAGCAGGAGAATGCTGACCTAATAGAACGTATTTGGAAGCTCTCCTTTCTCTTCTGTTTTTTTAAAAATAATTTGAGGAGAATAGGTATTTTTTTAAATTTTTTTATTTATTTATGATAGTCACAGAGAGAGAGAGAGAGGCAGAGACACAGGCAGAGGGAGAAGCAGGCTCCATGCACCGGGAGCCCGACGTGGGATTCGATCCCGGGTCTCCAGGATCGCGCCCTGGGCCAAAGGCAGGCGCCAAACCGCTGCGCCACCCAGGGATCCCTGGAGAATAGGTATTAACTCTTCTTTAAACGTTTGGCAGAATTCACCAGTAAATCTGTCTGGTCTAGGACTTCCTTGGGAATTGTTTGATTATCTATTCAATTTAGTTACTAGTAATTGGCCTATTCAGATTTTCTATTTCTTCCTGATTCAGTCTTGGAACATTGTATGTTTCTAGAAAGTTACCTGTTTCTTCTAGATTGTTCAATTTATAGGCATATAACTTTTCATAGCATTCTCTTTTAATCCTTTGTATTCTTGGTGGTGTTCATTGTTAGTTCTCTTTTGTTTTCTTTAAAGATTTATTTATTTGAGAGAGAGAGAGAGAGAAAGAGAGAGAGCAAGCATGAATGTGGAGAGGGGCAGAGGGAGAGAATTTTCAAGCAGATTCCCCAATGAACAATGAGCCCAACACAGGGCTCAATCTCATCACCCAGAGATCATGACCTGCACTGAAACCAACAGTCATATGCTCAACTGACTGAGCCACCCAAGTGCCCCAGTTCTCTTTTATTTTTTATTTTACTTATTCATGTATTTTCTTTTAAGGATCTGGTTAAAAGTTTATCAATTTTGTTGATCTTTTGAAAGAACAAGCTCTTGGCTTCATTGATCTTTTCTATTGTTTTATTTTTAAGAATCTATTTCATTTATTTCTGCTCTGATCTTTATTATTTTCTTTCTTCTACTCACCTTGGACTTTGTTTCTGCTTCTTTTTTTCTAGTTCCTTCAGATATAAGGTTAGATTGAGATTTTTTGTGTGTGTCTTGAAGTAGGCCTCTTGAGGTAGGTATCACTATATATTCCCTCTTAGAACTACTTTTACTATAATCCCAAATATTTGGACCATTATGTTTTTATCTGTATTTATCTACATGTATTTTTTTCTCTTTAAAAATTTTTTTAAATTTATTTTTTATTTTTTGCCTCTCCATTTTTATTGCTTTAAATTGTTATTTAAATTCCAGGTAGTTAACATACAGTGCAATGTTAGTTTCAGCTAACATTAGTTAGTTTCAGTCATTCAACACTTCCATTCAATACCTGGTTCTCATCACAGCAAGTGCACCCCTTAATCCACGTCACCTATTTTACACATCCCCCCAGTCACTTCTCCTATAGTAACCATTGGTTTGTTCTTTATAGTTAAGATTCTGCTTCTTGGTTTGCCTCCCTCTCTTTTTTCCCCTTTGCTTATTTGTTTTATTTCACAAATTCCACAAATGAATGAAATTATATATTATTTGTCTTTCTCTGACTTGTTTCTCTTAGCATGTTACTCGCTAACTCCATCCATGTTGTTCTATGCTCATGGAATGGAAGGACAGATATTGTTAAAATGTCTATGCTACCCAAAGCAATCTACACATTTAATGCAATACATATCAAAATACATCATTTTTCACAGATCTAGAACAAACAATCTGAAAACTTTTATGGAACCACAAAAGATCTCAAATAGCCAAGACAACTTGAAAAAGAAAAGAAAAGCTGTAGGGATTATGATATCAGACATTAAGTTATATTACAAAGCTGTGCTAACAAAACCAGTATAGTATTGGCAAACAAATAGACACAGAGATCAATGGAACAGAATAGAAAACCCAGAAATGAACCCACAACTATATGGTCAGTTAATCTTACTTCCTCTTTGACTTCATTGTTGACCCTCTGGTTATTTAGTAGCAGGCTGTTTAGCCTCTATGTGTTTGTGATTTTTCCAGTTTTGTGTCTGTTTATGATTGAGTTCTAATTTCATGCCATTGGAACATGGTTGGAAATGATGCATGATATTATTTCAATTATTAAATTTATTGACACTTGTTTTGTGGCCTAACATGCAATCTATCAGGGATAATGGTGCACTTTAAAAAGAATGCATATTTCTGCTAAGTCCATCTGGTCTAATGTGTCATTCAAAGACATTGTTTCCTTATTGATTTTCTGCCTGGGCGATTTATTCATTGATGTAAGTGGGCAGTAAAGTCCCCCACTATTATTGTGCATCAATTTCTCCCTTTATGTCTGTTAATATTTGCTTTTTGTAATTAGAGGTGCCAATGTTGAGTACATAGATATTTACAATCCCCAAATGAATGAGACCATATGATGTTTGTCCTTCTCCGATTGACTTACTTCACTCAGCATAATAACCTCCAGTTCCATCCACTTTGAAGCAAATGGTGGGTATTTGTTGTTTCTAATGGCTGAGTAATATTCCATTGTATACATACCACATCTTCTAGTGAAAGGGATAAAGGGGAAAGGAGAGAAAATGAATGGGAAATATCAGAAAGGGAGACAGAACATGAGAGACTCCTAACTCTGGGAAACGAACAAGGGGTGGTGGAAAGGGAGGTGGGCGGGGGTGGGGGTGACTGGGTGATAGGCACTGAGGGGGGCACTTGATGGGATGAGCACTGGGTGTTATGCTATATGTTGTCAAATTGAACTCCAATTAAAAAATATGTAAAAATAAAAAAATAAACAAATAATAAAAATAAATAAACAAAAACAAAAAATAGATATTTACAATCATTATATCCTTTTGTTAGATGGACCTCTTTATGATAGTATAATGCTTTTTTGTCTCTTATTACAGTCTTTGTTTTAAAGACTATATGATGTCACTGATATGTGAAATTTAAGAAATAAAACATGTGAACATAGGAGAAAAAAGAGAAAGAGAGGCAAACCTTAAAGTAGACTCAACTATAGGGAAAAAACTGAGGACTGCTGGAGGAGAGGTGGGGGGGGAAGGGTTAAATGAATGATGGGTATAAAGAAGGGCCTGGGTGACTCAGTGGTTGAGCATCTGCTTTCAGCTCAAGGTGTGATCCTGGAGTCCAGGGATTGAGTCCCAAATCAGGCTCCTACAGGGAACTTGCTTCTCCCTCTTCCTGTGTCTCTGCCTCTCTCTCTGTATCTCTCATGAATACATAAATAAATTCTAAAAAAATAGGACACTGGTTGTGATGTGCCCTGGGTGTTGAATCTAAGTGATGAATCACTAAATTCTACACCTGAAACAAATATTAAACTGTATGGTAACAAACTACAATTTAAATAAAAACTTGAACCTTAAAAAAAGGCCTATTTTGTCTAATATAAATATGGCTTTTTTTCCACTTCATTTGAATGGAATGTCTTTTTCTATCCCTTTACTTTCAGTCTACATGTGTCTGTGAGTCTGAAGTGAGTCTCTTGTATGCAACATATAGAGGATCTTGCTTTTTATCCATTCTACCACTCTGTGTCTTTTGATTAGAGCTTTTAGGCGATTTACATTTAAAGTAATTATTGATAAGTATGTATTTACTGCCCTTTTGTTCATTGTTTTCTGGGTGTTTCTGTTCCTTTCTGTTTCTTTTTCTTCTGTTTCTGTTTCTTTTCTTCTCTGTTCCTTTCTAATTCTCTTGCTATCTTTCCTTTTGATTGATGACTTTTTTAAATATTATATTTGGCTTTCTTTATTTTTTGTGTATCTGTTATAGGTGTTGGGTTTGTGGTTACCATGAGTTTCATATATAGCACCTTAAGCATATAGCTATTTATATTGAGTTTGTGATCACTTAAGTTCAAACACATTCTTTAAAACTTTTTTATTCCACATATGAGTGAAACCATGATGATTGTCTTTCTCCAATTTGATGGGATGAGCACTGGGTGTTATAGTATATGTTGGCAAATTGAATTTAAATTAAAAATATTAAAATTTTTTTTTACCCAACTCCATGCTTTATGTATATGTTATCATATTTTTCATCTTTTTGTTCATAATTTTATTCTAATTATGGGCTTTTCTACTTCAAGTCTTTTTAACATTTCTTGTAAGGCCATTTTAATGATAATGAACTCCTTTAATTTTGTTTTTGTAGGAAACTCTATACTTTTTTTTCTTTACACCTTTTTAAAAAATTCTGAAATGATAAGCTTGCCAGGTAGATTATTCTTAGTTGTAGCTTTTTTTCCCTTTCAGCTCTGAATATATCATGCTCTTCTCTTCTGGTCTGAAAATATTCTGCCAAAAAATGAGCTGACAGCATTATTCTGTTTTTCTTATGCATAACTTTTTACATCTCTCTTGCTGCTTTTAAAATTCTCTCCTTCCTGGGATCGAGTCCCACATCGGGCTCCCTACATGGAGCCTGCTTCTCCTTCTGCCTGTGTCTCTGCCCCCCCCCCCTCTCTCTCTGTGTGTGTGCCTCTCATGAATAAATAAATAAAATCTTAAAATAAAATAAAATAAAATAAAATAAAATAAAATAAAATAAAATTCTCTCCTTATCTTTAAGCTTGATGTTTTAATTATTGTGTGTTGTGATGTGGACCTCCTTGAGCTCATCTTGTTTGGAACTCTCTGTGCCTCCTAAATCTGGATATCTGTTTCCTTCCCCTGGTTGTGGAAGTTTCCAGCTATTATTTCTTCAAATACATTTTCTGCCCTCCCTGTCTCTTTTTTTCTGGGATCCTTAAAATGTAAATGTGTGTTTGATGTTCATTAAAAGATTTTTTAACATCCTTATAGCAGCAATGTCCACAATAGCCAAACTGTGGAAGGAGCCTCGGTGTCCATTGAAAGATGGATAGATAAATAAATTTTTTAAAAAAGGGGGGATCCCTGGGTGGCGCAGCGGTTTGGCGCCTGCCTTTGGCCCGGGGCGCGATCCTGGAGACCCGGGATCGAATCCCACATCGGGCTCCCGGTGCATGGAGCCTGCTTCTCCCTCTGCCTGTGTCTCCACCCCCCCCCCTCTCTGTGTGTGTGACTATCATAAATAAATAAATTTAAAAAAAGAAGAAGAAAGATGAATAGATAAAGAAGATGTGGTATATGTATACAATGGAATATTACTCAGCCATTAGAAATGACAAATACCCACCATTTGCTTCGACATGGATGGAACTGGAGGGTATTATGCTGAGTGAAGTAAGTCAATCAGAGAAGGACAAACATTATATGGTTTCATTCATTTGGGGAATATAAAAAATAGTGAAAGGGAATAAAGGGGAAAGGAGAAAAAATGAGTGGGAAATATCAGAAAGGGAGACAGAACATGAAAGACTCCGAACTCTGGGAAACGAACTAGGGGTGGTGGAAGGGGAGGCGGGCGGGCGGGGGATGGGGGTGACTGGGTGATGCGCACTGAGGTGGGCACTTGATGGGATGAGCACTGGGTGATATTCTATATGTTGACAAATTGAACACCAATAAAAAATAAATTTATTAAAAAAAAGATTTTTTTAACATACTCATTTTTCAGTTCCTTTTTCTTGGGGAACCTGGCTGGCTCAGTCAGAAGAACATGCCTCTCTTGGCTTTGGGGTCATGAGTTCGAGCCCCACGTTGGTAGTAAATATTACTTAAATGAATAAATAAAGACTAAAAAAATAAGTAAAATTTCTTTTTCCTTATTGCTATTCAACTTGAGTTTTTATTATTCCATTTTCCGGATCCCTGATTTGTTCTTCTGCACCCACCAATATAGTTGATTCCTTGTAGTGTACTTTTCATTCACTTGTATTCTTCAACTCTAATTGATTTTTTCATATTTTCTATCGTTTTGTTGAACTCCTCACTGAATCTTACTCTTCTTTCCAGTCCAGTGATCATCTTTATGGCCATAACTTTCAGTTCTTCATTTAATTTTTGTTCTGAGGTTTTGTGTGTGTGTTTGGAGCATATTCCTATGCATTTTACTTGACTTTCTGTATTAGTTTATATGAATTACATGGAGCAGCAACTTCTAAACTTGAAAGAATGGTCTTGTGTCATGGAGAAACGAACATGCTCTGTGTATGCTGTATGCCTGGTGACTTGGCTGGCTAGCTAAAGCTGTGCCTGAGTGGGCTGGAGGTCCCAAGACAGTCTTATGAGGCTTCCATAGTGGAATGGCCAGAGATGAAGTGGGCATGGGTGCTCCATGTAGGGTCGCCTTGGTAGAGTGGCTGAAGCCAAAGCAGATATGAGCCAGGAGGTTCTAGAGTATTCCATGTTGAGGGTGCCCTAGTAAACCATCTTGGGCCAAAGTAGTGTGGGCCTGGAGTGTTCTATGATGCTTTGCTCCTGTGTCACCTCAGCAAGATGGCTGAAGCTGTAGTGAGCACTGACCAAGGATGTCCCAGGGTGAAGCACTATGGAGCCACCTTGATGGGACAGTTAGGGATGGTGTGATCTAGGGGTCTAGGGCTCACTGAGGGGGCAGGCCAGTATATTACCTAAAACCCTGAGGTGGAGGGCAAATATGAACTGTGTCACTTGTCAGGCCCTCTATACTAGAGAGAGTTATAGAAGCTTCCCTGCTATTTGATAGAGTTCTAGGGCTGGATCTTTTATATAGTAAGTCTTTTTTTTAAAAAAAAAACCCACAGCTTTTATTCTGTGCACCAGGGTAGACAAGTCTACTCTTAGTCCCCATGGTAGTTGGCAGCATTGGGGATGGGGAGGGACTGCCTTCTTTATCATGTCTGTCTCTTGCAATTCTCTATGTGGTATATTTTTTGTTGCACAGAAAGCTGTACAGCAAGCCCTCAATTATTTTTCAGGAAGAATTTCTCTGTAAATAGATACAGATTTGTTGTGTCCACGAAGAAGATAAATTCGGCATCTTCCTACATTGCCATCTTGCCTCAGACTCTTATTTTCTGTGGTATTTCCCTATTGTAGGACATCTTGCTTGTACCCAATTTTGGGATAACACAAATGAAGTTACTATAAATTGTGTTGAGATTTTTGCATAACCATGAATTTGCATTTACCTGCAATAAAAACTCAAAAGTACATTTCCTGGGTCATACTAGAGCTGCATGTTCAGTGCTTTTTTTTTTTAAACAAACTGCCAAGTGTTTTTGAGAATTTCTATACCATTTTACATTTCCACTGGCAATGTATGACTGACTCGGCTTCTATGCTTCCCTGCTAACATTTGTTGTTGTCACTAGTTTTTCATTTTGGCTATTCAGAAAGATATGTAGTGATATCTTGTCATTTTAATTCACATTTTCCCTAATGTTTAATGAAGTTGAATATCTTGTCATGTATTTAGTTTCCGTCCACATATTCTTTTCAGTAAAATGTTCATGTATTTTGCCCGTTTTGTTATTGGAGTTTTGGGGTTATTTTTACTAATAATTCTGAGGCTTTTAAAATACATATATATTAGATACTAGTCCTTTGTCAGGTAAGTTATTTGCAAGTCTTCCCTTCCAGCTTGTAATTTTATTTTTGTCCCCATCACAGAGTCCTTTACTAGCTAAAGTTTTCCATTTTGATTAATATTTGAACATTAAGTCAACCACATTCTGAGTTATACCTCATTTGTTTGTAAAGTGTTATCTTTTTAATGTAATGTTGGGTTCAACTTGACAGTATTTTGTTAATTATTTTTTCATTTATGCTAATGAGTGATATTGGTATGTAATTTTCTTTTAATGTCTTTGTTAAGTTTGTTACCAGATTAATGCTGGCCTCATAAAATGAATTAGGATTGTTCTTTGCTCTATTCTCTCATAAAGTTTGGCTATCTTTAGTATCAATTTTCACCATATATTGATTGAATTTACCAATGAAACTGAAAAATACAGTGGGATGCCTAAGAATTCTTTAGCAGAGACTGTTCATGGTTTTCATCAGGTTTTTCAAAGGATTTCTCCGAATTGTTAAGAACATTCTGGATCTCTCTCTCTCTCTCTCTCTCTCTCTCTCTCTCTCGGCTGATTGTGGTGGCATATGGTTTTGGCTTTTTTATCTTGTGGAGTTGAGAGACATAGGCTTTGATAAAAGTTTTTTTAAGTTGTGATGTTCACTTAGACTTCTAATTAAGTGTTGTTAAATGCCTTTTAATAATTTTATGTAGCAAGTAATAATACATTGTCACTCTAGAATATTTTGAAAATTCCTCAAATGAATTCTCTGGAGTCTTCCTCCAAGTTTGTCAAGTTAAGGTCAGTTATGCTTCAAAACTTTTCTTCTTTCCTTGAGAATGTTATGTTCTGTTACCTTTCAAGAGAAGCTGAGGAAGAAAAAAAATCCCAAATAAGAAAGAACAACCTGATGTTGGAGGTGATATGTTGTTGGTGGGATTCTGTCTGACAGTGGAGTGGTGGTGGTCATGAGTTCATTACAATAATAAAGTTTAAGGTAAACTTTCTCTAGAATCCTGAAGCAACTTCTCTCCTAACACTGCTCCTTTTGAATCATTGCTCATCTCCCTTATATATGAGGTGTCGGCATATAGAGATAGATGATAGATAGATAGATAGATAGATAGATAGATAGATAGATAGAGCTGAAGATTGATAGCTGAGTAGACAGGTATTATTTCTTCTTAACCCTTCATGGAATAGTCCCACTCAGTATGAGAACTGACATCTGTGTGTGTGTGTGGGGGGGAAATCCTGAAAAACTAAATCACTGCCTACTGGTCACAGTTCTATTCCATGAATGAGTCAGGAACAAGTAGTAGTGCCCCTAGATGGTGGAGGTATAGCCTCAGAGGGCTAAGTAAAGTGGTAGCTCCCTATAGTGAATTCCCCACTCCCAACAACCCTGACAGCCTCCATCCCTGAGGGTGCTGCCTATTTTAAACAGATGCTACAAATATGATGAAGGGAAAAATAAGCAAGCATGCCAGCATTATTATAAAACAACCAAGAGAATAACAGTAAAAATTAGGTGAATGTGGTAATAGAGGAATATTTATATTTAAGGGTCTGTGTTTGTAGCATACATGGTCTCAAATCATGGAATTTGTGTTTGTATTATATCCTTTCCTATGAAGGAAAGAAGAAGGTCAGCTGGTCCTGGGAGAACCTTAAAGTTAGAAAACCTAGGGATTCTCCTGGTTTATCAGAAAGGGGAGACAGTTTGGAAGGGAGAAATCAAGAGAGCTAGAGATTGGGACATTGCTGTCACCCAAAGCATTTTGTAAAACAATCCAAAGTTCTCCTGAATGGGGTCTTCCAAGATTCACGGGGAGCAGCAGGTTGGCTTGGCAAGCCATTGTCTTCAGATTGGTTCTGCATAATATCAATCAACACAACAAAGGCCACATGTTCCTCATCTGGATTGTTGACAGCCTGTAGAAAGATAGGAAATATCCTCACTCTAGTAGTCCCTACCAGCCATGTCATTTCTCTCTTCAACTCAGACCTGGGGAAGACACCTAGGGTTCTTCCTTAAGTGATGTCACACTGTATACAAGGCTGAGTCTAGAATTGAAGTCTGTGATAGAAAATAAGAAAGAGGCATCTATCTACTCTTTCCCTTCACCATTAGATTCTTGAGCTATGAGATCCCTTTTGCACACCCCCCACCCCCCGTTTGAGAGTGGGTTGTTTTTATTTGGAAATTATTCTTAGAAAACACAATCTGGACAATAGATGCATCAATTGAGTCTAAATATCCTAAATAATATAATTGTTGCACTTGATAGTTTCACTTTACTTCTCCTAAATTAATAGGAAAAGTCCTCATGCCATTCTACTGGCATAGATCCTATTCTGAAAAATAAGCAGAAATGTCTATTTCTTTGTCTTTACTAAAATAGAAAATCTTTTTTTGTGACAACTGTGGGATCTGCCCCAACAAATTGGATATTTCTATAATAAAATAAATCATTGTTAGTGTTCATCCAGGCAACCCACAACTCTTCAAATGATCTAAGATGCCACTGCCCAATGCAGACAGCCTTTCTTCATATGACAAACTTCACATATCTAATAACATTACAGTAGTATACTTCATTTCTCCTCTATTGGCCTTTGTGTTATTGTTGTCATACATATTTTTTTTTAATTTTTTTTATTATTACTTATTTATGATAGTCACAGAGAGAGAGAGGCAGAGACACAGGCGGAGGAAGAAGCAGGCTCCATGTACCAGGAGCCCGATGTGGGACTCGATCCCGGGTCTCCAGGATCGCGCCCTGGGCCAAAGGCAGGCGCCAAACCGCTGCGCCACCCAGGGATCCCATGTTGTCATACATATTTTATAAACAGTGCATGCATTATTATTTTTGAAACAGTCAACATTATTTGAAAAATATTTAAATAGTTAGAACAATCTTATGTATTTACCCATGCATTTACCATTTCTTGTGTTCTTTATTCCCTTGAATAGATCCATTTGTCCATCTGGTAACATTTTGCTCTGACTGAGGAATTTCTTTAATTTTTTGTAGACTTCTGGTGATAAATTCTTGTAGGTTTTGAATGTGGAAAAAGACATTATTTTGCCTTCCCTCTTATTGCTCTGTGTAGATTTTGTGTATGAACAAATCTCATTGCTCTTAGATTTTTTCTCTTTTTCAATGTTCATTATTTACCAACAGGTAATTTGCTGCCATCCTTATCTGTGTTTCTCTTACTGTACTATGTTTTTTCTCACTGTTTAAGATTTCTTTACAAATGCTCTTCAGTAATTTGATTGTGATTATCATTGATAATTTTCTTCATGTTTCTTGTAAGTGAACTTCGTCAAGCCTCCTATATCTGAGAGTATATAATTTTCAACAAGGTTGGGACGCCATTATTTTTATGCCCCCCCTTTATGGATCCTAATTACACATATATTAGGAAATTTGAAGTTGCTCTACAGCTTCCGGGTAATTGGTTAATATTTTTACTTTTCATTTTTTTCTGTGTTTTATAGTTATATAGTCTACCGCTGTGTTTTTTAGCTTACCATTCTTTTCCTCTGTAAGGTCTAATCTGCTCACTCTATCCATTTATTTTCCATTTTATTTTTCATCTCATACCTTGTAGTTTTCATCTCTTGAAGCCCAATTTTTTATGTCTTCTACGATTCAATTAAAATTTTTGAAATAGGGGGAGGGGCAAGATGGCGGAAGAGTAGGGTCTCCAAATCACCTGTCCTCAACAAATTACCTAGAAAACCTTCCAATCATCCTGAAAATCTACGAATTCGGCCTGAGATTTAAAGAGAGACCAGCTGGAACGCTACAGTAAGAAGAGTTCGCGCTTCTATCAAGGTAGGAAGACGGGGAAAAAGAAATAAAGAAACAAAAGGCCTCCAAGGGGGAGGGGCCCCGCGAGGAGCCGGGCTAAGGCCAGGGCGAGTGTCCCCAGGACAGGAGAGCCCCGTCCCAGAGGAGCAGGAGCTGCACCAACCTTCCCGGGTGGAAAGGCCTCCCGGGGAAGTGGAGCAGGATCCCCAGAAAGGCGGGGATTCCCTCAGGCTCCCTGGGACAGTAACAGAGGAACTGCACCCCGGGAGAGTGCGCCGAGCTCCCTAAGGGCTGCAGCGCGCACGGCAGGACCGGAGCAGCTCGGAGGGGCTCAGGCGGCGGCTCCGCGGAGGGGGCTGCAGGGCGGAAGCGCGAATCCAACAGCGCAGGCCCCAGAGCACAGGGGCCGGGACACAGCCCAGGATCCGGCCTCCCCCCGGGACAGGCAGAGGCCGGGAGGGCCCAGAACAGCAAGGACGCTCCTGCCCCGAGCTCAGCAGATCAGCGGCCCCGCCCCGGAGCCCCCAGGCCCTGCAGACGGAGAGCTCTGGAGTTACTGCGGGAGTTGACTCCAGGGTCCCAGAGCTGCCCCCGCCACTGTGGCTTCCTCCCAGGGCCTCACGGGGTGAGCAACCCCCACTGACCCTGCACCAGGCAGGGGCAGAGCAGCTCCCCCAAGTGCTAACACCTGAGAATCAGCACAGCAGGCCCCAACCCCAGAAGACCAGCGAGAGGGACCAGTTCCAGGGGAAGTCAAAGGGACTTAAAGTATACAGAATCGGAAGATACTCCCCCGTGTGTTTTTTTTTTTTTTTTTTGGTTTTTTGTTTTTGTTTTTGTTTTGTTTTGTGCTTTTTTTCTTTCTTTCTTCATGATTTCTGATTGCTTCCCCCACCCCACCCCACCCTTTTTTTTCTTTTTTCTCCTTTCTTTTCTTTCTCTTTTTCTTCTCTTTTTCCCCTTTTTTTCCTTCCTTCTCTTTTTTCTTTTTCTCTTTTCTTTCCGTCTCTCTCTTTTTCTCCTTTTCCCAATACAACTTGTTTTTGGCCACTCTGCACTGAGCAAAATGACTAGAAGGAAAACCTCACCTCAAAAAAAAGAATCAGGAACAGCCCTCTCTCCCACAGAGTTACAAAATCTGGATTACAATTCAATGTCAGAAAGCCAATTCAGAAGCACTATTATACAGCTACTGGTGGCTCTAGAAAAAACCATAAAGGACTCAAGAGACTTCATGACTGCAGAATTTAGATCCAATCAGGCAGAAATTAAAAATCAATTAAATGAGATGCAATCCAAGCTAGAAGTCCTAACGACGAGGCTTAACGAGGTGGAAGAATGAGTGAGTGACATAGAAGACAAGTTGATGGCAAAGAGGGAAACTGAGGAAAAAAGAGACAGGCAATTAAAAGACCATGAGGATAGATTAAGGGAAATAAATGACAGCCTGAGGAAGAAAAACCTATGTTTAATTGGGGTTCCCAAGGGCGTCGAAAGGGACAGAGGGCCAGAATATGTATTTGAACAAATCCTAGCTGAAAACTTTCCTAATCTGGGAAGGGAAACAGGCATTCAGATCCAGGAAATAGAGAGATCCCCCCCTAAAATCAACAAAAACCGTTCAACACCTCGACATTTAATAGTGAAGCTTGCAAATTCCAAAGATAAGGAGAAGATCCTTAAAGCCCCAAGAGAAAAAAAGTCACTGACTTGTATGGGGAGGAATATTAGGGTAACAGCAGACCTCTCCACAGAGACCTGGCAGGACAGAAAGGGCTGGCAGGATATATTCAGCGACCTAAATGAAAAGAACATGCAACCAAGAATACTTTATCCAGCAAGGCTCTCGTTCAAAATGGAAGGAGAGATAAAGAGCTTCCAAGACAGGCAGGAACTGAAAGAATATGTGACCTCCAAACCAGCTCTACAAGAAATTTTAAGGGGGACTCTTAAAATTCCCCTTTAAGAAGAAGTTCAGTGGAACAATCCAAAAAACAAGGACTGAATAGATATGATGACACTAAACTCATATCTCTCAATAGTAACTCTGAACGTGAACGGGCTTAATGACCCCATCAAAAGGCGCAGGGTTTCAGACTGGATAAAAAAGCAGCACCCATCTATTTGCTGTCTACAAGAGACTCATTTTAGACAGAAGGACACCTACAACCTGAAAATAAAAGGTTGGAGAACCATTTACCATTCAAATGGTCCTCAAAAGAAAGCAGGGGTTGCCATCCTTATATCAGATAACTTAAAATTTACCCCGAAGACTATAGTGAGAGATGAAGAGGGACACTATCTCATACTCAAAGGATCTATCCAACAAGAGGACTTAACAATCCTCAATATATATGCCCCGAATGTGGGAGCTGCCAAATATTTAAACCAATTAATAACCAAACTGAAGAAATACTTTGATAATAATACACTTATACTTGGTGACTTCAATCTAGCTCTCTCTATACTAGATAGGTCTTCTAAGCACAACATATCCAAAGAAATGAGAGCTTTAAATGATACACTGGACCAGATGGATTTCACAGATATCTACAGAACTTTACATCCAAACTCAACTGAATACACATTCTTCTCAAGTGCACATGGAACTTTCTCCAGAATAGACCACATACTGGGTCACAAATCGGGTCTGAACCGATACCAAAAGATCAGGATAGTCACCTGTATATTCTCAGACAATAATGCCTTGAAATTAGAACTTCATCACAACAAGAAATTTCGAAGGACCACAAACACGTGGAGGTTAAGGACCATCCTGCTAAAAGATGAAAAGGTCAACCAGGAAATTAAGGAAGAATTGAAAAGATTCATGGAAACTATTGAGAATGAAGATACAACCGTTCAAAATCTTTGGGATGCAGCAAAAGCAGTCCTAAGGGGGAAATACATCGCAATACAAGCATCCATTCAAAAACTGGAAAGAACTCAAATTCAGAAGCTCACCTTACACATAAAGGAACTAGAGAAAAAGCAACAAATAGACCCCACCCCCAGCAGAAGAAGACAGTTAATTAAAATTCGAGCAGAACTAAATGAAATCGAGACCAAAAGAACTGTAGAACAGATCAACAGAACCAGGAGTTGGTTCTTTGAAAGAATTAATAAGATAGATAAACCATTAGCCAACCTTATTAAAAAGAAGAGAGAGAAGACTCAAATTAATAAAATCGTGAATGAGAAAGGAGAGATCACTACCAACACCAAGGAAATACAAACGATTTTAAAAACATATTATGAACAGCTGTACGCCAATAAATTAGGAAATCTAGAAGAAATGGACGCATTCCTGGAAAGCCACAAACTACCAAAACTGGAGCAGGAAGAAATAGAAAACCTGAACAGGCCAATAACCAGGGAGGAAATTGAAGCAGTCATCAAAAACCTCCCAAGACACAAGAGTCCAGGGCCACATGGCTTCCCAGGGGAATTCTATCAAACGTTTAAAGAAGAAATCATACCTATTCTACTAAAGCTGTTTGGAAAGATAGAAAGAGATGGAGTACTTCCAAATTCGTTCTATGAGGCCAGCCTCACCTTAATTCTGAAACCAGACAAAGACCCCACCAAAAAGGAGAATTACAGACCAATATCCCTGATGAACATGGATGCAAAAATTCTCAACAAGATACTAGCCAATAGGATCCAACAATACATTAAGAAAATTATTCACCATGACCAAGTCGGATTTATCCCCGGGACACACGGCTAGTTCAACACTCGTAAAACCATCAATGTGATTCATCATATCAGCAAGAGAAAAACCAAGAACCATATGATACTCTCATTAGATGCAGAGAAAGCATTTGACAAAATACAGCATCCATTCCTGATCAAAACCCTTCAGAGTGTTTGGATAGAGGGAACTTTCCTCGACATCTTAAAAGCCATTTATGAAAAGCCCACAGCAAATATCATTCTCAATGGGGAAGCACTGGGAGCCTTTCCCCTAAGATCAGGAACAAGACAGGGATGTCCACTCTCACCACTGCTGTTCAACATAGTTCTGGAAGTCCTCGCCTCAGCAATCAGACAACAAAAAGACATTAAAGGCATTCAAATTGGCAAAGAAGAAGTCAAACTCTCCCTCTTCACTGACGACATGATACTCTACATAGAAAACCCAAAAGCCTCCACCCCAAGATTGCAAGAACTCATACAGCAATTTGGCAGTGTGGCAGGATACAAAATCAATGCCCAGAAATCAATGGCATTTCTATACGCTAACAATGAGACTGAAGAAAGAGAAATTAAGGAGTCAATCCCATTTACAATTGCACCCAAAAGCATAAGATACCTAGGACTAAACCTAACCAAAGAGGTAAGGGATCTATACCCTAAAAACTATAGAACACTTCTTTTTTTTTAATTTTTATTTATTTATGATAGTCAGAGAGAGAGAGAGAGAGAGAGAGAGGGAGAGACACAGGCAGAGGGAGAAGCAGGCTCCATGCACCGGGAGCCCGACGTGGGATTCGATCCCGGGTCTCCAGGATCGCGCCCTGGGCCAAAGGCAGGCGCTAAACTGCTGCGCCACCCAGGGATCCCCTATAGAACACTTCTGAAAGAAATTGAGGAAGACACAAAGAGATGGAAAAATATTCCATGCTCACGGATTGGCAGAATTAATATTGTGAAAATGCCAATGTTACCCAGGGCAATTTACACGCTTAATGCAATCCCTATCAAAATACCATGGACTTTCTTCAGAGAGTTAGAACAAATTATTTTAAGATTTGTGTGGAATCAGAAAAGACCCCAAATAGCCAGGGGAATTTTAAAATGAAAACCATAGCTGGGGGCATCACAATGCCAGATTTCAGGTTGTACTACAAAGCTGTGGTCATCAAGACAGTGTGGTACTGGCACAAAAACAGACACATAGATCAATGGAACAGAATAGAGAACCCAGAAGTGGACCCTGAAATGTATGGCCATCTAATATTCGATAAAGGAGGAAAGACTATCCATTGGAAGAAAGACAGTCTCTTCAATAAATGGTGCTGGGAAAATTGGACATCCACATGCAGAAGAATGAAACTGGACCACTCCCTTTCACCATACACAAAGATAAACTCAAAATGGATGAGAGATCTAAATGTGAGACAAGAGTCCATCAAAATCATAGAAGAGAACACAGGCAACACCCTTTTTGAACTCGGCCACAGTAACTTCTTGCAAGATACATCCACAAAGGCAAAAGAAACAAAAGCAAAAATGAACTATTGGGACTTCATCAAGATAAGAAGCTTTTGCACAGCAAAGGATACAGTCAACAAAACTAAAAGACAACCTACAGAATGGGAGAAGATATTTGCAAATGACATATCAGATAAAGGGCTAGTTTCCAAAATCTATAAAGAACTTATTAAACTCAACACCAAAGAAACAAACAATCCAATCATGAAATGGGCAAAAGACATGAAGAGAAATCTCACAGAGGATGACATGGACATGGCCAACATGCACATGAGAAAATGCTCTGCATCACTTGCCATCAGGGAAATACAAATCAAAACCACAATGAGATACCACCTCACACCAGTGAGAATGGGGAAAATTAACAAGGCAGGAAACCACAAATGTTGGAGAGGATGCGGAGAAAAGGGAACCCTCTTGCACTGCTGGTGGGAATGTGAACTGGTGCAGCCACTCTGGAAAACTGTGTGGAGATTCCTCAAACAGTTAAAAATAGACCTGCCCTACGACCCAGGAATTACACTGTTGGGGATTTACCCCAAAGATTCAGATGCAATGAAACGCCGGGACACCTGCACCCCGATGTTTCTATCAGCAATGGCCACAATAGCCAAACTGTGGAAGGAGCCTCGGTGTCCATCGAAAGATGAATGGATAAAGAAGATGTGGTTTATGTATACAATGGAATATTACTCAGCAATTAGAAACGACAAATACCCACCATTTGCTTCAACGTGGATGGAACTGGAGGGTATTATGCTGAGTGAAATAAGTCAATCGGAGAAGGACAAACAGTGTATGTTCTCATTCATTTGGGGAATATAAATAATAGTGAAAGGGAATATAAAGGAAGGGAAAAGAAATGTTGGGAAATATCAGGAAGGGAGACAGAACATAAAGACTCCTAACTCTGGGAAACGAACTAGGGGTGGTGGAAGGGGAGGACGGCGGGTGTTGGAGGGGAATGGGTGACGGGCACTGAGGTGGACACTTGACGGGATGAGCACTGGGTGTTTTTCTGTATGTTGGTAAATTGAACACCAATAAAAATTAATTAAAAAAAAAAAGTTAAAAAAAATCACACTTGACCCTCAAACCCTGGAACATTGTCCCAAACCAACAGTTTCTTCCTTATGTGAGATCATTCCAAAGGGGCTTCCTTGGTCCTTGCTGCTAATAGACCCTTGTCAGATCCATCCCATTGGCCTTCCTATCATGGACCAGAAATATTTGAATCCTAGCATGACCTCACTTAAGCTGTCAAACTGAGACCCCTCAGTAAAATGTGGTTATGTTCCTCCTTTAAAAAGAAAAGCATTCAGAAAGCAATAAAATCAAGATTTTATAAAGAAAAAAATTTTTGAAATATATGGAATATAATATTTTAAATGTCCTTGTCTACTAATCTTAATATCTTTGTCAGTTTGGGTTCACTTTTTAAACTAACTGATTAGAGGGGAGTATTTTCCTCTATGTTTACATGCCTTGTTTGATTGGATACCATACATTGTGAATTTTATCTTTTTGGGTGCTAGATGTTTTTCATTCCTACAAATATCCTGGAATTTTTTGGTGGGGGAGACAAAGTAAGTTTATTGTGCTTTGGATTTTTCTATTTCTGTCTTCAAATTCACTATTTGGTTTTTCTTACACAACATCTGATATACCCTTGAGCCCATTCAGTTATATTTGTAGTTTATATATCGTTTATAGTTTATTCTATAATTGGCACAGAGGAGGCATCCAGTAAACATTTGTTGAAATAAAGTATAAATGAATAATTTTGCCACTTAACTTCTTAGATTTGGTTAATTCTACTAGAATTCTGCTTTTTCATCACAACTTCATCTAATGAGTCCCATTGTGTAAGACATTTTTATGTTTACAGAAATGTCTCACATCTTTCCTCTTCTATTTGCCCTTAGAACATTTATTGGTTTTGCTTTTTGCACTCTGGTAGTAGGATGTCAGAATGATCACTGGGACAATCTTGACAACTTCTATTGTGAGCTTCACTATCATCATGTTTTTTTGGTACACTTCCATCATTCTTCACAATCTCATAGGACTTTACTAAGCTTTTAAAAAACACATCATGATGTGAGATAAAATATATTCAACTACCCCTCTTGTACTATTGCTTTCCAACATTTTGTCTTTTATTTATTTGTTAAGTGTGAGATAGAAGAATTACTTGCACCTAGTCCAGAAGATCATCCAATACTTACATGATCAACAACACACTACCTAAATGTGCATTCCACAACAACTTGTTAAACACCAAACATATAGCAAAATTATATACTGTGTAGGATGTTGTGAGACAAAGACATATGAGACAAGAGACACTGCTCTCAGTAACCTTACTGAGACAGACATAGAACCAGACAAGTAAATACATTGTAGGAAGAATAATATAACAGATGCATACAAGGCATATGTCTGGCATAAGAATATGCCAGTGAGAATCTCCAGATCACTTGGATATGGAAGTGGATGGTAGGTATCTTCATATGGTGAGACTTGTAGTTTCTCTTCATTTTTGCTAACTATACTGATGAAAAATTAGAGATCTAATACCATATCAAAAAATAAATATTTTCTGGAAGAAATTGTGTAGCATTAATGATATTTGATCTTTAAATATTTATTAGAATTCCTCAGTAAAACAATCTGGGCCAGACATTTTCATCCTTTAAAAAAAACAACTTCTAAATTACTTATTCAATTTATTTCATAGATATAGGACTAATCAGGTGATCTGTATATCCTCAACTGAATTTTCGTAATAGTGTCTTTCAAGAAATTGGTCCATTTTATTGAATATACCAAACTTGTGTACATAAAGTTAGTCATAGCATCCTTGTTTTAATTTTAATGTCTGTAGAATCAGTAATGATGATGTCCCCTTTACTTCTAACATAGGTATTTTACTTTTAAAGGCTACTTTACATAGAATATCAACAAACTGGGCTAAGGGATCTCAGTGCCAATATTGACAATTGTGCAAGAGGGGCACTTATTTTTTTTTAACATACAGTGGTTTCTTAGTTTCAGGTGTATAATATAGTGACTCAAGAATTCCATACATAATCTAGTACTCATCATGACAGGTGCACTCCTTAATCCCCTTCACCTATTTAACTCAAATTCCCACATCCATCCCCTCTGGTACACGTCAGTTTGTTCTCTACAATTAAGAATCTGTTTCTTGTTTATCTCTCTCTCTTTTATTCCTTTGCTCATTTGTTTTGTTTCTTATATTCCACATGTAAGTGAAACCATATGGTATTTGTCTTTCTATGACTGACTTATTCTGCTTAGCATTATACTTTTAGTTCCTTCCATGTCATTACAAATGGCAAGATTTCATTCCTTTTCATGATTCAATAATATTACATTACATATATACATATATATCATATATATCATATCTTTTAAAAAAGAAATATTTATTTATTTTATAGAAAGCACAAGTGGGGCAGGAGCAGAGGGAGAGAGAGAGAGAGAGAGAGAGAGAGAGAGAATCCTCAAGTAGGTAAGCATGGAGCCCAAGGAGCGGCTTGATCCCAGGACCCTGAGATCATGACTTGAGCCAAAACCAAGAATTGGCCACTTAACTGATTAAGCCACCCAGGCATTCCTGTATACCACATCTTTATCCATTTATCAGTCTATGGACACTTGGGCTATTTCCATAATTTGGGTATTGTAAACAATTGTGCTATGAACATATGGGAGTATGTAGCCCTTTGAATTAGTGTCTTTGTAGTCTTTGGGTAAATACCCAGCAGTGGGAATGCTATCATAGGGTAGTTCTAGTCTTTCTATTATTAACTTTTTGAGGAATCTCCATTCTGTTTTCCACAGTGGCTGCACCAGTTTGCATTCCCACCAACAGTACAAGAAGGATCCCCTTCCTCCACATTCTTGCTAACATCTGTTGTTTCTTGTGTTGTTGATTTTTGCCATTCTGACAGGTGTGAAGTGATATCATGGTTTCAATTTGCATTTCCCTTATGGTAAGTGATGATGAACATCTTTGCATGTGTCTGTTGGCCATCTGGATGTCTCTTTGAAGGAATGTCTATTCATGTATTCTGCCCATATTTTAATTAGATTATTTGTTATTTGCATGTTGAATTGTATAAGTTCTTTATATATTTCAGATACTAACCCTTTATCAGATATGTCATTTGCAAATATCTTCTCCCATTCCATAGTATGTCTTTTAGTTTTGTTGATTGTTTCCTTCACTGTGCAGAGGCTTTTTATTTTGATGAGCTCTCAATAGTTTATTTTTGCTTTTATCTCCCTTGCCTCAGGAGACATACCTAGAAAAAAAGTTGCTACAGCCAATGTCAAGGAAGTTACTGCCTGTGTTCTCCTCTAGGATTTTTATGGTTTCAGGTCTCACATTTATGTCTTTAATCCATTTTGAAATTATTTTAGTGTATGTTTATGGAAGTGGTCGAGTTTCATTCTTTTGCATGTTACTGTCCAATTATCTAACATCATTTGTTGAAGACACTGCCTTTTTTCCATTGGATAGCCTTTGCTGCTTTGTTGAAGATTAATTGACCATATAGTTGGGGGTTCATTTCTGGGTTTTCTATTCTGTTCCACTGATCTGTGTGTCTATTTTTGTGTCAGTACCATATGGCTTTCATTACTACAGCTTTGTAATATAACTTGAAGTCTGGAATTGTGATGCCTCCAGCTTTTTTTTTTTTCAAGATTGATTTGGCTATCTGTGATCATTTGTGGTTCTATACACATTTTAGGATGGTTTGTTCCAGTTCTGTGAAACATGCTGCTGGTATTTTGATAGAGATTGCATTGGATATATAGATTGTTTTGGGTAGTATAGACATTTTAAAAATACTTGTTCTTTGAGATTGTCCCCTTTATTACTATATAGTGCTCTTGTCTCTTGTTACAGTCTTTGTTTTAAAGTCTATTTTGTTTGACAGAAGTATTGCTACTCAGCTTTCTTTTAACATCTATTTACATGATAAATGTTTCTACATCCCCTCATCTTCAATCTACAGGTGTCTTTAGGTCGAAAATGAGTCTCTTGTAGGCATCATATATATAGGTCCTATTTTTAAATCCATTCTGTCACCCCATGTCTTTTGATTGGAATGTATAGTCCATGTACAAAGTAATTATTGACAGATACATATTTGTCACTTATTTGGTTGTTGTTTCTGAATATTTTCTCTAATCCTTTCTTGTCTTTCTTTCATGTTTGATAATTTTCTTTAGTGATATACTTGAATACCTTTCTCTTTATTCCTTGCATAGCTATTTGTGGTTTGTGATACATGGTTACCATTAGGTTTGTATATAACCTCTTCTGTATACAGTCTATATTACAGAGATGGTCATTTAAGTTTGAACTCATTTTTTTTCCTCTCTTCCTCACATTTTAGTTATATGTTGTCATATTTTACATCCTTTTATTTTGTGAGTTCCTTGATTGCTTTTTTACAGGATGTTTATTTTTACTGTTTTTGTGTTTCTTACCTCCATACTGTCATTTTTGGTCTTTCCTTTCCACTCAAAGAGTCCTCTTTAATATTTCTTGCTGGACTGGTTTAGTGGTCACAAACTCCTTCAGTTTTTGTTGTCTGGGAAACTCTATCTTTCCTTCTACTCTGAATGATAGCCTTGCTAGATAGCATATTCTTGGCTGCAGACTTTCCCATTCAACATTTTGAATATATACCACTCTGTTCTGTCTTGAAATGTTTCTGCTGCAAAATCCCTTGGTAGCCTTACAGGGTTTCCCTTGTATTTTACTGTCTTCTTTTGCCTTGCTGCTTTTAATTTTTTTCTTTATCACTCTATTTTGCCAATTTAATTATAGGATATTTTGGTGCGGATCTGCTTTTGTTGATTTTGTTGGGGGTTCTCTGTGCCTCCTGGATCTGGATATCTGTTTCCATTGCCAGATAGGGAAGTTTTTAGCTATTATTTCTTCAAATAAATTTCCTGCCCCCTTTTCTTCTTATTCTTCTGTGACTCCTATAACATGAACTACATTTGATGAAGTCATTAAGTTCCCTAAGTCTATCCTTGTTTTGCATGATTATTTTTTCTCTCTTTTGTTCAGCTTGTTTACACTCCATTACTCTGTCTTCTAGGTCATTAATTCATTCCTCTGCTTCTTCTGGCCTTTTGTTCATTCCATCCAGCATGTTCCTCATTTCATTTATTGAGCCCTTTCTCTCTGCTATGTTATTCCTTATCTCTGTGATTAGGGTCTCACTCATCCACTCTTTTCTCAAGTCCAGTGAGTGTCCTTACAATCATTGCTTTAATACTCTGTGAGGCATGTCACTTATGTTTGTTTCACTTAGATCTCTGGCCAAGGCCTTGTCCTGTTCTTTCATTTGAGATAATTTTCTGTCTTATTTTGTCTAAGTCTCTGCCTATTTATTTGTGTTAGGAAAATCAGCTAAGTCTCCCATTCTTGAGGTTATTGGCTTTATGAAGAAAAGGTCCTGAAATGCCCTGCCATGTAGTATCTCCTCTGTTCCCCAGGGACTGGTGTTTCCAGGAGTGTCCCCAGTGTGTGCTGTATATGCTCTGCTTTTTTGTCCTGGCCACTTTATCCTTCATACTAGTTGTCTCCAGAGGCTTTCTTTGCCTATTGTGGGCAGTTTTTGGATCCTGGCCTGAATGTGGTACATTTTAAGTAGGTGCGCTCTGTTCTGCTCATGAAATGAGACCTGTCACCGCCACTGCTGGAACTATGACTCTGCAAAACCCCCACATTGGGAGATGCACTGTGAGAAGGGGTAGTCTTTTGATGGAGGGGGACCCCACCCTGGGACTGAGGCAAGCCAGACTGGGAAGGACAGTTCCACCAGTGTGTGGGAATGGGGTGCTGGCTTTGTGTAAACAAGTTAGGTAGCTAGTATCGGTGTTGTGCTGGCACCCACAGGTGGCCTTGTGCTTATGCTGAGGGGCAAGGAAGGGAACTGACACTGGCCAAGTTCACTTGTTCCTGGAGAGGGTCTCTCCATAAAAGCTGCCTCTCTGGAACATGCTCCAAAATGGGCAAATAACCTCCCCACCGTGTGCTCTGGGTGGTCTTCAGATAGCTTTTCCCATCCTGTATTGTTCTTGGTTGTTTTCCTGCCTTCTTTCCAAGAGCAGTGCAATGTCCTCGAGGTTCTATCCCAGCCATGCTTTAAAACTCCAGGACTTAAGCACCACTGGCTGTAAAAAGTCATGAAATTTGGCCCTTCTTGCTTTCCTAGCCAATTGCTATGGGGATTCTTTTTTCCCTATGTGTTCCCCCGTGTATCAGTCTGTCTCTCACCCTTCTCTGAGACCACAGCTTCCTCCCCACCACAGTGGCAACAATCCATTTCTCTCCCAAAGTTTCTCTCCACACTTCCTACCTTCTTGGGTGTGGCCTCTTCTCTGCCTTTAATTGTGGACTGCATTCTGCCGATCTTAAGCTTAATTTCTGGAGTATTTAGGATTTGATAGTTATATAGTTGTATACATGGGGTAAGGTGAACCTAGGGTACTTCCACTTTGCTGCCATCTTCCAATTCCCTAACAGGTATTTTGTGTCCTTTCTTTGCTCATGGATTAGCCTGGATAGAAGTTTATCAATCTGGTTGATTGTTTCAAAGAAGCAGCTTTTGGTTTTCTTGATTTTCTGGTATCATTTCTTTACTCAATTTCATTGCTTTATATCATTTTTAAATTATTTATTTTCTTCTGTTTTAGGTTTAATTATTAGTTCTTATTTCTCTAGTTTATGAAAATGGAAGCTTATTCATTTCAGATCTTTTTTCTTTTATAATATATTTAATGCTATACATTGCTTCTAACTACTGTTTATATGCACTACATATATTTTGATCAAATCCATTTTCATTTTCTTTTGCTTAAAAATATTTAATATATTTCTCTTGGATTCTTCTTTGACCTATGGATCATTTAGAAATCTCTAATTTCTGATTGTGGGGTGTTTTTCAGCTATATTTCTGTTATTTTTTTGTATATTTATTTTCTATTGGTGCTCAATTTGCCAACATATAGAATAACACCCAGTGCTCATTCCATCAAATGCCCCCCTCAGTGCCCGTCACCCAGTCACCCCAACCACCCGCTCACTTCCCCTTGCACCACCCCTAGTTCGTTTCCCAGAGTTAGGAGTCTCTCATGTTCTGTTTCCCTCTCTCATATTTCCAACTCATTTTTTCTCCTTTCCTCTTTATTCTCTTTCACTAATTTTTTATATTCCCCAAATGAATGAGACCATATAATATTTGTCCTTCTCCGATTGACTTATTTCACTCAACATAACACCCTCCAGTTCCATCCACATCAAAGCAAATGGTGGGTATTTGTCGTTTCTAATGGCTGAGTAATATTCCATTGTATACATAAACCACATCTTCTTTATCCATTCATCTTTCGATGGACACCAAGGCTCCTTCCACAGTTTGGCTATTGTGGACATTGCTGCTAGAAACATCGGAGTGCAGGTGTCCTGCCATTTCACTGCATCTGTATCTTTGAGGTAAATCCCCAGCAGTGCAATTGCTGGGTCGTAGGGCAGATCTATTTTTAACTCTTTGAGGAACCACCACACAGTTTTCCAGAATGGCTGCACCAGTTCACATTCCCACCAACAGTGCAAGAGGGTTCCCCTTTCTCCACATCCTCTCCAACATTTGTTGTTTCCTGCCTTGTTAATTTTCCCCATTCTCACTGGTGTGAGGTGGTATCTCATTGTGGTTTTGATTTGTATTTCCCTGATGGCAAGTGATGCGGAGCATTTTCTCATGTACTTGTTGGCCACGTCTATGTCTTCCTCTGTGAGATGTCTGTTCATGTCTTTTGCCCATTTCATGATTGGATTGTTTGTTTCTTTGCTTTTGAGTTTAATAAGTTCTTTATAGATCTTGGAAACTAACTGTTTACATGATAGGTTATTTGCAAATATCTTCTCCCATCTTGTAGGTTGTCTTTTTGTTTCATTGACTGTTTCTTTTGCTGTGCAGAAGCTTCTTATCTTGATGAAGTCCCAATAGTTCATTTTTGCTTTTGTTTCTTTTGCCTTCGTGGATGTATCTTGCAAGAAATTACTGTGGCTGAGTTCAAAAAGGGTATAGCCTGTGTTCTCCTCTAGGATTTTGATGGAATCTCGTCTCACATTTAGATCACAGACACATAGATCAATGGAACAGAATAGAGAATCCAGAAGTGGACCCTCAACTTTATGGTCAACTAATATTCAACAAAGGAGGAAAGACTATCCACTGGAAAAAAGACAGTCTCTTCAATAAATGGTGCTGGGAAAATTGGACATCCACATGCAGAAGAATGAAACTAGACCACTCTCTTGCACCATACACAAAGATAAACTCAAAATGGATGAAAGATCTTTCTGTTATTGATTTATAGTTTAATTCTGTTGCTGTCCAAGAATATACATTGTATGATTTCTATCCTTTAAAATTTCTCAATGTGTTTGGCAGCCCAGAATATCATCTATCTTGGTGAATGTTCCATGTGCCTGGGAGAGGAATGTGTATTCTACTGTTGCTGGATGGAGTCTTCTGTAAGTGTGAAATAGGTCAAGTTGATTGATAGTGCTCTTCAGATCATAAATATTCTTGATTTTCTGCCTCCTTGATTTATCAACCACTAACAGAGGGATGCTAATCTCTCTGGCTGTAATAGTAGATTCATCTATTTTTTTTCAGTCCTGAGTTTTTGCCTTGTGTTCTTTGATGCTCCATTGTTAGATGAATATACATTTAAGATTGACATGTCTTCTTGGAGAATGAACCCTTTATCATTATGCAATATCCTTATTTCTCCCTAATAACACTCCTTGTTTTGAACTTTGCTATGTTTGAAATTAATATAGCTATTACAGCTTCCTTTGGAGTAGTGACAGATGGAATGTCTTTTGCCATCCCTTTATTTTTTCATATTTCTCAAAATTGTGGTAAAATACACATAACATATAATTTACCATCTTAACCATTTTTAAGTGAATAGTTTGGTGATAATAAATACATTCATAATGTTGTGCAATCATCACCACTATCCATCTCCACAATTCTTTTCATTTTATAAAAGTGAAATTCTATACCGACTAAAAAATAACTCTCCATTCTCCCCTCTCCTCAGCCCCTGACAACCACCATTCTACTTTTATTTTTAATTTATATATATATATTTTTTATTGAAGTGCGATTTGCCAACATATAGTATAACACCCAGTGCTCATCCCATCAAGTGCCCCCCTCAGTGCCCGTCACCCAGTCAACCCATCCCCCCGCCTGCCTCCCCTTCCGCTACTCCTTGTTTGTTTCCCACAGTTAGGAGTCTCTCATGTTCTGTCTCCCTCTCTCATATTTCCCACTCATTTTTTCTCCTTTCCCCTTTATACTCTTTCACTATTTTTTATATTCCCCAAATGAATGAGACCATATAATGTTTGTCTTTTTCCTATTGACTTATTTCACTCAGCATAATACCCTCCAGTTCCATCCACGTCAAAGCAAATGGTGGGTATTTGTCGTTTCTAATGGCTGAGTAATATTCCATTGTATACATAAACCACATCTTCTTTATCCATTCATCTGTCAAAGGACATCATGACTGTGGACATCATCCACAGTTTGGCTATTCTGGATGTTGCTGCTATAAACATCGGGGTGCAGGTGTCCCAGCGTTTCATTGCATCTGTATCTTTGGGGCAAATACCCGGTAGTGCTTTTATCTCTAAAATTCTGACTGCTCTAATTACCTCACGTAAGTGGAATCATAGAGTATTTGTCCTTTTGTTACAAGCTTATTTCACTTAGCCAAGGTTCACCTATGCTGTAGCATATGTCAGAATCTATTTAGTAAGACTACTAAATAGTATTCCGTTTATGTATATACCTATACCACATTTTGCTTATCCATCCAATGATGGATACTTAGGTTGTTTCCACATTTCAGCTGTTGTGAATAATGCTGCTATGAGTAAGGATGTACACGTATCTCTTTGAGAGTCTGCATTAAATCCTTTGGGGGTATATACTCAGAAGTCGACCTGGATCATATAATTCTATTTTTAATTTTTTGAGGAACTGCCATATTTTTTACAGGTGTGACACCATTTTACATTCCCACCAACAGTGTACAAGTATTCCAATTTCTCTGTATTCTCACCAACACTTGTTTTCTACTTTTTTTTTATAGTAAACTTTCCTAATGGGTGTGTGGTGACATCTCATTGTAGTTTTGATTTGCATTTTCCTTATGATTAGTAGCTTTTGAGTATCTTTTTAGGCACTTATTATTTGTAAAACTTCTTTGGAAAAATGTCTATTCAAGTACTCTGCCCATTTTTTTTAAACTGGGTTGTTTGAGGGTTTTTGTTGTTAAGTTTTGGAGTTCTCTATATATTCTGGATACTAATGTTATAATATATATGACTTGCAAATATTTCCCTCTGTGGATTGTTGTTTTACTCTTTTGATATTGTCTTTTGGTGCACAGTTTTTCCAAAAAAAGATTTCATAAAGTCTAGTTTGTCTATTTTTTTCGCCTTTGCTGTCATATCCAAGAAATCATTGCCAAATCCAATGTTGTAAAGCTTCTGTCCTATATTTACTTCTGAGAGTTTTATAGTTTTAGGCCTTACATTTTGGTCTTTGATCCATTTTGAGTTAATCTTTGCATATGGTGTTAGGTGAAAGTCCAATCAATTTTTTTTTTTTTGCATGTGGATATCCAGTTTTTCTAGCACCATTTGTTGAAGACTGTCCTTTTCCCCCATTGAATAGTCTTGATAGCCTTGTCAAAAATCATTTGACCATATATGTAAGATATATTTCTGAGTCTTTAATCTATTCCATTGATCTATATATCTGTGTTCATACCAGTGCCACAATGTTTTGAATACTGTAGCTTTGCAGTAAGTTCTGAAATCAAGATGCATGACTTTTTAAATTTTGTTCTTCTTTTTCAAGATTTTTTTTCTTGGCTATTCAGGATTCCTTGAGATTCCACATGAATTTTAGGATGGGTTTTCTATTTCTTCAAAGAACATCACTGGGATTTTAAGAATTGCATTCAATCTGTAGATCACTTAGGGTAGTGTTGACATCCTAATAATATTAAGTCTTGCAAATGGAATTGTTTTCATAATTCTCTTTTCAGATTGTTCATTATTAGAGTACAGAAATACAACTGATTTTGTCTGTTGACTTTGTGTCCTACTACTTTTTCTGATTTATTTATTAGTTCTTTTTTTTAAAAGATGTTATTTATTTATTCATGAGAGACACAGAAAGAGGCAGAGACATAAACAGAGGGAGAAACAGGCTCCTCGCAGGGAGCCCAATGCGGGACTCAATCCCCAAACCCAGATCATGCCCTGAGCTGAAGGCAGATGCTCAACCACTGAGCCACTCAGGTGACCCTCATTTATTAGTTCTAACAGGTGTGTGTGTGTGGGGGGGTGTAACCTTTAAAGGTTTCTACATATAAGACCATATCATCTGTGGAAAAGTTAATTTTCTTCCTTTCCCGTTTGGATGTCTTTTGTTCTATCCATTTATACTTTTAACCTACCTGAGTCCTATTTAAAATGGATTTCTTTGAGATAGCATATAGTTGAGGCTTATTCTTTTGTGCTGAAGCTAACAATATCTTTTAAATACTTTGTTTAGACCATTCAAATTTAAAGTGGTTATTGACATTGGTAGGATAAAATCAATCATGCTCTATTTTGTATTCATTGCATTTGTTCTTTATTTTTTATTGTCTAATCTGTTTTTAATTCAACATTTTATGATTCCATTTTATCTTCTCTTGGTGTGTCATTTATACTTCTTTTAAAACATTTTTAGTGGTTTGCATTAGGGTTTACAGTATTATGGATAAGTACTCCTTCAAATAACACTATATACACCTCTTCACATGTAATGCAGTACTCTTATTACAGGGTATTCCTAATTCTATTGTCCCTTGTGATATTGTTGTCATTCATTTTATTTATCCATATGCTATAACTATTGTTTCTATTTATTATTTTTAAAGACTTTTTAGATTAGAAATAAGAAAAAAAGATTTTATTTTTACTTTATTTATTCCTTCACCAATATTCATTTCTTATTTATGTAATCCAAGTTACTGAATGTTTTGTAGTTACCCCTAGAGAACAGGATCAACCTCCAGCCACCTAATCCATTGGTTCCAATGTTAACATTGATGACACAACGAACATGCTAAGCAGGTATAAATAGGTTTATTATTCATACAATGAGCCTTTTTTTAAAAAATTGAAGTTTGGTTTGCCAATATAGAGTATAACACCCAGTGCTCATCCCATCAAGTGCCCTCCTCAGTGCCCGTCACCCAGTTACCCCATCCCCCCACCCACTTCCCCTTCCACACCCTTTGCTCCTTTCCCAGAGTTGGGAGTCTCCCATGTTTTGTCACCCTCTCTAATTTTTCCCACTCATTTTCCCTCCTTTCCCTTATAGTCCCTTTCACTATTTATTATATTCCCCATATGAGTGAAACCATATGATGATTGTCCTTCTCTGATTGACTTCACTCAGCATGATACCCTCCAGTTCACAATGGGCCTTTCTGAGGACAGAAGGGCAGGCATCTTATCTGGTTCAGAATGACTTTTGTAAAGGGAGGGAAAATTGTTGTTTTATTGTGTTTAGAAAGTGGGGCCAAATGTGGGATTCCATACATGGCCAGGAGTTTGCATGATTTGAACTTACTCATAGACACCAAGGCACAGAACAATCAGGCTGTCTTCTCTGCGACCAAGAGATGAGTGGGGAGTGGGGAGGTATGGATCCTGTAAGCTCTCAGCAAACAATAAAAATGTAGTTATGTTCCTTACTACTATTTACTTTTGATATTTTACTGTGTTCTATTTAATTAAATTTTAATGTTTACGGCACTCTAAGGGGCTTATGGCCTGAAGCTGGTAAGTAAGATGGAAGTTCAATTGGATGCCTATTCAAAAACCTGGTGTTGTATTTTTTAAGTGAAATGCGTGTCTTGGTCTTGTCTGGAATGTCAAAAGGGATAAGATTTTTGGTGTAACTTTGTATAGGAGCTTTTCTATATTGCTAGGGACTAAATTATGTCTCCCCAAAATTTGTATGTTGAAGCCTAATCAGCAATGTGATTATATTTGAAAATAGGAACTTTAAGGATATGATATTCAAGGTTAAAAGAGATTATACTGCTAAAGCCCTAATGTCATAGGTTTGGTGTTCTTATAAGAGGAAAACACACCAGAAGTGCATATGTACAGAGGAAGGCCATGTAATTTCCTTCTATTTTTAAGTTTGAATAATATTCAATTGTGTCTGTGTATATCGTATTTTCTTTATCCATTCACCTGTTAACAGACACTTGGATTGTTTGCATATCTTGGCTACTATTCTCACCACACACACACACACACACACCACACAAACACACAAAAGGTAACTATATGAAGTGATAGATAGGTTTAAAAAAATGGTTATGTGATAACACAGGGAGGGTGTAGCCATTTGCAAACCAAAGAGAGAATCCTCCTCAAAAATCAACCTTCATGGCACTTGGATCTTGGACCTCAAGCCTCCAGAACTGTAAAAAATAGATTTGTTGTTTAAACTACCCAATCTGTGATACTTTGTTATGAAAGCCCAGACAGACTAATACACATATGAGCCCAGACAGACTAATACATATACGCAGAGAAATACGTGACACTGAATTGTATTTTTGGGTATTTGTGAGGCAAGAAATTTGCAGAATACTTTATCCCAAAGTGGGAAACCTTGGACAAGAAATTTTTGTTATTGTCATTGTTCAAACCAGATGGCTCAAAAATCGGCAGTGGCTGAGTGTCCTAATAATGAGCATATAGGGCTAAATGTTGGCCAGGGCATTTTCTACCCTAAAACGGCTGTCTGAAGTTCAGCCAATTGTGCTGACCCTTAGTTCCTATCTTTTCCTTGATCAGTGATGTCCCACATATGAGATACAAAGCAGTAGCTCTCAAGCAGGCACCATCACATGTGATGGTAGTAATGTCATCTGGACTCCCTTTCTAATCACCAATTTTTTCCCAAGAGCTCCCAGATTACCAATGGGTCTGAGAGAGGACTGACCTCCCCTGACACCATTGCATTTGGTAAAGGACAGGAGAAACTACTTCTTCCTGTAGGTGTGATATGCTAGAGGGTCCAGCTTTGGCTCCTTAAGTATCACTTTATATCAATAAAAGGGCCTCTGTGGGTGTGCCAAGCCACAAGTCTTGTCTCTATGATTCAAAGCATAATGGGCAGCTGTGTACAGGGAGTTACAGATTCAGGCCTATGAGAGCCACATTTTCCAGAAAGGCTCAGTTCTCATGAAGCCAGCAGTTCTCATGACAATGGTGTGTAGTACAAGGACAAGGAAATCAGTTTTTTTGGTACCGGATGCTCGTGGGCAACTTGTACCCATCATTGGTTGTCCAGAGACTCCAGGAGGCATGACAGGAGTTTGCTAAAGCCTCTACAGTGAAAACAGCTTTGTGGGAACTAATGGAAGTTTCTATTGCATTGTAATTTGGACAGTCTAGAACCTTTTGTAACCGGGGACCCTATTCATCAATGTAGGCTGATTTGCGAGTAACAACATAAATGGGCTTCAGTAAAATTTGTACATAAGCAGTATGTTACCTCCAGAAACCAAAATTGCCTAAAAGCTTTTGGACTTGTTTTAACACTTTGTTTCAATAGTTGTTTCTTTACACTTTCAAGGTTGGAACAGTCCTCAACTATCCGAATATTACCCAGAAATTTTGCTAGTTGTGGGGCCTTATATTTTATGTGAAGCAGTGTCTCATGTTTTTCTGTGGGCTCCTTTATGAATGTTGGTATGTTATGAACATATATGTCAAATGAATTTTCTTAGAGGATGTTTCAATAAACAATCTTATCTGCGCTCTTCTGAAAATTTGGATAAGGTTAATATCTTGCCTGAAAATACTGTGTGGTATGGGAGGGGTAATGGGATTCCTCATGGATACCTGAGTAAATGTGTATAGTGTTTCTTTAAAGGTGAAGGCAAGCTGTAACAGTCTATTGAAGTAGGCATTAAATAGAACATATTAATCAAATCTACAAATGTAAGATGTTTTCCAGTTTTTTATTTGAGGAAGTCAGTAATTTTAATGATACTGGTCATGGGAAGCTTTAATCAGGAGTACTATAGCACTAAGGTTGTAATAATCTACTGTTTAGTGATATTGTTTTCTGTTTTGGGCATTGGCTAAATTAGGATATTAAACTGGAAGACAGTAGAAATAATTGCCTTTTTCTTAAAGAAGTCATATAATGGGTCTTAATTCTTATATACCTTGTCCTAATCTACATTGGGACATATTGACTGATATGACTCCTGCTTCTAACTTTCATTTATTTACTTTTTAAAAGATTTTATTTATTTATTCGTGAGAAACAGAGAGACAGAGAGGTAGAGACACTGGCAGAGGGAGAAGTAGGCTCCATGCAGGGAGCCCGACAGGGGACTCTATCCTGGGTCTCCAGGATCACGTCCTGGGCCAAAGGTGGCGCTAAACCACTGAGCTACCCAGGCTGCCCTCTAACTTTCATTTAGCTCTTCATAGAGTTTTTCTAAGCCTTGGAGGTTAAAGTTTAAAAAAAAAAAGAAACTTGAATGAAAAGTCTTAATATCAAAAAGCAGAATATTTTCCTACTTAAACATGTAAATTAGAAACTAATAATGAACATTAAAATAATAAATTGTGTTGCCATACTTTGGAATATTACATAATAATAATTATACCTTTTTAGAAATCATAAGTGTTGGCAAGGATGCAGAGAAACAGGAACCCTGGTGTACTTTTGGTGGAATGAAAACTGGTGCAACCACTGCAGAGAACAATATGGAGGTTCCTCAAAAAAATTAAAAATAGAATCACCATATGATCCAGTAATTCTACTACTGACCCAAATGAAATGAAAACACTCATTCAAAAAGATATGTGCATGCCTATCTTTATTGCAGCATTATTTATAATAGCCAAGATATGGAAGCAACCCAAGTTGCTTATATATTATAACCCAAGTTATTATATATATAAATATATACCACAATTATATATATATTATATATAATGGATATGGAATACTACTTAGCCTTAGAAAAGAATGATATCTTGCCATTTGCAACAATATGGATGGACCTAGAGGGTATAATGCAATGTGAAATAAGTCAGACAAATACCATATTATTTCATTCATATGTGGAATTTAAAAAACAAAACAAAGAAAAACAAACACACAAAAAGACTTAAATACAGAGAACTGGTGGTTGCCAGAGTGGAGGTGGGTGGTGGGATGGATGAAGTAGATAAAAGGGATGAATAGTACACTTGTAATGAGCACTGAGTAATGTACACAATTGTTGATCATTATATTGTATGCCTAAAACTAATATAACATTGTATGTTAATATACTTCCCCAAAATTGTTTTCAAATATGCTTTTAAAATGTAAATTAAAATACAAGAAAACACTAATGCTATAATGGTAAGTTTCTTTTTTTTAAAAAGCAGGGTGAAAAAATGTTTGCTTACTAGCAGTTAAAGTGGTGTTTGGAGAAAAGTATTAGTTGATATTATAATTAATTCTGCCTTGTTGGAGCCTCCTGTCCTGCATTTACTATTTCTATGCAAACTGGTGCAGCAACTCTGGAAAACAATATGGAGCTTCCTCAAAAAGTTAAAAATAGAACTACTCTATGCTACAGCAATTGCACTACTAGGTACAAAGAATATAAGAATACTAATTCAAAGACATACATGTACCCTCATATTTACAGCAGCATTATCAACAACAGCCCATTTATGGGAAGAGGACATCAACAATAGCCCATTTATGGAAAGGGCCCAAATGACCATCAACTGGTGAATGGATAAATATGTGGTATACCTATACAATGGAATATTACTCAGCTATAAAAGAGAATGAAATCTTGCCATTTGCAACAAGTGGATGATGCTAGACAGTATTATGCTGTGCAAAGTAAGTCAGTCAGAGAAAGACAAATATCATATGATTTCACTCATATGTGGAATTTAAGACACAAAACAAATGACTATGGAAAAAGAGAGAGAGAGAATCAAACTAAGAAACATATTCTTAACTATAGAAAACAAACTAATGATTACCAGAGGAGAGGTGGGCAAGGTATCGTTTAAATAGGTGATGGGGATTAAGGAGTACACTTATTGTGATGAGCAGCGGGTGTGGTATGTAAGTGTTGGATCACTAAATTCTACACCTGAAACTAATATTACACTGTATATTAACTAATGAGATTTGAATAAAAACTCTCTTAAATAGAAAATGACTATTTTTTCAATTATAAAACTAATATTACTCAATATAGATAAGTTATAAATATTACAGATATGTAAAGTACTTAGAACAGTGTCTGGCAAATAGAAATAGTACAATATAAGGTGTTTGTTGAATAAAAATAATGAATTAATTTATGTATACATCTATCTTGGCAATGAAAGAATATGATTATAGGTTACAGGGACGCCTTGGTGGCTCGGTGGTTGAGCGTCTGCCTTTGGCTCAGGGCGTGATCCTGGAGTCTCGGGATCGAATCCCGCATCAGGCTCCTTGCATGGAGCCTGCTTCTCCCTCTGCCTATGTCTCTGCCTCTCTCCCAGTGTTTCTCATGAATAAATAAATAAATAAATAAAATCTTTAAAAAAAAAAAAAAAGGTTACTTACAATAGACCAATGCTTCTCTAGTCCCTCTTCAGATTCCTTTTCCTGGACAGGATACTGCTTTTACAAAATGTATCAAAATTATAAAACCTGAAATTCAGTAATCTCTAACGAAGGAATGCTCTTTCATCTTTAATAAAGCTTCACCCTTTCATCCTCTGGTTCTCTGCTCTCCAGACTTCTCACCCACCTTCCTAAATCTCCTTCTCCCTCCTCTATCCTCTCCCCTCTTTTTTTCTCCCTAGCAGAGCTCCAACTTCTCCCAGTCCACACTCCAACTGGGATTTGGTCCCACCCCCCCACCCAACATTCTATTAACCCTCTCTCCTCTTGCCAGTCAGGCCATTCACTGTCTTCTAGAGCTTGGAGGCCTTCCATTCCCCTTTCCCTAATAAACTCATCTCTGCTTGTCCCTCTTTCCTTCCTCCCCTCCCTCATTTTCATTCCTTTTTCACATCAACATCCCCCTCAGGCACTCTATCTCCTCCCTCTTTCACTCCCGTCTCATGATTTTCATGGAATCCAGGCAGCTTTACCTTCCCTGGCCCTTTCCTCTATGATTATATATATATATATATATATATATATATATATATATATATATATATATAATATCTCTCTTCATATAAGACAAATATAATCCATGCTGGATTAATTATGTTTGCATTATTATCATTATATTCATTTTACTTCTGATTTTAAGAAAAATTAAAATATTTTTGTGGACTCTTAAAAGTGTAGTGGGCATACTGTGCCCAAAGAATAAGTCTGACCTGCTAATACCTTCCAACCAAATCTTCCACCTGGCACTGGAAGGGGCAAGGCCATACATATCCTTTACTCCAATACCCTCAGAAGAGACAGTGTTTAATGTATGTCTCTCATAAGTAAATCAAATTTTTAAAAAAAGAAAATGCACACTTTAACCCTACTTTGCAGAAGCACATGGTACAACTGATAGCAGGCTTTAGGAAAAATGGCTTTAACTATACCTCACTGATAAGCAATAATTCAGCTGGTTTCTGAGTCAATCACCATATCATATAAAATATAGAAGCCTATAAACAAGCTAAGTTAATTACAATAAATGTGGATTTGCTGCAAATGATTAATATTATGCTAGTAGTTTCTCAAATTATAAATCAAATGTATTTTAGTATAGTATAACTTGCTGCTTTTCTATAACAATGAGAGGAAGGCATAACTAGCACGAGCAGAATAAATTCCACTTATTGACAGGGCTGGAAGTGAGGTAATCTTGATTGGCTTTTTCCAAGAAAAAAAAAAGTCTCTAAACAGGTATGTCTCACTTGCCAGTTCTGGTAATATTCCATTGCTGGAAACTAATAGTAACATGACAAAAGCCATGGATTCACAATAGCAAGGTATTCGTCTGCTTAGAGAATTCACTACCTTCTACATTTCTTGCAAAAGTTTACACCACCAGAGTGGTAGGTGGAATGCACTGTAAAATATATTTGAACATAGTTTTATTCTGAGACTACCAGGAAGAGACACACACATTAAGGCCGTAAGTAATTTATGGTTAAGTTTTGGTTATTGTAAATGTAGGCTACTTTTTTAAAAGATTTTATTTATTTATTCATGATAGTCACACATACAAAGAGAGAGAGAAGCAGAGACACAGGCAGAGGGAGAAGCAGGCTCCACACAGGGAACCCGACGTGGGACTCCATCCTGGATCTCCAGGATCGCACCCTGGGCCAAAGGCAGGCGCCAAACCGCTGCACCACCCAGGGATCCGGTAAATGTAGGCTATTAATGTGGCGACCCACATACACCAACTACCCTGCTTCAGAGGTCAATATCTTCTGCTTGGGAGTTCAGGACTTGGGCTTTAGCACCCTTAAAAATGACCACCCTGTTCTCATAAGTGACTCTGTCAGAAACCAAGTTCATTTTATTCCCTGATCATTCCCTCTTAGTTCACCTCAAGTACCTCTCCTATGAAGTATTAACACAGCTCTTGGGATAACAAAGGTGCAGCACGTATGAGCTACCTTGCTCATCTTCCTTATCTTCACTGCCATACCCATTGGAGAGTACTGAAGAAGTTGAAAAAGGACCCTCAGGGAAATTCCTGGGTCACTGTGTGTATCCATCCCCAAAACCTGTGCCTTTGCTTTTTCAGGACTTTTTGCGTAGTAATGTTCTTTCTCTCCTTCTGGTCTGTCTTATAACCAATACAATGCTCCACTACAGAACCCTAAAGGGGTGAGAGTCAGAGCAAAGGAACTTAGACTTGAGTGTGTAAGTTGTAGTCAACACCTCATTTGTGAAGTAGTTGTTGGGTTCAAAGAGAAGTTCCAGAGTGAAGGTGAGGGGCTCATCAGGTTTTAAAAACTTGATTTGCACAACTCTCAAGTGCTTCAGAATGGGCTTGTCTTATTTTTGAATTAAGTGAGTGACCTCCTCAACATTCTTTAAAACCATGAACCAGAAATTGGAGGTCTCTGTAGGATCCTTTGTCTCCTCATCCATATTTTCTCCCTCTATTCCTCCACACTCCCCAAACACTTTCTCCACATTTTTTAAAGCTTCTTCACAATACTTGTCCACATCCTCATTCTTTGAGTACTCCTCCAGATCCTGCATCTGAGCATCAGAATCATCTTCTATCCTAATATAACCATAGTCCTTGGCGTTGGACTTTACCTTATACCCCTATTTTGTGGGTTAGTACAGCATATTGATGACCTGGCATCTCTTTTCCAAAAAAGCCCTATAGGTGTCAAGAAATTTCCTCTCAATGGAATGAAAATCCTTCAGGTTCTTGGCCTCTAAGCCTGCAGATTTGGCCTGAAGCTTTTTGAGGACACACACTCCATACTTTGCTGCCGGAGACAGGCTGTCAATAAAGTCCTCAGCTAAGTAGTACCATATGAAAGACTATCTAGAGGCTGTGGCTGCCACAGGGCCCATTGGTGGCTTCACTTCACTGGCTGTGCCATGTTCCCCAAGACCTTTCATTGTTAGATTTCTTTCTTTCTTTTTTTTTTTTTTTACTGAGTTTTCCAAATAATATTTTAATTGCTCAACTCTAAGTGTTTAAAAAATTTCGTACAAAGGTCCTGCAACATATATTTTCATTTATTTCCAGTTATTGGATACTTTAGATCCCATTTTATTTTATTTTTTAATATTTTATTTATTTATTCATGACAGACACACACACACACACACACAGAGAGAGAGAGAGAGAGAGAGAGAGAGAGAGAGAGAGAGAAGTAGGCTGCATGCAGGGAGCCCATCCCGGGACTCGATCCTGGGTCTCCAGGATCAGGACCTGGGCTGAAGGCAACGCCAAACCGCCGAGCCACCCGGACTGCCCTTTTCAATCCTATTTTAAATGTTATTTTTATTTATTTATTTTTATTCGAGTTCAATTTGCCAACATTTAGAATAACACCCAGTGCTCATCACCCCAAGTGCTCCCCTCAGTGCCCATCACACAGTCACCTCAACACCCACCCACCTCCCTTTCCACTACCCATTGTTCGTTTCCTAGAGTTAGGTGTCTCTCATGTTTTGTCACCCTCACTGATATTTTCACTCATTTTCTCTCCTTTCCCATTTATTCCCTAATTTTTATATTCCCCAAATGAATGAGACCATATAATATTTGTCCTTTTCTGATAGACTTATTTCACTCAGCATAATACCCTCCAGTTCAATCCACCTCGAAGCAAATGGTATTTATTGTTTCTGATGGCTGAGTAATATTCCATTGTATACATAAACCACATCTTCTTTATCCATTCATCTTTCGATGGACACTGAGGCTCCTTCCACAGTTTGGCTATTGTGGACATTGCTGCTATAAACATCGGGGTGCAGGTGTCCCGGCGTTTCATTGCATCTGTATCTTTGGGGTAAATCCCCAGCAGTGCAATTGCTGGGTCGTAGGGCAGTTCTGTTTTGAACTCTTTGAGAAACCTCCACACAGTTTTCCAAGGTGGCCGCACCAGTTCACATTCCCACCAACAGTGCAAGAGGGTTCCCCTTTCTCCACATACTCTCCAACATTTATTGATTCTTGTCTTCTTAATTTTCACCATTCTCAATAGTGTGAGGTGATATCTCATTGTGGTTTTGATTTGTATTTCCCTGATGGCAAGTGAGGCAGAGCACTTTCTCATGTGCTTGTTGGCCATGTCTATGTCTTCCCCTGTGAGATTTCTGTTCATGTCTTTTGCCCATTTCCTGAATGGATTGTTTGTTTCTTTGCTGTTGAGTTTCATAAGTTCTTTATAGATCTTGGATACTAGCCCTTTATCTGATAGGTCATTTGCAAATATCTTCTCCAATTCTGTAGGTTGTCTTTTTGTTTTGTGGACTGTTTCTTTTCCTGTGCAGAAGCTTCTTATCTTGATGAAGTCCCAATAATTCATTTTTGCTTTTGTTTCCCTTGCCTTTATAGATGTATCTTGCAAGAAGTGGCGTGGCCAAGTTCAAAAACAGTGTTGCCTGTGTTCTCCCCTAGGATTCTGATGGATTCGGGTCTCACATTTAGATCTTTCATCCATTTTGAGTTTATCTCAGTGTATAGTGTAAGACAATGGTCTAGTTCCATTATCCTGCATGTAGCTGTCCAATTTTACCAACACCATTTATTGAAGAGACTGTCCTTTTCCAGTGGATAGTCTTTACTGCTTTGTCGAATATTAGTTGGCCATACAGTTCAGGGTCGACTTCTGGATTCTCTATTCTGTTACATTGATCTATGTGTCTGTTTTTGTGCCAGTACCACACTGTCTTGATGACCACAGCTTTGTAGTACAACCTGAAATCTGGCATTGTGATACCCACAGCTCTGGTTTTCTTTTTCAATATTCCCCTGGCTATTCAGGGTCTTTTCTGATTCCACACAAATCTTAAGATGATTTGTTCCAACTCTCTGAAGAAAGTCCATGGTATTTTGATAGGGATTGCTTTGAATGTGTAAATTGCCCTGGGTAACATCAACATTTTTCGCAATATTAATTCTCCCAATCAATGAGCATGGAATATTTTTCCAACTCTTTGTGTCTTCCTCAATTTCTTTCAGAAGTGTTCTGTAGTTTTTAGGGTATAGATCCTTTCCTACTTTGGTTAGGTTTATTCCTAGGTATCTTATGCTTCTGGGTGCAATTATAAGGGAATGACTCCTTAATTTCTCTTTCTTCAGTCTCATTATTAGTGTATAGAAATGTCACTGATTTCTGGCCATGGATTTTGTATCCTTCCACACTGCCAAATTGCTGTATGAGTTCTAGCAATCTTGGGGTGGAGGCTTTTGGTTTTTCTACGTAGAGTATCATGTCATCGGCGAAGAGGGAGAGTTTGACTTCTTCTTTGCCAATCTGAATGCCTTCATCTATTGAGAGGATCATATGGTTCTTGTTTTTTTCTCTTGTTGATATGGTTTATCACATTGATTGCTCTATGAGTGTTGGACCACTCATGCATCCCGGGGATAAATCCCACTTGGTCATGGTGAATAATCTTCTTAATGTACTGTTGGATCCTATTGGCTAAGTATCTTGTTGAGAATTTTTGCATCTGTGTTCATCAGGGATATTGGTCTATAATTCTCCACCTTTTGTGGGGTCTTTGGTTTTGGAATTAAGGTGATGCTGGCCTCATAGAACAAGTTTGGAAGTATTCCATCTCTTTCTAGTGTTCAGAATAGCTTTAGTAGAATAGGTATGGTTTCTTCTTTAAACGTTTGATAGAATTCCCCTGGAAAGCCATCTGGCCCTGGACTTTTGTGTCTTGGGAGGTTTTGGATGACTGCTTTAATTTCCTCCAGGGTTATCGGCCTGTTCAGGTTTTCTATCTCTTCCTGTTCCAGTTTTGGTAGTTTGTGGTTTTCCAGAAATGCATCCATTTCTTCTATATTGCCTAATTTATTGGCATATAGCTGTTCATAATAAGTTTTTAAAATCGTTTGTATTTCCTTGTTATTGGTGGTGATCTCTCCTTTCTCATTCATGATTTATTCATTTGAGTCTTTTCTGTTTTGTTTTTAATAAGGCTGGACAATGGCTTATCTATCTTATTAATTCAAAGAACCAACTCTTGGTGTGTTTTTTTTTTTTTATCTATTCCCCAGTTCTTCTGGTCTCTATTTCATTGAGTTCTGCTCGAATGTTTCTTAACTCCCTTTTTCTGCTGGGTGTAGGTTTTATTTTCTGTTCTTTCTCCAGCTCCTTTAGGTACAAGGTTAGCTTTTATATTTGAGTTCTTTCCAGTTTTTGGGTGGATGCTTGTCTTGCGATGTATTTCCCCCTCAGGACTGCTTTTACTGTATCCCAAAGATTTTGAACGGTTGTGTCTTCACTCTCATTAGTTTCCATGAATCTTTATAATTCTTCTCTAATCCCCTGGTTGACCCTTTTATCTTTTAGCAGGATGTTCTTTAACCTCCACGTGTTTGAATTCCTTCCAAATTTCTTCTTGTGATTTAGTTCTAGTTTCAAAGCATTATGAGCTGAATATATGCAGGGGATAATCGCAATCTTTTGGTATCAGTTAAGGCCTGATTTGTGACCCAGTATGTGGTCTATTATGGAGAAAGTTCCATGTGCACTTGAGAAGAATGTGTATTCAGTTGCATTTGGATGTAAAGTTCTGTAAATATCTGTGAAATCCATCCGGTCCAGTGTATCATTTAAAGCTTTTGTCTCCCAGTATAAGTGCATTATTATCTAAGTATGTCTTAACTTCGGTTATTAATTGATTGATATACTTGGCAGCTCCCACATTCAGGGCATAGATATTCATGATTGTTAGGTCCTCTTGTGGATCGATCCTTTAAGTATGATATAGTGTCCCTCTTCATCTCTTACTACTGGCTTTGGGATAAACTTTTTATCTGATATGAGGATGGCTACCCCTACTTTCTTCTGAGGACCATTTGAATGGTAAATCGTTCTCCAACCTTTTATTTTCAGGCTGTAGGTGTCCTTAAGTCTAAAATGAGTCTTTTGTAAATAGATGGGTCTTGCTTTTTTATCTAGTCTGAAACCCTGCGCCTGTTGAGGGGATCATTAAGCCCATTCACGTTCAGAGTTACTATTGAAAGATAGGAATTTTGTGTCATCATAATACCTATTCAGTCCCTGTTTTTATGGATTATTTTTGGGGCTTCCTCTTTCTTTTACAGAGTCACCCTTAATATTTCTTGCAGAGCTGGTTTGGTGGTCACATATTCTTTAGGTTTCTGTCTATCTTGGAAGCTGTTTATCTCTCCTATTCTGAATGAGAGCCTTGCTGGATAGAGTATTCTTGGGTGCAGGTTCTTCTAATTTTGGACCCTGAATATATCCTGCCAGCCCTTTCTGGCCTTCCGGGTCTCTGTGGAGGGGTCTGCTGTTAACCTAATAACTCTCCCCATAAAGGTTAGGGATCTCTTGTCTCTTGCTGCTTTAAGGATCTTCTCTTTATCTTTGGAATTTGCAAGTTTCACTATTAAATGTCAAGGTGTTGAATGGTTTTTATTGTTTTTAGGGGGGGTATCTCTCTATCTCCTGGATCTGAATGCCTGTTTCCCTTCCCAAGTTAGGGAAGTTCTCAGCTATGATTTGTTCAAATACACTTTCTGGTCGTCTGTCCCTTTCGGCGCCCTCTGGAACCCCAATTAAATGTAGATTTTCCATCTGAGGCTGTCATTTATTTCCCTTAACCTTTCCTCATGATGTTTTAATTGTTTTTCTTTTTTCCTCAGCTTCCTTCCTTGCCATCAAGTTGTCTTCTATGTCACTCATTCTTCTACTTCATTAACTCTTGTCGTTAGGATCTCCAGTTTGGATTGCATCTCATTTAACTGATTTTCAATTTCGGCCTGGTTAGATCTCAATTCTTCTGTCATGAAGTCTCTTGAATCCATTATGCTGTTTTCCAGAGCCACCAGTAGCTTTATAATTGTGCTTCTGAATTGGTTTTCTGAGATCGAATTGTAATCCAAATCTGTAACTTTGAGGGAGGGAGTACTGTTTCTGATTCTTTCTTTTGTGGTGAGTTCTTCCTTCTAGTCATTTTCCTCAGTGCAGAGTGCCTAAAAATAAGTTGTACTGGAAAAAGGAAGGAAAACGGGGGAAAAATGGGGAAAACTAACCAAAAAAAAGAGGAGGGGTATCCTCTTATTTTATATACTGTAAGTCTTTCAACTTCCCCTAGAGCTTACCAGTGTTGCTTGGTTAAGAACTTACTCTTCCCCTGTCCTTCCTGCTGGTCTTCTGGGGTGGGGGCCTGCTGTGCTGATTCTCTTGTGTGTGCACCTGGGGGAGCTGCTCAGCCCCCTGCCAGGTGCATGGTTCAGTGGGAGCTGTTTATCCTGTGATTCCCCTGCTCCCTGGCAGCCCTGTTTAGTCCCAGGCACACGGTTACACCAGGAGGTACAACAACAGTGGCAGCGGCCAGCTATCCAGCCCAGAGTCAGCTCCAGCAGTAACTACCACAGTCTCCCAGTCCGCAGGGGCCTGGATGCTCCTGGGACGGGGGGCGCTGATCTGCACAGCTCAGGGGCGCCCAGCGGCAGGAGTGTCCTTGCTGTCCTGTGTCCTCCCGGCCTCTGCCTGTCCCAAGGGGAGCACGGGATCCTGAGCTGTGTTCCCTGGCGCCTTGGGCTCTGGGGCCTGCATCACTGGAATTGCGCTCCTCAGGCTGTGCAGCCCCCTCCACGCGGATCTGCCACCTGAAGTGCTCCCAGGACCGAGTAACCTCCTCCGCGTGGAGCCGCTGCCTGAGCTGCATCTCCTGGGGCCCCGCCGGGTGCGCGCTCTAGGCCTGTACGAAGTTCGGTCCTCAGTATTTGGCATGCTCTCCCCTGGGCACACTTCCTCTGTTAGTGACCGCGGGAATCTGGGGCTTCCACTGCCCCTCCTGGGATTCTGCCCAAGTTCCCTACGAGCAACTTTCCGTCCAGGAATATTGGTAATTTCATGCTTCTCCGGGACTGGACTTTCCTGTCCTGGAGGCACTTGCCACCTGGCCTTAGCCCGGCTCCTCGCGGGGGGCCTCTCCCCCAACTGAATGCTTTTTTATTTTTTTCCGTCTTCCTACCTTGATAGAAGCATGAACTCTTCTCACTGTAGCATTCCATCTGTTCTCTCTTTAAATCTCAGGCCAAATTCGTAGGTTTTCAGGATGATTTGAAAGTTATCTAGGTAAGTTGGTGAGGACAGGTGACTTGGGGATCCTACTCTTCCGCCATCTTGTCCTGCTCCCTATCCACCATTGTTAGCTTTCTAATAGGAAAAGGATTCACAAGAAGTGGAAGAGATGGCTGTGGCTCAGGCAGTGGGCACTGGCGGGGTCTAAGATGGAGGAAGAAGTTGAAGCGGAAACAGCTGCAGCCATGGCCACTGTGGAAACTGGCCTGAGGTGGATGAAGAGGCGGGGTGTGGTCTTGCAGCACAATACCAGAGCAGGCCTAAAGCTGAGCCGGAGCAATGGATTAAAGGCCTTCCCCTCTAGCTGCATTGGTAAAAGGAGGATGTGCCATAAGCCCCTTGTGCAAATGACCTTCTAATCACCTTATTTGTTGAGTAGCTCTCATTGGCAATTTTTGTCCAATGAAAGATTAGATTTAGCAAACCTCCAGCACCACCAATCTTCCCTGTGGTAGCAGCTCCAAAATTTCTTTATCAGAGGGGTTTACTGAGGATTGATCTAGAGGGGAGATCTTAAGTAAGCCTGAGAAAACTTGATCCTGTAAGAGGAAATAATGCAGCCGAAGGAACTTTTTAGACGCTAGAAATGTGACTTCCAAGCCTCTTTTATATGGAGGATTAATTAGATCTAATACGGATGACCACTAGTAGAGTGCTGTACAAAAATCTTTTCAATAACGTCTGTGCTTTCTTCTTATCTATGTTTAACAAATATTATGGTTAAAAATTTTTCAAAAAGAGCTTAAGTTTGCAGCTTTAATGTCAGCTATAATTACCAACCTCCCCAAAAAAAAACCCACAGAAAAAGAAGGCCCTCAACCCCTTCACCTTGTTATTTTTGCTTCCATAGTAAAGACACATGCAAAAAAAAAAAAAAAAAAAAAAAAAAAAAACAAAAAACAAGCCTTTTTACATTCAAATACACAAACAAAAGAGGAGTAAAACAATAAAATATCACCAATGAAGATCTTTAGGTGATATGACTTCTTACAGATTTTTTGTGTTCTAGTTCTGGATTTTCAAAATTTCTATGAAGAGTGTGAATTGTTTTAAAATTGGATTAATTCTGACTTTTCCTGGGGAAGAATGAGATGAGTTTGAATGGGGTGGGGTAAAGAAGGGACTATGATGACCAGTATACAATTAGATGTATGACTATGGGTCATATAATCAATGAATTTGGAAATAAATTACAGCTCTAAGTCCCTTCCCACATTCTATCCCACAGTAAATTTATAAAAATCATCTAGGAAAAATTATCAAAATTCTTCCAACAACAGGAAAAACTGCTACATATCATCATCTTGAGTAAAAGAAAACAATCTATTGACATTGGGAGCTGTCCTGGCACACAGGTAGGCCTTGGTGCTCTCCTGTTGCACATAAACAATCTCACAACATCATCATAGGAGAAGGTCATTCTGTGACAGTGATGGACTAAAATAAAAAAGACACTACTCTATAATGATGTCTGAACACAGAAAAATACATGGACATTCTCCAAAGCACAAAAATGACCAAAAACTCTCCTGTCCTGGCCAGTATGTATAAATGATGCTACTTTACCAATTAGTTTTAGCTTTATTTTGAAATAACACATTTAGAAAGATACTAAGTTGATCATCTGTATATTTGCCTTTTGGCCATCTGTATGTCTTCTCTGGAAAAATGTCTATTCGGGCCCTCTGCTCATTTTCAAATCAGATTGGTTTTTTGGTGTTGAGTTGTATAAGTTCTTTAGATATTTTGGATATTAATCCCTTATCTATCATTTGCAAATATCTTCTCCCCTTCAGGGGCCTTTTCTTTTGTTGATAGTTTTCTTTGTGTCCAAAAGCTTTTTTGTTTAGATATAGTCCCAGTAGTTTATTTTTGCTTTTGTTTCCCTTACCTGAGGAGACATATGTAGAAAAAAGTTGCTACAGCTGTGGTGCCTGGTTTGCTCAGTCAATTAAGCAGCTGACTCCTGACTTTGGCTCAGGTCATGATCTCAGAGTGGTGAGATCCAGACCTACATAGCACTCTACACTCAGCCCAGAATCTGCTTGAGATTCTTTGCCTCTGCGCCCCCCCCACTCACTCTCATGCACACACACACTCTCTCTCTCAAGTAAATAAATAAATCTTTTTTTTAAAAAAAGGTTGCTACAGCCAATGTCAAAGAAGTTATTGCCTGTGTTCTCTTCTTGGATTTTTATGTTTTAAGGTCTCACATTTATATCTTTATATATCCATATATTTATTTCCCATTGTATATTCCTGATCCTTTATCATAGATTAAGTGACCATATAAGCGTGGGTTTATTTCTGGGCTGTCTATTCTGTTCTTTTGACCTATGTGTCTATTTTTGTGCCAGTATCATCCTGTATTGATGACCATAGCTTTGTGGTATATCTTGAAATCTGAAATTGTGATACCTCCTGTTTTATTTATTTGCTTCTTAAGATTGCTTTGGCTATTTGGCATCTTTTGTGATCCCATACAACTTGTAGTATTATTTGTTTTAGTTTTGTGAAAAATACTGTTGGTATTTGATAGGGATTTCATTGAATCTGCAAATTACTTTGGGTGACAGGGACATTTTAACAATATCAATTCTTCCAATCCATGAGCTTGAGATATCTTTCCATTTGTTTGTGTCATCTTCAATATCTTTCATTAGTGTTTTATATTTTTCAGTTTACAGGTGTTTCATTTCTTTGCTTAAGGTTATTGCTAGGTATTTTATTATTTTTGATGCAATTGCAAATAGTGTTTTTTAAATTTCTCTTTCTGATACTTGTTATTAATGTCCACTAATAGAAGAATGGATAAGCAAGATGTGGTGTGTATGTGTGTGTATACACATATATATATGTGGGTATATATACGTATATTCACATTTGCACAATATATATGTGTGTGTATGTGTGTATAGACAGAAACAGTTACACAATAGAACATTATGCAGCCATAAAAAAGCATGAGATTGTGCCATTTGAGACAACATGGATGGACCTAGAGGGTATTATGCTAAGTGAAATAAGTGAGACTGAGAAAGAAATACGATATGATTTCACTCATATGTGGAATCCTAAAGAAAATGAATAAACAAAAAAGGCAGAAACAGACATATAAATACAGAGAACAAAACTCATGGTTGCTGGAAGGGAGTGAGAAATACAGGCTTCTAGTTGTGGAATGAATAAGTCATGGGAATACAAAGCACAGTATAAGGAATATAGTTAATGATATTGTAATAACCAATGTATGGTGACAGATGATAGCTACACCTGTAGTGAACATCACATAATGTATAAATTTGTCAAATCACTACATTGTACACCTGAAACTAACGTAATATTGTATGTTACATATACTTAAATTTAAAACTTCACAAAAGATACAAAGTCAAATCCGCCCCCTTCTGACACCACCCAATGCAAAATAAAGCCTAGTTTGCTTAAATCTTTATCCTAATCACCTGATACAAATAATGTAATAATAATATAACAATATTCCTTTTGAATAAGGAAGATGGCAGAAGAGTAGGGTCCCCAAGTCACCTGTCCCCACCAAATTACCTAGATAACCTTCAAATCATCCTGAAAATCTACTAATTCAGCCTGAGATTTAAAGAGAGAACAGCTGGAATGCTACAGTGAGAAGAGATCACGCTTCTATCAAGGTAGGAAAATGGAAAAAAAAGAAATAAAGAAACAAATGGCATCCAAGGGGGAGGGGCCCCGCAAGGAGCCGGGCTAAGGCCGCGGCGAGTGCCCCCAGGACAGGAGAGCCCCGTCCCGGAGAAGCAGGAGCTTCACCAATCTTCCCGGCGGAAAGGCGCTTGCATGGAGTTAGAGCAGGATCCCAGGAGGGGCGGGGATGCCCTCAGGCTCCCTGGGACACTAACAGAGCAACTGCGCACCAAGGATAGTGTCCCGAGCTCCCTAAAGGGCTGAAGAGCGTGCACGGCTGGACCCAGGAGCAGCTCAGAGGAGCTCGCGGAGCGGCTCGGCACGGAGGGTGCTGTGCCCCCGGAGCAGCTCGGAGGGGCTCCGGCGGCGGCTTCACGGAGGGGGCCATGCCACTGGGAGCTCGAATCCAACAGCGCAGGCCCGGGAGCACAGGGCGCGGGGACACAGCCCAGGATGCGGCCTCCCCCGGGACAGGCAGAGGCCAGGAGGGCCCAGGACAGCAAGGATGCTCCTGCCATGAGCTGAGCAGATCAGCGGCCCTGCCCCCGGAGCCTCCAGGCCCTGCAGCCAGAGAGCTCCGTAGTCATTGCAGGAGCTGAATCCAGGGATCCAGAGTGGCCGCTGCCACTGTGGTTGTTCCTCCTGGGGCCTCACGGGGTAAACAACCCCCACTGAGCCTTGCACCAGGCAGGGGGCAAAGCAGCTCCCCCAAGTGCTAACACCTGAAAATCAGCACAACAGGCCCCTCCCCCAGAAGGCCAGCTAGAAGGACAAGTTCCAGGGGAAGTCAAGGGACTTAAAGTATACAAAATCAGAAGATACTCCCCCGTGTTTTTTTTTTTCTTTTTGATTTCTGATTGCTTCCCCCACCTTTTTTTCTTCTTTCTTTCTTTTGATTTCTCTTTTTCTTCTTTTTTTCTTTCTTCTTCCTTTTTTCTTTTTTCTTTTTCTCTTTTCTTTCCTTCTTTCTCTCCTCTCTTTTTCTCCTTTTCCCAATACAACTTGTTTTTGGCCACTCTGCACTGAGCAAAATGACTAGAAGGAAAACCTCACCTAAAAAGAAAGAATCAGAAACAGTCCTCTCTCCCACAGAGTTACAAAATCTGGATTACAATTCAATGTCAGAAAGCCAATTCAGAAGCACTATTATACAGCTACTGATGGCTCTAGAAAAAAGCATAAAGGACTCAAGAGACTTCATGACTGCAGAATTTAGATCCAATCAGGCAGAAAATAAAAATCAATTGAATGAGATACAATCCAAACCAGAAGTCCTAACGACGACGGTTAAGGAGGTGGAAGAACGAGTGAGTGACATAGAAGACAAGTTGATGGCAAAGAGGGAAACTGAGGAAAAAAGAGACAAACAATTAAAAGACCATGAAGATAGATTAAGGGAAATAAATGACAGCCTGAGGAAGAAAAACCTAGGTTTAATTGGGGTTCCCAATGGCGCCAAAAGGGACAGAGGGCCAGAATATGTATTTGAACAAATCATAGCTGAAAACTTTCCTAATCTGGGAAGGGAAACAGGGATTCAGATCCAGGAAATAGATCCGCCCCCCCTAAAATCAATAAAAACCGTTCACACCTCGACATTCAATAGTTAAGCTTGCAAATTCCAAATATAAAGAGAAGATCCTTAAAGCAGCAAGAGCAAAGAAATCCCAGACTTTTAGAAGGAGGAGTATTAGAGTAACAGCAGACCTCTCCACAGAGACCTGGCAGGACAGAAAGGGCTGGCAGGATATATTCAGGGTCCTAAATAAGAAGAACATGCAACCAAAAATACTTTATCCAGCAAGGCTCTCGTTCAAAATGGAAGGAGAGATAAAGAGCTTCCAAGACAGGCAGGAACTGAAAGAATATGTGACCTCCAAACCAGCTCTGCAAGAAATTTTAAGGAGGACTCTTAAAATTCCCTTTTAAGAAGAAGTCCAGTGGAACAATCCACAAAAACAAGGACTGAATAGATATCATGATGACACTAAACCCATATCTTTCAATAGTAACTCTGAACGTGAATGGGCATAATGACCCCATCAAAAGGCGCGGGGTTTCAAACTGCATAAAAAAGCAGGACCCATCTATTTGCTGTCTACAAGAGACTCATTTTAGACAGAAGGACACCTACAACCTGAAAATAAAAGGTTGGAGAACCATTTACCATTCAAATGGTCCTCAAAAGAAAGCAGGGGTAGCCATCCTTATATCAGATAAAGTAAAATTTACCCCGAAGACTGTAGTGAGAGATGAAGAGGAACACTATATCATACTTAAAGGATCTATCCAACAAGAGGACTTAACAATCCTCAATATGTATGTCCCAAATGTGGGAGCTGCCAAATATATCCATCAATTAATAACCAAAATTAAGACATACTTAGATAATAATACACTTATACTTGGTGACTTCAATCTAGCGCTTTCTATACTCGATAGGTCTTCTAAACACAACATCTACAAAGAAACGAGAGCTTTAGATGATACACTGGACCAGATGGATTTCACAGATATTTACAGAACTTTACATCCAAACTCAACTGAATACACATTCTTCTCAAGTGCACATGGAACTTTCTCCAGAAGAGACCACATACTGGGTCACAAATAGGGTCGTAACTGATACCAAAAGGTTGGGATCGTCCCCTGCATATTCTCAGACCATAATGCCTTGAAATTAGAGCTAAATCACAACAAGAAGTTTGGAAGGACTTCAAGCACGTGGAGGTGAAGGACCATCCTCTAAAAGATGAAAGGGTCAACCAAAAAATTAAGGAAGAATTTAAAAGAATCATGGAAACTAATGAGAATGAAGATAGAACCGTTCAAAATCGTTGGGATACAACAAAAGCACTCCTGAGGGGGAAATACATCTCAATACAAGCATCCATCCAAAAACTGGAAAGAACTCAAATACAAAAGCTAACCTTACACCTAAAGAAGCTAGAGAAAAAACAGCAAGTACATCATACACCCAGCAGAAGAAGAGAGTTAATAAAGATTCGAGCAGAACTCAATGAAATCGAGACCAGAAGAACCGTGGAACAGATCAACAGAACCAGGAGTTGGTTCTTAGAAAGAATTAATAAGATAGATAAACCATTAGCCAGCCTTATTAAAAAGAAGAGAGAGAAGACTGAAATTAATAAAATAATGAGTGAGAAAGGAGAGATCACTACCAACACCAAGGAAATACAAAAGATTTTAAAAACATATTATGAACAGCTGTACGCCAATAAATTAGGAAATCTAGAAGAAATGGACGCATTTCTGGAAAGCCACAAATTACCAAAACTGGAAGAGGAAGAAATAGAAAACCTGAACAGGCCAATAACCAGGGAGGAATTGAAGCAGTCATCAAAAACCTCCTAAGATACAAAAGTCCAGGGCCAGATGGCTTCCCAGGGAAATTCTATCAAACGTTTAAAGAAGAAACCATACCTATTCTACTAAAGCTGTTTGGAAAGATAGAAAGAGATGGAGTATTTACAAATTCACTCTATGAGACCAGCATCACCTTAATTCCAAAACCAGACAAAGACCCCACCAAAAAGGAGAATTATAGAAGAATACCCCTGAAGAACATGGATGCAAAAATTCTCAACAAGATACTAGCCAGTCGGATCCAACAATACATTAAGAAAATTATTCATCATGACCAAGTAGCATTTATTCCCGGGACACAAGGCTGGTTCACCACTCGTAAAACAATGAATGTGATTCATCATATCAGCAAGAGAAAAACCAAGAACCATATGATTCTCTCAATAGATGAAGAGAAAGCATTCGACAAATACAGCATCCATTCCTGATCAAAACTCTTCAGGGTGTAGGGATAGATGGAACATTCCTCAACATCTTAAAAGCCATCTACGAAAAGCCCACAGCAAATATCATTCTCAATGGGGAAGCACTGGGAGCCTTTCCCCTAAGATCAGGAACAAGACAGGGATGTCCACTCTCACCACTGCTATTCAACATAGTATTGGAAGTCCAAGCCGCAGCAATCAGACAGCAAAAAGACATTAAAGGCATTCAAACTGGCAAAGAAGAAGTCAAACTCTCCCTCTTCGCCGATGACATGATACTCTACGTAGAAAACCCAAAAGCCTCCACCCCTAGATTGCTAGATCTCATGCAGCAAGTGGGCAGTGTGTCAGGATACAAAATCAATGCCCATAAATCAGTGGCATTTCTATACACTAACAAGGAGACTGAAGAAGGAGAACTTAAGGAGTCAATCCCATTTACAATTGCACCCAAAAGGATAAGATACCTAGGAATAAACCTAACCAAAGAGGTAAAGGATCGATACCCTAAAAACTATAGAACACTTCTGAAAGAAATGGAGGAAGACACAAAGAGATGGAAAAATATTCGATGCCCATGGATTGGAAGAATTAATATTGTGAAAATGTCCATGTTACCCAGGGCAATTTACACGTTTAATGCAATCCCTATCAAAATACCATGGACTTTCTTCAGAGAGTAGAACAAATTATTTTAAGATTTTTGTGGAATCAGAAAAGATCCTGAATAGCCCGGGGAATATTGAGAATGAATACCATAGCCGGGGGCATCACAATGCCAGATTTCAGGTTGTACTACAAAGCTGTGGTCATCAAGACAGTATGGTACTGGCACAAAAACAGACACATAGATCAATGGAACAGAATAGAGAATCCAGAAGTGGACCCTCAACTTTATAGTCAACTAATATTCAGTAAAGGAGGAAAGACTATCCACTGGAAGAAAGAGTCTCTTCATAAATGGTGCTGGGAAAATTGGACATCCACATGCAGAAGAATGAAACTAGACCATTCTCTTTCACCATACACAAAGATAAACTCAAAATGGATGAAAGATCTAAACGTGAGACAAGATTCCATCAAAATCCTAGAGGAGAACACAGGCAACACCCTTTTTGAACTCAGCCACAGTAACATCTTGCAAGATACTTCCACGAAGGCAAAAGAAACAAAAGCAAAAATGAACTATTGGGACTTCATGAAGACAAGAATGTTTTGCACAGCAAAGGATACAGTCAAGAAAACTAAAAGACAACCTTCAGAATGGGTGAAGATATTTGCAAATGACATATCAGATAAAGGGCTAGTTTCCAAGATCTATGAAAGAACTTATTAAACTCAACAGCAAAAAAATAAATAAATAAATAAACTCAACAGCAAAGAAACAAACAATCCAATCATGAAATGGGCAAAAGACATGAAGAGAAATCTCACAGAGGAAGTCATAGACATGGCCAACATGCACATGAGAAAATTCTCTGCATCACTTGCCATCAGGGAAATACAAATCAAAACCACAATGAGTTACCACCTCACTCCAATGAGAATGGGGAAAATTAACAAGGCAGGAAACCACAAATGTTGGAGAGGATGGGGAAAAAGGAACCCTCTTACTTACACTGTTGGTGGGAATGTGAACTGGTGCAGCCACTCTGGAAAACTGTGTGGAGGTTCCTCAAAGAGTTAAAAATAGACCTGCCCTACGACCCAGCAATTGCACTGCTGGGGATTTACCCCAAAGATGCAGATGCAATGAAACGCCGGGACACCTGCACCCCGATGTTTATAGCAGCAATATTCACAATAGCCAATCTGTGGAAGGAGCCTCGGTGTCCATCGAAAGATGAATGGATAAAGAAGATGTGGTTTATGTATACAATGGAATATTACTCAGCCATTAGAAACGACAAATACCCACCATTTGCTTCAACGTGGATGGAACTGGAGGGTGTTATGCTGAGTGAAGTAAGTCAATCAGAGAAGGACAAACAGTGTATGTTCTCATTCATTTGGGGAATATAAATAATAGTGAAAGGAAATGGAAGGAAAGGGAGAAGAAATGTGTGGGAAATATCAGAAAGGGAAACAGGACATGAAGACTCCTAACTCTGGAAAGCGAACTAGGGGTGGTGGAAGGGGAGGAGGGTGGGGGATGGGGGTGAATGGGTGACAGGCACTGAGGGGGGCACTTGACGGGATGAGCACTGCGTGTTATTCTGTATGTTGGCAAATTGAAGACCATTAAAAAATAAATTTATTATTAAAAAAAAAACAATATTCCTTTTGAACATCAACTGTATGGGGATGCCCAAGACCACCCCTAAATTCAGAGATTCACAACTGATCATGGGACTCAGCACACAGTCATACTGAGAGCCAAGATTTATTATGGTAAAAGGATACAAAGAAAAATAAGCAAAGTGAAACGGCCTATGAGTAAAGGCCACAGGAAACCAGGTGAAAACTTCCACGAGTCTTCTCTAAGAGATATCACTGCACACATTTTCTATAGCAATGAATTGTGATATTACCTGTGAAGTATTGTTGACCAAGAATTTCATTAGAGACTGAGTGCCCAAGGTTCTTACTGGGGCTGCTTACATAGGCCCCCAATGTGACTTCCACCAGGGGGACTTTTGCCCCAGGGTTTCCAGTCTGGTCCAATTAATTCAGTTTAGTACTTGTTTTTTTAGAGAGACTGCTGGAAGGTAATAAGTTCCAAGCAGTTTTGCTTGTCCATGTCACCAGATCATCTGCTTTGTGAGTGTGGATGACATCTGGAGGTTCTTTGAGTGGTATAGGATAGCCCCTTCTATCTCTTAGCATGGTCTGATGTGATCTTAGGGCCAGTAGTCAGTTTAAATTCAAAGCATTTTCAGAAGTTTGAAAGGTAACATTGGTACTTTTATTGGGGAGAGGGAGAAAGCCTCCAGGAGTTGTTCTGAAAACAAAGGTGTTCTCTAATGCCTTACTACCACCACTCCCCATACCTCATTGGGTGCCTGTTTCTTTTTTCCCCTCAGTTGTCACAAAATCAGTGTGTCTCATTCAATAATCATAATTTGTTTTCCTGCGATTTTTTTGGTCTCATCCAGACCATTCATTTGAATGAGTTTTATGAAAAAAGGACCAGAGCACTTTCACAGAAAAACATTTTTTACATGACTTAAAATCACATTCTAACCAAATCCTCCATTTTCAAAAAGTTTTAAAGTATGTTTATATAATCCTTGCTCATTTTGCTCTATTTATCCAGTGAGAACTCACCAAAAAATGCTATTCTGGAGACATCTGTATTTATTCCACAAAGTATCTTAATAGGGTGTGGGTACCAGGAGAAAGGTGAGGGAAGTAGTCAGGCTACCAGTCTATTGTTGCAAAGTGCAACTAATTCAGAGAGTCAAACACAGCAAGTCAATAGTATCTGGCCATCTCCAAAAATGGGTCAAGTGTCCAATCTGTCCTGACTAGGTAGAGGAGTCATAGTCCTATGCTGTACCCTCCTCCAACATGCAGCTTTCAGCTAGAATCACTAAGTTGAGAATGCAATGACTTTGTGTGTGTGTGTGTGTGTGTGTGTGTGTGTATGACAAGAACATATCTCAATAAAGTGGTTTCTTTAAAAAAATAAAATTAGTCTGTGTGAGAAATAAAGAGCCATTCAACAGCTCAGTTTTAGAATGTCTCATTATAGAATAAGCCCTTTTCCATGGGCATCTGTATGCGACCAAGATAGTCCAGCCAATATCTAGAATATATTTATAGTTTATGATCCTACAGAGTAGTGTCCTAAATCTGCAACCCTCTCAGAATCTGTGTCCTGCTTACTGAGTGAAGCAATCTCGTTAGTTTCAGTATAGCATAGTTAATGCTGGTGCTAAAATAGTTCATAGCAAACAATATCAAGGTTTCAGATTACACTCAGGTATGGGCAATTACCCCTGTGAATTCAGAATTTGAACCATAGCAAGCAGTATTTCTTAGGCATTAGAAAAGATAATATATTTCAAGGCCACAGGATTGTGTTCCAAGTTCAAGGGACAAGCAAGGCTTTCCTAAGCCCTTTTTATCTTGTTAGTTCTACTTTTTTAAAAGATTTTATTTATTTATTCATGAGAGACACAGAGAGAGAGGCAGAGACATAGGCAGAGGGAAGAAGCATGCTCCATGCGAGGAGCCTGATGAAGGACTTGATCCAAAGACCCCAGAATCGACCTGAGCCAAATGCAGATGTTCAACCATTGAGCCACCCAGGTGCCCCAATCTTGTCGGTTTTAGAGCCCAACTTCACCTCCGCAAAAATAAGCACATCAGGACAAAAATATAATACTTTTAATGGTTGGATATTGGGTTTCAACAAGGGTTCATTAGCAGACTAAAAACTTGTATTTTTTTTCAAGTTTTTATGGGGCACCTGGGTGGCTCAGTCAGTTAAGTGTTCAACTCTTGATTTTGGCATAGGTCATGATCTCGGGGTTGTGAGATTGAGCCCCACATTCAGCTCCACCCTGGAGCCTGCATAAAATTCTCTCTCTTCCTTTGCTCCTCCCCCACCCCTGCTTGTACTCTCTTCCTATATATAAATAAATAGATCAATAAATAAATTCCAGCTAGTTAACATACAGTGTAATATTAGCTTCTGGTGTAGAATTTATTGATTCATCACCCAGTGCTCATCACAAGTGCCTTAATACCCATCACCAATTTCACAACTTCCACTCACTCCTCTTCCAGTAACCATCAGTTTGTTCTGTATAGTTACGAGTCTGTTTCTTGGCTTGCCTCTCTTTCCCCTCACCCATGTTCATTTGTTTTGCTTCCTAAATTCCAAATATGAGTGAAATCATATAGTATTTGTCTTCCTCTAACTTATTTTGTGTAGCATAATACTGTAGAGCTCTATCCATGTTGTTGCAAATGGCAAGATTTCATTCTTTTTGATGGTAATATTCCATAGTATATATATACCACATATTCTCTATCCATTCATCTGTTGATGGCCATTTGGGCTCTTTACATAAATTGGCAATTGTTAATAATGCTAATATAAACATCGTGCATGTATCCTTTCAAATTAATATCTTTTTATTCTTTGGGTAAATACTTAGTAGCGTAATTGCTGGACCATAGAGTAGTTCTATTTTTAACTTTTTGAAGAACCTGCATACTTTTTTCCAGAATGGCTGCACAAGTTGACATTACCAACACCAGTGTATAAGGGTTGCCCATTCACCACATCCTTGCCAACACCTGTTGTTCCTTGTGCTGTTATTTTTTAGCCATCTGGCAGGTGTAAGGTGATATCTCATTGCAGTTTCAAATTGCATTTCCATGATGATGAGTGATGTTCAGTTTCTTTGCATGTGTCTGTTGGTCATCTCTATGTCTTCTTTGGGAAAATGTCTATTCATATCTTCTCATTTTTATTTTTTAAGATGTATTTATTTGAGACAGAGAGTGTGAGCAGGGGAAGGGGCAGAGAGAAAGGGATAGTAATCCTCAAGCAAACTCAACCACTGAGCGTGGAAGCCTGATGTGGGGTTTGATCCCAGGACCTTTAGATTATGACCTGAGCCAAAATCAAAAGTCTGACACTTAACCAACTGAAGCACCAGGCACTCATCCTTCTTCTGCTCATTTTTAATTGGATTATTTGTTTCTTAGATATTGACTTTTATAAGTTTTTTAGATATTTTGGATACTAACCCTTTATCAGATATTTTAATTACAAATATCTTTTCCCATTCAAAAGTTTACCCTTTTGTTTTGTTTTGTTGATTTTTTCCTTCACTGTGAGAAGCTTTTTACCTTGATGAAGTCCCAACAGTTAATTTTCCTTTTATTTCCCTTGTCTCAAGATACATATCTAGTAAGAAGTTGCTACAGCTGATGTCAAATAAATTACTGCCTATACTCTACTCCACAATTTTGATGGTTTTTTGACTTACATTTAGGTCATTCATCCATTCTAAATTTATTTTTGTGTATGGTGTAACAAAATGGTCCAATTTCATTCTTTTGCATGTTGCTGTCCAGTTTCCCCAATGCCATTTGTTAAAAGAGACTGTCTTTTACCTTTGGAAATCCTTTCCTGATTCGTTGAAGATTACCTGAAGATTACGTGTGGGTTCATTTCTGGGATTTCTATTCTATTCCATTGGTCAATGTGTCTGTTTCTGTGCCAGTACCATACTGTTTTGATCACAACATCTTTGTAATATAACTTGAAGTCCACAATTGTGTTGCCTCCAGTTTGCTTTTCTTTTTCAAGGTTGCTTTGGCTACTCTGAGTCTATTGTGGGTCCATACAAATCTTAGGATTATTTTTACTAGTTCTGTGAAAAATGCTGTTGTTATTTTCATAGTGATTGCACTGAATGTGCAAATTGCTTTGGGTATTATAGATATTTTAACAATATTTGTTCTTCCAATCCATGAACGTGGAATGTTTTTCCATGTCTTTGTGTTCTCTTCCATTTCTTTCATCACAGTTTTATAGTTTTTAGAGTACCAGTCTTTCACTTCTTTGGTTAGGTTTATTGCTAGGCATCTTATTGGTCTTGGTGTAATTGTAAATTGGATTGATTCCTTGATTTCTCTTTCTGATGTGTTATTATTGATGTATAAAAATGCAACAGACTTCTGTACATTGATTTTGTATCCTGCAACTTTACTGAATTCATGTGTCAGTTCTAGCAATTTTGGTGGACTCTTGAGTTTTCTATATAGAGTATTATGTCATCTGCAAATAGTGAACGTTTGACTTCTTCCTTGCTTATTTGGATTACTTTCATTTCTTTCTGTCATCTGATTGCTGTGGGAGTACTTCCAGGACTCTGTTAAATAATAGTGATGAGAGTGGACATCCCTGTCTTGTTCCTGACCATAGAGGAAAAGCTCTCAGTTTTTACCCATTGAAGGTGACATTAACTGTGGGGTTTTTGTATACAGCCTTTGTTATGTTGAGGTATGTTCCCTCTAAGCCAACTTTGTTCAGGGTTTTATATCATGAACGGATGTTGTGCTTTTTCAAATGCTTTTTCTGCATCTATTGAAAGATCATACAGTTCTTATACTTTTATTAATGTGATGTATCATATTGATTGTTTTGTGAACATTGAACAACACTTGTAGCCCAGTAATAAATCCCACTTGATCATGGTGAATGATTCTAGCAATATACGGTTGGATTTGGTTGATATTTTGAGAATTTTGGCATCCATTTTCATCAGGGATATTCGCCTATAGTTCTTTTTTTTAGTGGAATCTTTGTCTGGTGTTGGTGTCAACGTAATGCTGGCCTCATGAATTTAGAAGTTTTTCTTCTGCTTCTATTTTTTTTGACTAGTTTGAAAAGAATAGGTATTAACTCTTTAAATGTTTGGCTGTTAAGCCATGTGTCCCTGGACTTATGTTTGATGGGAGATTTTTTATTACTAATTCAATTTCTTTGCTGGTTATTGGTCTCTTCAAGTTTTCTATTTTTTCCTGTTTCAGTTTTGGTAGTTTATATGTTTCTAGGAATTTATCCATTTCTTCATGTTGTCCAATTTGTTGGCATATGCTTTTTGATAATATTTTTTATAATTGTTTGTATTTCTGTGGTGTCAGTTGTTATTTCTCCTCTCTCATTTGTGATTTTATTTATTTGGGTCCTTTATCTTTTCTTTTTGACCATTCTGGCCAGAGTTTTATCAATTTTATTAATTTTTTCAAAGAACCAGCTTCTGGTTTCATTGATCCATTCTATTGTTTTTTCAGTTTCTATGTCATTTATTTTTACTCTAACCACTACTATTTCCCTCCTTTGGCCGTGTTTAGGTTTTGTTTATTGTTTTTTAGCTCCTTTAGGAGTAAGGTTAGGTACTTTATTTGAGACTTTTCTTGTTTCTTAAGGTAGGCCTGTAGTGCTGTATACTTTCCTCTTAGCACTGCTTTTGCTGCATCACAAAGGTTTTGGACTCTTCTGTTTTCATTTTCATTTGTTTCCATATATTTTTTAAAATTTTTTCTTTGATTTCCTGGTTGATCATTCATTGTTTAACAGCATGTTGTTTAACCTCCATATCATTTGTGGTCTTTCCAAGTATTTTCTTATGATTGGCATCGTTTCATAGCGTTGTGGTCATAAAAGGTGCATGGTATGATGTCAATCTTTTTGTACTGGTTGAGACCTGATTTGTGACCCAGTATATGATCTATTCTGGAGAAGGTTCCATGTGCACTTGAAAAGAATGTGTATTCTGCTGCTTTAGGATGAAATGTTTGGAATATATCTGTTAAGTCTATCTGTTCAGGTGTGTCATTCATAGCCATTGTTTCCATGTTGATTTTTCTGTTTAGATAATCTGTCTATTGATGTAATGGGATGTTAAAGTCCCCTACTGTTATTGTATTATTACGAATGAGTTCCTTTCTGTTTGTTATTGTTTTATATATTTGGGTACTCCCATGTTAAACATTTCCCAGGTTAGATTTTCTTGGTGGATTGTTCTTTTTGTTATGATATAGTATCCTTCTTTATGTGTTGCTATGGTCTTCATTTTATTTTTTTTAAATTAATTTTTATTGGTGTTCAATTTACCAACATACAAAAAAACACCCAGTGCTCATCCCGTCAAGTGTCCCCCTCAGTGCCCGTCACCCATTCCCCCCCATCCCCCACCCTCCTCCCCTTCCACCACCCCTAGTTCACTTTCCAGAGTTAGGAGTCTTCATGTCCTGTTTCCCTTTCTGATATTTCCTACCCATTTCTTCTCCCTTTCCTTCCATTTCCTTTCACTATTATTTGTATTCCCCAAATGAATGAGAACATACACTGTTTGTCCTTCTCCGATTGACTTACTTCACTCAGCATAATACCCTACAGTTCCATCCACGTTGAAGCAAATGGTGGGTATTTGTCGTTTCTAATGGCTGAGTAATATTCCATTGTATAAATAAACCACATCTTCTTTATCCATTCATCTTTCGATGGACACCGAGGCTCCTTCCACAGTTTGGCTATTGTGGACATTGCTGCTAGAAACATCGGGGTGCAGGTGTCCCGGCGTTTCATTGCATCTGAATCTTTGGGGTAAATCCCCAACAGTGCAATTGCTGGGTCGTAGGGCAGGTCTATTTTTAACTCTTTGAGGAACCTCCACACAGTTTTCCAGAGTGGCTGCACCAGTTCAAATGCCCACCAACAGTGTAAGAGGGTTCCCTTTTCTCCGCATCCTCTCCAACATCTGTTGTTTCCTGCCTTGTTACTTTTCCCCATTCTCACTGGTGTGAGGTGGTATCTCATTGGGGTTTTGATTTGTATTTCCCTGATGGCAAGTGATGCAGAGCATTTTCTCATGTGCATGTTGGCCATGTCCATGTCTTCCTCTGTGAGATTTCTCTTCATGTCTTTTGCCCATTTCACGATTGGATTGTTTGTTTCTTTGGTGTTGAGTTTAATAAGTTCTTTATAGATTTTGGAAACTAGCCCTTTATCTGATATGTCATTTGCAAATATCTTCTCCCATTCTGTAGGTTGTCTTTTAGTTTTGTTGACTGTAACCTCTGCTGTGCAAAAGCTTCTTATCTTGATGAAGTCCCAATAGTTCATTTTTGCTTTTGTTTCTTTTGCCTTCGTGGATGTATCTTGCAAGAAGTTACTGTGGCCAAGTTCAAAAAGGGTGTTGCCTGTGTTATCCTCTAGGATTTTGATGGAATCTTGTCTCACATTTAGATCTCTCATCCATTTTGAGTTTATCTTTGTGTATGGTGAAAGAGAGTGGTCTAGTTTCATTCTTCTGCATGTGGATGTCCAATTTTCCCAACACCATTTATTGAAGAGACTGTCTTTCTTCCAATGGATAGTCTTTCCTCCTTTATCGAATATTGGTTGACCATACAGTTCAGGGTCCACTTCTGGGTTCTCTATTCTGTTCCATTGATCTATGTGTCTGTTTTTGTGCCAGTACCACACTGTCTTGATGACCACAACTTTGTAGTACAACCTGAAATCTGGCATTGTGATGCCCCCTCTATGGTTTTCTTTTTTAAAATTCCCCTGGCTATTCGGGGTCTTTTCTGATTCCACACAAATCTTAAAATAATTTGTTCTAACTCTCTGAAGAAAGTCCATGGTATTTTGATAGGGATTGCATTAAACGTGTAAATTGCCCTGGGTAACATTGACATTTTCACAATATTAATTCTTCCAATCCATCAGCATGGAATATTTTTCCATCTCTTTGTGACTTCCTCAATTTCTTTCAGAAGTGTTCTATAGTTTTTAGGGTATAGATCCCTTACCTCTTTGGTTAGGTTTATTCCTAGGTATCTTATGCTTTTGCGTGCAATTGTAAATGGGATTGACTCCTTAACTTCTCTTTCTTCAGTCTCATTGTTAGCGTATAGAAATGCCATTGATTTCTGGGCATTGATTTTGTATCCTGCCACGCTACCAAATTGCTGTATGAGTTCTAGCAATCTTGGGGTGGAGGCTTTTGGGTTTTCTATGTAGAGTATCATGTCATCGGTGAGGAGGGAGAGTTTGACTTCTTTTTTGCCAATTTGAATGCCTTTAATGTCTTTTTGTTGTCTGATTGCTGAGGCGAGGACTTCCAGTACTATGTTGAATGGCAGTGGTGAGAGTGGACATCCCAGTCTTGTTCCTGATCTTAGGGGAAAGGCTCCCAGTGATTCCCCATTGAGAATGATATTTGCTGTGGGCTTCTCGTAAATGGCTTTTAAGATGTCGAGGAAAGTTCCCTCTATCCCAACACTGTGAAGGGTTTTGATCAGGAATGGATGCTGTATTTTGTCAAATGCTTTCTCTGCATCTAATGAGATGATCATATGGTTCTTGGTTTTTCTCTTGCTGATATGATGAATCACATTGATGGTTTTACGAGTGTTGAACCAGCCTTGTGTCCCGGGGATAAATCCTACTTGGTCATGGTGAATAATTTTCTTAATGTGTTGTTGGATCCTATTGGCTAGTATCTTGTTGAGAATTTTTGCATCCATGTTCATCAGGGATATTGGTCTGTAATTCTCCTTTTTGGTGGGGTCTTTGTCTGGTTTCGGAATTAAGGTGATGTTGGCCTCATAGAACGAATTTGGAAGTACTCCATCTCTTTCTATCTTTCCAAACAGCGTTAGTAGAATAGGTATGATTTCCTCTTTAAACGTTTGATAGAATTCCCCTGGGAAGCCATCTGGCCCTGGACTCTTGTGTCTTGGGAGGTTTTTGATGACTGCTTCAATTTCCTCCCTGGTTATTAGCCTGCTCATGTTTTCTATTTCTTCCGGCTCCAGTTTTGGTAGTTTGTGGCTTTCCAGGAATGCGTCCATTTCTTCTAGATTTCCTAATTTATTGGCGTAGAGCTGTTCTTAATATGTTTTTAAAATAGTTTGTATTTCCTTGGTGTTGGTAGTGATCTCTCCTTTCTCATTCATGATTTTATTAATTTGAGTCTTCTCTCTCTTCTTTTTAATAACGTTGGCTAATGGTTTATCTATCTTATTAATTCTTTCAAAGAACCAACTCCTGGTTTTGTTGATCTCTTCCACAGTGTTTTTGGTCTTGATTTCATTTTGTTCTGCTCGAATTTTAATTAACTGTCTTCTTCTGCTGGGGGTGGGGTCCATTTGCTGCTTTTTCTCTAGTTCCTTTATGTGTAAGGTGAGCTTTTGTATTTGAGTTCTTTCCAGTTTTTGAATGGATGCTTGTATTGCGATGTATTTCCCCCTCAGGACTGCTTTTGCTGCATCCCAAAGATTTTGAACGGTTGTATCTTCATTCTCTCTGCATCCCCCAGTTCTGCGCGTTATTATTGCTCAGCTTGACTTTCTTGCACAGGCTCCCGGGGACCTCCATAACCGCAGAGCGTGCTCAGGGGCTGGGAGCCTCGGCGCCCAAAGGTTAGTTCGCTTGCAGAGAGGCCGGCAGGGCCCCTTTCATCTTTTAGCAGGATGGTTCTTAACCGCCACATGTTTGAAGTCCTTCAAAACTCCTTCTTGTGGGATCCCTGGGTGGCGCAGCGGTTTGGCGCCTGCCTTTGGCCCAGGGCATGATCCTGGAGACCCGGGATCGAATCCCACGTCAGGCTCCCGGTGCATGGAGCCTGCTTCTCCCTCTGCCTCTGTCTCTGCCTCTCTCTCTCTCTCTCTCTCTCTCTCTGTGACTATCATAAATAAATAAAATTTAAAAACAACAACAACAACAACAACAAAAACAAAACTCCTTCTTGTGATTGAGTTCTAGTTTCAAAGCATTTTGGTCTGAAAATATGCAGGGGATGATCCCAATCTTTTTGTATCGGTTAAGACCTGATTTGTGACCCAGTATGTGGTCTGTTCTGGAGAAAGTTGCATATGCAGTTGAGAAGAAAGTGTATTCAGTTGCATTTGGGTGTAACGTTCTGTAAATATCTGTCTAATTCATCTGGTCCAGTGTCTCATTTAAAGCTCTTGTTTCTTTGGAGATGTTGTGCTTAGAAGATCTATTGTGGGATGAGCACTGGGTGTTATTCTATATGTTGGAAAATTGAACACCAATAAAAAATAAATTTATAAAAAAAAGATCTATTGATTGTAGAAAGCACTGTGCTCATGTCTCCAAGTATAAGTGTATTATTATCTAAGTAAGTCTTAAATTTGGTTATTAATTGATTGATATACTTCACAGCTCCCACATTCGGGGCATAAATATTGATGATTGTTAGGCCCTCTTGTTGGATAGATCCCTTAAGTATGATATAGTGTCCCTCTTCATGTCTTACTAGTCTTTGGGATAAATTTAATTTATCTGAAATGAGGATAGCTACCCCTGCTTTCTTTTGAGGACCATTTGAATGGTAAATGGTTCTCCAACCTTTTATTTTCAGGCTCTAGGTGTCCTTATGTCTAAAATGAGTCTCTTGTAGACAGCAAATAGATGGGTCTTGCTTTTTTATCTAGTCTGAAACCCTGTGCCATTTGAGGGGATCATTAAGCCCATTCACGTTCAGAGTTACTATTGAAAGATAGGAATTTTGTGTCACCATAATACCTATTCAGTCTGTTTTTGTGCATTATTTTTTGGGGCTTCCTCTTTCTTTTACAGAGTCCCCCTTAATATTTCTTGCAGAGCTGGTTTGGTGGTCACATATTCTTTCAGTTTCTGCCTATCTTGGAAGCTCTTTATCCCTCCTATTCTGAATGAGAGCCTTGCTGGATAAAGTATTCTCGGCTGCAGGTTCTTCTCATTTAGGACCCTGAATATATCCTGCCAGCCCTTCTCACCCCGCCCCGTCAGGTCTCTGTTGAGTGGTCTGCTGTTAACCTAATACTTCTCCTCATAAAGGTTAGGGATCTCTTGTGTCTTGCTGCTTTAAGGATCTTCTCTTTATCTTTGGAATTTGCAAGCTTCACTATTAAATGTCGAGGTGTGGAGTGGTTTTTATTGATTTTAGGGGGGGATCTCTCTATCTCCTGGATCTCAATGCCTGCTTCCCTTCCCAAGTTAGGGAAGTTCTCAGCTATGATTTGTTCAAATACACTTTCTGGTCCTCTGTCCCTTCAGTGCCCTCTGGAACCCCAATTAAACGTAGACTTTCCTTCTGAGGCTGTCATTTATTTCCCTTAACCTGTCTTCATGATCTTTTAATTGTTTTTCTTTTTTCCTCAGCTTCCTTCCTTGCCATCAACTTGTCTTCTAGGTCACTCACTCATTCTTCCTCCTCGTTAACCCTCATCATTAGGGCGTCCAGTTTGGATTGCAGCTTAGTTAACTGATTTTTAATTTCGGCATGATTAGATCTGAATTCTGCAGTCATGAAGTCTCTTGAATCCTTTATGTTTTTTTCCAGAACCATCAGAAGGTTTATAATTGTGATTCTGAATTGGCTTTCTGACTTTGAATCATAATCCAAATTCTGTAACTCTGTGGGAGAGAGGACTGTTTCTGTTTCTTTCTTTTTTTTTGTGATGAGTTTTTCCTTCTAGTCATTTTGCTCAGCACAGAGTGCCTAAAAACAAGTTGTACTGTAAAAAGGAGGAAAAGAGAAAGAAGAAAAGGGGGGGGGACAAACAGAAAACAAAAAACAAGGGGGACATCCTCTGATTCTATATATTGTAAATCCCTCGACTTCCCCTGGAACTTTCCAGCGCTACTTGGTCAGTAACTTGCTTTTCCCCTGTCCTTCCAGCTGGTGTTCTGGGGAAGGGGCCTGCTGTGCTGATTCTCAGGTGTGTGCGTGTGGGGGAGCTGCCCATGCCCCTGCCAGGTGCACAGCTCAGTGGGAGCTGTTTATCCTGTAAGGCCCCTGCTCCCTGGCGGCCCCGCTCAGTCCCAGATCCAAGGTGACACCAGGAGGAATAACAACAGTGGCAGCGGCCAGCTCTCCAGCTCTGGAGTCAGCTCCCGCAGTAACTATGGCAGCTCCTGCTGTGCCCGAGATTGCAAATAGGAGAAACCACAGAGGAGCCAACACCGATGCAAACACACGAGGGTTTATTTACAAGCTCGAGCTTGGGTCCAAGTATACTGACACAGCGGAGCAGGGACTTGGACCCCGAGACCAAGAGGCATAGCAGCTTTATAGGGACCAGTGACCAATGGGATATGCAGAAAGTTGCGTAGTCATGTCGGTACACAGACAGGTGGCCGATTGAATTACATTTTACCCTAAAGTATCCATTTGAACTGGCCGATCACTGAGCCGATTTCCGATTGGGGTGTGCCCTGCGGCTTGACTAGTGTGGGGCAGCGCCCTAAGCAATAAGCAGGTCGGCACAAGGCGGGTGCAACACAAAATGGAGTCAGTCCTCTCTGCTTGTCCAGGGGTAGGGGATTTTTGTTACATTTCCTGGATCCCACACTCCCAGTCTGCAGGGGCCTAGATGCTCCGGGGGCGGGGCGCCGATCTGCACAGCTCGGGGCCGCCAGGTGGCAGGAGCGTCCTTGCTGCCCTGTGTCCTACCAGTCTCCACCTGTCCCAGGGGGATTGCCGGATCTTGGGCTGTGTCCCGCAGCGCCCTGGGCTCCGGGACATGCACCACTCTAATCGAGCTCCCAGGGCTAGGGAGTCCCCTCTTCGTGGAACCACCGCCTGACCCTCAGCCTGAGCTGCTCCCGGGGACTGCCCGATGCGCGTCCAGGCCTTTAGGGAGCTCCGCCCACAGTGTGTGGTGCACCCCCCGCCCCGGGCTCAGTTACTCTGTTAATGACCCTGGGAGCCTGAGGGCATCAGTGCCCCTCCTGGGATCCTGCCCAAGGTCCCTGTGAGCGCCTTTCTGTCTGGGAAGGTTGGTAAAGTTTCTGCTTCTCCATGACTGGGCTTTCCTGTCCTGATGGCACTCCCCCTGCGGCCTTAGCCCCGCTCCTCACGGGGCCCCTCCCCCTTGGATTTTTTTTATTTCTTTATTTTTTTCCGTCTTCCTACCTTGATAGACGTGCGAACTCTTCTCACTGTAGCATTCCAGCTGTTCTCTCTTTAAATCTCAGGCTGAATTCGTAGGTTTTCAGGATGATTTGAAAGTTATCTGGGTAAGTTGGTGAGGACAGGTGACTTTGGGACCCTACTCTTTCACCATCTTGCCCTGCCTCTCTTGCCACTTTTTTAAACACAGTATTGGAAGTCCTGGCAATAGCAATTAGGTCAGAAAGAGAAATATACCACTCCGAACAAAGAAAACTCCATGACAGATGACTTCACTGGTGATTTCTACCAAATATTCTAAGAAAAACTGAAACCAACTCTCAAACAACTCTTGGGGGTGGGGTGGGGGGAATAGAAGAGGAAAGACCACTTGCTAACTCCAAGAGGCCAGCATTATATGTTAACTAAGTTAAATAAAGACATGAAAAGATATTATAGACAAATATCCTTCAACAAAATACAAATTAAACAGCATATGTAAAGTTTATATACCATGACCAAGTAGGATTTAATTGATGAATGCCACAGTGGTTCACCATAAGAAAATCAATCAAAGCATTGTGGTCTGAAAATATACATGGAATAATCTTAATCTTTCTCTACCACTTGAGACCTGATTTGTGACTCAGTATGTGATCAGTTCTGGAGTATGTTCCATGTGCATTTGAGAAAAATATGTATTCTGCTGCTTTAGGATGAAATGCTCCGTATCTGTTGGTTAAGTCCATTTTGTCCAGTGTGCCATTCAAAGCCCTTGTTTCCTTCTTGATCTTCTGCTTACCTGATCTGTCCATTCCTAAAATTTATACGGAACTAGAAAAAATCTCGAATAGCTAAAGAAAAAGGAATGTTGAAAAAGAAAACCAAAAGTGGAGGTATCACAATTCCAGGCTTCAAGCTGTATTACTAAACTGTAGTCATCAAGACAGTACAGTAATAACACAAAAGCAGATACTTAGATCAATGGAATAGATTAGAGAACCCAGAAATGGACCCTAAATTCTATGGTCAACTAATCTTTGGCAAAGCAGGAAAGAATATCCAATGGAAAAAAAGTCTCTTCAACAAATGGTGCTGGGAAAATTGGAGAGCCACATAAAGAAGGATAAAACTGGACCATTTTCTTACACCCATACACAAAAATAAACTCAAAAATGGATGAAAGACCTAAATATAAGATAGGAATCCATCAAAACCTTGGAGAAGAACACAAGCAGCAACTTCTTTGACCTCGGCCACAGCAATTTCTTGCTAGACATGTCTCCAAAGGCAAGAGAAACAAAAGGAAAAATAAACTATTGGGAATTCATCAAAATAAAAAGCTTTTGCACAACAAAGGAAATAGTCAACAATACTGAAAGGCAATTTAACAGAATGGGAGAAGATATTTGCAAATGTCTTATCAGATAAAGGCCTAGTATCCAAAATCTATAAAGAACTTATCAAACTCAACTTCCAAAAAACAAATAATCCAGTCAAGAAATGGACAGAAGACTTGAACAGATTTTTCTCCAAGGAAGACATACAAATGACCAACAGACATGAAAAAACACTCCACATTATTTGGCATCAGGGAAATACAAATCAAAACCACATGAGATACCACCTCACACCAGTCAGAATGGCTAAAATTAACAACTCAGAAAACAACAGATGTTGGTGAGGATGCAAAGAAAGGGGACCCCTCTTATATTGTTGCTTGGAATGCAGACTGGTGCAGCCACTCTGGAAAACAGAATGGAGGTTTCTCAAAAAGTTAAATAGAGCTACCCTATGACCCAGCAATTGTACTATAGGTATTTATCCAAAAGATACAAACATTGATTTGAAGGGGCACATACACTCCAATGTTTATAGCATCAATGTCCACAATAGCCAAACTATGAAAAGATCCCAGATATCCATTAACACGTGACTGGATAAAGGAGATGGGCAACCATCAAAAAGAATGAAATCTTTCCATTTGCAATGACATGGATGGAACTAGAGGGTACTATGCTAAGAAAAATAAGTCAGAGAAAGATAAATACCACATGATTTCACTCAGATGTGGAATTTAAGAAACAAAACAAAAGAAAATGTGGGAAAAGAAGGAAAAATAAGATGAACATTGATGGGGAGGCAAACCATAAGAAATGCTGAACTCTAGGAAACAAACTGAGGGTTGCTGAAGGGGAGGTGGGTGTCGGGAATGGATAACTGGGTGATGGGCATTAAGAAAGGGGTTCAGGATGCCTGGGTGGCTCAGTGGTTTAGCGCCTGTCTTTGGCCCAGGGCGTGATCCTGGAGTCCCGGGATCAAGTCTCATATCAGGTTCCCTGTATGAGGGAGCCTGCTTTTCCCTCTGCCTGTGTCTCTGCCTCTCTCTCTCTCTCTCTCTCTCTCTCTCTCCGTCTCTCACGAATAAATAAATAAATTCTTTTTTTAAAAAAAGAAGGGGGTTCAATGTAATGAGTACTGGGTGTTATATGCAACCGATGAAACACTAAATTCTTCCTCTGAAAATAATTTTAAAATAAATAAAATAAACATAACCAAAGAGGTGAGAGATTTGTACACTATAAGCTACAAAACATTGCTAAAAGATTTAAAGACAGAAATAAATGGAAGGACATCGCATGTTCACAGATTGGAAGAATCAATATTGTTAAGATGTCAATACAACCCAAAGCAATCTACAGATTTAATGTAATCTCTGTCAAAATCCCAACTACAAATTTGTAGAAATGGAAAAACCCATCCTAAAATTCATATGTAGTCTCAAAGGATCTTGAACAGCCCAACAATCTTTTGGAGGTCTCATACTTTCTGATATCGAAATTTACTATGAGGCTATAGTAATCAAAACAGTGTGAAAATGGCATAAAGACAGACATATACTCCAATAAAATAAAATAAAGATCTCAAAAATACACCTTTGCAAAAAAGGTCAAATTTTTCAAATGCTAAAATCATTTAATTGGGAAAGGACAGTCACCAACAAATGGTGCTGGGAAAATGGGATATCCACATGCAAAAGAATAAAGTTGGACCCTTCTTACATCATATACAAAAATTAACACAAAATGGATCAAATACCTAAGTGTAAAATCTAAAATAATAAAACTCATATTAGAAAACATAAAGGAAGAGCTCCACAACATTGGCTTTGGCAATGATTTCTGGGAGATGAAACCAAATGCACAGGCAACAAGAGTATGTAAATGAATTGGATTTTATCAAAATTTAAAACTTTTGTACATCAAGGATGCCATCAATGGAGTTAAAAGGCAGTCCATGGAATGGGGGAAATATTTGCAAACCATAGAACTGGAATAAAGGGTTAATATACAGAATATACAAAGAACTTCCACAATAACAAAAACACTACAATAACAAAAACAACAACCCAATACAAAAATGGACAAAAAGAGGAGGGGCAAGATGGCGGAAGAGTGGCGTCCCCAAAACACCTGTCCCCACCAAATTACCTAGATAACCTTCAAATCATCCTGAAAATCTACAAATTCGGCCTGAGATTTAAAGAGAGAACAGCTAGAATGCTACAGTGAGAAGAGTTCGTGCTTCTATCAAGGTAGGAAGACGGGGGGAAAAAAGAAATAAAGAAAGAAAAGGCCTCCAAGGGGGAGGGGCCCCGTGAGGAGCCGGGCTAAGGCAGGGGCGAGTGCCCCCAGGACAGGAAAGCCCCGTCCCAGAGAAGCAGGAGCTTCACCAACCTTCCCGGGTGGAAAGGTGCTCGCAGGGAGTTAGAGCAGGACCCCAGGAGGGCGGGGATGCCCTTAGGCTCCCTGGGACACTAACAGACACCTGTGCCCCGGGGAGAGTGTCCCGAGCTCCCTAAAGGGCTGCACCGTGTGCACGGCTGGACCCGGGAACAGCTCGGAAGGACTCAGGCGGCGGCTCCGTGGAGAGGGGACTGCATGTCCCGGGAGCAGCTCGCAGGGGCTCGGGCAGCGCCTCCGGCGGAGAGGGGGCTGCATGTCCCAGGAGCAGCTCGGAGACGGCTCTGGCAGAGGAAGAGGCTCCATGCGGAGGGGGCTTCCCGGCTCCGGGAGCAGCTCGGAGGGGCTCGGGCTGCAGCTCCGCAGAGAGGCAGCTGCGCCACCGGGAGCATGAATCCAACAGCGCAGGCCCGGGAGCACAGGGCGCGGGGACACAGCCCAGGATCTGGCCTGCCCCTGGACAGGCAGAGGCCGGGAGGGCCCAGGACAGCAAGGACTCTCCTGCCACGAGATGAGCAGATCAGCGGCCCCGCCCCCAGAGCTTCCAGGCCCCTGCAGCCAGAGAGCTCCGTAGTTACAGTGTGAGCTGAATCCAGGGCTCCAGAGCTGGCCGCCGCCACTGTGGTTGTTCCTCCTGGGGCCTCACGGGGTAAACAAGCCCCACTGAGCCCTGCACCAGGCAGGGGGCAGAGCAGCTCCCCCAAGTGCTAACACCTGAAAATCAGCACAACAGGCCCCTCTCCCAGAAGACCAGCCAGACGGACAAGTTCCACGGGAAGTTAAGGGACTTAAAGTATACAGAAACAGAAGATACTCCCCCGTTTTTGTTTCTGTTTTTATTTTTTTTCTTTTTTGCTTTTTGATTTCTCTTTGCTTCTCCCACCCCCCTTTTTTTTTGTTTCTTTTCCTTTCTCTTTTTCTTCTCGTTTTCTTTTTTCTTCCTTTTTTTCTTTTTTCTTTTTCTCTTTTCTTTCCTTCTTTCTCTCCTCTCTTTTTCTCCTTTTCCGAATACAACTTGTTTTTGGCCACTCTGAACTGAGCAAAATGACTAGAAGGAAAACCTCACCTCAAAAGAAAGAAGCAGAAACAGCCCTCTCTCCCACAGAGTTACAAAATCTGGAATACAATTCAATGTCAGAAAGCCAATTCAGAAGCACTATTATACAGCTACTGGTGGCTCTAGAAAAAAGCAAAAAGGACTTAAGAGACTTCATGACTGCAGAATTTAGATCTAATCAGGAAGAAATTAAAAATCAATTGAATGAGATGCAATCCAAACCAGAAGTCCTAACGATGAAGGTTAACAAGGTGGAAGAACGAGTGAGTGACATAGAAGACAAGTTGATGGCAAAGAGGGAAACTGAGGAAAAAGGAGACAAACAATTAAAAGACCCTGAAGATAGATTACGGGAAATAAACGACAGCCTGAGGAAGAAAAACCTATGTTTAATTGGGGTTCCCGAGGGCGCCAAAAGGGACAGAATAAGTATTTGAACAAATCATAGCTGAAAACTTTCCTAATCTGGGAAGGGAAACAGGCATTCAGATCCAGGAAATAGAGAGATCCGCCCCTAAAATCAATAAAAACCGTTCAACACCTCAACATTTAATAGTTAAACTTGCAAATTCCAAAGATAAGGAGAAGATCCTTAAAGCAGCAAGAGACAAGAAATCCCTGACTTTTATGGGGAGGAGTATTAGGGGAACAGCAGACCTCTCCACAGAGACCTGGCAGGACAGAAACGGCTGGCAGGATATATTCAGGGTCCTAAATGAGAAGAGCATGCAACCAAAAATACTTTATCCAGCAAGGCTCTCATTCAAAATGGAAGGAGAGATAAAGAGCTTCCAAGACAGGCAGGAACTGAAAGAATATGTGACCTCCAAACGAACTCTGCAAGAAATTTTAAGGGGGACTCTTAAAATTCCCCTTTAAGAAGAAGTTCAGTGGAACAATCCACAAAAACAAGGACTGAATAGATATCATGATGACACTAAACCCATATCTTTCAATAGTAACTCTGAACGTGAACGGGTTTAATGACCCCATCAAAAGGCACAGGGTTTCAGACAGGATAAAAAAGGAGGACCCATCTATGTGCTGTCTACAAGAGAATCATTTTAGACAGAAGGACACCTACAACCCGAAAATAAAAGGTTGGAGAACCATTTACCATTCAAATGGTCCGCAAAAGAAAGCAGGGATAGCCAGCCTTATGAAAAAGAAGAGAGAGAAGACTCAAATTAATCATGAATCATGAATGAGAAAGGAGGATCACTACCAATACCAAGGAAACACAAACGATTTTAAAAACATATTATGAACATCTCTATGCCAATAAATAAGGCAGTATAGAAGAAATGGACGCATTCCTGGAAAGCCACAAACTACCAAAACTGGAAGAGGAAGAAATAGGAAACCTGAACAGGGCAATAACCATGGAGGAAGTTGAAGCAGTCATCAAAAACCTCCCAAGACACAAAAGTCCAGGGCCAGATGGTTTCCCTGGGGCATTCTATCAAACGTTTAAAGAATAAACCATACCTTTTCTACTAAAGCTGTTTGGAAAGTTAGAAAGAGATGGAGTACTTCCAAATGTGTTCCATGAGGCCACCATCACCTTAATTCCAAAACCAGACAAAGACCCTACCAAAAAGGAGAATTACAGACCAATATCCCTGATGAACATGGATGCAAAAATTCTCAACAAGATACTAGCCAATCGGATCCAACCGTACATTAAGAAAATTTTTCACCATGACCAAGTAGGATTTATCCCCGGGACACAAGGCTGGTTCAACACTTGTAATACAATCAATGTGATTCATCATATCAGCAAGAGAAAAACCAAGAACCATATGATCCTCTCATTAGATGCAGAGAAAGCATTTGACAAAATACAGCATCCATTCCTGATCAAAACCCTTCAGAGTGTAGGGAGAGAGGGAACATTCCTCAACATCTTAAAAGCCATCTAGGAAAAGCCCACAGCCAATATCATTCTCAATGGGGAAGCACTGGGAGCCTTTCCCCTAAGATCAGGAACAAGACAGGGATGTCCACTCTCACCACTGCTATTCAACACAGTACTGGAAATCCTAGCCTCAGCAATCCGACAACAAAAAGGCATTAAAGGCATTCAAATTGGCTAAGAAGAAGTCAAACTCTCCCTCTTCGCCGATGACATGATACTCTACATAGAAAACCCAAAAGCCTCCACCCCAAGATTGCTAGAACTCATACAGCAATTTGGTAGCGTGGCAGGATACAAAATCAATGCCCAGAAACCAATGGCATTTCTATACACTAACAATGAGACTGAAGAAAGAGAAATTAAGGAGTCAATCCCATTTACAATTGCACCCAAAAGCGTAAGATACCTAGGAATAAACCTAACCAAAGAGGTAAAGGATCGATGCCCTAAAAACTATATAGAACACTTCTGAAAGAAATGGAGGAAGACACAAAGAGATGGAAAAATATTCCATGCTCATGGATTGGCAGAATTAATATTGTGAAAATGTCAATGTTACCCAGGGCAATTTACACGCTTAATGCAATCCCTATCAAAATACCATGGACTTTCTTCAGAGAGTTGGAACACATCATCGTAAGATTTGTGTGGAATCAGAAAGACCCCGAAGAGCCAAGGGAATTTTAAAAAAGAAAACCATAGCTGGGGGCATCACAATGCCAGATTTCAGGTTGTACTACAAAGCTGTGGTCATCAAGACAGTGTGGTACTGGCACAAAAACAGACACATAGATCAATGGAACAGAATAGAAAACCCAGAAGTGGACCCTGAACTTTATGGTCAACCAATATTCGATAAAGGAGGAAAGACTATCCATTGGAAGAAAGACAGTCTCTTCAATAAATGGTGCTGGGAAAATTGGACATCCACATGCAGAAGAATGAAACTAGACCACTCTCTTTCACCATACACAAAGATAAACTCAAAATGGATGAGAGATCTAAATGTGAGACAAGATTCCATCAAAATCCTAGAGGATAACACAGGCAACACCCTTTTTGAACTCGGCCACAGTAACTTCTTGCAAGATACATCCACAAAGGCAAAAGAAACAAAAGCAAAAACGAACTATTGGGACTGCATCAAGATAAGAAGCTTTTGCACAGCAAAGGATACAGTCAACAAAACTAAAAGACAACCTACAGAATGGGAGAAGATATTTGCAAATGACGTATGAGATAAAGGGCTAGTTTCCAAGATCTATAAAGAACTTATTAAGCTCAAAACCAAAAAAAACAAACAATCCAATCATGAAATGGGCAAAAGACATGAACAGAAATCTCACAGAGGAAGACATACATATGGCCAACATGCACATGAGAAAATTCTCTGCATCACTTGCCATCAGGGAAATACAAATCAAAACCACAATGAGATACCACCTCACACCAGTGAGAATGGGGAACATTAACAAGGCCGGAAGCCACAAATGTTGGAGAGGATGCGGAGAAAAGGGAACCCTCTTGCACTGTTGGTGGGAATGTGAACTGGTGCAGCCACTCTGGAAAACTGTGTGGAGGTTCCTCAAAGAGTTAAAAATAGACCTGCCCTACGACCCTGCAATTGCACTGTTTGGGGATTTACCCCAAAGATTCAGATGCAGTGAAACGGCAGGACACCTGCACCCCGATATTTATAGCAGCAATGTCCACAATAGCCAAACTGTGGAAGGAGCCTCGGTGTCCATCGAAAGATGAATGGATAAAGAAGATGTGGTTTATGTATACAATGGAATATTACTCAGCCATTAGATACGACAAATACCCACCATTTGCTTCAGCATGGATGGAACTGGAGGGTATTATGCTGAGTGAAGTAAGTCATTCGGAGAAAGCCAAACATTATATGTTCCCATTAATTTGGGGAATATAAATAATAGTGAAAGGGAATATAAGGGAAGGGAGAAGAAATGTGTGGGAAATATCCGAAAGGGAGACAGAACATAAAGACTCCTAACTCTGGGAAATGAACTCGGGGTGGTGGAAAGGGAGGAGGGCGGGGGGGGGTTGGTGGTGAATGGGTGACGGACACTGAGCAGGGCACTTGACGGGATGAGCACTGGGTGTTATTCTCTAAGTTGGTAAATTGAACACCAATAAAAAGTAAATTTATTAAGAAAAAGACTTCTAACTCTGGGAAACGAAGTAGGGGTGGTGGAAGTGGAGGAAGGCGGGGGTGATTGTGAATGGCACTGAGGGGGGCACTTGATGGGATGAGCCCTGGGTGTTATTCTGTATGTTGATAAATTGAACACCAATAAAAAATAAATTTATTATAAAAAAAAAAAAGATTTTCCTTCTCTGGGCAGCCCGGGTGGCTCAGTGGTTTAGTGCTGCCTTCATCCCAGGGTGTGATCCTGGAGAACCGAGATCGAGTCCCGCATCGGGCTCCCTGCATGGAGCCTGCTTCTCCCTCTGCCTGTGTCTCTGCATCTCTCTGTGTATGTCTCTCATGAATAAATAAATTTAAAAAAATAAGATTTCCTTCTCCTCTCTCTGCACCCCTCCCTTCTGCATCATTCAGTCTCTCAAAAAAAAAAAAAATTCTGGTTGCTCCATATCCTCACCAACACTTGATATTGTCAGTTTCTTTTTATGTTAGCCATTTTAGTGCATATGAAATAATATCTCATTGTGGTTTCATTTGCATTTTTGTGGTAATTAAGGATATTGAGCATCTTTTTAACATTCTATTGGTCATTCATATATCTTCTTTTGTGAAATATCAATTTAGATCCTTGGCCATTTTTGCCTATGTTTAGTCTTTGAGGTGTAAATGCTCTTTATATATTCTAATAGTTTATGTGTATCATTTGTCAGATATAAGTATTCATAGTCAGGTATGTGTGTAATAAATATCATTTTCTGTCTACAAAAAAATGGACAAAAAGATTTAAATAGACATTTCTCCAAAGAAGATATACAAATGGCAATGAAGTTTGTGAAAAGATTCTCAACATCCCTAATCATTAGGGAAATTCATATCAAAACCACAGTGAAATACTACTTCACACATTATAATGGCTATTATTTTTTAAAAGCACAGAAAACAAGAAGTATAGGTGAGGATGTAGAGAAACTGAAACGTCAAATGGTACAGCCACAGTGGAATTAAAGGGGTATTCTACAATGTACCGACTGATTCTCCTCCTCAAAACTGTCAAGGTCATCAAAAACAAAAACACTTGCACATTAAACCTAACGAGGGTGACTGTCTGCTAAAATATAAGATTTAAATAGGATCCAGTGTCTCAAAACATAATACTAAAAATGTCCAGGATATAATCAAACACCACTCACCATATCAAGAACCAGAAAATCACAACTTCAATGAGTAAAAACAATCAGCAGGTGACAACGCCTACATGACTCACATATTGTAACTATCTGATAAGTATTTGAAAGCAGTTATGATTAAATGCTTAACAATTATAAAGATTCTTGAAACAAAAAGAGAAAATCTCAGCAAAGAAATAAAAGTTATAAAAATGAACCAAATAGAAATAAACTTGACAAAATAATAAATCAACAAATACACTGGGTGAGTTCAATGGCAAAATGCAGATAGCAGGAAAGAATCAGTGAACTTAAACACAGATAAATAGAATTAACCCTATTTGAACAACAAAGAGAAAATAAACTGAAAAAAAATTAACAGAACAATGACACCTATAACAATAATAAATATCTAACTTTCGTGTCACACAGTTCTCAGAGAAGAAGAATAAAGGATGTGGAGCTGAAAAAATATTCAAGGAAATAAAAGCTGAAAATTTCCAAAATCTGGCAAAAAGCATAAACCTTAAGGGCTCATGTAATTCTATGTTCTATTTTTGCACCTGCCTTTGAGTCTCTTATTATTTCAATAAAAATTTTTAAAAAGAGACCTCAAAACCTTTTGTTTGTGATCACCTCAGGGATATAAAGCTATAAAAAGGGAGCTATAATTTTTTTAAGTTCCTACTATGTACCAAACCCATGATACGATTTTTTTTCTCTGTGACAATCCTAAGAAGTGGAAATGATTATTATAATAATAACCACCGAATGTTCTGGGCTTGCTATGTTTCAGGCATCGTGATAAGTGCTTGACAGTCATTACAATGAATCATCAGAAGAATCTTATGACCTAGGTACTACTAATTATTTCCATCATATAGATATGGAAACTAACTGGTGACCCAGATCACATAATATACAAGTTCCACAATGGGAACAAGAATCAAGATTTAAAATTTGAGGTTTAAAAAACAATAAATTTAAATTAAACCCATGAAAGAACAGGTCAGATTAGCAAAGTCTAAATTATACAATATTTAAAGGAAAATAAGATTTAATTCCTGTAATAATTTTTCATGTTAAGCTACATTAGGGAGTTTTCTAAAAAAGCTTCAGCCTAGCTGTTACCATATATTCTAAATCAATGAGGTAACATACCTGACAAAGGAATATGTTAATACCTATCCCTACGATAGTAGCAAACAGCTTTCATATGGGTAGAGGCATGGGACGCCTGGGTGGCTGGGCGGTTGGGCGCCTGCCTTCCGCTCAGATCATGATCCCAGGGTCCTGGATTGAGTCTCCTATGGCGCAGGGGCTCAGGAGCCTGCTTCTCCCTCTGTGTCTCTACCTCTCTCTCTGTCTGTGTCTGTCATGAACAAATAAATAAAATCTTAAAAAATAAAATAAATAAATCTTTAAGAAAATATGGGTAGAGGCATTTTGATATTAAGCAAACTAGCAATATCATTCATCATCAGTTTCACTGAAGGCAGCATAGTGTGATTAAGAGCATGAGCAATGAGATCAGATATGAACTCTTGCACCACTAATTGAATGGTACTGGCAAATTACAATGTCGATATCTCAGATTTCTCATCTGAAAAATGGAGATAACCACCCTGATCCAAACTCTAGTGAGGACACAATTCTAAATGTTCTAAAATACCACACTAACATACAGGAAGAGTATACAAGTTTAATTCTTGACCATGAAATGCAAATGTTTTAAATTGGCTGATATGGATCTTAGTAAGTATAAACACCTTTTCAATTCCTCTAAGCTGTAAAATAAAAAGTACCTCATCACAGTGAGAGAGGGAACTGATCACAAACCACTCACTCTTCCCTTATCCATAGGACTCCTGGCAAACTCTAGGTGATATTCTGGACAGAAAAGATTATGGTGTGTTTATAAATATAATTTCCACTTGCTACTGAAGTATTCTGTATTAAAACATGCACATACACACGCAGATGCAAGTATGCACATACATACACACAGTATCAATATTTATTACCTCCTTTCACCTTGATAGCTGATGTAGAAATACTAAATGATAAAGCACTCCATACTGGTTCCACCTGTTGTGAATCCTTCTGAACATGAGCTTCCTCTCACTCTGGATCATCCAGCCATGTGTGTGTATGCATGTGTGTGTGAAAGAATCTGAGAGAATGTTGATGTGAAATAGAAAATGTAAAAATACAGCTACTTATCACTATTTTCACAGAGTTGCCTTGTGAAATTTTCATTTCAACACAAATCTTACCAAATAAGACTGTTTGGAAAGCTTTTTTCTCACATCAAGTGATATACTCAACTGGAATGCTGAACCTTTTGTATGAAATTTAAATTAATACACACAATAGCCAAACTGTGGAAGGAGCCTTGGTGTCCATCGAAAGATGAATGGATAAAGAAGATGTGGTTTATGTATACAATGGAATATTACTCAGCCATTAGAAACGACAAATACCCACCATTTGCTTCAACGTGGATGGAACTGGAGGGTATTATGCTGAGTGCAGTAAGTCAATTGGAGAAGGACAAACAGTGTATGTTCTCATTCATTTGGGGAATATGAATAATAGTGAAAGGGAATATAAGGGAAGGGAGAAGAAATGTGTGGGAAATATCAGGAAGGGAGACAGAACATAAAGACTCCTAACTCTGTGAAACGAACTAGGGGTGGTGGAAGGGGAGGAGGGCGGGGGGTGGGGGTGAATGGGTGACGGGCACTGAGGGGGGCACTTGGCGGGATGAGCACTGGGTGTTATTCTGTATGTTGGCAAGTTAAACACCAATAAAAATAAATTTATTATTAAAAAAATACACAGATTCTGCACTTTACAGAAGCAGCGAATCACAAATAGATGATTAACATATTACAGACTGATTTATTCTACCAAATACACCTACACTAGTATTGACATTGAAGTACTCAGTAGGTGTCAGAACCAGTAATACTCCTTTTATACACACTACTTCTTATATAGATGTACATATCTGCATTTATGTATGCTTGACCCAAATCTGTCCTGGACCCAAGGTGCCATTGTACTTCATCAACCAAAAAGGATATCTATTCTGCAGGTATTTTAAACCCAAAACCTCCCACACTGTCCAATTCTGGGACTCTCCTCTTGTCATTCCTTAAGTTGCTCTCCCCCAGGTGTGGGTCAGACCAAATAGTAACCATGCCAGGACCCTCACTCTACGCTGCCACCTATCTTTGGCTTCCCTCTGGGTACCTTTGCTTTAGCAGACAGACAAGTCGACCTTGACTTCAACGTGGAAGAACGGCCCCCATTCCTGACCTCCTTCAAAGCCACTGACGGCACTTCGACCGGAGTAAGCCTTAGCCAGAACTGCCTTTTTTCTAACCGACCACAGGCACTATTACACACACAGTATGGTTTCATAAACCACCGGAGCTGGGAAGAGGACTCACCCATTCCTTTTGACCAACATGCGCGCAAGCACAACACGCGCAGGCCAAACAGACTTAAAGTAGCAGCATCCATGATGACTAAGCCCTGTCTTCCCCGCCTCCACGTACTCTCGCACACCCCCTGATAGAGAAGTTTTACCGAGGCCGGTGTCCTTTTATGACAAATGACTATCCCCCCTTAACTTCCTTCCCATTTTATCCTATCCCACGCAGGACCTCACGTGAACACACATGCGCGGGCACACACAAACCTCCACAGAGCCAGTAGAAGTGAGGAGATGTGTGCACATGTAGAATGGAGGGTAGTGATTACCCATTGGCTACAGGACCTGGAGAGGTATTTATTATTGTCTTAAAATTCCCTGAGAATAGGTCAACAAGTGGGTCATTAGTTTTTAAAAAACAAGCCGAGGTTGTTTACTTTTGGACACTCTTTTCTCTCTTTAAAACCTGTATTATTTGGCAAAAAAAAAAAAAAAAATCGGAGAAAATACATTTCAGAAATGTGTTCCATGTAAACTTATCCATTATATTTATTTTTTAAAAGATTATATGCTTTAAAATAATCAGCTACATGTTGCACATATCTGTGTGGTAACTAAAAAGTAAAATCTCTTGGGTACCTATGGATGATATATAATTTCATGATTCTTATTTTCTGTATTCTATTTTTCTCTGGTTTCCAAATATTTTAATTTGATAATGCACCATTGGCCAGTGAACAAATGTCCTGTGGTTGTTTTTTGGTGTACACAGCTACAAAGATAATGAATGCATTCAGTGGTGAAGAAATACCATCATAGTTACTATATTTTCCTCATCATTAATTGGGCTTGTCAGTACCTTAAGTACTGCTGCTAAGTTTGCCACTTAGCCTTCCTTAATACTTGCAGAAATCCTGGAGATTTTGTAATTAAAATGTAAAGCAGGTTCTCTCACTTTTTGTAAATTAGAAAACAAATTATGGGGACAATGATTTAATAAGAAGTTACCACACTTTTATTGTATACCGGTTTTGAATATTTCACAGATTTAACTTAGTAATAAAAATAACATAGATACGCTTATACAGCACTCCCTGCGTGCCATGCATATTTCAAGCACTTCATATAAACCAATTAAATCTTCATAATAATCTATGAGGTAAATGTGCAATTATTTTTTTTTAATTTTTATTCATTTATGATAGTCACAGAGAGAGAGAGAGAGAGGTAGAGACACAGGCAGAGGGAGAAGCAGGCTCCATGCACCAGGAGCCCGACGTGGGATTCGATCCCGGGTTTCTAGGATCGCACCCTGGGCCAAAGGCAGGTGCTAAACCGCTGCGCCACCCAGGGATCCCAAATGTGCAATTATTATATATTTACAGATATGAAAACTAGGACACATAAACTAACCTGTACAAGGTCACCCAACTAATAAGTTACAAAATTGGGATTTGAATTTAAGCAGCCTGGCTTCAGAGACTAACCACTCTACCATATGACATATAATACTAAATACTATAATTTACACTATAAATTATGATGTACCAAAAGGTGGAATTTTATTGTATTTAAGTATTTAAGTATATCCCCTGAGAACTAAGAATACCAAACTTCTAACAAGCCCCAAGAGCCATCTCAACAAGCCTTCAGGACTGTACAAATGATACACTTTTTAAAGAACAATTATTAAAAAAATTAAGGTAAAAATTCTATCGTTAGTCACACTTGGGTCCTAAATCCTAGTATAGATTTCTTTGGTATGTGGGTTGAAATTTATGGCCTACTCTCAAAGCCTAAAGTTCCTTTACACTAGTCTAAATGCAAATCAGATGAACATCCACAAGCTAAAGGAGTGATGACAACCTTCAATTTCATCCCTGAGAAGGGGTGAAAGAGAAGGAAATATAAAAAGCAATCCCTGACATCAGGAAGCTGGCCTGGTCCTCACAACTAGGCTATGCCATTCTTCAATTGGATATAACCTATCTCATAGAATACCAACCTCAAACAAGGTTACTATGAGACTGTAATAAAATGAGACAAACCAAGGCCATCTAATTTTGTCTAAGCACAGACAAAAACAAAATCACTGTGTTATTCACAAAATGCTAAACACCACTGCCATTCTAGCTAAAATAAGTGGCTACAACCTCTTTACCAGTTATAGCTTTGTCTTTCTTCTAAACTTTCCTCCCTATAGATGAGATTTATTGAGCTATGAACCATTAAATTTTCCTACAATGTAAAGTAAACCCCAACTTCCACAGACCCTCCACCAAATCACAAAATCAAAGCCCAAATTCTGCAGTGTTTTCTAACAGTTAATGATAACATACAATGCCTCCCCAGGATGTGTGTTCTCCCTCATGGCAATGATGGAGACTATGGGTATGTTCAATTTGTTCAACTATGTTCAACTTGGGTATGTCCTTATTCAACTATGGGTATGTCCTTGATGGTCTTTGACTGGACACCACTGACATGGGGGATAAAGGAAAGGGGCTGGCCTGCCCTCACAGAAAGCTCAGAAGCAGTTTTACTGCTCTAGCTCAAGGAGGCGAAATAAAGGAACAGAAGGGGCTTCAAGATGCCTGGTCCTTCTCTGTAAAATAGAGGGAGAGATACACCCATGTTCCTAACTTTTTAATGCAGAGTAACATTTAACAATTAAAAGAGGCCCAATCAATATTTGCTGGAGCCAGGAATTTAACAGAGGTCAACATTGAGGGTGGTGAAGAGTGTGAAAATGTTTATAATTAACAAGCATACACTGGAAGTACAAGCATACACTGGAAGTACCTCCCAATTTAGGTTCCCCTATAATACTAAGTTGCTTCTATTTCCCTATACCCTGTCAACTATTGCAACCCCAGAGAAAAGCAGGTGAGCATTACCATTGTCTCTGCTAGAAAGATATATTAGAGGAGGGTCCTATCCAGACAGGAAAAGGAAAGAAAAAGCCCATATCTTCCTCCTCAGTTGATTGTAAAGATGAGGCAGAGGTAAGAAAATCAGGCAGTGTTATAAACTTACCTCTCTGAGCCAAAATCCGAAGGGAGCATGTTCAATAATGGAGGAATAAGTCACAAGCAGAAGAGCTTTTGTTCCACTTTCATCTTATAATTCTGTGGGATCACATCACAATCACCTGGGATGGAAGAGTGGATAGGCAGCAATAACGAGACACAGTTAGCACTTCCTAGCCTCTCTCAGATCTAACATGGCTTGGAAGGGATTTAAAAATTCCCTGTTTTCCCAGAGGGATAGATATGACCTTCATAGAGTCTGCCAAAATGGGAAGCCACCAAACCTCTGAGTTTCCGCATGTGAAGAAGGCAATGTCAGCTCTGAGACAAGTCAGCTCTCTAACCAATCACATTCTATTTCCCCAGTCAGTGGTCAACCCTCCCACCAATGTGATAAAACAATATAAGTCCCTGTAAACCTAGATGACATTGTGGAAGGTTAGGTAAGTCTGAAATATAGACTAACACACAGGAGCCTGTTATTTATATCAGTGTTTAAATTATGAAATAGCAGCAAATTTACTGGATTCAAACTGAGATTTTTGTTTCCCCAAAAACTTGAGGTGTGGAGATGGACTCAAAATTAGTTTAGTTATAAAACCTCAGATAGTTTCTTTGCACATTCAAATAGAGTGTTAGTAGATCTGCATGCATATTTAAACACATAGAAAAGTAATAGAAAATAAATCAAGACATTAACAATACTTATCTTTGGGGAGTGGGTATATGGATTTTGGTTTAATTAATATATTTTTTAGTATTTTCCAAATGTTTTCCAATGAACATAATGAGAAAAAAAGATCAGTTTCAAAACAGGAAACACTCTGAAATTTTTATTTATTTTGCAGTGAAAGAACATGAAAAAACTTCAAAATGGTAACATGATTACTTCCAATGAATGATTAAGTGTACTATAGGAAGAGAAATACACTCTTAATACAGTTTACATAATTACACAGAATAATATGTGGCAATCTCTTGAAAGTAATGTGATTAACCACTAATAAACAATAACCTCAATATATCTAAGTTATATTATTTATTATGGTCACATAAAATACAAGAGCCTATGGACCAGCTATTATTAACAATAAATGTGGTTTTGCCTGAAATTCTTAACTATATGCAGGTTTCTTAAACATTCAAGTTTTAAATCTACTGTATTTTTATTGCAAAATGAAGCAGGTACAACAGCATTAAACCCACTAGATTAAGGACTAAGAAAACAAATATAAAAACAAACAACAGCAACAGCAGAAAACCTTGGGTTGGTTCTCCAAGATTTTCTTTTCAAATAAATGTTGATCTCATTTAGCAGTTCCGATAATACTCACAGCCACAGATTAATAGCTACATGATAAAAAGACTTTAGAAGGATTTAAACTACAAACACTATACTAATATTTTAAATCATCTACCACAGTTTACATTTCTTGAAAGCATTCTACTACTAAAATGCAAGACCAAATGAATTAGTATTTAAATTTCTCCTATACTTCTGAGACCTATGTTTTAACTGGCACTGCAAGAAAAAATTCAGAACACAAGAATATAATTAACTTATATATTGAGTAAAGATCTAAGTAAATGTTAGGGCCAAGTATACTTTGCTGTTAGCGATCAATGTCTTCTACTATTGTCTCAAGATTTTTGCAACAGGCTTTAACCTCCTCAATTGCAGCCATCCAATTATCATAAATAATTTTGTCATAAATTGCATCATTAACTTCCCTAACTACCCCCTCCTGCTGAGACTCAAGGGCATCACCTGAGAAAAACAACACTGATCTTGGAATTATATAAGTACGTAAATTGTGACCAAGTAAAAAATCATCATTTCCATCTTTTCCATTTGAGCTGATTCCCTGAGGAGTAAAGAAATTGAAGAATGAATCCTTGGGAAAATCTTCAGTTACCGTTCGTATTGTTCCCCAAATCCGATGCTTCTGCTTCTTCCTGATGGTTTTCAAAGTGACATTCTTTCCTTCATTCCAATCTATCTCACAGCCTGTGCAATACTCAATTGCAGTTCCCCTATAGGGATGGGGATCATAATATGCCAGCCTTGACTTCAGCACATAAGTCTTTGTTAACAGCTCATTTTTGAAATATTCATTGGGCTTGAAGTGAAATTCTAGTGTGAAACTGAGAGGCTCACCAGGACCTGAAAGTTTCACTTTAATATCTGTCAGGAGCTTCAGAATAGGCTCATCATATTTCTTAATCAAAGGAGTGAGTGTGTCAACATTTTTTAAGACAGTCAGCCAAAAATCAGGAATTCCTTTAGGATCCTGTTCTTCTTTATTCTCTTTTCCAGTAGCCTCAATGTCATCATCATTATCATCCTCATCATCATCGTCATCATCTTCCTCAACAGCATAATCATAATAATCTCCCTCATAACCATCATCCTCATCCATATACTCATGAACCAGACCCTCCTCATTACCATACATCTCTTCCTCATCATACATCTCATCATCATAGTCCTCTGAGTCTGATTTATATTCACATTCCTCTTTTGTAGGTTCATAGATTGCATTTATAATCTGACGTCTTTTTTCCAATAAGGGTTGATACATTTCAGCAAACTTTCTTTCAATGCCATGAAATTCCCTCATAAATTTGGATTCTAGATTGGCCACTCTAGTTTGAAGCTTTTTGAGGGCTAACACACGGTACTTAACTTTCAAAGGTAGACTTTCAACAAAGTCTGTATCTAAAAGATAACCAATAAGTCCTTTTGGACGATCTGAATCCTCATCAATATCTTCATCTTTTACCCCACCTTCCCCGGACCCAGCAGCAGCATCTTCGCCTTTTCCCCCTTCTTTCCCAGGCCCAACGGCGGCTTCTTCACCGCGCTCCTTATCATCTCCAGGCCCAGCTGCGACATCTTCACTCCGCTCCAGCTGTTCCCCGGGTCCCTCCATAATTACCTTATTATCAGCCTCTTCTTGACTAAATTCTAACAGTTTCTTGTGGTCGGCTGACTCGGCCATTTTTCAAAGGCTTGTAACGCGTAAGGTGGCTACCGCCAAGATAAGGAGACCTGACCTCCGCAGGGAAAGACTCACCGGAATAGCAGAAGCGGTGGTGGCTGGGGCAGAGGTGGAGCGAGCAGTAGTGGCTGGCTGGGCTGCGGGAATAACGGTGGAGGCTGCTGCGGGGATGAATGCTGTGAGAAGTGGACGGAGGATGGGCTTGGGTTCAGAGAGTGGCGAGGCCAGTCTCGCAGGAGCGAGCCAGAGACGGCAGAGAGCTGCAGTTGGGCGGACCTCCTTCGCAAGCGGCAGCTGCTGCAAGAAAAACTGGTGCCGCAATACGATTACACAGAGGTCTTTTGACTAGATTTTCTTGGTGCAAATAGTTTGCTGCGTCACTCCCTCCCTCCCCTATGACTCTGCTCTAATCTCATTTGCTGAGCTGGGTGATTGACAAATCCTGAGCCAATAAATTATTAGATCTATCAAGTTTCCAACTCAGCTCACCTTCCCAGGTTTTCTAATATAGCTGATTCATCCACGTCTCACTTATCTTCTAACTCCCTCCCGAGTTTTCAGAAACCCAAATTTTGTTTATTCTCTCAAATTGTAACTGGTATTATAATTTCAAAAAAAGCTAAAAAAATAGTAAGTAAAATGTCAGACAAAGCTAAAGGACAAAGCATCCACCCATCCTAAATCTGTCCCTTTGATTTTAGCCCCAGGCTCTGGAAGGGGGAGATTTATAAAGAGAGGCTACAAGGGAAAACACTTTAAAAATTAGCAATCTTGGTCTTATGATGGTGTAAATGCCAGTGATTTAAATATTCTATATTTTGTAAACTCAACACCTAAGAAACAAAAAAAATCCAATCGTGAAATGGGCAGAAGACATGAACAGAAATTTCACCAAAGAAGACGTACACATGGCCAACAAGCACATGAGAAAATGCTCCACATCACTTGCCATCAGGGAAATACAAATCAAAACCACAATGAGATACTGCCTCACACCAGTGACAATGGTGAAAATTAACAAGACAGGAAACAACAAATGTTGGAGAAGATGTGGAGAAAACCCTCTTGCACTGTTGGTGGGAATGCAAAGTGGTACAGCCACTCTGGAAAACAAGTGTGGAGCTTCCTCAAAGAGTCAAAAATAGAGCTACCCTATGACCCAGCAATTGCACTACTAGGTATTTACCCCACAGATACAGATGTAGTGTAACGCCGGGACACCTGCACCCCAATGTTCATAGGAGCAATGTCCACAATAGTCAAACTGTGGAAGGAGCCTCGATGTCCTTTGACAGATGTATGGATAAAGAAGATATGGTATATATATATATATATATATATATATATATATATATACACACAATGGAATATTACTCAGCCATTAGAAACAACGAATACCCACCATTTGCTTCAACGTGGATGGAACTGGAAGGGTATTATGCTGAGTGAAGTAAGTCAATCGGAGAAGGACAATCATATGATTTCACTCATACGGAGAATATAAGAAATAGTGAAAGGAATTATAAGGGAAAGGAGGGGAACTGAGTGGGAAAAATTAGAGAGGGAGATAAACCATGAGAGACTCCTAACTCTGGGAAACAAAGGGTTGCAGAAGGGGAGGTGGGTGGGAGGATGGGGTAACTAGGTGATGGGCACTGAGGAGGGCACTTGATGGGATGAGCACTGGGTGTCATACCATATGTTGGCAAATCCAACTTGAATAAAAAAAAAAAAAACAAAAATAATAGAACTCCTGGGACACCTGGGTGGCTCGGTGGTTGAGCATCTGCCTTTGGCTCAGGGTGTGATCCCAGGATCCTGGGATCAGGCTCTGAAACAGGTTCCCTGTTTGGCAAGAAGTCTGCTTCTCCCTCTCCCTGCCAGTCCCCCTGCTTGTGCTCTCTCTGCCAAATAAATAACTAAAATTGTTTTGTTTTTAAAGACATGTACAATAATATTTATGTCAATATTATTTATTTTTAAAATAACTCCATGGGGTCATATTTTGTATATCATGTAACTCACCCTTTTCAAGTGAATAATTCAATGATATCTTAAATTTACCAAATTGTACAGCCACTGCCATGGATCAGTTTTAGAACATGTTCATCACTCCAATATTATATTTCATAAATATTTACTGTTAATCCCCACTATACTTTCTAATGTTCCACTCCCATCATAGGTAACTGTTAATTTACATTCTGTCTTTATAACTACCTTTTCTAAATATTTCATAGAAATTGAATCATATAATTTGTAGGCTTGTGTGTCTGGCTTATTTCACTGAGAATAAAGCTTTTGAGATTCATCTAAGCCATAGTATATATATCCACAGTTGGTTCTTTTTTATTGCTGAATAGTATTTAAGTGTATGGATTTAATATATCATGTTTATTTTTTCATTAGGTAATAGACATATAGACTGTTTTCAGCTTTGACCACTATGAATTACGGTACCATGAATATTTGTGTCTTTTTTTTAAAAAAAAAAAAGATTATTTATTTATTTATTCATGAGAGACAGAGAGAGAGGCAGAGACATAGGCAGAAGGGAGATTCAGGCTCTCCACTGGGAGCCCAAGGCAGGACTCGATCCCAGGACCCCAGGATCACACCCTGAACTGAAGGCAGACACCCAACCACTGAGCCACTCTGGCGCCCTGTGTGCAAATCTTTTTTATTTTGACTGTTCCAGTGGGTATAGAATGGTATCCTGTTACGGTTTAATTTGCATTTCTCTACTGATCTTTTATTTCATGTGCTTATCAGCTATCCATATATATTTTTTTGGCACAACATCTTCAAATTTTTTGCCCATTTTGTATTGGTTTGACCGTCTTTATATTATTGAGGTGAAAGACTTCTGTGCATATTCTGGATACAAGTCATTTATCAGATATATGTTTTGCAATATTTTCCACCAGTATATTGCATATCTTTTTACACCAACTAAGATTGCTTTTGAAGTACAAGGGATTTGAATTTTGATGAGATCCAATTTATCACTTTTTAATGGGCTGTGTTTTGATGTCATAACTAAAAACTCTCTGCCTAACTCAAGGTCTTAAATATTTTTTCCTAAGGGTTTTATAATTTTAGCTCTTTTATTTAGGCCTGTGACCCATTTTGAGTTATTTTTTTTTCATATAGTATAAATTAAATACCTGCGTTAGCTTCCTATATATGGATATCTATTTGTCTCAGCACCATTTGTTTAAAAAACTGTCCATTCCATATTTTATTGCCTTGGTATTTATCAAAAACCTGTTGACCTTTGTCATATAAATGAGCCAAAGATGGCCCCTGTATATCAGTCCCTTTGTTCTTTATTATTCATAGCAGGCTACGGCTCAAAGTCAGCACCAAACTCAAATTCCATACATCTGTTATATATATATATATATATATATATATATATATATATATATATATATATATATACACACATACATAATTTTGGGCATTTAGAGTTTGCCTGTTACCCTGTAAAACTGCTCCTAACTTCTGCTAGCCATAGATAAGATAAACCCTGTGACTATAAAAGATCCCAAACTACTGCTGATTTTTGGAGCTCTCTGGCCTAAAGAATGCCCACCTTGCTAGTGGAGGACATCACCTAGAATGTAAGCCCCCTCTCTGATTTACCTCTCCTAAAAATTTCCTTGCCCACTTCACCTTCTCCATTATGGCCCCATGATAAATCTGTGTAAGGTCTCCTGCTGTGAGGAATTTATCCTCTCATATATCCCTGGTCCAATAAAGCTTGCTGTACAATACTGCCATCTTGTCTCCTTGTCTTTTCTTTGATCAGTCCTGACCCTTAAACTTGCCACAACCATAGATATAAGGGTTCATTTCTAGATTTTCAATTCAATCTCATTAATCTATGTCTAGGTTTATGCCCATACCACACTGTCTTAATTATAGTTAAGTGTTTTTTATTGGGAAGTGCAAGTCCTCCATGGTTTTCTTTTTTTTTCCTAAAAAGTTTTGGCTTCTGAGTCTTTTGAATTTCTATCTATACTTTAGTATCAGCTTGTCTATTTTTTCCAAAAAAAAAAAAAGCAAAAACTAAAGCAGAACACCTGGAGTTCTAATAGAGATTGCCTTTAATTTATAGATTGATTTGAGAAGAATTGGTTTTTTAACAATATTGAATCTTTCAATCCATGTACAAGGAAATTCTATTTATTTAGATATGTTTTCTCTAATTACTCTCAGAATTGTTTTGTAATTTTCAGTGAACAAATCTTGTACCTCTTTCATTAAATTTACTCCTATATATTTTAAGTGATGTCATTATAAAACATACTGTTGTATTTTTATTGTGGTAAAATGTATATGACATAAATTTTAGCATTTTAACTATTTATAAGTATACAATTTTACTGCATTAAGCACATTCACAATATTGTGCAACCATCCCCAAAACTCATTTGCAGAACTTCAGCTTCCTAACTCAAACTCTGTACCCATTAAACAATAGTTCTCCATTCCTTACTCCCACCTATCCAAGCTCTGGTAACCTTGATTATACTTTGTATCTCCGTGCATTTGTCTACTTTAACTGTCTCATATAAGTAGAATTATAGAGTATTTGTCCTTTTGTATGTGGCTTATTTCAGTTAGCAGAGTTTTTTCAAAGTTCATACAGTTTTGACATGTATTAAAACTTCATTCCTTTTTATGGCTAAAATTTATAGATAATAAGATTATTTATCTATCTATCTGATATATATACTTGAATTGTTTCAAACTCTGACTATTGTGAATAACACTTCTAGGAAGTTTGGTGTGCAAGTATTTATTTCTCTGTTTTCAATTCTTTGTATATATTTCTATATACCTAGTAATGGAATTACTAGATCACATGGCAATCATACATACAGCTTTTTGAGGAAAGTCCAAATTCTTTTCCATGGTGGCTATACAATTTTAGACTCCCAACAGCAATGCAAAAAAGTTGTAATTTCTCCAAATTCTCACTAAAATTTTGTATGTGTATGTTTTCATAGACAGCCTAATGAGTATGAAGTCATATTTCACTCTGGTTTTATTTTTTTTTAATTTTTTAAATAATTATTTATTTATTATTTATTATTTTTAAAAAATTATTATTTATTTATTTGAGAGAGCAAGAGATACAGAGTGGTGGAGAGACAGAGAGGGAGAGACAAGTAGGACTCTGGGATCATAACCTGAGCTGAAGGCAGGCACTTAACCAACTGAGCCACCCAGGCACCCCTTGTTTTTAACTTTTATTTCCCTCAACAAATATATATGTTGAGCATTTTTAAAGTGTTTATTGTCCATTTGTATTTCTTATTTAGAGAAATTTTTATTTAAGCCCTTGGCCCACTTTTCAATTGGTTTGTTTGATTTTTTGGTATTGAGGTGAAGGAGTTCTTTAAATGTTCTAGATAATAATTCTTTAACAGATATGATTTCAAAATTATTTTCTCCTATTATACAGGTCATATTTTCACTGTCATGATAATGGTCCTTTGATGTACAAATGTGATTAATTTTGATGAAGTCGACATTATTTATATTACTTCTGTTGCCTACATTCTGGGGGTCATATTCAAGAAATCATTGCCTAATCAATGTCATGAAGTTTTCCACCTAAGTTTTCTTCTAGTCTAGTTCTTTGATCCATTTTAAGTTAATATTTGTATATGGTGTATGGTAAGGTACAACTTTATTTTTTTTGCATGCCACTTTTTACAGCAACATTTGTTGAATAAACAGTTTTTCCCCATTTAATGGTCTTAGCATCCTTGCTGAAAATCAATTGATAATATATGTGAAGGCATATTTCTAAGCTGTCTATTCTATTTATTGGTCTATATGTCTGTTTTTATGCCAGTTTTGAGTAGCTTTGTAGTAAGTTTTGAAATCAGAAAATGTGAGTCTCCCATCTTTCAATAGGAAAGTTCTTCACATTTCAATATTGTTTCATGTGTTCAGAATCACTTGAGATTCCAGAAAAAATGCAGGATGGGTTTTTCTGTTTCTCAAAAAATACTTTGAAATTTTGATAACAATTTCATTAAGTCTGTAGATCTCTTTGAGTAGTATTGATATTTAGAAAATGTGAAGTCTTCAGGTGAGGAGTTAAGATAGTGGAGTAGTAGGGGGACCCTATGCTTGCCTTGTCCCTCAAACACAGAGAGATTAATATCAAATCATTCTGAATACCTAAGATATTGATCAGAGGACTAAAACAACAAACTACACATCTGGTAGGAGAAAATAGTGACGTCATGGAGGGGAGGAGCTGCAGAGAGTTGCTTTGGGGGAGGAAAGAACTGCAGGTGCTGTGGAGGGGAAGGAGCCCTGATCATAGGGAAAGGAGAGGAGAGGAGAGGAGAGGAGAGGAGAGGAGAGGAGAGGAGAGGAGAGGAGAGGAGAGGAGAGGAGAGGAGAGACAAAGCAGCATGCAGGTGATTACATAAGACAAATTTCCCCCAAACCATTGACTGGTAAAAGGCGAGGGGCCAATTATGGCAAGATTTTACAAGCACCAGAGCTCAACATCTGAAGTTGTAGAGCCCATGACATCATCACCAGGTCATGCCTGGCAAGCTTAAGTGGTGCTCCTGAGGGAAGGAGGGAAGAGATTGGGGACCAGGCAGCATGGACTGAGAATCTCTTAGATCATACCAGAAGAAATAATTATCCTTCTTGGAGCATTTGGGAGAGGTGGCACTGCCTCTCAGGGGACCAAAGAGATGGTGAGTACCATTGAGTGAACCCCATTAATTATCATAGCAGCAGAGGCACCTGCTTAAGACAGCCTCCCTGGAAGCCAGCTTTTGGCTATGTTTTCCAATAAACTCTGAGCTCCTGCATGGTCATGTGACTGCTTTTCTGGGACAAACCAGCACCAGCCACATTGCAACAAGACCCTCCCCTAGAGAAACCCTTTGGGTCCACATCACTCAGGGTCCCTAAAGTTTGAAGTTTTTGACACCCAGCTAATGTGCCTGAGATAAACACAGGAATACTGACTGCCAGGTAGGCTGACAGTTCAGACAGACAGAGTGAAAGCAGGGTTCTGATGGAAGCCAGGGACACAAGACAGGAGATTGTTCGATCTTCTGTGAGGGTTTCCTGAGCAGTGGCAGGAGCAAACTGCCCTCTCAAGGGATGATAGAGAGTGGTAATGCCATTTCCCCACACCAACCTATCAGCACAGACTTCAGTGAGCAACACAGCATCCTTACTGGAGGTTGGAGCCTCTTACACCAAGTCCCGCTCCACTACATATGGCAGTGCATCTTTACTAGGGCAAGTCAGCCTGAGAACCAGCACAGCAGACCCCTCCCACTGAAGAGGAGCACAAAACCCCCACATGTGCCAAGTCTATTGATCATAGAGTGCTACAAAGCTTTAGCTTTAGTGGAAACATGATAAGGCTTATTTTAACAAGAAGACTAAGGACACCTGGGTGGCTCAGTGGTTGGGCGCCTGCCTTCCGCCCAGGGAATGATCCTTGAGTCTCGGGATCAAGTCCCATGTCAGGCTCCCCGCTGGGAGCCTGTGTCTCTCTCTGCCTGTTTCTCTGCCTCTGTGTGTGTGTGCCTTTCATGAATAAATAAATTAAATCTTTTTTAAAAAGATGAGGAGGCGGGGCAAGATGGAAGAAGAGTAGGGTCCGCAAGTCACCTGTTCCCACCAACTTACCTACATAACTTTCAAATCATCCTGAAAACCTATTAATTCGGCCAGAGATTTAAACAGAGAACACCTAGAATGCTACAGTGAGAAGAGTTCGTGCTTCTATCAAGGTAGAAGACGGAAAAAAATAAAGAAATAAAAAAGCATCTAAGGGGGAGGGGCCCTGTGAGGAGCCAGGCTAAGGCCGGATGGCGAGTGCCCCCAGGACAGGAAAGCCCACTCACTGAGAAGCAGGAGCTTTACCAATCTTCCTGGATGGAAAGGCACTTGCAGGGAACTCGGGCAGGATCCCAGGAGGGGCAGTGATGCCCTCAGGCTCCCAGGGGCACAAACAGAGGAACTGCGCCCCCGGGAGAGAGCACACCACACACTGTGGCTAGAGCGCCCTAAAGGGCGTGCTGGGCGGGGCCCTGGGAGCAGCTCAAGCAGCAGCTCAAGCGGTGGCTCTGCCTGGAGAGGGCTACATGGCCCCGGGAGCGCGGTTCCAGTGGCACAGGCCCGGGAGACCAGGGCACTGGGGGCACAGCCCAAGATCCAGCGCTCCTACCTGGACAGGTGGAGGACGGGAGGACACAGGGCAGCAAGGACGCTCCTGCCGCTGGGCAGCCCCGAGCTGTGCAAATCGGCACCCTCCACCACCAGAGCATCAAGGCCCCTGCGGACTAGGAGCTGCCGCGTTACTGTAGGAGCTGACTCCATAACTAGAGAGCTGGCCACTGCCACTGCTGTTATTCCTCCTGGTGTCACCTTGTACCTGGGATTGAGCAGGGGCCTCACAGGATGAACAGCTCCCACTGAGCCATGCACCTGGCAGGGGCCTGGGCAGTTCCCCCACGTGCACACAACTGAGAATCAGCACAGCAGGACCCTCTCCCCAGAAAACCAGCAGGAAGGACAAGAGAAAAGCAAGTTATTGACCAAGCAGCACTGGAAAATTCCAGGGGAAGTCGAGGGATTTTATATATATATATATATATATATATATATATATATTTGGATTTACAATATATATTATCAGAGGATACTCCCGCTTGTTTTTTGTATTCTGTTTGTACCCCCCCCCCTTTTTTTCTTTCTCACTCTGTCTCCTTTTTCCAGTAAAACTTCTTTCTGGAAAATCTGCACTGAGCAAAATGACTAGAAGGAAAAACTCACCACAAAAGAAAGAATCAGAAACAGTCCTCTCTCCCACAGAGTTACAAAATTTGGACTATAATTCAATGTCACCAAGCCAATTCAGAATCACAATAATAAAGCTAATGGTGCCTCTGGAAAAAAGCACAAAAGATTCAAGAGACTTCATGACTGCAGAATTTATATCTAATCAGACCGAATTAAAAATCAATCAAATGAGATGAAATCCAAACTGGAGGTCCTAACAACAAGAGTTAACAAGGCAGAAGAACGAGTGAGTGACACAGAAGACAAGTTGATGGCAAGGAAGGAAGCTGAGGGAAAAAAGATAAAAACAATTAAAAGATCATGAGGGAAGGTTAAGGTAAATAAATAACAACCTCAGAAGGAAAAATGTATGTTTAATTGGGGTTCCAGAGGGGGCCAAAAGAGACACAGGACCAGAAAGTATATTTGAATAAAAAATCGCTGAGAACTTCCCTAACATGGAAAAGGAAACAAGCATTCAGATCCAGGAGATATATTTCCCCTAAAATCAATAAAAACCATTGAACACCTTGACATATAATAGTGAAACTTGCAAATTCCAAAGATAAAGAGAAGATCCTTAAAGCAGCAAAAGACAAAAGATCCCTAAACTTTATGGGGAGAAGTATTAGGTTAACAGCAGACCTCTCCACAGAGACCTGGCAGGCCAGAAAGGGCTGGCAGGATATATTCACAGTCCTAAATGAGAAAAACCTGCAGCCAAGAACACCTGACCAAGCAAGGTACTCATTCAGAATAGGAGAGAGAAAGAGCTTCCAAGATAGGCAGAAACTGAAAGAATATGGGACCACCTAACCTACTCTGCAAGAAATATTAAGGGGAACTCTGTAAAAGAAAGAGGAAGTCCAAGGAAACAATCCAGAAAAACAGGGACAGAATAGGTATTATGGTGACACTAAATTGATATCTTTCAATAGTAACTCTGAATGTGAATGAGCTTAATGACCCCATCAAGAGACCCAGGGTTTCAGACTAGATAAAAAAGCAAGACCCATCTATTTGCTGTCTACAAGAGACTCATTTTAGACAGAAGGACACCTACAGCCTGAAAATGAAAGGTTGGAGAACCATTTACCATTCAAATGGTCCTCAAAAGAAAGCAGGGGTAGCCATCCTTATATCAGATAAACTAAAATTTACCCCAAAGACAATAGTGAGATATGAAGAGAGACACTATATCATACTTGAAGGACCTATCCAACAAGAGGAATTAAAAATCATCAATATATATGCCCCAAATGTGGGAGCTGCCAAATATATCAATCAATTAATAACCAAAGTGAAGAAATACTTAGATAATAATACACTTATACTTGGTGACTTCAATCTAGCTCTTTCTACCCTCGATAGGTCTTCTAAGCACAACATCTCCAAAGAAACAAGAGCTTTAAATGATACACTGGACCAGATGGATTTCACAGATACCTACAGAACTTTACGTCCAAATGCAACTGAATACACATTCTTCTCAAGTGCACATGGAACTTTCTCCAGAATAAACATACTGCACCACAATTCAGGTCTGAACCAATACCAAAATATTGGGATCATCACCTGCATATTCTCAGACCATAATGACTTGAAATTTGAACTAAATCACAACAAGAAGTTTGGAACAACTTCAAACACGTGGAGGTTAAGGACCAACCAGCCAAAAGATGAAAGGGTCAACCAGGAAATTAAGGAAGAATTAAAAAGATTAATGGAAACTAAAGAGAATGAAGATACAACTGTTCAAAATCTTTGGGATACAGCAAAAGCAGTCCTAAGGGGGAAATACATCACAATACAAGCATCCATTCAAAAACTGGAAAGAACTCAAATACAAAAGCTAACCTTACACCTAAAGGAGATAGAGAAAAAAACAGCAAATAGATTGTACACCCAGCAGTAGAAGAGAGTTAATAAAGATTCGAGTAGAACTCAAAGAAATCGAGACCAGAAGAACTGTGGAACAGATCAACAAAACCAGGAGTTCGTTCTTTTTTTTTTTTTTCTTTTTTTTAAATTAATTTTTATTGGTGTTCAATTTACCAGCATACAGAAAAACACCCAGTGCTCATCCCGTCAAGTGTCCACCTCAGTGCCCGTCACCCATTCCCCTCCAACATCCGCCCTCCTCCCCTTCCACCACCCCTAGTTTGTTTCCCCGAGTTAGGAGTCCTTATGTTCTGTCTCCCTTCCTGATATTTCCCAACATTTCTTTTCCCTTCCTTTATATTCCCTTTCACTATTATTCATATTCCCCAAATGCATGAGAACATACACTGTTTGTCCTTCTCCGATTGACTTATATCACTCAGCATAATACCCTCCAGTTCCATCCACGTTGAAGCAAATGGTGGGTATTTGTCGTTTCTAATTGCTGAGTAATATTCCATTGTATACATAAACCACATCTTCTTTATCCATTCATCTTTCGATGGACACCGAGGCTCCTTCCACAGTTTGGCTATTGTGGCCATTGCTGCTAGAAACATCGCGGTGCAGGTGTCCCGGCGTTTCATTGCATCTGAATCTTTGGGGTAAATCCCCAACAGTGCAATTGCTGGGTCGTAGGGCAGGTCTATTTTTAACTCTTTGAGGAACCTCCACACAGTTTTCCAGAGTGGCTGCACCAGTTCACATTCCCACCAACAGTGTAAGAGGGTTCCCTTTTCTCCGCATCCTCTCCAACATTTGTTGTTTCCTGCCTTGTTAATTTTCCCCATTCTCACTGGTGTGAGGTGGTATCTCATTGTGGTTTTGATTTGTATTTCCCTGATGGCAAGTGATGCAGAGCATTTTCTCATGTGCATGTTGGCCATGGCCATGTCTTCCTCTGTGAGATTTCTCTTCATGTCTTTTGCCCATTTCATGATTGGATTGTTTGTTTCTTTGGTGTTGAGTTTAATAAGTTCTTTATAGATTTTGGAAACTAGCCCTTTATCTGATATGTCATTTGCAAATATCTTCTCCCATTCTGTAGGTTGTCTTTTAGTTTTGTTGACTGTATCCTTTGCTGTGCAAAAGCTTCTTATCTTGATGAAGTCCCAATAGTTCATTTTTGCTTTTGTTTCTTTTGCCTTTGTGGATGTATCTTGCAAGAAGTTACTGTGGCCGAGTTCAAAAGGGGTGTTGCCTGTGTTATCCTTTAGGTTTTTGATGGAATCTTGTCTCACATTTAGATCTTTCATCCATTTTGAGTTTATCTTTGTGTATGGTGAAAGAGAGTGGTCCAGTTTCATTCTTCTGCATGTGGATGTCCAATTTTCCCAGCACAATTTATTGAAGAGACTGTCTTTCTTACAATGGATAGTCTTTCCTCCTTTATTGAATATTAGATGACCATACATTTCAGGGTCCACTTCTGGGTTCTCTATTCTGTTCCATTGATCTATGTGTCTGTTTTTGTGCCAGTACCACACTGTCTTGATGACCACAGCTTTGTAGTACAACCTGAAATCTGGCATTGTGATGCCCCCAGCTATGGTTTTCTTTTTTAAAATTCCCCTGGCTATTCGGGATCTTTTCTGATTCCACACAAATCTTAAAATAATTTGTTCTAACTCTCTGAAGAAAGTCCATGGTATTTTGATAGGGATTGCATTAAACGTGTAAATTGCCCTGGGTAACATGGACATTTTTACAATATTAATTCTGCCAATCCATGAGCATGGGATATTTTTCCATCTCTTTGTGTCTTCCTCAATTTCTTTCAGAAGTGTTCTATAGTTATTAGGGTATAGATCTTTTACCTCTTTGGTTAGCTTTATTCCTAGGTATCTTATGCTATTGGGTGCAATTGTAAATGGGATTGACTCCTTAATTTCACTTTCTTCACTCTCATTGTTAGTGTATAGAAATGCCATTGATTTCTGGGCATTGATTTTGTATCCTGCCACGCTACCAAATTGCTGTATGAGTTCTAGCAATCTTGGGGTGGAGGCTTTTGGGTTTTCTATGTAGAGTATCAAGTCATCGGTGAAGAGGGAGAGTTTGACTTCTTCTTTGCCAATTTGAATGCCTTTAATGTCTTTTTGTTGTCTGATTGCTGAGGCGAGGACTTCCAGAACTATGTTGAACAGCAGTGGTGAGAGTGGACATCCCTGTCTTGTTCCTGATCTTAGGGGAAAGGCTCCCAGTGCTTCCCCATTGAGAATGATATTTGCTGTGGGCTTCTCGTAAATGGCTTTTAAGATGTCGAGGAAAGTTCCCTCTATCCAAACACTCTGAAGGGTTTTGATCAGGAATGGATGCTGTATTTTGTCAAATGCTTTCTCTGCATCTAATGAGAGTATCATATGATTCTTGGTTTTTCTCTTGCTGATATGATGAATCACATTGATGGTTTTACGAGTGTTGAACCAGCCTTGTGTCCCAGGGATAAATCCTACTTGGTCATGGTGAATAATTTTCTTAATGTGTTGTTGGATCCTATTGGCTAGTATCTTGTTGAGAATTTTTGCATCCATGTTCATCAAGGATATTGGTCTGTAATTTCCTTTTTGGTGGGGTCTTTGTCTGGTTTCAGAATTAAGGTGAGGCTGGCCTCATAGAACGAATTTGGAAGTACTCCATCTCTTTCTATCTTTCCAAACAGCTTTAGTAGAATAGGTATGATTTCTTCTTGAAACGTTTGATAGAATTCCCCTGGGAAGCCATCTGGCCCTGGACTCTTGTGTCTTGGGAGGTTTTTGATGACTGCTTCAATTTCCTCCCTGGTTATTGGCCTGTTCAGGTTTTCTATTTCTTCCTGCTCCAGTTTTGGTAGTTTGTGGCTTTCCAGGAATGCGTCCATTTCTTCTAGATTTCCGAATTTATTGGCGTACAGCTGTTCATAATATGTTTTTAAAATCGTTTGTATTTCCTTGGTGTTGGTAGTGATCTCTCCTTTCTCATTCATGATTTTATTAATTTGAGTCTTCTCTCTCTTCTTTTTGATAAGGTTGGCTAATGGTTTACCTATCTTATTAATTCTTTCAAAGAACCAACTCCTGGTTCTGTTGATCTGTTCCACAGTTCTTTTGGTCTCGATTTCATTGAGTTCTGCTCGAATTTTAATTAACTGTCTTCTTCTGCTGGGGGTGGGGTCTATTTGTTGCTTTTTCTCTAGTTCCTTTATGTGTAAGGTGAGCTTTTGAATTTGAGTTCTTTCCAGTTTTTGAATGGATGCTTGTATTGCGATGTATTTCCCCCTCAGGACTGCTTTTGCTGTATCCCAAAGATTTTGAACGGTTGTATCTTCATTCTCATTAGTTTCCATGAATCTTTTTAATTCTTCCTTAATTTCCTGGTTGACCTTTTCATCTTTTAGCAGGATGGTCCTTAACCTCCACGTGTTTGTGGTCCTTCCAAACTTCTTGTTGTGATTAAGTTCTAATTTCAAGGCATTATTGTCTGAGAATATACAGGGGACTATCCTGATCTTTTGGTATCGGTTCAGACCCGATTTGTGACCCAGTATGTGGTCTATTCTGGAGAAAGTTCCATGTGCACTTGAGAAGAATGTGTATTCAGTTGAGTTTGGATGTAAAGTTCTGTAGGTATCTGTGAAATCCATCTGGTCCAGTGTATCATTTAAAGCTCTTGTTTCTTTGGATATGTTGTGCTTAGAAGACCTATCTAGTATAGAGAGAGCTAGATTGAAGTCACCAAGTATAAGTGTATTATTATCAAAGTATTTCTTCAGTTTGGTTATTAATTGGTTTAAATAGTTGGCAGATCCCACATTCGGGGCATATATGTTGAGGATTGTTAAGTCCTCTTGTTGGATAGATCCTTTTAGTATGAGATAGTGTCCCTCTTCATCTCTCACTATAGTCTTTGGGGTAAATTTTAATTTATCTGATATAAGGATGGCAACCCCTGCTTTCTTTTGAGGACCATTTGAATGGTAAATGGTTCTCCAACCTTTTATTTTCAGGTTGTAGGTGTCCTTCCGTCTAAAATGAGTCTCTTGTAGACAGAAAATAGATGGGTCCTGCTTTTTTATCCAGTCTGAAACCCTGCGCCTTTTGATGGGGTCATTAAGCTCGTTCACGTTCAGAGTTACTATTGATAGATATTAGTTTAGTGTCATCATATCTATTCAGTCCTTGTTTTTGTGAATTGTTCCACTGAACTTCTTCTTAAAGGGGAATTTTAAGAGTCCCCCTTAAAATTTCTTGCAGAGCTGGTTTGGAGGTTACATATTCTTTCAGTTCCTGCCTGTCTTGGAAGCTCTTTATCTCTCCTTCCATTTTGAATGAGAGTCTTGCTGGATAGAGTATTCTTGGTTGCATGTTCTTCTCATTTAGGACCCTGAATATATCCTGCCAGCCCTTTCTGGCCTGCGAGGTCTCTGTGGAGAGGTCAGCTGTTACCCTAATATTCCTCCCCATAAAAGTCAGGGACTTTTTTTCTCTTGCTACTTTAAGGATCTTCTCCTTATCTTTGGAATTTGCAAGCTTCACTATTAAATGTCGAGGTGTTGATCGGGTTTTGTTGATTTTAGGCGGGGGGGATCTCTCTATTTCCTGGATCTGAATGCCTGTTTCCCTTCCCAGATTCGGAAAGTTTTCAGCTAGGATTTGTTCAAATACATATACTGGCCCTCTGGCCCTTTCGACGCCCTCGGGAACCCCAATTAAACGTAGGTTTTTCTTCCTCAGGCTGTCATTTATTTCCCTTAATCTATCCTCATGGTCTTTTAATTGCCTGTCTCTTTTTTCCTCAGTTTCCCTCTTTGCCATCAACTTGTCTTCTATGTCACTCACTCGTTCTTCCACCTCGTTAAGCCTCGTCGTTAGGACTTCTAGCTTGGATTGCATCTCATTCAATTGATTTTTAATTTCTGCCTGATTGGATCTAAATTCTGCAGTCATGAAGTCTCTTGAGTCCTTTATGGTTTTTTCTAGAGCCACCAGTAGCTGTATAATAGTGCTTCTGAATTGGCTTTCTGACATTGAATTGTAATCCAGATTTTGTAACTCTGTGGGAGAGAGGGCTGTTCCTGATTCTTTTTTTGAGGTGAGGTTTTCCTTCTAGTCATTTTGCTCAGTGCAGAGTGGCCAAAAACAAGTTGTATTGGGAAAAGGAGAAAAAGAGAGAGAAGGAAAGAAAAGAGAAAAAGAAAAAAGAGAAAGAAGAAAAAAAGAGGGGGGAAAAGAGAAGAAAAAGAGAAAGAAAAAGAAAGAAAGGAGAAAAAAAAGGGTGGGGTGGGGTGGGGGAAGCAATCCGAAATCAAGAAGAAAGAACGAAAAAAAAGCACAGAACAAAACAAAAACAAAAACAAAACAAAAGAAAACAAAAAAAAAACACGGGGGAGTATCTTCCGATTCTGTATACTTTAAGTCCCTTGACTTCCCCTGGAACTGGTCCGTGTCGCTGGTCTTCTGGGGGAGGGGCCTGCTGTGCTGATTCTCAGGTGTTAGCACTTGGGGGAGCTGCTCTGCCCCTGCCTGGTGCAGGGCTCAGTGGGGGTTGTTTACCCCGTGAGGCCCCGGGAGGAAGCCACAGTGGCGAGGGCAGCTCTGGGACCCTGGAGTCAGCTCCCGCAGTAGCTCCAGGGCTCTCCGTCTGCAGGGCCTGGGGGCTCCCGGGCGGGCCGCTGATCTGCTCAGTTCCAGGCAGGAGCGTCCTTGCTGTCTTGGGCCCTCCCGGCCTCTGCCTGTCCCGGGGGAGGCCGGATCCTGGGATGTGTCCCGGCGCCCTGTGCTCCGGGGCCTGCGCTGTTGGATTCGCGCTCCCGCCCCGCAGCCCCCTCCGGAGCCGCCGCCCGAGCCCCTCCGAGCTGCTCCGGGTCCCACCGAGCGCTGCAGCCCTTAGGGAGCTCGGCGCACTCTCCCGGGGCGCAGTTCCTCTGTTACTGTCCCAGGGAGCCCAAGGGCATCCCCGCCTTTCTGGGGATCCTGCTCCAATTCCCCGGGAGGCCTTTCCGCCCGGGAAGGTTGGTGCAGCTCCTGCTCCTCCGGGACGGGGCTCTCCTGTCCTGGGGACACTCGCCCCGGCCTCAGCCCGGCTCCTCGCGGGGCCCCTCCCCCTTGGAGGCCTTTTGTTTCTTTATTTCTTTTGACCCGTCTTCCTACCTTGATAGAAGCGCGAACTCTTCTCACTGTAGCGTTCCAGCTGGTCTCTCTTTTAATCTCAGGCCGAATTCGTAGATTTTCAGGATGATTTGAATGTTTTCTAGGTAATTTGTTGAGGACAGGTGACTTGGAGACCCGACTCTTCCGCCATCTTGCCCTTCCCCCCCAGGAGTTCGTTCTTTGAAAGAATTAAGAAGATAGATAAACCTTTAGCCAGTCTTATTAAAAAGAAGAGAGAGAACACTCAAATTAATAAAATCATGAATGAGAAAGGAGCGATCACTACCAACACCAAGGAAATACAAACAATTTAACAACATATTATGAACAGCTCTACGCCAATAAATTAGGCAATCTAGAAGATATGGACACATTTCTGGAAAACCACAAACTACCAAAACGGGAACTGGAAGAAATAGAAAACCTTAACAAGCCAATAACCAGGGAGGAAATTGAAACAGTCATCAAAAACCTCCCAAGACACAAAAGTCCAGGGCCAGATGGCTTCCCTGGGGAATTCTATCAAACGTTTAAAGAAGAAACCATACCTATTTTAATAAAGCTATTTGGAAAGACAGAAAGAGATGGAATACTTCTAAACTCGTTCTATGAGGCCAGCATCACCTTAATTCCAAAAGCAGACAAAGACCCCACCAAAATGGAGAATTATAGACCAATATCCTTCATGAACACAGATGCAAAAATTCTCAACAAGATACTAGGCAATGGGTTCCAATAGTACGTTAAGAAGATTATTCACCGTTACCAAGTAGGATTTATCCCCGGGATGCAAGGCTAGTTCAACACTCATAAAGCAATCAATGTGAAAGATCAGATCAGCAAGAGAAAAAACAAGAACCATATGATCCTCTCAATAGATGCAGAGAAAGCATTTGACAGAATACAGCATCCATTCCTGATCAAAACTCTTCAGAGTGTAGGGATAGAGGGAACATTCCTCAATATCTTAAAAGCCATCTACTAAAAGCCCACAGCAAATATCATTCTCAATGGGGAGGCACTGGAAGCCTTTCCCCTAAGATCAGGAACAAGACAGGGATGTCCACTCTCACCACTACTATTCAACATAGTACTGGAAGTCCTAGCCTCAGCAATCAGACAACAAAAAGAAATAAAAGGCATTCAAATTGGCAAAGAAGTCAACTCTGCCTCTTTGCCGATGACATGATACTCGACGTATGAAACCCAAAATCTTCCACCCCAAGATTGCTAGGATTCATGTAGCAATTTGGTAGCGTGGCAGGATACAAAATAAATGCCCAGAAATCAATGGCATTTCTATACACTAACAATGAGACTGAAGAAAGAGAAATTAAGGAGTCAATCCCATTGACAATTGCACCCAAAAGCATAAGATACCTAGGAATAAACCTAACCAAAAAGGTCAAGGATCTATACCCTAAACACTAAAGAACACTTCTGAAAGAAATTGAGGAAGACACAAAGAGATGGAAAAATATTCCATGCTCATGGATTGGCAGAATTAATATTGTGAAAATGTCCATGTTACCCAGGGCAATTTACACATTTAATGCAATCCCTATCAAAATACCATGGACTTTCTTCAGAGAGTTGGAACAAATTATTTTAAGATTTGTGTGGAATCAGAAAAGATCCTGAAGAGCCAGGGGAATTTTAAAAAAGAAAACCATAGCTGGGGGCATCACAATGCCAGATTTCAGGTTGTACTACAAAGCTGTGGTCATCAAGACAGTGTGGTACTGGCACAAAAACAGACACATAGATCAATGGAACAGAATAGAAAACCCAGAAGTCGACCCTGAACTTTATGGTCAACTAATATTCGATAAAGGAGGAAAGACTATCCATTGGAAGAAAGACAGTCTCTTCAATAAATGGTGCTGGGAAAATTGGACATCCACATGCAGAAGAATGAAACTAGACCACTCTCTTTCACCATACACAAAGATAAACTCAAAATGGATGAAAGATCTAAATGTGAGACAAGATTCCATCAAAAACCTAAAGGATAACACAGGCAACACCCCTTTTGAACTCGGCCACAGTAACTTCTTGCAAGATACATCCACGTAGGCAAAAGAAACAAAAGCAAAAACGAACTATTGGGACTTCATCAAGATAAGAAGCTTTTGCACAGCAAAGGATACAGTCAACAAAACTAAAAGACAACCTACAGAATGGGAGAAGATATTTGCAAATGACGTATGAGATAAAGGGCTAGTTTCCAAGATCTATAAAGAACTTATGAAACTCAACAGCAAAGAAACAAACAATCCAATCATGAAATGGGCAAAAGACATGAACAGAAATCTCACAGAGGAAGACATAGACATGGCCAACATGCACATGAGAAAATGCTCTGCATCACTTGCCATCAGGGAAATACAAATCCAAACCACAATGAGATACCACCTCACACCAGTGAGAATGGGGAAAATTAACAAGGCAGGAAACCACAAATGTTGGAGAGGATGCGGAGAAAAGGGAACCCTCTTACTTACACTGTTGGTGGGAATGTGAACTGGTGCAGCCACTCTGGAAAACTGTGTGGAGGTTCCTCAAAGAGTTAAAAATAGACCTGCCCTACCACCCAGCAATTGCACTGTTGGGGATTTACCCCAAAGATTCAGATGCAATGAAACGCCGGGACACCTGCACCCCGATGTTTCTAGCAGCAATGTCCACAATAGCCAAACTGTGGAAGGAGCCTCGGTGTCCATTAAAAGATGAATGGATAAAGAAGATGTGGTTTATGTATACAATGTAATATTACTCAGCCATTAGAACTTACAAATACCCACAATTTGCTTCAACGTGGATGGAACTAGAGGGTATTATGCTGAGTGAAATAAGTCAATCGGAGAAGGACAAATGCCATAAGATTTCACTCATGTGGAATTTAAGAAACAAAACAGATGAGCATAGGCGATGGGAGAGAAAAAAGAGGGGGAGGCAAACTGTAAGAGACTCTTAAGTATAGTGAACATGGGGTTGATGGAGGAAGGTGGATGGGAGGTGATAAATGGGTACCGGATGTTATATGTAATTGATGAATCACTAAATTTTACTCCTGAAACCAATATTACACTATATGTTAACTAACTAGAATGTCAATTAAAGCTTGAAATAAAAAAGAAATAAAAAATTAAAAACTGAGGGAAAAAAGAAGAGAATTGATTAAAAGCAGGAATACTACGGTATTTTCTCAAATCCTAACATTAGCAGAATCAGGTTGAATATTCAGTCATTAACTATGAAGTTAGCTGCAGCGTTTTTTTACAAATTGTTTTTCACAGAAAAATTATTCATTTCTATTCCTCATTTAGTGATATTTTTATCATAAACTGGTTTAATTCACTCAATCGCTTTTCTACATCTTTTAAGAGAGGCATATGATCTTTCTCTTTCACAACATTAATGTGGCAAATTATATTAATTGATTTTCAAGTATTAAATTATATTCACACTTCTGGGGAATAAAACCTTATACCTGATATATATTCCATGATATATATCATATACTCTATTAGCAAAGCATTGCATTATATTGATGATTGATGATTCAGAGAGATGTTGGTCAGATATGTTCTTTTACATACTTTCCTGATTTTGGTATTTGTGTTATGCTTGCCTAATAAAAGGAAAGGACACTTTTTTTTTCTTTCCTGAAAATATCGTATAACCTCAGTGGCTTTACTTTGACAAATGTTTAGAATAAATCATTTTATTTAGATGAACATACTTAATTTAAAAGACTATATATAGGGATGCCTTGGTGGCTCAGTGGTTGAGTGTCTGCCTTTGGCTCAGGGTGTGATCCCGGGATCCTGGGATGAAGTCCCATATCAGGTTCCCTGTGTGGAGCCAGCTTCTCCCTGTGCCTATGTCTCTGCTTCTCTGTGTATCTCTCATGAATAAATAAATAAAATAAATAATAAATAATTTAAAATAACACTATATATAATAATAATTTAAAATTTTTAAGTAAAATTTTAAAAACACTATATATAAAAAACACATTCATCGATTTCATGATTTCTGTTTACTTTTATTTTAAATTTAAAAGTTATATATTTTAATACATATAATCATTTTGAAAGAGGATAAAATCAAGGGTCATAATTTCCACTTTGCATTTACTAAGAAAGTTTCTCTTTTTTTTGAATATTTTTTATTGGAGTTCTATTTGCCAACAGACAGTATGACAGTGAGTGCTAATCCTGTCAAGTGCCGCACTAAGTTCCTATCACCCAGTAACCCATTCCTCTGCCTAACTCCCCTTCCACCACTTGTTTATTTCCCAAAATTAGGAGTCTCTCATGGTTTATCTCCCTCTCTAATTTGTCCCATTCATTTTCCCTCCTTTCCCCTATAATCTTTTTCACTATTTTCAATAATCCCATATGAGTGAAACCATATAATGATTGTCCTTGTCTGATTGACTTATTTCTCACAGCATAATACCCTCCAGTTCCATCCATGTCAAAGCAAATGGAGGGTATTTGTCATTTCTAATGGCTGAGTAATATTCCATTGTATACATATACCCCTTCTTCTTGATCCATTCATCTTTTGATGGACACCGAGGCTGCTTCCACAGTTTGGCGATTGTGGACATTGCTGCTATAAACATCGGGGTGCAGGTGTCCTGGCGTTTCAATGCATCTGTATCTTTGGGGTAAATCCCCGGCAGTGCAATTGCTGGGTCATAGGGCAGATATATTTTTAACTCTTTGAAACCTCCACACAGTTTTCCAGAGTGGCTGCACCAGTTCACATTCCCACCAACAGTGCAAGAGGGTGCCCCTTGCTCCACAACCTCTCCAACATTTGTTGTTTCCTGTCTTGTTAATTTTCGCCATTCTCACTGGTGTGAGGTGGTATCACACTGTGGTTTTGATTTGTATTTCCCTGATTGCAAGTGATGCAGAGCATTTTCTCATGTGCTTGTTGGCCATGTGTATGTCATCTTGGGTGAAATTTCTGTTCCTGTCTTTTGTCCATTTCATAATTGGATTGTTTGTTTCTTTGCTGTTGAGTTTAATAAGTTCTTTATAGATCTTGGATACTAGTTCTTCACCTGATAGGTCATTTGCAAATATCCTTTCCCATTCTGTAGGTTGTCTTTTAGTTTTGTGGACTGTTTCTTTTGCTGTGCAGAAACTTTTTCTCTTGATGAAGTCCCAATAATTCATTTTTACTTTTGTTTCTCTTTATCGAGGACACTATCCTTTTTCCAGTGGATAGTCTTTCCTGCTTTGTCGAATATTAGTTGACCATAGAGTTGAGGGCCCATTTCTGGGTTCTTGATTCTGTTCCACTGATCTAGGTGTCCGTTTTTGTGCCTGTACCACGCTGTCTTGATGATCACAGCTTTGTAGTACAACCTGAAATCCGGCATTGTGATGCCCCAGCTCTAGATTTCTTTTCAATATTCCCCTGGCTATTCAGGGTCTTTTCTGATTCCACACAAATCTTAAGATGATTTGTTCCAACTCTCTGAAAAAGTCCATGGTATTTTGATGGGGATAGCAATGAATGTGCAAATTGCTTTGGGTAGCATAGATATCTTCACAATATTAATTCTTCCATCCATGAGCATAGAATATTTTTCCATCTCCTTGTGTCTTCCTCAATGTCTTTCAGAAGTGTTCTGTAGTTTTTAGAGTATAGATCCTTTACCTCTTTGGTTAGGTTTATTCCTAGGTATCTTATGCGTTTCAGTGCAATTGTAAATGGGATTGGCTGTTTAATTTCTCTTTCTTCAGTCTCATTGTTAGTGTATAGGAATGAGACTGATTTCTGGGCATTGATTCTGTATCCTGCCCCACTGCCAAATTGCTATATGAGTTCTAGCAATCTTGGGGTGGAGGCTTTTGGGTTTTCTATGTACAGTATCATGTCATCTGCAAAGAGGGAGTTTGACTTATTCTTTGCCAATTTGAATGCCTTTTATTTCTTTTTGTTGCCTGATTGCTGAGGCTAGGACTAATAGTCCTACGTTGAATAGCAGTGGTGAGAGTTGACATCCCTGTCTTGTTCCTGGTCTTAGGGGAAAGGCTCTCAGTTTTTCACCAATAAGAATGATATTTGCTGTGGGTTTATCATAGATGGCTTTTAAGATGCTGAGGAATGTTCTGTCTATCTCTGCACTCTGAAGAGTTTTGATCAGGAATGGATGCTGTATTTTGTCAAATGCTTTCTCTTCATCTCTTGAGAGAATCATGTGGTTCTTGTTTTTTTCTGTTGCTGATATGATCTATCAAGTTGTTTGTTTTATGAGTGTTGAACCAACCTTGCATCCTGGGGATGAATCCCACTTGGTCATGGTGAATAATCTTCTTAATGTAATGTTAAGTACATTAGTATCTTGTTGAGAATTTTTGCATCTGTGTTCATCAGGGATATTGGTCTATAATTCTCCTTTTTGGTGGAGTCTTTGTCTGGTTTTGGAATTAAGGTGATGCTGGCCTCATAGAACAAGTTTGGAAGTATTCCATCTCTTTCTATCTTTCCAAACAGCTTTAGTAGAATAGGTATGGTTTCTTCTTTAAACGTTTGATAGAATTTCCCTGGGAAGCCATCTGGTCCTGGACTTTTGTGTTTTAGGAGGTTTTAATGTCTGCTTCAACTTCCTCCCTGGTTATTGGCCTGTTCGGGTTTTCTATTTCATCCTGTTCCAGAGTGGTAGCTTGTGGTTTTCCAGAAATGTGTCCATTTCTTCTAGATTGCCTTATTTATTGCTGTATAGCTCCTCATGTTTTTAAAATCATTTGTATTCCTAGGTGTTGGTTGTGATCTCTCCTTTTTCATTCATTATTTTATTAATTAGAGTCTTTTCTCTTTTGTTTTTTAAGGCTGGACAATGGTTTATTTATCTTTTTAATTCTTTCACAGAACCAACTCCTGGTTTTGTTGATCTGTTCTACCATTCTTCTGGTTTCTATTTCATTAAGTTCTGCTCAAATCTTTACTATCTTTCTTCTGCTTGGTGTAGGTTTTATTTTCTCTTCTTTCTCCAGTTCCTTTAGGGGTCAGGTTAGCCTGTGTATTTGAGGTTTTTTTCAATTTTTTGAGGGACGCTTGTATTGCAATGTATTTTCCTAATCTTAGGACTGCTTTTGCTGTATCCCAACAATTTTGAAGGGTTGTGTCTTCATTCTCATTAGTTTCTATGAATCTTTTTAATTCTTCTCTAATTTCCTGGTTGACCCTTTCATCTTTTAGCAGCATGCTCTTTAACCTCCACGTGTTTGAGTTACTTCCAAATTTCTTCCTATGATTGAGTTCTAGATTCAAAGCATTGTGGTCTGAAAATATGCAGGGGACAATCCCAATCTATTGGTATAGGTTGAGACCTGATTTGTGACCCAGTATGTGGTCTATTCTGGAGAAAGTTTCATGTGTGCTTGAGAAGAATGTGTATTCAGTTGCATTCGGATCGAAAGTTCTGTATCTATCTGTGAAATCCATCTGGTTCAGTGTATAATTTAAAGCCCTGGTTTCTTGGGAGATGTTGTGCCTAAAAGATATGTCATTTGAAGAAAGTGCCATGTTAAAGTCTCCTCCTATTAGTGTATTATTATCTAAGTATCTCTTTACTTTGGTAATGAATTGATTGATATACTTGGCAGCTCTCATATTAGGGAAATAAATATTCATAATTGTTAGGTTTTCTTGTTGGATATACAACTTAAGTATGATAGATTGTCCCTCTTCCTCTCTTTCTACAGTCTTTAGGATAAACTTCGATTTATCTGATATAGGATGGCTACTCCTGCTTTCTTTTGACCATTTGAATGGAAAATGCTTCTCCAATCTTTCATTTTCAGGCTGGAGGTGTCCTTATGTCTAAAATGAGTCTCTTGTAGACAGCAAATAGATGGGTCTTGCTTTTTCATCCAGTCTGAAAACCTGAGTCTTCTGATGGGATCATTTAGCCCATTCATGTACAGAGTGACTATTGAAAGATATGAATTTAATGTCATCGTAATACCCATTCGATCCCTGTTTTTGTGGCTTATTTCTTGGGCTTCCTCTTTCTTTTATAGGGTCCCCCTTAATATTTCTTGCAGAGGTGGTTTAGTGGTCACATATTCTTTCAGTTCTGCCTATCTTGGAAGCTCTTTATCTCTCCTTCTATTCTGAATGAGAGCCTTTCTGGATAGAGTATTCTTGGCTGCAGGGTCTTTTCATTTAGGACCCTGAATATATCCTGCCAGCCCTTTCTGGCCTGCCAGGTCTCTGTGGAGAGGTCTGCTGTTAATCCAATAGTTCTCCTCATATAAGTTAAGAATCTCTTGTCTATTGCTGCTTTAAGAATTTTATCTTCATCTTTGGAATTTGCAAGCTTCTCTACTAAATGTCAAGGTGTTGAGCGGTTTTTATTGATTTTAGGGGGGGACCTCTCTATCTCCTGCATCTTAATGCCCGTTTCCCTCCCCAAATTAGGGAAGTTCTCAGCTATGATTTGTTCAAATATGCTTTCTGATCCTCTGTCCCTCTCGGCGCCCTCAGGAACCCCAATTAAATGTAGAATTTTTTCCTTCTGACTCTGTCATTTATTTCTCTTAACCTTTCCTCATGATGTTTTAATTGTTTTTCTCTTTTTTCCTCAGCTTCCTTCCTTGCCATCAACTTGTCTTCTATGTCACCCACTCCTTCTTCTACCTCATTAACCCTCGTCGTCAGGACCTCCAGTTTGGATTGCATCTCATTTAATTGATTTTCAATTTCTGCCTGATTAGATCTGAATTCTGCAGTCATGAAGTCTCTTGAATCCATTATGCTTTTTCCCAGAACCACTAGTAGCTTTATAATTGTGCTTCTGAATTGGTTTTCTGACATCGAATTGTAATCCAAATTCTGTAACTCTGTTGCAGAGTACTGTTTCGTATTCTTTCTTTTGTGGTGAGTTCTTTGTAGTCATTTTGCTCAGTGCGAAGAGGCTAAAAACGAGTTGTACTGGAAAAAGGAATAAAAATAAGAAAAAATACAAGGAGGGGTATCATCTGGTTCTATGCAAAATATCATCTGGTTCTATATACTGCAAAAATCCCTCGATTTCCCCTGGAGCTTCCCAGCGCTGCTTGGTCAAGAACTTGTTCTTCCCCTTTCCTTCTAGCTGGTCTTCTGGGGGAGGGGCCTCATGTGCTGCTTCTCAGGTGTGTGCACCTGGGGTCTCTACCCTGCCCCCTGCCAGGTGCTTGGCTCAGTGGAAGCTGTTTATCCTGTGTGACCCCTGTTCCCTGGTGGCCCCACTCTGTTCCTGGCACAGGGTGACACCAGGAGGGACAACAACCTTGGCCGTGGCCAGCTCTCCAGCTCTGGAATCAGCTCCCGCAGTAACTACTGCAGTCTCCCAGTCTACCCTGGCCTGGATGCTCCCGGGGGCGGGGGTGCTAATCTTCACAGCTTGGGAATGCCCAGTTGCAGGAGTTTCCTGGCTGTCCCGTGCCATCCCTACTCTGTCTATCCTGGGGGAACTCAGGATCCTGGGCTGTGTTCCCCGGCACCCTGGGATCCGGGGCCTGTGCTGCTGTAATCGCTCTCCCAGGTCCACGCCTCCCAATGGCAGAAGGGCGCAGCCCCCTGCATCCGGAGGAACAGCCTGAGCTTCTCCCAAGGCCCCGACAGTTGTGTGCTCCAGCCCTTTACCGAGCTGGGAGCACAGTCAGTCTGTTGCCGGTTCTCTCCCAGAGCATATTTCCTCTGTTAGAGACTCTGGGAGACTGGAGGCTCCATTGCCCCTCCTGCAGTTCTGCTGGAATACCCTGCTAAGCACCTTTCCATCTGGGAAGAATCCAGTGCGGATTTTAAAGTTCTGCTTTTCCGGGGCTGGGCTTTCCTGTCCTGGAGGCTCTCACAACTTGCCCTTAGCCCCGCTCCTTGTGGGGGCCCCTCCCCAACTTGATTCTTTTTTTTTCCAACTTCCCACCTTGTTAGAAGCTCAAACACTTCTCTCTGTAGCGTTCCAGCTGTTCTCTCTTTAAATCTCAGGCCGAATTCGTAGGTTTTCAGGATGATTTGAAAGTTATCTAGGTAAGTTGGTGGAGACAGGTGACTTGGGGACCCTACTTCTCTGCCATGTTGCCCTGCCCCCTCAGTAGTTATATTTTTAACTTTTTGAGGAACCTCCATACTGTTTTCCACAATGGCTGCGTGAGTTTACATTCTCACCAAAAATGGCATGAGGGTTCTCTTTTCTCCACATCCTTGCCAACACTTGTTGTTTTTGTATTGTTGATTTTAGCTATGCCATTCTGACAGATGTGAGGCAATATCTCATTGTAGTTTTGACTTGCTGATGATCAACGATGTTGAACATCTCTTCATGTGTCTTTTGGTTATCTGGATGTCTTCTTTGGAGAAATGTCTGTTCGTGTCTTCTAACATTTTTTAACTGAATGATTTTGGGAAGGGTTGAGTTGTATCAGTTCTTTATTTTGGATGCTAACCATTAATTGGAGGTATCATTTGCAAATATCTCCCCCATTCCATAAGTTGCCTTTTAGTTTTGTTGCTTCCTTTGCTGCACAGAAATTTTTTATTTTGATGCATTCCCAATAGTTTATTTTTGCTCTTAGTTTCCTTGTCTCAGAAAACATATCTAGAAAAATGATACTATAGCCAATGTTCTAGAGATTACTGCCTGTACTCCCTTTGAGGATTTTTGTGGTTTCAACTCTCACATTTAGGTCTTCAAAACATTTTGAATTTATCTTTGTGTATGATGTAAACCAGTGGTCTAGTTTCATTCTTTTGTATGTAGCCATCCAATTCTCCCAACACCATTTGTTGAAAAAAGCTCTCTTTTTCCCATTGTATGTTCTTTCCTCCTTTGTTATAACATGCACAATTAATTGACCATATAATTGTGGGTTCATTTCCAGGTTTTCTCTTCTATTCCATTGATCTATGTGTCTATTTTTATGTCAATACCACATTGTTTGAATTAATACTACTTTGTAATATAAATTCAAATCTGGAATTGTGATACACCCAGTTTTGTTTTTCTTTTTGAAGATTGCTGTGACAATTCAAGATCTTTTATGGTTCCATATATATTTAAGGATTGTTTATTCTAGTTCTGTGAAAAATGCTGTGGGTATTTTGACAGGGAATACATTGAATATGTAGGTTGCTTTAGGTAGTATAGACATTTTAACAACATTTGTTCTTCTAATCCATGGGCATGGAATTTTATTTTGCATCATTTTATTTTGCATCATCAGAATTTCTTTCTCGTTTTCAGAGTTTTGATTTTTCACCTCTTTGGTTTAGTTTATTCCTAGGTATCTTATTGTTTTTGATGCTGTAAATGGGATTATTCTCTTAATTTCATTTTCTGCCACTTCATTATTAGTGTACAGGAATGCAACAGATTTCTGTACATTGATTTTGTATTGTGTGACTTTATTGGATTCATTTATCAGTTCTAGTAGATTATTTTGTGGAGTCATTCAGGTTTTCTATATATAATGTCTTCCACAAATAGTTACAGTTTTACTTCTTCCTTACCAATTTGGATGCCTTTTATTTCTTTATGTTGTCTAACTGCTTTGTCTCGACCTTCCAGTAATATGTTGAATAAAAGTGGTCAGAGTGGATATCTTATTTATGTTCCTGACCTCAGGGGGAAAGCTCTATTTTTCCCATTGAGTATGATGTTGGTTGTGGATTTTTCTCTTTTTTCTGAAGATTTATTTATTTATTTTGATGGGGGGCAGCAGCAGAAGGAGAATCTTAGGTAGACTCCATGGTGAGCACGGAGCCCAACAAGGGACCTAATTTCATAACCCTAAGTGTATGACCCTGAGATCATGACCTGAGCCAAAACCAAGAGCTTAACCAATTACAGCATCCAGGCACCCCAGCTATGGGTTTTCATATAAGGCTTTTATTATGTTGAGATATGTTTCCTCTAGACCTACTTTATTGAGTGTTGTTATTATTAAAAGATGTACTTTATTAAACACTTTTGCTGAATCTATTGAAATGATCATATGGGTTTTCTCCCTTTGGTTATTGATGTGATGTTATCAAGTTGATTGTTATGTGAATAGTGAACCATATTTGCACCCCAGAGTATATTCCACTTGTTTGTGATGAATAATTTTTTCATGTATTGTTGTATTATTTTGCCAATATTTTGTTGAGAATTTTTGCATCTATATTCATGAGAGATATTGGCCTGTAGTACTATTTTTTTGTGGTGTCTGTATCTGGATTTTGTAACAGGATTATACTGACCCCAAAGAATGAATTCAGAAGTTTTCCTTCCCCTTCCATTTTTTCTAATATGTTGAGAAGAATAAGTATTAAATCTTCTTTAAATGTTTGGTAGAATTCTTCTGTGAAGCCACTTGGTCCTGGACTTTGATTTGTTGGGAGTTTTGTCATTATTGATTCAATTTCATTGCTAGTAATTAGTCTGTTCAATTTTCTATTTCTTCCTCCTGTAGTTTTGGCAGGTTGTATGTTTCCAGGAATTTATCCATTTCTGCTAAGTTGTCCAATGTGTTGGCATAGAGATTTTCACAATATTCTATTACAATTGTCTGTATTTCTGTGGTGTTGGTTGTTATCGCTTTTGTTAACAATTGTATTTATGTGGGTCCTCTCTCTTTTTTCATTAGTTTTGTTACAGGTTTATCAATTTTGTTGATTTTTTTTTTCAAAGAACCAGATTCTGGTTTCATTAACCTATCTTTCATTTCTATATCATTTATTTCCACCCTAATCATTAGTATTTCCTTCCTTTTGGTTTAAGTTTTATTTGTTCTTCTTTTTCTAGCTCCCTTAAGTGTAAGGTTAGGTTGTTTATCTGAAATTTTTCATGCTTATTGAGGTAGGGTTGGATTGCTATGAATTTCCCTCATAGCACCACTTTTGATGAATCCCAAAGATTGTGGACCATTGTGTTTTCATTTTAATTTGTTGCCATGTACTTTTTAATTTCTTCTTTGATTTCCTGGTTGACCCATTCATTATTTAGTAGCATGTTATTTAACCTAAATGTATTTGTGATCTTTGCAGATTTTTTCTTGCCCTTGACTTCTAGTTTCATTCCATTTTTGTCAGAAAAGTTACATGTTATGATTTTGATTTTTTACAATTTGTTGAGACTGGTTTGGGGGTCTAATATGTGATCTTTTCTGGAGAATGTTCTAAATGCACATGAAAAGATTGTGTGTTCTGCTGTTTTAGGGTGGAATATTTTGACTATGTCTGTTAAATCCATCTGATACAGTACGTCATTCAAAGCCACTATTTCCTTGTTGATTTTCTATTTGAATGCTCTGTCCATTGATGTTAGTGGCATGTTAAAATTTCTTATTGTTATTGTATTACTATCTATTCCTTTTTATTGTTATCTACTGTTTTATGTATTTGGTTTCTCTGATGTTGGCTGCATAAATATTTACAAAGATTATATCCTTTCCTTGCATTGTCACGTTTATTATTTTATCACGTCTTTCTTTGTGTTTTCTTACAATTTTTGTTTTAAAGTCTATTTTATCCAAGTATTGCTACTCTGACTTTCTTTTGACATCCATTTGCAAGATAAATGTTTCTCTACACGCTCACTTTCAATATATGTCTTTACGTCTGAAATGAATCGGTTGGAGGCAGTAAATAGGTCTTTTTTTTATTATTCACTGTGTCTCCCTCTGTCTTTTGGTTGGAGAATTTAGTCCAATTACATTCAAAGTAATTATTTTTAGATAGTATTTATCACCATTTTGATACTTGTTTTGTGATTGCTTTTATAAATTTTCTCTGAGTCCTGTCTTCTCTTGCTCTCTTTCATGGTTTGTTGGCTCTCTTTAGTGATATGTTTGGATTCCTTTCTCTTTATTGTTTTCATATCTATTAACGTTTTTTTTTTTTTTTAATTTCTGGTTACTGTTACTATTGTATATACCATCTTCCATATAGTGGTCTTTATTAGCTTGATGGTCACTTAAATTTAAATCCATTTTTTACTTCTCTCTTCCCCACACTTTAGATATATGGTGTCATATTTTACATCCTTTTATTTTAAGAGTTCCGTGACAGAATTTTATAGAAATATTTATTTTTAGGGCTTCCTTTTTTTTTTTTTTTTTTACTTTTCATACTCTCACATATAGTCTTCTTTTCTACTCAGAGTCTCCTTTATTTCTTCTAGGGCTAGTTTAGTTATCATGAACTCCTTTAGTTTTTGTTTTCTCCTTCTATTCTGAATGATAGCTGTGCTAGATAGAGCATTCTTGGCTGCAGACTTTTTCTTTTCAGCGCTTTAAATATATCCTGCCACTCCCTTCTGGCCTGCAATCTTGCTATGAAAATCTGCTTATTGCCTTGTAGGTTTTACATGTAACTGTCTTCATTTCTTTTGCTGCTTTGAATTTTTTTTCTTTATCTCTACTTTTTACTATTTTAATTACCTACTCTTTAATTATGGTCCTCCTTGTGTTGATTTTTAGGGATGATCTCTATGCCTCCTGGATCTGGGTATGTTTTTCCGTCCCCAGATTAAGGAAGTTTTCAGCTATTATTTCTTGAAATATCTTTTCGTCCCCTTTTTCTCTCCATTCTTCTGATTTCTAATATCCCTATAATAAGAATGTTATGTTTCACAGAGTCACTGAGTTTCCTAGAATGATTTTGAATTTGTATAATTTTTTCCACTCATTTGTTCACTTTGTTTACTTTCCATTGCTGTGTCTTCCAGGTCATCTATTCACTCCTCTGCTTCATTTATTCCATTTATTCCATCCAATGTAGTTTTAATTTCATTTACTGTGTTCTTCATCTAAATTGGTGCTTTTTTTTACGTCTTTGTTAAGGGTCTCCATTCTTTCTATTTTTTATCAATTTATTTTTAATTGGTGTTCAATTTGCCAACATATAAAATAACAGTGGCCTGCCATTTATTCCATCCAGTGTAGTTTTAATTTCATTTACTGTGTTCTTCATCTAAATTGGTGCTTTTTTTATGTCTTTGTTAAGGGTCTCCATTCTTTCTATTTTTTATCAATTTATTTTTAATTGGTGTTCAATTTGCCAACATATAAAATAACACCCAGTGCTCATCCCATCAACTGCCCCCATCAGTGCCCATCACCCAGTCACCCCCACACCCTGCCCACCTACCTTTCTACCACCCCTGGTTCGTTTCCAAGAGTTAGGAGGCTCTCATGTTCTGTCTCCTTTCTGATATTTCCCACTCATTTTTTCTCCTTTCCCCTTTATTCCCTTTCACTATTTTTTCATTCCCCCAATGAATGAGACCATATAATGTTTGTCCTTCTCCGAGTGACTTATTTCACTCAGCATAATACCCTCCAGTTCCATCCATGTCGAAACAAATAGTGGTTATTTGTCATTTCTAATGGCTGAGGAATATTCCATTGTATACATATACCACATCTTCTTTATCCATTCATCATTCGATAGACACTGAGGCTCCTTCCACAGTTTGGCTATTGTGGACATTGCTGCTATAAACATCGGGGTGCAGGTGTCCCGGCATTTCACTGCATCTGTATCTTTAGGGTAAATCCCCAGCAGTACAATTACTGGGTCTAGGGCAAATCTCTTTTTAAATCGGTGAGGAACCTCCACACAGTTTTTGAGAGTGGCTGCACCAGTTCACATTCCCACCAACAGTGCAAGAGGGTTCCCCTTTCTCCACATCCTCTCCAAAATTTGTGGTTTCCTGCCATATTAATGTTCCCCATTCTCACTGGTGTGAGGCAGTATCTCATTGTGGTTTGGATTTGTATTTCCCTGATGGCAAGTGATGCTGAGCATTTTCTCATGTGCTTGTTGGCCATATCTATGTCTTCCTCTGTGAGATTTCTGTTCATGTCTTTTGCCCATTTCATGAATGGATTGTTTCTTTGCTGTTGAGTTTGATAAGTTCTTTATAGGTCTTGGACACTAGCCCTTTATCTGATAGGTCATTTGCAAATATCTTCTCCCATTCTGTAGGTTGTATTTTAGTTTTGTGGACTGTTTCTTTTGCTGTGCAGAAGCTTCTTATCTTGATGAAGTCCCAATAGTTCATTTTTGCTTTTGTTTCTCTTGCACTCATGGATGTATCTTGCAAGAAGTTACTGTGGCCAAGTTCAAAAAGGGTGTTGCCTGTGGTCTCCTCTAGGATTTTGATGGAATCTTGTCTCACATTTAGAACTTTCATCCATTTTGAGTTTCTCTTCCTCCATGGTGCAAGAGAGTGGTCTAGTTTCATTCTTCTGCATGTCGATGTCCAATTTTCCCAGCACCATTTATTGAAGAGACTTCTTTTCCAGTGGATAGTCTTTCCTCCTTTGCTGAATATTAGTTGACCATAAAGTGGAGGGTTCACTTCTGGATTCTCTGTTCTGTTACATTGATCTATGTGTCTGGCATTGAGTTCTGCTCAAATCTTTATTAACTCTCTTCTTCTACTGGGTGTAGCTTTTATTTGCTGTTTTTTCTTCAGCTGCTTTAGGTGCAAGTTTAGTTTTTGTATTTGAGTTCTTTCCAGTTTTTGGATGGATGTTTGTATTGCGATGTATTTCCCCCTCAGGACTGCTTTTGCTGTATCCCACAGATTTTGAATGGTTGTATCTTCATTCTCATTAGTTTCCAAGAATCTTTGTAATTCTTCTCTAATTTCCTGGTTGACCCTTTCATCTTTTAGCAGGATGGTCCTTAGCCTCCATGTATTTGAAATCCTTCCAATCTTCTTATGATTTAGTTCTAGTTTCAAAGTATTATGGTCTGAAAATACGCAGGGCACCATCCTAATCTTTTGGTGTTGGTTAAGACTTGATTTGTGACCAGTATGTGGTCTATTCTGGAGAAAGTTCCATGTGCACTTGAGAAGAATGTATATTCAGTTGCATTTGGATGTAAAGTTCTGTAGATATCTGTGAAATCCATCTGGCCCTTTGTATCATTTAAAGCTCTCGTTTCTTTGGAGATGTTGTGTTTAGAAGACCTATCGAGGGTAGAAAGAGCTAGATTGAAGTCACCAAGTATAAGTGTATTATTATCTAAGCATGTCTTAACTTTGGTTATTAATTGATTTGTATATTTGGCAGCTCCCACATTCGGGGTATATATATTGATGATTGTTAAGTCCTGTTGTTGGATAGATCTTTTAAGTATGATATAGTGTTTCTCTTCATCTCTCACTACAGTCTTCGTGATAATCTTTATTTTATCTAAGGATGGCTACCCCTGCTTTCTTTTGAAGATCATTTGAATGGTATATGGTTCTTCAACCTTTTATTTTCAGGCTGTAGGTGTCCTTATGTCTAAAATGAGTCTCTCGAACCCTGCGCCTTTTGATGGAGTCATTTATCCCATTCACGTTCAGGGTTACTATTGAAAGATACGAATTTAGTGTCATCATGATACCTATTCAGTCCCTGTTTTTGTGGATTGTTCCATTGGACTTCTTCTTTCTTTTACAGAGTCCCCCTTAAAATTCCTTGCAGATCTGGCTTCATGGACACATATTCTTTCAGTTTCTGCCTATCTTGGAAGCTCTTTATCTCTCCTTCTATTCTGAATGAGAGCCTTGCTGGATAAAGTATTCTTGGCTGCAGGTTCTTCTCATTTAGGACTCTGAATATATCCTGCCAGCCCTTTCTGGCCTGCCAGGGCTCTGTGGAGAGGTCTGCTGTTAATCTAATATTTATCCCCATAAAAGTTAGAGATTTCTTTTCTCTTGCTGCTTTAAGGATCTTCTCTTTATCTTTGGAATCTGCAAGCTTCACTATTAAATGTCAAGGTGTTGAGCAGTTTTTATTCATTTTAGGGGGAGATCTCTCTATTTCCTGGATCTGAATGCCTGTTTCCATTTCCAGATTAGGAACGTTTTCAGCTATGATTTGTTCAAATACATATTCTGGATCTCTTTCCCTTTCGGCGCCCCCGGGAACCCCAATTAAATGTAGATTTTTCTTTCTGAGGCTGTCATTTAATTCCCTTAATCTATCCTCATGATCTTTTGTTTGTCTCTTTTTTCCTCAGTTTCCCTCTTTGCCATGAATTTGTCTTCTATGTCACCCACTCCTTCTTCTACCTCATTAACCCTCGTCGTTAGACCTCTAGTTTGGATTGCATCTCATTTAATTGATTTTTAATTTCTGCCTGATTAGATCTAAATTCTGCTGTCATGAAGTCTCTTGAGTCCTTTATGCTTTTTCCTAGAGCCACCAGTAGCTTTATAATTGTGCTTCTGAATTGGCTTTCTGATACTGAATTTTAATCCAAATTTTGTAACTCTGTGGGAGAGAGGACTGTTTCTGATTCTTTCTTTTGAGGTGAGGTTTTCTTTCTAGTCATTTTGCTCAGTGCAGAGTGGCCAAAAACAAGTTGTATTGGGAAAAGGAGAAAAAGAGCGAAGAGAAAGAATAAAAGAAAAAGAAAAAAGAAAAAAAGAAGAAGAAAAGAAGAAAAAAGGGGAGGGAAGCAAACAGAAAACAAAAAACAAGGGGGAGTATCCTCTGATTCTGAATACTGTAAATCCCTCGACCTCCCCTGGAAGTTTCCAGTGCAGCTTGGTTAGTAATTTGTTTTTCCCCTTTCCGTTTAGCTGGTCTTCTGGGGGAGGGGCCTGCTGTGCTGATTCTCAGGTGTCAGCACTTGAGGGAGCTGCTCAGTCCCATGCTTGGTGCAGGGCTCAGTGAAAGTTTTTTAACCTGTTTATCCTGTGAGGCCACTGTGAAGCTCAGTGGGGGTTGTTTATCCTGTGAGGCCCCAGGAGGAACAACCACAGTGGCGGTGGCCAGCTCTCCAGCCCTGGAGTCAGCTCCTGCTATAACTACCAGAGCTCTCAGTCTGCAGGGGCCGGGATGCTCCGGGGGTGGGGGGCCACTGATCTGCACAGCTCAGGGCCACCCTGCGGCAGGAGCGTCCTTGCTGTCCTGTGCCCTCCTGGCTTCTGCCTGTCCCAGGGGGAGCTCCAGATCTTGGACTGTGATCCCGGAGCCCTGTGCTCCCGGGCCTACACTGCTGGAATTGTGCTCCGGCCTGCAGCTCCCTCCGCGCCGACCCTCTGCCCAAGCCGCCTAGGAGTTGCTCCCAGGTCCAGCCGCTCTTGGGCTGTAGCTCTTTAGGAAGCTCTCCCTCCCCCCCCCCCCCCAGGCGCAGGTCCTCTGTTCGTGTCCCAGGGAGCCTGTGGGCATCCCCTCCCCTCCTGAGATCCCGCTCCAAGTTCCTGCGAGTGTCTTTCCATCGGGGAATATTGGTGAAGCTCCTGCTTCTCCGGGATGGGGCTTTCCTGTCCTGGGGGCACTCGCCTCGCAGCCTTAGCCTGGCGCCTCACGGGGCCCCTTCCCCTTGGATGCCTTTTGTTTCTTTATTTCTTTTTTTCCCCATCTTCCTACCTTGATAGAAGCGTGAACTCTTCTCACTGTAGCATTCTGTCTGTTCTCTCTTTAAATCTCAAGCCGAATTCATAGGTTTTCAGGATGATTTGAAAGTTATCTAGATAATTTGGTGGGGACAGGTGACTTGGGGACCCTACTCTTCTGCCATCTTGCTCTCCTCCTCCACTCTTTTTAAAAAAGATTTTATGTATTTATTTGAGAGAGAGGGCACAAGCAAAGAGAGAGGGAGAAGCAGGCTCCTCACTGAATAGGGAGCCTGATGGGGGCTTGATCCCAGGAGTGGGATCATGATTTGATCCGAAGGCAGACACTTAACTGACTGAGCCACTGAGGTGCCCCATGGGGCCTTCACTCTTGTCAAGTCCAGTGAGTATGTTTATGATCATTAAATTCTCTATCAGGCATGTTACTTACATATGTTTTGCTTAGGTCTCTTGCTGTGGTTGGGCCCTGGTCTTTTATTTGGGACATATTTATCTCCTCATTTTGTCTTACTCTGAATGCATTTCTCTGTTGGGAAATTCATCTACATCTCTTGCTCTTGACATAATGGCCTTAGGAAGAAGTAGCCCTGTAGTGCCCTGCAGTGCAATGTCCCCTATCTCCAGGGCTTGGTTCGTTAGGGAGTGTCTCCTATAGGTGTCGTGTGTGCCATCTTCCTGAGTCCTGGCCTCTTTTTCCTTCACTCCACTTGTCTGCAAAGGCTCGCTTTGCCTGTTATTGGTCCAGAGGTCATGCTTTTACAAGGTGTGCATTGGTATGTTTTTTTAATTTACTTATTCATGAGAGACACAGAGAGAGAGGGAGAGACACAGGCAGAGGAAGAAGCAGGCTCCATGTAGGGAGCCTAATGTGGAACTCAATCCCAGGACTCCAGGATCATGCCCTGGGCCAAAGGCAGGTGCTAAACCGCTGAGCCACCCTAGGATCCCTGCGTTGGTGTTTGCAAAATGAGATCTGCCTCCACCACTGCCACTGGAACTGAGATCTAGCAAATCATGTGGGTCAGAAGATGAGGTGTTGGTAGTGTTTGCACCTGTCTTCTGGGGGAGGAGGCCCACAGTGCTGGGACTAAAGCAAGCAAGAATGGGAAGGGCAGATCTGCCTAAGCATGGAGGATGGAGCATGGTGTAAGAAACTTAGATAGTAGTTGTGGGCACTAGATTGGTCCCTGCAGCTGACCCTGTGTTTATTCTGGGGAGGAGCAGAAGGAAATGGCACTGGCAAGCTCCTTTGATCCTAGAGGGGTCTCCCTGTGATCCTGCCTCTTTGTACCATGCCCTGAGATGAGTAAATCACTCTCTCTCCTACCTTTCCCCTGTATTTTTCAAACTGTTGGTTCAATGCTGTATCTGCGCCGTCTGTTTGTTGTGCTGTCTCTTTAAGGGTGAGGACTTTGCTTTCTATAACACACCAAGATCTCCCAGAGCTGAGCCTACTTATTTTCAATATTCTAGGTTTTAAGTCTGGCTGGTTGTAAGAACGAACTCACAAAATTTGGCCCCTCTAGCTTTCAAAGCCAAATATTATGGGAATTCATTGTCCTTGTGCAGGCTGCCCAGTGTGAAAGTTTGGTTTTCACCCTTTGCACTACTGGCTCCCTCTCCACCACAGATTGTCAAGGTCTGTTTAACTCCAAACCATGTCTTTGTACTTTCTACCTTCTTTTTTTTTTAAGATTTGTATGTCTTTATTCATCACACACACACACACACACACACACACACACACACACAGGCAGGCAGAGACACAGGCAGAGGGAGAAGTAGGTTCCATGCAGGGAGCCTGACGTGGGACTTGATCCTGGGTCTCCAGGATCAGGCCCTGGGCTGAAGGCAGCGCTAAACCACTGAGCCATGTGGGCCGCCCCCTATCTTCTTTATGTGGCTTCTTCTCTACCTTTAGATGTGGAATTTGTCTGCCAGTCTTTGAATTATTTTCTGGGCTATTTACACTAATATGAGTGTTATCTAGTATCCATGGAATGATGAAAGCTTAGAGTCTTCCTACTATGTCATCTTCCTAACCTCTTCACCCTAGTTCTGACAGTTTTTTGACAGAGTTGTTAGAGTTTTCTATATATAAGATTATATTATCAGAAAACATAGTTCTACCTCTTCCTTTCTGATATGGGTGTCTTTTTTTCTCCCTGCCTAATATTTCTGTATAGGATTTCCAACGTTATGTTCAGTAGAAATTGCAAGAGTAGACACTTCTGTCTTGTTCTTGATCGAAAGAAAAAGCTTTGAGCATTTCACTATTTACTACAATGTTAGCTGTGGGCTTGTACAATATTAATTTTCAGCTACATTTCTTCTATAATCAATTTGTTGACAGTTTTAAATCATGAATGGAGTTTGGAAAATGCTTTTTATGCATCTATTAAGAGGGAAAAAACTATTAATCCTTCATGCTGCCGATGTGGTATCATAATTATTAATATTGCAACTAGACCATCCATGCATTTGAGGAATAAATCTCAGTTTCTTGTTGGGTTATCCCTTTAATTTGTTGGTAAATTTTGTTTGTTAGTCTTTTGTTGAGGACTATTGCATCTATGTTCATTCAAAGATATTGGCCTACGTTTCTTGTGGTGTCCATTCCTGACTTTGGTATTAGATAATGCTGGCCTTATAAAAACAGTTTGGAAGTATTCCTTCCTCTTCAGTTTTTTGGAAGAGTTTGAGGATTTTTGGGTTAATTCTTTAAATGTTTGGTAGAATTTATCAGTGAAGTCATCTGGTCCTGGGCTTTATGTTGTTAGGAGGGTTGGATTAATTGTTTCAATCTCCTCACTCATTTATCTGTTCAGACTTTTCATTTCTTTATGATTTAATCTTTTTAGGTTTATGTTTCTAGGAATTTCTATATTTGCTTTATGTTATTCAAATTGATGACATAATTGTTTGTAGTAGTCTCTTATGACTATATGTCTTTCTGTGGTATTTTTTAATGACTCTTCCTCTTATATAATTTTGTTTATTTGAGTCTTTTTTTTAGCTGAAGCTAAACATTTGTCAGATTTCTTATATTTTCAAAAGTCCAACTCTGAGTTTCATTGATCTTTTCCACTATCTCTCTAGTCTGTATGTTGTTTGTTTCTACTCCTACCTTTATTATTTCCTTCCATCTGCTAACTTTGAGATTAGTTTGTTTTCTTTTTCTAGTTCCTTGAGTTATAAAGTTAGGGTTTTTTTTAAAGATTTTATTTATTTATTCATGAGAGACACACAGAGAGGCAGAGACATAGGCAGAAGGAGAAGCAGGCTCCCTGCAGGGAACCCCATGTGGGACTCCATCCCGGGACCCCGGAATCATGCCCTGAGCCCAAGGCAGACACTCAGTCACTGAGACACCCAGGTGTCCCAAAAAATTACCATTTTAAGAGAAGTGATAACATTCAAGATCTACACTCTTAACAAAGACAAAGGTATATAATACAGTATTCTTAATTATGGTCATCATTGGATACCCAGAACTTATTCATTTTATAGCTGGGAGTATGTTCCCTTGGCCAACATCTATTCATTACCTCCACACTTGGCTCCTGGCAACCACCAATGTACTGTCCCTATGAGTTCAGCTTTTTAAAATATTCTGCACATTGGTGACAACATACAGTATTTGTCTTTTTCTGCCTGACTTATTTCACTTACCATAAAATGCTCTAAAGCCCCATCCACGTTGTCACAAAAAGGAAGGTTTCATTCTTTCTAATAGTAGAATAACATGCCACTATGTATGTGTTATATATGTACATATATATGCATTTATGTATGTTATATGTGAATATATATAACATGCCACTGTTTATATATATATATATATATATATATATATATATATATATATATATCATATCATCTTTATCCATTCACCCACTAATGGATACCTGGTTTGTTTTGTATCTTGGCTATTGAAAATAATGCTGCAGTAAACATGGAAGTGTTTAAGCCTTGCTCTATCTCAAGATCGCTTTGGCTTTTGGGGGCCTTTTATGGTTCCATAAAAATTTTAGGATGTTTTAAAATTTCTGACCCATGGACATGGAATATCTTTAAATTTATTTGTGTCTTCTTCAATTACTTTTATCAATATCTTACAGCTTTCAGTGTGGCTTTCTTTTACTCTCTTGGTTAAGTTTGTTTTAAGTATTCTTTTTTCATGCTATTGTAAATGGAATTGTTTTCCATATTTCTTTTCAAATAGTTCATTTTACTGTATAAAATGCAATCGTTTGTGTGTTTTGTATCCTGCAACGTTACTGAATTCTTTTATTAGTTCTAAGAAATTGTTGTGGCATATTTAGGCTTTTCTAAGAACAAGATCCTATCATAGGCAAACAGGGATAATTTTACTCCCTCCTTTTCGATTCATAAGCTTTTTTTCTTGCTCTTTTTAAGTTCTTATTTTCATTCCAGTTAGTTAACATAGAGTGTTATAAAAAAAACATAAAGTGTTATATTACATTCAGGTATAAAATATAGTAATTCAACACGTCCATACATCACACTGTGCTCATCAAGACAACTGCACTCTTTAATCCCCATCACCAACTTAACCTATCCACCCACCTCTAGTCTCCTCTGGTAACCATCAGTTTGTTCTGTATAATTAAGTAGAGTCAAAAAAATAAAAAATAAAAAAAGAAGAGTCTGCTTCTGCGATACCTGGGAGGCTCAGCAGTTTTAGCACCTGCCTTCAGCCCGGGTTATGATCCTGGGGTTCCGGGATTGAGTCCCGCATTGGGTTCCCTGCATGAAGCCTGTGTCTCCCTCTGCCTGTGTCTCTGTCTCTCTGTCTCTCTCTCTCTTTCTCTCTGTGCCTCTCATGAATAAATAAAATCTTTTTTAAAAAAGAGTTTGTTTCTCATATAGTATTTGTCTTTCTCTGATTGACTTATTTCACTTAGCAGAATACTTTCTAACTCCATCCTTGTCATTGAAAATGGCAAGATTTAAAAAAAAAGAAAATGGCAAGATTTCATTATTTTTATAGCTAAATAATACTCCATTGCATATGATTATGTATATATAATATACATATTATATGTATATAATATTATTATCATATATATAACCATCAGTTAGGCAAAGGAAATTCCATAGGGTCTTCAGTGAGATTATTGGTCTCTGTCATTCCAGCACGACTGTGCCTTAAAGAGCTTGATCTGGAGTTCAGGGGCATCCTGCTTGAGGCAAAGTGTAGACCCTCTGGAATGCTGAATGGAGGACGACCGTGATACTGGGCCTCAGTCACAGGGCTAGTTTCCAGCAGGTCATTGCACGGGAAGGTCAGGTGTGGCTGTCTTTCCCTCCGTCGGCCATGCTCTATGGGCCATGGTTCCGAATGGCACATTTTTCATCTACATTTCCATTTGACCCCACTCTGACACTCTGGCATCCTACATCCCTTGGGATTCGGGACCCTGGTTGTGGGCAGAGTCACTTCTGAAATTCATTTAAGGGTAGCTTTTGGGAGCAGTAGCTCTTGGAGTCTGGATGGAGGCTGTGTGGGGTCTGTGGTAGGATCCTGAGTTGAGGGCAGCCATTAGGCTGAGGCTCATTGTAAAGGTTTGTGTGCAAAGGGATGGTGAACCTGGGGCTCGGTTCTGGGTGTCATTTCCAGTTGGCGTCCTCACTCTGAGGAGCTGGTCTCCCAAATGTCCCTATTTCCATCAATGTGACAGGAGGAATTTTCTCAGGAAGGTCCGGCGGCCGAAAATCCTTGGGGACTTTAGCCAGCATAGTTGACTGGACCATGTCTCAGCCCAAATGGGGCTTTGGGATTCTGTGCAGGAGCCGTGAAACTTAGGGCTCAGGGCCCGGGGTCCATTCACTGTCTCATGCTCTCTCTAATGTCTGGTTTTCCAAAAGGCACAATGTCCAACTATGAAGCCGTTGAACATGTCTTCCTTCATTCCACGTACCGAACTCACAGGCTTTCAGACCAATATTAGTTTGTGGATTATTTTGTAGCTCTAATCAGGGTGTGCGTTAGGGTTCAGGAGCTCATGGGATTATAGGAAGAGGAACTGTCGAGTCCATCCTGGAATGCTCAACTGAGAGAAAAATTTAGCATGAGGCTTGATCTCCGGGTGTGAGTCCCAACCGTTGCAAAACATGAGGCTCGGTTCTGGGTGGCCTTTTATTTTTATTGATTGATTGTTTCATTGATTTGGATGGAATTAATTTTCTCTATATACACATGACAGATAGAAAGAGCTAGGGGCATAGACACAGGCTAGGGAGAGTCAGGTTCTATGCCAGGAGCCAAAGGACCGACTCAGTCCTGAGAGTCCGGGTCATGCTTGAGCTGAACCCACATGCTCAACCGCAGAAGGACACAGCCATCTCCGGATTTCCTTTTGATTTGTCGTCCTCTCTCCCTCGACTGGTCTTCTGAATGGCACATTTTCCATGGATGTTGCTCGCTGAGTCTTCTGGCATAGGTCCAACTACTCCAATTCCCTATGCCTTCTTCTTTATCCATTCATCAAACAGTGGACACTTGGGATGCTTTTATATCTTGGCTATTGTAAATAATGCTGCTACAAAAATAGTGGTGTATGTATCCCTTGGAATTACTGTTTTTGTACTCTTTACATAAATACGTATTAGTGTGATTGCTGGATCATAGGATAGTTGTATTTTTAATTGTTTGAGGAACCTCCATACTATTTTCCACAATGGCGGCACCACTTTACATTCCTAACACTACGGTGATAGTGTTCCTTTTTCTCCACATCCTTGCCAAAGCCTTTTCTTTCTTGTGTTGTTGATTCAGTCATTCTGACAGGTGTGAAGTGAAATCTCATTGTAGTTTTGATTTGCATTTTCCTTATAATGAGTGATGTTGAATATCATTTCATGTGTTTCTTAGCCATTTGGATGTTTTCTTCTAGAAATGTCTATTCATGTCTTCTGACCATTTTTAATTGGATTATTTGTTTTGGAAGGTTGAGTTTTAAATTACTTTATATCATATTTTAGATACTAACCTTTAATCAGTTATGTCATTTGCAAATATCTTCTTCCATTCCAAAAGTTGCCTCTTACTTTTGTTGATTGTTTCCTTTCCTGCACAGAAGATTTTTATTTTAAGGTAGTCCCAATAGTTTATTTATGCTTTTATTTTCCTTGCCTCTGAAGAATGATGCTAGTTCACTGTTGGAGAAAGTACTGCCTGTGCACTTATTAAGAATTTTTATAATTTCAGGTCTCACATTTAGGTCCTTCATTAATTTTGAATTATCTTCATTTATGGTGTAAATCAGTGGTCCAGTTATATTCTTTTACATGCAGCTATCCAATTCTTTCAAAACCATTTGCTGAAGAAGCTCTCTTTTACACCATGGCATTTTCTTTCCGCCTTTGTAAAAAATTCATTAACCATATGGTTGTGGGCTTATTTCTGAGATTTCTATACTGTGCCATTGATATATGAGTCTATTTTTTCAGGACAATACTGTATTGATTACTACAAGGTTTCTGGTATTCTGTTTGATTGATTGATTGATTTAGTATATTTTTAAATTGGAGTTCAATTTGCCAACATATACCATAACACCCAGTGCTCAAGCAGACAAGTGCGCCCCTCACTGCCCACCACCCTGTCACCCCACCCGCTGCCCACCTCCCTTTCCACCATCCCTTCTTCGATTCTCAGAGTTAGGTGTCTCTCATGTTCTGTCACGCTCACTGATATTTCCCACTCATTTGCTCTCCTTTCCCCTTTATTCCCTTTTACTAATTTTATATTCCCCAAATGAATGAGACCATATAATCTTTGTCCTTCTCCAAGTGACTTACTTCACTCAGCATAATACTCTACAGTTCCATCCATGATGAAGCAAATGGTGGATATTTGTCATTTCTAATGGCTGAGTAATATTCTATTGTATAAATATGCCACGTCTTCTTTATCCATTTATCTTTCAACGGACACCGAGGCTCCTTCCACAGTTTGGCTATTGTGAACATCGCTGCTGTAAACATTGGGGTGCCAGTGTCCTGCCATTTCACTACATCTGTATCTTTGGGGTAAATCCCCAGCAGTGCAATTGCTGAGTCGTAGGGCAGTACTATTTTTAACTCTGAGGAACCTCCACATAGTTTTCCAGAGTGGCTGCACCAGTTCACATTCCCACCAACAGTGCAAGAGGATTCCCCTTTCTCCACATCCTCTCCAACATTTGTTGTTTCCTGTCTTGTTAATTTTCCCCATTCTCACTGGTGTGAGGTGGTATCTCATTGTGGTTTTGATTTATATTTCCCTGATGGCAAGTGATGCAGAGAATTTTCTCATGTGCTTGTTGGCCATGTGTATGTCTTCTTTGGTGAAGTTAATATTCATGTCTTTTGCCCAATTCATGATTGGATTGTTTGTATCTTTACTGTTGAGTTTCATAAGTTCTTTATAGATCTTGGATACTAGCCCGTTATCTGATAGGTCATTTGCATCTGGATCTCTGTTTTTCTTCCCAGACTCAGGAAATTTTCCGCAATTATTTCTTCAAATATATTTTCTACTCCCCCCCCCTTCTTCTGGGATCCCAATAATGTAGTTATTGGAAAGTTATTACACTTGATGATTGTTGTGCCCAAGATTACGTATCTGAGAAACCACCAAGGAGCCGACACTGATGCAAACACACGAGGGTTTATTTACAAGCTCGGGTCCAAGTATACCCGACACAGCCGCAGCAGGGACTTGGAACCCGAGGTGTGTTCTAGCTTAGTTTTATGGGCTGGTCTAGGGGACCTCCAGAAGGGGTGGAGGAATTTCTCAAGTTCTGTTTACATTCTGATATGGGGCTTTCAAGAGCATTGAGCTCTGTTCTCATTCTAATATAGGGCTTAACGGAAGTAAGATAAAGTTCAGCTCTTATTCACAGGGGCCTGAGGTGGCTGTACTTGTGCTAATGCTGAACTTAAGGTGGAATGGCCTTAATTTTCTAGGCCTCCACAATGGTGTTGCTGAGCTAAGTCTATTCTCATTATGCAGTATTTGTCTCTCACTTGTTCATCTTGATTGCTTTCCATTACTCTATCATACAGGTTACTTACATGTTTCTTTGCATCCTGTAGCCTATTTATTCCATCTATTTCACTTTTTAAATTTCACTTATTGAGTTCCTCATCTCTGATATGTTATTTTTTATTTTTTGTCAAGGGTCTCACTAATATCCTCCACCTTTTTGTAAAGTCCAATGAGTATCTTTATGATCACTAAATTCTGTTTCACATAGATCTCCTGCTGTGATTTTTGTCATGTTCTTTCATATTTCTCTGTCTCATTTTGTTTACCTCTCTGTGTCTGTTCTGTATGTTAGAAAAGTCAGCTACATCTTCTGCTCTTGAAAGTGGTGGCTTTATGAAGAAGAGGTCCTGTAGTGACTTGCAGTGCAGTGTCCCTGTTCTCCAGAATCTAGCATTTCAGGGGAGACTCATATATATGTTGCTTGCATCCTGCTGTTGTGTCTGAGTCACTTTTCTTTTTCAGTCCAGATATATGCATTTATTCTCTTCCCGTTTTCAGCTGTGCTTGCTCTCTGTGGTGTTGTGAAGTACAAGGTGGTCGGCTCTGAAGGGGCATGACTGCAGAAGGGCCTGGGGGCGGGGCAGCCATGTTAGTAAAATTTGCCCTGAGCTGGATCTCCCAAATCATGCGGGCTTCAATGGTCTGATGCACAGTAAATGCACAGGAGGCACTGACCAGGGGCATGTGGCTTCTGTGTGTGTGGCAGCTGGATAGCACACATGCTCACAGTACTAGCAAAGTTTGCACTGATCTCAAGGTGGAGCTCATCAGGCTTGGAGTGGGCAAATTTTCAGAAGAATTGATATTCAGGGTACACCGCTAACAGGTTATGTAGCAAATATCTGTGCAATATCACTTGCCGAGGGGTAGGGGAGGAAAATGTCACCTGCCAGTTTCTTCATTCCCAGAGAAGTCACCTAACTACTCTGAGATCAGTATAAACAGATCTTCTTCCTGCTTGCCCCAGGCATTTTGCAAACTATTGTTTCTTCCTGGGCTACTATCTCTTTAAGAGCAGGAACCCAGGTATCACTCACTCTCCCAGCTCTCCCGGTGCTGAGTCTGCTGATTTTTAAAATTTCAGGATTCAAACTCACTGGTTATACAAATTCAGGAAGTTCAGCCCCTTTGGTTTTCAAAGTCAAATGTTAAGGGATTTGTTTTCCCACGTGCGCTTCCTGGTGCAAGGGACCATTTCTTTCACCTAACCATGCCCACAACTCCCACCCTCCTGTGGGTAGCTCCCAACCACAGTTTCTGCCCTTATTATCCTCTCTGATGCAGCTTCTTCTCTACACTTAGTTGTGGAGTCTGTTTTGCCAGTCTTCAGATCACTCCTCCCCCAGAAGACTGACACAAACTCCGGCAACACCTAATTTAATTGACTAATGAATTTTGTGAGACCTCAGTTCTGGAAGCTCTGGAGGCAGTTCTCATTTCACAATCAGACCACCACACGTGTTATTAAAATGCACCCCATCCCTGCTGGGGACCAAACACTACCCACAATAGGCAAAGAGAACAACTGGACTTAAAGAAAATGAGTCCAAGACTCAATAGCAGAACACACACAATACATGTAGGAGATGCTCCCTGAAGCACCAAACCCTGGAGAACAGGGGACAGTGCACTGCAGCGTACTACAGGATCTCTTCTTTATATGGCTATTATCAACAGCAAGGGAAATAGCTGACTTTCCTAACAAGAGTCGCAGAATGTCAGACAAAATAAGGAGACAGAGAAATATGCCCTAAATGAAAGACCAGGACTAAATCACAGCAAAACACCAAAGCAAAATGGATTTAAGTAATATGCCTGATAGAGAATTTAAAGTAATTATCATAAGGATATTCACTGAACTTGAGAAGAGTGGAGAGCATCAGTGAGACCCTTAAAACAGAAAAAACAGAGATCAAGAACACAATAAATGAAATTAAAAACACACTTGATGGAAAAAATGGCAGGATAGATGAAGCAGAGGAATAAATTAACAACCTGGAAGACAGAGTAATGAAAGTGAATAAGCTAAGCAAAGGAGAGGAAAGAAACTTATGCAAATTCATAATAGTCTTAGGGAACTCAGTGACTCCATCAAGCATAATGACATTTGAATTATAGGCATCTCAAAAGAGGGAGAGAAGGGGACACGAAATTTATTTGAAGAAATAATAGCTGAACTCCACCAAATTTGGGGAAGGAAAAAGATATCCAGATACAGGATGCATGGAGATCTCCACCCAAATTCAACTCAAGAAGGTCCACACCAAGACACAGTAATTAAACTGGCAAAAAGTAACACTAAAGAAAAAATTTTAAAACAGCCAAAGAAGACAGTTATATACAAGGGAAGACATATAAAGCAATAGCAGATTTTTTTAAAAAGATTAATTGATTGATTTATGAGAGAGAGAGAGAGAGAGAGAGAGAGAGAGAGAGGCAGAGACACAGGCAAAGGGACAAACAGGCTCCTTGCAGGGAGCCTGATGCTGGACATCCCGGGACTCCAGGATCATGCCTTGAGCCAAAGGCAGACGCTTAACCACTTGGCCACCCAGGCATCCCAATGATCAGATTTTTAAGCAGCAACTTCACAGGCTGCAAGAAAGCTGTATGATATGTTCAAAATTCTGAAAGGGAAGTCTGTAGACAAGAATACTCTATCCAGCAAGGCTATAATTCAGAATAAAAGCAGAGATAGTTTCTCAAACAAAAACTAAAGGATTCCATGACTACTTAACCAGCCCTGGAAGAAATATTGAAGGAGACTCTTTGGGGGGAAAGGAAAAACCATAAGTGTGAGTATGAGAAGTCAAAATCATAAAGCAGTAAAAATAAATATTTCGGTACCATACTGTTTTGATTACTACAGATCTGTAGTATATCTTGAAATTTAGGATTGTGAGATCTCTAGCTTTGTTCTCTCTCAAGATTTCTTTCACTACTCAGGGACTTTTGTGATTCCATACAAATTTTAGGATAATTTGTTCTAGTTGTTCTTGTTCTAGTTGTGAGAGGTGTTGGTATTTTGACAGGGATTGCAGTAAATTCACAGAATATTTTGGTTAGTATGGAGGCCTTAACAATATTGGCTCTTCCAATTGGGCATGGAATATCTTTCAATTTGTGTCATTCTTAGCTTCTTTATAAATATTTATGTCTTTTGGAGTACAGGTCTCTCACCTATATGATTAAGTTTATTCCTAGATTTTTTTTTCTTTTGGGTACAATTGTAAATGAGATTGTCTTTTGACTTCTATTTCTGCTGTATCACTATTATCACATAGAAATGCAACAAGCTTCTGTGTATTAATTTTGTATCCCACAACTTTAATGAATTCATTGATCAATTCTGGTATTTTTTGCTGGAGTTGTTAGGGTTTTTTTTTTTTTTTTTTTGTTAGGGTTTTTTATATATAGTATCGCTATCTGCAAATAAAGAAAGTTTGACTTGTTCTTTACCAATTTGGATGCCTTTTATTTATTTTTGCTCTCTGATTGCTGTGCCTAGAACATCCAGCTGTATGTTGAAAAAAAGTGATGAGAATGGACATTCTTATCTTGTTCTTCATCTAGGAGGAAAAGCTCTATTTTTGACCATTAAGTATGATGCTAGCTGTGGGGTTTCATATACTGCATTTATTGTGAGGTATGTTTCTTCTAAACCTATTTTTGGGGATATTTTATCAAGAATAGATTTTGTTATTTCTTAAAAGATTTTTCTGCATCTAATTGCATTTTTTATCCTTTCTCTTGTGAATGTGATGTATCACATCAATTGATTTGTGAATATTGAACTATCCTTACATTCCCTGGAGTAAATCCCACTTGATGGTAGTGAATAATTTTTCTAATGTATTGTTGGATTTGGTTTGCTAATATTTTGTTGAGGATTTTTGTATCTATATTCATCAGAGATACTGGCCTTTTTTTTCTTTGTAGTGTCTTCATTTGATTTTTCATGTCAGGGGCCTTTTAGAATGAATTTGGACACTTTCCTTGATCTTCTATTTGTTGGAATAGTTTGAGAACAAGTAATGACTCTTTAAAAGTTTGGTAGAATTTACCTGCGAAGTCATCTGGTCTTAGACTCTTTTTTTAGTAGTTTTTTGTTGTTGTTGTTGTTCCAAGTTTGTCATCAGTAACTGGTCTGCTCAGATTTTCTATTCCTTCCTGACTCAGTTTTGGAAGATTCCTATAAACATATAGGAATTTATCCATTTCTTCTAGGTTGTCCAATTTGTTAGCATATTTTTATAATATCCTCTTATAATTGTTTATATTTCTGCAGTGTTGGTGTTTATTTCTCCTCCTTCATTTCTGATTTTATATATTTGAGCGCGCTCTCTCTCTCTCTCTACCTGTCTCCCTCTCCGTCTCTCTCCTTCTGATGAGTTTGGCTAAAGGATTATTGGGTTTTGTTTATTTTGTCAAAGAACCAGCTCCTGATTTCATTTATCTGTTTTATTGGTTTTTTAGTATCTATTTCTGCTCTAATACTTTCCTTCCTTCTACTGGCTTTGTTATTTTCACATTTGTATTTAAATTCTAGTTAGTTAACACATAATATGATACTGGTTTCAGGAGAAGAATTTAGTCATTCATCACTTACGTAGAACACCCAGCGCTCATCATAGCAAGTGCCCTCCTTAATACACATCACCTGTTTTTCCGATCCCACACCCATACTAAGTCCCATACTAAAAAAAAAAGTCCCATACTATTTTTATATTATTATCAATGAGTTATTTGTGTTTATTATAATTTTTTAATATATTTGGATGCTCCCAAGCTGAGGGCATGAATATTTACAATTGTTAGATCTTCTTGTTGGATAGACCCCGTTATTATGATATAGTAATCTTTTTCATCTCTTTGGTTTAAAATCTAGTTTGTCTGATAGAAGTATGGCTACTCTGGCTTTCTTTCAACATCCATTAGTACGATAAATGGTTCTTCTTCCCCTCACTTTTATTCTGCTTGTCTTCAGATCTAAAATAAGACTCTTGTAGGCAACACATAGATGAGTCTTGCTTTTTTTAAATCCATTCTGATACCCTACATCTTTTGATTGGAGGAGGCAGTCCATTTACATTCAGAGAAATTATGATAAATATGAATTTAGTGCCATTTTATTATCTGTTATTTCATTGTTTCTGGAGATTTTCTCTCTTCCTTTCCAGTCTGTGTTACTTGCAGTCTTTCTCTACCACTCAAAGAATCCACATTAATATTTCTGGCAGGGATGGGAGGGGCAAGATGGTGGAAGAGTAGGGTCCCCAAGTCACCTGTCCCCACCAACTTACTTAGATAACTTTGAAATCATCCTGAAAACCTACGAATTCGGTCTGAGACTTAAAGAGAGAACAGCTGGAATGCTACAGTCAGAAGAGTTTGCGCTTCTATCAAGGTAGGAAGACGGGGAAAAAAATAATAAAGAAATAAAAAAGCGGGATCCCTGGGTGGCGCAGCGGTTTGGCGCCTGCCTTTGGCCCAGGGCGCGATCCTGGAGACCTGGGATCGAATCCCACGTCAGGCTCCCAGTGCATGGAGCCTGCTTCTCCCTCTGCCTGTGTCTCTGCCTCTCTCTCTCTCTCTCTGTGACTATCATAAATAAATAAAGAAAAAAAATTTGAAATAAAAAAGCATCCAAGGGAGAAGGGCCCACATGAGGAGGCGGGCTAAGGCCCCGCGGTGAGTGCCCCCAGAGAAACAGGAGCTTTACCAATATTCCCGAAAGAAAAGGCCCTCCCAGGGAGTTGGAGCAGGATCCCAGGAGGGGCGGGGATGCCCTCAGGCTCCCAGGGGCAGTAACAGAGGAACTGCTCCCCGGGGGAGAGCCTGCCACACACCATGGTGGAGCTCCCTAAAGGCCTGGAGCACGTGCCTGGTAGGGCACCGGGAGCAGCTCAGTGGCTGCTCCGGCAGCCACTCTGCATGGAGGGGGCGGTGGGGCCCCAGCAGCGTGATTCCAGCGGTGCAGGGCACGGAACCCAGGACGCTGGGGAACATACCCAAGATACGGTGCTCCACCCTGGGACAGGCAGAGGCCGGGAAGGCCCAGGACAGCAAAGACGCTCCTGCCACTGGGCAGGCTGTGCAGATCGGCGCCCCCCGCCCCAGAGCATCCAGGCCCCTGCAGACTGAGAGCTGCGGTAGTTACTGTGGGAGGTGACTCCAGGGCTGGACAGCTGGCCCCGCCACTGTTGTTGTTCCTCCTGGTGTCAACTTGTACCTGGGACTGAGCAGGGGCTTCACAGGATAAACAACTCCCACTGAGCTGCCCACCTGACACGGGGCGGAGCAGCTCCCCCAGGTGCACATACCTGAGAATCAGCACATCAGGCGCCTCCCCCAGAAGACCAGCTAGAATGACAGGGGAAAAGCAAGTTATTGACCAACCAGCTCAGGAAAGTTACAGGGAAAGTCGAGGGATTTACATATATAGAAGCAGAGGATACTACCCCTTGATTTTTGTTTTCTGTTTGCTTCCCCCCCTTTTTCTTTTCTTCTTTTTTTCCTCTCTTTTCCTCTGTTTTCCAGTACAAGTTTTCAGCCACTCTGCACTGAGCAAAATAAGTAGAAGGAAAACTCACATGAAAAGAAAGAATCAGAAACAGTCCACTCTCCCACAGAGTTACAGAATTTGGATTACCATTCACGGTCAGAAAGCCAATTCAGAGGCACAATTATAAAGCTACTGGTGGCTAGAAAAAAGCATAAAGGATTCAAGAGACTTCATGACTGCAGAATTTAGATCTAATCAGGCCAAAATGAAAAATCAATTAAATGAGATGCAATCCAAACTGGAGATCCTAACGACGAGGGTTAACGAGGTAGAAGAAGGACTGAGTGACACAGAAGACAAGTTGATGGCAAGGAGGGAAACTGAGGAAAAAAGAGAAAAACAATGAAAAGATCATGAAGATACGTGAAGAGAAATAAATGACAGTCTCAGAAGGAAAAATCATTTTCAGTTGGGGTTCCTGAGGTCATCAAAAGGGACAGAGGTCCAGAATATGTATTTGAACAAATCATAACTGAGAACTTCCCTAACTTGGGAAGGGAAACAGGCATTCAGATGAGGAGATAGAGAGATCCCCCCCTAAAATCAATAAAAACCGTTCAACACCTCGATATTTAATAGTGAAACTTGCAAATTCCAAAGATAAAGAGAGAAGATCCTTAAAGCAGCAAGAGAAAAGAAATCTCTAACTTTTATGGGGAGAAGCATTAGGTTAACAACAGACCTCTCCACAGAGACCTGGCAGGCCAGAAAGGGCTGGCAAGATATATTCAGGGTCCTAAATGAGAAGAAACTGCAGCCAAGAATACTTTATCCAGCAAGGCTCTCATTCAGAATAGAAGGAGAGATAAAGAGCTTCCAAGATAGGCAGAAACTGAAAGAATATGTGACCACCAGGCCAGCTCTGCAAGAAATACTAAGGGGGACTCTGTAATAGAAAGAGGAAATCCAAGGAAACAATCCACAAAAACAGGGACTGAATAGGTATCATGATGACACTAAATTCATATATTTCAAAAGTAACTCTGAACGTGAATGGGCTTAATGACCGCATCAAAAGGCGCAGGGTTTCAGACTGGATAAAACAGCAAGACCCATCTATTTGCTGTCTATAAGAGACTCATTTTAGACGGAAGGACACCTAGAGCCTGAAAATAAAAGGCTGGAGAACCATTTACCATTCAATGGTCCTAAAAAGAAAGCAGGGGTAGCCATCATTATATCAGATAAATTAAAGTTTATCCCGAGGACTGTAGTAGGAGATGAAGAGGGACACTATATCATACTTAAAGGATCTATCCAACAAGAGGACATAACAACCGTCAATATATATGCCCTGAATGTGGGAGCTGCCAAGTATATCAATCAATTAATAACCAAAGTTAAGACATACTTAGATAATAACACACTTATTCTTGGTGACTTCAATGTAGCGCTTTTTACAATCCACAGGTCTTCTAAGCACAACATCTCCAAAGAAACAAGAGCTTTAAATGATACACTGGACCAGATGCATTTCACAGATATTTACAGAACATTACATCCAAATGCAGCTGAATACACATTCTTCTCAAGTGCACATGGAACTTTCTCCAGAATAGACCACATACTGGATCACAAATCAGGTCTTAACCGATACCAAAAGATTGGGATTGTCCCCTGCATATTTTCAGACCATAATGCTTTGAAACTAGAACTAAATCAGAAGAAGTTTGGAAGGATTTCAAACACATGGAGGTTAAGGACCAACCTGCTAAAAGATGAAAGGGCCAACCAGGAAATTAGAGCAGAATTAAAAAGATTCATGGAAACTAATGAGAATGAAGATCCAACCGTTCAAAATCTTTGGAATACAACAAAAGCAGTCCTGAGGGTGAAATACATTGCAATACAAGCATCCATCCAAAAACTGGAAAGAACTCATATAAAGGTAAACTTGCACCTAAAGGAGCTGGAGAAAAAACAGCAAATAGATCCTACACCCTGCAGAAGAAGAGAGTTAATAAATATTCGAGCAAAACTCAATGAAATAGAGACCAGAAGAACTGTGGACCAGATTAACAAAACTAGGAGTTGGTTCCTTGAAAGAATTAATAAGATAGATAAACCATTAGCCAGCCTTATTAAAAAGAAGAGAGAGAAGACTCAAATTAATAAAATCATGAATGAGAAAGGAGAGATCACCACCAATACCAAAGAAATACAATCTTAAAAACTTATTATGAGCAGCCTTATGCCAATAAAATAGGCAATCTAGAAGAAATGGAAAACCATTTTCTGGTTCCAAGTTCCTGAAAAACCAGAAACTACCAAAACTGGAAGAGGAAGACATGGAAAACCTGAACAGACCAATAACCAGGGAGGAAATTGAAGCAGTCATCAAAAACCTCCCAGGACACAAAAGTCCAGGGTCAGATGGCTTCCCTGGGGAATTCTATCAACATTTAAAGAAGAAACCATACCTATTCTACTAAAGCTGTTCCTAAAGATAGAGAGAGATGGAATAATTCCAACCTCATTCTATGAAGCCAGCATCACCTTAATTCCAAAACCAGACAAAGACCCCATGGAAAAGAACAATTACAGACCATTATCCCGGATGAACATGGATGCAAAAATTCTCAACAAGATACTAGCCAATAGGATCCAACAATTAAACAGATTATTCACCATGACCATGATAGATTTATTCCCGGGATGCAAGGCTTGTTCAACACTCGTAAAGCAATCAATGTGATAGATCAGATCAGCAAGAGAAAAAACAAGAACCATATGATACTCTCAATAGATGCAGAGGAAGAATTTGACAAAATACAGCATCCATTCCTGATCAAATATCTTCAGAGTGTACGGATAGAGGGAACCTTCCTCAGCATCTTAAAAGCCATCTACGAAAATCCCACAGCAAATATCATTCTCAATGGGGAAACACTGGCAGGTTTTCTCCTAAGATCAGGAACACAACAGGGATGTCCACTCTCACCACTGCTATTCAACATAGTACTAGAAGTCCTAGCCTCAGCAATCAGGCAACAAAAAGACATAAAAGGCATTCAAATTGTCAAAGAAGAAGTTAAACTCACCCTCTTTGGAGACGACATGATACTGTACGTAGAAAACCCAAAAGACTCCACCCCAAGATTGCTAGAACTCATACAGCAATTCGGCAGTGTGGCAGGATACAAAATCAATGCCCAGAAATCAGTGGCAATTCTATACACTAACAATGAGACTGAAGAAAGAGAACTTAAGGAGTCAATCCCATTTACAATTGCAACCAAAAGCATAATATGCCTAGGAATAAACCTAACGAAAGAGGTAAAGGATCTATAGCCTAAAAACTACAGAACACTTCTGAAAGAAATTGAGGAAGACACAAAGAGATGGAAAAATATTCCATGCTCATGGATTGGCAGAATTAATATTGTGAAAATGTCAATGTTACCCAGGGCAATTTACACGTTTAATGCAATCCCTATCAAAATACCATGGACTTTCTTCAGAGAGTTGGAACAAATCATCTTAAGATTTGTGTGGAATCAGAAAAGACCCCAAATATCCAGGGGAATATTGAGAAAGAAAACCATAGCCGGGGGCATCGCAAAGCCAGATTTCAGGTTGTACTACAAAGCTGTGGTCATCAAGACAGTGTGGTACTGGCACAAAAACAGACACATAGATCAATGGAACAGAATAGAGAATCCAGAAGTACACCCTCAACTCTATGGTCAACTTATATTCGACAAAGCAGGAAACACTATCCACTGGAAACAAAGACAGTATCTTCAATAAATGGTGCTGGGAAAATTGGACATCCAAATGCAGGAGAATGAAACTAGACCATTCTCCTACACCATACACAAAGATAAACTCAAAATGGATGAAAGATCTAAATGTGAGACAAGATTTCATCAAACTCCTAGAGGAGAACACAGGCTACACCCTTTTTGAACTTGGACACAGCAACTTCTTGCAAGATACATCCACGAAGGCAAGAGAAACAAAAGCTAAAATCAATTATTGGGACTTCATCAACATAAAAAGTTTCTGCACATCAAAAGAAACAGTCAACAAAACTAAAAGACAACCTACAGAATGGGAGAAGATATTTGCAAATGACCTATCAGATAAAGGGCTAGTTTCCAAGATCTTTAAAGAACTTATGAAACTCAACAGCAAAGAAACAAACAATCCAATCATTAAATGGGCAAAAGACATGAACAGAAATTTCACAGAAGACATAAACATGGCCAACAAGCACATGAGAAAATGCTTCACATCACTGGCCATCAGGGAAATACAAATCAAAACCACAATGAGATCCCACCTCACAACAGTGAGAATGGGGAAAATTAACAAGAAAGGAAACCACAAATGTTGGAGAGGATGTGGAGAAAGGGGAACCCTCTTGCACTGTTGGTGGGACTGTGAACTGGTGCAGCCACTCTGGAAAACTGTGTGGAGGTTCCTCAAAGAGTTCAAAATAGAATGACCCAGCCATTGCACTGCTCGGGATTTACCCCAAAGATACAGATGCAGTGAAATGGCAGGACACCTGCACCCCGATGTTTATAGCAGCCACATCCACAATAGCCAAACTGTGGAAGGAGCCCCGGTGTCCATAGAAAGACGAATGGAAAAAGAAGATGTGGTATATGTATACAATGGAATATTACTCAGCCATTAGAAACGACGAACACCCACAATTTGCTTCGACGTAGATGGAATTGGAGGATATTATGCTGAGTGAAATAAGTCACTCGGAGAAGGACAAACATTATATGGTCTCAGTCATTTGGGGATTATAAAAAATAGTGAAATGGAATAAAGGGGAAAGGAGAGAAAATGAGTGGGAAATATCAGAGAGAGAGACAGAATATGAGAGACTCCTTACTCTGGGAAACGAACAAGGGGTGGTGTAAAGGGAGGTGGGCGGGGGTTTGGGGTGACTGCGTGATGGGCACTGAGGGGGACACTTGATGGGATGAGCACCAGGTGTTATGCTATATGTTGACAAATTGAATTCCAATAAAAGAAATTTTAAAAAATATTTCTGGCAGGGCTGGTTTATTCGTCATGAACTCTAGCTTTTGTTTGTCTGGGAAACTCTTTATCTCCCCTTCTTTTCTGAATTACAGCTTTGCTGGATAGAGTATTCTTGGCTGCATGTTTTTCCTATTCCGCATATGGAATATATCATTGCACTCTCTTCTGGCCTGTCAGGTTTCTGTGGATAGACCTGCTGGTAACTTTACTTATCTTCCCTTGCTAAGTAGGGATTTTTTATCTTGGTGCATTTAGGATTTTTTTCTTTGTTTCTATATTTTGCAAATTGTACTACCATATGTCTTGGTGTTGGCCTGTTTTTGTTGATTTTGATGGGACTCGTCTATGCCTCTCAGATTTGGATGTCTGCATCTTTCACCCGATTAGGCAAGTTTTCAGCTATAATTTGCCCAAATAAACCTTCTGCCCCCTTTTCCCTCTCATCTTCTGGTACTCCTATGAAACAATTGTTACTATACTTAATGTAGTCACTGAGTTCCCTAAGTCTACATTTAAGATCCAATATTTTTCTTTCCCTATTCTTTTCAACTTCATTATTTTTCATAATTGTATTTTCTATATCACATATTCATTCCTCTGCTTCTTCCATCTTTGTGGTCACTACATCCAGTTGGTTTCACATCTTGGTTATAGCATTTTTTCTTTTGGCCTAATTTTTACGTCTTTTATCTCTGCAGTAAGGGATTCACTGTTGTCTTCTATGGTTTTCTCAAGCCCAAGCCCAGCTAGTACTCTTATGATTGTTGGTTTAAATTCTGTGTCAAGCATATTACTTATATCTGTTTTGATTAGATCTCTGGTTGTGACCTTTTCTTGTTATTTCTTTTGGGATGAATTACTCCATCTTGACATTTTGTCTATGTTTCTGTCTTCTCTGTTTTAGGAAAACCTGTTATGTTTCCTACTCTTCAGAGTAATGGCTTTATAAGAAGAGGTCATATACTATCCAGGGCCTAGTGTTTCATGAATTGTCTCTGGGTGAATGCTGTGTCCACTCTGCTGATGTGTTTTAGCTTCTCTTCCCTCATGTCAGTCCTCTGCAGTTTCTCCTTGCCTGCAGTGAGGAGCATTTTGACTTTATCCAGAGTATGACAAGTTTTAACTAGGTGTGGTCTGGTCTGCTTGTTAAAAGAGACTTCATGCTATTTCAACTAGAGCTGAAGCTTTGCAGAACTCTATGGTCAGTAGAACTGGTCCATGCAGGAATATGGAGGGTGTTTCTCTGGTCTTCTGGGGGAGTGCACCACTGTGCTTGTTCTCAGGCACACTTGCCCAAGAAAAATCATCACCTGAAGAGCATGGTGGAGGGGGACCAGGGCTTGATGTGAGCGGTTTATTCCACCACTGTTGGTGCTGTGCTGCTAACTGGAGCTAGTTTATGCTGAGAGGCAGGGAGAGAAATAATGCCCACTGTCTCCTTTGTCCCTGGAGAGGCAATGCCACCTCTCTCAGATTTGCTACAAGAATGGGGAATCATCTCTCTTAGTGTATCCAAGGGAATCCTCATATTGTGCCGTCCGCTCCTGGGCTATCTGTCCTCCTCCACATAACAAACCGCAGTGCCCACCAGGCTCCTCACTTGCCATGCCATGGACCTCTAAAACTTCAGCTTTTGAGTCCCATGATTGTAAAAACTCACAAAAAAACAGTCTCTCTCATTCTCCTAGTCAATAGCTTTAGGCAAGTGTTTTCCTTTGGAATCCCCTGTTTGCTTCTCTCTCTTTCTTTCTCTCTCCCCTCCCTCTCTGTGATCAGGGCTCCCTTCTCTCCACACCACCCAAAATTCTTTCCTCCCCCAAATCATGTGTCTGCACATCCTACCTTTCACGATGTGGACTCATGTCTCCCCCTAGTTGTGCAGTTTGTTTTGTCAATCCTCAGATCAATTTCTTGGGTATTCAGAATGATTTGATATTTATCTCACTGAGTTTGAGAGACCAGGCAAGCCTTAGATATTCCTACTATCCCACCATCTTTGCTCTTCCAAAGAACATTATTGACAAAGCAATCCTGAACTCCAAACTACTTCAGGTGTGGTCCTAGTAGCAACAATTTAAGTATCATTAGAGAATTTATCTTTTATCTCTACCTCCAGATCTTCCCAGTTAGAAACTTTGGGGTTAAGGCCAATCTGTTTTATTTTTTATTTATTTTTTGTATATTTTTTATTGGAGTTTGATTTGCCAAAATATAACACCCAGTGCTCATCCCGTCAAGTGCCCCCCTCAGTGCCCATCACCCCATCCTCTTGCCCACCTCCCCTTCCAATACCCTTGTTCATTTCCCAGAGTTAGGAGTCTCTCATGTTCTGTCACCCTCATTGATATTTCCCACTCATTTTCTCTCCTTTCCCTTATAATCCCTTTCACCATTTTTTTATATTCTCCATACAAGTGAAAGCATATGATTGTCCTTCTCCAATTGACTTACTTCATTCAGCATAATACCCTCCGGTTCCATCCACGATGAAGCAAATGGTGGGTATCCATCCTTTCTAATGGCTGAGTAATATTCTATTGTATATATATACCACATTTTCTTTATCCATTCATCTTTTGATGGACACCGAGGCTCCTTCCACAGTTTGGCTATTGTGGACATCGCTGCTATAAACATCGGGGTGCAGGTGTCCTGCCATTTCACTGCATCTGTATCTTTGGGGTAAATCCCCAGCAGTGCAATGGCTGGGTCGTAGGGAAGATCTATTTTGAACTCTTTGAGGAACCTCCACACAGTTTTCCAGAGTGGCTGCACCAGTTCACATTCCCACCAACAGTGCAAGAGGGGTCCCCTTTCTCCACATCCTCTCCAACATTTGTTGTTTCCTGTCTTGTTAATGTTCCCCATTCTCACTGGTGTGAGGCGGTATCTCATTGTGGTTTGGATTTGTATTTCCCTGATGGCAAGTAATGTGGAGCATTTTCTCATGTGTTTGTTGGCCATGTGTACGTCTTCCTCTGTGAGATTTCTGTTCATGTCTTTTGCACATTTCATGATTGGATTGTTTCTTTGCTGTTGAGTTTCATAAGTTCTTTATAAATCTTGGATACTAGTCCTTTATCTGATAGGTCATTTGCAAATATCTTCTCCAATTCTGTAGGTTGTCTTTTAGTTTTGTGGACTGTTTCTTTTGCTGTGCAGAAGCTTTTTATCTTGATGAAGTCCCAATAGTTCATTTTTGCTTTTGTTTCCCTTGCCTTCATGGATGTATCTTGCAAGAAGTTGCTGTGAAGGCCAATCTGTTTAAATAAGCCTTTCAGGGATACTGACGCATGCTGAAGTTAAAGAGCCACTGCTATAGAAGAAATGTATAGCGAAGAACTCAAGTTACTAGGCACTAATATATGAATTCCAAAAAAAAATTCACTTTCACCATATACTTTGATAATAAGTTAAAGCACTATTCTAGTAAAACACTGATAACATTCCTATGCTAGCTCCCTGATATTGTCAGACTAATAAACTTCTAGAGAAGTCTAGGTTTTTAAGCAAGAATTCATTATCAAGGAAGCATTTACATTGATTTTGCTGACTTGAATGACACTATTGTTCCTCCCTGATTATCTAAAAGAAATATTCCATGCAAACAAATCTCTATTCAGCCTGAGTGTTTCCAAGTCTACCTTTCTGAAATTCCCTTAGCCTATTTTTAAAGCCAATTGCACACTAAATTATCCAATTCTCAATGGGCTCCAAACATGTACACTGCTTGCTTTTACAATACTGCTTTAATACATGAAAGGAAACAAAAGCTTTCACATAATCTAATCATGATCCAATCTAAGCAGAAAAAAAAAGAAAAGCAGGTGCTATCTTCCTACCAAGTGAGAAATGGAGGATTCCAGTTCCAACAGACTAAGAAATTGTGGTGATAATTGAGAGTAGATGAGAAACAAGGCACGTGAAGCATAAAGAGAAAGAAATGCTTATTTCTGGGGTTAAAACTACAGGAAGAAATTAGTTTCCCCTCCATCATGGGTATATATAGCTACTCAGTACAACCAGCCTCTGCTTCAAAGTCTTGCAAAGTATTTTCTGCAGGGAAAATCAACAGGTTGCAGACTCAGGTCTTTCTCTTTTTGGAAGTAGGAGAAAGGTATTTGAAAAAATGTAATTATATTTAATGTGTACAATGTGATGATATGACTTATGTATACATTGTGAAAGATTTCTATCAAACAAGTTTATTAATACATGCTTGATGCAGTTTCTCTGGAAGATTGTGAAAGGTATTTTGTGTGCAAATGGAGACATGACACCAGATGGCGATGCCTCACCAAGAGCCAGAGTCTGAGAACCTTTGTGACCATTATTTTGAACTCTATCAGGTAAATTATTTACTTCCATTTACTTAAGTTTTTTCTCAGTTTTTCTTGTATTCCTTGTTTATTTCTTTTTGAAGGTGTCAATTTTTTAAAGTTTTTATTTAAATTCTAGTTAGTTACCATACAGTGTAATATTAATCTCAGGTGTACCATATAGTGTGATTCAACACTTCCATAAAATACCTGGTGTTCATCACATCAAGTGCAGTCCCTAATCCCTAATATATATTTCACCCATTCCTCACCTAACATCTCCACCTAACTTTGGTAGCCATCAGTTTGTTCTCTATAGTTATGAGTCTGTTTCTTGGTTTGCCTCTCTCTCTCTCTCTTTTCCATTTGCTCATTTGTTTTGTTTCTTAAATTCCACATATGAGTGAAGTCATGTGATATTTGTCTTTCTCTGACATATTTCACTTAACATAATACTCTCTAGCTCCATCCATGTCATTTCAAATGGCAAGATTTCATTCTTTTTATGGCTGAGTAATATTCCATTGGTATTGTGTGTGTGTGTATACATCACATCATCTTTAGCCATCTTTATCCATTCATCAGTCTATGGACACATGGGCCGTTGCCATAACTTGGCTATCGCCTCTCTCTCTCTCTCATGAATAAATAATAAATAAATAAATAAATAAATAAATAATAATAAAATAAATAATATAAATAAATAATAAAATCTTTTAAAAACAGATATCAATGTAAGACCTGAAACCATTAAATTCCTAGAAAAGGTCAAGGAAAAAATTTTTTTTCATCATGGTAAGGCTCCCCTCTTATAACCAACTGATTGTTCTCAATAGTTTAGTCTTTTTCTAGGTTTGTCTCTCTTTTTTTCTTTACTACTTTGTTTTGTTTTTAAAATTCCATATATGAATGATATCATATGGCATTTCTCTTTTTCTGATTTATTTCATTAGCCATTACAACTATATCTCCATCCATGTCTTTGCAAATGGCAAGATTTCATTCTTTTTTATAGTTGCATAATATTCTAAAATATATATCACATCATCTTTATCCATTCACTATAAATGGACGTTTGGGCTGCTTCCATAGTTCGGCTATTGTAAATAATGCTACAATAAGCATAACGGTGCAAGCATCCCATTGGTTTTTTTTCTTTTTTAAATCTATTTTTTAATATATTTTTTATTGGAGTTTTGTATGCCAACATATAGCATAACACCCAGTGCTCATCCCATCAAGTGCCCCCCTCAGTGCCTGTCACCCAGTCACCCCATCTCCCTGCCCACCTCCATTTCCACTACCTGTTGTTCATTTCCCAGAGTTAGGTGTATTTCATGTTCTATCACCATCACTGATATTTCCCACTCATTTTCTCCTTTTTCTCCTTTATTCCTTTTCACTATTTTTTATATTCCCCAAATAAATGAGACCATATAATGTTTGTCCTTCTCCAATTGACTTACTTCTCATCAGCATAATACCCTCCAGGTCCATCCACGTTGAAGCAAATGGTAGGTATTTGTCATTTCTCATGGCTGAGTAATATTCCATTCTATACATATACCACATCTTCTTTATCCATTCCTCTTTCGATGGACACCGAGGCTCCTTCCACAGTTTGGCTATTGTGGACATTGCTGCTAGAAACATCGGGGTGCAGGTATCCTGGCATTTCCCTGCATCTATATCTTTGGGGTAAATCCCCAGCAGTGCAATGACTGGGTCGTAGGGCAGATCTCTTTGAGGAAGCTCCACACAGTTTTCCAGAGTGGCTGCACCAGTTCACATTCCCACCAACAGTGCAAGAGGGTTCCCCTTTCTCCACATCCTCTCCAACATTTGTTGTTTCCTGTCTTGCGAATTTTCCCCATTCTCACTGGTGTGAGGTGGTATCTCATTGTGGTTTTGATTTCTATTTCCCTGATGGCAAGTGAGCATGCATCTTTTTGAATTAGTGTTTTTGTATTTTGAGGGTAAATACCCAGTAGTACAGTAAAAAAAATTCTGGACATTAAATTAGGCAATGATTTACTGGATATGACAACAAAAACACAGGTGATAAAAGCAAAACTCAAGTGGGAGACATCAAACTAAAAAGCTTCTGCACAGCAAGAGAAAAAAATCAAAATAAAAATGCAACCTAAAATAGAAGAAAATATTTTAAACCATACATAGGATAAGGGAGTTTATAAAAAAAAATATAAAAACTCATAGAACTCAATAAGTAAAAAATGTGATTTAATAATGAGCAGAGGAACCAAAGAGACATTTTTCCAAAGAAGATACACAAATGGCCAACAGGTACATGAAAAGGTGTCCAACATCATTAATTATCAGGGAAATGCAAATCAATTGATGCATTGCATCACAATGAGATAATACTTCAAAATGAGATAATGAGATAATACTTCACACCTGACAGGATGGCTATTATCAAAAAGGCAAGAGATAAGTGTTGGCAAGGATGTGGAGAAGAGGGAAACCTTGTGCACTGGGGGTGGGAATGCAAATTGGTAGTCATTACATAACACAGCATAGTGGGTCCTCCAAATTTAAAACTAAAACTACCATATGATCCAGCAATTCCACATTTGGGTTTATATGTGAAGGAAATGAAATCACAATATTTTTTTAAAGATTTTATTTACTTATTCATGAGAGACACAGAGAGAGAGAGGCAGAGACACGTAGAGGGCTCCATGCAGAGACCCCAATGTGGGACTCGATCCAGTGTCTCCAGGATCAGGCCCTGGGCTGAAGGCAGTGCTAAACCGCTGAGCCACCCGGACTGCCCTGAAATCACAATATTGAAAAGATATCTGTACCCCCATGCTCATGGCAACATTATTTGCAATAGCTAAGACATGGGTACAACTCAATTGTCCACTGATGGATAACTGAATAAAGAAACAAGTGGAGGGGCACCACAGTCGGTTAAGTGCATGACTTGATTTTGACTCAGGTGATGATCTCAGAGTTGTGAAACTGAGCCCCTTGATGGGCTTCCTCCTCAGTGGAGAAACGTTTCTCCCACTCCCTCTGGTCCTCCCCCCATTTGTGCACACTCTCTCTTTGTATCTCTCTGGCTCACTACCTCAAATAAATAAATAAAATCTACTAAACCACAAGAAGAAGTTGGAAGGATTTCAAACACGTGGAGGTTAAGGACCATCCTGCGAAAAGATTAAAGGGTCAACCAGGAAATTAGAGAAGAATTAAAAAGATTCATGGAAACTATGAGAATGAAGATACAACCGTTCAAAATCTTTGGGATACAGTTAAAGCAGTGCTGAGGGGGAAACATCGCAATACAAGCATCCACCCAAAAACTGAAAAAAACTCAAATACAAAAGCTAACCTTGCACCTAAAGGAGCTGGAGAAGGAACAGCAAATGAAACCTTCACCCAGCAAAAGAAGACAATAAAGATTCGAGCAGAACTCAAGGATATAGAGACCAGAAGAAGTGTGGAACAGATCAACAAAACCAAGAGTTGGTTCTTTGAAAGAATTAATAAGATAGATAAACCAGGGATCCCTGGGTGGCACAGCGGTTTAGCGCCTCCCTTTGGCCCAGGGCGCAATCCTGGAGACCCGGGATCAAATCCCACGTCGGGCTCCCGGTGCATGGAGCCTGCTTCTCCCTCTGCCTCTGTCTCTGCCTCTCTCTCTCTCTCTCTCTCTCTCTCTCTCTCTGTGACTATCATAAATAAATAAAAATTTTAAAAAAAGATAAACCATTAGCCAGCCTTATTAAAAAGAAGAGAGAAAAGACTCAAATTAATAAAATCATGAATGAGAAAGGAGAGATCACCACCAATACCAAGGAAATACAAACGATTTTAAAAACTTAATATGAGCAGCTATACGCCAATAAATTAGGCAATCTAGAAGAAATGGACACATTTCTGGAAAACCACAAACTACCAAAACTGGAACTGGAAGAAACAGAAAACCTGAACAGGCCAATAACCAGGAAGGAAATTGAAGCAGTCATCAAAAACCTCCCAAGACACAAAAGTCTAAGGCCAGATGGCTTCCCAGGGGAATTCTATCAAACGTTTAAAGAAGAAACCATACCGAGTCTACTAAAGCTGTTCGGAAAGATAGAAGGAGATGGAGTACTTCCAAACTCGTTCTATGAGGCCACCATCACCTTAATTCCAAAACCAGACAAAGGCCACACTGAAAAGGAGAATTATAAACCAATATCCCTGATGAACACAGATGCAAAATTCTCAACAAGATACTAGCCAATGGGATCTAATAGCACATTAAGAAGATTATTCACCATGACCAAGTGGGATTTATCCCCGGATGCATGGCTGGTTCAACACTCGTAAAGGAATCAATGTAGTTGATCATATCAACAAGAGAAAAGACAAGAACCATATGATCCTCTCAATAGATGCAGAGAAAGCATTTGACAAAATACAGCATTGATTCCTGAACAAAACTCTTCAGAGTGTGAGGATAGAGGCAACATTCCTCAACATCTTAAAAACCATCTACCAAAAGCCCACAGCCAATATCATTCTCAATGGGGAAACACTGGGAACATTTCCCCTAAGATCAGGAACATGACAGGGATGTCCACTCACACCACTGCTATTCAACATAGTTCTAGAATCCTAGACTCAGGAATCAGACAACAAAAAGACATTAAAGGCATTCAAATTGGCAAAGAAGAAGCCAAACTCTCCCTCTTCACAGATGACATGATACTGTACATAGAAAACCCAAAATATTCCCCCCCCCATAAGATTGCTAGAACTCACACGGCAAGTGGCCAGTGTGGCAGGATACAAAATCAATGCCCAGAAATCAGTGGCATTCCTATACAATAACAATGAGATTGAAGAAAGAGAACTTAAGGAGTTAATCCCATTTACAATTGCACCCAAAAGCATAAGATACCTAGGAATAAACCTAACCAAAGAGGTAAAGGATCTATACCCTAAAAACTACAGAACACTTCTGAAAGAAATGGAGGAAGACACAAAGAGATGGAAAAATATTCCATGCTCATGTCTTGGAAGAATTAATATTGTGAAAATGTCAATGTTGCCCAGGGCAATTTACACATTCAATGCAATCCCTAACAAAATACCATGGACTTTCTTCAGAGAGTTGGAACAAATCATCTTAAGATTTGTGTGGAATCAGAAAAGATCCCGAATAGCCAGGGGAATATTGAGAAAGAAAACCATAGCCGGGGGCATCACAATGCCAGATTTCAGGTTGTACTACAAAGCTGTGGTCATCAAGACAGTATGGTACTGACACAAAAACAGACATATAGATCAATGGAACCGAATAGAGAATCCAGAAGTGGACCTTCAACTTTATAGTCAACTAATATTCGACAAAGCAGGAAAGACTATCCACTGGAAAAAAGACAGTCTCTTCAAAAAATGGTGCTGGGAAAATTGGACATCCACATGCAGAAGAATGAAACTAGACCATTCTCTTACACCATACACAAAGATCAACTCAAAATGGATGAAATATCTAAATGTGAGACAAGATTCCATCAAAATCCTAGAGGAGAACACAGGCAACACCCTTTATGAACTCAGCCACAGTAACTTCTTGCAAGATACATCCATGAAGGCAAAAGAAACAAAAGCAAAAATGAAGTATAGGGACTTCATCAAGATAAGAAGCTTTTGCACAGCAAAGGATACAGTCCACAAAACTAAAAGACAACCTACAGAATGGGAGAAGATATTTGCAAATGATGTATCAGATAAAGGGCTAGTTTCCAAGATCTATAAAGAACTTATTAAACTCAACAGCAAAGAAACAAACAATCCAATCATGAAATGGGCAAAAGCCATGAATATTAATTTCACCAAAGAAGACATACCCATGGCCAAGAAGCACATGAGAAAATGTTTCACATCACTTGACATCAGGGAAATAGAAATCAAAACCACAATGAGATCCCACCTCACACCAGTGAGAATGGGGAAAATTAACAAGACAGGAAACAACAAATGTTGGAGAGGTTGTGGAGAAAGGGGCACCCTCTTGCACTGTTGGTGGGAATGTGAACTGGTGCAGCCACTCTGGAAAACTGTGTGGAGGTTTCAAAGAGTTAAAAATATATCTGCCCTATGACCCAGCAATTGCACTGCCGCGGATTTACCCCAAAGATAACAGATGTATTGAAACGCCAGGACACCTGCACCCCGATGTTTATAGCAGCAATGTCCACAATAGCCAAACTGTGGAAGGAGCCTCGGTGTTCATCAAAAGATGAATGGATCAAGAAGAAGTGGTATATGTATACAATGGAATATTACTCAGCCATTAGAAATGACAAATACCCACCCTTTGCTTCGACTTGGATGGAATTGGTGGGTATTATGCTGAGTGAAATAAGTCAATCGGAAAAGGACAAACATTATATGGTCTCATTCATTTGGGGAATATAAAAATTAGTGAAGGAGGGCGGCCCTGGTGGCGCAGCGGTTTAGCGCTGCCTGCAGCCCAGGGCATGATCCTGGAGACCCTGGATCGAGTCCCACATCAGGCTCTCTGTATGGTGCCTGCTTCTCCCTCTGCCTGTGTCTCTGCCTTTCTCTCTCTGTCTCTATGAATAAATAAGTAAAATCTTAAAAAAAAAAAAAAAGGTCAACATCTGTTCTCCATGTTCTTTGGTATTCTTTCTTTAAAAAAAATTAGTGAAAGGGAATAAAGGGAAAGGAGATAAAATGAGTGAAAATATCAATGAGGGTGACAAAATATGAGAGACACCTAACTGTGGGAAATGCATAAGGGGTAGTGGAAAGGGAGGTGGGTGGGGGCTGGGGTCACTGGGTGATGGACACTGAGGGGGTACTTGGCGGGATGAGCACTGGGTGTAATGCTAAATGTTGGCAAATTGAACTCCAATAAGAAAAATTGAACTCCAGTTTAAAAAAAAAAAGTGTGGGGATCCCTGGGTGGCGCAGCGGTTTGGCGCCTGCCTTTGGCCCAGGGCGCGATCCTGGAGACGCGGGATCGAATCCCACATCGGGCTCCCGATGCATGGAGCCTGCTTCTCCCTCTGCCTGTGTCTCTGCCTCTCTCTCTCTCTCTGTGACTATCATAAAAAAAATAAATAAATAAATAAATAAAAATAAAAATAAAAAAAAGTGTGAAGGAGGAAAAAATGTTTTTAAAGTAAAAATAAATAGATAAAATCTAAATAAATAAATAAATAAATAAATAAATAAATAAATAAATATTGATAAGGCTCAGGCTAGGCTAACTAAAGAATAAAGAGAGAGAACATAAATTACTAATATCAACAACAAAAGAAAGGACATAACTAAAGTTCCCATGGACATTAAAGGATAATAAAGAAATATTAAGAACAACTCAATGCCTACAAATTTGAAAAGAATAAATTGACCAATTCTTTGAAAGATACAATCTGCCAAACTCACACAGGAAGAAATAGACAATCCAAATAGGCCTATTTCTATTAAATTAATTAAATCAATAATTAATAATCTTCCAAAATAAGAAGTCCAAGTTTGTTCACTGATGAATTCTACCAAAGTTTTATGAAAGAAATTATACCAATTCTCTTCTATTTGTTTCAGAAGATAAAATCAGGAGAATTACTTCCTAATTCATTCTATGAGGCCAACATTACTCTAAAACCAACACCAAAGACATTATAAACAACTACAGAGCAATATCTCTCATGAACATAGATGCAAAGATCTTCAATTACATATTAGCAAATTGAATATAATTATGTATAAATGAATTATAAATCATGACTAGGTGGGATTTTTTCCAGGTATGCAAGGCTGGTTCAATATTAGAAAATTAATTGTTGTAATTCATTACATCAATAGGCTCAAGGAGGAAAATCACATGATTATATCGACAGATGCAGAAAAGGAATTTGACAAAATCTAGCACAAATTCATGATAAAAAAAAACTCTCGGAAAACTAGGAATAGAGGGAACATCTTCAAATTGATCAAAAAAATCTACAAAAACCTACAACTGACATCATACTGAATGGTGTGAAACTAGAAACTTCCCCACTAAATCAAGAACAAGGTATGAAAAAAAAAAAAAAAAGAACAAGGTATGGATTTCCCTTTTCACCACTGGTTTTCAACATAGTACTTAGCTAATCCTGTAAGACCTGAAAAGGAAATAAAAGATATAAAAGTTGGGAACAAAGAAATAAAAGATTTTTTGCAGATGAAATAATCTATGTAAAAAAGTTGAAACAATTATAATTCTATAATTTTTTAAAAAGAATTATAATTTTAGAAACTCCTGGAACTAATAAGCAATTATAGCAAGATTGTAGGGTACAAGATTAATATACAAAAGTAAAACACCATTGTATATGTCAGCCGTAAACAAGCGGTATTTGAAATTTAAAAATGCATTACCATTTACATTATCATCCAAAAAAATTAAATACTGAGGTATAAATCTAACGTAATACAATATCTCTTTGAGAACAACTATAGAATGCTGATGAAATATATCAAAGAACTAAATAAATGGAGACGTTCTGATTTTGCTCTCTGCTGCTTATAATACTTTGCAGTAGCCTCCTTAAACAGGTTCCCTTCCCTCCACTGTACCTTAGTTGTATCATCCCACATTCAAGTCTCTGAACCTTCTACCTTCCAAATGGCGGTTGCTTTTCTACTTGTAGACTTGCAGCATTTCCTTTCTCAGATCTCTGATTGATTTCTAGGTGTTCAGAATGTTTTGAAAACTATCTTCGTACACTCTCAAGGGACCAGACAAACTTAGGGCCCCCTACTGTTCTGCCATCTTAACTCCTCTTGCAATAGGAATTCTCGTTCATGGCTGGTGGGAATACAAAATTGTACAGCCACTTTGGAGGACAGTTTGGCAGTTTCTTTTGAAATTAAGTATACTTTATCATATGATCCAGCAGTCACACTCCTAGGTATTTACCCAAATGAATCAAAAACTTCTATCCACGCAAAAGCTGCACACAGATGTTTATAGCAACTTTATTCATAATTGTAAAAAACTGGAAGCAACCAAGATGTCCTCCACTAGGTAAATGGATAAATAAACTATGGTACATCTAGACAATGAAATATTATTCAGTGCTAAAACAAAATGAGCTACCAAGCCATGAAAAGACATTGAGGAACATTAAATGCTTATTAAATGAAAGAAGGAAATCCAAAAAGGCTACAGACTGTTTGATTCCAACTATATGACATTTTGGAAAACTCAAAACTATGGAAACAATAAACATACCAGTAATTGTCAGGGATTAGGGGTAGAGAGGGATAGCTGAAAATATTTAGGGCAGTGAAAGTATTCCATGATACTACAATGGTAGATACATGTCATTATATATTCAAAACCCATAAAATGGACACCACTAAGAGTGAACCCTAATATAAACTATGGACTATAATGATGCATCAAAATAGGTTTATTGATTATAATAAATGTACCACTGAAGTAATAGTTATCAATAATGGTGAAAGTTGTGGGTATGTGGGGGAACAGAGGTGTATACAAGAACTGTCTATACTTTCAATTTTGCTATGAACCTAAAACTGCTCTAAAACATAAATTTTATCATATATATATACATAATTGTTTATATATATATATATACTAACCATATATATATATATATATATATATATATATATATATATATAATTGGTTATGTGAAGGATAACGAAGTTTGGGTATTTAGGAGAAAATGAAAATGCAGTGAAGAAATTTTCCAATGAGGAAACAAGCAAAAATAGCAAGATGAAATCATGTTAAGAGGGATTTTGAGTGGGAGAGAACAAAGAAACTGGACTAAAGCAAGATCAAAGTAAAAGCAAACCTTTTAGAGTGAAAATGCTCATTATAAAATCAAATGTCAGTCACTAATATGACTCTGTTTTGACTTCAAAACCGAACTGTTCTGAAACAATCTCACATTGAGTTCCACTTAGACTTCTAAAAGAGGCCATTTCATATTTCATCAACTTGTTTACCCACCTTAGTGCTTCCTGGCCCTCAGAGCGGGCATGTTATTTTTCAGAGCTAAAATTTAAATTTCTCCCATCATGTTTATGCCAATTTTTCCTTTTATCCTGTGTTCAGTAAATATGGGCATAACAACTGGGCCATTATTTTCCAAGTCCTGATATCCAAGCCCTGCGTGAACATTGTGGTCAGACTAGATAATGATTTAGTGACTGCTTCTTACTGGATATTTAACCTTGGACCAGTTACTAAATCTCACCCAGCCTCCATTCTTCCTCCATTTCCTCACCACTTAAAACAGGACTGATGGCATGTAACCCTTTTGATTAGAGTGAGCCTAATGAGAATTCACCCCAGAAAGGAACCAGCACTGGTTCTAGCTTGGATCTTAAAACAGGACTGATGGCATGTAACCCTTTTGATTAGAGTGAGCCTAATGAGAATTCACCCCAGAAAGGAACCAGCACTGGTTCTAGCTTGGATCTGTGAGCTGAGTTTCTGGTTATCTTTCCCAAAGTAGATAGCCAGGACTTTTATTTCTCTTTTTTCTTTTTTTTTAATTTCTCTTTTTTCTTTCAGAGAATTAGCCCCCCTCCCCCATCCTCTCATACTCAGTCTGAACTCCCTTTAATTCTACAGTGTTGGGTTTGCAGTCTCCTCATTCTTGGTTGGCCTCTGCCTTCCTCCTCCCTCTTTCTTCTATACAAGCCCTCCCTGACCCATACTTCCTAACTTTGGAATCTTGGTATTAGGCACTGGGTCCTACTTGCCTCTTTACATACTCCTCTCTCCCATCTTCCCAAGATCAAGGATGCCCTTGGATGCCCATGAAGCCTTTTTCTCCCTGTCGCAGTCTTCTGGCTTCCATCTCAGAGCCCTGGACCTTCCTTATTCCTCTTGTTTTCCAAACCCAGAACCCAGCAGCTGGCCATGAGGGTAGGGTCGGTACAGAACCTTGGCCTAACCCTACCTCTAAACTCATGTTCCCATGAAAAAACCTTAATCTTTGGCCAAAACACATATTGGTCCTGCCCCCCCCCCCCCACTGTGATGCTTTGGGACAGGCCTGAAACCTAGTGGTGCTCATTCTCCAAATTGTTTGGCCCTGAAAGTGCAAAAGCCTATCACAATGATAAATATGGATGGAAAGAACACAAGGCCTCTTCCCTGCCCAAGAGTTGAGCACTGGCATCACTAAGGCTCCAAAGAACTAAGCGAGGGAGATGGGGTTGGGTGAGTGGAGGGGAGCTATTTTTAAAGCCCAGAGAGCAAAGTTTGACTAGAGAGGCAATAGGCATAAATATTTATTTATTTTAATAGGCATAAATGTTTAAACTGTTCTGGATTATCTACCCCCATCGCAGCGCCTTCCATGCACGGATGTGGGCTAGAGAGGCACAGTAGGTTCATGTCGTGTGGAAGTCCTAGCCACTCTGTGGATGATAATAATAATAATAGCTATTCGTCGGGGCAGCCTGGGTGGTTCAGTGGTTTAGCACCGCCTTCAGCCCAGGGCATGGTCCTGGAGACCCGGGATCGAGTCCCACGTCGGGATCCCTGCATGGAGCCTGCTTCTCCCTCTGCCTGTGTCTCTGCCTCTCTTTGTGTGTCTCTCATGAATAAATAAAATCTTTAAAAATAATAATAATGGCTATTTGTCAAGCACATGACTGGAGCAATGAATTTTCCCAACATCTGTATAAAGTGATTTCTATTGTCAGTCCTATTTTTCCTGTGAGAACCTCCCAAGCATTAAGCCTACTAAAGAAAAGGCTTACATGCAGAAGAATGAAACTAGACCATTCTCTTACACCATACACAAAGACCAAAATGGATGAAAGATCTAAATGTGAGACAAGATTCCATCAAAATCCTAGAGGAGAACACAGGCAACACCCTTTATGAACTTGGCCACAGCAACTTCTTGCAAGGCATTCACATCCATGAAGGCAAAGGAAATAAAAGCAAAAATGAATTATTGGGACTTCATCATGATAAAAAGCTTCTGCACAGCGAAAGAAACAGTCAACAAAACTAAAAGACAACCTACAGAATGGGAGAAGATATTTGCAAATGACATATCAGATAAAGGGTTAGTATCCAAGATCTATAAAGAACTTATTAAACTCAACAGCAAAGATACAAACAATCCAATCATAAAATGGGCAAAAGACATGAACAGAAATTTCACAGCAGAAGACATATACATGGCCAACAAGCACATGAGAAAATGCTCCACATCACTGGCCATCAGAGAAATACAAATCAAAACCACAATGAGATACCACCTCACACCAGTGAAAATGGGGAAAATTAACAAGACGGGAAACAACAAATGTTGGAGAGGATGTGGAGAAAGGGGAACCCTCTCGCACTGTTAGTGGGAATGTGAACTGGTGCAGCCACTCTGGAAAACTGTGTGGAGGTTCCTCAAAGAGTTAAAAATAGAGCTACCCTACGACCCAGCCATTGCACTGCTGGGGATTTACCCAAAAGATACAGATGCAGTGAAATGGCAGGACACCTGCACCCCAATGTTTATAGCAGCAATGTCCACAATAGCCAAACTGTGGGAGGAGCCTCAGTGTCCACCAAAAGATGAATGGATCAAGGAGATGTGGTATATGTATACAATGGAATATTACTTAGCCATTAGAAATGACGAATACCCACCATTTGCTTCGACGTGGATAGAGCTGGAGGGTATTATGCTGAATGAAAGAAGTCAATCGGAGAAGGACAAACATTATATCGTCTCATTCATTTGGGGAATATAAAAATTAGTAAAAGGGAATAAAGGGGAAAGGAGAGAAAATGAGTGAAAATATCAGTGAGGGTGACAAAACATGAGAGACACCTAACTGTGGGCAATGAACAAGGGGTAATGGAAAAGGAGGTGGGGGGTTGGGGTGACTGGGTGACGGGCACTGAAGGGGGCACTTGGCGGGATGAGCCCTGGGTGTTATGCTATATGTTGGCAAATTGAACTCCAATAAAAAAAATAAAAGGCTTATCCAGATCCCCATAGTCCACCACAGGTGTACTGCACTGTTCACAAAGCAATTTCACATTCATCATCTCCCGTGAGCCTTATAATTAGCCTGGTCTGCAGGGGTCATTCCAGGGTTAGGCAGTGGAAGGGAGTGTCTAATAGAGGCTCTATTTAACCAGTGCCTCTCTAAGTCTCAGAAAAACTAAGAGATCACTCCTTAAAAGTACTCAATAACCCATGCATGGCCTGAGCCCTGATCTTCAGACTGGGGATTGACTCCTGCTGCTGGCCATTCTGTTTTCTTCAGTGAGGTGGCCACTCTAGTTAATCTTCAGGTGAAGAAAGAAATAAAAATCTCCAATCAAATAAACTAGACTGAGCATCCCTACCTATCTGCCTCCCCATTAACTCCCAAACTTCCCTGATCCACTCCCACTATCCCGGAAACAAACAAATCACAAAATGAAGTAATCCTGAAGCCAAGTTCTGCCAAGTACTTGACAATGTTCTTACTGGATTGTCTCCTAGACATCCCTGGAGCTGGGTCAAAATGATAATTTCCAGTCTATAGTTCCAAGGTCATTTATTGATTCAGCATACAACTATATCCCAAGACCCTACCATCTCCATGACACTGCACTCTGCTGGGCTCAAACATGCTTCCTTATACTCCTTCAAGGTGCTCCAATTCCAAAAGATTCAGATAGAACCCCAAATAATTCGAAGGTGGACAGGAATGTATTAGTTAATGAAGGAGGTAAGTTGATGATGGAATTCAGGAAGAGTGCTTTCTTTTTAAGAAATGTTTTAAAAGTTTTCATTAATTAAATTCCAGTTAGGTAACATACAGTGTAATATTAGTTTCAGGTGTTCAATATAATGATTCAACACTTCCATAAACACCCCATGCTCATCACAGCAAGTGCACTCCTTAATCCTCATCACCTATTTAACCCATCCCCCAACCACTTCCCTTATGACAATCATCAGTTTGTTCTCTATAGTTAAGAGTCTGTTGGTTTGCCTCTCTCTTTTTCCTCCTTTGCTCATTTGTTTCATTTCTTAAATTCCACATAAGAGTGAAATCATATGGCATTTGTCTTTCTCTGACTTATTTCACTTAGCATAATACTCTCTAGCTCATTACATGTAATCGGAAATGGCAAGATTTCATTGGAAGAGTGCCTTCTGAGAGGAGCATCATCTCATAAAGCTGTAAAGGGGGGGGCTTTTGAGCTGAACCTTGAAGAATAGAGAGAATTCGAACATTTTTTTTCCTGTCACAATTGAAATATTTGTTATTTTCTTATTGATCTTTTGGGGGTTTTAAAGATATTTTTAAAATTGAAGTTCTATTTGCCAACATATAGTATAACATCCAGTGCTCATTCCATCAAGTGCCCTCCTCAGTACCCATCACTCAGTCACCCCATTCCCCTCCTCCCACCTCCCCTTCCATTACCCCTTGTTTGTTTCCCAGAGTTAGGAGTCTCTCATGTTTTGTCACCCTCTCTAATTTTTCCCATTCATTTTCCGTCCTTTCCCCTATAATCCCTTTCACTATTTCTTATATTCCCTGTATGAGTGAAACTATGTGATGATTGTCCTCCGATTGACTTACTTCACTCAACATAATACCCTCCAGTTCCATCCACATCAAAGCAAATGGTGGGTATTTGTCGTTTCTAATGGCTGAGTAATATTCCATCTTACCACATCTTCTTTATCCATTCATCTTTTGATGGACACTGAGGCTCCTTCCACAGTTTAGCTATTGTGGACATTGCTGCTATAAACATTGAGGTGCAGGTGTCCCGGCGTTTCACTGCATCTGTATCTTTGGGGTAAATACCCAGTAGTGCAATTGCAGTAGTGCAATTGCTGGGTCGTAGGGTAGCTCTATTTTTAACCGAACATTTTTTTATAAAGAAAAACTGTCTACATGGAGGGAATTGCATAAGCAAAGACACTTTTTAAGAGAAAGATTATTGATCTGGGAGGCAATAGACCTGAGTTTGACCCTCAGTTCTGTCATTTGCTTCCTTAAAGAACACGTTCCCCTCACAAACCCTCAGTTTTCTCATAAGTAAAATGATAATATTGGGTTAGTTAACTTTTAAAGGTCCTCCATGTGCTTCCATCCTGATACAGTTTTTCAAATGTCGGGTCGATCAGTTTGCCTCAGCATAGAATAGGTGAAAAAGAATAATGAAAGGGTAGTTGGGCCTATGATATAAAGAGTATTGAACACCAGACTTAGGAGCCTGAACAGAGAAAGAAAATAGAAGCCAAACCCTAGACCTAAGCTCTGAGGTTGTACATTTAGTCTGATTCCAATTTAAAAACATAAATTTTGCAGTTAGGGTGACCTAGGATGGGAACCTAACTATACTACGCACCAGTAGTTCATTTAAATAGTCGTGGTACCTCTCTGAGCCTGTTTCTTCATCTCTAAAATGGAAATACTAATAAATAACTCATGGAGCTGTTGTGAAAATTAAGTGAGATCACATGTAAAAAGTGCCTTACAAGAGTGAACCTGGGTGGCTCAGTTGATTAAGGTCTGCCTTTGGCTCAAGTCATGATCTCAGGGTCCTGGAATTGAGCCCTACATTGGGCTCTCTGCTCAGTGGGGAGTTTGCTTCTCCCTCTCCCTCTGTGTGCTCTCTCCCTCTGTCTCTCTCTCAAATAAATAAATAAAATATTTTTTAAAGTGCCTTACAGGTATGTTACTTTCCCTGCCCCTAAGTCCCTTTTCCTCAGTGCCAGGCCATAATTAGTCTTTGCTGACCAATTACTTCTGTTACTTCTCTTCCTTCTTCTCCAAAGCAGGCTTCAAAATATATCTAGAATCTAACTACTTTCCTCCATCCCCAGTGTCATTCACCTGGATTATTGCAATAGTCTTTTAATTAATCAGCCCACTTATACAGTCTATTCTTAATCCAACTGCTAGACTGATCCCTTCAAAACTTAAATTATGCCAATCCTCTGCTCAAAACCCTACAATGTCTCCCTACCTCATTTAGAACAAAAATTAGAATCTTTATAATGTCGTCCTCTTCCTTGGCTTTCAGACCCCATCTATTCTTTAGCCACACAGTTTTGTTTTGTTTACTGTAACCCCAAGAGAAGACAGACATTCTCTCATTCTCTTTTCGCATGTTCCCTGTCTGGATCTTCTCCTTATAGCTCATCCAGTACCTATTCTATATTTTATTTAAATGTCATTTCAAGATGAGGTCTTCCCAGACCACTACATTTAAAATTACAACACCCATCCACCCTCAGCATTCTGTACCTTCCTTCCTGCTTTATTTTGCTTCACAGTATTGATATACCATAAAATATAATTACTTATTAGTGTCTCTCCTCACTATAATATAAGCTTAGTAAACTCAGGGATTTTTTTCTGTTCACTATTGATGCCTCCATGCATAGAACAGCACCTAGCATTCAATAAACATTTGTTGGGTGAATTAATGGATACACTGGTTACCTACTGTATACCATGCACTAAATTAAGCAATCTGCATATATTATCTCAGTGAATCCTGCTTTGTAATGTAGAGAGTGTTAGGATCTCTATTTTGCACAGGAAAAATCCCTGAAATTCCCAGAGGCTAAGTGATATTCCCAAAGCCAAAGAGAGATCAGTTAATAGGGGTGCTAGTTTGGATTGGACTTTATAGAGGAGCACATTCACTGAGTAGGCACATAGTCTAGATTAAATGTTGTGGTAGGTTTGGGAGGGGGTGGGGAAGAGGGGGGATGGGGGAAGAACACTGGGATACAGATTGGTTTTGTGGTCAGAAAGCTGACTGGTTTCTTGAACCAAGATCTTGTGTTCATTGGCATCTACTGGCAAGCCCATGTCTTTTTCAATAATTGGAACTTTACAAAGGCAATTTCCTCAAGTGTGAAAGAAAGTTGGAATCTGTGGCTGCCCTAGATTTGAGACTGCAGGAATTTGACCCCTTGTGACTCTGGTTTTGAGGCAGAAGTCATAATACCTGATAGAAAGACCCCTGAGACTAGTGAACTGACATTAAAATTAGCCCATTAACCCACATCATCCTCCTCCCTTTCTTTTTTTCATAACCTACTCTCTTCATCTTTCTTTAATTTGTGAATATTTGTAAAACATCCGATTAATCCAGCCTGTCATCCACTGGAATGTATGTAACCTTAGGAAGGCAGAGTAAAAATGTTTGACTCTTGTTCACTGTTGTGTCCCCAGTGCCTACAACAGTGCCTAGCATTCAGTAGATACACGATATATACCTGTGAAATGAATCTGTTCTTAGAAACAAAGCCCTCCTCCTGGGGGAGGGAGCAAGGAAGAGAAGGGAAAGCTCTTTTCAGTGGTATCCTGGGCCAGTTCCAGTGGAATACCCCTGCAGAGAAATGTGGCAAGAGGGGATACCACAGATGTAGGTTGGGCTAAGCCAGGGAAGTTCAGCAGAAAGAGGAGGCCCCAGGATAAGGACTGAATCCCAAAGAGCAGGCCTTGTCCCTGTTTCTGCCTGTCTTCATCTCAATTTGGAGGGAACTGGTCAGAAACCCTTGAAGGAACTCTTGCTTCCAAAAGCACAAACTAATACTATGGGGACCAAACGGAAAAAAGTGAAAAAGATGGGATAGAAAGGCCTGGGAGCTCTGGGAGAGGGAGCACAGAGACATCAAGTCCCAGTGAAAGCAAAACGGCCCTTCATTTGAATGCAAATGCTATGTAAAAGCCTGAAGCCCCTTGACAGCCTAGCCATTGGTGGCCCAACTACACCGGGCTACCAGTCACCTGGAAACCTGACCCGTAGGAAACTCGGATGCCATAGTCTGAGACGTACAGGGGGGGCCGTGCAGCACAGCTACCGCTTTACCTATTGATTCCCTGATGCTTCTCAAAGTCGGGTTGAGGCCTTACAAGAACTTTAGAATGGCTTAGGGAGCTCCTTCCTCATACCCAAGCCATCATGTACAGAAGCTGCCTTTTGGAAAAAGAAGCAGGCATGTACCTGGGTACTCTCAGGAGCACTGCCAGAAGCAGCACCGCGGGGACTGCCGGCACTGGTAGCAGTGGGAGTCCCCTGCCAGCCTCCAACTTCATTCACAGCGGTGCCTGCCTATGCGCACGACATAGGGTATCCCCATATACCCAGCGTGGATCCTCACGGGCCATCGCTGGGGGTCTGGGGTTCACCCTATAGCCCCTCTCGAGAAGACTGGAATGTGTACCCGGGGCCATCCGGTACAGTGGGCACGGTGCCCATGAACGACATGATCTCGAACCCTTCCGCTTCTGGCTCTCAGGAATACAGCAACTTGGGCCCTGCGGGCGGAGGAAGCACCAGTGGAAGCCTGCCAGCCCCAGCCAGCCGGTTGCTGTTCCCCATAGACACCGAAGCTGCAGATGCCAGTTCTCCCAACAGAAGCCACCACAGCCCCTAAGCATGGATGCGAAAGACCTTGCAGGTGACCAGTGAGTAATGGGTCCCAATGCCCTCAAACTTTTCCTTCCTTTGCTTGGCTTCTACTTCTGTTGGCCTGTCTGCTCTCCTACTTCTCAGGCTCTCCAGGGACAGTTTAGTAGCTGAGGATTACTGCGTGGCTAAGTGCCCGAATCCCATTAGTGACCTCCCTTGCATAAGCCTCTGCTCAAATCCAGAAGAGTGCAGTGCTTGGAATCAAACTGACCCTAGGAGTGTTTTTCATTGTTTTCTGATGAGTCAAGAGAGCAAGCTGGGGGACAACGGACACATTGTGCCCAGTTGGGAAAACATATGTACAGGAAAGATCAATGGGTGAATGAAGCAAGAGGGTAGCCACGATCCCAGTCCTGTCACTGCTGCTTGCCCTTTCCCTTTAAAACCCTTCCCCATCTGGGCAGGTGTGCTCCCCTCAAAAACTGATGATGCTCAACTTAGGTTTCATAGTGCTTGGCTGGCAATGGACCCTCCAGTTTAGCCACAAAAGCCCCAATGGCAAAGTGGCCTTGTCATCCTGGCCTCTCAAGAAAGCTGCAGCTTCCTTCACCCAAGCTGGCAGAGGCAAGGTGGACTCATACCTTCTAATGTCCTTTCTGCCAATGGAATCATTGAGTTAGGTGAGAAGGCAACAGCCCACTGCTGGGACATAATAAACTCCATTCTAACATCCCTGGGCACACAGGAATAGCAGCCTCAGCACTAATAGGTGCTTAAAGACTTCACTATCCAGGAAGGCTTCTGGAGACAAAGGGGCTAGGGACAGGTCTATGATGGAATTTAGGAAGGCACAGAGATTCTAGACTAATGCTGACCCGTATTGGTACCAGCAAGCCAGTGGGCAGCTGCTGGGAGCCCAGAGCAGGGGAAATGGGCACTCTGCTTTAACCTTGCATGGGGAGAAGGCAGCAAGATGTAGGTTTTCAGGTGTAGTTGTTCTTTTTTTTTTAAAAAAGATTTTATTTATTTATTCATGAGAGATACAGGGAGAGAGACAGAGACACAGGCAGAGGGAGAAGCAGGCTCCATGCAGGGAGCCCGATGCCGGACTCAATTCCGGGTCTCCAGGATCAGGCGGGCTGAAGGCAGCGCTAAACCCGTGAGTCACCAGGGCTGCCCTGTAGTTGTTCTTTTATCACATTTTTGTTATTCCAACCTGTGACTCCCCGTCATTAGAGAAAATTAGTAAAATTGACTCTATCACTTTTATCCCTCTGGGAAGGAAATAGCATTTGTCCATAATGATTATACATTTGCTCACAGTTCTGCACTTTTACGCCCCTTCAAAAAGCAAGGGCAAGAGAGTGGGAAGGGACCAACTTTTATCATTAGAAGGACTCTTAGCCAGGAAGAGGCAGTTCTGTTTGATTGGGACATTACCAGGGTAGCAATCAGAAATTAAGAGTAGAGTTTAAGGGACACCTGGGTGGCCCAGTGGTTGAGCATCTGCTTTCAGGTCAGGGCTCTGATCCCGGGGTCCTGGGCTGCGGGGAGCCTGCTTTTCCCTCTGCCTATGTCTCTGCCTCTGTGTGTCTCTCATGAATAAATAAACAAAATCTTTTTAAAAAATAAAAGAGTAGAGCTTAAACACTTGGTTTTAAAGTGTTTGGAAGTAAATCTGAATTTTTAAAAATATGGGTGAGTCAGCTGGCTAAATAGAATAAAGCCTGAGGTTAAGGTGGGGCAATCCTGGGGCTGTTATTACATCTAATCTTAGGGTTGTAATTAACATCCATTTACTAAACCCTAAGATCAGCAAAAGATACAAAAGTCAAAAAGCAGCTGCTCCCAGTCCAAGATTATGTTTTCAAACACATTAGAAGAGGAAAGTCATTACTGTGTTTGGAAGAGAGAACAATGGGGGTGGGGGAGGACAAAAGAAATGATCTTGAGTCTTGAATTTTTGTTTATCAGGGAAAATGTGACAAGTTTCTCTGCTTAAAAGTCTTCTATTTGTATTTGCTTTTATGAGCTCAGGTCTCCTCGGGTAATGCTGGTGCCAGGAGAAGTTTAGAAAGGGACTCCTTAATTTGTGGTACCTTTATCACAAACCTTTAAACCTGGCTATACAATGTCACCGTCACAAGATTTTCTCTCAAAATTCTATTAAGTAATCTAAAATTGGATTATTTTGGAACCCCTCTGACTCCTGGCAATTTATCTTGTAGATGAGGCTTTATTAGAGTCAATCCTTGTTTCATTTTAATAATGTCTTATCAACTAAAATTATCCTTTTGCTATATGCTTGTAGCCCAAGGTGCAGATTTAGCAGCGATTTAAGAATATAACACGAAGTATGGAACTTCCCCCCAGAAAAAATGCACAAAAGTAAACACACTTGGACCCATATGCATGTGTGTATACACACACATGTCCACACATTGACACACGCACATTTTAAAACTAATTTTGAGAGATGCATGGATCCACTGAAGCCCTTCTATGGAGCTCAGGTTATGAATTACATATAAAAAATTAAGCTGATCATCTCATAGGATCACTCTGAACCAAAATGCACCCATTTTTATCTTCGTATATAGTGTTAAACAAATATTTGTAAAATGAATGAATGAATCAGATCCTGCTAAATTGTCTACTTCACTCTGTAGTATTTTGGAACAACATTTGGCTTATGGCTGAGAAGACAATTAGATGAACTACAAAATGGAAGTAACCCCTCTCGATTAAGGTAATCAAATAAAACTCTCCATAGTGACTACTATCACATTTGATTTTCTAAGGAAAGGGGACTGACAGAATAAATGACTGTCCCCTAGGTGATTTGATTCTTTTAAAAAAGATATTTTTATTTACACTTTGTTCTCTAAGTGGTCTGTTCCAATACACAACTCATTTTAAAGATTATATGAAGAGGAACCTATAGAAAGGTTCTGTGAAAAGTTAAGTGTTTTCATATTTTAAACATTGTCAGTGCATTACAGCTAGGAATTATTTTTTCGTCTTTTCTATTACCCAGAGTTGTAGTCTTGAATGAGTTTTGGCAAGGTGATAATCTAAGCAGGGGTGGAGAAAGGCTTTTTTGTTAGGAGTGGGAAAGAGGGTAAGGGAAGAAACAAACCTTGAATAATTCTGATTAATCCACTGGACAAAACACTGAGGAAGTTATACTTTTTACTTTTTACTCAATTAAGGCACTTCAGAAAATATGTTGCTTAATAATTCTTTTTTTGTTGTTGCTTAACAATTCTTGAAGCTTATCATTATGCTCCTTGGTCTTGACCATTTCATGGACAATTTTTTAAAATGAATTTGGATGCAATTTTTAACTAAAAGCAGCAAAGGATTATCTTAAGATGGAAAGTAACTAAGATGGGATCAATTGCACTGTATTTCCTATAGAAGGAACCTGGTTTTCAACCTCTTTGCTTTGGTTTGGTATGGGAATATGGACATTATGTTATACTAGAACATATCCAAATCCCATTCAGTTCAGTTTCATCATTTAAGGGGCAGAGGCAATGAGGCAGAAGAAAGAAGAGAGTTCAGGAGAAAGGACATAAGAGAAATTCATTTCTTTTTTTTTTTTAATCTTTTAATTGGAGTCCAATTTGCCAACATTTAGCATAACACCCAGTACTCATCCTACCAAGTACCCCCTCAGTGCCCATCACCCAGTCACCCCAACCCCCCACCCACCTTCCTTTCCACTACCCCTTGTTTCCCAGAGTTAGGTGTCTCTCATGTTTTGTCACCCTCACTGATATTTTCACTCATTTTCTCTCCTTTCCCTTATTCCCTTTCACTAATTTTTATATTCCCCAAATGAATGAGACCATATAATGTTTGTCCTTTTCCAATTGACTTATTTCACTCAGCATAATACCCTCCAGTTCCAACCACGTGGAAGCAAATGGTGGGTATTTGCCATTTCTAATGACTGAGTAATATTCCATTGTATACATAAACCACATCTTCTTTATCCATTCATCTTTCGATGGACACCGAGGCTCCTTCCACAGTTTGGCTTTTGTGGACATTGCTGCTATAAACATCGGGGAGCAGGTGTTCCAGCGGAGAAATTCATTTCTCTCTGCAAACTATGCTGTTAATATTTCCCCTGAGCTACATCTTCTTGAGGGTTGAGGCCTTATCTGTCAGATTGAGGCAACAGACTCCTTTTACCACTTCACATGGCTTTGATATGCAGTCTGGCTCTTCCTCATCCCTCCTTTCTACAGGGGTTATATTGCTGGAAAGGGTGAGGATTTTCATCGCAAATAAAGAGACCTGGTCTTGACTTTATTGTCCTTAGAAGAAACTTGCAGTTTCTTGAGGCTGGAGGGCCCAGCTGTGAAGAATGAAAGCCTGAGGATCATACAAGACTGGAGTGCTGACTGCTGGGATGAGGCAAGATGGATGGAGTGATCTGGTGCCCCCCCTGGCTGTTTTCTTCCTTGGGAAATGTTGGCGTATTGAGGACCATTCTCAGTCTGGAATGGCCCAGTTGGTTCTGGAAAATGGTTGGGGCATGACCTCTAAGCATCTCTCTCAGAGATGGTGAGGCCATGTGTTAGGCGCAGATTAGTTATTGAGTTAGGAGCGCCAGCCCATCTCCATCCCTGGCTTCCAGATATCTCTGAATCTGTCATGCTAATATTGTCTCTGGGAAATATCTGACTGGCCTATGAAGATATTGGAATAATTTAATTAAAAATGTATACATGAATGCAATCTGAAAAAAAAAAAAACACACCCTGCTCTGCCTCCACTACCCACCCCCAAGAGTGCTTGCTACTTAATGGTCACGTGGCTTCTCATTCACTATCTGGCTCATAGCCCCATGTAAGCAGAAAACCTCACACGTGGGAGGCCCGTTCACAGTGATAGACCCAGGCTGTTAGCGTAAGAGCAGCTCTCCTGAACCTAAAGAAAGGTCATGCAATTTGTCCATTGTTCTTGCAGTACTTTTATTTGAAGGCTTTGTCAAAACTACAGCCTTTCATGAAGTATTCTGAGAAGGGAGAGGCAGAAAGGAGGAACATGGGAGAAAGCTAACGTGTCTGCTCTACTAGCTCACGTTCGGGTTTTTTTTTTTTTTTTAAACATTCATTTAAATGATATATTTGAAGCTGAAAGTGCTGTCACAGGATAGGTGTTTGCCTTTGCATCTCCCACACAAATCTTGACGATGGGGCCTTTTGGGGTCAACGTGGCGGATTTTTACTGCGCAGGAGCATCTAGTCTGTTTACAGCTTTGGCAGGTGATATCCTCCACCCGGTAAGGGTTATAAGACTTCTGGCAAGTTCTGCAGAACTGCTTGAAATAAACCTTGTTGGTGCCCTGCACGCACCACACGTAGGCACTTTCCCATCGGATGTTGCAGTCCTTGCAGTGGTAGTAGCCGTACTTCTGCTCTAAGAACTGGAAGCGCGGCCGCTCGGTGGCGGGCTCGGGGCTCCGCGGCGACGACCTGGGGCCCTCGGCGTCCGGGTCCGCCTGGCCTCCCCCGGCCTCCTCTGCGGGCCGCGGGGGCGCCTTCCTCGCCGAGGGCAATTTATGACCAATGGGGGTGGGGAAGGACTGCAACCTTCCAGAGTTCTTGAAGTCTGGTTATATTTACTATCAAAGAGCAGAAAACACAGACACACACAAGTTGAATTTTAACTTCTGCCTCCAGTTAGAATGTAAATACTCAGCTACTTTGGGATTACAAAGGGTTTGAGGAGGCATCTCTTCAAAAATATTTTTTGATCCTAAGATAATGAGGTTCTGGAAATAAATTAAAATTCAAAGTTTTCATTCTGATCTCAAATCTACATTCTACCTTTGTAACTAACCAAATGTCAGACCTTTGGTTTCCTGGATTCAAAACTAGCTTACAGTTTGGGTCTTCCAGGTAAGTTAAAAGACTGGGGCTCATCATTTTCAATTTGCAAGGAGAAAAGTTTTGTCTAGTTCGTTTGTCCATTAGTCATTTAGCCATACTAAACTTAGTATTAAGTTTAATACTAAAACATATCTCTCATCCAGAATTTGTTTCTGCATTTTTGTCTTTTTTCTTTCCTGGAGAAGAATGGGTGTTATTTAGGGCTTGTAAATTCCAAACCAACTGGTTGGTGTTCCTAAATGTAAAAAGAGGGTCCAGGATGGGATCTGATGCAATCCTTTGTTGGGCCTGTGCTGCATCTTAACACCTCAATAGGGTTTATAGAACCACTTTAAAGAAACCTTTGTCCTACAGATCACTCCCCAAAACCTCACATCAAAAACAAACAGGGAAGATCAGAAGCAGTTTGCCAAATGCCATAGAGAAAAGGAGGAAGATCCTCCTGGAGGGAGTTAGAAAAATTGAAAAGAAAGGGAAGCTTCCTAATCACCTTTGGAAAATTTAAAAGGAGGAATAAAACTGTATTTGAGGAAGGGCATGAGAAATGTTAAATGCTGTAACACAAAGCAAATGTTTATATATCCTTTCAAAGAATACTAGAATACTCATTTTATTCTGCCTAAGTCAATATGTCCCCATTCCCCCCATTCATTAGCCACTTGGGAATAAAAGTTGATTTAAGAGCCTCACAAAATATTTTTTTCTATTGGATAATAGGGGCTATCCTAAAACAGAATCTAAATTGTCACTTAGTTGTCACTTACTATTCAAACAAAATTCTCTATAGAATGTATACATAGGGGATCCCTGGGTGGTGCAGCGGTTTAGTGCCTGCCTTCGGCCCAGGATGTGATTCTGGAGTCCCTGGATCGAGTCCCACATCAGATCAGGCTCCCTGCGTGGAGCCTGCTTCTCCCTCTGCGTGTGTCTCTGCCCCTCTCTCTCTCTCTGTGTGTGTCTCTCATGAATAAATAAATAAAATCTTAAAAAAAGAATATATACATAACTAGAAGGTATGTAACTAATAATGTCAGGATCACAGAATAGTTTGCCACACTTGGGCCATTCTTATGTTTCCTAGCATATTTAAACTGGAAATCATATTTAGCCTACTGGACTGTGAGTCAGAGGTATGTGTTTGGGTCCCCATACTTCAGCTCACTAGCACAAAACAGCTTACTTACCTACACTGAGCCTTAGGTTTCTTAAAGGAAAAATGGGGATAAGACATATTCTGGATAATTTAAAAGTGTAGGTGAGAAGTTCAATAGGAAATGGTATGAATGAACTGCATAAAATATATATAGGAAAGTGTATGTATGCTATATGTTGCTATTACTGCCAATACTACTATATGCGAGTTGAAATGGAAATGAATGAAAGGAAAGGGAATGAAAATCGTGGATTAAGTGTTTGCTTTAAAAAAATAAAATGCTTTGGCGTATGTAGGTCAATGGTGGTGTGTTTTGTGTGTGTGTGTGTGTGTGTGTAAAATAGTCACAGATGACAAAAAATTTAATGGAGAAGTGGACATATGACATATTGGTTCAAAAAATGTACTTGTTTCATATTTGAAAGTAATAAATAAGGATGGGAACAGTAGTTATAATTCCTTCAACCAAAATAATCTCCAAAGAAGTAAAATATGATTAAATATATTGCTTTCTCCCCTAATAGGGAAAACCAGGACAAAAGAAAAGTATCGTGTGGTTTACACCAATCATCAAAGATTGGAGCTAGAGAAGGAATTCCACTGCAACAGATACATCACCTTCAGAGAAAATCAGAACTGGCAGTCAACCTGGGCCTTTCTGAAAGACAGGTACACTGAAAGTATATCCAACATGTCTTATAGTTATTTCAATAAGCTGAGGTTTTAGGGAAGTCTGTAAGCAAGAGTAGAATCAAAACAGAAAACTAAGACATTTTCCAAGCTCTCTTAAAGCCCACATTCATCCTATTGGACCTCCTAGTTTGGTCTCATTGGTCAATGAGTTAATTAATAGTTGAATGTGGGTGCAATATGCAGATGGAGAAGCAAAGGGGTGGGACATAGGAGGAGGAAAATTAAAACTTCCATAGAATTAATTAGTCAGGTCAAAACCTTGTTTGATTCCCCAAATAGTTATACCAATGTATGAAGTGGCGATTTGACGATCATGGCAATTATCTGCTTCATATTAGTCAAACTACAATAGTAACTGAACACCAATGCTACTACCTGAACCAAGTTTTTCTATTATTCAGGGTAGGATATGTAACTTTCTATGGTCCATAAAATTCTATGATGCCTGCATCAAATTTAGCATACTATAGGTACTCAGTGAAGATTAGAGCATGACAAAGATCAATGCTCTAATCTCTTAGATCAATGGTTTCCATTTATCCAAACTTTGACATTACGCAACTACCTGATGTTTTTTCACTTAAATCTAGAAGTAATCCTAGAATTCTAGAATGCTAGAGTTGGGAAGTCCATTAGTGTGTTGCCTATCCCAAGCAACTTGCATTTCATGCAGGTATGAAGGCACATTGGTATCACAGCAAGAAATATAGTATTTCATCACCCCTGTTCACTCAGTTCTGTTTCATTAAACCTATTAGGAAGTTACTTTGTTATTTAAATCACCTTTTTATCACCACACCTCAGCATCTGCCATTCTATTATTCATTTCTACCTGGGCAAAAGAGGTGGTGGGTGAGGTATAATATAAAGAGCACAGCATTTAGAATCAATAGGCCTGGATTTGATCCCAAAGTTTCATCTTATGCAAGACACTCTTTCTCTCAAACTCAGCTTTTTTTTTTTTTTAACCTGTTAAATAGGTATATTTCACAAGGTCACTGGGAGGCTCAAATGAAGTGACACATGTGATAGGGCTTTCTAAATGCTAAAATCCCTGTACAATATCAGCAATGACTATGAAAAATGAATTCAATATGATGCCCCATTAAATCTATTTTTTGTTTCAGGTGAAAATCTGGTTTCAGAATCGCAGAGCCAAGGAGAGAAAGACGATCAAAAAGAAAATCTCCCAGTTTGGGAACAGTGGAAGCTCAGTACGAAGTGATTCTGGCTCCATCAGCCCTGGGGAATTACCTAACACTTTTTTTTACCACCTTATCTGCTGTTCATAGATTTCAGCCTATTGAGATACAGCTGGTCATAGTCTCTGAATGAAAGAAAGGCAAAGAGAAATGGAAAACCTCCTATCCCTTAGCATTGTCTTCTTGGTCTCTAAGATATCGGCAGGGGAGTAAGGACAGGATGTAATTTCTCCTAAGGCAGTACTCAGAACAAATGGATGTGCAATGGTTGAAGAGGTCACTTACTGTTAGAAATCATCCTCAGAAAACTCTTGTCATGTGCTATGCTATATGGCGGTCACTTAGGAACTTGATGGTAAACTATACAATTGAAAGCTACAATCACAGGCCTTTGCAACTCTATTCACAATTTCGGAAACTTATTTATGAACAAATTGTAAAAAACAGTTCAGGCAGAAGGCACATTTGTGTATATGTACTTGTGTTTGTTACTTGATGCTGGGTGTATTCTTTTATGCTATCTGGGGGGGAAGAGTTAAGCAGAAATTTATCCAGCTGTAGCTACCTTTGCAAGTAATTAATTCAAAAGCTAACGGCATTTTCATAACAAGACAAATGTTTAAAAATCAGTAGGAGATGATTCTGAATCCATTACCACTGATTAATAAAAATAATAAATAGACTATTTTTGTTCATCAATCAGTCATTTACTGGCATCAATTACCTCATCTCAGAACTTCTAACCTATAGTGTCAATTTCAAATCTTGCCAAAACAATGAAGTCAGAATACAACAATACAGCCCAGCTTGGTAGAGTCATTAAAAAGGCAGCTCTCCAACACACAGAACAAATTCTAGGGGATCCCTGGGTGGCGCAGCGGTTTGGCGCCTGCCTTTGGCCCAGGGCGCGATCCTGGAGACCCCGGATCGAATCCCACATCAGGCTCCCGGTGCATGGAGCCTGCTTCTTCCTCTGCCTGTGTCTCTGCCTCTCTCTCTCTCTCTGTGACTATCATAAATAAATAAAAAAAAATAAAAAATAAAAAAAAAACAAATTCTAATCCCCTTTCTGTCTTTTCACTCTATTTAGTGCTATAGTTCACTGCCAGTCAGAGTTAACAAAAGCACAAGGACAGTGTGCAGGTCCTTGCCATCACTATAAATCTGATTAATTTTAGTTACATTATGTCATGTCAATGCAGTGTGGCCCAAGGAGATACAGTTTACAGGTTCCAAACATACAACTTAGGCTGCAGTGAGATTTGTCTGGCATTTTTGGTGTTGGTCCAGTATACTGTTTGCATGTCAACGTGGCCAAAGACTGGACTCTGAATCATTTTAAATCGAGATGGTTTAAAAGAAAGTTTTGCTAAAGTAGGAAAATAATCAAATCACAACTTTACTTTTCCTTTCAAGATACAGCTTCAAAATTCTTAAGAAATTAGATTCTTGAGCATAACTACATGTGTTTGGGTTAGGAATAAGAAATTTATCTTGCCTTCTCCTTATGAAAATCTCATAAAAAGGGCTTCTTTTCTATGGTTGTCCTTGGGGATACATCATTCAGTCTTCAAAAGATTTAAGGAAAGAATCTTTCTATCTTCTATCTTGATCCAGGCTCTTGGAGTTATATTCTGCCTTTCCATCATACATCTTCTCAAAATTTTTATGAGGAGTAAAATTGCCCCTATTTTGCTGGTAAGGAAATGGAGATATAAGCAACAATTCATTTTCCAAACATACGCAGCAAGGCAATCATGGATATTGATTAGAACTCTAAGTTACATAAAAATGACTTTTACGGTCTCTAGCAATGGAATCAAACTCAAAGCCCCTTCCTATTCATTTGGTATCAGATTATGTCACTGAAGCTGCATACAGCTCCTTGATGTACACACCAGCAGATAATTACTACCTAGAAATGCAAACTTTACCCTTTGTTTTTCAGCTCACCTACTCTCCCCATCAGTGAATTGAGGGCTTCTACCAATAACCTTAATAATGCCTTACATGTGTGTAATAATATTTTTCAATGTACTTTCACATTTCATATTATCTGACCTAATATCCTTATCCCTTATGAGATAGGTAAAAGTTGTTATTTCCCACTTTGTAGTTTAAGAAAGTAGAGACTAGAGGGGCTTAAATATCTTTGGTTAACCATTTTTTTTTCTTAGCCCAGGTATAGATATTGGGGAAAGGTAATAAAGATAGGTCAATTTAAGCTCTCTTTCTCTTCAAAAAGTTACCAAGTTTTCAGTAAGTTAATGGCAAAATCTAGGATTAGAACACAGATCTACTAAATTGAATGATTATTTATTTAGTGCTTACTCTGTGCCAGGCACTGTGCTAGGATTTCTTGACTCCCAGGACAGCATGCTTTCTATTCCACCTAATTGCTCCCAATAACTATGAGGTGAAATACATAGCATGCTAATTGGCAAGCAGGCCATCTGGAGGGCTGAACAAAGAAAATCAGTATTAAAATGAGTTCTTCCAATCTAGTGAGGAGAAAGGTGGGGATTTTAAGGATGAGGAAGCTAAGTTCTGAGTATACATAGTTACTTAGATTCCTCATCCCTAACACTGCCTCACCAAAAGATAAGAATACCTTTGGCTATAGCAGTTGGATTTCTCTATGGGTTGTTATTTCCTGCTATAAATTTATGTTCAACAGAGAAGAACAGTTTTCCATTTTTATAGATTCTAATTTTCTAGAACTTGCTAACAGAACCACAATACAGAGTTTTTGTCCTTCATAGCATTTTGCAGCCATTTCCCCTAAGAAGACATGTTGATTCTTTCTCTGAGATCCAAGAAAAATACACACCCCTTGCTTTTATGGCTATATTATGGTGGTGTGTGCTTGGATCAAAATTTTTTGGCAAAGGACAAAGTTGCTCTTTTGATTTGCACAGAAAAGGTTAGACAGCAAAGTTCAAAAGTTGAATTTAAAGTAGGTTTCAAGGGATCCCCGGGTGGCGCAGCGGTTTAGCGCTTGTCTTTGGCCCAGGGCGCGACCCTGGAGACCCAGGATCGAATCCCACATCGGGCTCCTGGTGCATGGAGCCTGGTTCTCCCTCTGCCTATGTCTCTGCCTCTCTCTCTCTCTATGTGACTATCATAAATAAATAAAAATTTAAAAAAAAAGTAGATTTCAACAGGGGCACCTGGATGGTTCAGTCAGATAAACATCTGCCTTTAGCTCAGGTCATGATCTCAGGGTCCTGGGATTGAGAACCGCATGGAACCCCACATTGAGCTCCCTACAGGACAGGGAGTCTGCTTCTCCCTCTCCTTATGCCTCAACCCTCCCGCTCATTCTCTCCCTCTCTCCCTCTCTCTCTCTCTTAAGTAAATAAATGAAATCTTTAAAGTAGGTTTCAATAAAGACATTATTTTCCTAAAAAACCTGTCTCGGCGGTGCGGGCCGCTGGGTTTGTCCCCCGTCTCCCCCCCCCCGCCCCCGCCTCCGCCTCCGCGGCGCCTGGGAGAGCGAGGCGGCGAGCGGAAGGTGCGCGGGAGACGTGGCCCGCGATGCGGCGAGCGAGAGCTGCGGCGCTCGCGGGGTCGCTGTGCGGGGAGCTGCTGCAGGCCCCGCCGCCCCCGGCCTCGCAGACGCCTCCGGCCGCGCCCTCGGGGACGCCGCTCTCCACTTCAGCTGGTGACACCCTCAACCGCCTTCCGGAGCCGCTGCTGCGGAGACTCAGGGTGAGCCTGGACCGAGCGCCTGAGGGCTGGGGCTGGAGGAAGCTAGCCAAGGTGGCGGGGAGTCGGGGGCGCCTCTGGCTCAGTTGTCTGGACTTGGAGCAGTGTTCTCTTAAGGTCTTGGAGCCTGAAGGAAGTCCAAGCTTATGTTTACTGAAGCTGATGGGTGAGAAAGGTTGTACAGTCACAGAGCTGAGTGACTTCTGCAGGCTTTGGAACACACGGAGGTTCTGCTTCTTGGACCCCCAGGAATAAAGATCACTGTCAACCCAGAATCAAAGGCAGTCTTGGCTAGACAGTTTGTGAAACTGTGTTGGCGGGCAACTGGACATCCCTTCGTACAGTATCAGTGGTTTAAAATGAATAAAGAGATTCTGAACGGAAATGCATCAGAACTCATTTTTAACACAGTACAAGTAAAAAGATGCAGGCTTTTATGTCTGTCGAGTTAATAATAATTTCACCTTTGAATTCAGCAAGTGGTTGGTCACAGCTGGATGTTTGTGATGTCACAGAAGTAACAGAAAGCTTCCAGGGAAGTTCAGATGGCATCTCTGAATCCAAGTTGCAAATCTGTGTTGAACCAAGGTCCCAAAGGCTAATAATGCCTGGCAGTACATTGGCCTTACAGTGTGTTGCTGTTGGAAGCCCTATTCCTCACTACCAGTGGTTCAAAAATGAGTCACCATTAATACATGAGACAGGAAAGCTATACATGGTGCCTTATGTGGATCTGGAACATCGGGGAACCTATTGGTGTCATGTATATAGTGATCCAGACAGGATAGCTAGAAGGTGGAAATCATCATAGAAATAGCAGATGAGGGATCCCTGGGTGGTGCAGCGGTTTAATGCCTGCCTTTGTCCCAGGGCGCGATCCTGGAGACCCGGTATCCCACGTTGGGCTCCCGGTGCATGGAGCCTGCTTCTCCCTCTGCCTGTGTCTCTGCCTCTCTCTCTCTCTCTCTCTCTCTCTCTCTCTCTCCCTCTCTCTCTCTCTCTGTGGGACTATCATAAATAAATAAATTTTTTTAAAAAAAATGAATAGCAGATGAGGCAGTGGAGTGCACTGAAGATGAATTAGATAATCTTGGACATCCTGACAAAAAAGAGCAAACAGCTAATCAGCCTTTGGCAAAGGACAAAGTTGTTCTTTTGATAGGAAATATGAATTACTGGGAGCACCCCAAGCTTAAAGCTCCTTTGGTGGATGTATATGAATTGACCAACTTGTTAAGACTACTAGATTTCAAACCTGTTTCACTGTTGGATCTTACTGAATACGAGATGCGAAATGCTGTGGATGACTTTTTACTACTCTTAGACAAAGGAGTATATGGATTATTATATTATGCAGGGCATGGTTATGAAAACTTTGGTAACAGCTTTATGGGCCCTGTTGATGCCCCAAATCCATATAGGTCTGAAAACTGTCTGTGTGTACAAAATATACTAAAACTAATGCAAGAGAAAGAAACTGGACTCAACGTGTTCTTGTTGGACATGTGTAGGAAAAGAAACGACTATGATGATACCATCCCAATCGTGGATGCACTAAAAGTCACCGCCAACATTGCGTTTTGATACGCCACATGTAAAGGAGCAAAAGCTTTTGAAATCCAGCATTCTGGGTTGGCAAATGGAATTTTCAGGAAATTTTTATTTCTTTTTATTTACTTTTTTAAACAAATTTATTTTTATTGGTGTTCAATTTGTCAACATACAGAATAAAACTCAGTGCTCATCCTATCAAGTATCCACTTCATTGCCCGCCACACAGTCACCCCCACACCATGCCCTCCTCCCCTTCCACCACCCCTAGTTTGTTTCCGAGAGTTAGGACCACTCATGATCTGTCTCCCTTTTTGATATTTCCCACTTATTTTTTCTCGTTTCCCCTTTATTCCCTTTCACTACTTTTTATATTCCCCAAATGAATGAGACCATATAATGTTTGGCCTTCTCCGATTGACATATTTAACTCAGCATAATACCCTGCAGGTCCATCTACGTGAAGCAAATGGTGGGTATTTGTCCTTTCTAAAGGCTGAGTAATATTCCATGGTATACATAAACCACATCTTATTATCCATTCATCTTTCGATGGACACCGAGGCTCCTTCCACAGTTTGGCTATTGTGGACATTGCTGCTAGAAACATCCGGGTGCAGGTGTCCCGGTGTTTCATTGCATCTGTATCTTTGGGGAAAATCCCCAGCAGTGAAATAGCTGGGTCATAGGGCAGATATATTTTTAACCCTTTGAGGAACCTCGACACAGTTTTCGAGAGTGGCTGCACCAGTTCACATTCCCACCAACAGTGCAAGAGAGTTCCCCTTTCTCCACATCCTCTCCAACATTTGTGGTTTCCTGCCTTGTTAACTTTCCCCATTCTCACTGGTGTGAGGTGGTATCTCATTGTGATTTTGATTTGTATTTCCCTGATGGCAGGTGATGCAGAGCATTTTCTCATGTACTTGTTGGCAATGTGAATGTCTTCCTCTGTGAGATTTCTGTTCATGTCTTTTGCCCATTTCATGATTGGATTGTTTGTTTCTTTGCTGGTGAGTTTAATAAGTTCTTTATAAATCTTGGATACTAGTCCTTTATCTGATACGTCATTTGCAAATATCTTCTCCCATTCTGTTGGTTGTCTTTTAGTTTTGTTGACTGTATCCTTTGCTGTGCAAAAGCTTCTTATCTTGATGAAGTCCCTATACTTCATTTTTGCTTTTGTTTCTTTTGCCTTCATGGATGTATCTTGCAAGAAGTTACTGTGGCCGAGTTCAAAAAGAGTGTTGCCTGTGTTCTGCTCTAGGATTTTGATGGAATCTTGTCTCACATTTAGATCTTTCATCCACTTTGAGTTGATCTTTGTGAATGGTGCAAGAGAGTGGTCTAGTTTCATTCTTCTGCATGTGGATGTCCAATTTTCCCAGCACCATTTACTGAAGAGACTGTCTTTCTTGCAATGGATAGTCTTTCCTCCTTTATTGAATATTAGTTGACCATACATTTCAGGGTCCACTTCTGGGTTCTCCATTCTGTTCCATTGATCTATGTGTCTGTTTTTGTGCCAACACACTGTCTTGATGACCACAGCTTTGTAGTACAACCTGAAATCTGGCATTGTGATGCCCCCGGCTATGGTTTTCTTTCTCAATATTCCCCTGGCTATTCGGGGTCTTTTCTGATTCCACAGAAATCTTAAGATGATTTATTCCAACTCTCTGAAGAAAGTCAATGGTATTTTGATAGGGATTGCATTACACATGTAAATGGCCCTGGGTAACATTGACATTTTCACAATATTAATTCTGCCAATCCATGAGCACGGAATATTTTTCCATCTCTTTCTGTCTTCCTCAATTTCTTTCAGAAGTGTTCTATAGTTTTTAGGGTATAGATCCTTTACCTCTTGGTTAGCTTTGTTCCAAGGTAACTTATGCTTTTGGGTGCAATTGTAATTGGATTAACTCCTTCATTTCTCTTTCTTCAGTATCATTGTTAGTGTATAGAAATGCCACTGATTTCTGGGCATTGATTTTGTATCCTGCCACACTGCCCACTTGCCGTATGAGTTCTAGCAATCTTGGGGTGAAGTCTTTTGGTTTTTCTATGTAGATCATCATGTCATTGGCGAAGAGGGAGAGTTTGACTTCTTTGCCAATTTGAATGCATTTTATATCTTTTTGTTGTCTGATTGCTGAGGCTAGGACTTCTAGTACTATGTTGAATAGCAGTGGTGAGAGTGGACATCCCTGTCTTGTTCCTGATCTTAGGGGAAAGGCTCCCAGTGCTTTCCCATTGAGAATTATATTTGCTGTGGGCTTTTCATAGATGGCTTTTAAGATGTTGAGGAATGCTCCCTCTATCCCTACACTCTGAAGAGTTTTGATAAGGAATTGATGGATGTATTTTGTCAAATGGTTTCTCTGCACCTAATGAGATGATCATATGGTTCTTGGTTTTTCTCTTGCTGATATGATGAATCACATTGATTATTTTACGAGTGTTGAACCGGCCTTGTGTCCCGGGAATAAATCCTACTTGGTCATGGTGAATAAATTTCTTAATGTATTGTTGGATTGTGTTGGCTAGTATCTTGTTGAGTGTTTTTGTATCCATGTTCATCAGGGATATTGGTCTATAATTCTCCTTTTTGGTGAGGTCTTTGTCTGGTTTTGGAATTAAGGTGATGCTGGCCTCATAGAACGAATTTTGAAGTACTCCTTCTCTTTCCATCTTTCCAAACAGCTTTAGTAGAATAGGTATGGTTTCTTCTTTAAATGTTTGATAGAATTGCCCTGGGAAGCCATCTGGCCCTGGACTTTTGTGTCTTGGGAGGTTTTTGATGACTGCTTCAATTTCCTCCCTGGTTATTGGCCTGTTCAGGTTTTCAATTTCTTCCTGTTCCAGTTTTGGTAGTTTATGGCTTTCCAGAAATGTGTCCAATTCTTCTAGATTGCCTAACTTATTGGCGTATAGCTGTTCATAATATGTTTTTAAAATCATTTGTATTTCCTTGGTGTTGGTAGTGATCTCTCCTTTCTCATTCATTATTTTATTAATTTGAGTCGTCGCTCTCTTCTTTTTAATAAGGCTGGCTAGTGGTTTATCTATCTTATTTATTCTTTCAAAGAAGCAACTCCTGGTTTTGTTGATCTGTTCCACAGTTCTTCTGGTCTCTATTTCGTTGAGTGCTGCTCGAATCTTTATTAACTCTCTTCTTCTGCTGGGTGTAGGATCTATTTGCTGTTTTTTCTCTAGCTCCTTTAGGTGTAAGGTTAGCTTTTGTATTTGAGTTCTTTCCAGTTTTTGAATGGATGCTTGTATTGCAATGTATTTCCCCCTAAGGACTGCTTTTGCTGCATCCCAAAGATTTTGAATGGTTTTATCTTCATTCTCATTAGTTTCCATGAATCTTTTTAATTCTTCCTTAATTTCATCTTTTAGCAGGATGGTCCTTAACCTCCACGTGTTTGAAGTCCTTCCAAACTTCTTGTTGTGGTTTAGTTCAAATTTCAAGGCATTATGGTCTGAGAATATGCAGGGGACAATCCCAATCTTTTGGTATAGGTTCAGACCTGATTTGTGACGCAGTATGTGGTCTCTTCTGGAGAAAGTTCCATGTGTACTTAAGAAGAATGTGTATTCAGTTGCGTTTGGATGTAAAGTTCTGTAGATATCTGTGAAATCCATCTGGTCCAGTGTATCATTTAAAGGTCTCGTTTCTTTGGAGATGTTATGCTTAAGAAGATCTATCGAGTGTAGAAAGCGCTAGATTGAAGTCACGAAGTATAAGTGTGTTATTATCTAAGTATGTCTTAACTTTGGTTATTAATTGATATCTTTGGCAGCTCCCACATTCGTGGCATATATATTGATGATTGTTAGGTCCTCTCTTTGAATTGATCCTTTAAGTATGATATAGTGTCCCTCTTCATCTCTCACTACAGTCCTCAGGGTAAATTTTAGTTTATCTGATACAAGGATGGCTACCCCTGCTTTCTTTTGAGGGCCATTTGAATGGTAAATGGTTCTCCAACCTTTTATTTTCAGGTTGTAGGTGTCCTTCTGTCTAAAATGAGTCTCTTGTAGACAGCGAATAGATGGGTCCTGCTTTTTTATCCAGTCTGAAATCCTGCGGCTTTTGATGGGGTCATTAAGCCCGTTCACGTTCAGAGTTACTATTGAAAGATATGAGTTTAGTGTCATCATGATATCTATTCAGTCCTTGTTTTTGTGGATTGTTCCACTGAACTTCTTCTTAAAGGGGAATTTTAAGAGTCCCCCTTAAAATTTCTTGCAGAGTTCGTTTGGAGGTCACATATTCTTTCAGTTCCTGCCTGTCTTGGAAGCTCTTTATCTCTCCTTCCATTTTGAATGAGAGCCTTGCTGGATAAAGTATTCTTGGTTGCATGTTCTTCTCATTTAGGACCCTGAATATATCCTGCCAGCCCTTTCAGGCCTGTCAGGTCTCTGTGGAGAGGTTTGCTGTTACCCTAATACTCCTCCCAATAAAAGTCAGGGATTTCTTGTCTCTTGCTGCTTTAAGGATCTTCTCTTTATCTTTGAATTTGCAAGCTTAACTATTAAATGTTGAGGTGTTGAATGGTTTTTATTCATTTTAGTGGGGGGATCTCTCTATTTCCTGGATCTGAATGCCTGTTTCCCTTCCCAGATTAGGAAAGTTTTCAGCTAGGATTTGTTCAAATACATATTCTGGCCCTCTGGCCCTTTCTGCGCCCTCGGCAACCCCAACTAAACGTAGGTTTTTCTTCCTCAGGCTGTCGTTTATTTCCCGTAATCTATCTTCATGGTCTTTTAATTGTTTGTCTCTTTTTTCCTCAGTTTCCGTCTTTGCAATCAACTTGTCTTCTATGTCACTCACTCGTTCTTCCACCTCATTAACCCTCGTCGTTAGGACTTCTAGTTTGGATTGCATCTCATTCAATTGATTTTTATTTTCTTCCTGATTAGATCTAAATTCTGCAGTCATGAAGTCTCTTGAGTCCTTTATGCTTTTTTCTAGAGCCACCAGTAGCTGTATTTTAGAGCTCTGAATTGGCTTTCTGACATTGAATTGTAATTCAGATTTTGTAACTCTGTGGGAGAGAGGACTGTTTCTGATTCTTTCTTTTGAGGTGAGGTTTTCCTTCTAGTCATTTTGCTCAGTGCAGAGTGGCCAAAAACAAGTTGTATTGGGAAAAGGAGAAAAAGAGAGGAGAGAAAGAAGGAAAGGAAAGAGGAAAAGAATAAAGAAAAAAGGAAGAAAAAAAAAGAAAAAAAGAAGAAAAAAGAAAAAGAGAAAGCAAAAGAAAGGAAAAAAAGGGTGGGGAAGCAAACATAAATAAAAAAGCAAAAAAAAAAGAAAGAAAGAAAAACCCCGGGGGAGTATCTTCTGATTCTGTATACTTTAAGTCCCTTGACTTCCCCTGGAACTTGGCCGTCTAGTTTGTCTTCTGGGGGAGGGGCCTGTTGTGCTGATATTCAGGTGTTAGCCCTTGGGGGAGCTGCTCTGCTCCCTGCCTGGTGCAGGGCTCAGTGGGTGTTATTTTCCCCATGAGGCCCCAGGAGGAACAACCACACTGGCGCGGCCAGCTCTGGAGCCCTGGAGTCAGCTCCCGCAGTAACTGTAGAGCTCTCTGTCTGCAGGGGCCTGGATGCTCCGGGGGCGGGGCCGCTGATCTGCTCAGCTCGGGGCAGGAGAGTCCTTGTCGTCCTGTGCCCTCCCGGCTTCTGCCTGTCCCGGGTGCGGGGCGGGGGGGTGGGGAGCCGGATCCTGCCTGTGTCCGGCGCCCAGTACTCCTAGGCCTGCGCTGTAGGATTTGCCCTCCCGGCCGTGCAGCCGCCTCTCCGCGGAGCCGCCTCCAGAGCCCCTCCTGCTGCTTCCGGAGCCGAGCAGCCCCCTTCCGCATGGAGCCTCTTCCTCTGCTGGAACCGCCTCCGAGCTGCTCCGAGCTGCTCCCCGGTCCAGCGGTGCGCTGCTGCAGCCCTTTAGGGAGCTCGGCACACTCTCCCCGGGGCGGGGCACAGTTGCTCTGTTAGTGTTCCAGGGAGCCTGAGGGCATCCCCGCCCTCCTGGGGTCCTGCTCTAACTCCCTGTGAGCGCCTTTCCGCCCGGGGAAGATTGGTGAAGCTCCTGCTTCTCTGGGACTGTGCTTTTCTGTCCTGGGGACACTTGCCCCGGCCTTAGCCCGGCTCCTCGCGGGGCCCCTCCCCCTTGGATGCCTTTTGTTTCTTTAATTCTTCCCCCCTCACCCCATCCTCCTACCTTGATAGAAGCACGAACTCTTCTCACTGTAGCATTCCAGCTGTTCTCTGTTTAAATCTCAGGCCGAATTCGTAGATTTTCAGGATGATTTGAAGGTTATCTCGGTAATTTGGTGGGGACAGGTGATTTGGAGACCCTACTCTTCCGCCATCTTGCCCCTCCTCTCCTTTTCTTTTTCCTGATCTTAGGGGAAAAGCCTACAATTTATCACCATTTGATTGTGATGTTAGTTGTAGGCTTTCATGTATGGACTTTTTAATATATATTTTTATTTATTTATTTATAACAGTCACACACAGAGAGAGAGAGAGAGAGTGAGGCAGAGACACAGGCAGAGGGAGACGCTCCATGCACCGGGAGCCTGACGTGGGATTCGATTCCGGGTCTCCAGAATCGCGCCCTGGGTCAAAGGCAGGCGCTAAACTGCTGCGCCCCCCAGGGATCCCTATATATGGACTTTTTAATGTTGAAGGACATTCCTTCTATATTTAGTTTGTTGAGCATTTTTATTATGAAAGGGTTTTAAATTTTGTCAAATGCTTTTCCTGCATTCGAGATGATCGTGTGATTTTATCCTTATTTTGTTAATGTGGTGTATCACATTGATTGATTTGGCTATGTTGAACGATCCTTGCATCCCTGGAAAAATCCCATTTGGTCATAGTGTATGACCATTTAATGTGCTGTTGAATTTGGTCTTTCAATATTTTGTTGAGGACTTTTGTATATGTGTTCATCAGGGATATTAGTCTGTAGATATTTTAGAGTGTACTTTTCTGACTGGGTTATGAGGATAATGATAGCCTTGTAACATGAATTTGAAAGTGTTTTTCCCTCTTTCTCAAACTTGGAAGAGTTTAAGAAAGATTGGCATTATTGTTTTAAGCATTTAAGCATTGTTTTCAGCAAAGGCATCCAATTTCAGGCTTTTCTATGTTGGAAGTTTTTGATTACTGATTCAGTCTACTTATTTGTTATTTGTCTGTTCATATTTTCTATTTATTTATGACTCAGTCTTGGTACCTTACACTTTTCTAGGAATTTATACAAGTCTTCCAGGTTATCAAATTAGTGAGCCTATAATTACTCGTAACAGTCTCTTATGATCCTTTTTATTTCTGTGGCAACCCTTATGACATATCATATTTTACTTCTAATTTTATGTATTTAAATATTCTCTTTTCCATAGGTAGAGTAACTAAATTTTAATAAATTTTGTCTGTATTTTCTTTTCTTCTCTTTTTTGCCTTTCTTTTTCTTTTCCTTCCTTTTCTTTTTCTTTCCTTCTTTCTTTCTTTCTTTTCTTTTCTTTCTTTCTTTGTGTGTGTGTGTGTGAGTTCTATGCCCAACATAGGGCTTAAACTTACACCCTGAGATCAAAAGTCACATGATCTACTGACTGATCCAGCTAGGCATCCCATTGTCTACATTTTCTTTTTTTTTTTTTAATTAATTTTTATTGGTGTTCAATTTACCAACATACAGAAAAACACCCAGTGCTCATCCCATCAAGTGTCCACCTCAGTGCCCGTCACCCATTCCCCTCCAACACCCGCCCTCCTCCCCTTCCACCACCCCTGGTTCGTTTCCCCGAGTTAGGAGTCTTTAAGTTCTGTCTCCCTTCCTGATATTTCCCAACATTTCTTTTCCCTTCCTTTATATTCCCTTTCACTATTATTCATATTCCCCAAATGAATGAGAACATACACTGTTTGTCCTTCTCCGATTGACTTATTTCACTCAGCATAATACCCTCCAGTTCCATCCACGTTGAAGCAAATGGTGGGTATTTGTCGTTTCTAATTGCTGAGTAATATTCCATTGTATACATAAACCACATCTTCTTTATCCATTCATCTTTCGATGGACACCGAGGCTCCTTCCACAGTTTGGCTATTGTGGACATTGCTGATAGAAACATCGGGGTGCAGGTGTCCCGACGTTTCATTGCATCTGAATCTTTGGGGTAAATCCCCAAAAGTGCAATTGCTGGGTCGTAGGGCAGGTCTATTTTTAACTCTTTGAGGAACCTCCACACAGTTTTCCAGAGTGGCTGCACCAGTTCACATTCCCACCAACAGTGTAAGAGGGTTCCCTTTTCTCCGCATCCTCTCCAACATTTGTTGTTTCCTGCCTTGTTAATTTTCCCCATTCTCAGTGGTGTGAGGTGGTATCTCATTGTGGTTTTTTTTTTAATTTTTATTTATTTATTATAGTCACAGAGAGAGAAAGAGAGAGAGGCAGAGACACAGGCAGAGGGAGAAGCAGGCTCCATGCACCGGGAGCCCGACGTGGGATTCGATCCCAGGTCTCCAGGATGGCGCCCTGGGCCAAAGGCAGGCGCCAAACCGCTGCGCCACCCAGGGATCCCTCATTGTGGTTTTGATTTGTATTTCCCTGATGGCAAGTGATGCAGAGCATTTTCTCATGTGCTTGTTGGCCATGTCCATGTCTTCCTCTGTGAGATTTCTCTTCATGTCTTTTGCCCATTTCATGATTGGATTGTTTGTTTCTTTGGTGTTGAGTTTAATAAGTTCTTTATAGATTTTGGAAACTAGCCCTTTATCTGATATGTCATTGGCAAATATCTTCTCCCATTCTGTAGGTTGTCTTTTAGTTTTGTTGACTGTATCCTTTGCTGTGCAAAAGCTTCTTATCTTGATGAAGTCCCAATAGTTCATTTTTGCTTTTGTTTCTTTTGCCTTTGTGGATGTATCTTGCAAGAAGTTACTGTGGCCAAGTTCAAAAAGGGTGTTGCCTGTGTTCTCCTCTAGGATTTTGATGGAATCTTGTCTCACATTTAGATCTCTCATCCATTTTGAGTTTATCTTTGTGTATGGTGAAAGAGAGTGGTCCAGTTTCATTCTTCTGCATGTGGATGTCCAATTTTCCCAGCACCATTTATTGAAGAGACTGTCTTTCTTCCAATGGAGAGTCTTTCCTCCTTTATCGAATATTAGATGACCGTACATTTCAGGGTCCACTTCTGGGTTCTCTATTCTGTTCCACTGATCTATGTGTCTGTTTTTGTGCCAGTACCACACTGTCTTGATGACCACTGCTTTGTAGTACAACCTGAAATCTGGCATTGTGATGCCCCCAGCTATGGTTTTCTTTTTTAAAATTCCCCTGGCTATTCGGGGTCTTTTCTGATTCCACACAAATCTTAAAATAATTTGTTCTAACTCTCTGAAGAAAGTCCATGGTATTTTGATAGGGATTGCATTAAACGTATAAATTGCCCTGGGTAACATTGACATTTTTACAATATTAATTCTGCCAATCCATGAGCATGGAATATTTTTCCATCTCTTTGTGTCTTCTTCAATTTGTTTCAGAAGTGTTCTATAGTTTTTAGGGTATAGATCTTTTACCTCTTTGGTTAGGTTTATTCCTAGGTATCTTATGCTTTTGGGTGCAATTGTCAATGGGATTGACTCCTTAATTTCTCTTTCTTCAGTCTCATTGTTAGTGTATAGAAATGCCATTGATTTCTGGGCATTGATTTTTTATCCTGCCACGCTACCAAATTGCTGTATGAGTTCTAGCAATCTTGGGGTGGAGGCCTTTGGGTTTTCTATGTAGAGTATCATGTCATCGGCGAAGAGGGAGAGTTTGACTTCTTCTTTGCCAATTTGAATGCCTTTAATGTCTTTTTGTTGTCTGATTGCTGAGGCGAGGACTTCCAGAACGATGTTGAACAGCAGTGGTGAGAGTGGACATCCCTGTCTTGTTCCTGATCTTAGGGGAAAGGCTCCCAGTGCTTCCCCATTGAGAATGATATTTGCTGTGGGCTTTTCGTAGATGGCTTTTAAGATGTCGAGGAAAGTTCCCTCTATCCCAACACTCTGAAGGGTTTTGATCAGGAATGGATGCTGTATTTTGTCAAATGCTTTCTCTGCATCTAATGAGAGTATCATATGGTTCTTGGTTTTTCTCTTGCTGATATGATGAATCACATTGATGGTTTTACGAGTGTTGAACCAGCCTTGTGTCCCAGGGATAAATCCTACTTGGTCATGGTGAATAATTTTCTTAATGTGTTGTTGGATCCTATTGGCTAGTATCTTGTTGAGAATTTTTGCATCCATGTTCATCAGGGATATTGGTCTGTAATTCTCCTTTTTGGTGGGGTCTTTGTCTGGTTTCAGAATTAAGGTGATGCTCGCCTCGTAGAATGAATTTGGAAGTACTCCATCTCTTTCTATCTTTCCCAACAGCTTTAGTAGAATAGGTATGATTTCTTCTTTAAACGTTTGATAGAATTCCCCTGGGAAGCCATCTGGCCCTGGACTCTTGTGTCTTGGGAGGTTTTTGATGACTGCTTCAATTTCTTCCCTGGTTATTGGCCTGTTCAGGTTTTCTAATTCTTCCTGCTCCAGTTTTGGTAGTTTGTGGCTTTCCAGGAATGCATCCATTTCTTCTAGATTTCCTAATTTATTGGCGTACAGCTGTTCATAATATGTTTTTAAAATCGTTTGTATTTCCTTGGTGTTGGTAGTGATCTCTCCTTTCTCATTCATGATTTTATTAATTTGAGTCTTCTCTCTCTTCTTTTTAATAAGGTTGGCTAATGGTTTATCTATCTTATTAATTCTTTCAAAGAACCAACTCCTGGTTCTGTTGATCTGTTCCACAGTTCTTTTGGTCTTGATTTCATTGAGTTCTGCTCCAATTTTAATTAACTGTCTTCTTCTGCTGGGGGTGGGGTCTATTTGTTGCATTTTCTCTAGTTCCGTTATGTATAAGGTGAGCTTTTGAATTTGAGATCTTTCCAGTTTTTGAATGGATGCTTGTATTGCGATGTATTTCCCCCTCAGGACTGCTTTTGCTGCATCCCAAAGATTTTGAACAGTTGTATCTTCATTCTCATTAGTTTCCATGAATCTTTTTAATTCTTCCTTAATTTCCTGGTTGACCTTTTCATCTTTTAGCAGGATGGTCCTTAACCTCCACGTGTCTGTGGTCCTTCCAAAATTCTTGTTGTGATTAAGTTCTAATTTCAAGGCATTATGGTCTGAGAATATACAGGGGACTCTCCCGATCTTTTGGTATCGGTTCAGACCCGATTTGTGACCCAGTATGTGGTCTATTCTGGAGAAAGTTCCTTGTGCACTTGAGAAGAATGTGTATTCAGTTGAGGTTGGATGTAAAGTTCTGTAGATATCTGTGAAATCCATCTGGTCCAGTGTATCATTTAAAGCTCTCGTTTCTTTGGAGATGTTGTGCTTAGAAGACCTATCCAGGGTAGAAAGAGCTAGATTGAAGTCACCAAGTATAAGTGTATTATTATCAAGGTATTTCTTGAGTTTGGTTATTAATTGGTTTAAATATTTGGCAGCTCCCACATTCGGGGCATATATATTGAGGATTGTTAAGTCCTCTTGTTGGATAGATCCTTTGAGTATGAGATAGTGTCCCTCTTCATCTCTCACTATAGTCTTTGGGGTAAATTTTAATTTATCTGATATAAGGATGGCAACCCCTGCTTTCTTTTGAGGACCATTTGAATGGTAAATGGTTCTCCAAACTTTTATTTTCAGGTTGTAGGTGTCCTTCTGTCTAAAATGAGTCTCTTGTAGACAGCAAATAGATGGGTCCTGCTTTTTTATCCAGTCTGAAACCCTGCGCCTTTTGATGGGGTCATTAAGCCCATTCACTTCAGAGTTACTATTGATAGATATGAGTTTAGTGTCATCATATCTATTCAGTCCTTGTTTTTGTGGATTGTTCCACTGAACTTCTTCTTAAAGGGGAATTTTAAGAGTCCCCCTTAAAATTTCTTGCAGAGCTGGTTTGGAGGTTGCATATTCTTTCAGTTCCTGCCTTTCTTGGAAGCTCTTTATCTCTCCTTCCATTTTGAATGAAAGCCTTGCTGGGTAAAGTATTCTTGGTTGCATGTTCTTCTCATTTAGGACCCTGAATATATCCTGCCAGCCCTTTGTGGCCTGCCAGGTCTCTGTGGAGAGGTATGCTGTTACCCTAATATTCCTCCCCATAAAAGTCAGGGACTTTTTTTCTCTTGCTGCTTTAAGGATCTTCTCCTTATCTTTGGAATTTGCAAGCTTCACTATTAAATGTCGAGGTGTTGAACGGTTTTTGTTGATTTTAGGGGGGGATCTCTGTATTTCCTGGATCTGAATGCCTGTTTCCCTTCCCAGGTTAGGAAAGTTTTCAGCTAGGATTTGTTCAAATACATATTCTGGCCCTCTGTCCCTTTCGGCGCCCTGGGGAACCCCAAATAAACGTAGGTTTTTCTTCCTCAGGCTGTCATTTATTTCCCTTAATCTATCCTCATGATCTTTTAATTGCTTGTCTCTTTTTTCCTCAGTTTCCCTCTTTGCCATCAAGTTGTCTTCTATGTCACTCACGCGTTCTTCCACCGCGTTAACCCTCGTCGTTAGGACTTCTAGCTTGGATTGCATCTCATTTAATTGATTTTTAATTTCTTCCTGATTGGATCTAAATTCTGCAGTCATGAAGTCTCTTGAGTCCTTTATGGTTTTTTCTAGAGCCACCAGTAGCTGTAAAATAGTGCTTCTGAATTGGCTTTCTGACATTGAATTGTAATCCATATTTTGTAACTCTGTGGGAGAGTGGGCTGTTTCTGATTCTTTTTTTTGAGGTGAGGTTTTCCTTCTAGTCATTTTGCTCAGTGCAGAGTGGCCAAAAACAAGTTGTATTGGGAAAAGGAGAAAAAGAGAGAGAAGGAAAGAAAAGAGAAAAAGAAAAAAGGGAAAGAAGAAAAAAAAGGGGAAAAAGAGAAGAAAAAGAAAGAAAGGAAAAAAAGAAAAAAAAGGGGTGGGGGTGGGGGAAGCAATCAGAAATCAAGAAGAAAGAGAGAGAAAAAAAAGCACAAAACAAAACAATAAAAAAAACAAAAACAAAAACAAAAAAAAAACACGGGGGAGTATCTTCCGATTCTGCTTACTTTAAGTCCCTTGACTTCCCCTGGAACTGGTCCGTGTCGCTGGTCTTCTGGGGGAGGGGCCTGCTGTGCTGATTCTCAGGTGTTAGCACTTGGGGGAGCTGCTCTGCCCCTGCCTGGTGCAGGGCTCAGTGGGGGTTGTTCACCCCGTGAGGCCCCGGGAGGAAGCCACAGTGGCGGCGGCAGCTCTGGGACCCTGGAGTCAGCTCCCGCAGTAGCTCCGGGGCTCTCTGTCTGCAGGGCCTGGGGGCTCCCGGGCGGGGCCGCTGATCTGCTCAGTTCCAGGCAGGAGCGTCCTTGCTGTCCTGGGCCCTCCCGGCCTCTGCCTGTCCCGGGGGGAGGCCGGATCCTGGGCTGTGTCCCGGCGCCCTGTGCTCCGGGGCCTGCGCTGTTGGATTCGCGCTCCCACCCCGCAGCCCCCTCCGCGGACCCGCCGCCCGAGCCCCCCCGCGAGCTGTTCCCGGAGCCGTGCCGCCCCCTCCGCGCGGAGCTTCTTCCTCTGCCCGAGCCGCCGCCTCTGAGCTGCTCCCGGAGCCACGCAGCCCCCTCCGCGGAGCCGCCGCCCGAGCCCCTCCGAGCTGCTCCGGGTCCCGCCGAGCGCTGCAGCCCTTAGGGAGCTCGGCGCACTCTCCCGGGGCGAAGTTCCTCTGTTACTGTCCCAGGGAGCCCGAGGGCGTCCCCGCCTTTCTGGGGATCCTGCTCCAATTCCCCGGGAGGCCTTTCCGCGGGGCAGGTTGGTGCAGCTCCTGCTCCTCCGGGACGGGCCTCTCCTGTCCTGGGGACACTCGCCCCGGCCTCAGCCCGCCTCCTCGCGGGGCCCCTCCCCCTTGGAGGCCTTTTGTTCCTTTATTTCTTTTTTCCTGTCTTCCTACCTTGATAGAAGTGCGAACTCTTCTCACTGTAGCGTTCCAGCTGGTCTCTCTTTAAATCTCAGGCCGAATTCGTAGATTTTCAGGATGATTGGATGGTTTTCTAGGTAATTTGTTGAGGACAGGTGACTTGGAGACCCTACTCTGCCGCCATCTTGCCCCTCCCCCCCCATTGTCTACATTTTCAACATAAATCTCTTAGTTGCTTTGATTTTTTTTTTTGTTTTTCTATTCTCTACCTCATTTAGTGCTCTTCTAGTTTTCATTATTTCCATTTTCTAATTTTGGTCTCTGTTCTTTGAATCCCATTACTTTTGTGATGTTACATTCTCATTTTACTTTGTATGCAAATATATTATAACTTTTCTTTTTCATATTTTTTCTGTGACCCATTTATTGTTCAGGAGTATGTTATTTTCCACAGATTTGTGAATTTTCTAATTTTCTTTCTCTTATTTACTTCTACTTTTATTTCATTGTTGTCAGAAAAGACTCTTGGTATGATTTCAGTCTTCTTAAATTTGTTGAACGTGTTTTGTGGCCTAAGATGTGATCCTTCCTGGAGAATGTTAATGTGTGTGCTTGAGAAGAATGTTTTGCTCCTGTTAGATGGAGTATTCTCTATATGTCCATTAGATCCACTTGGTCTGTAGAGTTACTCAAATCTGCTATTTCATTATTGTTTTTCTGTCTGTTTGTTCTAGCCATTATTGAAAGTAGGATATTGAGGTCTTTTACTACTATTGTATTATTTTGTGGCAGTCTTGAAAATGGAAGCCCATTTTATCAGTGTGGTACCCTGGTCCCTGGTTCTGGAGGAAGCATAATAGACCTAATTTCCAGGAAATCATCTTTTTCCTAAGTTGTCTGGAGTTTTCCTGAAGGATTGATGGAAGACAATTGTGTTTATTTTGCCTAACTCAGTACTCAGGGCAGAAAAGTGATGCTCATTTCTCAAAAACTTTGTAAGGTAAACAAACAACCAAGAGCTGCCTGGTGAAAAGATTATGGTTGAGGCACACAATAGATTGCCAAAGCCTAGAAGAAAAAGCTAGGATGAGAGTGTATTGGGACAATTAGGGCATTCAAAGTTTCTTAGGTATCCTGAGAAATTTACAAGGTGATGAAAATACCCAGGGGAAGATTCTTACATAGAAAAGACCTATAAGCACTGGATGTTATTCTGTATATTGGCAAACTGAACACCAATAAGAAATTAATTTATTATTTTAAAAAAAGTACAAAAAGATTGAGAAAATACCATGCATACTTCCTAACCACAATATTATGAAACTTCAAGTCAACCACAAGAAAAATTTGGAAAGACAACAACAACAAAAAGAAAAAGAAAAGAAAGAAAAGAAAAGAAAAGAAAAGAAAAAATAAAATAAAATAAAATAAAATAAAAGAAAAGAAAAGAAAAGAAAAGAAAAGAAGACCTATAAGAACCTAAGCTTTCACTTCTGACAAGCCCTAGGCTCAATGCAAGCATAAAGTGAAGGCTAAAGCAGAGTTGTCACAGGCTCTCTTCACAAATAAGCAGGTCTCACCCAGCTCCTGTTTTCAAGCACTGAACTACATTTTGTAACTTTAGCCCCTAGCATTAATGGAGTACTCTAACACAGAGCTAATTTCTAAAAACTAGGAAAGGTTTCTTCCTTTTTCTTTTTCATCTTTTCCATTTTTACTTTGATTTTGTACTTTTCTCCTCCTCCTCCTCCTCCTTTTCTCCTCCTCTTCAAGGAAATCTCTGGCAAAACACTAGCTGAACACAAGCTACAGGAAGAGACTTATAAGACCACATATGACAAGTAATATAGATTTTACAAAAATAGTGTAGAAAAGTACTAAACAAACAAATAGCTATAGGTACTGCAAACAACACAAATCCTGAAAAGCAGTAAGAATCTGATTTTCAGGGGAGGCTGGGTGGCTCAGTCAGTTAAGTTTCCTGCTCTTGATTTTGGCTCAGGTCATGATCTCAAGGTTGGGTTCCATGTTCTACAGGAAGTCTGCATCTTCTTCTCCCTTTCCCTCACCCTCTGCTCCTCCTCCTGCTCATGCACACTCTCTCAAATAAATAAATATTTTTTAAAAAGAATCTGCTTTTCATATTTACCAAGTATAATATTCAAAATTTTCAGATTCCAACAAAAAATTATACATCATGCAGAGAAATAAAAATTTATGTCTTATTCATAGAAAAAAATTAACAAATACTGTCCTTAATAAGGCACAGACATTGGATATACTAAACAAAAACTTAAAATCAACCATTGTAAATGTGGCCAAAGAGATGTGGCCAAAGGAGAGAAAGGATAACGATATGTAAATGAATTGAGAATATCAAAAGAGAATAGAGAATTTTTTTAATTTTATTTATTTATTCACGAGAGACACAGAGAGAGATGGAGGCAGAGGGAGAAGCAGGCTGCACGCAGGGAGCCTGATGCGGGACTCGATCCTAGGTCTCCAGGATCACACCTCAGGCTGAAGGCGGCACTAAACCACTGAGCCACTCGGGCTGCCCGAGAACAGAGAATTTTTTTTTAAATTTATGATAGTCACAGAGAGAGAGAGAGAGGCAGAGACATAGGCAGAGGGAGAAGCAGGCTCCATGCACTGGGAGCCCGACGTGGGATTTGATCCCGGGTCTCCAGGATCACGCCCTGAGCCAAAGGCAGGCGCCAAACCGCTGCGCCACCCAGGGATCTCGAGAACAGAGAATTTTAAAGGAACAAACCAGACATTCTAGAACTAAGAAATAAAATAACTAAAATGAAAAATCCACTAGAGAGTTTTGATAGGACATTTGAGCAAGCAAAAGCAACAATCAGTAAACTTGAATAGCAGTCAATCAAAATTATCCAATCTGAAGAGCCGAAAAATAAAAGAATGAAAAAAATTAACAGAGCCCAGGAGTCCTGTAAAACATCATTAAATTTACCAACATACATATTATGAGACTCCCCAAAATAGAGTAAGAGAAAGAGAAATTAAAAAAATACTTGAAGAAATAACACCAGAAAACTTTTCAATTTTGATTAAATACATGAATATACACATCCATGAGGTTCAATGAACTTTTAAGGTTTTTTCCAAGTTTTTATTTAAATGAACTTTAAGGAGGATAAAATCAAAGAGGTATATTGAAAAAAAAAAAAGAGGTACATTGACACATTATTATGAAACTACTGAAAGATGGTGGCAAAGAGAATCTTGAAAGTAGTAAGAGAAAAATGATTTTCACATACACAGTGTTCTCAATAAGATTAATAATAGGTTTCTCATTAGAAAAAATTGAGGCCTTCTAGTTCCATCCACATCATTTCAAATGGCAAGATTTCAGTTTTTGATGGCTGAGTATTATTTATATCTATATATGGTATATATATATACCACATGGTATATATATATATATATATATATATATATATATATACACACACACACACATACCACATCTTCTTTATCCATCTGTCTGTTGGAAGTAGAGGGTATTATGCTAAGTGAAATAAGTCAACCAGAGTAAGACAATTATCATACGATCTCACTCATATGTGGAATTTAAGAAACAAAACAGAAGATCATAGGGGAAGAGAGGAAAAAATAAAACAAGATGAAATCAGAGAGACAAACCAAGAGACTCTTAATCATAGGAAACAAACTAAGGGTTGCTAGAGGGGAGAGGAGTGGTGATGGACATTAAGGAGGACATGTGATGCAATGAGAACTGGGTATTTTTTTAAATATTTTATTTATTTATTCATAGAGACAGAGAGAGAGAGGCAGAGACACAGGCAGAGGGAGAAGCAGGCATCATACAGAGGCTAATGTGGGACTCGATCCAAGGTCTCCAGGATCGCGCCCTGGGCTGCAGGCGGCGCTAAACCGCTGCGCCACTGGGGCTGCCTGAGAACTGGGTATTATATAAGATTGATGAATCACCTCTATCTCTGAAACTAATAATACATTGTATGTTAATTAATTAAATTTAAATTTAAAAAAATACCTAGAAAAAAAAAGAAACCACTGAGGCCTAAAAGGAATGAGATAACACTTTTAAAGACACACACACACACACAAACGCACACACAAAAATATGTCCAGCAAAACTATCCTTTAAAAATGAGTGTGAAATTAAGATATTTACAGATAAGCAAACTGAGAGAGTGCAGTAGAGCTGCCCTACAAAACAAAATACTAAAATGAGTCTTTGAAGCTGAAACTGAAGGACATTGAATAGTAACTTAAAGCCAGGTAAAGTAAAAAAAATTCTAATATAGGTAATATCATAGGCAAATATAAAAGGCAACATTGTATTTTTCATTTATAATTCTTTTTAATTCCCTGAATGATATAAAAAAGCATAAAAGCAATTATAAATCTGTGTTAATGGGTACACAATGTATAAAGATGTAACTTGTGACAATGACAATATAAAGGGAAGGCACAAATGTATAGGAGCAGTTTTTGTACGCTACTAAAACTAAGTTGGTAATAATTAAATTTTTATAGTTAGAAATTTAGGATATTAATTGTAATCCTCATGGTAACCACTAAGAAAATATATTTAAAATATTTACTAAAACAATGAGAAGAGAATCAAAATGGTAGACTACAGATATCCAATTAAACACAAAAGAAAGCACTAATAGGGGAAATGAAGAACAAAAGTTAAATGTTTTATATTTTTTATTAGATAATCAGATTCTGCTACAACAAGAGACACAGGAAAGCCTTACAGAAAAAAGTTCAATATACTCACAGGTAATAAACTGGAGTCACCACACACCATGCACATCTACATGTGGAAACATCAGGGTGGTTGGGGACAAAAGATAGGAACAGGGGAGTATCTAAGCTATGGTCTTTACTGGAGTTTCTATGGGAAAATCAAGATAGGGCAGTGTAAACAGTTTGGGATTCGCTAATTCGAATTTTGTTGAACTTTGAGCTGTAGGAGTATTATTTGTTGCCTGGTACTTAGTCCTGGGATGATTTAGGCAGAGGTAAAATACCTTCTGAAGTGCATGGGCCAAATAGAGGAGGTATGGCTCTAGATTGCATATTAAAGGCATGTTCCCTGCTGGGTCCTTTCCTATCTCTTAGAATTAGCTAGCCCAGGGATTGACAGTGTCTCTCCATCCAGAAAGGTTAAAATGATAAAACATCATTGTAGATAGGTATCATATATATATATACATATATATATATCTATCTATCTATATATATATCATATACAACAACACACACGGAAAATAAACATCAAAATGTCAGAAGTAAGTTTTTCCTTATCAGTGATTGTTTTATTTTATTTTTTTTTAAAAGATTTTATTTATTTATTCATTCATGAGAGACCAAGAAAGAGACAGAGGGAGAAGCAGGCAGGAGCCTGATGTGGGACTAGATCCCGAGACCCCAGGATCATGCCCTGAGTCAAAGGCAAATGCTCAACCGCTGAGCCACCGAGGCATCCCTCAGTGATTGTTTTAAATATAAACGCATACATTTCCAATCAAAGGTAGAATTGGAAGAAGAGATCAAATAACATGATCAAACTATGTGCTATCTACAAGTGTCTCTCCTTAAATCTAAAATCACATACAAGTTAAAAGTGAAAAAAATGGAAAAATATATTCCATGCAACTGATAAATAAACTGCTGGGTGGTTTTTCTATATCAGGCAGAATAGATTACAAGTCAGAAATTATTATGAGACAAAGGACATTATATCTTGATAAAAGGGTCAACTCATCAAGAAGATACAATAATTATAAACTCATGCATACAAAACAGTACATTGTCAAAATATATGAGGATGTTCACTATTTGCAGATGATGTGATACTCTATGTAGAAATTCGAAAAGACTCCACCAAAAAATTGCTATAACTGATACACAAACTCGGTAAAATTACAGAATACAAAATCAATGTACAGAAATCTGTTAAGGAATAAATAAATAAATAAATAAACAAATAAATAAATCTGTCGCATTTCTATACACCAATAATGAGGCAGCAAAAAGAGAAATCAAGGAATAGATCCCATTTACAATTGCACTAAAAACCATAAGATACCTAAGAATAAACATAACCAAACAGTAAAAATTCAACATACTGCAAATTATAGAACACTTATGAAAGAAATTGAAGCCACCCGGGTGGCTCAGTGGTTTAGCGCTGCCTTCGGCCCAGGGCCTGATCCTGGAGTCCTGGGATCAAGTCCCACATCGGGCTCCCTGCATGGAGCCTGCTTCTCCCTCTGCCTGTGTCTCTGCCTCCCTCTCTCTCTCTGTCTCTGAGGGATAAATATATAAAATCTTTTTTTAAAAAAAGAGAGAAAGTCCAAAGAAATAATCCATAAAAACAGGGACTGAATAGGTATCATGATGACACTAAATTCATATCTTACAATAGTAACTCTGAACGTGAATGGGCTTAATGATCCCATCACAAGACGCAGGATTTCAGACTGGATAAAAAAGCAAGACCCATCTATTTGCTGTCTAGAAGAGACTCATTTAAGACCTAAGAACACCTACAGCCTGAAAAATGAAGGTTAGAGAACAATTTATCATTCAAATGGTCCTCAAAAGAAAACAGGTGTAGCAACCCTCATATCAGATAAATCAACGTTTATCCCAAAGACTGTAGTAAGAGATGAAGAGGGACACTATATCATACTTTAAAGGGTCTATCTGACAAGAGGACCTAACATCATGAATATTTATGCCCCGAATGTGGGAGCTGCCAAGTATATCAATCAATTAATAACCAAAGTAAAGATATAGTTAGATAATAATACACTAATAGGAGGAGACTTTCACATGGCACGATCAGCAAATGATAGATTTTTTAAGCACAACATCTCCAAAGAAACAAGATCTTTAAAGGATACACTGGGCCAGATATATTTCACAGATATTCACAGAACGTTACATCCGAACGCAACTGAATACACATTCTTCTCAAGTGTGACTGGAACTTTCTCCAGAATAGACCACATACTGGGTCACAAATCAGGTCTTAAAGGATACCAAAAGATTGGGATTGTCCCCTGCATATTTTCAGACCATAATGATTTGACCTTTGAACTCAATCACAAGAAGAAATTTGGAAAAAATTCAAACACGTGGAAGTTAAAGACCTTCCTGTTGAAAGATGAAAGGGTCAACCAGGAAATTAGAGAAGAATTTAAAAGATTCATGGAAACTAATGAGAATGAAGATACAACCATTCAAAATCTTTGGGATACAGCAAAAGCAGTCCTGGAGGGAAATATATTGCAATACAAGCATACCTCAAAAAATTGGAAAAAAATCAAATACACAAGCTAACCTCGGACCTAAAGGAACGGGAGAAAGAACAGAAAATAAAGCCTACACCAAACAGAAGAAGAGAGTTAAAAAAGATTTGAGCAGAACTCAATGAAATACAGACCAGAAGAATGGTAGAACAGATAAACAAAACTAGGAGTTGCTTCTATGAAAGAATTAATAAGATAGATAAACCATTAGCCAGTCTTATTAAAAACAAAGAGAAAAGACTCTAATTAATAAAATCACAAATGAACAAGGAGAGATCACAACCAATACCAAGGAACTACAAATGATTTTAAAAACATATTATGAGCACCTATATGCCAATATATTAGGCAATCTAGTAGAAATGGATGCATTTCTGGAAAACCACATACACAAAAACTGGAACAGGAAGAAATCAAAAACCTGAACAGGCGAATAACCAGGGAGGAAATTGAAGCAGTCATCCAAAACCTCCCAAGACACAAAAGTCCAGGGCCAGATGGCTTCCAGGGGAGATTCTATCAAACATTTAAAGAAGAAACAACAACTATTCTACTAAAGCTGTTCAGAAAGATAGAAAGAGATGGAATACTTCCAAACTAGTTCTATGAGGCCAGAATCACCTTAATTCCAAAACCAAAGGCACCACCAAAAAGAATTCTAGACCAATATCCCTGATGAACACAGATGCAAAAATTATCAACAAGATACTAGCCAATAGGATTCAATAGTACATTCAGAAGATTATTCACCATGACCAAGTTGGATGTATCCCCGGGATGCAAGGCTGACTCAACTCTCATAAAGCAATCAATGTGATCAGATCAGCAAGAGAAAAACCAAGAACCATATGATCCTCTCAATAGATGCAGAGGAAGCATTTGACAAAATACAGCATCCATTCCTGATCAAAACTCTTCGGAGTATAGGGATAGAGGGAACATTCCTCAGCATCTTAAAATCATCTACAAAAAGCCCACAGCCATATCATTCTCAATAGGGAAACACTGGGAGCCTTCCCCCTAAGGTCAGGAACACGACATGAATGTCCACTCTCAGCACTGCTATTCAACATAGTATAGGAGTCCTAGCCTCAGCAATCAGGCAACCAAAACAAATAAAAGGCATTCAAATTGGCAAAGAAGAAGTCAAACTCTCCCTCTTTGCAGATAACATGATACTGTATGTAGAAAACCCAAAAGACTCCACCCCAAGATTGCTAGAACTCAAACAGCTATTTGGCAGTGTGGCAGGATACAAAATCAATGCCCAGAAATCAATGGCATTTCTATACACTAACAATGAGACTAAAGAAAGAGAAATGAAGGAGTTAATCCAATTACAATTGCACCCAAAAGCATAAGTTACCTTGGAACAAACCTAACCAAAGAGGTAAAGGATCTATACCCTAAAAACTATAGAACACTTCTGAAAGAAATTGAGGAAGACACAAAGAGATGGAAAAATATTCCATGCTCATGGATTGGAAGAATTAATATTGTGAAAATGTCAATGCTACCCAGGGCAATGTACACATTTATTAGAGTCCCTATCAAAATACCATGGACTTTCTTCAGAGAGTTGGAACAAGTCATCTTAAGGTTTGTGTGGAATCAGAAAAGACTCCGAATAGCCAGGGGAAGATTGAAAAAGAAAATCAGAGCCAGGGGCATCACAATGGCCGATTTCAAACTGTATTACAAAGCTGTGATCATCAAGACAGTGTACTGGCACAAAAACAGACACATAGATCAATGGAACAGAATAGAGAACCCAGAAATGGGCCCTCAACTCTATGGTCAAATAATATTCGACAAAGCAGGGAAGACTATCCACTGGAAAAAAGACAGTCTCTTCAAAAAATGGTGCTGGGAAAATTGGACATCCACATGCAGAAGAATGAAACTAGACAATTCTTTTATACCATACACAAAGATAAACTCAAAATTGATGAAAGATCTAAATGTGAGACAAGAATCCATCAAAATCCTAGAGAAGAACACAGGCAACACCTTTTTGAACTTGGCCACAGAAACTTCTTGCAAGATACATCTATGAAGGCAAGGGAAACAAAAACAAAAATGAATTATTGGGACTTCATCAAGATAAGAAGCTTTTGCCCAGCAAAGGAAATAGTCAAGAAAATGAAGACAATCTACAGAATGGAAGAAGATATTTGCAAATGACCTATCAGATAAAGGGCTAGAATCCAAAATCTATAAAGAACTTATTAAACTCAACAGCAAAGAAACAAACAATCCAATCATGAAATGGGCAAAAGACATGAACAGAAATTTCACCAAAGAAGACATACACATGGCCAATAAGCACATGAGAAAATGCTCCGCATCACTTGCCGTCAGGGAAATACAATTCAAAACCACAATGAGATACCACCTCACAGCAGTGAGAATGGTGAACATTATCAAGACAGGAAACAACATATGTGGGCAGGATGTGGAGAAAGGGGAACCCTCTTGCACTGTTGGTGGGAATGTGAACTGGTGTAGCCACTCTGGAAAACTGTGTGAAGGTTCCTCAAAGAGTTAAAAATAGTACTGCCCTACGACCCAGCAATTGCACTGCAGGAGATTTACCCCAAAGATACAGATGCAGTGAAAAGCCGAGATACCTGTATCCCAATGTTTATAGCAGCAATGTCCACAGTAGCCAAACTGTGGAAGGAGCCTCAGTGTCCATCGAAAAATGAATGGATCAAGAAGATGTGGTATTTGTATAAAATGGAATATTACTCAGCCATTAGAAACGACAAATACCCACCATTTGCTTCAACGTGGATAGAACTGGACGGTATTATGCTGAATGAAGTAAGTCAATCAGAGAAGGACAAACATTACATGGTCTCATTCATTTGGGGAATATAAAAAATAGTGAAAGGGAATAAAGGGGAAAGGAGAGAAAATGAGTGGCAAATATCAGTGAGGGTGACAGAACATGAGAGACACCTCAGTCTCAGTGACGAATAACGGTTGGTGGAAAGGGAGGTGGGTTTGGGTTTGGGGTGATTGAGTGTCAGGCACTGAGGGGGGCACTCTCGGGATGAGCACTGAGTGTTATGCTATATGTTGGCACATCAAAGTCCAATAAAAAATATATACCAAAAAACATAAATAAGTGATTAATCACTGAATTGTATCTCTGAAGCCAATATTGTACTGTGTTAACTAACTATAATTTAAATAAAAATTTGAAGAAAAAAAGAAGAATCAATCCTAAAATTCATAAACTCCAAATAGCCAAAACAGTTTTGAGAACAAAGCTGGAAGCATTACACTTCATGATTTCAAACTATATTACAAAGCCATAGTAATTAAAAGTATGGTATTGCCATAAAAACAGACATATCAACCAATGGAACAGAACTAAAAGCCCGAAGTAAACCATCTGTATATGGTCAACTAATATATGACAAGGACTCCAAGAATACTTGATAGAGAAAAAAGGTCTCTTCAATAAATGGTGTTAGCAAAATTGGATTTTACATACAAAAGAATGAAAATCACAACAGTTAACTTGAAACAAATTGAAGACTTAAAAGTATGACCTGAAACCATAAAACTCCTAGCAGAAAACAAGGAAAATATATATTTGACATGGATCTTCACAATAGTTTCTTGGTCAGGACACCTAAACACAAAGAACAAAAAACAAAAATAAACCATTGGCAATAAATCAAACTAAGAAGCTTCTACACAGCAAAAAATCAATCAATAAAATGATAAGGCAAACTATGGAATGGGACAAAATATTGCAAACTACATATATGATAAGAGGTTTTAATCTCCAAACTGTGTAGGGAACTCATAGAATTCAATAGGAAAAAGAAAAAAATTATCTAATTTAAAAATGTGCAATGGACCTGAATAAACATTTCTCCAAAAAAGATATTCAAATGACCAATGGGTAAATACAAATGTGTTTAACATTACTAATCATATGGGAAATGCAAATCAAAACCAAAATGAGATATCACCACACAGCTGTTAATGGCTACCATCAAAAAGACAAGAAATAACAAATGGTGGCAAGAATGTGGAGAAAAGGGAATCCTTGTACATTGTCGCTGGAAATGTAAATTGGTGCAGCTGCCATGGAAAACAGTATGGAGTTTCCTCAAAAAATTAAAAATAGGGTTGCCTGGGTGGCTCAGCAGTTGGGCGTCTGCCTTTGGCTCAGGGTGTGATCCCGGAGTCCTGGGATCGAGTCCCACATCAGGCTCCCTACATGGAGTCTGCTTCTCCTTCTGCCTGTGTCTTTGCCTCTCTCTGTGTGTCTCTCATGAATAAATAAAATCTTTAAAAAAATAAAAATAGATCTACCATATGATCCAGCAATTCCATTTCTGGATATATATACAAAAGGAACAAAATCCGTGTCCTAAAGAAATATCTACACTTACATGTTCATCGTAACATTATTTACAATAGCATAGGTATGGACACAGCCTAAGTATCCATTGATGGATGAATGGATAAAATATTGTGGTACATATACACAGTGCACTACTATTCAACTATAAAAGGAAATATTGCCATTTGTGACAACATAGATAGCTCCTGAAGGCATTATGCCAAGTGAAAGAAGTCATACAGAGAAAGACAAATACTGTATAGTCTCCCTTAAATGTGAAATCTAAAAAAAAAAAAAAAATTAAAAACCATAGAGAACAGATTCTCAGCTGCCAAGGCAGGAGTGGTGGGTGGGGAAATTAGGTGAATATGGTCAAAAGGTACAAACTTCTACTTATAAATAAGTTCTGGGAGTATAATGTACCACACGATGACTATAGTTAACAATACTCTATTGTACATTTGAATGTTAAGAGAGTAGATCTTAAAACTTCTCAAATCAGGAGAAAATTGTAATTATGTGAGGTGATGAATGTTACCTAATCTTATTGTGGCAATAATTTTTCAATATATACACATATCAAATCATTATATTGTATACCTTAAAATTATGCAGTGTTATATATTAATTCCCAATAAAATTTTAAAAAATTGAAATTTATGTAACATCCTTTCATGATAAAAAAAATCGTCAACAAATGTGGTATAAAAGGAACATACCTCTACATAATAAAGGCCACGTAAACTAACCCATAGCTAACATCAGAACATCAGACTCAAAGGTGAAAGGTTTATAACTTTTCCTCTAAGAGTAGGAAGAAGAAAATGTGCCCACTCTCATCACTCTTATTCAATATAGTATTGGAAGTCCTACTTTGAGCAGTCTGTCAAGACGAAGAAATAAAAGGTATCCAAATAGAAAAGAAAATGTGAAATTAAATTTTTACAAATGATATAATCATATATAGAGAAAATCCTAAAGATTCAACCAAACATACCATTGGAAGTAATCAATGAATTCAGTAAATTTGCATAGCATAAAATGAAAACATGGAAGTCAGTTGTGTTTCTATCCACTAATAAAGAAATATCTAAACAAGAAATAAAATCAACTCTTCACAATAGCATTAGAAACAATAAAATACACAGAAATAAATTAACCAAGAAGTGAAAGATCTGTTGTGAAAACTATGAGACTTTGATAAAAAGAAATTGAAGAAGACAAAACAAATGAAAAGATATCCTCTGTTCATAGATCAGAGGAATTAATATTGTTCAAATATCCATACTACCCAAAGCCATCTACAGATTCAATGTAAACTTTATCAAAATTCAAATGGCATTTTTCACAGAAACAGAAAACAAAATATTACAAATTTATATGAAACCACAAAAGACTTAGAATAACCAAAGCAATCCCCAAAAAGAGCAAAGCAGGAGGCATCAGACTTCTGAATCCAAACTGTACTACAAAGCTATGGTAATCAAAATATTATGGTTATGGCATAAAAACAGAACAATGAAATAGAATCAAGAACCCAGGAATAAACCCCTACATATAGGATCAACTAATATTTGATAGTAGAGCCAAAAATACTCAATGATAAAAAGATAGTCTCTTCAATAAATTGTATTATAAAAACTGGATAATAACATGCAGAAAAATGAAATTCAACTGTTATATTATCACTCAAACATTGACCTCAAGTAAATTAAAGTCTTGAACATAAGACATGAAACTGTAAAACTCCTAGAAGAAAAATTCTTGAAATTGGTCTTGGCAACAACTTTTTGGATATGACATCAAAAGCACAAGCAACAAAAGCAAAATTAATTAGTAGGACTACATCAAACTAAAATGCTTCTTCACAGCAAAAGAAACAATAAACAAGATGAAAAGTCAACCTATGGGGAGGGAAAATATATTTGCTAATTATGTATCTTATACATGTTTAATATCCAAAATATATTACAAACTCATACAGCTCAATAGCAAGAAACAAATCCAAAAAAAAAGAAACAAATCCATTTTAAAATGAGCAGAAGACTTTATTTTTTAAGATTTTATTTATTTATTCATCAGAGACACAGAAAGAGAGAGGCAGAGACATAGGTATAGGGAGAAGCAGGCTCCATGCAGGGTGCCCAAGTGGGACTTGATCCTGGAACTCGAGGATCATGCTCTGAGCCGAAGGCAGATGCTTAACCAGTGAGCCACCCAGGCATCCTGAGCAGAAGACTTTAATACACATTTTTCCAATGAAGACATACAAATGGACAACAGGTACATGAAAAGGTGATCAACATCATTAATCATCATGGACATACAAATCAAAACCACAATAAGTTGTTACCTAACACCTGTCAGAACAGCTATTATCAAAAAGGCAAGAGATAATAAATGTTGGGGAGGATGTGTAGGAAAAAGAACCATTGTGCACTGTAGGTGGGAATTTAAATTGGTACAGCCACTATGGGCAGTAGTATGAAAATTCCTCAAATAATTAAAAATAGAACTACCATATGATTCAACGTTTCTGGGTATAAATCCAAAAGAAATGAAAACAGGATTCAAAATGATATATGCACTCTCATGTTCACTGAGGCACTATTCACAACAGTTAAGATATGTAAACATTCTAAATATCTGTCAACAGATGAGTAAAGATGTGATATTTAATGGACTATTATTCAGCCATAAAAATGAGGAAATCCTACCATTTGCAACAACATGGGTGGACCTTTAAGGTATTTTGCTAAAAGAAAAAAAAGAATAAAAAGGTATTTTGCTGTGTGAAATAAGTCAGAGAGAGAAAGACAGTGTATTATATCACTTATTTGTGAAGTCTAAAAAAGCTGAATGCATACAGAGTAGAATGGTAGTTACCAGGGGTTGGGGGCTGAAAGAAATGGTGAGACGGTGGTTAAAAGTTACAAAGTTCCAGTTTCAAAATAAATAATGCCAGATCTAATGTACAACATGGTGACTATAGTTAACAATATTATATACTTTAAAGTTGTTAAGAAAGTAGATCTTAAATGATCGTACCACAAAAAAAGAAATGATAATTATGTGACAGGATGCTGGTGTTAGTTACCATTAGGATGGTAATCATTTTTCAATATATAAGTGTATCAAATCAACATGTTGTACACCTTAAAGTCACTGTTTCTTGTATTTCATTTAAATCTTAATTACATTTTTAAAAATAAAAAGATCACACCACTAAAATAACAGTAATGTTACAATTGTGTGCTAGTAATTTTAAACTAGCCATTATCAAAGTATTCTTTTTTAAAGTTTTATTTTTTTTAATTTAAATTCCAGTTAGTTAACACACACTGTAATATTAGCTTCAGGTGTACAATTTAGTGATACATCACTTACACACAACACCAAAATATATTTTAAAAAGGATTTTATTTATTTATTCATTCATGAAAGATACAGAGAGAGAGAGACAGAGAGACACAGGCAGAGGGAGAAGCAGGCTCCATGCAGGGAGCCCGACGTGGGACTCAATCCCAGGACTCCAGGATCACACCATGGGCCAAAGGCAGGTGCTCAACTGCTGAGCCACCCAGGCATCCCAACACCAAAATATTCTAATGAGCAATTAGGAACATGCTTGAGAAAAGTGAAAAAACAAAAGTACCTGCAAATAAATAAAAAGCCAAGTAAAGGGAAAAGAGAGAGAGAGGCAAACCAAGAAACAGACTCTTAACTACAGAGAACAAATTGATGGTTATCAGAGGTGAGGTGGGTGGGGGAGGAATGGGCAAAATAGATGGTGAAGATTGAGGACTGCATTTGTGTTGCACATTGGGGGTTGTATGGAAGTACTGAATCACTATATTGTACACCTAAAACTAATATAACCCTGTATTTAACTAGCTGGAATTAAAAGAAAATTTAAAAAAAGTATAGTTATAAGATATTAAAAACAACAAAACTGAAATTTAAGAACTGAAAAATATAACCAAAATTTAAAACACAATGGATAACTCAAGAGCATAGTGAATGAGACAGAGGAAAGCATATGTAAACTGGAAAATAAAGCAGTAGAAATTATCAATCTGAACAGTAAAGGGAAACAGACTTTTTAAAAGGAATAGATTCTCAGGGACCAATGAGACACTACACTTGTGTTACCAGAGTACTGGAAAGAGAGAAGAGAGAGCATGGGGCTGAAAAAGTCATCAAATTACAAAATGTCCATTAATTGGGGAAAATATCCAAACCTACAAATTCAAGAAGCTGATTAACACTTATGCGGGGCTTTGTTGAAGTCCACAACAAGACATATTAAACTTCCAATGACTAAAGGTAAATAAAGTTAAATAAAATCATAATAAAAATCTTAAAATCAATGAGCGAAATCTCTCCTTATCTATACAGGGAAAACAATTCCCTGTACATGAACACAATTTCTTATCAGAAACTATGGAAGCCACACCTAAGAAGTAGTATATTTTTCAAGTGCTAAAAAAAAATTCAATGCAGAAAACCTATATCCAGCTACTGTAGATTAAGGTCTGAGAGCTTATGACAAACCTTATGACTGGGATACTAACAGGTGGAATCTCTAAGAAAGGAAGGAGAGTGAAGGGGAGGATGTGATTGAGAGTGAAACACAAAATTCCCCTGCTGTTCAAGCCCTAATACAAAGGAAAGCAAAAGCACAGCAACAACCCCAACCAACAGTGCAGCCCTTAATTCAGGAATTGTTCATGATGAGAGAATATACTCCTACTTGGCTTATTGATATAGATGCCACACTCCATCAAAAGGCCAGGGAAAGGATCTAGGTGCAGCTATGGTTAGTGCAGCTATGGGATCCAGTGGTCAGGGCATGAGAAATGCAACAGCATTTCTCTGACAGGTCATGGAGCAGAGAAAATGAACATCATCACATATCCTTCCGGCAGTAACTGCATGGTGCTCAGGGGGTTTAAGGTACTTACTTCCTTATAGATTGGATTATTCTAGACTGCAGGGAGGCCTGGCCCAATAAGGGGAATCTCCCTGAGCACAATCTATAGAGGAGTTACAACAAATTCTTAGGGAGTTGAGAATGAAATAAGCAATCTGTGTCCCTGTCTTTAGAGGCCCTGATTGGGCCACATTTACTGCAGAAATGAAAGGCAAGATACTCCAGTCCACTTCAGCACCAGGTATAAGATACTGATATCCATGTTAGCCCAGTCATGAGACAAGACATTTATGGTGTTGGGCTGCTCACCTGGGGGAAACTCACAAGTTCCAGGAATGGGTATGGGCTATGGGAAAGACCTAAAACAGAAAGGGAACTTGGAAAGCCAATCAGCTGTAAAGCTGTCCAGTAAAAGTAACCCAAAAGCAAATTTGTTTTGACCTCCTTGCTACCAGAATCCGACATGAAAAGATAGATCAGCAACCCAACACTGTATTGATTAGCCTCTGGAAAGCCTGCTCCATCTGCCCCTACCATTCCCGGTGCCTCACCTGCTCCATCAGAGGTCTCGGATTACAGTCCTATTTTAGGTAGGTGCATCACATGCCCCAGATACAGGATGGAGACCAAAACTACCTCCAGATGAAGGCCATTGGAAGTGATGGAAGACCTCATATTAAGCTCACTACTCACTGGTCTCCAGAAATAAACAAACTGTGACAGCTCTGGTTGACACTGGATGGAAGCATACTTTAATACATGCCCACAGTACTTTCAACATCCTGATATAGCTGGTTAAAAAAAGCTAAATAGCTCTTGACAGATAACCATGGACTACCAAGAATTGAGCAATGGAGTGTCCGCACATCCATGTGGCTATGCCCAATATTGTCAGCATCTTAGATACATTGATCATGTTGCTAGGAATGTACCATGTTGTCCTGGACTTAGAAAAGCCTTTTTTTCAGGATACATCTGACCACAAGATCAATTTTCCTTCATGTAAGAGTGACAGTAGATCCTTCAGCTAATTCCCCAAGGCTACTGTACGTAACCACAATATGATGGTAGTTCGAGATTTCTCTCCATTCTCCTTCCCCACATCAGTAATATGGACCCATTGCATTAATGGTATAATGTTAACATGTGAAGACTTGCCTTTGCTGCAGGACACTGCAAACTTTGCTGGAACATCTACAAAGGAGAAAATGGACAGTAACCCACATAAAATTCAAAATTCAGGCATATCCATAAAGTTTTTGGGAGTTGTGTGGTTGGCTAATATATGCATTATCCTGAAGGTGTAATTAACAAGAAGCAAGCCTATACAACTTCTAAGAATGTAAAAGAGATGCAAGCTTTTATAAGGATTTTGAGGCTTTGAAGGACTTTTATTCCCTACTTGGCACAGTACCTCAATCCCTTATACCACTTGGTGAAGAAATGTCATGTGTAGGTATGAGGATTAGAGTAAAAATCCACCTTTGAGAATACAAAAATTCTAGTGAAGCCAATTAAAACTCTAGGCATCTCTCAAGCAGGGCTATCAATTGAGTCTGTGACTCCAGAAGGTATGGCTTTGGCACTGTGGCAGAGACAACAGAAGGAGAGTACCTCTAGGATTTTGGTCACAGCTCTGAAAGGGGACAGAAATTCAATGTATCCCCATAAAGCAACAGCTTTTCAAAAAAGATTTATTGATTTCTGGGGGGCCCTCTCTATCTCTTGGATCTGAATGCCTATTTCCTTCCCCAGATTAAGGAAGTTCTCAGCTATGATTTGTTCAAATTATTTTTGGTCCTCTCTCTCTCTGTCTCTTCTGGAATACCAATTAGACGTATATTCTTCCTTCTCAAGCTATGATTTATTTACCTACACCTTTCCTCATGGGCTCTTGTTTCTCTCTTTTTTCCTCAGTTTCCTTCCTTTCCATCAACTTTTCTATGTCACTCACTCTCTCTTCCACTTCATTAACCCTAGCAGTTAGAGCATTCAGTTTGGATAGCATCTCAGCTAAACTATTTTTAATTTTGGCCTGATTAGATCCCAATTCTGCAGTAACGAAGTCTCTAGAGTCCTTTATGCTTTTTTCCAGAGCCACCAATAAATCTATAATTGTCCTTCTGAATTGAATTTCTGACATTGTATTTAAATCCACATTGTGTAACTCTGTGGAAGAGAATATTGCTTCCAGTTCTTTATTTTGTGGTGAATTTTTCCTTCTAGTCATTTTGTCCAGAGTGGCTGTATGAACAAGCTGAGTCAAAAATATCAACCACGACCTAAGTAAAATACACCCCCAGATGATTCCAAAGAGGTCAGAGACCAGAAAATGAAAGAAAATGAACAGAACAAAATAAAACTAAAGGACAACTAAAGTAAAAAACAAATTTTACAACAAAGTAGTAAAAATAAAAAACAAAGAAGAAGAAAAGAAAAGAAAGAAAAGAAAAGAAAAGAAAAGAAAAGAAAAGAAAAGAAAAGAAAAAGGGGGGTGGGAAGGTAGTGGTGAGGAAGTGGTCATGGAGAGAGAATGTAGTCTCCCTGAGGGGACATAGAGGGCAATCCTCTTGGCTGAGTGTATTTTCTTCTGTATGTTAGAAGATGCTTAATCCCAAATTTATATAAACCAGCAATACTTACATAAAGACCCAACATCGACCACAAAAACATAAACAAGATAAAAGAAGGGAGCAGAATTAAAAGGAAAAGAGAATATAATCTCACAGAATGAACCAACATAGTGTTTCACTTGGTTCTAGGTGTATTTTGCTCATGTGTTAGAAGGCACTAACTCCCACCATTGTAAAACAAAATGAGACAGAGAAAGCAAAAAACTAAAAACAAAAACCGCTATCTCGTATATCTACCAAAATGAAACTGAATGCGTTGAAGGGAATCCAGAATTGAAAAATATATCTAAGACATGTAATTGTAGAAATATGAGTCAAAAAGGAAAAAACTTAAAAACAAAGAGTTGGTAAAATATTGACGTTAGGATGTGAAAAGTGAAAAAATATTGGAAATATTTAGCCTGATATAAAAATGAGTCATAATGAAAAAAAAGGACCCTCTAGTTCTATATACTATTTCCCTCAGTCCTGGAGCTTTCCAATACTGCTTGTTCAGTAAACTTCTTTTTCCCTTGTTCTTCCAGCAGTTCCTCTGGGGGAGGGGTCTGCTGCAGATTCTCAGGTGTCTGTGCCTGAGCAGAGATGCCCCACCCCTTGCCAGATGCTGGGCTCAGTATGAGCTATTTATCCTGTGAGGCCTTTGTTCCCTAGAGGACCCACTTCTCCCAGACACAAGGTAAAACAAATAGAAAAAAAAATGGTGGCGGCCAGATTTCTAGCTCTGGAGTCAAGCTTCCCACGAGTAACTAACTCCAGTCTCCCAGTCCGCACTGGCCCTGATGCTCCTGGGGGCAGACGCAGGTGAACTGACCTCCATGCAGTGGCAGGAGAGTTCCCACTTTCCTGTGCCCTCCTCGGTTCTGCCTGTCCCAGGGGGAATGGAGGATAGCCAGCTTTGTCTGCGTGATGCCCTTGGATCTGGGGCCCTCCACCAATGGAACTGCGCTTCCAGGACCACCTCTCCCGAAGGGAATGGAGGACAGCCACCTCTGTCCATTGCCAGGCTCTAGGGTAAAGGGCCCTCCAGAGCCAGTCCGCATATCTTGAAGGCTTCTCCCAAAGCTGTGGTGCTCCAGCCTGTTACTGAGATGGGACAGTGGTTTGCAGTGAGCTTTCTAAGGGGGAATTCTACCAAACAAAGAAGAAATAATACCTATTCTACTAAAACTGTTTCGAAGGATAAAAGGGAGGGAATATTTCCAAACTTTTTTTATGAGGCCAGCATTACCCCGATTCCCAAACCAGACAAAGCCCGACCAAAATGAATTATAGATCAACATCCCTAATAAACATGGATGTAAACACTCTCACCAAGATACTATCAAATAGGATCCAATGGCACATTTACATTAAGAAAATTGTTCACCAAGACCAAGTGGGATTTATCCCCACAATGCAAGGGTGGTTCAACACCTGTAGAATAAATAATGTGATAGATTACATCAATAAGAGAAAAAGCTAGAACCATATGATCCTCTCAATAGATGCAGAGGAAGCATTTGACAAAATACAGCATCCATTCCTGATCAAAACTCTTCAGAGTGTTGGCATAGAGAGAACATTTCTCAATATCCTAAAAGCCATTTATGAAAAGCCCACAGCAAATATTCTCAATGGGGAAACACTGAGAGCCTTTCCCCTAATCAAGAACATGACAGGGATGTCCACTCTCACCACTGCTATTCAACATAGTACTAGAAGTCCTAGCCTCAGCAATCAGAAAACAAAAAGAAATAAAAGACATTCAAATTGGCAAAGAAGAAGTCAAACTCTCCCTCTTCGCAGATGACATGATAGCGAACATAGAAAATCCAAAAGACTCCACCCCAAGATTGCTAAACTCATACAGCAAGTGGGCAGTGTGGCAGGATACAAAATCAATGCCCAGAAATCAGTGGTATTCCTATAGACTAAAAATGAGACTGAAGAAAGAGAAATTAAGGAATCAATCCCATTTACATTTGCCCCCAAAAGCACAAGATACCTAGGAATAAACCTAACCAAAGAGGTAAAGGATCTATACCCTAAAAACTACAGAACACTCCTGTAAGAAATTGAGGAAGTCTCAAAGAGATGGAAAAATATTACATGCTCATGGATTGGGAGAATTAATATTGTGAAAATATCCATGCTACCCAGGGCAATTTACACATTTAATGCAATCCCTATCAAAATACCATGGACTTTCTTCAGAGAGTTGGAACAAATCATCTTAAGATTTGTGTGGAATCAGAAAAGACCCCAAATAGCCATAGGAATATTGAAAAAGAAAATCAGAGCCAGGGGCATCACAATGGCCGATTTCAAACTGTATTACAAAGCTGTGATCATCAAGACAGTGTGGTACTGGCACAAAAACAGACACATAGATCAATGGAACAGAATAGAGAACCCATAAATGGGCCCTCAACTCTATGGGCAACTAATATGCGACAAAGCAGGGAAGACTATCCACTGGAAAAAAGACAGCCTCTTCAATAAATGGTGCTGGGAAAATTGGACATCCACATGCAGAAGAATGAAACTAGACCATTCTCTTACACCATACACAAAGATCAACTCAAAATGGATGAAAGATCTAAATGTGAGACAAGAATCCATCAAAATCCTAGAGGAGAGCACAGGCAACAACCTTCTTGAACTTTACCACAGTAACTTCTTGCAAGATACATCTATGAAGGCAAGGGAAACAAAAGCAAAAATAAACTATTGGGACTTCATCAAGATAAAAAGCTTCTACACAGCAAAAGAAACAGTCAACAAAAACTAAAAGACAACCTACAGAATGGGAGAAGATATTTGCAAATGACATATCAGATAAAGGGTTAGTATCCAAGATCTATAAAGAACTTATTAAACTCAACACCAAAGAAACAAACAATCCAATCATGAAATGGGCAAAAGACATGAACAGAAATCTCACAGAGGAAGACATACACATTGCCAACAAGCACATGAGAAAACGCTCTGCATCACTTGCCATCAGGGAAATACAAATCAAAACCACAATGAGATACCACCTCACACCAGTGAGAATGGGGAAAATTAACAAGGCAGGAAACAACAAATGTTGGAGAGGATGTGGAGAAAGAGGAACCCTCTTGCACTGTTGGTGGGAATGCAAACTAACTAGTACAGCCACTCTGGAAAGCAGTGTGGAGGTTGCTCAAGCTCTAAAAATAGAGCTAAATTATGACCCAGCAATTGCACTACTGGGTATCTACCTCAAAGATACTGATGTAGTGAAACACTGGGATACCTGCACCTCAATGTTCATAGCAGCAATGTCCACAATAGTCAAACTGTGGGAGGAGTCCTGATGTCCTTTGACAAATGAATGGACAAAGAAGAGATGTTATGTAAATACAATGGAGTATTACTCAGCCAGAGAAGAGACAATACCCACCATTTGCTTCAACATGGATGGACCTGGAAGGTATTATGTTGAGTGAAGTAAGTCAATCTAAGAAGGACAATCATCATATGGTTTCACTCATACGTGGAATATAGGAAATAGTGAAAGGGACCATAAGGGAAGGAGGGGAAACAGAAAGGGGAAAAATTAGAGAGGAAAACAAACCATGACAATCTCTTGACTCTAGGAAATAAACAGGGTTGCTGAAAGGGAGGCGGGTGGGGGGATGGGGTAACTGAATGATGGACATTAAAGAATGCATGTGATGTGATGAGTACTGGGTGTTATGTTATATGTTGGCAAATTGAATTGAATTTTAAAAAATAAATAAGAAGAGAAATTAAAATTATTTCTCTTTATAAAAGTTTTGTTTTTAAAAACAAAACAAAAACAAAAAACCAGAAGATTTATTTATTTATTTGAGGCAGGGAGGGGCAGACAGAGAGGGAGTGAGAATCCCAAGCAAACTCTGGACTGAACACAGAGCCTGACCCGGGGCTCAATCTCACGATCCCTGAGATTCCAACCCAGAGATCACAGCCTGAGCTGAAACAAGAGTCAAATGCTTAACCAAGTACACCACCCAGGCACCCCCATAGAACAACATCAGTGTATCTTGAACACCTTCAGGTAGAACCTCTCATAAAGGAACAGTATATTATAGTAAGAACTTCACTTCCTATCATGGGGTGGGTTGAGAATGTACCATCAACCCACCTCTGCCATGGCTCAAACTCCCACTTTGACTAAGTGGTGTGCTTTTCTGCAGCAAAAGAGCACCATGTTCACCAGCCCACTGTCTCTAGAAATGCAGGAGGTACTAGGCCCTGTAGACTAGATTTTCCAAATACCCTCACACATTCCTGTGGTGGCCCCTGCATCCTGTATAGAGGAGTTGGGGGATATTTCTGCTGATGCCTGGCATACAGATAGGTCTAGTCAGGGCATCTTCCACAGGAGCTGGAGTCACTATTCAACCCAACACTGACACCATCTGGATGGAAACAGGAAAAAACCGCAGTAGCCAGTGGGCTGAACTCAGAGCAGTTTGGCTAGTGATTGCTCATGAGCCCTGGCCATTAACCCTGACTGACAGTTGGGCTGATCAAAAAGGATTAAACCAATTTCTTGGATAATGCGAAGCTGAGGTGTGGATAATCATGAATAATCCCTTGTGGGGTTGTCTATGTGGAAAAGGTATTTGGGTTTGCCTGCAAGAGCCTAAGCAGTCCTCACCTTCTTCCATATCACATCGTATAAGGTATTGATACCTCTTAGCCCAGGTATAACTCCTAGCAACTAACCCTTCAGTACATACAGCAGATTGGGTGCATAGAGGAGTGGCCAGTCACCATAGTATCCAGGTTGAATGGCATATTGCCAAGAATGGTGGATTGCCCTCGAAATACAGTGATTTGGTTAGTGCAATAACAGCATTCCTGTATATTCTAAACAATGCCCATGGCAACTGCCAAAGGCCATCCACCAGAGCTCAACCAGTGAGAGACTGGCAAATTGATTATATTGGTCCCATCCCTCCAAGGGAGGGTTTGAAATATGCCTTTGTTTGTGTGGATACCACATCTGGCCTAACCCAAGCCTTCCCATCGATGTGTAAGCCAAGCTACTATCATTAGGGCATTAGAGAAACTGAGTACTATATAGAAATACAATCACATTTTAAGAGTCATTATATTCAAGCCTAGGCAAAAGAACATGACATTAATGGAGGTTACATCTCCTTTATAACCTGTAAGTAGCAGAGATAGTAGAAAGAAAAATGGAATAGTAAAGCAGCAGATTAAATAACTAACAGATAAAACCACCTTGGCCAGGTGAACTAAAATAAAGTATTACCCCAAGCTTTAATACATTTAAATGATCAACAAGCAGAGGTTGTTGCCCCATATGCCCAATTAGGGACCCCTGCCAAGACATCCACTATCAAAAAGGTATGGAAATCACAGTAAATAGTCATTGTCCCAACTCTCACCACAGATCAATGTTCTTTGTTGATGAGAACACCAAGCCCCATCATACCTGGGAAAGGCATTATCTACTGGGATATGGAATGGAATGACCTACTGGAATGCGTGATTACTTTACATCCCTGGGTGGGTGGGGGAACCACTCAACCACTCAACTTGGGATCCCATTGTCCTGCTGCAAGCCAGACCTATTGAAACACAGTATACTTGGAATGAAACACACGCCGTTGAAAGAGGGGGAAATTTAGAGGTCCTGATCTAGTATATCCTGCCGCCAGTCCATCTTCTCACACCTTGACCGTGCTGCTTCCCTCAGCCAATAAGTATGGTATGCACAACAAAGTCAAGTTCCTAAAGCTACCAACCTCCCTCTCTTTAAGGCCAGATGGGCATGTTCTGTTTTCCACTGGTACAATCATTTGGCTATCATCTCCTTTCCTTCCATTGGCCTGGAGGACATTATAGCATACATATAAGCCATTACTAAATTCACCCAACAAGCTTTAAATGATAGCCAGGACATTCAAATTGGCAAAGAAGAAGTCAAACTCTCCCTCTTTGCAGATGACATGATACTGTACATAGAAAACCCAAAAGACTCCACCCCAAGATTGCTAGAACTCATACAGCAATTTGGCAGCATGGCAGGATACAAAATCAATGCCCAGAAATCAGTGGCATTTCTATACACTAACAATGAGACTGAAGAAAGAGAAATTAAGAAGTCAATCCCATTTACATTTGCACCCAAAGGCATAAGAGACCTAGGAATAAACCAAAGAAGTATAGGATCTATACCCTAAAAACTACAGAACACTTCTGAAAGAAATTGAGGAAGACACAAAGAGATGGAAAAATATTCCATGCTCATGGACTGGAAGAATTAATATTGTGAAAATGTCAATGCTACCTAGGGCAATTTACACATTTAATGCAATCCCTATCAAAATACCATGGACTTTCTTCAGAGAGTTGGAACAAACCATCTTAAGATTTGTGTGGAATCAGAAAAGATCCCGAATAGCCAAGGGAATTTTAAAAAAGAAAACCATATCTGGGGGCATCACAATGCCAGATTTCAGGTTGTACTACAAAGCTGCGGTCATCAAGACAGTGTGGTACTGGCACAAAAACAGACACATAGATCAATGGAACAGAATAGAGAATCCATAAGTGGACCCTCAACTTTATGGTCAACTAATACTCGACAAAGGAGGAAAGACTATCCACTGGAAAAAGGACAGTCTCTTCAATAAATGGTGCTGGGTAAATTGGACAGCCACATGCAGAAGAATGAAACTGGACCATTCTCTTACACCATACACAGAGATAAACTCAAAATGGATGAAAGATCTAAATGTGAGACAAGATTCCATCAAAATCCTAGAGGAGAACACAGGCAACACCCTTTTTGAACTCGGCCACAGTAACTTCTTGCAAGATACATCCATAAAAGCAAGAGAAACAAAAGCAAAAATGAACTATTGGACTTCATCAAGATAAGAAGCTTCTGCACAGCAAAATAAATAGTCAACAAAAACTAAAAGACAACCTACAGAATGGGAGAAGATATTTGCAAATGACGTTTCAGATAAAGAGCTAGTATCCAAGATCTATAAAGAACTTATGAAACTCAACACCAAAGAAACAAACAATCCAATCATGAAATGGGCAAAATACATGAACAGAAATTTCACGGAGGAAGACATAGACATGGTCAACAAGTACATGAGAAAATGCTCTGCATCACTTGCCATCAGGGAAATATAAATCAAAACCACAATGAGATACCACCTCACACCAGTGAGAATGGGGAAAATTAACAAGGCAGGAAACTACAAATGTTGGAGAGGATGTGGAGAAAGGGGAACCCTCTTGCACTGTTGGTGGGAATGTGAACTGGTATAGCCACTCTGGAAAACTGTGTGGAGGTTCCTCAAAGAGTTAAAAATAGATCTGCCCTAGAACCCAGCAATTGCACTGCTGGGGATTTACCCCAAAGATACAGGTGCAGTGAAACGCCGGGACACCTGCACCCCGATGTTTATAGCAGCAATGTCCACAATAGCCAAACTGTGGAAGGAGCTTCAGTGTCCACTGAAAGATGAATGGATAAAGAAGATGTGGGTTTATGTATACAATGAAATATTACTCAGCCATTAGAAACGACAAATACCCACCATTTGCTTCGACGTGGATGGAACTGGAGGGTATTATGCTGAGTGAAGTAAGTCAATCGGAGAAGGCCAAACATTATATGGTCTCATTCATTTGGGGAATATAAAAAATAGTGAAAGGGAATAAAGGGGAAAGGAGAGAAAATGAATGGAAATATCAGAAAGGGAGCCAGAACATGAGAGACTCCTTACTCTGGGAAATGAACAAGGGGTGGTGGAAAGGGAGGTGGGTGGGGGGTGGGGGTGACTGGGTGACGGGCACTGATGGGGCACTTGATGGGATGAGCACTGGGTGTTATCCTATATGTTGACAAATTGAACTCCAATAAAATAAATAAAATAAAATGAAATAAAATAAAATAAGATAATAAAATAAATAATAAAATAAAATAAAATAAAATAAAATAAAATAAAATAAATTTAATTTAATTTAATTTAATTTAAAAATGCCACTTCCCAATATGGAATGGTCTACCTTTTTCTTTGATATCCCCTTACCCTCCAGGTACAGGGACCAGTCTACAAACCAACAGTTGGAGATTTCAATAGCCCTCTCTCAACAGTTGATAGAACAACTAGAAAGAAAATCAATGAGGATATAGAAATCAACAACAGTAATGGGCAGCCCGGGTGGCTCAGCGATTTAGCATCACCTTCAGCCCAAGGCATGATCCTGGGGATCTGGGATCAAGTCCCATGTCGAGCTCCCTGCATGGAGTCTGATTGTCCCTCTGCCTGTGTGTGTGTGTGTGTGTGTGTGTGTGTGTGTGTGTGTGTGTGTCTCATGAATAAATAAATAAAATCTTTAAAGAAACACAACAATATTGAATCAACATTTCCAGAATGCTTCAAACGATAGCAAAATGAATATTCTTTTCAAATGCCTACATAATATATGCCAAGATAGACTATATCCAAGGTCATAAATCAAACCTTAATAAATTGAAAGAAACCTACAGACTGTGTTTTCCAAATACAATGGAAGAAAACTAGAAATAAATAACAAAAACTTAAGAGGAAAAACTATAAATATTTGGAATCTGAAAAATATACTTCTAAATAATCAATGGGTCAAAAAGGAAGTCTCTGGAGAAATCAAAATATATTAAACAGCATAGAAAAAATACTCCATATTAAAATTCATGACACAAAGTTAAAGCAGTGATGAGGGAAATTCAAGAGCACTAAATGTTACATTATATGAGAAAAATAACAAATCAATAATCTAAATTTCCACCTCTAGAACCAAGAAAAAGAAAACCAACATAAATCAAAAGCATACAGAAAAAATTAAATAATAATAAAAACAGAAATCAATGCGACTGAAATCACAAAGCAAACAAAGAGTTCACTCTGAAAAATGTCAACAAAATTGACAAACCTCTAAAAACACTGACAAAGAAAAGAGAGAACACACAACTTACTGATACTAGAATGAAACAAGGGACTATCATTGCAGACTCTACAGATATCAAAATAATAAAGATATAATGCAAACAACACTGCACATAGGAATCTAAAAACGTAGATGAAATAGATCAATTCCTCAAAAAATACAAACCATAATTCACCCCAAATGAAACATTATTTGAATAGCTCTATAGGTTTCAACATAAATGAATTCATACTTTGAAATGCTCTCCAAAGGTCTCCAAGCTCAGATAGTTTCACTGGAGAATAATAGCAAGGGTTTAAAGAATTAAAACTAATTCTGCATGATCCCTCCTAGAAAACAGAAAAGGAGATAACACTTTTTAATTTATTTTACAAAGCTAGAATCCTGACAGTCAGACCAAACAGATGACAGAAAAAGAAAAGTATAAAATAATATCCCTATAAATATAAATATAAAAAATACTTAACAAAATATTAGCAAATAGAATTCAGTAATATATATAAAAAAATCATATATCATGACCAAGTTGGGTTAATTCCAAGGATGCAAGGCTGGTTAAATAAAAATCAATCAGGATGTCACGAACATGACCCAGTCTCCATTCCCCCAACAAAGATCAACAATTAGATAGCTATCCACAAACAAAAATAACTCTGAAATGGCTCAAGAGTCCACGTAAGAAGCTTCAGCAATCCAGTGAAACAAAAACCTGAACATAACTACATAAAAAGTGTGGAACAAAACCTTTGCATTACCTGCATCATCCCCTTTGCCATGCCAGTGGTGCTCAGCTCCAAGAGGAAACTCCCATTTGAAAGAGTACCCCTCGTTGGGAAAGGGAGAGTGGGGTGAGCAACCAGATTTCCCAGCCTTTCAGAGCACTACACAAAGAATCCATTTCATTTTCCCCCCACCCAGAGATTGGCAAAGCTGAGATGTATAGAGATGACCAGGAACAAAGAATGGCTCCAATATCAGTCACACAGCAGGAGTGACTGGTTACCAATGACCTACTTACTCTGCAGACAACCACAACAGTTTTTGCCACTAAAGAAAGCAACAGCCAGCACAGCAAATGTGGCCCCTTATAGATTTCACTTGTTTTTCTCCCACTGGTATTCAAGTTGATTGCTTTTTCTGGGACTGGATTTTGTCTTATATACTGTCACTGGCCTGCACTATTGGGCTGATCTGAGACCTGCATGCCCCTGGTTCAACCTCCATCACTGGCCTCCTTTGCCATGCACATACCCATGGGGAGAGAGTTTAGCCAAAGTATTGCATACCAACAGCCAGAACTCACCTGAGCCAGAACTCAGCCAGAATGCACCTGGTTTGGGGCCCAGATCTAGCCCTGTCTTCTGCTATTGGCTTGCACCAATGGGCTCACCTAAAGCTAGCCCTTCCAGCTGTGTACCTGTATGCCACCAGCCTGATCCCCATGACCAGTATCCACTGCCATGTACATGCCTGCAGAATGACCATGCATCCACAGGAAAGCATGTTGATGGCCAGGGCCCATGCAGCTTCTTGTAGGCCCAGATTTGGACTTATCTCCTGTCACTGGCCAGCACTATTGTGTTCACTTGCAACTATGCCTTCTAATTGTGCACCTGCATGCCCCTGATCTGACTCCCAATTGTCATTGTCAAAAATGTAGACCCCAATGGCCTGAACTAATGAGTCACACCCAGATCTGGAGCTACAAAACTCTCCTGCACTTAGTAATCTGCATCACTAGACCCATGACCACAGCACACATCAGTATGCCATCACCCACAGGTAAAGGTTTGTTCTTACTGAAATTAGTCCATAAGGCCTGGAAGAAGTAACTGCTTCTTCAAATTTGCAGACAACTATACAAGACTACAGGGATCAAGAAAAATCACAGAAACATGACAACACCAAAGAAACAAGGCAAGCTTTCAGGAACTAATCCCAAAGGAGTAGAGATATGTGAAGTGTCAGACAGATAATTCAAAACAATTGTTCTAAAGACTTGCAGAGAATTACAAGAGGATACATGTAAAAGAATTTTTAAAAGATTTCATTTATTTATTCATGAGAGACACACAGAGGCAAAGACATAGGCAGAAGGAGAAGCAGGCTCCCACGGGGAGCCTGATGTGGGACCTGATCCCAGGACCTTAACCCAAGGCAGATGCTCAAACACTGAGCTACCCAGGTGTCCCAGAGATAGGAAACATTTAAAAAGCAAAAATTTTATAGCTGAATAATACAATGACTAAAGAATCCAATAGAGAGCTTTAACTGCAGACTAGACCAAGCAGAAGAAAAATCAATGAGCTCAAAGACAGATAATTTGAAACTACTCAGAGGAGCAAAAAGAAAAAGAAATAAAAAAATGAATGGGAGGAAAGGAAGATAGTAGTGGAATAGGAGGACCTTAGGCTCATCTCCTACGAACACAACTAGATAACTATCAAATCATTCTAAATACCCTAGAAATAAACCTGAAGACTAACAGAACAAACTCCACAACTAAAGGCAAAAAATAGGCCATATCAAAGAAAGTAAGAAGTGCAGACACGTGGTTTAGGGGAGAAATGAATCACAGGTATGGTAGAGGGAAGAGAGCCATTGTTGGTGAGAAGAGCAAGAAAGAGAAGGGCACACAGGGAAATGAAAAAAGTAGAAATGTTTCCCCAAACACACTGGCTTGGAAAATGACAGGAAAACATTAGTTTGTACAACCAGTGAAACTTCAAGCCTGGAGTGAACAGGCTTGGCAGGGTAGAACTAGGATGGCACTGTGCTGCTCCTGGGAAGAAGGCAGGCAAACAACCCAGGGGAAGACAGTGTGAGGAAACAGTGATCTGAAGAACACCCGGTGCACACAGCAAGATTATTCCCTGCTCTTGGACTGAATCCCTGAGAGGCAGTATTCATGGAGATGTATCTCCAGGAACAAAGGAGCTGGCTTGCATCCTTTTCTCTCCCCAACACTCAACACAAACACAGAGCCACTTGTGGGAAGCAATATAGCACCAACACTGACTGCCTAACTTGCTTACACTAAGCCAAAAACCCCCTATGCTCTGATGGGACTACCCTTTTCAGTCAACCATGCCCCAGTCCCAGTGCAGTTGGCGCCTCTCCCAGCATACCAGGACAAACCATTACTCAAGTCACATCTCCCAACCAGAGAGTTCTACAGGGCCTCATTCTGGTGGAAGTAATGTAGGTCTCATTTAACAAGTAGACCAGAGCACACCTAATTAAAACTAGCCACATTTAGGACAGGGACCAAATACTACCCACAGCAAACAAGGAGTCTCTGCAGACCTGAAGGACAGAGAAGCAAAAACACAACAACAGAATGAATACAACACCAACTAGAGACACTCACTGAAGTGCCAAGCTGTGGGCACTTTCTGACCTCTTCTTTATAGGGCCATTACTTCCAGGAGTGGGAGATATAACTCACTTTTCTAACACAGAGAAGAAGGCAGAGACTTAGACAAAATGCCAAGACAGAGGAATTTCCCCCAAATAAAACAACAAAATAAGGCCACATATAGAGATCTAAGCAAAACAGATATAAATAACATGCCTGATGGAGAATCTAAAGCAAAACTCATAAGGGTAGCCACTGGGCTTGAGAAAAAAAATAAAGACATCAGTGAGACCCTTACCACAGACATAGAAGAGTTAAAAAAGAATCAATCAGAGAAGAAGAATGCAATAAATAAGATTGGAAATGGCTTGGTGCAATGCACAGCACACTGGAAGAAGCAGAGAAATGAATTAGTCATGCAGAAGGCAAAATAATGGAATATAATGAAGCTCAACAAAAGAGAGAAAGAATTATGCAACACAAGAATAGACTTAGGGAACTTAGTGACTCAATCAAATGTAATGACATTTGTATTATAGGAGTCACAGAAGAAAAGGAGAGAAAAGGGGTCAGAAAATTTACTTGAAGAAATAATAGCTGAAAACTTCCCTAATCACGGAAAGAAAAAGACAACAAGATCCAGGAAGGACAGTCAATGCCCATCTAAATCAACAAAATCAGGAGTCCCTGGGTGGCTCCATTGTTTAAGCATCAGCTTCCAGCTCAGGTCATGATCCCGGAGTCCTGGGATGGAGCCCCACGTCAGGCTCCCTCCCTGCTCAGCAGGGAGCCTGTGTCTTCCTCTTCCTCCCTCTGCTTGTGTTCTCTCTCTCCCTCACACTCTCTCTCAAATAAATATTTAAATAATTAATTAATTAATTAATTAATTAAAAACAGGCCAAAACCAAGACATATTATAATTAAATTTGCAAAATATAATGATAAAGAAAAAGTTGTACAAGCAGTAAGACAAAAGAATTCCTTAACATACAAGGGAAGACCCATAAAGCTAGTTGGGGTTTCTTAACAGAAACTTGGGAAGCCAGAAGTAAATGACATAACATATTCATAGTGCTGAATGGGAAGAATCAGCAACCAAAAATATGCTCTCCAGCAAGGTTATCATTCAGAATAGGAGATAAAGTTTCCCAGACAAACAAAAACTAAAGGAGTTAGTGGCCACTAAACCAGCTCTACAATAAGCATTAAAAGTGACTCTCAGTAAAAAGGAGAGACCAAAACCCACAAAGACAAAGGATCAGAGAAATCTCCAGAAACAATGATAAAACAATAAAATGGCACTACATACATATTTATCAATAATTACATTGAATGTAAATAGACTAAATGCTCAAATCAAAAGATATAGAGTGTCAGAAAGGATGAAAAAAATCCCATCTATATGCAGGGTATAAGAGAGTCATTTTAGACTTAAAGACACCTGCAGGTTGAAAGTGAAGGGATAGGGCAGCCCAGGTGGCTCAGTGGTTTAGCGCTGCCTTCAGCCCAGGGCCTGATCCTGGAGACCCGGGATCGAGTCCAACATCGGACTCCCTGCATGGAGCCTGCTTCTCCCTCTGCCTGTGTCTCTGCCTCTCTCTCTCTCTCTCTCTCTCTCTCTCTCTGTCTCTCTCTCTGTGTCTCTCATGAATAAATAAAATCTTTAAAAAAATTCTGAAAGTGAGGGGATAGAAAAACATTTATCATGCAAATGAATATCCAAAGAAAGCCAGAGTAGCAATATTGATATTGGACAAGCTAGACTTTAAAACAAAGACTATAATAAGAGACAAAGAATGGCACTATACCATAATAAAGGGAGCGATCAAAAGAGAAGATGTAACAATTGTAAAACATTTATTCATCCAACATGGACAATCAAGTATATAAAACAATTAGTAACAAACATGAAGGAATTCATTGAAAATAACACAATAATAGAAGGGGGCATTAACATCCACTTACATGAATAAAAAGATCATCTAAGCAGAAAATCAACCAGGAAACCATGCCTTTGAAGGACACACTGGGCCAGATGGATATAACAGATATATTCAGACCATTTAGTCCTAAAATAGAATACACATTCCTTTCAAGTATACGTGGGACATTCTAGTGGTTTTTAGCGGGAAGTACATAGCAACACAGGCCTAACTCAAGAGCAAGAAAAATCACAAGTAAACAAACAAAGAAAACAATACATGACATCAATGAAAGCAGGACCTAGTTATTTGAAAATATCAACAAAATTGATAAATCTCTACATAGATTCCTTGTAAAAAAATGAGAGACAGAGGACACAAATAAACAATATCACAAATAAGAGGCAAAACCAACACCCCAGAAATACAAACTCTTATAAGAGGATACTATGAAAAATTATATGCCAACAAATTAGACAAACCTAGAATAAATGGATAAATTCCTAGAAACATATAACCTACCAAAACTGAAGTGGAAATATATAGAAAATAGGAGCAGACTATTTACCAGCAGTGAAATTGAATCAGTAATCAAAAATTTCCCAACAAACAAAAGTCCAGGACCAGATGGTTTCCCAGGGAAATTCTACCAAATATTTAAAGAATAGTTAATACCTATTTTTCCCAAACTACTCCAAGAAATTAAAGAGGAAGGACACTTCCAAATTCATTCTATGCGGCCAGTATCACCCTGGTACCAAAACCAAATAAAGATGCCACAAAATAAATTAGAGAGAGAGCACGCTACAGGCCAGTATCTCTGATGAACATAGATGCAAAAAATCCTCAAAAGATGACTAGCAAACCAAATCCAAAAATAAATTTTAAAAACACAGCAAAATCAAATAGACTTTATTCCAGGGATGCAAAGGTGGTTCAATATGAACATGATACAGCACATTAATAATGAAAAATAAAAACTATGTGATCCTTTCAGTGGCTGCAGAAAGGCATCTTACAGAGTACAATAGCCATTCATAATAAAAATCCCTCAACAAAAGTCTAGAGGGAACATACCTCAATATAATCAAAGTCTTATATGGAAAACCCACAGCCAACATCATATTCAATGGGGAAAACTAAGAGCCTTCCCCCTAAGGTCAGGAACCACACAGGACATCCATTCTCACCATTATCATTCAACATAGTACTGGAAGTCCTTGCCACAGCTATTAGACAACAAAAAGGAAAAAAAAGGTGTTAAAATTGGTAAGAAAGAAGTAAAATTCCTGCTATCTGCAAATGATATGATACTCTATATAGAAAACTTGAAAGACTCCACCAAAAACACTACTAAAATTGATAAATGAATTAAGAAAAGTTGCAGCATACACACTCAATGTACAGAAATCTGTTCCATTCCAATATACTATTAATGAAGAAGCATAAAGTAAAATTAATAAAACAATTCCATTTACAATTGCACCAAAAACAATGAAATACCTAGGAATAAGTTTAACCAAAGAGGTGAAAGATCTGTACTCTGAAAATCATAAGACATTGATGGAATAAATTCAAGATGATGTAGAGAAATAGAAAGTTATTCCATGCTCACGGGTTGGAAGAACAAATATTGTTAAAAAGTCTACACTACCCAAAGCAATATACAGATTTAATGCAATGCGTATCAAAATACCACTAGCATTTTTCATAGAGTTAGAACAATCCTAAAATATGTATGGAACCACAGAAGACCCCAAATACACAAAACAACCTTGAAAAAGACAACAAAAACTGGAGGTATCACAATTCCAGACTTCAGGTGTTATTAAAAAGTTATAGTGAAAAAGACAGTATGGTACTGGTATAAAAATAGACACAGAAATCAATGGAACAGAATAGAAAAGGTAGAAATGAACCCACAACTGTATGGTCAACTAATCTTCAACAGAACAGGAAAGAATATCCAATGGGAAAAAGACATTCTCTTTAACAAACAGTGTTGGGAGAACCAGACAGTAACATGCAAAACAATGAAACTGGAACACTTTCTTTCACCATACACAAAAATAAACTCAAAATGTATTAAAGAACTAAATAGTGAAGCCTCAAACAATAAAAATCTTAGAATAGAGCACAGGCAGTAAATTCTCAGGTATCAGTCACAGCAACACCTTTCTAGATATGTCTTCTGATCCAAGGGAAATAAAAGCAGAAATAAACTATTGGGACTACATCAAAATAAAAGGCTTCCACACAGAAAAGGAGACAATTAGCAAAACTAAATGGCAACCTACCGAATGGGAGAAGAAATCGGCAAATGACACATCCAAGAAATGGTTAGTATCCAAAATATATAAAGAACTAATACAACTAAATACCAAAAAAACCCACAAATAATCCAATTAAGAAATAGGCAGAAAACATGAGGAGAGATTTCTCCAAAGGAGACATACAGATGGCCAACAGACACAGGAAAAGATGCTCAATATCACTCATTATCAGGAAAATGCAAATCAAAACCACAGTGAGATATTGCCACACATCTGTCAGAATGGCAAAAACCAAAAACACAAGAAACAACAAATGTTAGCAAGGATGTGGGGGGAAAAAAGGAACCCTCTTGCACTGGTGGTGGGAATGCCAAATTGGTGCAGCCACTCTGGAAAACAGTATGGAGGTTCCACAAAAAGTTAAAAACAGAACTACCCTCGGATCCAGTAATCACACTACTGTGTATTTACCCCCCAAAATACAAAAAGCCAACTCAAAGGGATACATGCATCCTTATGTGTATAGCAGCATTATTTGCAATAGCCAAAATATGGAAGCAGCCCAAGTGTCCTTTGATTGATTAATGGATAAAGAAGATGAGGTACATGTATTCAATGGAATATTATTCAGCCATGAAATGAATGAAATCTTGTCATTTGCAACAACATGTATGGAGCTAGAGAATATAACAATAAGGAAAATAAGTCAGAGAAAGACAAATACTGTATGCCTTCACTCATATGTGGGATTTAAAAAACAAAACAAATGCGCAAAAGAAAAAAAAAAAGAAAACGAGAAGACAAACCAAGAAACAGACTTCTACCTATAGAGAACAAACTGATGTTTACCAGAGGAAAGATGTGTGGGAGGAGGGTTAAATAGGTGATGGAACTAAAGACTGCAGCTGTTGTGATGAGCACCTAGTGATGTATGGAATTGTTGTACACTTGAAACTAATACTTGTATGTTAATAATATTAGAATTAAAATTTTAAAAATAAAAACTATGAGAAAAATTCAATAATAAATAATTTCAGTAAAGTGGCAGGATACAAAATCAATGTATAAAAATCAGCAATTTTTCTATATATACTGACAATAAACTATCTGAAAAAGAAGTGAAGGAATAACGTTTACTATAACATCTGAAAGTATAAAACACTGATGAAAGAAATTAAAGACACAAGTAAATGGAAATATATCCTATGTTCATGGATTAAGAAAATTAATATTGTTAATATTTCCACAATACACAAAGTGATAAACAGATTTACTGCAATTCCTATCAAAATCTCAATGACATTTTTAACAAAAATGGAAAAAATCCTAAAATTTATATGGAACCACAATATATCCTGAATAGCCAGAGTAATCTTGAACAAGAGGAAGAAAGTTTCAGCCACTACACTGCTGATTTCAAAATATACTAGATAACTGTAGTAATCAAAACAGTATAGTACTGGCAAAAAAACCCAGAAATATCAATTAATAAAACAGAATAGAGAGCCCAAATATGAATTCATGGATTTCTGGTCATCTGATCTTTAACACAGTTGTTAATGAAATGGGGAAAAGACATGAACAGAAATTTCACCAAAGAAGACATACACATAGCCAACAAGCACATGAGAAAATGCTCTGCATCACTTGCCATCTGGGAAATACAAATCAAAACCACAATGAGATACCACCTCACACCAGTGAGAATGGTGAAAATTAACAAGACAGGAAACCACAAATGTTGGAGAGGATGTGGAGAAAGGGGAACCCTCTTGCACTGTTGGTGGGAATGTGAACTGCTACAGCCACTCTGGAAAACTGTGTGGAGGTTCCTCAAAGAGTTAAAAATAGATCTGTCCTAGAACCCAGCAATTGCACTGCTGGGGATTTACCCCAAAGATACAGATGCAGTGAAAAGCTGAGACACCTGCACCCCAATGTTTATAGCAGCAATGTCCACAATAGCCAAACTGTGGAAGGAGTCTTGGTGTCCATCGAAAGATGAATGGATAAAGAAGATGTGGTATATATATACAATGGAATATTACTCAGCCATTAGAAATGACAAATACTCACCATTTGCTTCCATGTGGATAGAACTGGAGGGTATTATGCTGAGTCAATCGGAGAAGGACAAATATTATATGGTTTCATTCATTTGGGGAATATAAAAATACTAAAGGGATTAAAGGGGAAAGGAGAGAAAATGAGTGGGAAATATCAGAGAGAGTGACAGAACATGAGAGACTCCTAACTCTGGGAAATGAACAAGGGGTAGTGGAAGGGGAGGTGGGCAGGGGGATGGGGTGACTGGGTGACGGGCACTGAGGGGGGCACTTGATGGGACGAGCACTGGGTGTTATACTACATGTTGGTAAATAGAACTCCAACCAAAAAAATATACAAAAACCATAACACAGTTGTCAAGAACATGGAAACAGCATATTCTCTTTAATAAATGGCATGAAACTGGATAACCACATGACAAAGAATAAAATTATCCACTTTTCTTATGTCATATACAAAAATTTACTGAAAATGGATTAAGGCTTAAATGTAAGATCCAAAACTATAAAACTCCTAGAAGAAAACATAGGGAAAAAAAACTTGACATTGATCTGAGCAATGATTTTTTGGATTTGGCCCTATAAGCACAGTCAAAAAAAAAAAATAGACAAGCCAGGTTGCATCACACTAAAAATCTCTGCACAACCCTGGAAATAATTAACAAAATAGGAATAGCATTTGGAATGGGAGAAATATTTGCAAATCATACATGTGATAAGGGGTTAATATCTAAAATATATAAGAAACTTAAACAATTCCATAGCGAAAAAAACCTCACAGTAACTCAATTAAAAATGGGTAAAGGGTTCATACTACCCAAAGCAATCTACAGTTTCAATGGAATCCCTACCAAAATGCCAATAGCATTTTCTTCACAGCACTATAACAACTAATTTAAAATTTGCCTATAACTGCAAAAGGCCTCAAATAGCCAAAGAAACCTTGAGAAAGGACAAAACTGAATATATCATAATCCCAGATTTCAAGATATACTACAAAGTTATAGTAATCAAAACAGAATGGTATTGGCACAAAAATTAACATAGGAATCAAAAAAACAGGATAAAAAAAACAGAAATAAACACCTATATGGTAAATTAATATACGACAAAGGAGGCAAGAATACACAATGAGAAAAAACGGTCTCTTTAATAAATGGTGTTGTAAAAACTGGAGAGCTACATGCAAAAGAATGAAACTGGACCACTTTCTTACACCATACACAAAAATAAACTCACAATTTTTTTAAACTCACAATTGATTAAGACCTAAATGTGAGACCTGAAACCATAAAACTCCTAAAAGAAAATATAGGCAGTAATTTCTTGGACATCAGCCTTAGCAACATATTTATGGATATGTTTCCACAGGCAAGGGAAATGAAAGTAAAATTAAACTACTGAAACAAAACAAAAACCCTTCATACAACAAGAAAAGCTATCCACCAAAAAAGGGTAACCTACGGAAAGGGAAAAGATACTTGCAAATGATATATATATATCGTATAAAGGGTTAATATTCAAAACATACACAGAACTTACATAATTCAACACACACACAAAAAACCAATTTGATTTAAAAATGTGCAGAGTACCTGAATAGACATTTAAAAAAAAAAAAAAAGACATACAGATGGCCAACAGACACATTAAAAGATATTCAACATCACTTATCACCAGAGAAATGCAAATCAAAACCATAATGACACATCACTTCACACCTTTTAGGATGGCTATTATTAAAAGGACAAATGATAAGGTGGTGAGGATATGGAGAAAGGGGAACCTTCATACACTGTTGGTGGGAATGTAAATTCGTGCAACTATTGTGGAAAGCAGTAAAGAGGTTCCTCAAAAAATTACAAAACAGAAATACCATATGATCCAGCAATTCCACTTCTGGGTATTTTTCCAAAGAAAACAAAAACACCAATCTGAAGAGATATATCCACCCCTTTGTTCATTGCAGCATTATTTACAATAATCAAGAAACAACCAAAGTGCCCATCAATAGATGAAAGGATAAAAGAGATTTGGCATACACACACACACACACATACACACACACACACCTCAAATAATGGAATAATACTAAACCATAAAAAAGAATGAAATCTCACCATTTGCAATAACAAGGATGGACCTACAGTGTATTATGCTAAGTGAAATAAGTCAGACAGAGAAAAACAAATACCATATGATTTCGCTTACATGTGGAAGGAATCTAAAAACCAAAACAAATGAACAAAGTCTTAAATATAGAGAACAAATTTGTGGTAGCCAGAGGGGTGGGGAGTGCAAAATAGATGAAGGGGATTAAGAGGTACAAACTTCCAGTTATAAAATAAATAAGTCATGAAATTGGAAAGGAATGCATAGGCAATATAGTCAGTAATATTGTAGTGATGTTGTATAATGACAGATGGTGACTACACTTATCTTAGTACTACATAGAATTGTCAAATCAAGACATTATATACTGGAAACTCATATGATACTATATGTTAATTATACTTCAGTAATTTAAAAAATTGGGAAGAATGGGTAAAATAGACAAAAGAGATTAAGAGCACACTTACTGAGCACTGAGAAATGTGTAGAATTGAATCATACTGTATACCTAAAATTAATATAACATTGTGTTAATTATACTTGAATAAAAGTTTTAAAAACATATATACCATTCATATTGTAACCAAAAGAGATTGAAGGTGGCTATACTAATAACAAACAAAATAGGCTCTAAGTCAAACACTGTTGCAACAGACAAAAAAGACATTATTATATATTGCCAGTAGTCAATTTGCCACGAAGATATAACAATAAAAAACATATGCACCAGGTATCAAGACTCAAAATATATGAGGCAAATATTGATAAAAATCGAAAGAAGAAATACACAGCCCTACAATAATAGCTGGAGACTCTAATGCCCTACATTCAGAATGCACAGAATAATGTATAGACATAGACATATAGACATATAGACATAGAATGCATAGACATTGTATAAGTAAGGAAACAGAAGTCTTGAACTGCACAATAAACCTACCAGACCTCGCATATACATTAACAGTCCATGAATCAACAGCAGAACACACATTCTTCTCATGTGCACAACAAACATCCTCTAAGATAGAGGACTCTAAATCTACAAAATAATACTAACACACTTAAGAGGTCTAAAATCATGCAAAGTATTATTCTAGACAGAAAGGAATGATACTAGAAATCAATAGTAAAAAAAAAAAAACAGAAAATTCTCTAATACAAGGAAATTAACACTAAAAAAAGCACAAGGAAATTTTTAAAATATTTTGAGAGAATCAAACAAAACACATGACACAAAAGCTTATAGGATGCCATGAAAGCAGTGTTAAGATGGAAATTAGTAGATCTAAGTGTTTATATTGAAAAAAGAAGAAAGACTTTAAATCAACAACTAAAATTCACATGTTAAGTAACTAGGAAAAAAATAAAACTAAATCCAAACCTAGCAGAATTGAAGAAAATGATAATGATTAAAGTGGAAACAAATGAAATAGATAATGGGAAAAAAACGAGTAAATCAACAAAATAAAAAATTGGTTCTTTGAAAAGATCAACAAATTTGACAAACGTTTACCTATGCCAACTAAGTAAAAAGAGAAAAAAATTATCAAATCGACAATGAAGTGGAACCTTACTACTGATTTTAAGAGATAAAAAGATTGTAAAAGAATACTATGAAAAGTTGTCCACCAAGAAACTAGATAACTTAGATGAAATGGACAAGTTTTTAGAAACGCATGATCTGGGTGGGGGGGATGGGGTGACTGGGTGACAGGCACTGAGGGGGGCACTTGACAGGATGAGCACTGGGTGTTATACTCTATGTTGGCAAATCTAACTCCAATTAAAAAAATATATAAAAAAATAGAAACACATGATCTACCAACACTGATTCATGAAGAAATAGAAAATCTGAATAGACCTATAACTAGTATGAAGATGGACTCAGTAATCAAAAACCTCTCAGTAAAGAAAAGCCCTGCATCAGATGGCTTCCTTGAGTAAACTACACCAAATACTTAAAGAATAATTAACATTAAGTCTTCTCAAACTCTTATAAAACATTGAGGAAGAGCAAAGACTTCCTAACTCATTCTATAAGGCTAGCATTATCATGAGACCAAAGGCAGACAAAGGCATTAAATACTATAGAGAGTTCTCAAAAAAAATCTAAAAATAAAACTATCATGTGACCCAGCAATCTCTCTTCTGGATATATTCTCCCCCAAAAATGAAAGCAATACTTTCAAGATAACATCAAAAAAATGAATACTTAGGAATAAATTTAACCAAGAAAAAAAAATCTGTACATTAAAAAATACAAGACTTTGCCAAAAGAAATAAAACACACAGAAATGGAAGGGCATCCTGTGTTCATGGATTGCAAGAATTAACATTATTAATTATTTTTAAAGATTTTATTTATTTATTTTAGAGACAGGGAGATAGTGAGAAAGAGCATGAGCATGGGAAAGAGGGAGAAGTAGGCTCCCTGCTGAGCAGGGAGCCCAACCTGGGGTCCAGTCTCAGGACCCTAGGATAATGACCTGAACCAAAGACAGATGCTTAACCAACTGAGCCACTCAGTTGCCCCGGAAGAGTTATTATTATTATTTTTTAAAGATTTTTTATTTATGTATTCATGAGAGACACAGAGAGAGGCAGAGACATAGCAGAGGGAGAAGCAGGCTCCATACAGGGAGCCCAATGTGGGACTCAATCACGGAACTCCAGGATCATACCCTGAGCTGAAGGCTGAATATGCTTAACCACTGAACCACCCAGGTGTCCAAAGAGTTAATATTATTAAAATGTCCTTGTTACTCAAAGCCATCTATAAATTCAAAACATCTCTATCAAAATCTCAATTGCATTTTTCAGAGATAGAACAACAATCCTAAAACTTGTAGAACTATAAAAGACCCAAACAGCCAAAGCAATAATGAGAAAGAACAAAATTGGAGGCATCTATATTTCAACTATATTACAAAGCTATAATAATTAAAACATATGGTACTGGCATAAAAATAGACACATAGATCAATATAACAGAATTAAACCCCTGCATTATTTTATTATTAAAGTAATACTTGATAAGGGAGCTAAGACTATGCAATGTGGAAAAGACAATGTCTTCAACAAATGGTGCTGGAAAAATTGGATAACCACATACAGAAACATGAAATTGGACCCCTATCTTACACCACTCAGAAGAAGTAGCTTGAAATAGATTAAAGACTTAAACATAAACTTGAAACCATAAAACTTCTAGTAAGAAAATATAGGGAAGAATCTCCTTGATATTGGTCTTGGCAATGGTTTTCTTTATATGACACCAAAAGCACAGGCAACAAAAGAAAAATAAACAAGACTAGATCAAACTTAAACAATCAAGAAGATGAAGAAAACAAAAAAACAACAATAAAGAAGATGAAGAAAATACATGGAAAAAACATTTGCCAATTATGTATCAAAAAGTGTGTAAACATCCAAAAATTTTCAAGAACTCATGCAACTCAATAACAAATAAATAAAATTCTAATTAAGAATGGGCAGAGAAACTACACAGATTTATTTTTCCCAAATAAGACATCCAAAATGTCAACAGGTACATGAAAAAGTACTCAACATTGCAAATCAGGAAAATACAAATCAAAACCATAGTGAGATATTACCTTACACCTGTCAGAAAAATGGTCATCAAGAAGGCTAGAATTAACAAGTGTTGGCAAGGAAGTGGAGAAAAGGGAATCCTTGTACAGTTGGTGAGATTATAAAACTTGTTCAGTCATTATGGAGAATAGTATGGTAATACCTCAAAAAATTAAAAACATAAATAGCATATGATCCAGTAATCCCTTGTCTGGGTATATATCCAAAGGAAATGAAAGGTGGTTATTAAAGAATATATGCAGTCCCATGTTTATTGTAGTATTTATTATTCAAAATATCCAAAATATGAAAAAAAACATTATCAATGGATAAGTGGATTAAGAAGACATGGTGTATACATAATGAAATACTATTCAACCACGAGAAAAAAGGAAATTCTGTCATTTGCTACAACACAGATGGAACTCGAAGAAATTATGCTATATGAGATAAGTCAGAAAAATAAATACTGTATGGTATCCCTTATATGTGAAATCTAAAAAAAAACAATAACTTGAAAACACAGAGTGGATTGATGATTATAAGGGGTTGGGGAGTGGGGAAATGGGAGAGATATTGCTTAAGGCCACATGCTTGCAATTGGTAGATAAATAAGACCTAGAGATCTAATACACAGTACAGTGACAAAAATATAAACATTGAACTTTCTAAGAGACTAGATTTTAATTCTTCCCACCACTAGAAGAAATAACAGTTATGTGGCATGACAGAGGTTTTACCTAATGCCACAGTGGCAATCTTATTGAGATATAAATTTATCAAGTCAATATGTTATAGACCTTAAATTTACACACTGTTATATGTCAATTATTACTCAATAAAAGATTTTTTCATAAAATAAAGTAAAAAAAAACAAAAAGTATGAAGCAAACAGTAACAATAAGAGAGCTGGGGTGTCCATGCTAATATAAAAATATAAACCAACATTATTACTTGAAATAAAGAGGGATATTTCATAGTGGTTAAGAATTAATTCATCAGGAAAATATAAGAATTGTAAACATATCTGTACCTAACAAAGGAGCCCCATACTACACGAAGCAAAAATTAACAGAAATGAATAAAATATGTAAAATCCAACAAAAATAGTTGGAGACTTCAGTGACACATTCTGCATAATGGAGAGGAAAATGAGACAGAATATCAAGAATATAGAAGAAATAAACAGAACTATGAGGTAGACCTAAACACACTAACTCACATTTTTAGAACAATCCAACCAATTACAATATAAATTCCTCTCAAATGTACATAAAACTCTCTTAAAATAAATACTATGGTAAAATAAAATAAATCTCAAAAAATTTTAAAGGATTTTGTATCATACAATTTATGTCCCCAAACCACACTGAAATTAAATTAGAAATCAACAACAGAAGAAAATTTAATTAAAATAGAAATGTTTTAATTCAAAATTAATTTAAATTTTGGAAATCCTTAAGAAAGAAAAGACAGAGACAAGGGGCTGGGAGCGAGAAGGAGAAGCAAAAAAGAAGAACAGGAGAAGTAGGAGAAAGAGAAAAAAGGAGGGAAGGAAAAGATCTAGATTGGAAAGGAACAGATAAAACTGTTCATCACAGATTACATAAATTTATATGTATAAAACCCTAAGAATTTTACAGATACTGGCACAGACACACATAGACACACACATGCACACACACAGACACACACATTGGAACTACTAAATGTGCTCAGAAAGGGCAAGAGGCTGCACATCAATATACAAAAATAAATTGTACTACCATAAACTAATAATATGCAACCCGAAAATGAAATTCAGTAATTCTGTTAACAATAGGTTCAAAAAAAGAGAAAACATGTAGAAATAAGTTTAACAAAAGAACGGCAAGTTTTGTGCACTGACAACTATAAAACATTATTGGAGAAAATTTTAATATTTAAATAAATGGAGAAATATGCCATGTTCAAGATCAGATGACTTAACATTGCTAACTTGGTAATGGTCCCAAATTTATCTATAGATTCAATGTGATTCCTATCAAAATTCCAGCTAGTTTTTTAAAAGAAATTGATGAGATGATCTTAAAATTTATGTAGTAATATGGAAGACTCAGGGAGGTCAAAATAATAATTAAAAAGCAAATTTACTGGACATACATATTCTAATTTAAAAACTTAGTACAAAACAAAAACCGACTACAAAGTTATAATATTCAAGATGGTGTGGTACTGACATGAAGACAGACCTAGAGACAACTGAATAGAATTAAGAGTCCAGGAACAAATCTCTAAGTTTACAGTTAATTGATTTTCAACAGAGATATCGAGGCAATTCAATTTAGAAAAAGGACAGTCTTCAACAAATGGTGCTGGGACAATTCAACAGCCACATGTAAAAATATGTATTTAGACCCTTATACAAAACACACACTAAAATGAACTCAAAATGGATCACAGACCTAAAAATGTTTTAGAAGTAAACAGAGCAAGTCTTTTTGATATTGTGTTAAGCAAAAATTGCTTAGATACATATTAAAGGCACAAGCAATAAAATTTGATGAGTTGGGTTTTATCAAAATTGAAAACTTTTTCAGTTCAAAAGATGCCATGAACAACATAAAAAGGCAAGCCACAGACTAGTAGAAAATGTCTATCCACCATACATCTGATAAAGGACTTCTATCTAGAACATGTAAAGGGCACTTTGTAACTCAACAGGTAGACAACCAATTTTTTTAAAAAAGTTATACACACACAAAGTTATACACAAATGCTCATTGAAATTTTATTTATAAAAGCCAAAATCTAGGGGGGGAAAAGATTTCCTCAGTAGGTGAACTGCTCAACAAACCATTGTATATCTATACTATAGATCTATATACTATATATATACTATATACTATAGTATATATATACTATATACTATAGTATATCTGTACTATAAATACTACACAGCAATAAAAAAGGAATGAATCGTGGATATACCCAGGAATCTAGATGATCCTCAGAAGTACGCTGAGTGGGAGGCGGGGCAAGATGGTGGAAGAGTAGGATCCCCAAGTCACCTGTCCCCACCAACTTACCTAGATAACTTTCAAATCATCCTGAAAACCTATGAATTTGGTCTGAGATTTAAAGAAAGAACAACTGGAATGCTACAGTGAGAAGAGTTCACGCTTCTATCAAGGTAGGAAGACGGGAAAGAAAAGAAAAGGAAAGAAAGAAACGAAAGAAAGAAAAAGAAAGAAAAGAAAAAGAGAAAGAAAGAAAGAAAGAAAGAAAGAAAGAAAGAAAGAAAGAAAGAAAAGAAAGAAGAAAGAAAGAAAGAAGAAAGAGAGAGAAAGAAAAAAAGGCATCCAAGAGGGAGGAGCCCCAACGAGGAGCCGGGCTAAGGCCCCGCAGCGAGTGCCCCCAGGACAGTAAAGCGCAGGCCCGGAGAAGCGGAGCTTCACCAATCTTCCTGGATGGAAAGGCACTCACAGGGAGCTTAGACAGGATCCCAGGAATGGCGGGGATGCCCTCAGGATCCCAGGGGCACTGATGGAGGAACTGCGCCCCGGGGGAGAGCACACCACACACTCTGCAGGCCTAGCTCCCTAAAGGGCTGCAGCGCAGGCCCGGGGGGGGGGGGGGCGTGGGAGCAGCTCAGGCAGTGCTCAGGCTGCAGCTCCGCGTGGAGAGGGCTGCGCGCCCAGGGAGCACGATACCAGCAGCACAGGCACCGGAGCCCACGGCCCTGGGGGACAGAGCCCACGATCAGGCGCTCCCCCCGTGCCCCGTGACAGGCAGAGGCTGGGAGGACACAGGACAGCAAGGACGCTCCTGCCACAGTGCAGCCACAAGCTGTGCAGATCTGCACCCCCTGCCCCTGGAACATCCAGGCCCCTGTGGACTGGGAGCTGTGGTAGTTACTGCAGGAGATGACTCTAAGGCAGAAGAGCTGGACTCCACAGCCACTGTTGTTCCTTCTGGTGTCACCTTGACCTGGGACTGAACAGGGGCCTCACAGGATAAAGAGCTCCCACTGAGCCGTGCACCTGACAGGGGGCTGGGCAGCTCCCCCAGGTGCACACACCTGAGAATCAGCACAGCAGGTGCCTCCCCCAGAAGACCAGCTAGAAGGACAGAGGAAAAGCAAGTCATTGACCAAGCAACACTGGAAAGTTCCAGGGGAAGTAAAGGGTTCTACAGTATATAGAATTAGAGGATACTCCCCCTTGTTTTCTGTTTTTTGTTTGCTTCCCCCCCCCACCTTTTTCTTTTTTCTTTTTTCCTTTTTTTCTCTCTTTTTCTTTTTCCAGTAAAACTTGTTTTTGGCCACTCTGCACTGAGCAAAATGACTAGAAGGAAAAACTCACCTCAAAAGAATCAGAAACAGTCCTCTCTCCCACAGAGTTCCAAATTTGGATTACAATTCAAAGTCAGAAAGCCAATTCAGAAGCACAATGATAAAGCTACTGGTGGCTCTAGAAAAAAGCACAAAAGATTCAAGGGACTTCATAACTGCAGAATTTAGATCTAATCAGGCCGAAATTAAAAATCAATTAAATGAGATGCAATCCAAACTGGAGGTCCTAATGACGAGGGTTAATGAGGTAGAAGAATGAGTGAGTGACATAGAAGACAAGTTGATGGCAAGGAAGGAAACTCAGGACAAAAGAGAAAAACAATTAAAAGATCATGAGGATAGGTTAGGGAAATAAATGACAGCCTCAGAAGGAAAAAATCTACATTTAATTGGGGTTCCCTACGGTGCCAAAAGGGACAGAAGTCCAGAGTATGTATTTGAACAAATCATAGCTGAAAACTTTCCTATTCTGGGAAGGGAAACAGGCATTCAGATCCAGGAGATAGAGAGATTCCCCCTCTAAAATCAATAAAAACCACTCAACACCTCCACATTTAATAGTTAAACTGCAGATTCCAAAGACAAAGATAAGATCCTTAAAGCAACAAGAGACAAGAAATACATAACCTTTATGAGGAGAAACATTAGGATAACAGCAGACCTCTCCACAGAGACCTGACAGGCCAGAAAGGGCTGGCAAGATATGTTCAGGGTCCTAAATGAGAAGAACCTGCAGCCAAGAATACTTTATCCCAAAGGCTCTCATTCAGAATAGAAGGAGAGATAAAGAGCTTCCAAGATAGGAAGAAACTGAGAGAATATATGACCACCAAGTCGGCTCTGCAAGAAATATTAAGGGGGACCCTGTAAAAGAAAGAGGAAGTCCAAGGAAACAATCCACAAAAACAGGGACTGAATAGGTATCATGATGATACTAAATTCATATCTTTCAATAATAACTCTGAATGTGAATGGGCTTAATGACCCCATCAAGCAGTGCAGAGTTTCAGACTGTATAAAAAAGCAAGACCCAGCTATTCGCTGTTTACAAGGGACTCATTTTAAACATAAAGACACCTACAGCCTGAAAATAAAAGGTTGGAGAACCATGTATCATTCAGATGGTCCTCAGAAGAAAGCAGGGGTAGCCATCCTCATATCAGATAAATTAAAGTTTATCCCAAAGACTGTAGTAAGAGATGAAGAAGGACACTATAACATACTTAAAGGATCTATCCAACAAGAGGAGCTAACAATCATGAATATTTATGCCCTGAATGTGGCAGCTGCCAAGTATATCAATCACTTAATTACCAAAGTTAAGATATGCTTTGATAATAATATACTTATACTTGGTGACTTGAATGTAGCGCTTTTTACAATCCACAGGTCTTCTAAGCACAACATCTCCAAAGAAACAAGAGCTTTATATAATACACTGGACCAGATGGATTTCAGAGATATTTACAGAACTTTACATCCAAATGCAACTGAATACACATTCTTCTCAAGTGCACATGGAACTTTCTCCAGAATAGACCACATACTGGATCACAAATCAGGTCTTAACTGATACCAAAAGATTGGGATCGTCCCCTGCATATTTTCAGACCATAATGCTTTGAAACTAGAACTCAATCACAAGAAGTTTGGAAGGATTTAAAACAGGAGGAGGTTAAGGACCATCCTGCTAAAAGATGAAAGGGTCAACCAGGAAATTAGAGTAGAATTAAAAAGATTAATGGAAACTAATGAGAATGAAGATACAACTGTTAAAAATCTTTGGGATACAGCAAAAGCAGTCCTGAGGGGGAAATACATTGCAATACAAGCATCCATCCAAAAATTGGAAACAGCCCTAATACAAAAGCTAACCTTGCACCTAAAGGAGATAGAGAAAAAACAGCAAATAGATCCTACACCCAGCAGAAGAAGAGAATTAATAAAGATTCAAGCAGAACTCAATGAAGTCGAGACCAGAAGAACTGTGGAACAGATCAACAGAACCAGGAGTTGGTTCTTTGAAAGAATTAGTAAGATAGATAAACCATTAGCCAGCCTTATTAAAAAGAAAGGAGAAAAGACTCAAATTAATAAAATCATGAATGAGAAAGGAGAGATCACCACCAATACCAAGGAAATACAAATGATTTTTAAAGCTTATTATGAACAGCTATACGCCAATAAATTAGGCAGTCTAGAAGAAATGGACACATTTCTGGAAAAACACAAACTACTAAATCTGGAACAGGAAAAAATAGAAAGCCTGAACGGGCCGATAACCAGGGACGAAATTAAAGCAGTTATCCCAAACCTCCCAGGACACAAATCCAGGGCCAGATGGCTTCCCAGGGGAATTCTATCAAACATTTAAAGAAGAAACCATACCTATTCTACTAAAGCCGCTCCAAAAGATAAAAACAGATGGAGTACTTCCAAACACTTTCTATGAGGCCAGCATCACCTGCATTCCAAAACCAGACAAAGACCCCAGCAAGAGGAGAATTATACACCAATATCCCTGATGAGCATGGATACAAAAATTCTCAACAAGATACTAGCCAATAGGATCCAACAGTACACTGAGAAGATTATTCACCATGACCAAGTGGGATTTATCCCTGGGATGCAAAACTGGTTCAACACTCGTAAAGCAATCAATGCAATTGATTATATCAGCAAGAGAAAAAACAAGAACCATATGATCCTCTCAATAGATGCAGAGGAAGCATTTGACAAAATACAGCATCCATTCCTGATCAAAACTCTTGAGAGTATAAGGATAGAGGGAACATTTCTCAGCATCTTAAAAGTCATCTGTGAAAAGCCCACAGCCAATATCATTCTCAATGGGGAAACACTGGGAGCCTTTCCCCTAAGATCAGGAACAAGACAGGGTGTCCACTCTCACCACTGCTATTCAACATAGGACTATAAGTCCTAGCCTCAGCAATCAGACAACAAAAAGAAATAAAAGGCATTCAAATTGGCAAAGAAGAAGTCAATCTCTCACTCTTTGCAGATGACATGATACTCTACGTAGAAAACCCAAAAGACTCCACCCCAAGATTGCTAGAACTCATACAGCAATTCGGCAGCGTGGCAGGATACAAAATCAAGCCCAGAAAACCGTGGCATTTCTATACACTAACAATGAGACTGAAGAAAGAAAACTTAAGGAGTCAATCCCATATACAATTGCACCCAAAAGCATAAGATGCCTAGGAATAAACCTAACCAAAGAGGTAAAGGATCTATACCCTAAAAACTACAGAACACTTCTGAAAGAAATGGAGGAAGACACAAAGAGATGGGAAAATATTCCATGCTCATGGATTGGAAGAATTAATATTGTGAAAATGTCAATGTTAAACAGGGCAATTTACACATTCAATGCAATCCCTATCAAAATACCATGGACTTTCTTCAGAGAGTTGGAACAAATCATCTTAAGATTTGTGTGGAATCAGAAAGGACCCCGAATAGACAGGGGAATATTAAAAAAGAAAACCATAGCTGGGGGCCTCACAATGCCGGATTTCAGGTTGTACTACAAAGCTATAGTCATCAAGACAGTGTGGTACTGGCACAAAAACAGACACATAGATCAATGGAACAGAATAGAGAATCCCGAAATGGACCCTCAACTTTATGGTCAACTAATATTTGACAAAGCAGTAAAGACTATCTACTGGAAAAAAGACAGTCTCTTCAATAAATGGTGCTGGGAAAATTGGACATCCACCTCCAGAAGAATGAAACTAGACCATTCTCTCACACCATACACAAAGATAAACTCAAAATGGATGAAAGATCTAAATGTGAGACAAGATTCCATCAAAATCCTAGAGGACAACACAGGCAACACCCTTTTTGAACTCGGTCACAGTAACTTCTTGCAAGATACATCCACGAAGGCAAAAGAAACAAAAGCAAAAATGAACTATTGGGACTTCATCAAGATAAGAAGCTTTTGCACAGCAAAGGATACAGTCAACAAAAGTAAAAGACAACCTACAGAATGGGAGAAGATAATGGGCAGGAGATGAAGACACAGATGAGGCTCCCGCCTACTCAGACTCAGATTGACCAGGGACCTTGGCTAGAACTCTCATTCCCCTACAAAGGCCCTTTTATTTTTTTATTTATTATTTTTTTTTTTTAGCTCTTAAAAGACCCAATTTTAATTTAGGGCTAGTATCCAAGATCTATAAAGAACTTATTAAACTCAACAGCAAAGAAACAATCCAATCATGAAATGGGCAAAAGACATGAACAGAAATTTCACAGAACAAGACATGGCAACAAGCACATGAGAAAATGTTCTGCATCACTGGCCATCAGGGAAATACAAATCAAAACCACAATGAGATACCACCTCACACCAGTGAGAATGGGGAACATTAACAAGACAGGAAACAACAAATGTTGGAGAGGATGTGGAGAAAGGGAAACCCTCTTGCACTGTTGGTGGGAATGTGAACTGGTAATAGCCACTCTGTAAAACTGTGTGGAGGTTCCTCAAAGAGTTAAAAATAGATCTGCCCTACAACCCAGCAATTGCACTGCTGGGCATTTGCCCCAAAGATACAGATGCAGTGAAATGCCAGGACACCTGCACCCTGATGTTTATAGCAGCAATGTCCACAATAGCCAAATTGTGGAAGGAGCCTCGGTGTCCATCGAAAAATGAATGGATCAAGAAGGTGTGGCATATGTATACAATGGAATATTACTCAGCCATTAGAAACGACAAATACCCACCATTTGCTTCGATGTGGATGGAACTGGAGGTTATTATACTGAGTGAAATGAGTCAGTTGGAAAAGGACAAACATTATATGGTCTCATTCATTTGGGGAATATAAAAATTAGTGAATGGGAATAAAGGGAAAGGAGAGAAAATGAGTGAAAATATCAGTGAGGGTGACAAAACATGAGACACCTAATTCTGGGAAATGAACAAAGGGTAGTGGAAGGGGAAGTGGGCGGGGGGTTGGGGTGACGGGGTGATGAGCACTGGGTGTTATGCTATATGTTGGCAAATTGAACTCCAATAAAAAAGTAAAAAAAAAAATTCTGGATGAAATCAGAGACCCAAGTAAATTGAAAGACACTCAAAAAAATAAAATAAAATAAAATAAATATGAAAAAAAATAAGAAGTACGTGAGTGAAAAAGCCAATCCCCAAAGGTTACACACCATGTGACACAATTTACATAACATTCATGAAAATACAAAAATTATAGATGGTAAACAGCTTAAAGGTTGCTGGGGATAGAGGGAGGAATTGTTATAAAAAGATGACAGTAGGAATCCTTGTGGTGATATAACCGTTCTTTATCCTGTCTATGGTAATAGTCATAGGAACCTACGCCTTTGATAAAATTGCATAGAACTAAATTCACACACAGACACACACACATGAATACATGTATGACTGAGGAATTCTGAGTAAGATGGGTAAATTGTACAATGTCAATTTTGTGTACTATGGTGTTCTTTTGTGTATAGATAGTGTACTATAGTTATGCAAGATGTTATCATTGGGAAATACTGAGTAAAAGGTAAACAGGACTTCTCTGTATTAGTTTCTACAATTATATGTGAATCTCTATCTTTAAAAAAGCTTAATTTAAAAAATGGGTAAAATATTTGAATAAACAGTTCATCAAAGAATGTATATAATAAAAACAAGCATGTGAAAAGATGTTCAACCTCATTAGTCATTAGGGAAACATAAAATAAACCTACAATATGATATACTTCATACCCACAAGAATAGCTCTAATAAAAAAATAACAGATGTTGGAGAGAATGTGGAGAAAATGGAACTTTCATACATTGCTGCTGGGAATGTAAACTGATTGATCCACTGCAAAAAACAGTTTGGTAATCTTAAAATCAACAGTCTTACCATATAATCCAGTAATCCACTCATAGATATCTACCCTTGAGAAATTAAAACGCATGTTCATACAAGGACATGTATGTGAATTTTATTTTTTAAATTTTTTATTTTTTATTGGAGTTCAATTTGCCAACACATAGCATAACACCCAGTGCTCAACCCATCAAGTGCTCCCCTCAGTGCCCGTCACCCAGTCACCCCCACCCCCCGCCCACGTCCCTTTCCACCACCCTTTGTTCGTTTCCCAGAGTTAGGAGTCTCTCATGTTCTGTCTCCCTTTCTGATATTTCCCACTCATTTTTTCTCCTTTCCCCTTGTATGTGAATTTTAATAGCAGCATCTTCATAATATCCAAAATGTGGAAGCAATCCAAATATCATCAATTAGTGAATGGATAAAATGTGATATATCCTTACAATGACATACTATTTATCAGTTAAAAGGAATGGAGTACTTATATAAGACACAACATGAATAAATCTGAAAAATATTATGCTAAGCAAAAGAAACTAGATAAAAAAGACCACATATTGTATGATCAAATTTATCTGAAATGTCTAGAAAAAGAAATCTATAGAGACAGAAAGTAGACTAATTATTGCCTGGGGCTAGGGGTCAGAATGGGGAATGGTTGAAAACGGAACAGATTTCTTTTGGGTGTGAGAGAAATGTTGTAAAATTAGTTTGTAGTGATAGTTGCAAAACTCTGTAGATGTACTAAAATCACTGAATGTACTAAAAACTCTGTAGATGTACTAAAATCACTGTACACTTAGAAAGAGAGAGAAAAGGATGGAAAGGAGGATGGGAGGGAGGGAGGGAGAACCATCTTAAAAGTTACATTTCTTTTCAGCTGTTCTAAGATTGAAACCCCCTTAGGTGGTTAAACCTGTTACTTCTTGACTCAGGTCCCCATCTATCAGACAGAGTAATTACCCCATGCCCTGCTCAGCTCATCAGACAAAAAGTTATATGGCCTACTTTCTTCTCCACCCACTCCTAGCTTTAGTATTCTTGATAGTTACTAAATTATCATTTAAAAATCATGTTCCTTGTATTTACTGACAAAATGTGTTTTTCTCAGCTTGCCCAATTCCAAATTCTCCTATATATAGCCAAACAACTTACTTTTGGAATTATATATGCATTTTCAGCACAGTGTATATGCAAGAAAGCAGACCATACTTGTGAGTTTCTCCAAGCGTAGCACTGCTTTGTTCTTTTGAATATGACTAAATGTCAGAGACTGCTTTCCATTTTGACAGTATGATTTCCCCCTCCCACTCCTCCCCTCCCATCCCCCACAGTCATCATTTCTTACCATAGTTCCAACATCTTACTTGCACTTATCACAAAGTCCACCCTTTATACTCCTTTCTCTTTTTCTCCTTCAAATATCTCTTCCTAGCCTAATCCTGAATGGTGAAAAGGAGAAGCTACTATTTAAGCAGTAATTGGCAAAATACTTCCATTTAGTCAGTGACTTGGACTTTTATGGATAATACAGCATGTTTGGAAAATTTTTAGTATTGCCTATGACTTTTTTACTTTTTGAAAGGGAAGAACTGGTGTGAAATATTGATTTTATCTTAAGTCTAAAGTATTTTGCTCCCATAAATGACACATGATACATTTTCATTAATCTTCAAGAAAAGCAGATATATTGTATCTGTCTTATCAGAAGGCTATGGTCAAATATTATTAGACTAGTAAAGTTCTCTATACTACAGAAACTAAAGTGCAGCCACTCTGGAAAACTGTGTGGAGGCTCCTCAAAGAGTTAAAAATAGAACTGTCCTATGACCCAGCAATTGCACTGCTGGGGATTTGCCCCAAAGATACAGATGCAGTGAAACGCCAGGACACCTGCACCCCAATGTTTATAGTAGCAATGTCCACAATAGCCAAACTGTGGAAGGAGCCTCGGTGTCCATGGAAAGATGAATGGATAAAGAAGATGTGGTATATGTATAATGGAATATTACTCAGCCATTAGAAACGACAAATACCCACCATTTGCTTCGACATGGATGGAACTAGAGGGTGTTATGTTGAGTGAAATAAGTCCATCGGAAAAGGACAAACATTATATGGTCTCATTCATTTGGGGAATATAAAAAATAGTGAAAGGGAATAAAGGGGAAAGGAGAAAAAATGAGTGAGATATATCAGAAAGGTAGACAGAACATGAGAGACTCCTAACTCTGGGAAACAAACAAGGGGTGGTAGAAAGGGAGGGGGGCAGGGGGTGGGATAACTGGTGACTGGGTGCCACTGAGCGGGGCACTTGATCGGATGAGCACTGGGTGTTATTCTATATGTTGGCAAATTGAACACCAATAAAAAAATAAATAAATAAAAAACAAATACAAAAAAAAAATAAAGAAACGACAAATACCCACCATTTGCTTCAACGTGGATGGAACTGGAGGGTATTATGCTGAGTGAAATAAGTCAATTGGAAAACGACAAACATTATATGGTCTCATTCATTTGGGGGAATATAAGAATTAGTGAAAGGGAATAAAGGGAAATGAGAGAAAATGAGTGAAAATATCAGTGAGGGTGACAAAACATGATGGGCACTGAGGGGGGCACTTGGCAGGATGAGCACTGGGTATTATGCTATATGTTGGCAAACTGAACTCCAATAAAAAAATTTTAAAAAGAAACTAAATTTTGTTGCTTATTGATAATGTTGCAACATATTTTTAAAGTTCATAAGTAAACAAGGTATGGAGTACAAAACATTTTTTCACCTTAATAACACAAACTTATTGATAGTAATAATGGTTTGATCAGCACCTCTTACAAAACTAATTTCTTCCTCCCTCATGCATCTTAAATGCTTTGTTTGTATTGCTATACTGCTAACATAATACTCATCTTAAAGTACACTTATAGGGTGCCTGAGTGGCTCATTTGGTTAATACTCTGACTCTTGGTTAATCCTTTTAGCTACAGGCCATGATCTCATGGGTCCTGGGATCCAGCCCCAAGACAGGGTCTGCACTGGACTTGGAGCATGCTTGAAGTTTCTGTCCCCCTGCCCCTCCTCCAGCTCTCTCTCTCTCTCTCAAATAAATGAATAAATCTTTTAAAAAATAAAGTGCAGTTATGTCTGTTTCCCCAGTCTCACCATCAAATTTGGATGGAGCTGCAGAGTAGCAGGAAGAGCTGTGAAGCTGATATTAAAATAGGATTTGTTTTATTAATTAGCAGCTATGTGACATTACTGTCCTAATGATCCCTGATTTCTGTGCTACTGCTAAGTATTAAATAGTTTGACACATAGTTTGGAAACTCAAAATATGTGATCTCTACAACATTTTAGTGATTGTGGAGAAGATAGGAAAAAATATTTGAAATGGAAAATTTTGGACAAAATGTTACCACAGACCTTAATTAATTAAACTTCATGAGACTCAGTTTTGCCATCTATAAAATAGATATGATTATGCTTACCTCATAGGATTGTTTAAGGGTTAACTGAGATACTGTACATGAAAGAATCTAGCTCAGTGTCTGGAAGATGGATGATGTTCATTAATGTTTCCTTAGGTTGGAATGCTTCCTCCACCTCCTCCATGCCCCTCTCCCCTGTAAAAAGGAAAAAAACAGACAAAAAAACTCCAAACTTCAAACATCTTTCAAGAAACAGCCCAAAAGGCACCACTGTACAAAGCCTTTCCAAACAACTTCAGGCAGTGTAGCCCTCTGGTTAAGAATACTGGGCTTTTGAAATCAGAAGAGAGTCCCAAGTTTAAAAACAGGTCTGCCATTTAGTAACGCCAGGATCTTGGGCACATTATTTATCCTCCGTGCATCTAGGTCTCCCATCTGCAAAGTGAGATCATCCTGGTACATATCTCACGCAGTTGTGAAGTATTAAATGCGATATTCACAAAGAGTGCTTAGCAAAGTCCCACTTAGTAAATCCTTTATTAAGTATTACACAGTAGAAGTAGTAATAGAAAGTTTCCTCTTCAGTAAAATGTTAATAAAAATACCTCGCAGGGTGGTAAAATTCTGATGCAAAAGTCTTTTAAACTATAATGCTGAACAAACATAAGGGATTGGTATATACCTTGAGATCTCTGGGGCAAAGTTCTAACCTCACGTTTTAGAATATACATTCCCTGCACCGGGTGGGGGTGTGTGGTAAATAATACCCACTACTAATAAATGGGAAATAAAGCCAGAAGATACATCCCAGGGGCCCAAGCAGCAGAAACCCAAAAAGCAATATTAAGCATAGAACCCGCAAACCCGGCCTCGATAATTCCCTGGAGTTCACCTCTAACGCCCCCCTTCCTTTAGAGCCGCGCAAGCGTAGACTGATTTTGTTCCTCTCTCCCTCGGGCCCCCGCCTCCAATTCCTACCCCCCCCCCATTCTGCCCCAACACGCAGGCGCATCTCTTCAAATCCTGTCCCTACCCCTAGTTCTTTCTCTTCATTTCGTTCCCCCTCCTCTTCCAGCACTTTGGCAGGTTCAAACTCTTCGTGAGGGTGGCGGCGATCGAGAGATCACGTGATGAGCATCCTGCTGCCCAACATGGCGGAGTTCGACACCATCTCGGAACTGGAGGAGGAGGAAGAAGAAGCGGCAACGTCGTCGTCGTCGTCGCCGTCATCGTCGGTATCAGGGCCAGACGACGACGAGGAAGATGAAGAGGACGAGGAAGAAGAGGAGGACGAGGAAGAAGAGGAAGAGGAGACGCCGCCCCCGCCTCGGGTAGTGAGTGAGGAGCATCTGCGCAGATATGCCCCTGATCCTGTATTAGTGCGGGGCGCCGGCCATATCACTGTGTAAGCAAGAGGGGGCCAGGGGTTTGAAAACGCTGAGATTTGTCGACAGAGGAATAAGAAGGTGATCGAGGGGCCTGTGGGGTGGGGGAGGGCTGATAAGGCATAACAATTAGAAAGGGACACCTGGTCTAAATGGAGAAACCAAGGGAGATAGGTGTAAGGGAAGTGAGGAGAATGCAAATGTGATGCACCAACATCAGGTAAAGAGTGAGTATAGAACGGGAAGATTAGAGGTTTGGGAACCAAAGAAATTGGGAGTAGAGGTGAGTTTCCTTGCTTCTGTGTATGCTGGCAAGTAGTCTTTAAATTGCAGGATGTACCAGAGGATTCTTTGCTGCTAAAATTGGTGTGTTGTGGAACACGGTGACTGCTGTGACCTGTGACAAGACCTAGGCTTGGATTCTTTAAAACAGAAACATGATATGTTTTGTGAATAATATTATAGACTGTCCACCCACCCACATACTCATTCATCTATTCTTCCTATCTAATCCTTATATGAATGAATACAATAATCCTTTCCACGTCTTAATAACTCCTCATTCTGACATTCCTTAATTATCACACAATTAGAGGTTCAGATTAAGAGGCAATTGTAAAAAGTAAAAGAGCAGTAGATTGAGAATGAGGGCTCTTGGAAGTTAGTCCCAGCTTTGTTTCTTACTGGCCCTGTGACCTTGCTCAGGTTACTTCATATTTCTGGGCCTTAATTTCTCCATCTGTAAAATGAGGGGTTGGAGGCAGATGGTTTCTAAAACCTTTCAGCTCTGAGATAATTTAAGATACCTATAGGAGATTTTGTATGCCCAAACACTAAACATGCAGACATTAAATACTTATGGAAATTATTCCCCTAGGAGCTGAGGTTGAGTTTTTTGAAAACTTATACAGAGTGACTTTTTTTTAAAATTTAAATCTTGGATCATATTTGAGAAAATAAAAGGAGGAGAGACTTCATAGCCTAGTAGTTGCAAAGCAAAAGAAAATTTTAATAGTTCTCTGGGCTTTGAAGAGTGCTTTTTCTTTTTAATGTGCTTGGGCTATACATGCTTGAAAGTTTGAGTGTGTGTCATGTTTATCTTCTTAACTATGCGGTCTTTTCCTGCATTTTCCTATTGCTGCCTCTAATTTTGATAATGGCTCACCTAGTCCCTTTGACTTTCAATTGAGTTCATATTATCAGAAATCATGTATTATAATATGCAACACTTCCCTTCCATCATGTTAGCTTTTAATTTTAACATGTTAGATATTTTTATTGTAATACGCTTTTGTGATCTTTGCATGGAATATATTAAGAAAGATTTTGAAATGGTGGATGAGTTTGGGAAGATTTTTAGACCTGCTTTTTGGTTAGGCAATTATTTTAACACAATTTTTCTTGGTCCAAGAATTTTGCAGATAGTCTACAATGATCAGATGCCAACCTACTGCGCTCTTTTACTTTTATTCCTTTCATCACTAGGAAGACAATTTATTACTCTAATTATGATTCTGGCACCAAAGGTTACTTTCATGCAGATTATTTCACATGACTGAACAGAAAAGGAGTTTTTATTCCAGTCTATAATTTTATATTCCCAACATTCCAACCCCCTTCTTATTTTCTAACATTAAGAAAACAGGAGGAGCAAGGAAACAGAATTCAAGTTACCAGAAACTTAATTGTGGTTCTGTTCTTCACACAATCATGGTGAAGTACTTATCAACCTGTTTTCAATTAAAAGTAAAGCACTGGTACTTGCCATATCCGGGGCCTTGTGATAGGTATAAAGTCCCTCCCAGCTTAAAAATTAGGAGTGTGAAGCAGTGGTGCTGGAAGTAACCATTGGTATTAATTGAAGCCAAAACCTGAAAAGCAGGAAACTAGTACTTGAACCACTAACCAGTGTATATAGTTTGGAGAATTATCTAGTTGTATTGTACACACTCTCTCAACTAAAAAGCACATCTGATGTTTAATGTCTGAGATTTGAAAAAAATGAAATGTTTAAGAGAAAGTTTTACTGAATCTGAGGAACTCGCCTTTCTATGGTAGCGAAACTTGCCCTGTATCAGGTAAAGATCCTTATGAAATCGTTAATATAATTTTGAGACATCTAAAATAACCAGCTCTGTTAAAAATTTTTCTGGCATGCGAGTATTAGACTTACCCTCTCTGAATGGAATATTTCTTATTGTCTCCTACCTCTTATTTTTTCCATTCACTATGTAGTCGTCTATTACACAGAGGACTTTGTTTCTTTTCAAAGTTTAAAATTTGAGAACCATTGCTTCAAGAAACTCAGTATATCTTAAGCCATCATTTTCCCACCCCACATGGCTATGCATTCCAGTTGCCCCATTTCTGACCCTGATATCACCACTCCAGTATTTGGGGGTAATATTTCAAATCCTTGAGTCATTTTAACTATTCCTTTTCCTTGACTTGTCCAGTGCCATTCTGTCCCAGAATTATGTCATCAGATCTTTTGAAATGTATATTAGATTTATTTTCTCCATTTCTACTGGCACCACTGTAGTTTAGGTTGCCATCAACTCCTGCTTGAATTATTGCCACAGTCTGCCACCTCTCTCCCCTCCAATCCATTCTGCATGCTTGTGCCAAACTAATTTTCTTAAAACACAGTTTAATCATGTTGCTTTCCTGCTGAAAAACCTGCACTAGATCTTAATTAGGTCTGAGTTCTTATGCTCTCTTCCTCTAGCCTCAGAGGTCACTTCTCCTAAACTTACCACTCCACTTGTGCTTTCTGCACCCTTCTCTTCCAGCCTCCTCCCAAATCTTGCTCCGTCAGGCAGTCTCATCTCTCCAATATTACCTCTCTGCATCAGCCTATGAACATATTTAGTTTCTTTCTTTAAAACAAAATAACACAAAGCCTCCCTAGACCTTTGTTCCCCTTTAGCTACTCTCTTGTCTTTCTTCCTTACCTCTCCAGATTTCTTAAGAATAGCTACATTCAAAAAAAAAATAAAAATAAAAATAAAAAATAAAACAAAACAAAACAAAAATAGCTACATTCACCATATCTGTGTCCACTTAACCCCTCTGTAACCTGGATTCTGCCATCATGATCACAGTCTAAGGGGTGGGGGAGAACTAGCCTTGTTAAGATCACCATGACCCTTTTGTTATTACATTAGTGGGCATTTCTCATTCCCTATCTTTCTGGTCCTCTCTGCTGTATATGACACTTATAATGACTCCCTCTTTTTTGGAGGCTTGTATTCCAGGGGTCACAAACACACAGGCCTTCAGAGGTAATACAGGTCACAGAAAGTGGTGTAACATGAGTAACGATGGGGCCTTAGTTGAACTGGAAGGTGGTATGTATATATTGTGCTTAAAGATACTCAGATTCTGATTTTGTAAAAACATTTTGCTTGTCAAACAAACCTAGGAATTTCTTGCCACTTCAATCTCCTGGCTCGCCCTGTATTTTTCTGGTGATTCTTTAACTCTCTCATTCATTGGCTTCTCTTATTCTCTTGACCCTTGAATACTAGTTAGTGGTCTTCAAGGTTTTGTTCTCAACCTGCTCCTCTTCTTATTTCCTACTCTGCCTAGATGATCTCATCTCGATTCTCATGGTTTCAATTTTCTGACATCTCCCAAATATTTATCTCTGTACAGACTTTGCTCAGACTTTCATCCAAGCTTCCTCACCTGACAGCCTACAGTCATCCTAAGTTCAGCATATTCAAAACAGAACTCATCCCTCTACACCTCCATCCCAACCCCCTCAAAAACTCCCCCCTATTTCTGTGTTTTCCATCTCAGTTAAATATTCTTCCACCTATCCCATTATTGATCCTTGGTTCCTCTTTCTCACTTATACTTAGTAACAAGTATTAATAATATATGACCTAAAAAATTCTTCTTTTCCTCCCTGCCAGCACTTCCCTGATTTGAGCCCCTTTCACCACCTTAACCAGTCAACTTGCCTTCATCCTTGTCATCTTCACATCCATTCCCCAGCCTACTACCAGATTGAGATACCCCTTTACTGCTTAAGACTATTCTGTGGTTTTCCCTTTACCCACAGGGTAGAATCTAAGCTCCATTACATGGCATATAGAACTGGATGCTGCCTATCTATCAGCGTAATTTTATGACATTCCCCCTTATGGCTCATGTTTTCCTGTTTGTAGCATGCTGTTTCTTATCTCTTTGCTGCTACTCAAACTGGGACCTCCAACTAGAATTTCAGTACCCACTGCCCTTACCCCAGGTCTCCATATGTCACCATCTCCTACAAGTCTTCTCTACCCTCACTAAATTGTAATCTGCAATATAGCAGGAACAACTTTTAGTTCCCTCTGAATCCTCATTGCCTAGCACAGTGCATGCCCTGAAGTAGGTAGTCAATAAAAGTGAGTTGAAGGAATACAGGTTCACTTTAGTAACACTCAATATTTTTATCATAATGCATGCTATATTTTAGGCCCCCAACAAATACCAGTTACTTGAATCATGCTGGAGAGTGAACTTGTGATTCTGAGGTAGGATCTATAGGGCTACAGTAATATCACCAGTCCCAGTGATGGGGGGTTATGGCATGGCCTTACCTCTGAAATCTTTGTTAAGATGTGAGAATATAACTATCTGTATTATCTTAATATATTAGCTTTCTGTTACCTTAACAAGATACTAATCTTTTAACATGGAATTAGTTATAAGTTTTGAAGAAGTAGAATGAGCTAACCACACTAATTGTAATTCTAGTGCTGAGATGATGAGGATGAATGGATATTTGGGGATTTTTTTTCCAAATAAAAAAAATATATGATAAAATTAGCTCCACAGATATGAGTTTATAGAAACAGACATAATAAAATACCTCTTGGAAATATTAAGTGTTTTAGAAATACTATACATATAATATAATGATATTATAATTATAATTTAGTGTCTATCACCTTCTTGATATTTCTAGGATAAATATTTGGATCCAATGTATTGAAATACAAGGAAAATTATATCTCATGAGATCTTTTATTTATAGGCATTATCACACTCTTTATATTGCTTAAAACATACAGGGGTGCCTGGGTGGCTCAGTCAGTTAAACATCTGCCATCAACTCAGGTCATGATCTCAGGGTCCTGGGATCAAGCCCTGTATCTGGCTCCCTGCTCTGCGGGGAGTCTGCTTCCCCCTCACCCTCTGCCACTCCCCACCACACTACCCCCACCTCTCATGTGCACAAACACTCTCTCTCTCAAATAAATAAATAAAATCTCTTAAAACCAACATAATTTACCCTTGATAGTAGATCTGTATGCAAATTAGTAGAGATGATAGGTTACCAATTCTTATAAAATTGTCTCATTAAAATTAATCTATAAGAGGTAAAGTTATTCCATATAGAATTGAAAAAGATGGCCACATTTTCCAAAAAGTACATTTCTGTAAAATTTAGACAGCAATTATTAGACTATGGTTAGTGATACTTCTCAAGTCACTTAATGGAATGCCTGTTCTATAAAGTTATCTTTGAGGAATTACAGTGATGCATTGTTAATATGTGTTTGTATAAGGTAAATATTTTAAAAGATTTTAGGCTTTCAGGGACGCCTTGGTGGCTGAGTGGTTGAGCGTCTGCCTTTGGCTCAGGGCATGATCCTGGGGTTGAGATTGAGTCCCGCATCGGGCTCCTTGCTGGAGGCCTGCTTCTCCCTCTGTCTGTATGTCTGTCTGTCTGTCTCTCTCTCTCTGTATCTATAATGAATAAGTAAATAAAATTTCCTTTAAAAAAGATTTTAGGCTTTCAGAATATTGAAGTCATGGTAACTTGCCATTTTACAGTGTGGCAAGACGTGATTGTTTTTATATAAAATATTAAGGAGATTTAACTATAATGTTTCTGAAAATATCTTTGAATTTTATGGCATAGACTTTCCTTTTTCATGGTATAGTAAATAAAGTTCAATGTATACACTTCAGAATCTCTACTATAAGTACATAATTTTCTAGTGAATTCGTGTTTCTTGTTGGCAGAATTTTACTATTTTTATCTGTTTTCTTAAACAACCTGAACACATAAGCTTTAATTTGTAAAGTGTTTTCAAAGACTAGTGTGTAGCCATTTCCAAAGGGATTAAAAACAATGGGGGGGGGGTGGGGAGGGAGAGAGGAAGGAAGAGCAACTAAGAGGACCCATCCTTCTTTGCCTCAGTTTCCTTTACTCCAAAGAATCATCCAAGAAACTAAAAACTTAAAGCATTGAAGATACTTGACAAATAAAATACAGTCATTAGGAACCACCAGCTAGGACAGCTTCAAACACATAATAGTCTCTATGTTTAATGAAGCCGATAAAATAGTGTGAGAAATTCCCAAGTGCCTATTTATCTAATGCTGAAAAACCTCCATATCTTGGCTAATGCCTATCACTAATCAGTAATGGGTGGATGATCTTGTCTAACCTCTGTGGACTCACAGTTCTTAATAGCTTGTTTATGAAACAGAGCTGAGGTGTTTATTCAGCAGCAGCCATTTCAACGTTTTCCTAGTAGGTATCAAGTGAAATGTTATGCGTAAGGTTATTTGAGTTAAGTATTCTTTTTAAGTGCTGAGTCTATAATGAAGAAAGATAAGAAAAAAATTCCTGGTAGGCAAGAATAGGATTGCTACTGCCTTTTAGCCAAAATTATGAGAGTGTATCAAGCCTAGTTTGCCTATATACCTTTTGAAATATAGACATGTATATAGCCTCTAAAGAAGTTTTTTTTTTCTAAAGAAGTATTTTATTTTATTTTTTTAAGATTTTATTTATTTATTCATGAGAGACACAGAAAGAAAGAGAGGCAGAGACACACAAGCAGAGGGAGAAGCAGGCTCCATGCAGGGAGCCCAATGCAGGACTGGATCCAGGAACTCCAGGATCACACCCTGAGCCGAAGGCAGATGCTTAACTGCTGAGCCACCCAGGCGTCCCTAAAGAAGTATTTTAAAAAGTAAAATGAAAAATAAAATAAAATAAAAATAAAAAGTAAAATGAGACTCTCACCATTTCTAATATAATTTTTATATTTTAGAAAAGACAATCCCTTTTTATATTAAAGAAGAAAATTAGTAATGTGAATATAGCAAGTATAGAGAACTTGTATACTGGCCTAAGCACTATGAAGAATACAGAAAAAAAGCAAAGTACAAGTTGCCTTAAAAAACTAACAGGAAAATTGCCTTTAAGATATTGCTATAGAGTAGCAAAAGATAATGGAAAACATTTTACTAGCTGTTGAATTGTATAGTACAGATTAGAAGCATCTGTGAGCATTCAGAGAAAGAAGGAATCCATAAAAGCTTGAACATTCAAGTCATAACAGCAGGGGTTGGGACTTGACTTGAGCCTCAAAGGTTACATAGGATTTAAACTAGGGAGGGGAAGCAGGAGGAACCACCTGAGCAAAGACAACAGCCAATATGGCAGTTCCAGTGGAAGGGAAAGAATGAGTATGAGAACGATTTCAGAGAATCAAATCACAGGACTTGGGGCCACCTTAGAGCAAGTAAGGTACAAAAAATAGGGAGAAAGGAGGTGCAAAACCAATACCAAGAGAATTAAAGAGAGTCAGTGTACCATTGATAGGGATGAGAAATTTGAAAGGGTACTAGTTTCCAATAAAAAGATAACATTTAATTTTAGACATGTTTTGCTTGAGGTGGTATTGTTTTTAACAAGATATCGAAAAGAAAATTTTCAGTATGTAGTTAGAGACCAAAGAATGTTGGAAAATACAGAAGTAGAGATACAGATTTGATAGTCATCAGCATAGAAGTGCTGTCAAACTATAAAATATAGATGAGCTGTTAAAGTTCCTTTTGAAAGACAAGCAGATGACTAAAAGCTAAATTTTGGGGAAAGGCAAGAATGTTAGAGAGTGAAAGGATGGGAGAGAGAGTGTTAGGAAGGGAATGATCAACAGTGTGACAAAGCTGCAAAGTCAAGGAGAAAAGTTCTAGGAAGAGGATATAAAATTAAATAAGACATGATGAACTTGTCTTTCTGAATAAATTTACTCAATAAGATTATTTTCAGTTAAAATGACAGCATCAAAGGGAAATTCTAAATGGGTAAGAAAGGAGAGAATATTAAGGAAGTGGAAACAGAGGAAAGTTCACTTGCTCCGTGATAAATTCAAAGAGAATAGCAAACCTCAGAATTTTTAAAATAATAAAAATATTCTGTATGTTTTGAAGGATAGATCTGTCTATATCTTGTACATATTTGATACATAGTAAAAGAATGGCAGCCTGAAAAATCTATAATAGCAGCAATCTCCAAATGAGGTAGGAACATGGTTTTTTTTATTAAGATATAATTACCATACAATGTTATATTACTTTCAGGTGTACAATACTGTGGATCAACAAGTGTATACATTCTCAGTACTCCTCAGGATAGGTGTACTCTTAATTCCCTTTATTCATTTTACCCATCCCCCACCCACCTCCCTTCTGGCAACCACCAGTTTCTTCTCTGTATTTAGCAGTCGATTTTTGGTTTGTCTCTTTTTTTTTTTTCGTCATTTGTGATGTTTCTTAAATGCCACATATCAGTGAAATCATGTTGTCTTTCTCTGGCTGACTTATTTCACTTAGCATTAAACCCTCTAGGTCCATCCATGTTGCAAATTACAAGATTTTATCCTTTTTATGGCTGAGTAATTTTCCTGTGTGTGTGTGTGTGTGTGTGTGTGTGTGTGTGTGTGTAGCTTCTATCTTGGCTCTTAAAAATAATGCTACATTAAACACAGGATGCATGTATCTTTTCAAATTAATGGTTTTATTTTCTTTGGTTAAAGACCCAGTAGTGGAATTACTGGGTCACATGGTATTTCTGTTTTTAATTTTATGAGGAACCTCCACACTGTTTTCCACAGTGGCTGTACCAGTTTGCATTCCCACCAACAGTGCATGAGGGTTCCTTTTACTCCACATCCTCACCAACACTTGTTATTTCTTATCACTTTGATTTTGGCCAGACAAGTGTAAAGTAGTATTTCATTATCGTTTTAATTTGCATTTCCCTGAAGATTAGTGATGTTGACCATCTTTTCATGTGTCTGTTGGCCATCTATATGTCTTCTTGGGAAAAATGTTCAAATTCTCTGCCCATTTTTAATCAGATTGTTTTCCTGGTGTTGAGTTGTATAAGTTCTTACATATTTTGGATATTAACTCTTCATTGCAAATATCTTCTCCCACTCAGTAGGTTGCCTTTTAGTTTTTTGATGATTTCCTTTACTGTGCAAAAAAGCTTGTTATTTTGGTGTAGTCCCAATCATTTAATTTTGCTTATATTTCCCTTACCAGAAGAGACAGACCTAAAAAAATTTATCTATGACCAATGTCAAAGAAATTACTGCTAGTGTTTTCTTCCAGGAATTTTATGGTTTGGGGTCTCACATTTAGGTCTTTAATCCATTTTGATCATATTTTTGTATATAGTGTAAGAAAGTGATCTGGTTTCATTATTTTGCATGTAGCTGTCCAGTTTCCCAGCACCATGTGTTGAATAGTCTTTTTCTCATTGTATATTCTTGCCTCCGTTGTTGGAGATTAATTGACCATAAAATCATGGGTTTACTTCTGTACTCTTATTCTTTTTTTATTTTATTTATTCATGAGAGAGACCGAGAGAAAGAGAGGCAAAGACACAGGGAGAGGGAGAAGCAGGCTCCATGCAGGGAGCCTGATGTGGGACTCGATCCCGGGTCTCCAGGATCACGCCCTGGGCTGAAAGTGGTGCTAAACCGCTGAGCCACCCGGGCTGCCCTGGACTCTTATTCTTAACCTTGATCTATATGTCTATTTTTATGCCACTACCATACCATTTTGATCAATACAGCTTTGTAGTATATCTTGAAATATGAAACTGTGATGACTCCAGTTTTGTTCTTTTTCAAGATTGCTTTGGCTATTCATGGCCTTTCATGGTTCCATACAAATCTTAAAATTATTTGTTTTAGTTCTGTGGAAAATGTCATTGATATTCTTATAGGAATTGCATTAAATCTGTAGATTGCTTTGAGTAGTATGGACATTCTAACCATATTGGTTCTTCCAAGTTATGAGCATGAAATATATTTCCATTTGTTTATGTCATCTTCAAATTTCTTTCCCCAGTGTATCAATTTTCTGAGTATGGGGCATTCACCTCCTGGGTTAAGTTTATTCCTAGCTATTTTATTTTTCTTTTTGGTGTATAGTAAATGGAATTTTTTTTAATTCTCCTTCTGTTACTTTCATTATTAGTGTACACATGCAACAGATTTCTGCATATTAATTTTGTATCCTGTGACTTTATTGAATTCATTAAGCAGTCCTAGTAGGTTTTTTTTCCCCCTAGTAGGTTTTTGGTGAAGTTTTTAGGTTTTCCTATATATAATATATCATCTGCAAATAGATAAAGTTTTAAGTCTTGTTTACCAATTTGGTGTCTTCTATTTCTTATCTGATTTCTGTGGCTAGAACTTCTAGTTCTAGTTGTATATTGATTAAAGGTGATGAAAGTGGACATCCCTGTCTTGTTCCTGATCTTAGAGGAAAAGCTCTCAGTGTTTTACCACTGAGGATGATGTTTGCTGTGAGTTTTTCATACATGGCCTTTATTGTGTTGAGGTATGTTCCCTCTAAACCTACTTTGTTGCCAATTTTTTTTTTATCATGAGGGGATGTTGTGCTTTATCAAATGCTTTTTCTGCATTTATCGAGATAATCATATAGTTTTTATCCTTTCTCTTGCTGATGTGCTACATCACATTGATTGATTTGCAAACATTGAACCACATTTAAACATCCCTGGAATAAATCCAAATTGATCATGGTGAATGATTTTTTTTTTTTTTAGGTATTGTTGGATTCAGTTTGCTATTATTTTATCAAGGATTTTTGCATCTATGTTCATCAAAGATATTGGCTTGTAGTTTTCTCTCCTTTTTGCAGTGTCTTTATCTGGTTTTGGTATCAGGGTAATACTTGCCTTGCAGAATAAATTTGGAAACTTTCCTTCATCCTCTATCTTTTATAGTACTTTATGAAAAATAGATATTAACTTTTCTTTAAATTTTTGATATAATTCACCTGTGAATCCATCTAGTCTCAGACTTTTGTGTGTTGGGTTTTTTTTTTTTTGATTACTGAATCCATTTTGTTGTTAGTAATTTGTTTGCCAAATTTTCTATTTCTTCCTGCTTCAGTTTCAGAAGGTTATATGTTTCTAGGAACTTATCCATTTCTTCTAGCTTGTCCCAACTTGTTGGTAAATAATTTTTCATAATACTCTCTTATAAGCCTTTACATTTCAGTGGTGTCAGTTGTTATTTCTCCTCTTCATTTCTGGTTTTATTTAATTGTGCCTTCTCTCTTCCTATTTCTATGAGTATGGCTAAAGATTTACAAGTTTTCTTGATAAATCTGAATAAATCTGAAACCAACTAACCAATTTTCTTGGTAAACCAAAAAACCAAATTCTGGTTTCAATGATTGCTTCCATTAATTTTTTAGACTCTTTTTTTTTTTTTTTTACTTCTGCTCATAACTGTTTTATTTCCTTCCTTCTATTGGTTTCGAGTTTTGTTCTTATTTTTCCAGATCCTTTAGGTATAAGGTTATATTGCTTATTTGAGATTTTCCTTGCTTCTTGAGGTGGGTCTGTATTGCTATAAACTTCCCTCCTAGAAAAGCTTTTGCTGCATCCCAAAGATTTGGACCACTACATTTTGATTTTCATTTTCTCAGTGTATTTTTTAAATTTTCTCTGATTTCTTGGTTTATCCCTTCAGTGTTTAGTAGCATGTTATTTGGCCTTCATGTATTTGTATTCTTTCCAGATTTTTTTCCTGTGATTGATTTCTAGTTTCATAACCTGTAGTCAGGAAAGATGCATGAGATGACTTTAATCTTTTTTAATTTTTTGAGACTATTCTTTGCCCTAACATGTAATCTATTCTGGAGAATGTTCCATATGCACTTGAAAAGAATGAATATTCCATTGTTATTGGATGGAATGTTCTGAATATTCCATCCAATAACAATGGAATATTCTGAATATATTTGTTAGGTCCATCTGGTCTAATGTGTCATTCAAAGCCACTGTTTCCCTATTGATTCTGTCTGCATGATCTATCCATTAATGTAAGCGGATGTTACAGTACCCCACTCTTGTATCACTGTCAACTTCTTCCTTTGTGTCTGTTGATAGTTGTTGCCTCATGTATTTAGGTGCTCCCACATGAGGTGCACAAATATTTACAGTTGTTATAGCATCTTGTTGCTTTGTTCCCTTTATCATTATGTAGTTTCCTTTTTTGTCTCTTGCTACAGTCTTTGCTTTAATATCTATTTTGTTCAGTAGAACTATTGCTATCCCAGCTTTCGTTTCACTTCATTTGCATGATGAAAGTTTTGCCATTCCTCCATTTTCACTCTGCATGTGTCTCTAGGTCTGATGTTTGTCTCTCGTAGGCAGCATATAGATAGGTCTTGCTTTTTTATCCATTTAGTCATCCTTTGTCTTTTGATTGGAGCATTTACTCAATTTACATTCAAAGTAATTATTGCTAAATATGTACTTACTGCCATTTTATTACTTGTGTTATTATTGTTTTTGTAGTTCTTCTCTGTTCCTTTCTTGTCTTACTCTCTTCCCTTGTGGTTTGGTAGCTTTCTTTAGTGATGTGCTTGGATTCTTTTCTCTTTATTTTTTGTGTACCTCTTACAGATATTTAATTTGTGGTTACTCTTAGATTCATTTTTATATGTATATTTTTATTGGAGTTTGATTTGCCAGCATATAGTATAACACCCAGTGCTCATCCCGTCAAGTGCCCCCCTCAGTGCCCATCACCCAGTCACCCCATCCCTCGCCCACCTCCCCTTCCACTACCCCTTGTTCGTTTCCCAGAGTTAAGAGTCTCTCATGTTTGGTCACCATCTGATTTTTCCCACTCATTTTCCCCTATAATCCCTTTCACTATTTTTTATATTCCCCATATGAGTGAAACCATATAATGATTGTCCTTCTCCAATTGACTTACTTCACTCAGCATAATACCTTCCAGATCCATCCACATCAAAGCAAATGGTGGGTATTCGTCATTTCTAATGGCTGAGTAATATTCCATTGTGTGTGTATGTGTGTATATATATGTGTATATATATATATACATATATATACACCACATCTTCTTTATCCATTCATCATTCGATGGACAACAAGGCACCTTCCACAGTTTGGCTATTGTGGACATAGCTGCTATAAACATTGGGGTGCAGGTGTCTCAGCTTTTCACTGCATCTGTGTCTTTGGGGTACATCCCCAGCAGGGCAATTGCTGGGTCATAGGGTAGCTCTATTTTCAACTCTCTGAGGAACCTCCACACAGATTTCCAGAGTGGCTGTACCAGTTCACATTCCCACCAACAGTACAAGAGGGTCCCCCTTTCTCCACATCCTCTCCAACATTTGTTGTTTCCTGTCTTGTTAATTTTCCCCATTCCCACTGGTGTGAGGTAGTATCTCATTGTGGTTTTGATTTGTATTTCTCTGATGGCAAGTGATACGGAGCATTTTAACATGCACTTCTTGGCCATGTGTATGTCTTCTTTGGTGAAATCTCTGTTCATGTCTTTTGCCCATTTCATGATTGGATTGTTTCTTTGCTGTTGAGTTTAATAAGTTCTTTATAGATCTTGGATACTAGCCCTTTATCTGATATGTCATTTGCAAATATCTTCTCCCATTCTGTAGGTTGTCTTTTAGGTTTGTTGACTGTTTCTTTTGTTTTGCAGAAGCTTTTTATCTTGATGAAGTCCCAATAATTCATTTTTGCTTTTGTTTCCCTTCCCTTCATAGATGTATCTTGCAAGAAGTTGCTGTGGCCAAGTTCAAAAAGGGTGTTGCCTGTGTTCTCCTCTAGGATTTTGATGGATTATTGTGTCACATTTAGATCTTTCATCCATTTTGAGTTTATCTTTGTGTATGGTGTAAAAGAATGGTCTAGTTTGATTCTTCTGCACATGGCTGTCCAGTTTTCCCAGGACCAATTATTGAAGAGACTGTCCTTTTTCCAGTGGATAGCCTTCCCTGCTTTGTCAAATATTAGTTGACGATAGAGTTGAGGGTCCATTTCTGGGTTCTTTATTCTGTTCCATTGATCTATGTGTCTGTTTTTATGCCAGTACCACACTGTCTCGATTCAGGTTTGTAGTACAACCTGAAATCTGGCATTGTGATGCCCGCGGCTCTGGTTTTCTTTTTCAGTCTTCCCCTGGCTATTGGGGGTCTTTTCTGATTCCACACAAATCTTAAGATGCTTTGTTCTAACTCTCTGAAGGAAGTCCATGGTATTTTGAGAGGGATTGCAGTGAATGTATAAATTGCCCTGGGTAGCATAGACATTTTCACGATATTGATTCTTCCAATTGATGAGCATGGAATATTTTTCCATCTCTTTGTGTCTTCCTCAATTTCTTTCAGAAGTGTTCTGTAGTTTTTAGGGTATACATCCTTTACCTCTTTGGTTAGGTTTATTCCTAGGAATCTTATGCTTTTGGGTGCAATTGTAAGTGGGATTGATTCCTTAATTTCTCTTTCTTCATAATTACTTTTTGAAAAAAAATTTCTGAGTATTAGGTTTCTTGTATGTAAGAGGGGTTGACTATCATTCTTGCAGGATTGCAAACTTTAGAAGTAATATATTCATCTAGCACAGTGTCTAACCCATAGTAAGTGGATAGTTACTGGTAACCGTTACTATTACTGCCTACATCACCAGGAGTTCTCAATAAATAATCCTGTTTTCTTCATTTTTGCTCACCACCTGTCAACCACTATACAATACTACACTATACTATAAAATTATAGTCACTGTGATATATCATCTAAGATGCAGGAAATGGCCTTTACTATCACTACTGAAACCAACAAGTAGGTGAATTGAAGGCTTATGAAATTAATCTTGAGTTCTGAAAACACATGGCAATGAGCTTACTTGAGTCAGAGCTTTCAAGGCTGAGACCTGTTTTCTTGAAACAAGTTGAGTGAAAGCCATTTGTAAAGACCACCTTTGAGTATCTGAATACTAACTGGTGATAAGTGTTCCAGCTACAGTTCCAAAGTTTAAATTAGTTTTATTAGAAAAATTTTCATATATACATTAAAGTAGAAACAATAGTGTCATCCAGTCGTATATACTACCAATCAGTCAGATCTATAGTTATCAACAAAAATGGGTTTTAACAGAAACATTTCAGTCAAAAGTCTTATTTCCAGCTCTGATTTGTGATTATTTAATCCCACATCATTCGTGGATAGCAGTTAGAATCCTACTTTTAACATTTGCATCATAAGTTTCTTTGTTAATTCAGATTAATAGTCAAAGATTTTGTTTTCTGTAAAAAAACATAAAATTATTTTTAGGACATGTTTTTAAATCACCATATCAAAAGAAAAATGCATAGCTTTGTTATTTAAAAAGGGAGAGAAGTAAAATGTTAAATATGCTGGGTAGAATATATTTTGTTCTTTGTTTTTAAGGTTTGGCTTGAGCAACAAGTTTGATACTGAATTTCCCTCAGTTCTAACAGGGAAGGTAAGTGAGAATTTACTTTGTGCTTTTCAATTCTAAAAGCATTGTTTTATAGCTTATTCCGTGTTAGGACAAATGCTTTGGCTCCCTGGTAATGTTGGTAATAAGAGACCAGGGTACTTGGAGGCTGTGTCAGTGACTGAAAGCTGTCACCATGACTATGTCACCATGACCAGTTATCTTTTTCACTGTCCATGAATGCCAACCACTATTTGCTTATCTGTTCAGATTTTCCAGTGTTGCCTTTATTCTAAGCACTAGTAGCTGTAATTGTTTTCATTTGGGTCAGTAATCCCAATGTTTTTAGAGTTAACAAAAGTTATCATTGTTTAACTTTGTATCAATCTATTATTTTTAAAGTGTCCTGCAATAGAAGTCAAAAGAATCAAATGTTTAGTTAGGAGTTGGTCTGCCTTTTACATAGCTTGAGTTTCTAGAATTGGACTCGCTACTTTTCTATTCCCTGGTTCCTCTACATTCAATAGTATCTTCAAACTTGAGGTTCAATGTTACCAGACTTCCTAGGAATTGAAACTGTTTGGAAAATCCTCTTATAACAGTAATGCTAACTTCTAAGCCCAAAGGAAAATACTTTGACTAAGACAAAAAGTTATTTACACGTGTTTGTTACTTGAGGAAATATAGAAGAAAGAGAAAAGCCATTATATTACAAAATACTAATTTCCAAATGGTTAATAGCTGAAATGATGTTTTGGAGTTAAAAGAAATTAACTTTTTGTATTTTAAAGCCTGTAATTTAATATTGTTCTGTTCAGTTTTAGTACTAGAATAATGCTGCTTGTCAGAATGGATTTTGGTTGTATTTTAAAATTATTCCATTCCCTAAAGGGCTTTTATGCAACTTATTGTTAATTTTTCTCATAATGTTAGTAAGAAATGCAAGGTGCAAATCAGTGTCTCTGATATGTGTAATAAAGGGGAGAAATAAGCACATTAATAATTGTGTAAAGAAGTTGTAGAAGGCTATACATGGAACTAAATAAAAGTGGTTACCTTGATGGGAGAAGGGGAATTAGATAGATGGAGGCAAGGGTAAGGATGACACCATTTTTGGAGTATCTTTTAGTAATGTTTTGATTTTTCAACCATGTCACTATGTTACCAATTCAAACCTTAATTTAATTTGTCCTCTCATTCCAAACTCTGAGAATGGGATAAAATACATCTAATATTGACACTTTTTGGTCATGATATATTTTCCAGCTGCTTGCTTTTCACTTTTGGCCTAATCCCAATCTTCTCCCCAGCCTTATTCAGAGGTGGATGGGGAGAGAAAGATAGCAGAGCTATTTCTTTTCACGAGAATTATCATTAAAATTATAAGAAATTCTATTTGATTTAATCATGAAAGGTATTTTATACTTTATTTGCTTCCTTTACCATCTGAAAAATGGGAGCAAGCAAGAGACACTATAGAGTAGTTAAACTTTGAAATCAGTTCTGGGTTGGATATACAAGGTCTATCACTTACTGGCTTTGTGGCCTGGAGTAAGCCACTTCTTTAAGCCTCAATTCTTAAGTGAAAAATAGAGATGAAGATAACAGTACCTCACTCCTTGTAAGTGTTAAATGAAAGAGCATGTATAAAACTAATATACTGTCAGGCACTTATTAGCTTCCCAGTATAAATTTGTGGTTGCTATTGACCACTTTTCACCAGTATATTTCAGTTTCATCCTGATTATTTCTCTAATTTTTTTCTTACCAGTTTTCAATTTTTAGCTGTTTTTGCTTCTTTTACATTGTTTATCTGAGAAACAGTTTATTCACTGGTCCCATCAGTAATTTATCCTTTTAACTGTTGACCTTTTCTCTCTCTCCTAAAGTATAATGTTAAATCATTCCATATAATAAGCAAGGGTAAATACTCCTTGGCTACGTTAACAGAAAATATATGTCCATTTACCTTTTTAGGATACAAAGAGCCCTCATAAAGAGGTTTTGGCCTCACTCTCTACAATGTTCTACCTTCCTATCCTGATTATTTAGAATAATTTGCCAAGTGAAGCAGCAGTTCAAACTTAGATTTGTTTTATATGAATTAATCATAAATGTTTTCTCCAACAGAAAAAAATAGCTGTGGAAAAATCTCTTGAAGAATAATGTGTTGGTGGAAAGGTGACAAATTCAATATTAAATTAAAGAAAATGTGAATTAAAACATCTCCAATAGAAAATATGTTTCCCTGGTACAGCTGCATGTGTTGTCTGGGCAGTTACATTCAGTTTTAATACTGGTTTGTTTTTTAAAAGTTTGAATTACATGGGATGCCTGAGTGGCTCAGCAGTTGAGCATCTCCTTCAGCTCAGGGCATGACCCTAGAGTCCCGGGATCGAATCCCACATCAGGTTCCTTGCATGGAGCCTGCTTCTCCCTCTGCCTGTGTCTCTGCTGCTCCCTCTCTCTGTCTCTCATGAATAAATAAATAAAATCTTTTTTTAAAAAGTTTGAATTACAAGCCCATAGAATTCTAGAAAATGAATAATCAAAAAGAAAAACTGTTCCCAGGATCCCTGGGTGGCTCAGTGGTTAAGCTTCTGCCTTTGGCTCAGGTCATGACCCTGGGATCTGGGATCGAGTCCCACATCGGGCTCCCTGCATGCAGCCTGCTTCTCCCTCTGCCTATGTCTCTGACTCTCTCTCTTTCTCTCTCTATCTCTCATAAATAAACAAAATATTAAAAAAAAGAAAATCAGTTCCCAAGCACAAAATTTATCCATCTTTGAAATTGGCCAGTTTTATATGCCCAAGAAATATTCAGAATATTCCTTCATACTTCTTCATTTCTTTACAAGCCTTCTAAAACTCAAAACTCCACCACTGCAAAAGATAATACAATTTTTTTTAGAACTAGAATAAGAATATTAAGCTGCTTTTGGTATGCATTTACAAGACCTAAGTGATCTGAATGTGAGATGTTCTTAAAGATATCCTTTCTTTTCAGGTGACCATTTCTGTAGTACATATCAATGATTGGATATTTATTCTAGTGTTCATTATTTAAAGTGGATGAGAATTCTCATATATTAAATGAGGCACAAATGACACTATGATATTATCTTAGTTTAGTTTTTAGTGATGAAAACAACACTAAAAGGAATTCTGAAAGTCTGACTTTTAAGTCACATGGTGATAACATTAGCTTTATTCATTTTTCTCTTTAATGAAACAGTTTTTGTCTATTACACACTGTTGTATTTGTATAGGTTACTATGAATTATCAAAATGCTTCTCTGATAACTGGGGGAATGGGCAAGAAGAATTACATTAACCAGGAAAAAAAGGAAGGTCTGAATTCCAAACTTAGCAACCTTTGTGTAAAATATTTAAAAATGAATAAATGCAGTATCTAAAATAGAAAAATATATCTACCTTTTACAAAATCAGTCTTCTGGCATGAATGGGATTCTAAATAGCTTTTATGCCTAACTAAACAGTATTCCACAGAGTTAATTCTGAAAATGTAAAAAGCCATTTTGACAAACTGTGGCTCAGTATTAATCTTGTGCTTCTTATGTGTTGATGTTTCTAATACAAATAAAAAGTTAACCTTTTATATCAAGTGCAGTAAAGATTGTTTCACTAAAGATAAGTCTTCCTATCATGATAGGGTATATCAATCAGGTGCATACACACAGATTATGGTGAACAGAAAATGAAAGAACCACAGAACTTTAGAAGAAATAAAAGCTTCCAACCCTCAGCTTGAAACAATTAAATGGTATTATGAGGAGATGGGTGTGCAGTGTTGGAGGAACCCTAAGCCATAAAATCGACCATTACTGTTGTGATCTAATATGACAGGTGATTGATAGGGTTGTGTTCCTCATGATTGGAAGAGGCAAACAGCCTTGCTGGGTTTTGCTTATATTTTCTTCTGTCTGCAGAGTCTCTTGTATCCTGCTATAAAATATTATGACCCTTTCCCCTACCTTTATGATGTAGCTTGCTTCTTTCTTTCCAAGAAAGTCAAAAGTAATTAAATTTTTATTTACAACCTGCCATTCAACTAGAAGGTAAAAGGCTCCCATTCAGCTTTCATTACTAAAGATACTGAGTTATGTGGAAGTAAATGAGTAAAACTCTGATTCCACAGCTAACTAAACATTTTTTTCACAATGTTTGAAATTAGGAATTAACCAATTCTCATTTCTAATGCCCTCGTCATCTGTTTTATAACTTTTACTGTTATTCAAATACTGATTTTTTTCCCAAAGACAATCCCGGCCTCCTTTTAAAAAAGGCAAAATGCAGATTTTACTTTATTGTTTGAAGTTCTAGAAGTTTTCCTTCCAATATGTTTATCTTATGACTTCAAAAAACTTGAATTCCCATTTTTAGTAACTTCAGTATTGCAGTTTTTAGTTTTCCCACGGTAATAGAGTACTAATTGACATGATTATGTGTTAAAGGTGGAAAGTATTAGCAGGAAAGAAGGAAAATTGCCACATTCTGTAAAACCGTTGGTTATTTCCAGAAGCATGTAATAAAAGAAAAAAATTATAGCAAATTTTACATACCTTGGTATATATTTTATTAATAATATTTTAACAAAAAACAAGTTTTTACTTTTTAGACTGATTCATTTCTGGCTTTAGCCTCCCTCTTTTATTTATCTGTGCTTATACACTTCCAAATAAATATTCTAAGTAAAAATTTTACTTTTTAAATAAAAATTTAAATTTTAATTATAAGCACTTAAATTTGTGAGTGCACAGATTCAGTAATTTTATGATTTATGTGAGTTTATATAAAAATTTACCATATTTTAAAAACGTGTGTGTTTCTGGACACAATTTAAAAAGAATCAATAGTAATGTTATATTACAAATTAGAGCTAAATATATAAATATATTTTCCTTATTTTAATTTCTATTTGGTTGCCAAGTAATTGACTAGGAAAAAAGTTGAATATCACTGTCTGAGAGGTAAATCTTGATTGCAACCTGGCACCTTTTTTTTTTTTTTTTAAGGACATCTCTTTTAAACTCCTCTAAAGAATTGAAGAACTGAAGAGCATTGAATTTGCGTGCAAAATGTAGCTGATTGACCATCATGGGCCATGCCCACATATGTACCTCTCTGAACACTTTCCATTGCCTCCAGGTGCCATTGAACACCTGCCCAGCCAGGTGCCCTCAGGTGCCTTTGCACACTGCACTCAGTTGTGCTCCCCTATCAGTCCTCCTGCACTGTGCCCAACCAAACACCCTCAGCCACCATTGCACATCATACCCAGCCTTGTGCCCTTGGCCACCCTGGTTGAAGCCCACAGCTGCCACAGTGCTTCGGGGGATCCAGCATAGGACTAGTGATCCAGCACAAATTTTGCTAACACTGTCCCTCTGCTCCCAAGTTCCCCAGTAGACACAGCCTCCCAGAGCTGGACTGCTGGATCCCATAGAGAGTAAGCACAGCCACAACAGGGAGAGAGTCAGCGCAGATGCACTAAAAGGAAAACTGAATCAGATGAAACAGCAGGGCATAACAGCACACATAGGATACTCTACTGAAGGCCAGGTTCTGGTAAACAGGGGACACTGCACTCCAGGGCACTCCAGGACCTCTTCTTCATAAAATCACTACTTTCAAGAACAGAAGAAACAACTGACTTTCTTAACACACGGAGACACAGAGAGGCAGACAAAATGAGGAGACAGAGAAATTTATCTGAAATGAAAAAACAGGACAAGGCCATAACCAGAGACCTAGGCCAAACAGATGTAAGTAACATGCCTGATAGAGAACAGTGGTCATAAGGATACTCACTGGGCTTGAGAAAAAAGTGGAGGACATGAGTGAGACCCTTAACACAGAGGTAAAGATTAACATAGAGATAAAGGGCACAATATAAATGAAATGAGAAACACACTTAATGGAATGAACAAAAGATAGAAGAAGCAGAGAAATGAATTAGTGACCTAGAAGACAAAGTAATGAAAATTAATCAAGCTGAATAAAGGAGAAAAGAATTATGCAAAATGAGAATAAACTGAGGGAATTCAGTGACTACATCAAATGTAACAGCATCCATATTATAGGAATCCCAGAAAAACAAGAAGAGAAAAGCAGAAAGTTTATTTGAGGAAATAAGAGCTGAAAATTTCTCTCATCTGGGGAAAGAAGGAGATATCCAGATCCAGGAGGCACAGAGAACACCCAACATAATCAACAAAAGCAGACCAACCAACAGACACTTTGTAGTTAAATTTGCAAAATATTGTGATAAAGAAAAAATTTTAAAAGCAGTAAGACAAAATAAGTCGTCATTAAATTACAAAGGAAAACCCATAAAGGTACCTGCAGATCTCTCCACAGAAACTTTGCAAGCCAGAAGAAATAGCATGATATATTCAAAGTGCTGAATGAGAATCTGCAGCCAACAATACTGTATCCATCTAGGCTATCATTCAGAATACAGGGGGAGAGAAAGAGTTTTCCAGACAAGCAAAAACTAAGGGAGTTCATGACCACTAAATCAGCTCTGTAAGAAATATTAAAGGGACTCTTTGAGTAGAGAGACCAAAAGTCTCTCTCTATAGAGGTAGGAAACACAAAAGCAATAAAAATGAATTTTCCTGCAACATGTCAAGGAACTCACAAAAAAGATATAAAATAAAATAACATATACCTTAAAAGTGGGGAGGAAGAGAAAAGAATGTCTTCAAACTTAAATGACCATCAAGAGTATAGATTGCTATATGCAGAAGAGGTTACATACAAACCTAACAGTAACCATATCTCAAAAACCACTAATAGATATGCGAAGAATAAAGAGAAAGAAATCCAAATGTATCACTAAAGAAAATAAGCAAAGCATGAAAAAAAACAAGAAAGGATCAGAGAAAATCTTCAGAATCAACCACAAAACAAGTAACAAAATGGCAATAGGCATGTATGTATCAATAATTACGTTGAATGTAAATGGACTAAATGCTGCAAAGAGAAGACATAGGATGATACAATGGGTTAAAAAAAAAAGGGGGCCAGGCAGCCTGGGTGGCTCAGCAGTTTAGCGCCGCCTATGGCCTGGGGAGGGCATGAACCTGGAGACCTAGGATGGAGTCCCACATCAGGCTCCCTGCATGGAGCCTGCTTCTCCCTCTGACTGTGTCTCTGCCTCTCTCTGTCTGTGTTTCTCATGAATAAATAAATAAAATCTTTTAAAAAAAGAAAAAAGACCTATTTGCTCTCTACGAGAGGCCCATATAAGGGGGCAGGGCAAGATGACGGAGCAGTAGGGTCCCTAAGTCACCTGTCCCCACCAAGTTACCTAGATAACTTTCAAATCATCCTGAAAACCTATGAATTTCACCTGAGATTTAAAGAGAGAACAGGTGGAATGCTACAGAGAGAAGAGTTTTCACTTCTAACATGGTAGGAAGGCAGAAAAAAAATTAAAAAGAATCAAGTAGGGGAGGGGCCACTGCAAGGAGCTGATCTAAGGCAGGGAAGCAAAAGCCTTCTGGGACAGGAAAGCCCACTCCCAGAGAAACAGGGAACTATAAAAATCCACACCCGATTCTTCCCGGACAGAAAGGCACTTAGCCGGGAACTCGGGCAGAACTGCAGAAGGGACAGTGGAACCTCCAGTCTCCCAGAGTCACTAACAGAGGAAGTGTGCCCGGGGGAGAGCGTGCCACAGACTGTGGGCCGATCTCAGTAAAAGGCTGGAACGTGCGCCCGGCGGGGCTTTGGAAGAAGCTCAGGCGGCTATGCCCTGCTGCCTTTGGGAGCCCTGGCCCCGGGAGCACAATTCCACCAGCACAGACCACAGATCCCAGGATGCCCAGTGGACACAGGCCAGGATCCTGTGCTCCCCCCGGGACAGGCAGAGGCGGGGAGGGCACAGGAAAGCAAGGATTCTCCTGCCTCCAGGCACCCCCAAGCTGTGCAGATCAGCACCCCTTGCCCCCGGAGCATCCAGGCTAGTGTGGACTGGGAGAATGTGGTAGTTACTGCGGGAGCTGACTCCAGAGCTGGAGAGCTGGCTGCCGCCAGTGTTTTTCTTCCTGGTGTTACCCTGTGTCTGGGATGGAGTGGGGCCAAGAGGGAACAGGGACCTAACAGGATAAACAGCTCCCACTGAGCCGTGCACGTGGCAGGGGGTGGGGCAGCTCCCCCAGGTGCACACACCTGAGAATCAGCACGTGAGGCCCCTCCCCCAGAAGACCAACTGGAAGGACAGGGGAAGAGCAAGTTCTTGACCAAGCAGCAATGGAAAGCTCCAGGGGAAGTCAAGGGATTTGCAGTATATAGAACCAGAGGATAGCCCTCCTTTATTTTTTCTTCCTTTTTCCAGTACAACTCGTATTTAGCCACTCTGCCCTGAGCAAAATGACTAGAAAGAAGAACTCACCACAAAAGAAAGAATGAGAAACAGTACTCTCTGCCACAGTTACAGAATTTGGAATACAATTCAATGTCAGAAAGCCAATTCAGAAGCACAATTATAAAGCTACTGGTGGCTCTGGAAAAAAGCATACAGGATTCAAGAGACTTCATGACTGCAGAATTTAGATCTAATCAGGCCGAAATTAAAAATCAATTAAATGAGATGCAATCCAAACTGGAGGTCCTAATGACGAGGGTTAATGAGGTAGAAGAAAGAGTGAGTGAAATAGAAGAGAAGTTGATGGCAAGGAAGGAAGCTGAGGAAAAAAGAGAAAAACAAAAGACCATGAGGAAAGGTGAAGGGAAATAAATGACAGCTTCAGAAGGAAAAATCTACATTTAATTGGGGTTCCAGAGGGGCCGAGAAGAACAGAGGACCAGAAAGCATATTTGAACAAATCATAGCTGAGAACTTCCCTAATTTGGGAAGGGAAACAGGCATTCAGATCCAGGAGATACAGAGGTCCCCCTAAAATCAATAAAAACGTTCAACACCTTGACAGTTAATAGTGAAACTTGCAAATTCCAAAGATAGAAAATCCTTAAAGCAGGAAGAGATGATATCCATAACTTATTTGGGGAAAACTATTATATTAAGAGCAGACCTCTCCACAGAGACCTGGCAGGCCTGAAAGGGCTGGCAGGATATATTCAGGGTCTTAAATGAGAAGAACCTGCAGCCAAGAATACTTTATCCAGCAAGGCTCTCATTCAGAATAGAAGGAGAGATAAAGAGCTTCCAAGATAGGCAGAAACTGAAGGAATATGTGACCCCCAAACCAACTCTGCAAGAAATATTAAAGGGGACTCAGTAAAAGAAAGAGGAAGCCCAAAGAAATGTTCCACAAAACAGGGACTGAATAGGTATTATGATGACACTAAATTCATATATTTCAATAGTAACTCTGAATGTGAATGGGCTTAATGATCCCATCAAAAGACGCAGGGTATTGCACTGGATAAAAAAGAAAGACCCATCTATTTGCTATCTACAAAAGATTCATTTTAGACCTAAGGACACCTCCAGCCTGAAAATGAAATGGTGGAGAACCATTTACCATTCAAATGGTCCTCAAAAGAAAGCTGGGGGTAGCAGTCCTTATCTCAGATAAATTAAAGTTTATCCCAAAGACTGTAGTAAGAGATGAAGAGGAACACTATATCATACTTAAAGGATCTATCCAACAAGAGGACCTAACAGTCATGAATATTTATGCCCCTAATGTGGGAGCTGCCAATTATATCAATCAATTAATAACCAAAGGAAAGACATACTTAGATAATAATACACTAATACTGGGAGACTTCAACATGGCGTTTTCTGCAAATGACAGATCTTTTAAGCACAACATTTCCAAAGAAACAAGAGCTTTAAATGATACAGTGGACCAGATGGATTTCACAGATGTTTACAGAACTTTACATCCAAACACAACTGGATACACATTCTTCTCAAGTGCACATGGAACTCTCTCCAGAATAGACCACATACCTGGTCATAAATCAGCACTCAAGCAAAAGATTTGGATTGTCCCCTGCATATTTTCAGACCATAATGCTTTGACGCTTGAACTCAATCACAAGAAGAAATTTGGGGAAAAAACACGTTGGAGTTAAAGAGCATCCTGCTAAAAGTTGAATGGGCCAACCAGGAAATTAGAAAAGAATTAAAAAGATTCATGGAAACTAAACTAATGAGAATGAAGATCCAACCATTCAAAATCTTTGGGATACAACAAAAGCAGTCCTAAGGGGGAAGTACATCACAATACAAGCATCCCTCAAAAAATTGGAAAAAAAGTCAAATACACAAGCTAACTTTGCACCTAAAGGAACTGGAGAAAGAACAGCAAATAAAACCTACACCCAGCAGAAGATAGTTAATAAAGATTCAAGCAGAACTAAATGAAATAGAGACCAGAAGAACTGTGGAACAGATCAACAAAACCAGGAGTTGGTTCTTTGAAAGAATTAATAAGATAGATAAACCATTAGTCTGCCTTATTAAAAACAAAAGAGAAAAGACTCTAAGAATTAAAATTATGAATGGAAAAGGAGAGATCACCACCAATACCAAGGAAATACAAACAATTTTTCAAACATATTATGAGTAGCTATACACCAATAAATTAGGCAATCTAGAAGAAATGGACGCATTTCTGGAAAACCACAAACTACTAAATCTAGAACAGGAAGAAATAGAAAACCTGAACAGGCCGATAACCAGGGAGGAAATTGAAGCAGTCATTCAAAACCTCCCAAGACACAAAAATCCAGGGCCAGGTGGCTTCTCAGGGGAATTCTATCAAACGTTTAAAGAAGAAACCATACCTATTCTACTAAAGCTGTTCTGAAAGGTAGAAAGGGACAGAATACTTCCAAACTCGTTCTATGAGGCCAGCATCACCTTAATTTCCAAAACCAAAGACCCCACCAAAAAGAATTATAGATCAATATTCCTGATGGACAGAGATGTGGTCTATATATACAATGGAATATTACTCATCCATTAGAAACAACAAATACCCACCATTTATTTCAACATGGATGGAATTGGAGCGTATTATGCTGAGGAAGTAAGTCAATTGGAGAAGGACAAACATTATATGGTCTCATTCATTGGGGGAATATAAAAAATAGTGAAAGGGAATAAAGGGGAAAGGAGAGAAAATGAGTGGGAAATATCAGTGAGGGTGACAGGACATGAGAGACACCTAACTCCAGGAAACGATCAGGGGGTAGTGGAAGCTGGAGGTGGGCAGGGGGATGGGTGACTGGGTGGCAGGCACTGAGGGGGGCACTTGATGGGATAAGCACTGGGTGTTATGCTATATGTTGGCAAATCAAAGTCCAATAAAAAAATATACCAAAAAATAAAAGGCCCATTTTAGACCTAAGGACACCTACAGATTGAAAGTTAGAGAATGGAGAAACATTTACCATATAGATGGATGTCAAAAGAAAGCCAGAGTAGCAACATTTATATCAGACAAAATAGATTTTAAAACAAAGACTGTAACAAGAGACGAGGAAACTATACAATAATAAATGGGATAATCCAACAAGAAGATATAGAAACTATAAATATGTATGCACCCAATGTAGGAGCGTGCAAATTCATAAAACAGTAACAAACATAAAGGAACTAATCCATAATAATACAATAATAGTAAGGGACTTTAACACCCAGCTTACATCAGTGGACAGATTGTCTAAACAGAACTTCAACAAGGAAACAATGGCTTTGAATGACACATTGGAACAAATACACATTCATGATAGTAACCCTCAACAAAATAAGTTTCGAGGGAACATACCTCGTCATAATAAAGGCCACCTATGAAAAACCCACGGCTAACGTCATCATTAATGAGGAAAAAATGAAAACAAGACAAGGATGCCCACCCTCACCACTTGTATTCAACATAGTACTGTAAGTCCTAGTCACAGCAATCAAACAACAAAAAGAAATAAAATGCATTCAGATCAGCAAGGAAGAAGTAAAAGTTTAACTATTTGCAGATGACATGATACTATATGTAGAAATTCCTAAAGGCTCCACCAAAAAAATTACTACAACTGATAAACAAATTTAGTAAAGTCACAGGAAACAAAATCAGTGTACAGAAATAAGTTGCATTTCTATACACTAAGAATGAAGTAACAGAAAGAGAAATTAAGAAAACAATCCCATTTGTAATCCCATCCAAAATCATAAAGACACCTAAGAATAAACCTAACCAAAGAGGTGAAAGAACTGAATGCTAAAAGCTATAAAACACTGATGAAAGAAATTTAAAACAACACAAAGAAATGGAAAGACATTCCATGCTCATGGATTGTAAAAACAAATATTGTTCAAATGTCCATGTTACCCAAAGCAGTCTACAGGCTTAATGCCATCTGCAACGGCATTTTTCACACAGCTAGTACCAATAATCTTAAAATTTGTCTGGAACCACAAAAGACCCAGAATAACCAAAGCAATCTTGAAAAAGAAAAGCAAAGCTGTAGGCATCACAATTCCGACTTCAAATTATACTTCAAAGCCATAGCAACCAAAACAGTATGGTCCTAGCATAAAAAGGATGTGGAGGAAAAGGAACACTCATGTACTGTGGGGAAGGCAAACTCATGCAGCTGCTATGGAAAACAGTATAGAGGTTCCTCAAAAAACTTAAAAATAGAACTACTTTATGTTCCAGCAATATACTACTGGATATTTACCCAAAGAATACTAAAGAGGCATATGCACCTCAATGTTTATAGCATCATTATTTACAATGGGCCAAGGTATGGAAGCAATGTAAGTGTCCATGGATTGATGAATGGATAAAGAAAATGTGATATACAGTTGTGGATACACATATAGATATATCCATACAATGGAATATTATTCAGCCATAAAGAGGAATGGAATATTGCCATTTGCAACAACATGGATGGAGCTAGAAAGTATCATTATATAATGATAAGTGCAATAAGTCAGAGAAAGACAAATACCATATGATTTCACTTGTGTGGAATTTTATATACAAAATAAGCAAAGGGAAAAAATAAGAGACAAAAAGCAAGAAACAATGTTAATTATAGAGAACAATTGGTTGGGGGTGATGAGTGAAATAGTGATGGGGATTAAGGAGTGTATTTTTTAAGAGCACAGAGTGATGTATGGAATTGTTGAATTACTCTATTTTACACCTGAAACTAATATAACACTGTATATTACCTTACTGGAATTAAAATGAAAAAAAGTGTAGCTAATTATCCTTTTGTTTATAATAGAGGGTATAGAAAGGCTGTGGATTATTAATGGTTACCCTGCCTTCAGGTGAGACTCCATGCAACAGAGAGATTTGCTTTTCTTTCTCCAAATCCAGTCAAGAGAGAAGATTCACTGGCTTCCTTTTTCAAAACATTCTGATTATGAGGTTCTTATTCAGATATGATTTCCATTTCCTGTAAGATATGTAAGACCAAGATTATTATTCTCATTTTATACATGAAAAACTAAAACTCAGAAAAATTTAATGAATTTGTCTATGATTTTTCATAGCTAATAAGTAACTAGAATCAAAAATATTCATTTATTGTCTAATATGCTTAGCCTGTTAGCATTTTCTATTTTTCAGCTATAAGACATGGTTCTCTGAATTTATTTTCAAATTTACCCCCAGGAACTTAGCCATTTAATTGGAATTCTTTTTACTTAGTGATTGTCTTTAGGTGATATGGCCAACAATTTAGATGGAGAATAGATTAGTTTATTTGCCCATGTAAAAACAGTTTTGAGCCTTGCAATTTTACTTGTGTTGTTGGTTAACATATTAGGAAGAAAATAAGATTTATGGGTTAAGCAATTAACTTTATTGGATGGCATGAACAATTATAAAGCTAGTATAATTAATGTTTTAATCATGATGGCACTGAATTCTTTGGTCATTTATCTTTATAACATCTGCTAATAGGCATATGGTTTATAGTGTTGATTCTAAGATATGTCCATTAAAAGATAAAAATTCAATAAATTGATTCCTCTAGTGCAATTTTTACTTGGAAGAGTTGTAAAGCTCCATATTTTTTATACCAAACATGTTAATGGGGTTTTTATTTTTATAGCAGCTTATTTTTCTAATATTTTCATAATTTTTACTTGCACAGCCAGATGTTAGAATTTTTTCCCATAGATTTTATAGTCAAACAGCTTTCTAAAAAAAAGGGAATAATTTTTGTGATCCAGAAATACGATTTCACTGAAAGCAAACTATTTTTAGTATGCCTTTGAATTGTATAACCTTCAAGCAGCATTTCCAGTATAAATATGCCTACCATGCTCTTGCCTTTGAACTAACTTTGTCATTGTTTACAGAGAGGCACAAGCAGCACTTCCAGGAATGGAGGTCGTAATTTAAAATGTTAAGTTTGTGTATTTAAGGACCTTTCAAAATTCAAAGTTTACAGCAATTTTGAATCTACTTTATGCTGCGTATTAAGACCCTTTTTAAAAAATGTAATCACTCCTTACTGTCTTTCTAGTGTAGCTTTTCCCTGCAAACAATAACAAGTGTTAAAATTGTTATGTTGCAACTTTGCCAGGGAGAAAAATTAAAAAATCCAGGAAAAGTTTAAAATCCAGGAATATTACCAAAGTTTAATTTTAATTCCATTTCCTCTGGTAATATTTAGGTTTTAACTGTTACATAACACTTCTAGTCTTACTAGTCATAATGATTGGAGACTGTAATATTCCCTGAATAATGAGAATATTTGATAGAAAAACTGCTTGATGGGTAGTCTTTACCACCAGTTTTATTGTTATTTAATTACTGGTAATTTCAAAAGATTATGTTGAACATCAGAATAAGTTCTGTAAACATGAAATTATATTGTTTTGCTTTCTAATGTCATCCAAGAGTATGTGATACATATAGGGAGGAAATGTCTTTAGACATGTAATTCCTTAAAATGTTTGTAATAAAATAAACATTTTCTTTAGGTTTAGAGATAAGTGGTGGAAAGCTGCCCACAAACTGTTAAATAAAGATTATGCCCCTGTTACAGGTGGCCCCAGAAGAATTTAAGACCAGCATTGGCCGTGTGAATGCATGTTTGAAAAAGGCTCTCCCAGTCAATGTGAAATGGCTGCTATGTGGTTGTCTCTGCTGCTGTTGCACACTGGGTTGCAGCCTGTGGCCTGTTATTTGTCTCAACAAAAGAGTGAGTAACCATTTTATGTATAACCTTAGAGCTAACATTTATTCAACACTTAAATGTGCCAAGAATGTTACATAATTTTTTAAAAATTCTCTTAACAGTGCTAGCCTCATTCTAGAGACAAGCTTGGGGGAGAGAGATAAAGTGATTTGTCTAGCCTTTATTAATACTGTATCACTTAGTATGAGTTCCCATCATTTTATTTTCTTCTCTTTTTTGACTATTATTTTTTATTAGTTTCAGGGATAGAATGTAGTGATTCATTAGTTGCATATGACACCCAGTCCTCATTACATCAGGTGCCTTCCTTCATGCCCATTACACAGTTGTCCCTTCTCCCACTCACCTCCCTTCCAACAACCCTCAGTTTATTTCCTGGAGTTCAGCATCTCTTACGCTTTTCCTTCCTCTTTCTTTCTTTCTTTCTTTCTTTCTTTCTTTCTTTCTTTCTTTCTTTCTTTCTTCTATTATTTTTATTTTTTATTGAAGTTCAATTTACCAACATATACCATATCACCCAGTGCTTACCCCATCAAGTGCCCCCTCAGTGCCCATCACCCAGTCACCCCAACCCCCTGCCCACCTCCCTTTCCACTACCCCTTGTTCATTTCCCAGAGTTAGGAGTCTCTCATGTTCTGCCATCCTCACTGATATTTTCACTCATTTTCTCTCCTTTCCCCTTTATTCCCTTTCACTATTTTTTTATCTTACTTTATATTTCCTTTCCATCCCCTATGTCCATTTGTTTTGTTTCTTAAGTTCCACATAGGAGTGAAATCATATGGTATCTCTTTTGCTCTGACTTATTTTACTTAGCATAATACCCTCTGGTTCCATCCATATCATTGCAAATGGCAAGATTTCCATTGTTTATATATACCACATCATTTTTATCCATTCATCTATTAATAGACATCTGGTCTCTTTCTACATTTTTTATATTTATATTATTTTATTATTTAAATTTAGTTTGCCAACATATAGTATAATAACCAGTGCTCATCCTATCAAGTGCCTTCCTCATTGCCCATCACCCAGTTACCCCATCCCCCCACCCACCTCCCCTTAAGCAACCCTTTGTTTGTTTCCCAGAGTTAGGAGTCTCTCATGGTTTGTCTCCCTCTCTAATTTTTCCCACTCAGTTCCCCTCCTTTCCTTTATAACCCCTTTCACTATTTCTTATATTCCCTGTATGAGTGAAACCATATGATGCTTGTTCTTCTCAGATTGACTTATTTCACTCAGCATAATACCCTCCACTTCCATTCACATCAAAGCAAATGGTGGATATTCGTCTCTTCTGATAGCTGAGTAATACTCCATTGTGTATGTATGTGTATATATATATATATATATATATATATATATATATACATCTTCTTTATCCATTCATCTGTCAAAGGACATCATGACTTCTTCCACAGTTTAGCAATTCTGGACATTGCTGCTATAAACATTGGGGTGTCCCAGTGTTTCACTACATCAGTATCTTTGGGGGTAAATACCCAGTAGTGCAATTGCTGGGTCAAAGGGTACCTCTATTTTTAACTTTTTAAGGAAGCTCCATACTGCTTTCCAGAATGGCTGTACCAGTTCACAATCCCGCCAACAGTGCAAGAGGGTTCCCCTTTCTCCACATCCTCTCCAACATTTGTTTTTTCCTGTCTAGTGAATTTTCACCATTCTCACTGTTGTGAGGTAGCATCCTATTGTCATTATGATTTGTATTTCCCTGATACAGAATGATGTTGAGCATTTTCTCATATGTCTGTTGGCCATTTTTATGTCATCTTTGGAAAAATGTCTGTTCATGTTTTCTGCCCATTTCTTGACTGGATTCTGTTTTTTGGGTATTGAGTTTGATAAGTTTTTTATAGATATTGGATACTAGTTCTTCATCTCATAAGATATTTGCAGATATCTTTTCCCATTCTATAGGTTACCTTTTAATTTTGATGATGGTTTCCTTTGCTGTACAGAAGCTTTTTATTTTGATCAAATTCCAGTTGTTCATTTTTGCTTTTGTTTCTCTTGCCTTTGGAGACATGTGTAGCATGTTACAGCCAAGCTGAGAATGATTTCTGCTTGTGTTCTCCTCTAGGATTTTTATGGATTCCTGTCTCACATTTAGGTCTTTCATCCATTTTGAGCTTATTTTTATGTAAGGTGTAAGAAAGTGGTCCAGCTTCACTCTTCTACATGTGGTTGTCCAATTTTCCCAGCACCATTTCTTGAAGAGACTGTCTTTTTTCCCATTGGATATTTTTTCCTACTTTGTCGAAGATTAGTTGACCATAGGGTTGAGGTCCATTTCTGGGTTCTCTATACTGTTCCCACTGACATGTATGTCTGTTTTTGTGCCAGTGCCATACTGTCTTTTAATGGTTACAGCTTTGTAATACGTCTTGAAGCCTGGAATTGTGATGCCTCCAGCTTTGGTTTCCTTTTTCAATGTTCCTTTGGCTATGCAGGGTCTTTTCTGTTTCCATACAAACTTTAAGATTGTTTGTTCCAGCTCTGTGAAAAATGCTGCTGGTATTCTGACAGGGACTGCAGGGAATGTGTAGATTGCTCTGGATAGCATAGACAGTTGAACAATATTTGTTCTTCTATTCCATGAGCATGGAATGTTTTTCCATTTCTTTGTGTCTCCCTCAATTTCTTTCATAAGTGTTCTATAGTTTTCAGAGTGCAGATCCTTTACCTCTTTGGTTAGGTTTATTCCTAGGTATCTTATGGTTTTGGTTCAATTGTAAATGGGGTTGATTCCTTATTTCTCTTTCTTTCGTCTCATTGTTAATGTATAGAACTGCAGCTGACTTCTGTGCATCAATTTTGTATCCTGTGGCTTTGCTGAATTCAAGTATGAACTCTAGCAATTTTTGTATTTGAGTCTTGAGTTTTCTATATACAGTATAATGTTGGCTGCTAAGAATGAAAGATTTATTTCTCTGACTATTGGGATGCTTTTTATTTATTTTTGATATCTGATTGCTGAGGCTAGGACTTCCAATACTATGTTGAATAACAGTGGTGAGAGTGGACATCCCTGTTGCTTTCCTGACCTTAAGGGAAAAGCTCTCAGTTTTTCTTCATTGTGGATGATATTCTCGGTAGGTCCTTCTATGTGGTTTTTATATTATTGAGATATGTTCCTTCTTTCCCTACACTGCTGACAGTTTTTATCAAGAAGGGATGTTGTATTTTGTCAAATGCTTTTTCTGCATGACTTCAGAGGAGTCTGTGGTTCTTGTCCTTTTATTATGTGTTGAATCATATTGATTGATTTACAGATGTTGAACCAACCTTGCAAGCCAGAAATAAATCCCACTTGTTCATGGTGAATAATCCATTAATGGACTATTGGATCCTGTTAGCTAGTATCTTGGTGAGAATTTTGGCATCCTTGTTCATCAGCGATATTGGTCTGTAATTCTCCTTTTTGGTAGGGTCTGGATTTGAATTCCCATCATTTTAACTAAATGAAGTATAAATGGAGTACTGAAGTAAATTTAAATGAAACTAAGCTATTTAATTCTTTTCACAAAATCCAAAGCTGTGACTTAAAGTATTTCTAAGTGGTGTGCCTCGGTGGCTCAGTCGGTTAGGCGTCTGCCTAACTCAGGTCATGATCCTGGGTTCATGGGATGAACCCCTATGTTGGGCACCCTGCTTAGTGGGGTGTCTCCTTCTGCCTCTATCCCTGCCCTCTGCTCATGTGCTCTCTCTCTGGCTCTTACTATCTCTAAAAGATGAATCAAATCTTAAAAATTGCAGATTTCTATTTTATGTATATTTTTATTGGAGTTGAGTTTGCCAACATATAGTATAACACCCAGTGCTCATCGCTTCAAGTGCCCCCCTCAGTGCTCATCACCCAGTCACACCCCCCTGCTCACGTTCCCTTCCACTACCCCTTGTTCATTTCCCAGAGTTAGGAGTCTCTCATGTGTTGTCACCCACTCTGATTTTTCCCATTCATTTTCTCTCCTTTCCCCTATAATCCCTTTCACTATCTTTTATATTCCTCATATGAGTTAAGCCATATGATGATTGTCCTTCTCTGATTCACTTACTTCACTCAGCATAATACCCTCCAGTTCCATCCATATCGAAGCAAATGGTGGGTATTCGTCATTTCTAATGGCTAATATTCCATTGTGTGTGTGTGTGTGTGTGTGTATAAGTATATATATATACACACATATATATACATACCATATCTTCTTTATCCATTCGTCTGTCGATGGACAACAGGCTCCTTCTACAGTTTGGCTATGGTGAATATTGCTGCTATAAACATTGAGGTACAGGTGTCTCAGTCTTTACTGCATCTGTATCTTTGGGGTAAATCTCCCAACAGTGCAATTGCAGGGTTGTAGGGTAGCTCTATTTCTTTTTACAATTATTTAAAAGATTTTATTTATTTATTCATGAGAGACACAGAGAGAGAGGCAGAGACACAGGCGGAGGAAGAAGCAGGCTCCATGCAGGAAGACCAATGTGGGACTCGATCCCGGGACTCCAGGAACACATCCTGAGCTAAAGGCAGGCGCCAAACTGCAGAGCCACCCTGGCACCCCGGGTAGCTCTATTTTTAACTCTCTGAGGAACCTCCACACAGTTTGTCAGAGTGGCTGCACCAGTGCATATTTCCACCAACAGTACAAGAGGGTTCCCCTTTCTCCACATCCTCTCCAACATTTGTTGTTTCCTGTCTTGTTAATTTTCCCCATTCTCACTGGTGTGAGGTGGGATCTCATTGTGGTTTGGATTTGTATTTCCCTGATGACAAGTGATGCAGAGCATTTCCTCATGGGTTTGTTGGCCGTGTGTATGTCTTCTTTGGTGAAATCTCTGTTCATGTCTTTTGCCCATTTCATGATTGGATTGCTTGGTTCTTGGGTGTTGAGTTTAATAAGTTCTTTATAGATCTTAGATACTGCCCTTTATTTGGTATGTCATTTGCAAATATCTTCTCCCATTCTGTAGGTTGTCTTTTAGTTTTGTTGACTGTTTCTCATGCTGTGTAGAAGCTTTTTATCTTGATGAAGTCCCAATAGTTCATTTTTGCTTTGGTTTCCCTTGCCTTCATAGATGTATCTTGCAAAAAGTTGCTGTGGCCAAGTTCAAAAAATCAAATACACAATGCCTGTGTTCTCATCTAGGATTTTGATGGAATCTTGTCTCATATTTAGATCTTTCATCCATTTGAGTTTACCTTTCTGTATGGTGTAAGAGAATGGTCTAGTTTCATTCTTCTGCATGTGGCTGTGCAATTTTCCCAGCACCATTTATTGAAGAGACTGTCCTTTTTCCAGTGGATAGCCTTCCCTGCTTTGTCAAATATTAGTTAACCATAGAGTGGAGGGCCCATTTCTGGGTTCTCTAGAATTCTGTTCCATTGACCTTTTGTCTGTTTTTGTGCCAGTACCACACTGTCTTGATGATCAAGCTTCGTAGTACAATTTGAAATTGGGCATTGTGATGCCCCTGGCTCTGGTTTTCTTTTTCAATTTTCCCCTGACTGTTTGGGGTCTTTTCTAATTCCGCATGAATCTTAATGTGATTTGTTAGAACTCTCTGAAGAAAGTCTATGGTATTTTGATAGGGCCTGCATTGATGTGTAAATTGCCCTGGGTAGCATAGACATTTTCACAATATTGATTCTTCCAATCCATGAGCATGGAATATTTTTCCATCTCTTTGTGTCTTCCTCAATTACTTTCAGAAGTGTTCTGTAGTTTTTAGGGTATATATCCTTTACCTCTTTGGTTAGGTTTATTCCTAGGTATATTATGCATTTGGTTTAAATTCTCAATGGGATTGACTCCTTAATTTCTCTTTCTTCAGTCTCTTTGTTAGTGTATAGGAATGCCACTGATTTCTGTGCATTGATTTTGTATCTTGTCATATTGCCAAATTGCTGTATGAGTTCTAGCAATCTTGGGGTGGAGTCTTTTGGATTTTCTCTGTAGAGTATGTCATCTCCAAAGAGGGAGAGTTTGACTTCTTGGTCAATTTGAATGCCTTTTATATCTTTTTGTTGCCTGATTGCTGAGGCTAGGACTTCTAGTACTATGTTGAATAACAGTGCTGAGAGTGGACATTCCTATCGTGTTCCTGATCTTAGGGGAAAAGATCTCCGTGTTTCCGCATTGAGAATGATAATTGCTGTGAGCTTTTCATAGATGGCTTTAAGATGCTGAGGAATGTTCCCTCTATCCCTACAGTCTGAAGAGTTTTGATTAGGAATGGATGCTGGATTTTGTTAAATGCTTTTTCTGCATCAATTGAGAGAATCATATGGTTCTTATTTTCTCTCCTATTGATATGATCTATCACATTGATTGTTTAACGAGTGTTGAACCAACCTTGCATCCCCAGATAAATGCCACTTGGTCATGGTGAATAATCTTCTTAATGTATTGTTGGACCCTATTGGCTAGTATCTTGTTGAGAATTGATGCATCTATGTTTATCAGGGATATTGGTGTATAATTCTCCTTTTTGGTGTGGTCTTTGTCTGGTTTTGTAATGAAGGTGATGGTGGCCTCATAAAACGAATTTGGAAGTGTTCTCTTTCTATCCTTTGGATCAGCTTTAGTAGAATCAATATTATTTATTCTTAAACATTTGATAAAATTCCCCTGAGAAGCCGTCTGGCCCTGGACTTTGTGTCTTGGGAGTTTTTTGATGACTGCTTCAATTTCTTCACTGATTATTGGCTGCTCAGGTTTTATATTTCTTACTGTTCCAGTTTTGGTAATTTGTGGTTTTCCAGAAATGCATCCATTTCTTCTAGATTACCTAATTTGTTGGCGTAGAGCTGCTCATAATATATTTTTTAAATTGTTTCTATTTCCTTGGTACTGGTTGTGATCTCTCCTCTTTCATTCATGATTTTATTAGTTTGAGTCTTTTTCTTTTTAATAGGCTGGCTAATGATTTATCTATCTTATTAATTCTTTCAAAGAACCAACTCCTGGTTTTGTTGATCTATTCCACAGTTCTTCTGGCCCCTATTTCATTGAGTTCTATTTGAATCATTATTAACTCTCTTCTGCTTGGTGTAGGTTTTATTTGCTGTTCTTTCTCCAGTTCATCTAAGTGTGAGGTTATCTTGTGTATTTGATTTTTTTCCAGTTTTTTGAGGGAGGCTTGTATTGCAATGTATTTCCCTCTTAGGACTGCTTTTGCTATATCCCAATGGTTTTGAACGGTTATATCTTCATTCTCATTAGTTTCCATGAATCTTTTTAATTATTCTGTAATTTCCTGGTTGACCCATTCATCTTTTAGTAGATGCTCTTGAACCTCCACGTGTTTAGGTTTCTTCCAAATTTCTTTTCGTGATTGAGTTCAAGTTTCAAAGCATTATGGTCTGAAAATATGCAGGGGACAATCCCAATCTTTTGGTATTGGTTGAGTGCTGATTTATGACCCAATATGTGGTCTATTCTGGAGACAGTTCCATGTGTACATGAGAAGAATGTGTATTCAGTTGCGTTCAGATGGAAAGTTCTATAAATATCTGTGAAATCTATCTGATCCAGTGTATCATTTAAGGCCCTTGTTTCTTTGGTAATGTCCTGCTTAGGAAATCTGTCATTTGCAGAAAATGCCATGTTGAAGTCTCCTACTATTAGTGTATAATTATCTAAGTATCTCTTTACTTTGGTTATTAATTGATCTATATACTTGACAGCTCCCACATTAGGGGCATAAATATTCATGATTCTTAGGTCTTCTTGTTGGATAGAACCTTTAAGTATGATATAATGTCCCTCTTCATCTCTTAGTACAGTCTTTGGGATAGACCTTAATTTATCTGAGATGAGGATTGCTAGCCCAGCTCCTTTTGAGGACCATTTTAATGGTAAATGGTTCTCCACCCTTTCATTTTCAGGCTGGAGGTGACCTTCGGTCTACAATGAGTCCTTTTTAGACAGCAAATCGAGATGTCTTTCTTTTATATCCAGTGCGATACCCTGCATCTTTTGATGCGATCATTTAGCCCATTCACATTCAGAGTAACTTGAAAGATAACGAATTTAGTGTAATCATAATGCCTGTTCAGTCCCTGTTCCTGCAGATTATTTCTTTGGGCTTCCTCTTTCTTTTGCAGCGTCCTCCTTAACATTTCCTGCAAAGCTGGTTTGGTGGTCACATATTCTCCCAGTTTCTGTGTATTTTGGAAACTCTATATCTCTCCTTCTATTCTGAAAGAGAGCTTTGTGGGATAAAGTATTGGCTGCATATTGTTCTCACTTAGTACCCTGAGTACATCCTGCCGGTCCTACCTAGCCTGCCAGGTCTGTGGAGAGGTCTGCTCTTAATCTGATATTTCTCCCCATATAAGTTAAGAGTCTTGTCTCTCACCGCTTTAAGGATTTTCGCTTTTCTTTGGGATCTGCAGGTTTCACTATTAAATGTCATGGTGTTGAATGGTTTTTATTGATTTGGGGGGAGATCTCTATCTCCTGCATCTTAATTCGCGTTTCCCTCCTGAAATTAGGGAAGTTCTCAGCTATGAATTGTTCAAATATGCTTTCTGGTCCTCTGTCCCTCTCGGCACCCTCTGGAACCCCAATTAAACGTAGATTTTTCCTTTTGAGGCTGTCATTTATTTCCCTTAACCTTTCCTCGTGGTCATTTAATTGCTTTTCTCTTTTTTCCTCAGCTTCTTTCCTTGCCATCAAGTTGTCTTCTATGTCACTCACTCTTTCTTCTACCTCATTAGCCCTCATCGTTAGGACAATGCGGTTCTCAGCTCTCATTTGTTCAAATATACTTTCTGTCTCTTTCTCCCTCTTGGCATCTTCTGGAACCCCAATTATTCGTAGATTGTTCCCTCTCAGGCAATCATTTAATTCTCTTAGCCTTTCTTCATGGGCTGTTAATTGTTTTTCTCTGTTTTCCTCAGCTTCCTTCCTCACCATCAACTTGTTTTCTATGTTGCTCTTTCTTCTACCACATTAATCCTAGCCTTTAGAACCTGCAGTTTGGATTGCATCTCATTTAATTTATTTTTAATTTTGGCCTGATTAGATCTAAATTCTGTAGTAACAATATCTCTAGAGTCCTTTATGCTTTTTTCCAGATCCACCAGTAGTTTTATAATTGTGCTTCTGAAGTAGTTTTCTGACATTGAATTGTAATCCATATTCTGTAACTCTGTGGCAGAGAGTACTGTTTCTGATTGTTTCGTGGTGAATTCTTCCTTCTATTCATTTTGTTCAGTGCAGAGTGGGTGTATGAGCAGGGGGAGGCAAGAATATCAACCACAAACTAAGTAAATTTCACCCTATATGGTTTTGACGAGGTCAGAGACCAGAAAATGAAAAAGAAGATCAGAACAAAATAACACTAAAGGACCACTAATGTGAAAAACAAATTTTAAAACAAAGTAGAAAAAAATAAATGGCCAAAAATTCCAAAGAAGAAAAAAAAAAAGTAAGGTGGAAAAAAAAATTTTAAAAGTTGGGGGACTGGGAGATGGTGGTGAAGAAGTTGTAGTGGGGGGATAATGAAGTCTATATGAAAAAGACTACTGGAAATTTTTAATGTCGTATAAAAATGAGTTTTAATTGAAAAGGAAAAAAATGGGGGAAAAACTTTTAAAATGGGGGGACCCTCTACTTCTATATATTATATTCCTTTGATTTTCCCTTGGTCCTGGAGCTTTGCTGAGCTGCTTTGTCAATAACTTGCTCTTCCCCTGTCCTTCCAGCTGGTCTCCTGGGGGAGGGGTCTGCTGTGCTGATTCTCAGGTGTGTATGCCTTGGGAAGATGCCCCGCCCCCTACCAGGTGCTGGGCTCAGTGTGAGCTGTTTATGCTGTGAGGCCTTTGTTCCCTGGTGGCCCGTCCCCTCCCAGGCATAAGGTGAAACAGGAAGGAAAAACACAATGGTGGCGGCCAGATTTCCAGTTCTAGAGTCAGCTCCCCTCTAGTAACTAATGCAGTCTCCCAGTCCGCATGCTCTAGATGCTCCCGGGGCTGGCGCAGGTGCACTGATCTGCACAGCTTATGGGACACCCAGTGGCAGGAGAGTTCTCACTGTCCTGTGCCCGCCCTGGTTCCACCTGTCCCAGGGAGAATGCAGGATTGCTGGCTTTGTCTGCTCGGGTGCCCTGTTATCTGGGGCCCTGTGCTGCTAGAATTGCGCTCCCAGGGCCCAACTCTCCCAAAGGCAACGGGGCACAGCCACCTCCGTCCAGAGCTGACTGGCTTCCCCCAAATGCCCCAAGGGGTGCGCCCTCCAGCCCTTTACTGAGATGGGTCCACGGTTTGTGGTGCGCTTCCCCCCTTTCCCCCAAGCGCACTTCCTCTGTTAGTGACTCAGGAAACTGGAGGCTTCACTGACCCTCCTGCGATTCTGCCCAATTTCCCTGCTAAGCACTTTTCTGTCAGGGAAAAATCTGGTGCAGATTTTTAAAGTTCCCACTTCTCCAGGGCTGCTGAGCTTTGGTGTCCTGGAGGCTTTCACTGCTGGGTTTTAGCCTGGCTCCTCATAGTGCCCCACCCCCCACTTTTTTCTTTCTTTCTTTCTTTTTCTTTCTTTCTTTCTTTCTTTCTTTCTTTCTTTCTTTCTTTCTTTCTTTCTTTTTCTTTCTTTCTTTCTTTCTTTCTCTTTCTTTCTTCCTTTCTTTTCTTTCTTCTTTCTCATTTATATATTTATCTCACCTTCCTACCTTGCTAGAAGTGAAAACTTTTCTCTCTGTAGCATTCCAGCCATTGTTTCTAAATCTGAAGTCAAATTCATAGGTGTTCAGGATGTTTTGAAAGTTATCTAGGTAAGTTGGTGGGACCACGTGAGTTGAGGACTCCTACTCTTCTGCCATCTACTGCACTGCAGCCAGTTTAAAGGGACTATTGATATAGTTGGATTAATATATACCATGCTCGTTAACTATTTTCTCTTCATTGCTCGTGTTCTTTGTTCCTGTTTTTGTCTCCTAGTCTTTTTCTGTCTTGTATGATTTTAATTGAGTATTTTGTATGATATCATTTTTTATCTTCCCTTAGCATATCAAAAAGGATTTATAATCTTTATAATCCTTTTTGGGAGGGGGTTGCCAACTAGAGTTTGTAGTATATATATATACAACCAATTCAAGACCAGTTTCATATAACACAGTACCACTTCCCAGGTCGTGGAAGTACCTTATTTACAGAGTATTTCCAGTTCCTTCTTTCCATCCCTTATAACATTGCTATTTGTTTTACTTATCCATAAGCTATAATCTTTTTTGCTCCTTTATATGTAAGGCATTTTTCTCTTCTGGCTTTGTTCAAGATTTTTCCTTGATTTTCTGCAGTTTAAATAGGAGAGGACTAGGTATAGATTTTTGAGTATCTAGCTTTATACTCTCTGAACTTCCTCAACCTATGGTTTGATGCCTTTCATTAATTTTGGGAAATTATCTTGTCACTGTAACTTGAAATATTTTCCTCTGTTCCTTTCTCTCTTTACCTTCTGACATTTCTGTTAGGTGTCTATTGATCCTTTTATAATTGGCCCCTAGTTTTGGAATATTCTGTGTATTTTTTCTTTTATTTTAGTTTTGAAACTTTCTACTGGTATATCTTCAACCTTCACTGATACGTACCTCAGCCATGTCCAGTCTATTGATAGAGCCGATCAAAGACATTCTTTCTGTTATAGTATTTTGGCTTTTGCCATTTCCTTTTGATTTTTTCTTATACTTGCCATTTCTCTGCTAACATTACTGTTCTTTCATGTTGTCCACTTTTTGCATTACATGTGGCATATTAATTTTGGTTGATTGATATTCCCAGTCTGATCATTTCAGCATCTCTGCCATTTCTGTGCCTGGTTCTGATGCTTGCAGTGTCTTTTAGTATGACTTCTACTTTTTGTTTGAAAGCCACACATATGTACTAGGTGAAAGAAACTGAGGTAAATAGGGCTTTAAATAAAATTTTAACTTCTTTTAACATTTCTTACAAGGCAATGTAAGGTGAGGCATTTGGCTGTATTTACTGTTTGCGGTAGTTGGCACTGTTGAAGGCTAAACTTTCCCCAGTGGGTCCTTGTGTTTGTCTGGCCTGTTTTCTTTAGATTTCCCTAGAGATTTTTTTTTTGCTTTTTAATCTAACATAACTATTTAATAAATTCTCTAGTGTAGGGTACTGCAGGTAAATTATCTTCACTTTTTGCCTATTTTTATTTTTTGTCGTTTGAAGTATAGTTGTCATATAATGATATATTAGTTTCAAGTGTACAACATAGTGATTCAGCAATTCTCTACATTGCATAGTGCTTATTAACACAATAAATATAGTTACCATGTGTCATCTTACTAAATTATTAAAATATTATTGACTATGCTCCCTATGCTATACTTTTTATCCACATGATTTATTTTTTATATTGTCTGAGATGCATGATTCCTTCAGTTGTATTCCCATAATATAAGACACCTTATTGATGAAGTGGTACGGTGTTGGAAGACTGAAAGTATTCTGTAATACTATGATTTGGCCAGTTTTTTAGTGCCCCTGTGCCCCGGAGCTGTGCTCTTTTAAGTGCTTCCCAGTTTGTTTCATTCTGTTTTATTTTCCCCTTTCAGTGGGACAGGAAGGCTAGAGGGTGCTGGAGTTGTGTATTTCCCTTCCCCAAGATTGGCTAGGCTCTGGTACAATAGTTTCTCTTAAAAACAATCTTTAGAAAAGAATGTTCTGGGCATATTTAAAAATGGCTGTTCTTCAGGCCAATAACCAGGAAGAAATTGAAGCAGTCATCAAAAACCTCCCAAGACACAAGAGTCCAGGGCCAGATGGCTTCCCAGGGCAATTCTATCAAACATTTAAAGAAGAAATCATACCTATTCTACTAAAGCTCTTTGGAAAGATAGAAAGAGATGGAGTACTTCCAAATTCGTTCAATGAGGCCAGCATCACCTTAATTCCAAAACCAGACAAACACCCCACCACAAAGAAGAATTACAGACCAATATCCCTGATGAACATGGATGCAAAAATTCTCAACAAGATACTAGCCAATAGGATCCAACAACACATTAAGAAAATTATTCACCATGACCAAGTAGGATTTATCCCCGGGACACAAGGCTGGTTCAGCCCTCATAAAACAATCAATGTGATTCATCATATCAGCAAGAGAAAAACCAAGAACCATATGATCCTCTCATTAGATGCAGAGAAAGCATTTGACAAAAGACAGCATTCATTCCTGATCAAAACTCTTCAGAGTGTAGGGATAGAGGGAACTTTCCTCGACATCTTAAAAGCCATCTATGAAAAGCCCACAGCAAATATCATTCTCAATGGGGAAGCACTGGGAGCCTTTCCCCTAAGATCAGGAACAACACAGGGATGTCCACTCTCACCACTGCTATTCAACATAGTACTGGAAGTCCTAGCCTCAGCAATCAGACAACAAAAAGAAATAAAAGGCATTCAAATTGGCAAAGAAGAAGTCAAACTCTCACTCTTTGCTGATGACATGATACTCTACGTAGAAAACCCAAAAGCCTCCACCCCAAGATTGCTAGAACTCATACAGCAATTTGGTAGCGTGGCAGGATACAAAATCCATGCCCAGAAACCAATGGCATTTCTATACACTAACAATGAGACTGAAGAAAGAGAAATTAAGGAGTCAATCCCATTTACAATTGCACCCCAAAGCATAAGGTACCTCGGAATAAACCTAACCAAAGAGGTAAAGGATCTATACCCTAAAAACTATAGAACACTTCTGAAAGAAATTGAGGAAGACACAAAGAGGTGAATAATTTTCTTAATGTGTTGTTGGATCCTATTGGCTAGTATCTTGTTGAGAATTTTTGCATCCATGTTCATCAGGGATATTGGTCTGTAATTCTCCTTTTTGGTGGGGTCTTTGTCTGGTTTCGGAATGAAGGTGATGCTGGCCTCATAGAACGAACTTGGAAGTACTCCATCTCTTTCTATTTTTCCAAACAGCTTTAGTAGAAAAGGTATGATTTCTTCTTTAAATGTTTGATAGAATTGCCCTGGGAAGCCATCTGGCCCTGGACTTTTGTGTCTTGGTAGGTTTTTGATGACTGCTTCAATTTCCTCCCTGGTTATTGGCCTGTTCAGGTTTTCTATTTCTTCCTGCTCCAGTTTTGGTAGTTTGTGGCTTTCCAGGAATGCGTCCATTTCTTCTAGATTTCCTAATTTATTGGCGTACAGCTGTTCATAATATGTTTTTAAAATCGTTTGTATTTCCTTGGTGTTGGTAGTGATCTCTCCTTTCTCATTCATGATTTTATTAGAGTCTTCTCTCTCTTCTTTTTAATAAGGTTGGCTAATGGTTTATCTATCTTATTAATTCTTTCAAAGAACCAACTCCTGGTTCTGTTGATCTGTTCCACAGTTCTTTTGGTCTCGATTTCATTTAGTTCTGCTCGAATTTTAATTAACTGTCTTCTTCTGCTGGGGGTGGGGTCCATTTGTTGCTTTTTCTCTAGTTCCTTTATGTGTAAGGTGAGCTTTTGAATTTGAGTTCTTTCCAGTTTTTGAATGGATGCTTGTATTGCGATGTATTTCCCCCTCAGGACTGCTTTTGCTGCATCCCAAAGATTTTGAACGGTTGTATCTTCATTCTCATTAGTTTCCATGAATCTTTTTAATTCTTCATTAATGTCCTGGTTGACCTTTCATCTTTTAGCAGGATGGTCCTTAACCTCCACGTGTTTGTGGTCCTTCCAAACTTCTTGTTGTGATTAAGTTCTAATTTCAAGACATTATGGTCTGAGAATATACAGGGGACTATCCCGATCTTTTGGTATCGGTTCAGACCCGATTTGTGACCCAGTATGTGGTCTATTCTGGAGAAAGTTCCATGTGCACTTGAGAAGAATGTGTATTCAGTTGAGTTTGGATGTAAAGTTCTGTAGATATCTGTGAAATCCATCTGGTCCAGTGTATCATTTAAAGCTCTCGTTTCTTTGGAGATGTTGTGCTTAGAAGACCTATCGAGGGTAGAAAGACCTAGATTGAAGTCACCAAGTATAAATGTATCATTATCAAAGTATTTGTTCACTTTGGTTATTAATTGGTTTAAATATTTGGCAGCTCCCACATTCGGGGCATATATATTGAGGATTGTTAAGTCCTGTTGTTGGATAGATCCTTTGAGTATGAGATAGTGTCCCTCTTCATCTCTCACTATAGTCTTCGGGGTAAATTTTAAGTTATCTGATATAAGGATGGCTACCCCTGCTTTCTTTTGAGGACCATTTGAATGGTAAATGGTTCTCCAACCTTTTATTTTCAGGTTGTAGGTGTCCTTCTGTCTAAAATGAGTCTCTTGTAGACAGCGAATAGATGGGTCCTGCTTTTTTATCCATTCTGAAACACTGAGGCTTTTGATGGGGTCATTAAGCCCGTTCACGTTCAGAGTTACTATTGACAGATATGAGTTTAGTGTCATCATGATATCTATTCAGTCCTTGTTTTTGTGGATTGTTCCACTGAACTTCTTCTTAAAGGGGAATTTTAAGAGTCCCCCTTAAAATTTCTTGCAGAGCTGGTTTGGAGGTCACATATTCTTTCAGTTCCTGCCTGTCTTGGAAGCTCTTTATCTCTCCTTCCATTTTGAATGAGAGCCTTGCTGGATAAAGTATTCTTGGTTGCATGTTCTTCTCATTTAGGACCCTGAATATATCCTGCCAGCCCTTTGTGGCCTGCCAGGTCTCTGTGGAGAGGTCTGCTGTTACCCTAATACTCCTCCCCATAAAAGTCAGGGACTTTTTTTCTCTTGCTGCTTTAAGGATCTTCTCCTTATCTTTGGAATTTGCAAGCTTCACTATTAATTGTCGAGGTGTTGAACGGTTTTTATTGGTTTTCGGGGGGGATCTCTCTGTTTCCTGGATCTGAATGTCTGTTTCCCTTACCGGATTAGGAATGTTCTCAGCTAGGATTTGTTCAAATACATATTCTGGCCCTCTGTCCCTTTCGGCGCCTTCGGGACCCCCTGTTAAACGTAGGTTTTTCTTCCTCAGGCCGTCGTTTATTTCCCTTAATCTGTCTTCAGAGTCTCTTAATTGTTTGTCTCTTTTTTCCTCAGTTTCCCTCTTTGCCATCTACTTGTCTTCTATGTCACTCACTCGTTCTTCCACCTCGTTAACCCTCGTTGTTAGGACTTCTAGTTTGGATTGCATCTCATTCAATTGATTTTTAATTTCTGCCTGATTGGATCTAAATTCTGCAGTCATAAAGTCTCTTGGGTCCTTTATGCTTTTTTCTAGAGCCACCAGTAGCTTTATAATAGCGCTTCTGAATTGGCTTTCTGACATTGAATTGTAATCCAGATTTTGTAACTCTGTGGGAGAGAGGACTGTTTCTGATTCTTTCTTTTGAGGTGAGGTTTTCCTTCTAGTCATTTTGCTCAGTGCAGAGTGGCCAAAAACAAGTTGTATTGGGAAAAGGAGAAAAAGAGAAGGAAAGAAAAGAGAAAAAGAAAAAAGAGAAAGAAGAAAAAAAGGGAAAAAAGAGAAGAAAAAGAAAAAGAAAAAGAAAGGTGAAAAAAAGGGGTGGGGGAAGCAATCAGAAATCAAAAAGAAAGAAAAAAAACACAAAACAAAACAAAAAACAAAAAACAAAAAACACGGGGGAGTATCTTTTGATTCTGTATACTTTAAGTCCCTTGACTTCCTCTGGAACTGGTCCGTCTAGCTGGTCTTCTGGGGAAGGGGCCTGTTGTGCTGATTTTCAGGTATTAGCACTTGGGGGAGCTGCTCTGCCCCCTGCCTGGTGCAGGGCTCAGTGGGGGTTGTTTACCCCGTGAGGCCCCAGGAGGAACAGCCACAGTGGCTACGGTAGCTCTGGAAATCTGGATGCAGCCCGCGCAGTAACTCCGGGGCTCTCCGTCTGCAGGGCCTGGAGGCTCCAGGGCAGGACCGCTGATCTGCTCAGCCCCGGGCAGGAGTGTACTTGCTGTCCTGGGCCCTCCCGGCCTCTGCCTGTCCCGGGGGGAGGCCGGATCCTGGGCTGTGTCCCGGTGCCCTGTGCTTGGGTGCCTGCGCTGTTGGATTCGCGCTGTGGCCGCGCAGCCCCCTCCGCGGAGCTGCTGCCCCAGCCCCTCCAGGCTGCTCCCGGAGCCGCGCAGCCCCCTCCGCACGGAGCTTCTTCCTCTGCCCCAGCCGCCACCGAGCTGCTCCCGGAGTCGCGCAGCCCCCTCCGCGCAGAACTGCCGCCCGAGCCCCTCCGAGCTCCTCTGGGTCCCGCCTTGCACGCTGCAGCCCTTAGGGAGCTCGGCGCACTCTCCTGCGCGCGCCGCAGGTGCCTGTTAGTGTCCCAGGGAGCCTGAGGTCATCCCCGCCCTCCTGGGTCCTCTTCCAAATCCCTGCAAGCCCCTTTCCACCCGGGAAGGTTGGTGCAGCTCCTGCTTCTCCGGGTCGGGGCTCTCTTGTCCTGGGGACACTCGCCCCGGCCTTAGCCTGGCTCCTCGCGGGGCCCCTCCCCCTTGGAGGCCTTTTGTTTCTTTATTTCTTTTTCCCCGTCTTCCTACCTTGATAGAAGCGCGAACTCTTCTCACTGTAGCATTCCAGCTGGTCTCTCTTTAAATCTCAGGCCGAATTCGTAGATTTTCAGGATGATTTGAAGGTTATCTAGGTAATTTGTTGGGGACAGGTGACTTGGGGACCCTACTCTTCCGCCATCTTGCCGCTCCTCCTACCTTAATTTTCTTTTTTTTTTTTTTTTTAATTTTTTTTATTTATTTATGATAGTTACAGAGAGAGAGAGAGAGAGAGGCAGAGACACAGGCAGAGGGAGAAGCAGGCTCCATGCACCGGGAGCCTGACGTGGGATTCGATCCAGGGTCTCCTGGATCGCGCCCTGGGCCAAAGGCAGGCGCCAAACCGCTGCGCCACCCAGGGATCCCCTACCTTAATTTTCTAAAGTTAATTTTGATGCATATGGATTTCTTGGTTGACAATCTTTTTTTCTTTCATCACTTTCAATTTTTTATCCTACTGTCTTCTGTCCTATATTGTTTCTTTTTTAAAAGGTTTATTTACTCATGAGAGACACAGAGAGAGAAGCAGAGATATAGGCAGAGGGAGAAGCTGACTCCCTGCAAGGATCCCAATATGGGACTAGATCCTGGGTCTCCAGGATCAGGTCCTGGGCTGAAGGCAGGCTCTAAACCTCTGAGCCACCCAGGCTGCCCCCATCCTTTTCAAGCTTGTTCATGCCCTGAGCCAAAGGCAGACGCTCAACCATTGAGCCACCCAGGTGCCCCCTTACATTGTTTCTAATCAGACATCAGCTATTTATCCTACTGTAGTTTCCTTGTAAGTAATGAGTCATTTTATCTTGCTACTTTCATGATTTTCTGTTTTCTGTTTTTCAATATATACTGTTATGTATCTGCTCTGGATCTCCTTGTGGTTTATTCCTGCTTGGAGCTCTTTAGCTTCCTAGAAATATAAGTGTTTTTCACTAAATGTAGAAATTTTCACATTATTTCTTTAAGTATTTCTTCTGTTTTGTTTTCGTATTTTTCTGATACTCCCAATATATGTATGTTAGTGCGGGATCCCTGGGTGGCGTAGCAGTTTGGCGCCTGCCTTTGGCCCAGGGCGTGATCCTGGAGACCCGGGATCGAGTCCCACGTCGGGCTCCCGGTGCATGGAGCCTGTTTCTCCCTCTGCCTCTCTCTCTCTCTCTCTCTCTCTCTGTGACTATCATAAATAAAAATTTAAAAAAAAAAAAAAAAAGATTATGTATGTTAGTGCCTTTAATGATGTCTAACATTTCTCTGAGGCTGTTTTCATTTTCCTTCATTCTATTTTTCTGTGCTTTGAGATTACATATTATCTTCTGATCTGTCTTCAAGTTCACTGATTATTCTTCAGCTCAAACTTACTTTCTCTTCTTTTATATCAGTTTTGTACTTCTCAACTACAGAATTCCATTTGATTCTTTTTAATAATTTGTCTCCTTGTAGATATTAATGAGCCATTGACAACATAATTTCTTTTTTAAATTTCTGGTCATGGCATGGTATATTATATTCCTTTATTATAAGAATCTTAATTTCTGGGTAGCCCAGGTGGCTCAGCGGTTTAGTGCTGCCTTCAGCCCAGGGCGTGATCCTGGAGACCCGGGATCGAGTCCCACGTCAGGCTCCCAGCATGGAGCCTGCTTCTCCCTCTGCCTGTGTCTCTGCCTCTGTGTGTGTGTGTGTGTCTCTCATGAATAAATAAAGAAAATCTAAAAAAAAAACTTAATTTCTTTTGGGTGCATATGTCCTCCTTGCTGTGCACATTTAAAGTTACTTTAAATTCATCTTTACTTCTTTTTCAGGCTTCTATACCTTCATACCAAGATATCTGCAGTCAGGCTATAATTTTTTAGAGTTCAGTTTTTCATTTAAGGATGGGATCATCTATATTGTACAGAAATTACTTATATTTTGGTCAGCTAATGATATCTTTTTTTTTTTTGGTTTCTACTGTGCTTACTGGATTTTTCTGAAAATGTGTTATAGTGGTAAAATACACATAACATTTACCATTTTAAGGATTTAGTGGCATTAATTACATTCACAATGTAAGTACTATTACCTATTTCCAAATCTTTTTCATGCCTTTTTAGCAGAAACTCTGTAGCCATTAAGTAATAACTCCTCATTCCCCTTCCCCTCAGAACCTGATAACCTCTAATCTACTTTCTGTATCGACAAATTTGCCTATCCTGGATACCTCATATAAATAGAGTAATTCCATATTTGTCTTGGCATTAAATCACTTAGCTTATTTCTCTTAGCATAATGTCTTCAAGGTTCATCCATGTCATAGCATGTTTTAGAACTTCATTCCTTTATTTGGCTGAATAACAGTCCATTCTATATATATTCCACATTGTTTATCCACTCATCAGTTGATGGACACCTGAATTCTTTCTACCTTTTGTCGATTGTGAATAATACTGCATTTAACATTGCCATACAAATATCTGGTCAAGTCCTGCTTTCAGTTCTTTTGGGAACTATACATAGGAGTAGAATTGCTGGATCACATGGCAATTATTTAACTTTTTGAGAAACTGCCAAACTTCCATTGGAGCTACACCATTTTACATTCCCATCAGTAATGCACAAAGATTCCAATTTCTGCAGATCTTCACCAACATTAGCTATTTTCCATTTTATTGGTAATAGCCACTCAGATAGGTGTGAAGTGTTGTTTTACTGTGATTATGATTTGCATTTCTCTGACTAGGGTTGAGCATTTTTACATGTGCTATTAGCCATTTCTAGTATTAGGTATTTTGTTCATTTTGCATCTAAGCTGTTTTTTGTTGTTGAGTTGGGGCAGTTTTTATATATTCTGGTTTATATATAAAATAAAATGGTTTATATTCATATATATATATGTTTATAGTTATAGTTTTCACTCTTATGTTTGGTTCTTTAGTCCATTTTGAGTTAATTTTTGTATATGGTGTAAATGTAGGGTCCAGCTTAATATTTTTTGCATGTGGATATCCAGTTTTCCTTGCAGCATTTATTGAAGACTATTCCTTTTCCCCCATTGGATGGTTGGCACTCTTGTCAAAAAACAGTTGAAGTTGACCGTATACATTCAAAGGTTTATTTCTGGGCTCTACTCTATTCCATTGGTCTATATATCTATCTTTATTCCAGTACCATATTTGTTTGTTTGTGTTTTGGTTACTATTGCTGTGTAATATGTTATGGAATCAGGAAATGTGAGTCTTTCATATTTGTTCATTTTCAAGATTGCTGCCTAATAGTGGTCTCTTGATTCCATATGAATTTTAGGATGTTTTTCTATTTCTACAAGAAAGTCACTGGGATTCCAATAAGGATTCCATTGAATCTATAGATCATTTTGGACAACACTGTCATCTTAGCAATATTAAGTCTTGTAGCCCATGAACATAGGATGCCTTTACATTTATTTAGGTTTTTAAATTCTTTTAACAATGTTTTGTAGTTTTCTGTGTTACCAGTCTTTCACCTCTTTAAGTTTATTATTAAGTATTTTATTCTTTTTGGTGCTATTGTAAATGTAATTATTTTCTTAATTTCTTTTTTGAATTATTATTGTGTAGAAATGCAACTGAATTTTGCATGTTGATTTTGTATCATGAAACATTGCTGAATTTGTTAGTGCTAACAGATTTTTTTGTATTTTTTTTTTATTTTCTACACATAAGATAATATCACCTGCCAACAGAGATAATTTTACTTCTTCCTTTCCAATTTAAATGTCTTTGCTTTTCTTGCCTAACTGACCTGTCTAGAATTTCCAGTAGTGTCTTGAATAGAAGTGGCAAACATGGGCATCATTGTCTTTTTCCTGTCCTAGAAGAAAAACTTTCAGTCTTTGGTATAATTTTGGGACTTATGATTTTTTTCTTATTTGGTATGATATTAGCTGTGGGTTTTTTTAGCCCAGAGCCAGAGGGTGTGATCTGCTAATATTCACCATCTTTCAAATCTACCCAGAATATGTCTGCCCTTGGAAGATGGGAACTGCCACTTAGTGGTCTAGCCAAGTAAATCAGTTTTCCCACAATATGGATATGTGCCAAAAAGAGGGACTGCTCTCTTCACCAACTGTTGCCAATTTTGCAAAGTTGACAGTAGGGAAGTAGATGCTCCCCTGATGCCACAACCCATGCAATGTAGACTTTCTGCAACACAGAGTTGTTGCCGTGCCGAAACTACCCAGGAAAGCAGTTCCACTCCAGGGAGCTAGGAGCTATGGGGAACCACCTGGCACTCAGCTCCCAACCTTGTTAAAATAGTGCTTCCACAAGGTAGAGCAGTGGAGATATGGGTGTATTGCCTAGCATCATTACCAAGGCCTCCCAGTATTCTTAGCTATTATCTATAACTTTGTTGAATAAATACTTCTCAATCTATTGTAATCCCTTTGATCAGTCTCTGGAACATTTGATTGAGTATCCTTGCTAATACTGATCAGTTTAATAGTTGTCTCTACAAGGAAGAGATTTTCCTAAGATCCTCACATGGCCATTCTGGAAGGACTCTCACTTTCTTGATATCTTTGACACACAAAAATTTTAAATTTTGATTAGGTCATATTTAAATTTTTCTTGCTTGTGCTTTTTGCATCATATCTAAAAGGGCTTTGCCTAACTCAAGATCACAAAGATTTACTCCTATATTGTAGTTTTAAAATTTTACCTCTTATGGTTAGGTCTTTGATCCATTTTGAATTAATTTTTGTGCATGGTGTGAGATAGGTATCTGAGTTTATAATTTTTCTTTTGGATATCCAATTGTTCCAGCATCATTGTTGTGAATGCTATTCCATGAGTCTTCTGATTCATGAACATAGGATATCTCTCCATTTATTTACCTCTTCTTTAGGGTATTTTAGGAGAGTTTTTTTTGTTTTTCAATTTATAAGTCTTATACTTCCTTTATCAAATTTATTTCTAAATATTTTATTCTTAATATATTGTAAAAGGTCTGTTACTCTCCTTTTCAGATTGTTCATTACTAGTATATACAAATACAATTGATTTTTATAGGTTGATCCTTATATTTTTCTATCTAGTGTAACAAACTTAATGGCTTAGAACAATACCTTTTATTATTTCATAGAAGTCTGAGCGTGTGGGCAGCCCAGGTGTCTCAGCAGTTCAGCACCGCCTTCGGCCCAGGGCATGATCCTGGAGACCCAGGATCAAGTCTGGCATCAGGCTCCCTGCATGGAGCCTGCTTCTCCTCCCTCTGCCTGTGTCTCTGCCTCTCTCTCTCTCTCTCTCTCTCTCTCTCCCTCTCTCTCTCTCTCTCTCTGTCTCTCATGGGTAAATAAATCTTAAAAAAAAAAGTCTGAGCGTGGCTGAATTGAGTTCTCATATTAGGATCTCACAAGTTCAAAATCAAGGTGATGGCAGGGCTGTATTTCTTTCTAGAGATTCAGGGAAAGAATTTGCTTACAAACTCACTCAGATTTTGGCAGAAATCATTTCCTTCTTATATGGCCCTTTCTGTCTTAAAGCTAGCAATGGTGGTTTGAATTCTTCTTATGCTTCAAATCCCTCTGATTGTCCTTCCATGTGCCAGAAAAAGTTCTCTGCTCTTTTTTAAAGATTTTATTTATTCATGAGAGACACAGAGAGAGAGGCAGAGACATAGGCTGAGGGAGAAGCAGACTCCCTGCAGAGAGTCCGATGTGGGACTCCATCCCAAGACCCCAGGATTACAACCTGTGCCAAAGGCATACACTCAACCACTGAGCCACTCAGGTGCCCCAAAAGTTCTCTACTTTTAAGAGCTTTTAAGATTACATCAGGTCCACCATAGTAATCCAGGATAATCTCTCCCTATTTTAAAGCCAAATAGTAACTTTAATTACATCTTCAGTATCCCTTTTGCAATGTAGTGTAACATATTCACAGCTATAACTCCAGGAGGTGAAGATCATGGAGGCCAGAATTCTACCTATCAACATCTCATTTCCTGCAAACTTGAATTTACTTATTCAGGTAATGTTTTAGTGAATTTGTAACCTAACAACTAAAGTGAGTTCACTCCTTGGTGAGTTACAAACAGGTAATGTTTTAGTGAATTTGTAACCTAACAACTAAAGTGAGTTCACTCCTTGGTGAGTTACAAACAGGTGAAGTTGTCACACAAAACTTTACTTCAACAAATAAGGAAATCATGAGAAATAGCTTCCAAAGCCATGACTCCTGAGTGGAGATAAATGGATTTCTTTTATTTAGGGATAGGATGAATATTCAGAAAAGTTGGGGAGAGATTTGTCGTTGCATGTAGAGGTTTATCATATACGCGTATTTAGGAAATAGGCCTTTACATGCATTGTATGTTATGCTAATGAGGTTTGTATTCCTCCTTGGGCAGAGATTATAATGAAGTAGAAGTTACTGTCAGACATTCCATGGTCCATCTGCACAAGTGTGAGTCTGTGGTCAAGCTCAAACTAGTCTAAGCCTACCCAAGCTCTTCCTGTTGTTTGCCTCTAAAAGATAAGGATAACATTCTTGTGAAGAAGGAGTAGTCACTGAGGGTCTTGCTGGTGACCGTTTTAACTTCATTAACCCTATGGAGCATAGTTTCAAATCCCTTAGGGTTTTCTCTATGCAGGATCATGTCTACAAATGAAGATGATTTCACTTTTTTTTTCCAATCTGGATACCTTTTATTTCTTACTTTCGTCTAATTGCCCACACTATACTTTCTAGTACAATGTTTAATAAAAGTAGTGAGAAGAGACATTCTTGTCTTTTTCCTGAACTTTTTTTTAAAGATTTTATGTATTGGTTCATAAGAGACACACAGAGAGAGGCAGAGGGAGAAGCATGCTACCTGCAGGGAGCCTAATGTGGGACTCCACCCCAGGACCCTTGGATCATGACCTGAGCCAAAGGCAGATGCTCAACCATTGAACGACCCAGGCATCCCTTTTTCCTGATCTAAAGAGGAAAACAATCTCTCTCCATTAAGTATATTAGCTGCAGTTTTTTCATTGATGACCTTTATTAAGTTGAGGAAGTTTAAATTTATTCCTAGTTTTTGTAGGATTTTTATCATGAATAGATACTGGCTTTTGTCCAGGGCTTTTTCTAAAACTATGAAGATGATCATGTCATTTTTTCCTTTATTAATATTGTACCAATTTATTTTTGTGTTCCTCAAATAAATTCCACTTGGTCATAATATATAATCTTTTTCATACGTTGTTAGATTCAGTTTGCTAGTATTTTGTTGAGTTTGTGTTTGTATTCATGGCACTATTTCCTCTTTAACTGTTTGGTAGAACTCATCATTGAAACCGTCTGGACCTGGGTTTTTCTTTGCAAAAAGATTTATAATTATTAATTCAGTCTCTTTGTTACCCATCTGATTTTGTTTACAGGGATTCTATCAAGTACAGTAGCCCTAAGGTATACTCTAGCTGGCATTGTTGCTGATCTGGCCCACTGTGAATGAGCTGAATACAATTGCCATTGATTTTAGCTTACATAATTAAACAAATAGAGTAGTTTCTTATGTTGGTGCTTTGGAAATCATTATAGATACAAGTTTGTATGTCATTTAATTTTAAGTAATTTTAAAATTTGGGTAGCCCGGGTGGCTCAGCGGTTTAGCACCGCCTTCAGCCCAGGGCCTGATCCTGGAGACCCAGGATCGAGTCCCACGTCAGGCTCCCTGCATGGAGCCTGCTTCTCCCTCTGCCTGTGTCTCTGCCTCTCTCTCTCTCTCTCTCTCTCTCTCTCTCTCTCTCTCTCTGTGTGTGTGTGTGTGTCTCTCATGAATAAATAAATAAAATCTTTAAAAAAAGTAACAATGACTTCTTTATCAGAAACCAGCTCTTCCAAATAAGAGTTGAAAATGTATAATCTTTTATTTTAATTTTTTGAAGGTTTTGCAAACTTTTCTTCCTCCCTACAAAATATGTGCGCTCCAAATAGAGAAATTCACCCTCTGTCCCCTTGTTTAGGACTGTGCTGCTTCTCATTGATATTTTTCCTTTAAATACAATTTTTCTGATTAGCTGTTTTTAACATGTTCTTTTCAGTGGAAATTCTGATATATGTTGGCTTGCTTCATTCAGTTTGTATACTTTGCCTCGAGTGACTACTATATGCCAGGCATTGTGCTAGGACCTCATGAGAAAGCTTTCTGTGAGGATTCAGATTAACTTGGCATATTACATGTATATAGAAAAAGTAACCCTATGGAAAGGTATGTGAAAGTCAAGATTAAGTCCATAAATGGACTACTAGTGGTATTGGTAATGATTTCACAATAATCCAGTGAATGCATAACACAGAACAATTTGTACATATTTCATTTTGAAAAGCATATACTAAAATCTCATATATATAGGTGTGGGTGTATGAAGAGAGGGAGAGAGAGATCTTATATTAACAGTATAATAATTGCTCATAATATTACTCCTCTTTTGGAAGTTTCTGTCAGTTACATTGCTTTTTTCTGATTTCTAAAGGAAAAACAAGAAGAGAAAATAATTGGATTTTACAAATAAGCAGAAAAATATAGATACACATAATTTACAAAGTTCTTCATTTCATCTTGTAACAAAGTCTTGATTCTTTCTCTTAGACCAGAAGATCAATTCAGAAGTTATTAGAATGGGAAAATAACAGATTATATCACAAGGTAAGAAAGTTTAAGCAAGTAAATGCCCCATTTATATATTTGCATTATTATATTAAAAAAATGGGAATTTTTCAGGCCACAAAAGAATGGATTAAAGAACTAATATTCAATTTTAATGTATATTCTTTACAAGTTGTTTTTAAATGTTATATTATGTATCTTATGCTTATTCCTGGATGGCTCTCAGTGATTTATTCTAATGTTATAGGTAATAATATAAGTTGATATTAAAATTCTTAACTGTACTTTCTTAGCTTGCTTTGCACTGGAAGTTGACTAAAAGGAAATGCGAAACTAGCAATATGATGGAATATGTAAGTATGCTGTTGTTTCTAATTACTTTTTTTGGATTCCATTCTAAATGTTACATTTTACCATGCTTATTTATCATTTGTCAGTTCTTCTTTCTACCTTTTCTCTACTCAGCCTAAACTTTTGTCATTTGGAACATAGAGATTTCCTTCCATCTTCCTTAGATTTATAGCCAACATAAAATATCTTGAAGGCTAGTAATTACTTAGATCCGAGAAAAATCTCAGGTAGTATTCTCCAATGAAAACATGGTACAACCTTAATCTTTTCATATAGGTATAGACCATCACATATTGGTAATGGGCACAGCTGCTGTTGAACAAAGTATTTCTAAATGTGATCTTGACAAAACTTGCATAAAATAGTAATTGAATTCTGAATTCATGTTCCTGGTTTTTGTCTTAGCTTAACATTTAATTTTTAATAAAGAAATCATAGGCTTTTTTTACTGAAATCTATACAATCTTAATCACAAAACACAACATATAGCCAATATGGTAACTTCAGCATCATAAACATTCAAAAGAGGGTCACCTGGGTGGCTCGGCAGTTGAGCGTCTGTCTGCCTTTGGCTCAGGGCCTGTTCCCAGAGTCCCAGAAATGAGTCCGTCATCAGGCTTCCTGCATGGAGCCTGCTTCTCCCTCTGCCTGTGTCTCTGCCTCTCTCTCTCTCTCTCTCTCTCTCTCTCTCTGTCTCTCATGAATAAATAAATAAAATCTTTTAAAAAATAAAAAAAATTCAGAATAATATGAAATTTATCTAAGCTTCAAGTTGTTGGCATATAGTATATATTTACTGTATAAACATCCCATTTCCATATCATAAATAAGGATTATCATGTTAGTTTTCTCCACTTTGAATAGCTAGGGAAAAAATGTGCAAATGACCACAAATCGAAAATCCACTATAGATAAATACCTTATATAATGTATTATAAGTTTATACATTAAACTTATAAATAAAATGTTAAATATAAATTTAATGTATAAATTTATGTTTATAAATACCTTAGGTTCTTATTATATTTCTATCCTTTCTTTAATTAAAATGTTTTAATCAATCCATTTGGATACTTCATTATTTTTGCAAACAACTTGTAAAAGGTAGTAATAACCATTATCACTGCTTTAATTGAAAAATATATAGATGTAATATACATAAAGATATTTTTTCAAATCTGTATAAAACAGTTTTAATCCCTTCTACTTTGTTAGAAAAAAAGGGGAGGGGGGGAGGAGGTGTAGAAGGAGATGATAATGTAAGAGGGTTTACTTTTCTGCACCTAAACAAATAACTATTGTAAATTAGGTCATAGAAACTTAGCTACAATAAATAGTTATATTTGCCAGTTTAATTGCTAATCTAATGATAACTTGTAGTAAATTGTTTCTATAACCATTTTATATATTTCACTTGCTTTATACAGAGGACCAAAGTATAATCCTGTGAAAAATGATTATAGACTTCTTGGGTTATATATGTTCTAGTAAATGAAAATTATTTTGTCAATATATTCTTATTTGTTTTTATTTTACAGGTAATACTAATAGAATTCTTACCAAAATATCCCATATTCCGGCCTGACTGAGGAATTTGATTCAGTCACTTCTGTGTTACTTGTCATTTCCTACCCTTAGTGCCTTGTAGATGATTTTGGAATGAAGATGGTCTCCTTTACTGTGTTCAACTTATTCTTTATTATTATTATTATTATTATTATTATTATTATTATTATTTCTTCTTCTTCTTCTTCTTCTTCTTCTTCTTCTTCTTCTTCTTCTTCCTTAGAATATTCTCCTTTACTCTTTTATTTGTGTTGGTTTAAGAAGAAAATTTGCACATCTTTTTTTTTGTTAAATGAAGCTTGTGTTTTGCACTCTCAGTTTTTAAATAAATACACACACAGAGACGTATATGTATATATATAGTTGCCACTAAAGATAAAACATCAGTGCTGGTGTTTAAAAAACAAAAACAAAAATTTGTTCTGAGCATGCTGCCTTATAATTTTCATACTCACTGTTTCTAAATATGCATCAGTTTTCTAGGCTACTTAATGCTCTGTAATCCCTTACTGGACATAAGTAAATTAGCTTTTGGTAGCTTTTAGAAATGGTTTTACTCTTACTTGCTTTTAAAGGACATGCAATTAATAGCACTGGTTTTGTCCTGCACTTTGCTAAATTATCACTTATGTTAGTGGATAAAATATTTAAACTCTTAAAAAACTTGTAAATACTGTCTCTTTGCATAACATAAAATGTGATATGCCATGGTTTACAGAATGTAATATTACTCTTACTGTATTGCCAACAAATCTGCATAGGTTTTAATATGAATGAAGTTTGCAAGCATCCTCTTGAATGTATAGACTGTTAACATGCTGTTTTATGGCAGAGCCATAATGAGTTTGTTAAAAATTTCAGGTGTAGGGCAGGATTACCCTTTGTTAACGAGTGGATTAAAATTAAAATCATTGTCTGATATATTCTGCGTTGCACCTGAAACCAAGAACCTTAGTTTTTCCATTTAATCCAGTAATTCCCATTTTTTCCTCCACTCCCACCCCCAAAAAATTCATTTGACATCTGACACATTTCATAGCCTCACTGTCCTTATTTATTTCCCATTATGTATCCTTTCCCTCATTTGAAAATATACACAATTATGATCTTAAAGGAGTGTTTTCAAGATTTCAGATGTCCTGGGAGGTGTCTAGATCCTCACTCAAAGCCACTGCTAATCCCTTTTTGGAGTTCTGATATTTTGTTTTGGGAAAGAGAAGGCTAATTGAGAAGCTGTATCTAAAGAATACTTTGTGGCTGATTCATTGATAAAAATATTATTTTTTGAACATCTTTTTGAAACATTTGGATATTATTAATGAGGAAAGATAGGTACTTAGACAAAAGTATTTTAGTTTATAAATTCACCACACATGTAGCCTTTTTATTGATATGTACCTATTTTTCTTTTTCTCTTCACAAGATGAACGAGAACACCACACTTAGTTTGATTTTTTAACATAATTAAAGCTTTATATTGTGTTAATTCAACTACAAATGTATGCCTGTATATAGGCATTATTTGTAATTCCTGTTGCTAAAAATAAGTTAAAAGTATCTGAGATTCAGTAATATCCTATTTGTCATCTTAACTCTTACTTAGTACATTCAGTAAAAATTTTTAGGTAAACATTTATCCCAGTGAAGAGAACAGTCATTTTTTCATACAAGTTCAAGTCTTTTAAAGTCACTTTTAAAATTCATGCCTAATTTGAAATCCATAGTCCTGGACCAGTAAAAGAAGAGGGAAAAAAGAGACACTATTTGATATGACTCTAATTGTTTGCACACTTTTCCACCTCCCACTGTAGAGCGCCATTACCCCTGTGCTACCAAGCCACCCAGAATTTCTAACTTGTAATATGTGTGCCTGCAAATATCATTTGTCTGTCTGCTGCAAAATTAAATATGTATTTTTATAGACAAGGTGGAAACCTCTGAAAATGCATACCAAATGTCTTGTTTTATAGCTAAGGTCAGGGAATAATTGTATCTGTGGTTTATGCTCCAGCTAATATCATCAGGTTTATGCTTCAAACTGTGACTAATACCAAAATTGTTTTCCAGAACAGTATGAAATTTCTAATTAGCAATGATAGAATAATTTTGAGTGTCAATCCTTAAAATCTCATTTTCTTCTGTACATTTAGAATTTGGTCATAGTAACTTTTTCTGCCATGTATAAATCACACTTGGTTTGCTCAAAGAACAGCAAGAAGTGGTGAATTGTTTCCATGAAACAAATATCGAGACAGAAATAGAGTGCATCTGAAGGTGACAGAATATAACTCAAGTTACAGTAATATTTGTCATAAAAATAATTTGCCAGTGTTTGTAAACTTAATTTTTAAACCTACTCTAATTGTTTTTAAATTTATTGTTTTATTGCTCATTATGCTGGTTGGCTTATCTTATTTTCTTGAACTACTCAGAAAATACCCAATTTTCTTTTTTCTTTCTTATATGATTGTTTTTTCAAACTATTTTCCTATGTAGGGGGCTAATTAGCAGTTGAGTATTTTGGACTGCTTTGGAGGGGGATATTTTCAATGAAATTGGCAGCAATGAATTCACCATTGACGAAGTATAATGACGAAGTACACTGTGTGATCATTAATTCTTCCCCCATTGGCCTTGTTTTCTTTTATCCTCAGGATAAAACATACTTGGATATTTCCATCAAGTTAGTAGAATATTCTTATGAAAGCTGTTTTTAGGTTGAAGAAAGTTGAATTTCTTTGTTACATGATATTCTTTTATGAAACCTGCTGTGGTAGGTTCCAGAGAAAATAACATCTATTTGCCAAAGTACATAGATCTCACAAAGCTTTGAAATTACAAGTTAAAACTGTTCCTTCTCTAACATTCCGTTGCACATCTCCATCCTCAATGCCCCTTTAAACACCTAAATTATGTATAAAAAGAAATTAAGGCCTAACCTTTTCCAACTACTTTTTGTTCCCTCCTACCCACTATATTAATTTAAGAAAGAGACCATTGTAGTCAGATGTTAGAATTAGATGGAGAAGTGCCTTGTCTTTTTTCAACAAAGATAACGTTTTATTTTGAAGGAAACAGAATGGATAAATTGACAGATCATGAAATTTAAAACCATCTTTTTCAAATATACCAATATTTCATTAGCATATTATATTTCTTCTATTACTTAAAGCCTATTTCCTTGTTTTCCCCTAATCATATATGTTAGTAATAAAATATTACAGAACTGGACTATCAATCACTTATAAAACTGGTATAATTCTAATGCTAGCAAATATGTAATTTAATATGGTTCTAGAAGAACAGTGGTCTTGGATTGAAGCCCTACCAAAATCCACTTAAGTATTTAATGTACATACTATTTATATTATTATCTATAAACACTAATATGTGATCAATTAATCTGTGTTAATATTTAGCACCCTACCATTTTTAATGAAATTTATTCTTATTTTTTCATAATTTGAATGAAGTTCCATACACATCCTTACAAATGTTCCATAACAACATTTGTAAGGCTTAGAACAACTACGGTTTTTCCAGATGTATTAGAGCTTTTAAAAATTATTAGCATTTTAATTTTGTTTACAAATAAACCACCACTTAAAATCAAACCTCAGTACTTGAACATAAAACCCCAAACAGTATTTCATCAGAATTAACTATGTTGACCTAGAAGGATATAAAAATTATATATACTCGTTTGAGCAGTTTCACATATGGAAATATGTTTTGCTAATTTGATTATAACATCCCCAAATTCATTAAAGTTAAGTCCTCTTATGCCTATTAAAATTCTGCATTAAAAAATTCATTTTGCATTTTGCACCAATTGTCAAATTGTTGGAATTCCTTTAAATGGTAAACTATTGGAAAATTTTCACAGAAAAGGAATAGATTTTATTAATAATACTTGTTTATGTAACATGAGGACTAAAAAAAAGAAAAGATATGTATATCCATATCTTGCCCCAAATTTCTCTTTTTTGATTCTGAGCCAGCTTTTCATTTTCATTTTGATGATGGCAACCTGAGAATATATTCATTTTCTGTGGACTTTGTCAGGTTCTTACTAAGTGAGGAAATGATTTAATATCATGGGCTTTGGGCAAGTCACTTAAATTACATATCCGTCTATTCATCTGTAAAAGCATGGGGTTGAACCTAGAGCTGGACAGAAAATTAGAGATAACCTAACATGCTTTGATTCTAGGAATCCTTAGGAAATTTTTCTCTACAGAATCCCAGAATGATTTTTCTCAGATCTTCTACCCTTGGTGGAAATTCTCACAGTGCCTTGCACACAGTAAATGTTTGATTTGCCAACTGGCTCCTAGCTGATACGTGTTCATGTCACACAGACTCAAAGAACCTGATACCTGCTAGACATCAGCCCTTCTGTGGTAATAAAAATAAATTTAATTTCCCTAAGAACTAAAGATTTAGGTCTGTGGGCTGTGCATATGTGGAATCTATGTTTTTGGTATCCAGGCAAGAATTATAACTGTGACAACAATGGAGATATGGGAGGATCCACTTTGAAATTGATGTGAAGAATTTAATATCCAATATCTGCTTCAGTGTCTTACTAAGTTCCATATCCTCAAAAGGATCTGTTGGAACAAATTGCTATTAGACGGAAAGAGAAGTAGTATGGAATTCAAACCCAAGTCACTTCTGGTTTAATTCTTAGCTCTGCTGCTTAATTCCTCTGTACCTCATGTCCTCATTGTGGAAGTGGGGACAATAATCTGGACCTACCTCACAGGGGAATTGAGGATTTTTTCACATATTAATGTGCTTTTGAAGTTGACTGAAAGATATATACTGGATATCATAATTTTGTAATTTCTAAATAGATTCCTTTAAGTCTTTATGTTTTCTTTCTCAGTCAAACCCTACAGAATGAGTGGTGCAGTTAATCTGTTTTATCAGTAGTAAATTTTGTTATTAATCCCTTATATGTTAACATGAGTAATTGTGTTATGTTAATACTTGATTTAGGAAGGAAAAGCAGGTGGATGTAAATCAGTGTTTCCCAACTTGGGACAGATAAAGATAGCAGTGAGGGCATCCTTGAACCTTTTTTAATACTTCAAAAAGCATACTAGAAATCATACATTTACCCATAATATTTCTACTGCATAAGCCAACTAAAACATTGAATTTCCATGCATTTTGCTTAGATTTTTTAAATCCTGCCTAACATAATACTGGTTATCACACACGGATCAGAAGTTTTGAATGACAGTTCTGCTTTTGATTAATAAAAGAATGAAAAAGCCTGCTATTACATACAGTTTAGTAAATAAAATTCTTCAAAACATGGGGAAGGAATAATAAAGGGATCCTTATGGTGAAAATGTTGGAGGCCACTTTTGTAAAGGAACTAAGATTCTTTTTTTTGGAACTAAGATTATTTGACCCTCTCAACGAGTTACTTAAACCAGTCCCTAAATAATGAAATGCTGAATTGTGGTGTGTGTGTGTGTGTGTGTGTGTGTGTTTTGGCTAGACTGGGCTATATAACTTCAGATTAGAATCTGCCTTCTGTTCTCTTCTGTTCCAGGATAATTGAGTTGATTGAGTGTGTATTTGTAAATTATACATACACACATAGGATTGCAAATGTGGAAACTGTTATATGTTCTAGCATTGGACTAAATATCAATTTCTGAGTCTCAAAAAAAAATTTCTGAGTCTCAAAGTAGTTCTGTGTATAAACTCATTATGAGCAATAATTTCTCAAATGTCCCTTTTTGTCCTGCTTATTTTGTTGCTTTTTACTTCACTTAATTTTCTTAATTTTCCATTTTTCTAGTAAGTATATAGTGTAAAATTATTTTAATGCCTGAACTTTGAACAAATTACAGATGTTTGAAATTATATAATCAACAAGCTAGTTTGCCCTCCTTGGACTAACCACATACAAATATGAATCTCAGCTACAAAAACAGGAAATGCTGGTAGCTGGAAAATGGGCATTGATCAAAATATCCATTTGAAAAGCCTACTTCTACTTTTTGGCAGAGGATTCCTACTGGGACAGCTTTACCAGAAAAGAATAAAAATGGATATGTCCATTCAAACCAAGAATATTCATGCATCTTGTATTGTTACATACCTTGTGGAATGAATTTATTTTTCTCCCTAGTTTGAGAGTCACTCCCCTGAAAGAACTCAACCTATTTACAGCTGTGCCAAAATGAAGGACACTTGCCTCTCTGAAACTTTCACTGCTGCTTCTTTTGTTCACTTGTCAGATATAAAATTTTATTATCTCAGGATGCAAAATTACAATAAAGTGCAAATCTATGTTAATGAATTGTGTGTCCTTTGGTACATCTCCCTTTCTTCCTTCTCTTCTATGTTTTCATCATTCTAAGTTGGTTACTTAAGGATTCCTTTTAAAAATTTTATTTTGCATATTGCATATCTTCCTGCACTTGCTAATATTATATCTAAACCTGTACGTAATTCACACTATATATTCACCTTGGAGGCCTTTGTTGTGCCCAGTGTTTGGTATTTGCCTAAGTAAGAATTTGTTTCTAAACTACTTTGCATGCCCACCTGTGAACTATAAAATTAAAAGTCAAGTCATATGGCATTCCACCTTACTTAAGCATAACTTTTTAGTGAAGGAAATGTCAAAATATGAAGCTACTTGGTAAAAGTTTTGACTCTCTTGTCAAGGTCCTAGAATTCAGCTCCACATGGGGCTCCTCACTCGCTCTGCTCTCTCTCAAAATCTTAAAAACTTTACCATATGGATATGTAAAAATCTATACTTTTTATTGATAACTTCTTGGGTGTGGAGTAGGATCTGCTATGTGGGAAATACTTTTACATTACATTTTCTATTATTGAGGGCTGATGCCAGCTGCCTTTATATCTGTGATTAAATAATATTTAACACAGAATGGGATACTTACCTACTTCAGTGTAGGAAATTCTTTGGGGGATACTAGAATTCTCCAGTTGTAATTACCATAAATCTGAATTGTGATCCCTGTTCTGTTGCCTGAGTGACTTCTAGCAAAAATCAGAACGCTCAGCTTGATTTTATCCATCATCCCCAGGAAGGAGGCTAAGTTATATCAGAGTTGCAAACTAAGATACAGCCAGTCCTCCAACAGACATGTCTTTGACCTACAGACTTTTTTTTTCACACATTTTGAGATAGTTGCCAGCACTTAAGAGACTTCACATAAAAATCCAGATTTCTCACTTCTTTTGAGAAATTTCACATGTGAACAATTAGCTAGAGCTGAATGGCAGCCTGCCCTTTTTGGAGGGAGCATTTATTGTTTTGCCACAGTCGTTACTATTTACTCTTGTCTCCCTGAAACTCATGTTATGTTGTTTTCTTATGATATAGGTAAAAAGCAAAATATTTCTTGAATCCATGTCTCAAAATTAAGGAAAAAATATGAACCATGGTAACTACATATATTCTTTTTAAAAATTTGGTGAGTGGGTGGTGGTGATGGAAAGAGTGTTTGGGGTTTTAGGTGTTTGTTTTGTTTTTGTGGTGGAGGGAACTCTTTTCTTAACAAATGACCTACTGATTTCATAATTCCTGAGTTAGACACTCTCTAGAGCCTCAATTAATTCTGACAGTTTAAGTTTCCATGAGATGATTCTATAACATTGGTGTATTTCAAATTGTATGCCTCTGAAGGTCTGTGTATGATAAATGGATAGTGTTTATGAAGCTAGTCAAGCTTACAAATAGAATAGTGGCATCAAAGACCACCTAGTGAAACACAGCCACAAGCAGGGAAAACAAACACATTATTTTAGAACTAATCTTTATACCTTTGCAACAAGAGTTTGGCCAAACACCCAAAGCAGCAGCTACCTTGTTATCTCCGCAGAGTAATATTGCCCAAGGTGACACTTCCATGATAAGAATTCTAGGTATGAATCATAAAATCTATCCTATCTTTTGTTATTTATATTGGACTGCTAATTGTTTCTCTTTTATCACAATATGTTGTGATATTAATATTATTTAGATATTAATCTAAAAGAAAATTTACACATTTCAAAATAGGCTGTTTAGGGCAGAGGAATAGGGTCCCCAAGTCACCTATCCTCACCAACTTACCTAGGTAAACTTCAAATCATCCTGAAAACCAATGAATTCAATCTGAGATTTATTTTTTTAATGTTTCTCCTTCTCTGATTGACTTATTTCACTCAGCATAATACCCTCCAGTTCCATCCACGTCAAAGCAAATGGTGGGTATTTGTCGTTTCTACTGGCTGAGTAATATTCCATTGTATACATATACCACAGCTTCTTTATCCATTCATCTTTCAATGGACACCGAGGCTCTTTCCACAGTTTACGACCTGAGATTTAAAGACAAAACGACTGGAACATTACAGAGAGATGAGTTTTCACTTCTAACAAAACAACTCATTTTTAGCCACTCTGCACTGAGCAAAATGACTAAAAGGAAGAACTCACCACAAAAAAAAAAATCAGAAACAGTACTTGCTACCACAGAGTTACAGAATGTAGATTACAATTCAATGTCACAAAGCCAATTCAGAAGCACAATTCTAAAGCTACTGGTGGCTCAGGAAAAAAGCATGAAGTATTCAAGAGATTTCATGACTGCACAATTTAGATCTAATCATGCCGAAATTAAAAATCATCAAATGAGAGGCAATACAAACTGGAGGTCCTAACAACAAGGGTTAATGAGGCAGAAGAGTGAGTGATACAGGTTGATGGCAAGGAAGGAAGATGAGGAAAAAAAAAACGAATAAAAGACCATGAGGAAATAAATGACACCCTCAGAACGAAAAATTCACGTTTAATTGGGGTTCCAGAAGGCACCAAGAGGGACAGAGGACCAGAAAGCATATTTGAACAAATAATACCTGAGAACTTCCCTAATTTGGGGAGGGAAACAGGCATTCAGATCGAGGAGATAGGTCCCCCCCTAAAATAAAAAACCGTTCAGGGACGCCTGGGTGGCTCAGCGGTTGGGCGCCTGCCTTTGGCTCAGGTCGTGATCCCTGGATCCAGGATCGAGTCCCGCATCAGGCTCCCTGCGAGGAGCCTGCTTCTCCCTCTGCCTATGTCTCTGCCTCTCCTCTCAATCTGGGTCTCTCATGAATAAATAAATAAATCTTTAAAAGAAAAACCATTCAGCACCTCGACATTTAATAGCAAAACTTGCAAATTCCAAAGATAAAGAGAAAATTCGTAAACCAGCAAGAGACAAGAGATCCCAAATTTATGTGTGGAGAACTATTACATTCACAGCAGACCTCTCCACAGAGACCTGGCAGGCCAGAAAGGTCTGGCAGGATATATTCAGGGTTCTAAATGAGAAGAACATGCAGGGAGTTGCTGGCGATGGCAAAAGAGTAGGGACCCCAAGTCACCTGTCCCCACCAAACTACTTAGATAACCTTCAAATCATCCTGAAGACCTACGAATTCAGCCTGAGACTTAAAGAGAAAACAGCTGGAATGCTACAGTGAGAAGAGTTTGCGCTTCTATCAAGGTAGGAAGATGGAAAAAAAATAATAAAGAAATAAAAAAACATCCAAGGGAGAGGGGCCCACACGAGGAAGCGGGCTAAGGACCTGCGGCAAGTGCCCCCAGGACAGGAAAGCCCAGTCCTGGAGAAGCAGGAGCTTTACCAATCTTCCTCGAGGGAAAGGCGCTCAAAGGGGGTTCAAGCAGGATCCCAGGAGGGGCAGGGATGCCGTCAGGTTCCCAGGGGCACTAACAGAGGAACTGCGCCCCAGGGGAGAGGGCACCACACACTGCAGCCAAGATCCCTAAAGGGCTGCAGAGCCCGCCAGGCTGAGCCCAGGAGCAGCTCGGAGGCGGCTCGGGCAGAGGCTCTCCGAAGAGGATGCTGTGTGGCCAGGAGCACGATTCCAGCGGTGCAGGCCCTGGAGCCCAGGGCGCTGGGGGACAAGCCCAAGATCCAGCCCAGATCTCCCAGGGCAGGCAGAGGCAGGGAGGTCCCAAGACAGCAAGGATGCTCCTGCCACCAGGCAGCCCAAGCTGTGCAGATATGTGCCCCACCGCCCCGGAGTATCCAGGCCCCAGTGGACTGGTCCTGTGGTGGTTACTGCAGGAGCTGACTCTAGGGCTGGAGAGCTGGCCGCCTCCACTGCTGTCGTTCCTCCTGGTGTTACCTTGTACCTGGGACTGAGCAGGGGCCTCACAGGATAAACAGCTCCCACTGAGCCGTGCACCTGGCAGGGGGCTGGGCAGCTACCCCAGGTGCACACACCCGATTTTCAGCACAGCAGGCCCCTCCCCCAGAAGACCACCTGGAAGAACAAGGGAAGAGGAATAGGGTCCTCTATTAAGGAATATATTCCTTATATTCCTATTAAGGTCCTATATTAAGCAATAGGGTCCTTCCCCAGGGGAAGAGCAAGTTATTGACCAAGCAGCGCTGGAAAGTTCCAGGGGAAGTCGAGGGATTTACAGTATATATTATCAGAAGATACTCCCCCTTGTTTTTTCTTTTCTGTTTGTTTCCTCTCCCCTCCTTTTTTTCTTTTTTTTTTCTTTTTTTTTTTCCTCTCTTTTTCACCTTTTTCCAGCACAACTTGTTTTTGGCCACTCTGCACTGAGCAAAAGGACTAGAAAGAAAAACTCACCTCAAAAGAAAGAATCAGAAACAGTCCTCTCTCCCACAGAGTTACAAAATCTGGATTACAATTCAGTGTCAGAAAGCCAATTCAGAAGCACAATTATAAAGCTACTGGTGGCTCTACAAAAAAGCATAAAGGATTCAAGAGACTTCATGACTGCAGAATTTAGATCTAATCAAGCCAAATTAAAAAGTAATTAAATGAGATGGAATCCAAACTGGAGGTCCTAATACCGAGGGTTAATGAGGTAGAAGAACAAGTGAGTGACTTAGAAGACAAGCTGATGGCAAGGAGGAAAACTGAGGGAAAAGAGAAAAACAATTAAAAGATCATGAAGATAGGTGAAGGGAAATAAATGACAGCCTCAGAAGGAAAAATCTACATTTAATTGGGGTTCCTGAGGGCGCCAAGAGGGACAGAGGTCCAGAATATGTATTTAAACAAATCGTAGCTGAGAACTTCTCTAACTTGGGAAGGGAAACAGGCATTCAGATCCAGGAGATAGACAGATCCCCCCTAAAATAAAAAAAAACACTGAACACCTCGACATTTAATAGTGAAACTTGCAAATTCCAAAGATAAAGAGAAGATCCTTAAAGCAGCAAGAGACAAGAAATCTCTAACTTTTATGGGGAGAAGCATTAGGATAACAGCAGACCTCTCCACAGAGACCTGACAGGCCAAAAGGGCTGGCAGGATATATTCAGGGTCCTAAATGAGAAGAATATGCAGCCGAGAATACTTTATCCCAAAAAGCTCTCATTCAGAATAGAAGGAGAGATAAAGAGCTTCCAAGATAGGCAGAAACTGAAAGAATATGTGACCACCACACCATCTCTGCAAGAAATATTAAGGGGGACTATGTAAAAGAAAGAGGAAGCCCCAAAAACAATGCACAAAAACAGGGACTGAATAGGTATCATGTTGAAACTAAATTCATATCTTTAAATAGAAATTGTGAACGTGAATGGGCTTAATGACCCCATCAAAAGGGGCAGAGTTATAGACTGGATTAAAAAAAGCAAGACCCATCTATTTGCTGTCTACAAGAGACTCATTTTAGAGATAAGGACACCTACAGCCTGAAAACAAAAGGTTGGAGAACCATTTACCATTCAAATGGTCCTCAAAAGAAAGCAGGGGTAGCCATCCTTTCATCAGATAAATTAAACGTTATCCCAAAGACTGTAGTAAGAAATGAAGAGGGACACTACCATATTTAAAGGATCTATCCAACAAGAAGACCTAAAAATCATGAATATTTATGCCCCAAATGTGGGAGTAGCCAAGTATATCAATCAATTAATAACCAAAGTTAAGACATACTTAGATAATAACACACTTATTCTTGGTGACTTGAATGTAGCGCTTTCTACAATTGACAGATATTCTAAGCACAACATCTCCAAAGAAACAAGAGCTTTAAATGATACACTGGACCAGATGGATTTCACAGATATCTACAGAACTTTACAACCAAACTCAACTGAATACACATTCTTCTCAAGTGCACATGGAACTTTCCCCAGAATAGACCACATACTGGGTCACAAATCAAGTATTAACTTATACCAATAGATTGGGATCGTCCCCCGCATATTTTCAGACCATAATGCTTTGAAACTAGAACTCAATCACAAGAAGAATTTTGAAAGGATTTCAAACACGTGGAGGTTAAGGACCATCTTGCTTAAAGATGATAGGGTCAACCAGGAAAAGGGAAAATTAAAAAGATTCATGGAAACTAATGAGAATGAAGATACAACCGTTCAAAATCTTTGGGATACAGCAAAAGGAGTCCTGAGGGGGAAATACATCGCAATACAACCATCCCTCAAAAAACTGGAAAAACTCAAATACCCAAGCTAACGATGCACCTAAAGGAACTGGACGAAGAACAGCAAATAAGACCTATACTCAGCAGAAGAAGATAGTTAATAATGGTTCAAACAAAACTCAATGAAATAGAGAACAGAACTGTAGAACAGATAAACAAAACCAGGAGATGGTTCTTTGAAAGAATTAAAAAGATAGATAAACCACTGGCCAACCTTATTAAAAACAAGACAGAAAAGACTCAATAAAATCATGAATGAGAAAGGAGAGATCACTACCAACACCAAGGAAAAACAAGTGATTTTAAAAACATTATGAGCAGCTATACACCAATAAATTAGGCAATCTGGTAGAAATGGACGCATTTCTGGAAAACCACAAACTACCAAACCTGGAACAGAAAGAAATAGAAAACCTAAACAGGCCAATAACCAGCAAGGAAATTGAAGCAGTCATCAAAAACCTCCCAAGACACAAAAGTCCAGGGCCAGATGGTTTCCCAGGGAAATTCTAACAAACATTTAAAGAAGAAACCATACCTATTCTACTAAAGCTGTTTGGAAAGATAGAAAGAAATGGAATACTTCTAAACTCATTCTATGAGGCCACGATCACCTTAATTCCAAAACCAAAGACCCCACCAAAAAGGAGAATTTTAGACCAATATCCCTGATGGAACATGGATGCAAAAATTCTCAACAAGATACTAGCCCATAGGATCCAACAATACATTAAGAAGATTATTCACCATGACCAAGTGGGAATTATTCCTGGGATGCAAGGCTGGTTCAACACACATAAAGCAATCAACATGATAGATCATATCAACAAGAGAAAAAACAAGAACCATATGATCCTCTCAATAGATGCAGAGGAAGCATTTGACAAAATACAGCATCCATTCCTGATCAAAACTCTTCAGAGTGTAGGGATAGAGTGAAAATTCCTCAACATCTTAAAAGCCATCTACGAAAAGCCCACAGGCAATATCATCCTCAATGGGGAAACACTGGGAGCCTTTCCCCTAAGATCAGGTACACGACAGGGATGTCCACTCTCAGCACTGCTATTCAACATAGTATATGAGTCAGGCAACCAAAACAAATAAAAGGCATTCAAATTGGCAAAGAAGAAGTCAAGCTCTCCCTCTTTGCAGATGACATGATACTATACGTAGAAAACCCAAAAGAATCCACCTCAAGATTGCAAGAACTCATACAGCAATTCAGCAATGTGGCAGGATACAAAATCAATGCCCAGAAAACAGTGGCATTTCTATACACTAACAATGAGACTGAAGAAATTTAAATGAACAAGTCAATCCATTTATAATTGCGCCCAAAAGCATAAGATACCTAGGAATAAACCTAACCAAAGAGGTAAAGGATCTATACCCTGAAATCTACAGAACAGTTCTGAAAGAAATGGAGGAAGACACAAAGTGATGGAAAAATATTCCATGCTCATGGATTGGAAGAATTAATATTGTGAAAATGTCAATGTTACCCAGGGCAATGTACACATTTAATGCAGTCCCAATCAAACTAACATGGACTTTCTTCAGAGAGTTGGAACAAATAATCTTTTTTTTTTTTTTTGGAACAAATCATCTTAAGATTTGTGTGGAAGTGGAAAAGACCCTGGATAGCCAGGGGAATATTAAAAAGAAAACCATAGCCAGGGGCATCACAATCCCAGATTTCAAGTTGTACTACAAAGCTCTGATCATTAAGATAGCACGGTACTGGCACAAAAACAGACAACTAGAGTAATGGAACAGAACAGAGAACCCAGAAATGGGCCCTCAGCTCCATGGTCAATTAATATTCGACAGAGCAGGAAAGACTATCCACTGGAAAAAGGAAAGTCTCTTCAATAAATGGTGCTGGGATAATTGGACAGCCACATGCAGAAGAATGAAACTAGACCATTCTCTTACACCATACACAAAGATAAACTCAAAATGGATGAAAGATCTAAATATGACACAATCCATCAAAATCCTGGAGGAGAACACAGGCAACACCCATTTTTAACTTGGCCACAGCAACTTCTTGCAAGGTACATCTATGAAGGCAAGGGAAACAAAAGCAAAAATGAATTATTGGGACTTCATCAAGATAAAATGCTTCTGTACAGCAAAAGAAACAGTCAACAAAACTAAAAGACCACCTACAGAATTGGAGAATATATTTGCAAATGACATATCAGATAAAGGGCTAGTATCCATGATCTATAAAGAACTTATCAAACTCAGCACCCAAGAAACAAAAAATCCAATTATGAAATGGGCAAAAGACATGAACAAAAGTTACACCAAAGAAGACATACACACGGCCAACAAGCCCATGAGGAAATGCTCTGCATCACTTGTCATCAGGCAAATACAAATCCAAACCACAATGAGATACCACCTCACACCAGTGAGAATGGGGAAAATTAACAAGGCAGGAAACAACAAATGTTGGAGAGGATGCAGAGAAAGGGGAACCCTCTTGCACTGTTGGTGGGAATGTGAACTGGTACAGCCACTCTGGAAAACTGTGTGGAGGTTCCTCAAAGACTTAAAAATAGATCTGCCCTACGACCCAGCAATTGCACTGCTGGGGATTTGCCCCAAAGATACAGATGCAGTGAATCGCCAAGACATCTGCACCCCAATGTTTATAGCAGCAATGTCCACAATAGCTAAACTGTGGAAAGAGCCTCGGTGTCCATCAAAAGATGAATGGATAAAGAAGATGTGGTCTATGTATACAATGGAATATTACTCAGCCATTAGAAATGACAAGTACCCACCATTTGCTTCGACATGGATGGAACTGGAGGGTATTACGCTGAGTGAAGTAAGTCAATTGGAGAAGGCCAAACATTATATGGTCTCATTCATTTGGGGAATATAAAAAATAGTGAAAGGGAATGAAGGGGAAAGGATAGAAAATGAGTAGGAAATATCAGTGAAGGTGACAGAACATGAGGGACACCTAACTCTGGGAAACAATCAAGGTGTAGTGGAAAGGGAGGTGGGTGGGGGGATGGGGTGACTGGGTGATGAGCACTGATGGGGGCACTTGATGGGATGGGCACTGGGTGTTATACTATATGTTGGCAATTCGAACTCCAATTAAAAATATACAAAAAAAATTTTTCATTAGTCTATTTTTTTCCTTCTGTAAAAAAGGACCCAATAAATAGGCTAATATTATTTCACTCATAAATCGAATCTAAAAAAGCAAATAAATAAAAACAATCAGATCTATAAATACAGAGAACAAACTGATGGTTGCCAGAGCAAAGGGGATTAGAGGAGTGTGCAAAATGGGTGAAGGAGAGTGGGAGATACAGGCTTCCAGTTATGGAATGAACAAGTCACCTGAATAAAAGGCATTACATAGAGAATATAGTAAATAATATTGTAATACTTTTGTATGGTAACAGATGGTATATACACTTGTGGTAAGCATAGCATACCCTTTTTCAGGGATACAAGAGAATCTGTATATTGTACACCTGAAACTAATGTAATATTGTGTGTCAACTATACTCAAAACATTTTTGAAAAATAGGTTTAGATACTAAAACCAGAACTAAGTTTTTGTTTTAATAGCACCTGTATTATGGTCTAATGGATGAAAAGTTTGGTAATTAAGATATTTTTCCCTTATAAAAATATTGGCTTCTATTATAAAATATGGTGAGTATGAAGAAGAAAATAAGTTTCCCATAACCCCATCATCTACAAGCATTTTAATGTCTTAAATGTTACAGCATAACATTTTTATATGTATGTGTAATGCATTTTTTAAAGTTTTAATTATATTGTATATTGTATGCTGCATTTACAGTTTCATATTTTCCCATATCAGCATGTGATCTTTGAAATGAAATTATGGTTATATAGAAGTACAGTGTTTGAATATGACATAACTTTCCACAGTTTGGTATTCAGTCTGTTTTCAGTGTTTTGCTACTATAAATAATGACTTCTTGAGCATTTTCATACATAAATCTTTACCTGAATCTGGTAATTTCCTTCAGAAAGATTCCTATAAATTATTAGGTGAAAGGATATGAAGTCTTTATAGCTCTTGATGTATATTCCAAAATTGCTTTAAGAGAGGCATGGGAGATGCAACACTCAGTATTTCTGTCTTCCTCTGGATAGACAGGGAGAATTAAGGGTAAGAATTAATAGACACACTATTTAGAGGTGCTAATTGGGTGGGGTATTTGCAAAAATTGGAAGGATCAAACTGGCATCCCCAGCATCCAAAAATAGAACAGAAAATCCTTGTTCCTCCATTGAGGGGCCTGAGGACACTATCCTCCGCCCTGCAGATCTGTCCTTAAAAGTCAGTGCTAGATACTTCAACCCTTAAAAACACTGACTCAAATTCTATGATTTACAGATCTCTGATAGTTAGTAAAAAAAAAAAAACCCAGCAAACATAATTTGTGTCTATAATTACCCTCCCATCTTTCAGCAATCAGATATACTGCTTCCCTTGATAGCTTTTAAAATTTCACCTTATGAAAGAGGCCCTTCCTAACATATTATTTGCCATATTCTGTGTCCCTACAGGATTATTTCTCACTCTTCTAAAATGGCTACCTCTTACCTGTTTTCCCAATTCTTCAAAGGCAGCCATGATTCAGGGAAAGAAGCACAGTATCTATATTACATTTACTGTAAATTGTTTTATGCTTCCTGCCTGCTATTCCCCTCTAGACAATCTTGAGAAAGCAGTTTTCCTCTTAGCCTTTGCTTCTTCCGTAAAAGAGAAATAATTACATCTAACAGAATAGTTAGGATTAAGAAGGTAACATGTGAAAGGACTGGGAAGATATCAAGTCACAGTACTTTTGTTCCTATGGAAGAGCAATTTCACAATGTATGCCTTCTGATAGGTGAATAAATTAATCCAATTCTTTCATCAAGATTATCTACTGCTGCTTATGTTTTAAAAAATGTTGATCATTCAAAACTCTGCCAAGGTAGAAGTAGTGGGTCCTTTCTCAGTTCTTTTTACTTGAGGTCACTCTTCAAGTTCTTTTGGCATTCTTTGTACACCCATCATGTGCATGGACCCTGCTATGTTTCATTGTGTTTTCTGAGAAAACATCCTGAAATACAGTTGACCTTTAACACAGGGGTTAGGAGCTCCAACCAGCCACCACCATCACCCATGAAGTCAAAGCTCCATGTATAAATTTGACTCCCCAAAACCTTAACTACTAGCCTACTGCTGACTGAAAGCCTTATTAATAACATAAACAGTCAACACATATTTTGTAGGGTTACTATACAAAATTATATACTATATACTTATAAACTAGAGAAAAGGTTATTAAGAAAATCATAAGGAAAATATATTTATAGTACTGTACTATTTTAAAAATCTATATATAAGCAGACCCGCACAGTTCAAACCCATGTTGTTCAAGGACCAACTGTACTTACAGTTTGATCAGGGTTCTCACAGATGAAAACTGGGCAACAATGCAGATATTCAGAGTGACATAGATAATGATCAGAATGAAAGGCAGAGGAAGAGACTTCCAAATGCTTTCAAAATTGAAGTCCCCAAGGATTAGTGAAATTAGATAGAATGTACATTAAAGGGGCCAAAGAGCAAGAGTAATGAATTATAAACAATGATTTTCCACTTTTGGATGTTGAAGAAATTTTCTGGGACCCTTTTTCCTCCAGCTGATTATTTGAAGTGACTAGAGAAGGAGAAAGTTCAAATATACCAACCTTTCAACTAACTGGATGCTCTTAACATCCATATTTGATGGGGATTATCTCTGCATTCACATCCCCATTTTCTATGATATCTCTAATATCAGTCTGCTACTCTATAAAGAGCTTAATGAGTAATCAATTATAATACTGTTATATAATCCTTAATTTTATTTGTCATTCAGTTTGGCTTTTATCTCAACCTTGGCTTTTATTCATCTGTCTCAAATTTTTGTTTACTCAAAGTGAAAGAAACAATCAACAAATAAATCTGTGCTCACAAATGAGAATGGGAACTCCACTGGCCAACCTATTGAGTTCATCTGACTCATGTTAGTGTTGGCTTGGCCTCTAAGAACAATGAACTTTGATATATTTCAGGCACCAAGTCAGAATTAAGTCTCAATTGGGAGGAATGAGTACCTGGTTCAAAGATACCATAAGATTAAGAGAAATGGTTTGATCACTAAGAGCAGACCTATGCTGACTCCAGAAGTTGTAATGAAGAGAAATGAGATCAAGACCTACCATAACGGGACACCTGCACCCCAATGTTTATAGCAGCAATGTCCACAATAGCCAAACTGTGGAAGGAGCCTCGGTGTCCATCGAAAGATGAATGTATAAAGAAGATGTGGTTTATGTATACAATGGAATATTACCCAGCCATTAGAAATGACAAATACCCACCATTTGCTTAGACGTGGATGGAACTGGAGGGTATTATGCTGAGTGAAATAAGTCAATTGGAGAAGGACAAACATTATATGGTCTCATTCATTTGGGGAATACAAAGATTAGTGAAAGGGAATAGAGGGGAAGGGAGAAGAAATGGGTAGGAAATATCAGAAAGGGAGACAGAACATGGAAGACTCCTAACTCTGGGAAATGAACTAGGGGTGGTGGAAGGGGAGGAGGGTGGGGGTGGGGGTGACTGGGTGGTGGGCACTGAGGGGGGCACTTGACAGGATGAGCACTGGGTGTTATTCTGTATGTTGGCAAATTGAACACCAATAAAAAATAAATTTATTATTTAAAAAAAAGACCCTACCATAAAGAACAGAGCAACTAGAGGGATATATGATGTTGCATCCAAAGAAAAGTGGCTACTGTCACCCAAATATTATGTTCCAGTTTTTCCTCAGATCAGTAATAGCTGACAGAGATAATTTATGCTCATATTGTCTAGTTGTTTAATAGAAAAGGTTGGTAATGGGACATGGCTTGGAAAGAGGTTTTAAGATGTTCTTTCTTGGGGAAAAAAATGAATTGTAACTTGTAAAAATGAATAGTTCCTCAAGACATGCCAGCAACTAAGCCTACAACACACTCACAATCTACTTTAAAATCTCTCTTTTCTAGGTATGCAATGCATCTTTCCCACGTTCTAGTCTGTTGATCTACAACAGAATGGAAAACAAAACTAAAGATTAAAAGAGATCATGGACTAGTGAGTAGAAAAAGAAAGAATAGGCAGCCTTTGGAGACTGCTCTGAGACCTAGCACCTGAAGTAAGTAAAAGTGGTCTTGTGGAAAGAGCACTGAACTTGGAATCAGATTATTTGGATTCAAATGCTGGCCCTACATTTTTCTAGCTTTGAGATCACGTAAAATCTATGATATACTTATGAAATGGTGAGAATATAATGATTCTTGCTTCATAGGGCTATTGTGAGGATCAAATGAGATCATAGATATGAAAGAGCTATCAAAACTGCAAGTGAAGGAAAGTATTGCTGTTGTCCAGGACATCTCCACACATACTAGCTACCAGAGCACAGATGAAAAAGAAAGGATCCTCCCCCTTAGGGAAGCTGTGGCCAGTGAACTCCTATAGCAGTCAGCCTCTTATTTATCCCCTTGAGATAATTCAAAGTTTGTGAAAACTAAGTGGCATATAGTACTAAAAATTACTAATTAATCTTTCCATTTGCTTTTCGCTTCAACATAGACTCTTAAAGATGCTTTGCTTCCTTTCTTCCTTTTAAATCTTTTTAACTAATTCCAACACCTGACATAATAGTTTTAAGATTAAAACACCATAGTTTTAAACTATTAAAGCATAATAGTTTTATCTTCCTCATGTTCAGGTAACATTACCTTGGTACTTTTTACGCTAGTTTTGAAAATGTAGTACAGATACTCTTGTTCAGGCCTCTCCATAACCAGTAGCACATATTTGTGAGACTACTTGCTATGATTGAGGAAGTAATCTATGATAAAGTAAGGGGATCTAAACTTATTGACTTGGCCTCATGAACATGATGTTTGAACAACTCACATTTGCATTTAAATTTTAAACTTCCAGGGAACATTATAGAATGACAGTGTTAGATGTGGAAGATCTTTGAGGGCATCTTCTCCAATACAAATAAGAAAAAGTCCTAATGTGGACAGAGACTTGCTTTTAACAGCAGAGTTGGAACTGAAGCTAAGTTTGCCTGACTCTCATTGCAGTACTATTTATTTTCTTTTATTAGTCTTTACATTGCTAACAACAGGACCACCTGCTTTCTCTCCCCTCCCCTATCTCTAGATAAATGATCTCTGAATCAGGCAAATGATCTAGGCATCATGATGCAAATTTCAATAATTAGTGGTATCAGACAGCTGTCAAGGAATGGGCCTAAAAATTTGATTTTTCATTAGATTTTTTCTTTTTTTAAGATTTTATTTATTTATTTATTTATTTATTTATTTATTTATTTATTGAAAGAGAGGGAGAGGGCAAGGGATGGCAGAGAGACAGGGAGAGAGAGAATCTCAAGCAGACTCTGCACTGAGTGCAGAGCTGGACACAGGGCTCAATCCCACAACCCCAAGATCATGACGTAAGCTGAAATCAAGGCATATCCTTAACATACTGAGTCACTCAGGCACCCCTTCACTGGCTTTTTTCTTACACTATTCATTACGTTTTCATAGGAGGCTATGATTACAATATTCTATTTATATTTTTTCCTATATTTTATGGTCTTTATCATGTTTGATGGCTATAGAAGTCATTCCAGTTGATATTAGAGTTTACTTCCATTGCTTCATCTGAAAAACAAGGTGGGGTGATTTTTTAAAAATATCAGAAAGGGAGACAGAACATAAAGACTCCTAACTCTGGGAAACGAACTAGGGGTGGTGGAAGGGGAGGAGGGCGGGGGGTGGGGGTGAGTGGGTGACGGGCACTGAGGGGGACACTTGATGGGATGAGCACTGGGTGTTATTCTGTATGTTGGTAAATTGAACACCAATAAAAAATTAATTTATTAAAAAAAAGTTGCAAGCTTAATTGGCTGAGCCACCCAGGTGCCCCTTTTGTCACATTTTGATTTGCAAACTCTGCAAGTAAAAGTGCTGGGTTTAGAATAATAACAAATAGTTCAGTTACATATGTAGAGCACTACCCTGAGAAACTAGTTTGAAAGGTGGCCTGGTTGATAAAACTCTCCGACATTTTATCCTTGATCTTCTTTCTTTTTTTCATTGAATGATACAGTATTTGCAAACTAACATACTTTTTACTGTTAGAAATTGCAGATATACTTTTTTTTAAATTTATTTATGATAGTCACAGAGAGAGAGAGAGAGGCAGAGACACAGGCAGAGGGAGAAGCAGGCTCCATACACCGGGAGCCCGACGTGGGATTCGATCCCGGGTCTCCAGGATCGCGCCCTGGGCCAAAGGCAGGCGCCAAACTGCTGCGCCACCCAGGGATCCCATACTTTGATCTATTATTGTAGGTATACTATACATTTGAATTTACATTTAAGACCAAATGTCTCTTTTGTTACCTTTGATATTACTTTGGTAATTATTACAATGATTCTTTCTATGATTATACATAACATGTGGAACAATTATGTCAGAACTTTTTTCAATTCAATTAATTTTCTGTGTCCTATCTTTATTTGGCTTTTCAAGACTTTAAAGATGAATAGCCTGTGTTTATATAACTTTTATAAATAATAATTATAATTTATGGCAGAGTCAATATAGGAAAACATCCTTTTACTCATAAAAAAAAATAGCATTTGGAAAAAATGACCTCAAAGATTCTGGTTTCAGCATTCTATGATTTTAGAATTTAAACATTTCCCCATTGGGGACTTTTGGAAAATTCCCCCATTTTCCACTAATAGAATATCAGTGGTATTGCACAAATATCTTTTAACTTATTCATAATATTTACCTAGGACACATCCTGGAAATGGAATTTCTAGGTTAAAGAGCAGACTGACTTTCTTACAACTCTTGATGCATAATACCAGATTTCTCTCTATAAAGATTTACAAGGACAAATTATGTCACTATCAGCAATGCATAAATGTACCTAATTCTTGGCAACCTCTTTAGCATTGAGTTCTAGTAGTAGTAGTAGTAGTAGTAGTAGTAGTAGTAGTAGTAGTATCTTAAGAGGAGTAAAATGTTCCTAACAATTCAGTTTGCATTTATTTCTAGTGAGGCTGAGCATCTTTCAAGTAGGGCTTATTATTTGTAATACAGAGTAGAATAATTATATAGATAACAGGCTTCAGTGCTTGAAAGAACTACATCAAACCACCTAGTAACTCTTTGTCTTAGGGCAAATTACTTAACTTCTCAAGGCCTCAGTTTCTTTATTAATATCACCATATTAAAAGTACCAGATTCTGAGTGTTCTTGTGCAGATTCAGTGACAAAATACATGTAAAGTACTTAACCCAGAGTCTGGCATAAAGCAAAATTTCAATAAATGTGAAACATTCTTATATGATTTGTGGGTGACAGCATAGTATGATGGAGAAAACACCGGACTAGGTATTTTTTTAAGCCAAGATTCTAGTCTTGTTTTGCCATTTACTATAAGATCTTGGGCAATCTGGGCTTCAGTGTCTCTGCTGTCAAATAAGGGATTTCAAGGATCTATATTCCAGTTCTAAAATATTATGCCAATATTGTTTTAATCATGTACATTGTCGGACCACCCCATGCATCTTTGCAAGTTCTTTATGTGAAACTTTCATTTGTCATTTATCATGAATAAATTTATTCTATGAGGTAGAAAAACATCCTGGATCTTTTTTTATTGAACTTATCTCAAATCTCCCACTGTATAGCTGTCAATTCCATAGAAAAAAAATAGATCTCTGTAAATACAGGGATAATTCTTGGGGCATGAGCCAGGAATCAAACTGAGAAATGAAGTTTTTCTGATCTTAGTAGGCTACAATCTGACAGGATCTGGCATTCTGATTCATCTATGCAAATTGTAGATATCTGTAAATTAATATATTTCTGTACAAGTTGATATATTTCCTGGCATGTCCATATCCCCTTCGTTAGCTGGGGCTTTGCTTGCATTCCATCTGATAGCTACCCCTTGATGTAGTTATCCTAAGACAAGGCCCAAAGGATGATTTGCTGCTCAGGGTAAAAGAGTCAGATCAATTTTGAGCTATGTGGACTTGGGTTTGTTACTTAGGCCACACCAGAAATTTGTTCAGTTGTGATATCAACAGATGCCCAATACTGGATTGCCTCCAATATGAAACAATTGCTATTCTGAGAATCACTATGTTCACGTTTAGAATGCCCTCTCCCTCCTTTTCATAAACTTATACATCTTGCCTCCTCAGTGAAAACTTTCTTGACCACCCTGTGTCAAAAAAAAAATCCTCCATGTAGCACTCTTTCTCAGTCCTTTCACACTGAACTAGTATATAAAATATGCTATTTCTCCATCTGTGTGTATTGCCTATTGTAACCAAACATCCGGAATCCTCTATTACAGTACAGATTTTAAAAAGTTGGGATCCCTGGGTGGCGCAGTGGTTTGGCACCTGCCTTTGGCCCAGGGCGCGATCCTGGAGACCCGGGATCAAATCCCACATCAGGCTCCAGGTGCATGGAGCCTGCTTCTCCCTCTGCCTGTGTCTCTGCCTCTCTCTCTCTCTCTCTATCATAAATAAATAAAAAATATTTAAAAAAGATGTTAAAAAGTTGTTCCAATGTCTCTAGAGGAACATATGTACTTACACCACAAATCAAAAATTTTGATATGGAAAATAGGAATAGTATTACACAGTTAAACATGATGTCATCAAGGGAAGAAGGAACATTTGAGAGCTTGCAATTCTTCTATCTCCCTCAAGGGGGCCTAGTACAAAATTGGGCCTACAGTAGACATTAGATAAGGAAGGTTGATCAACAGTTGGGTCAGTATGGGCCAATCAAATGTATACATTTCCTGGAAATAAGCAGACTCCAAAATGTTGGATATGCTAAAATGTCCTTGAATCCAAGAATGCTTCTACAGATGACGTGTATATAGGTTTTAAACAGTGGATACACAAATACTGCAAGATGCCCTGTAATCCCATTTGCTTTTACTCCTTCCTTTCACTAAACTGATCTAACTAGTACTATATATCTAACCATCACTTTCATATCTAAAGGACTTTTAACACTTTTACAGAATTTTCACTTCTCTCAAATTACTTCTTTTAATAAATTTCTATTCTCTCAATTCTCACCCAAAAAAAATCTGCTAAGTAAGTAAATCAGACATTATTTCCACCTTAAAGTTAAGAAAATCAGGACATGGAGGATCGCAACTGAGTAGGAGGGCCCTGGTCTCATCTCATCTCACAAACACAACTAGGTAACTAGAAGATCATCCTAAATAGCCCAGAAATTACCTGAAACTGACATAACAAACTCAGCAAAGAAAGGGAAAGAAGAGGCAACAACAAAGAAGACAGGAAGGGCAGAGATGTGGTATAGGGAAAAACATATCACAGATGCTATGGAGGGGGGATGCTCTGGTTGCAGAGAAGGGTGAAAAAGAGAGGAACACAGGGGAATGCAAAATGAGAAGGTTTCCCCAAAGCCTTGGGTTGGAAAATGAGAGGGGCTGAATTTTGTGAGTTCTTGCAACCAACAAGACTTAAAAACTGGAGTTTTAAAGGTCAGCAGGCAGGACACCTGGATGGCTCAGGGGTTGACCATCTGCCTTCGGTTCAGGATGTGATCCTGGGTCCAGCGGTCGAGTCCCACATCGGGTTCCCTGTGGGGAGTCTGCTTCGCCCTCTGCCTATGTCTCTACTTCTCTCTGTGTCTCTCATGAATAAATAAAAATCTTAAAAAAATAAAAATTTTTTAAAAAATAAAATAAAGATCAGCGGGCTTGGCTGGAATAGAGCCACTGACATTGGCTGTCTACCTTACTTACACCAAGCCCCAACCCCATGCCCTCTGGTGGGACTACCCTTCTTAGTCAAGTTTGCCTCTGTCTGAGCATGTCAGGCGCATCCCTCAGAAGACCAACACAACCCCTGCCCACACAGTATCTTCCAACTAGAGAGTTCTGCAACGAAGTAGTGTCAGGTCTCATTTCCCAAGCAGACTAGAGCACACCCAGTTAAAACTTGCCATATTCAGGCCACAGACCAAACATTGCCCAGTGTAGGCAAGGAGAGCCACGGCAGAAAACTGTCCTGACAATCATTATATAGTCTCATTCATATGGGGAATATAAAAAATAGTGACAGGGAATAAAGGGGAAAGGAGAGAAAATGAGTGGGAAATATCAGAGAGGGAGACAGAACATGAGAGACTCCTAACCCTGGGAAACGAACAAGGGGTGGTGGAAAGGGAGGTGGGTGTGGGGTGGGAGTGACTGAGTGATGGGCACGGAGGGGAGCACTTGATAGGATGCACTGGGTGTTATGCTATATGTTGGAAAAATGAACTCCAATAAATAAATAAATAAATAAGAAAAAGAAAAAAGCAAACTGTCCTGAAGGATAGGGCAGCCAAAAGACAACATCAGAGGGCATGCAATACACAATAGAGACATTCCATGAAGTGCCAGGCCTTGGTCACAACATGACCTCTTCTTCAAAAGCCCATTGCTTTCAGGAGGAGAAGACATAAATGGCTTTTCTGACATCCCCCAAAAAAGCAGAGACTGGGGGGGAAAAAGCCAATATGGAGGAATTTATCCCAAGTGAAAGAACAAGATAAAGCTACAGCCAGAGATCTAAGGGGAAAAGATATGACAAGCATGCCCAATGGAGTATTTAAAGCAACAATCATAAGGATACCCACTGGACTTGAGAAAAGCATGGAAGACATCAATGAGACACTTACTACAGAGATAAAGGAGCTAAAAATAATTCATCAGAGATGAAGAATGAAGAATACACAAGGTTAGAAACAGGCTTGAAGCAAATAACAATAGAATGGAAGAAACAGAAGAATGATTTAGTGACATAGAAGACAAAATAATGGAAAAAATAAAGCTAAACAAAAAGGAGAAAGAATTATACAAGAAAAGAACAGACATAGGGGACTCTGTGACTCCATCAAATGTAATAGTATTTTTATCATAGAAGTCCCAGAAGAAGAGATAGAAAAGGAGGCAGAGAATTTATTTGAGGAAATCATAACTGAAAATTTCCCTAATCTGGGGAAGGAAACAGATATCCAAATCCAGGAAACACTGAGAACTCACATCAAAATCAACAAAATCAGGGGTGCCTAGGTGATTGGTTTTTTTAATTTTTAAAGATTTTTAATTTATTTATTCATGAGAGACATAAAGAGAGAGAGAGTGGCAGAGGGAGAAGCAGGCTACATGCAGGGAGCCCGATGTGGGACTCGATCCTGGGTCCCCAGGATCAGGCCTTGGGCTAAGGCAGCACTAAACCGATGGGCCACCCAGGCTGCCCACGATTCTGTTGGTTAAGCGTCTGACTCTTGATTTTGGCTCAGATCATGATCTTAGGGTTGTGAGATGGAGCCCCAAATCAGGCTCACACACTGAGTATGGAGCCTACTTGGAATTCTCTCCGCCTCTCTCTCTCTCTTTAAAAATCATAGTAATAATAATAATGATAATAATAAAAATCAACAAAATCAAGCCAATGCTCAGACACATTGTAATTAAATTTGCAAAATATAGTGATAAGAAAAAAACCTTAAAGTCAGTAAGACAAAAGAAGTCCTTAATTTAAGACAAGACCTACAGGGCTAGCTGGGGATTTCTTAACAAAAATTTGGTGACTCAGAAGGGAATGGCATGATATATTCAATGTGCTATATGGGAAAAATCTACAGACAAGAATATTCTCTCCAGCAAACCTATCATTCAGAATAGAAAGAGAGATCATTTTGCAGAAAATAAAAACTAAAGGAGTTCATGACCACTAAATAGCCCTGCAAGAAATAATAAAGGAAACTCTCTGAGTGTGAAGGAGACACCAAAATTGACAAAGACAAAAAAAAAAATAAAAATCTCCAGAAACAACAACAACAACAACAACAAAAAAAACAAGTAATACAATGGCACTACATACGTATCTATCAATAATTACATTGAATATAAATGGACTAAATACTCCAGTCAAAAGACATAGGATGTCAGAATGGATTAAAAAAAAAAGAGCCATCTGTATACTGCTTACAAGAGATTGATATTAAACCTAAAAACAACTACAGACAAAGTGAGGGGATGGAGTAATATTTCTCATACAAATGAATGTCAAAAGAAAAGCAGAATATGAATACTTATATCAGACAAATGAGATTTTAAAACAAAAAATAAAAAGAGACAAAAAAGGCACTATATGACCACAAAAGTGACAAGCAACAAAAAAAAATATTAAAATTGTGGGCCGCTCCGGAAGAGGAGGAGAACGAGGTGGAGGAGCTCCTTTCCTCTTCTCAGACCCTGGAGTGTTGGGACGCAGAGCCTGGAACCGGGGGAATGCAGCAATTGCAATGGCCCCAGAGGAGGCAATGTGGCAGAAGAGTAGGTCCCTCATTTCATCTGGTCCCCCAAATTTAGCTAGATAAATTTCAAACCATCCTAAACACCTATGAATTCAACCTAAGATGTAAAAAAAGAACAGCTGGAATACTAAAGAGAGAAAAGTGATCACTTCTTACAAGCCATTTTACACTGGACAAAATGAATAGATGGAAGAGTTCACCACAAGAGAAAGAACCAGAATTAATACTCTCAGCCACAGATCTAATGGATATGGATTTAATTAACATGTCACAGATACAATTCAGGAGTACAATTATAAAATTACTAGTGGATCTTGGGAAAAGTATAAAACACTGTATAGAAATTCTCTTACTGTAGAATTCAGGTCTAATCAGGCCAAAATTAAAAATACCTTAGTGAGATACAGTCCAAACTGGATGCTCTAACAGCTAGGGTTAATGAAGCAGAAGAGAGAATGAGTGATATAGAAGACAAGTTGATAGAAAGGAAGGAAGCTGAGGAAAGAAGAGAAAAACAAGAGCCCACAAGGAGAGACGATGAGAATTAAGTAATATTTTGGGAAGGAATAATATTCCTCTTTTTGGGATTCCAGAGGATATGGAGAGAGAGAGGACTAGAAAGTATGTTTGAACAAATCATAGCTGAGAACTTCCCTGATCTGGGGAAAGAAATGGGGACCCCTGGAAGAAAAAAAAAACAATCGATAACATCCCAACATGTAATAGTGAAGCTTGCAATTTCAGAGATAAAGAGAAAATCCTAAATGCAGCTTGAAATAAGAGATTCCTAACTTATATGAGGAGAAAATTCAGATTAACAGCAGACCTATGCACAGAGACTTGGCAGGCCAGTAAGGGCTGGCATGCTATATTCAGGGTACAAAAGTAGAAAAACATGAAGCCAAAAATAATTTTTCCAGCTAGGTTGTCATTCAGAATATAAGGAGATGTAAAAAGCTTCCAGGATAGAGAGAAACTGAAAGAATATGTGACCACCAAACCAGCCCTGCAAAAAAGACTAAGGGGGACCCTGTAATTGAAGAGGGAGCCCAAAGAAACAATCTGCAGAAACAGGGACTGTATAGGTAATACTATGACACTAAATTCATATCTTTCAGTAGTTACTCTGAATGTTAATGGGCTTAAATGATCCAGTCAAAAGACACAAGACATAAGAATAGATTTTAAAAAGCAAGATCCATCTATATGCTGTCTACGAAAGACTCATTTTAGACCTAAGGACACCTCCAGACTGAAAATGAGGGGGCAGAGAACCATTTACCATTCAAAAGGTCCTCAAAAGAAAGCTGAGGTAGCAATCCTCATGTCAGATAAGTTAGATTTTAAATGAAAGACTGTAATAACAGATGAAGAGGGACACTATATCGTACTTAAAGGGTCGATCCAACAAGAAGACCTAACAATTACAAATATTTATGCCCCTAATGTGGTAACAGCCAATTATATCAACCAATAAATAACCAAAGGAAGGAAATACTTAGATAATGATACATTAATAGTAGGAGACATCAACATGACACTCTAAGCAAAAGACAGATATTCTAAGCATAAGATCACCAAAGAAACAAAGGCCTTGAATGACACACAGGACCAAATGGATTTCACATATATATAAATAACAACAGAATACACATTCTCCTCAACTGCACATGGAACTTTCCCCAGAATAGACCACATACTGGGTCACAAATCCAGTCTCAACTGATACCAAAATATTGGAATTACTTCCTGCACACCACAATGCTTTTGAAACTAGAACTCAATCACAAGAAGAAATTTGGAAGGAACTGACACACTTGGAGGTTCAAGAGCATCCTACTAAAAGATGAATGGGTCAACCAGGAAATTAGAGAAGAATTAAAAAGATTCGTGGAAACTAAAACAACGAAAGCAAAACTGTTCAAAATCTTTGGGATACAGCAAAGGTAGTCCTAAGAGGGAAATACATCGCAATACAAGCCTCCCTCAAAAAAGCGGAAAAATCTCAAATACACAAGATAACCTTACACCTACCTGGAACTGGAGAAAGAACAGCAAGTAAAACCTAAACCAAACAGAAAGGAAATAATAAAGATGAGAGCAGAACTCAATGAAATAGAGACCTGAAGAACTGCAGAACAGATTTACAAAACAAGGAGCTGGTTCTTTGAAAGAATTGATACATAAACCCACAGCCAGACTTATTAAAAAGAAAAAAAGAGTCAAATTAATAAAATCAGGAATGAAAGTGGAGAGAGATAAACACAGTAGAAAGACAAAAAATTTTAAGAATATATTATGAGCAATGATAGACCAACAAATTAGGCAACCTGGAAGAAGTGGATGTATTCCTGGAAACCTACAATTTACCAAAACTGACACAGGAAGAAATAGAAAACCTAAGCAGGCCAACAACCAGTGAGGATATTGAAAGAGTAACCAAAAACCTCACAAGAAACAAAAGTCCAGGGCCAGATGACTTCCCAGGGGAATTCTACCAAACTTTGAAAAGAAATACCGATTCTACTAAAGCTGTTTCAAAGGATAGAAATGGAAGGAATATTTCCAAACTTATTCTATGAGGCCAGCATTACCTTGATTCCAAAACCAGACAAAGACCCTACCAGAAAGGAGAAATAGAATGCCTGAACAGGCTGATAACCGGGGAGGAAATTTAAGCAGTCATCAAAAACCTCCCAAGGCACAAAAGTCCAGGGCCAGATGGCTTCCCAGGGGATTTCTATCAAACATTTAAAGAAGAAACAATACCTATCCTACTAAAGCTGTTCTGAAAGATATAAAGGGATGGAATACTTCCAAACTCATTCTATGAGGCAAGCATCACCTTAATTCCAAAACCAGACAAAACCCCACCAAAAAGGAGAATTACAGACCAATATTCCTGATGAACATGGATGCAAAAATTCTCACCAAGATACTAACCAATAGGATCCAATAGTACATTAAGAGGGTTATTCACCACAAATAAATGGGACTTATCCATGGGATGTAAGGGTGGTTCAACATTCATAAAACAATCAATGTGACAGATTACATCAATAAAAAAATACAAGAACCATATGATCCTTCCAATAGATGCAGAGAAAACGTTTGACAAAATACAACATCCATTCCTGATTAAAACTCTTTCAAAGGGTAGAGATAGAGAGAACATATCTCATTATTACAAAAGCCATCTATGAAAAGTCCACAGTGAATATCTTTCTCAATGGAGAAAAATTGACAGCTTTTCCCCTAAGGTCAGAAACATGACAGGGATGCACACTCTCAACACTGTTGTTCAACATAATACTAGAAGTCCTAGCCTCAGCAATCAGACAAGAAAAAGAAATAAAAGGCATTCAAATTGGCAAGGAAGAAGTCAAACTCTCCCTCTTTACAGATGACATGATATCATATGTAAAAAACCCAAAAGACTAAACCCCCAGATAGCTAGAACTCATACAGCAATTCAGCAATGTGGCAGGATACAAAAGCAATGCACAGAAATCAGTGCCATTTCTATACACTAACAATGAACTGAAGAAAGAGAAATTAAGGAGTCAATCCCATTTACAATCACACCCAAAAGCATAAGAATATTTAGGAATAAACGTAACCAAAGTAAAGGATCTATACTCTAAAAACTACAGAACACTTCTGAAAGAAATCAAGAAAGACACAAGAGATGGAAAAATATTCCATGCTCATGGATTGGAAGAATAAATATTGTGAAAATCTCTATGCTACCCAAGGCAATTTATATATTCCATGCAATCCCTATCAAAAAGCCATGGACTTTCTTCACACGCTTGGAACAAATAATCTTAAGATTTCTATGGAACCAGAAAAGAACCCAAAACCAGAAGAATATTGAAAAACAAAACCAAAGTTGAGGTCACAATATCTGACTTTAAGCTATCTTGCAAGGCAGTGATCATCAAGACAGTATGGCACTGGCACAAAAACAGACACATAGATCAATGGAACAGAATAGAGAATCCAGAAGTGGACCCTCAACTCTATGGTAAACTAACATTCGACAGAGCAAGAAAGACTATCCACTGGAAAAGGGACAGTCTCTTCAATTAATGGTGCTGGGAAAATTGGACAGACACATGCAGAAGAATGAAAGTGGACTATACTCTTACACCACACACAAAGATAAAACGGGTGAAAGATCTAAATGTGAGACAAGAATCCATCAAAATCCTAGAGAAGAACACAGGCAACACCCTTTTTGAACTTGGCCACAGAAAATTCTTGCAAGGTACATCTATGAAGGCAAAGAAAACAAAAGTAAAAAATGAATTATGGGGGACTCAAGATAAAAACCTTCTGCACAGCAAAAGAAACAGTCAAAACAGCTAAAAGACAACCTACAGAATGGGAGAAGATATTTGCAATTGACATATCAGATAAAGAGCTAGTATCCAAGATTTACAAAGAACTTATCAAACTCAACAGCCAAGAAACGAACAATCCAATCTTAAAAAGGGCAAAAAATCATGAACTAAAACTTCACCAAAGAAGACATAGACATGGCCAACAAGCACATGAGGAAATGCTCTACATCACTTGCCATCAGGAAAATACAAATCAAAACCACAATGAGATACCACCTCACACCAGTGAGAATGGTGAAAATTAACAAGGCAGGAAACAACAAATGTTGGAGAGGATGTGGAGAAAGGGGAACCCTCTTGCACTGTTGGTGGGAATGTGAACTGGTACAGCCACTCTGGAAAACTGTGTGGAAGTTCCTCAAAAAGTTAAAAATAGATCTACCCTATGACCCAGCAATTGCACTGCTGGGGATTTACCCCAAAGATACAGATGCAGTGAAAAGCCGAGACACCTGCACCCCAATGTTTATAGCAGCAATGTCCACAATAGCCAAACTGTGGAAAGAGCCTCAGTGTCCATTGAAAGATGAATGGATAAAGAAGATGTGGTCTATGTATACAATGGAATATTACTCAGCCATTAGAAACGACAAATACCCACCATTTGCTTCGACGTGAATGGAACTGGAGGGTATTATGCTGAGTGAAGTAAGTCAACCAGAGGACAATCATCACATGGTTTTTTTTCAGTCATACAGGGAATATAAAAAATAGTGAAAGTGGGAAAAATTAGAGAGAGTTTAAAACATGAGAGACTCCTAACTCTGGAAAACAAACAAAGGGTAGTGGAAGGAGAGGCAGGTGGGAGGATGGGTTAACTGGGTAATAGGTATTGAGAAGAGCACTTGATGGGATAAGCACTGGGTCTTATACTATATGTTGGCCAATCAAACTTCAATAAAAAGTAAAAAATAAAAATAAAAATAAATGTTTGGTACTGTTCTCTGGTAAAGACCTTTATTTGCTGGGAAGATTTGATTACCAGTTGAATCCTAGGCTTTTAATTGGGGGCAGGAGTGATTACTACTTCAATTTCCTCCTTAATTATATGTCTATTCAGATTTTGTATTTTTCATAATCTTGATAGGTCGTATATTTCTAGGAACTTATCCACTTTGTCTAGATTACCAATTTGTTGCTGTGTAATTGTTCACTGTAGTCACTTTTAACACTCTATATTAGTTTGGCTTCAGTTGTAATGTTTACTCTTCCAGCAATTTCTGATTTTATTTCAAAATTTTAAAATTTCTCTTGAAACATTTGATCAACTTATTTAGAGATATGTAATCTAGTTTCCGAGTATTTAGCATATTCCAGGTGTCTTTCACTTAGTGATATTTAAATTAATTCCATTGTGGTTTCAGAGCCTACTTTTTTATTTTTTAATTATTTGTAATTGTTATTTTTTATGTATAGTGGACATACAATATTATGTTAGTTTCAGGTGCACAATATAGTGACTAAACGCATACATGATATGCAGTGCTCACCACAATAACTGTAGTTACCATTTGTCATCATACAAAATTATTAAAATATTATTTACTATATTCTCTATGCTGTATTTTTCATAACCAAGAATTATTCATTTTATTATTTTTTAAAGATTTATTTATTTATTTATTCATGAGAGACAGAGAGAAGCCGAGACATGGGCAGAGGGAGAAGGAGGCTCCCTGTGTGAAGCCTGATGTGGAACTCAATCCCAGAACCCTGGGATCGCAACCTGAGTCAGACAGTCACTCAACCACTGAGGCACCCAGGTGCCCCTTATTATTTTTATTGCTCCTCCTCTTATTCTTTATTTAATTCTAGTACAGTTAACATAGTGTTATATTAACTTCAATTGTACAATTTAGTGATTCAACAATTCCACACATCACCCAGTGCTCATCACAAAGGCACTCCTTAATACCCATTTCCTATCTCACCCATCCCAACCTACTCAACCTCCCCGCTGGTAACCATCTGTTTGTTTTCTATAGTTGAGTCTGTTTTTTGGGTATTCTCTTCCTTACCTCCACCCCTTTGTTTTTTTTCTTGAGTTCCATATATGAATGAAATCACATGGTCTTTGTCTTCCCTGACTTATCTCATTTAGTATTATACTCTTTAGCTCCATCCATATCATTGCAAATAGAAAGATTTCATTCTTTGACTGAGTAATATGTATATGCCACATCTTCTTTATCATTCATCATTTGATGGACACTTGCAGAGCTATAATATCTTGGCCATTGTAAATAATGCTGCTACAAGCATAGGTGTACACCTATTCCTTAAAATTAGCATTTTGTATTTTTGGGTAAATACCCAGTAGTGTGATTACTGGATGGTAGTGTAGTTCCATTTTTAACATTTTGAGGAGACTCCATACTATTTTCCAGAGTGGTACCAATTTGCATTCCCACCAAAAGTGCAAGAGCGTTCCCTTTTCTCCGCATCATCATCATAAACACCTGTTGTTTCTTGTATTCTTGATTTTAGCCATTCTGACTAGTGTGAGGTGACGGCTCATTGTAGTTTTGATTTGTAGTTCCCTGATGACGAGTATGTTGAGCATCTTTTCATGTGTCTGTTGGCCATCTGTATGACTTCTTTGGAGAAATGTCTGTTCATGTCTCCTTCCTATTTTTTAATTGGATTGTTTGGGTTTTGGGTTTGACTTCTACAAGTTCTTTAGATACTTTGGATAGTGACCCTTTACCAGATATGTCATTTGTAAATATCATCTCCCATTCCTTAGGTTGTCTTTTACTTTTGTTTGATTGCTTCCTTCACTGTGAAGAGCTTTTAATTTTGATGAGATCTCAGTGGTTCAATCTTACTTTTATTTCCCCTGCCTCAGGAGACATATCCAGAAAAATGTTGATATGGCTGATATCACAGACATTACTGCCTCTGTTCTCCTCTATGATTTTTATGATTACAGGTCTCACATTTAGGTCTTTCATCCATTTTGAATTTACTTTTTTTGTATAGTGTAAAACAGTGGTCCAGTTTTATTCTTTGCATGTGACTGTCGAGTTTTTCCAACACCATTTGTTAAAGAGAGAGTCTTTTTTCTATCGGATATTCTTTCTTTCTTTGTTGAAGATTAACTGACCATAAAATTGTGTGTATCTTTCTGGATGTTCTATAATGTTTTGTTGATCCATGTGTCTGTTTTTGTGCCAGTACCATTCTCTCTTGATCACTACAGCTTTGTAATGCAAATTGAAGTCTAGAATTGTGATACCTCCAACTTTGTTTCTCTTTTTCAAGAATGCTTTGGATAATGGGATTTTTCTGGTTCCATACAAATTTAGGATTCTTTATTTTAGCTCTGTGAAAAAGGTTACTAGTGTTTTGCTAGAGATGACATTAGATGTGTAGATTGTTTTGAGTAATATAGACATTTTAAAAATATTTCTTCATCTAATCCGTGAGAATGGAATGTCCTTCCATTTTTTGTCATCTTCTTCAATTTCTTTCATCAGGGTTTTTTAGTTTTCAGATTACATTTCTTTCACCTCATTGGATAGGTTTATTCCTAGGTATCTTATTATTTTGAATGCAACTGAAAAAGGAATTGTTTCCTTAAATTCTCTTTCTGTTGTTTCATTATTAGTGCATAGAAATTCAACAGATTTCTGAACACTGATTTTGTATTCTGCAACTATATTGAATTCCTTTATCAGTTCTAGAACTTCAGTGGTCTTTTGGATTTTCTATATATATTATTATGTCACGTACAAATAGAGAAACTTTTACTTCATCCTGACCAATTTGCATGCCTTTTATTTCTTTTGGTTTTCTGCTTTCTCTGACTAGGACTTTCAAAGCTGTTTTATTTTATTTTATTTTATTTTACTTTTTCTGGAATGAGATGTTTATTATTTTATTTTTTTAATGGAGTTCAATTTGAAACCATATAGAATAACACCCAGTGTTCATCCTGCCAAATGCCCACCTCAGTGCCCATCACCCAGTAACCGCAACATTCCGCCCACCCCCCTTTCCATTACCCCTTGTTCATTTCCCAGACTTAGGGGTCTCTCATGTTTTGTCACCCTCACTGATATTTTCACTCATGTTATCTACTTTCTCTTTATTCGCTTACATTAATTTTTATATTCCCCAAGTGAATGAGAACATATGATGTTTGCCCTATTCCGATTACTTATTTCACTAAGCATAATACCCTCCAGTTCTATCCACGTCAAAGCAAATGGTGGGTATTTGTCATTTCTAATGGCTAAGTAATATTCCATTGTATACATAGACCACATCTTCTTGATCCATTCATCTTTCGATGGACACCGAGGCTCCTTCCACAGTTTGGCTATTGTGGACATTGCTGCTATAAACATCAGGGTACAGGAGTCCCAGCGTTTCACTATATATGTATCCTTGGGGTAAATCCCCAGCAGTGCAACTGCTGAGTCATAGGGCAGTTCTATTTTTAACTCTTTGAGGAACCTCCACACAGTTTTCCAGAGTGGCTGCACCAGTTCACATTCCCACCAACAGTGTAAGAGGGTTCCCCTTTCTGCAGATCCTCCCCAACATTTGTTGTTTCCTGCCTTGTTAATTTTCACCATTCTCACTGGTGTGAGGTGGTATCTCATTGTGGTTTTGATTTGTATTTCCCTGATGGCAAGTGATGCGGAGCATTTTCTCATGTGCGTGTTGGCCATGTCTATGTCTTCCTCTGTGAGATTTCTGTTCATGTCTTTTGCCCATTTCATGATTGGATTGTTTGTTTCTTTGCTGTTGAGTTTCATAAGTTCTTTATAGAACTTGGAAACTATCCCTTTATCTGCTATGTCATTTGCAAATATCTTCTCCCATTCTGTAGGTTTTTAGTTTTGTTGACTGTATCCTTTGCTGTGCAAAAGCTTCTTATCTTGATGAAGTCCCAATAGTTCATTTATGCTTTTGTTTCTTTTGCCTTCGTGGATGTTTCTTGCAAGAAGTTACTGTGACCGAGTTCAAAAAGGGTGTTGCCTGTGTTCTCCTCTAGGATTTTCATGGAATCGTGTCTCACATTAGATCTTTCATCCATTTTGAATTTATCTTTGTGTATGGTGAAAGAGAGTGGTCTAGTTTCATTCTTCTGCATGTGGATGTCCAATTTTCCCAGCACATTTATTAAAGAGACTATCTTTCTTCCAGTGGATAGTCTTTCCTCCTTTACCAAATATGAGTTGACCATAAAGTTCAGGGTGCACTTCTGGATTCTCTATTCTGTTCCATTGATCTATGTGTCTCCTTTTGTGCCAGTACCACACTGTCTTGATGACCACAGCTTTGTAGTACAACCTGAAATCTGGCATTGTGATACCCCTAGCATCCTTCCTTTTTTAAAATTCCTCTGGCTATTCGGGGTCTTTTCTGATTCCACACAAATCTTAAAATAATTTGTTCCAACTCTCTGAAGAAAGTCCATGGTATTTTGATAGGGATTGCATTAAACGTGTAAATTGCCCTGGGTAACATGGACATTTTCACAATATTAATTCTGCCAATCCATGAGCATGGAATATTTTTCCATCTCTTTGTGTCTTCTTCAATTTCTTTCAGAAGTGTTCTATAGTTTTTACGGTATAGATCCTTTACCTCTTTGGTTAGTTTATTCCTAGGTATTTTATGCTTTTGGGTGCAATTGTAAATGGGATTTGACTCCTTAATTTTTTTTTTTTTTTGATTCTCATTGTTAGTGTAGAGAAATGCCAATGATTTCTGGGTATTGATTTTGTATCCTGCCACGCTGCCAAACTGCTGGATGAGTTCTAGCAATCTTGGGGTGGAGTCTTTTGGGTTTTCTACGTACAGTATCATGTCATCTGCAAAGAGAGAGAGCTTGACTTCTTTGCCAATTTGAATGCCTTTTATTTCTTTTTCTTGTCTTACTGCTGAGGCTAGGACTTCTAGTCCTATGTTGAATAGCAGTGGTGAGATTGGACATCCCTGTCTTGTTCCTGATCTTAGGGAAAAGGCTCCCAGTATTTTCCCATTGAGAATGATAATTGCTGTGGGCTTTTCATAGATGGCTTTAAGATGCTGAGGAATGTTCCCTCTATCACTATACTCTGAAGAGTTTTGATCAGGAATGGATGCTGTATTTTTGTCAAATGATTCCTCTGCATCTATTGAGAGGATCATATGGTACTTGTTTTCTCTCTTGCTGATATGATCAATCATATTGATTGCTTAATGAGTGTTTAACCAGCCTTGCATCCCGGGGATAAATCCCACTTGGTCATGGTGAATAATCTTCTTAATGTATTGGTGGATCCCATTGGCTTGTATCTTGTTGAGAATTTTTGCATCCATGTTCCATCAGGGATATTGGTCTGTAATTCTCCTTTTTGGTGGGGTCTTTGTCTGGTTTTGGAATTAAGGTGATGCTTGCCTCATAGAATGAGTTTGGAAGTACTCCATCTCTTTCTATCTTTCTGAACAGTTTTAGTAGAATACATGTGGTTTCTTCTTTAAATATTTGATAGAATTCCCCTGGGAAGCCATCTGGCCCTGGACTTTTGTGTCTTGGGAGGTTTTTGATGACTGCTTCAATTTCCTTGCTGGTTATTGGCCTATTCAGGTTTTCAATTTCTTCCTGTTCCAGGTTTGGCGGATTGTGGTTTTCCAGGAAACCATCCATTTCTTCTAGATTGCCTAATTTATTGGCATATAGCTCTCATAATAAGTTTCTAAAATCGTTTGTATTTCCTTGGTATTGGTGATGATCTCTCCGTTCTCAATCATTATTTTATTAACTTGACTCTTTTCTCTCTTCTTTTTAATAAGGCTGGCTAATGGTTTATCTATCTTATTAATTCATTCAAAGAACCAACTCCTGGTTCTGTTGATCTGTTCTATAGTTCTTCTGGTCTCTATTTCATTGAGTTCTGCTCGAAACTTTATTCTCTTCTTTTGCTGGGTGTAGGATCTATTTGCTGTTTTTTCTCCAACTCCTTTAGGTGCAAGGTAGACTTTTCTATTTGAGTTCTTTCCAGTTTTTGGATGGATGCTTGTATGGCGATGTATTTCCCCCTCAGGACTTCTTTTGCTGTATCCCAAAGATTTTGAATGGTTGTATATTCATTCTCATTAGTTTCCATGAATCTTTTTAATTCTTCTCTAATTTCCTGGTTTACCCTTTCATCTTTTAGCAAGATGGTCCTTAACCTCCACGTGTTTGAAATCCTTCCAAAATTCTTCTTGTGATTGAGTTCTAGTTTCAAAGCATTATTGTCTGAAAATATGCAGGGGGCTATCACAATCTTTTGGTATCGGTTAAGTCCTGATTTGTGTCCCAGTATGTGGTCTATTTTGGAGAAAGTTCCATGTGCACTTCAGAAGAATGTGTATTCAGCTGCGTTTGGATGTAAAGTTCTGTAAATATCTGTGAAATCTCCCTGGTACAGTGTATCATTTAAAGCTCTTGTTTCTTTGGAGATGTTGTGCTTAGAATATCTGTCGATTGTAGAAAGCGCTACATTCAAGTCACCAAGAATAAGTGTATTATTATCTAAGTATGTCTTAACTTTGGTTATTAATTGATATACTTGGCAGCTCCCACATTCGGGGCATAAATATTCATGATTGTTAGGTCCTCTTGTTGGATAGATCCTTTAAGTATGATATAGTGTCCCTCTTCATCTCTTACTACAGTCTTTGGGATAAAGTTTAATTTATCTGATGAAAAGATGGCTACCCCTGCTTTCTTTTGAGGACCATTTGAATGGTTCATGGTTCTCCAACCTTTTATTTTCAGGCTCTAGGTGTCCTTATGTCTATAATGAGTCTCTTGTAGACAGCAAATAGGTGGGTCTTCCTCTTTTATTCAGTCTAAAACCCTGCGCGTTTTGATGGGGTCATTAAGCCCATTCACGTTCAGAGTTACTATTGAGAGATACGAATTTAGTGTCATCATGATACCTCTTAAGTCCCTGTTTTTGTGGATTGTTTCCTTGGACTTCCTCTTTCTTTTACAGAATCCCCCTTAGTATTTCTTGCAGAGCTGGCCTGCTGGTCACATATTCTTTCAGTTTCTGCCTATCTTGGAAGCTCTTAATCTCTCCTTCTATTCTGAATGAGAGCTTTGCTGGATAAAGTATTCTTGGCTGAATGTTCTTCTCATTTAGGACCCTGAATATATCCTGCCAGCCCATTCTGGCCTGCCAGATCTCTGTGGAGAGGTCAGCTGTTAACCTAATACTTGTCCCATAAAGATTAGAAATCTCTTGTTTCTTGCTGCTTTAAGGATCTTCTCTTTATCTTTGGAATTTGCAAGCTTCACTATTAAATGTCGAGGTGTTGAATGGTTTTTATTGATTTTAGCGGGGGGATCTCTCTATCTCCTGGATCTGAATGCCTGTTTCCCTTCCCAAGTTAGGGAAGTTCTCTGCTATTATCTGTTCAAATACACTTTCTGGTCGTCTGTCTCTTTCAGCACCCTCTGCAACCCCAATTAAATGTAGATTTTTTCCTTCTGAGGCTGTCATTTATTTCCCTTAACCTATCCTCATGATCTTTTAATTGCTTTTCTCTTTTTTCCTCAGCTTCCTTCCTTGCCATCAACGTGTCTTCTATGTCACTCACTTGTTCTTCTACCTCTTTAACTCTCATCATTAGGACCTCCAGTTTGGACTGCATCTCATTTAATTTTTAATTTGGCCTGATTAGACCTGAAATCTGCAGTCATGCAGTCTCTTGATTCCTTTATGCTTTTTTGTAGAGCCACCAGTAGCTTTATAATAGTGCTTCTGAATTGGCTTTATGACATTGAATTGTAATCCAAATTTTGTAACTCTGGGAGAGAGGACTGTTTCTGTTTCTTTCTTTTGAGGTGAGTTTTTCCTTCTAGTCATTTTGCTCAGTGCAGAGTGGCCAAAAACAAGTTGTACTGGAAAAAGGATAAAAAGAGAGAAAAAAGGGGGTGGGGGACAAACAGGAAAAAAGGGGGGGGGGAGTATCCTCTGATTCTATATACTGTGAATCCCTCGACTTCCCCTGGAACTTTCCAGAGTGCTTTGTCAACAACTTGATCTTCCCCTATCCTTCCAGCTGGTCTTCTGGGAAAGGGGCCTGCTGTGGTGATTCTCAGGTGTGTGCACCTGGGGGAGCTGCCCAGTCCCCTGCCAGGTGCACGGCTGAGTGGGAGCTGTTTATCCTCTGAGGCCCCTGCTCAATCCCAGGAACCAGGTCACACCAGGAGGAACTATAACAGTGGCGGCGGCCAGCTCTCCAGCCCTGGAGTCAGCTCCCGCAGTATCCAGCACGCCTCTCAGTCTGCAGGGGCCTGGATCCAGGGGGTGACACTGATCTGCAGTTCTCAGGGCCGCCCTGTGGCAGGAGCGTTCTTGCTGTCCTGTGCCCTGTGGCCTCTACCTGTCCCGGGGAAACATGCCGGATCTATGCTGTGTCCCCCGGCACCCTGTGCTCCGGGTCCTGCACTGCAGGAATCATGCTTACGGGCCACACAGCCCCCTCTGTGCAGAGTCGCTGTCAGAGCTGCTGGCTGATCTGCTCCCGGGTCCCACAGGGCAGGCTCCAGCCCTTTAGGGAGCTCTGCCCAGGGTGTGTGATGCACTCTCCCCTGGGGCGCCATTCCTCTGTTAGTGCCCCTAGTAGCCTGAGTGCATCCCTGCCCCTCCACGGACCCTCCCTGAGCTCCCTGCAAGCGCCTTTCCATCCAACGCCTTTCTGTCCAGGAAGGTTGGTAAAGTTTCTGCTTCTCTGGTACTGGGCTCTCCTGTCCTGGGGACACTCGCCGCAGGCCTTAGCCCAGCTCCTCGCACAGGCCCCTCCCCGTTGGATGCTTTTTTATTTATTTTTTTATGTCTTCCTACCTTGATAGAAGCACAAACTCTTCTCACTGTAGCATTCCAGCTGTGCTCTCTTTAAATCTCAGGCCACATTCGTAGGTTTTCAGGATGATTTGCAAATTATCTAGGTAAGTTGGTGGGCCAAGTGACTTAGGGACCCTACTCTTCTGCCATCTTTCCTGGAGTTTCCTTGCTATATTAAATGAAATTGGTGACATCCTTGTCTTTTTCCTATACGTAGGGGAAAACTCTCCTTTTTTCCCCATTGAATGTGATGTTCACTGTGGGTTTTTCATATATGGCTTTTATAGTGTTGAAGTATGTTCCCTTTAAAGCTACTTTGTTGGGACGCCTGGGTGGCTCAGTGGTTGAGCACTTGTGTTTGGCCCAGGGCATGATTCTGGAGTCCCAGGATCCAGTCCCACATCAGGCTTCCTGCATGGACCCTGATCCTCTCTCTGCCTATGTCTCTGCCTCTCTCTCTCTCTGTCTGTCTGTGTGTGTGTGTGAGTGTGTGTCTCATGAATAAATAAATAAAATCTTTTATTTTTTTTAATAAAATCTTTTAAAAAATAAAAAAATAAGGCTACTTTGTTGAGGGCTTTTATCATGAATGGATGTGGTACTTAGCAAATGCTTTTTCTACATCTATTGAAATGACCATAAAATTTTTAGCCTTTCTCTTATTGATGTAATATCATTGATTGATTTGTGAATATTGAACCATCCTAGAGTATATGTTTTATTATATCTATTCTTTCAAATTTGTTATGGTGGATTTTAGTGCCCAAAGTGTGGCATATCTTGCAGAATATTTTGTGTGAACTTGAGAAGAATGTATATTCTGCTGTTGTTGGATGACAGTCCATACATGGAAATTAGATTTAGTTGATTGGTGAGGTTGCTCAGTTCAACTGTATTCTTATTAATTTTTCTGCCTGCTAGTTCAGTTCATTAATAAACGTGGAGTGCTGATATCTCCAACTTTAATAGTGGATTTGTATTCTTCAACATGCAGTTTCATCAGATTTGCCTCAAATATTTTGGTGCTCTGTTCTTAGATGTGTACACATTAAGAACTGTTACGGTTTCTTGGAGAATTGATCCCCTTTATCATAATGCCCCTCATAATCTTTGATAATTATTCTTGCTCTGAAGACTGCTTTACCTCAAATTAACATAGCTACTCCAGTTACGTTTTCATTAGTGTTAGCATAGCATATTTTCCTTTATCCTTTTAGCATTTAACCTGTGTCTTTATTTAAGTTGTTTTCTTGTCAACAACATATATTTGGTTCTTCAGGATTTTTCCCATTTTCATTTGTCTGAGAAAGTTATTCTTTCTCCTTTACCTATGAAAGTTGCTTTTGCTGGATATATAATTCTAGATTTTTTTATTTCAATTCCTTAAAATATCGTACTGAACTTTCCTCTTGTTTGCATGGTTTCTGAAAAGAACTGCAATGTAATTTATTTCCTTGCTGTTCCATAACTAAGGAGTTTGTTCCTCTAAATTTTTCAATACTTTTCTTCCTCTTTATTTTTTCCACTTTGAATATGATATCCTAAGGTGTAGAAGTTTTGTGCTATTGTCAGCTAAGATTCCTTGATCTGTGCATTGGTGCCTATCATTAATTTTGGGAATTTATCAGTTATAATTATTTTTCTTTCCTTAAAGCTTTTATTTAAATTCCAGTTAGTTAACATACAATGTTATATTATTTTCAGAGATACAATATAGAGATTCAACACTTCCATACATCACACAGTGTTCATCACAAGTGTGCTCCTTAATCTTCATCACATATTTAAACCATCCTCCACTCACCTCCCCTTTGGTAACCATCAGTTTGATCTCTATTGTCAAGAATCTGTTTCTTCGCCGGGATGCCTGCATCCCGATGTTTATAGCAGCAATGTCCACAACAGCCAAACTGTGGCAGGAGCCTCGATGTCCATCAAAATATGAATGGATAAAGAAGATGTGGTTTATGTATACAATGGAATATTACTCAGCCATTAGAAACGACAAATACCCACCATTTGCTTCGACATGGATGGAACTGGAGGATATTATGCTGAGTGAAATAAGTCAATCGGAGAAGGACAAACATTATATGTTCTCATTAATTTGGGGAATATAAAAAATAGTGACAGGGAATAAAGGGGAAAGGAGAAAAATGAGTGGGAAATATCAGAAAGGGAGACAGAACATGAGAGACTCCTAACTCTGGGAAACGAACTCGGGGTGAGGGGACGGGAGGTGGGCAGGGGGTGGGGGTAACTGGGTGACGGGCACTGAGGGGGCACTTGATGGGATGAGCACTGGGTGTTATTCTATATGTTGGCAAATTGAACACCAATAAAAATAAATTTACAAAAAAAAAGAATCTGTTTCTTGGTTTGCCTCTTTTTTTTATTATTTTGTTTCTTAAATTCCACATGAGTAAAGTCATATGATATTTGTCATTCTCAGACTGACTTATTTTGCTTAGCATTATATTCTTTATCTCCATCCTTGTCATTACAAATGGCAAAATTTCATTCCTTTTATGGCTGAATAATATTCCATTGTATATATATGCCACATCTTCTTTATCCATTCATTAGTTGATGGAAACTAGGGCTGCTTCTATATCTTGACTATTGTAAATGATTCATGTTTTACAATTCCTTCATAAATACCCAGTAGTGTGACTGCTAGATCGGAGGGTGGTTCCATTTTTTAACATTTTGAGGAAACTCCATAGTCTTTTCCAGGGTGGCAGCACCAGCTTGCATTACCACCAACAAGTGGCAAGAGGGTTCCTTTTTCTTCACATCATTGCCAACAACTGTTGTTTCTCCTGTTGTTGATTTTAGCCATTCTGACTGATGTGAGGTAATATCTCATTATAGGTTTGATTTCCACTTCCATGATGATGAGTAATGATGGGCATCTTTTCATGTGTCTGTTGGCCATCTGTATGTCTTCACTGGAGAAATGTCTGTTCATGTCTTCTCAACTTTAATTAGATTACTTTGGTATTAGGTGATGAGATGTATCAGTTCTTTATATATTTGGATATTAATTTTTTACTGAACATGTCATTTGCAAATACCATCTCCCATACCATAGGTTGCCTTTTAGGTTTATTCATAGTTTCCTTCACTGTGAAGCAGCTTTTTATTTTGATGAAGTCCAATAGTTTGTTTTTCCTTTTGTTTCCATTGCTTCGGGATACATATCTAGAAAAATGTTCCTATGGCTGTTGTCAGACAGGATCCTACCTGTGCTCTCTTCTAGGACTTTTATGTTTTCAGGTCTCACATTTAGGTCTTTCATCCATGTTGAATTTATTTTTGTGTATGGTATAAGTGGTCCAGTTTCATTCTTTTGCATGTTGCTCTCCAGTTTTCCCAGTAACGTTTGTTGAGGAGACTTTCTTTTTCACATTGTATATTCTTTCCTTCTTTGTCAAAAATAAACTGACCATATAGTTGTGGGTTCATACTGGATTTTGTATTCTGTTCTCTTAATCTATGTGTCTGTTTTTGTACCAGTACCATACTGTCTAGATGATTACAGCATTGTAATACAACTGGAAGTCTCGAATTGTGATACCTCCAGTTTTGTTCTTCTTCCTCAAGATTCCTTCGGCGATTTGGGGTCTTTTGTGGTTCCATCGAAACTTTAGGATTGTGTGTTTTAGTGCTATGAAAAATGCTGATGGAATTTTGGTAGGGATTGCATTAAATATGTAGATTGTTTGGGTAGTATAGACATTTTAACAATATTTGTTCTTCCAATCCATGAGCATTGAATGTCTTTCTATTTGTTGGTGGCATCTTCAATTTCTTCCATCTCAGTTTTATACTTTCCAGAGTACAATTTTTTCACCCCTTTGGTTAGGTGTATTCCTAGGTATCTTATTATTTTTGGTGCAGTTGAAATGGGATTGTTTCCTTAATCTCTTTTTCTGCTGATTCATTACTGGTGTATAGAAATGCAGCAGATTTCTATACACTTTTTATTATTCTGCAACTATACTGAATTCATTTATGAGTTCTAGCAATTTTAGGGGAGAGTCAGGTTTTCTATATAAAATGTCATGTCGGGATCCCTGGGTGGTGCAGCGGTTTAGCGCCTGCCTTTGGCCCAGTGCGCGATCCTGGAGACCCGGGATCAAATCCCACGTCGGGCTCCCGGTGCACGGAGCCTGCTTCTCCTTCTGCCTGTGTCTCTGCCTCTCTCTCTCTCTCTCTCTGTGTGTGTGTGACTATCATAAATAAATAAAAATTAAAAAAAAATAAAATGTCATGTCCTCTGCAAATAGTGAAAATTTTACTTCTTCCTAATCAATATGCATGCATTTTATTTATTTTTGTTATCTGATTGCTCTGGCTAGTTTTTACAGTACTATGTTGGATAAAACTGGTGACAGTAGACATCTTGTCTAGTTCCTGACCTTAGGGGAAAAGCTCTCAGTTTTTCCCCATTCAATATAATGTTCAGTGTGGATTTCTCATATATGGCCTTTATTATGATGAATCTTTCCTCTAAACCCGTTTTGTTGAAGGTTTTTTTTTTAATCATGAGTGGATTTTGTACTTTATCAATACTTTTTCTGCATCTGTTGAAATGAGCCACTGCTTCATAATTGATTTTTATATAATCTGTCCACTGATCCATTGATATAAGTGGGGTATTAATGTCTCCAACTATTATTGTATTATTATTGATTAGTTCCTTATGTTTGTTATTAACTGTTTTATGTATTTGAGTGCTCCATGCTGGGTGCATAAATATTTAGTTATTATAACTTTTGTTTGATTGTCCCCTTTATGATTATATAATGCCCTTCCTTATCTCTTGTGAGCCTTTTTTTTAAGTCTAGCTTGTCTGACTTAAGTATTGCTACTGTGGTTTTCTTTTGACATCCATTTGTATGATAAATGTTATTCCACCCCCTCACTTTCAATCTGTAGATGTCTTTAGGTCTGAAATGAGTCTCTTGTAGGTAGCATATAGATTGGTCTTGTTTTTTATGCATTCTGTCACCATATATCTTTTGATTATTACATTTAGTTCATTTACATCCAAAGTAACTATTGATAGATATATATTTGTTGCCAGTTAATTACTTTTTCATTTATTATCTTTCCATCTTTCTGGGTTTTCTGCATTTCTTTAGTGATATATTTGGATTTTTTCACTTTATAGTTTGCATATTTATTAGTGGTTTTTGATTTGTGGTTATCATTAGGTTTGTATATAACATCATCTACATATGGCAGTATGTATTAAGTTGATAATCCTTTACATTTCAACCCATTATTTACTGTTCTCCCCATGTTTTAGATATATGGTGTCATATTTTACATTCTCTTATTTTGTGAGTTCCTTCACTGATTTTTTACAGAAATATTCAATATTTTTTACTGCTTCTGTGTTTTCTACCTTGATACTGTGTTTGGTCTTTCCTTCCTACTCAACATGTCCCCTTTATTTCCTGCAGGGCTGGTTTAGTGGTCAGTTTAGTTTTTGTCTCTAAAACTTTATCTTTCCTTCTATTCTAAAGGATAGCCTTGCTGCATACAGCATTCTTGGCTGCAGGTGTTTCCCATTCAGCACTTTGAATATATCATGACACTTCTTTCTGGTGTGGAATGTTTCTGCTGAAAAATCCACTGATAGCCCTATGTGGTTTATTTGTATGTAACTGTCTTCTTTGGTCTTGCTGCTTTTAATATTTTTTCTTTATCACTACATTTTACCATTTTATTTTTTAATTTATTTTTTATTTAAATTCAACTAATTAACATATAGTGTATTTTTAAGTTTCAGAGGTAGAATTCAGTGATTCATCAATCCACTTAATCATTTTAATTACAGTATGTCTTGGTGTGGATCTGCTTTTGTTGATTTTGTTGGGGGTTCTCTGTGCCTCCTGGATCTGGATATTGGTTTCCTTCCCCAAATTAGGGAAGTTTTCAGCTCTTATTTCATCAAATAAATTCTCTGTACCTTTTTGTCTCTTTTCTTCTGTGACTCCTATAATACAAATATCACATATGATGGTTTCATTGAGTTCCTGGATAATTCTTTTTTTCTCTCTCTTTTGTTTAGCTTGATGACTTTCCATTACTCTGTCTTCTAGGTCATTAATTTGTTGCTCTGCTTCTTCCAGCCTGCTGGTCACTCCATCAAGTGTGTTTCTCATTTTTTTTATTGAGTTCCTTATCTGTGCTGTTATTCCTTATTTCTTTTTTTTTAATAAATTTATTTTTTATTGGTGTTCAATTTGTCAACATACAGAATAACACCCAGTGCTCATCCTGTCAAGTGCCCACCTCATGTTAAGGGCTCCACTATTTTCTCAAGCCCAATGAGTATTCTTATAATCATTACTTTCAATTCTTCATCAGGTATGTTACTTACAATGGTTTCACTTAGATCTCTGGCTGTGGCCTTGTGCTGTTCTTTCATTTGGGACAAATTTCTCCTGATTTTGCCTGTCTCTGAGCCTATTTCTGTGTGTAAGGAAAGTCAGCTACTTCTGTCCTTCAGGCTTTATGAAGAAGAGGTCCTTCGGTGCCCTGCAGTGTAGTGTCCCCTTTTCCCCAGGACCTGGCATTGCTGAGAGTTTCTAGATTGTATGCTGTGTGTGTTCTGCTATTGCGTCCTGGCCATTTTGTCCTTCAGGCCAGTCTTCTGTAGAGGCTCTCTTTGCCTGTTGTGGGCAGTTTTTTGTCCCTGGCTTGAATATGGTGAGTTTTATCTAGGTATGCTCCGGTCTGCTTGTGAAATGAGACCTGGGTCAGGAGACTTGGTGTTGGCAGTGGTTTCGGTTGGTCTTCTGGGAGAGGATGCCCACCACACTAGAACTAAGGCAAGTATGCCTGGGAAGGATGGTTCTCCTTGGTGTAAGCAACCTACGTAGCAAGTGTTGGCACTGCACTGGTTCCTGTAGTGGCTCTGTGTTTATGCTGAGGGGTGGGAGGAAAATGGAACCTACCACTTCCTTTGTTCCTTGAGGGGTCTCTGAATGTTGCCTCTCTGGGAAATGCTCTAAGATGAGCAACTAACCTCCCCATTGTGTGCCCAAGGTGCTCTTTAGATAGCTGTTTCCATGTTGTATGTCACAGGCTGTTTGCCCTGCCTTTTCTCTAAGAGCAGCCCCCTGTCTTTCCAGCTCTCTCAGAGCCAAGCATGCTGACTTTTAAAATGCCAAGCTTAAGCACTGCTGGTTCCCAGAACTCATAAAATTTAGTCTCTCCCACTTTCCAAGCACACTGCTATGGAGATTCATTTTCCTTTTGTGCTCCGCTATGTGCTAGTCTGTCTCTGGCCTTTCTCTGCAACCATGGCTAATCTCTCCATCACAGAGGCAACAATCCATTTCTCTCCCAAGCTATAGTCTCCACAATTTGGACTTTCTTTTATGTCGCCTCTTCTTTACATTTAGTTGTAGAATTTGTCCTATTACTCTTCAGATTGATTTCTGGGATATCTCAAACGATTTGATAGTTATTTAGTTGCATTCATGGGATGAGGCAAGCTTAGAGTTCTCCTCCTCCACCACCACTATCTTCTTCTCTTGAAGATGGTGGCTATTTGATGATCTTGACCTTCTCCAACTTTCTATACCTATGCGGAGCTAGAAATTCTGATGTTTGTATTTTACTTGTTTAGGGTTTTTCTTTTTCTAGTTATAGTGGGAATAATGGCCTTTTACTACTTCTACATTATGATTTAAAATCAAATGTCAGAATGATCTTCCTAAAATATAAATTGGATCAGGACATTCCTTTGCTTCCTAAGATTCAGTGGTTTCCCATTGTACATCAAAAATTTTTAAATAATAAAATACAAACTAATTCTCTTTGGCTCTCTTTCTCTAGTGTCTTTCATGATCTTATTCTGTCATACCCTTTCAACTTTTTCACATGACATTACTCTTAATTTCTAGTCCAATGATTGGCAATCATTTCTTGCAAAACACCAGATAGCAATTATTTTAAACTTTTTGGTCATATGATTTTTATTACAACTATTCAGCTATGCTGTTATAACATCAAGCAGTATTGACAATAAATAAAATAGCTTTGCTGTATTCCAAAAATTTTTTGGATACTTGAATTTCATAAAACTTACATATAACACGAAATTTTTTTTCTTTAGGATTTTTTTCCTTCTAATGAACAAAAAATATATAAACCTTCTCTGGATGCCAGCCAAACAAAAAAAGATGCAGCAAGTCAGATTCAGCCAATGAGCCATAGTTTGTTGATCTCTATCTAGCCACAATAGTTTGCCTACATTGCATAGGAAGCACAACCCATTCCCTTTGTGGCGAGTTTCTTTCTCCTTAGGTTTGGCTTTAAATGTGATCTTTTCACAGATTCCTTCCCTAGCCACCCTTTCTAAAGTAAATATGTCCCTTACCCTTGTTTTATACTGCATCCAATTTCCCTTTCCCTTTAATATTCTTATCACAATGTATAATTATATGTTTATATTTTCTTGGTATTTTCTGCCTCTTCCAATAGATTTTAAGTTTAGTCAGGGACAATGTCTGTTGAGATTTTATTCACCAGTGCTTAACACCTACTATTATTTAGTAAGTGTTCAAGAAATATTTGCAAAATGCACTATTCAGGCTCTTTCTGCCCCTTGGGCTTTGATTGCTCATTTGAAGGGGTTGATCCAACTGTTTTAATTGTAGGTTTACTGAATACACCTGAAAGGCTTATTGTACTAAGCAGTGCCAAGTCTAAGGCTTGACGAACCTAGTCTATCCTCTCCCCCATTCTACAGTGTGGACAACTTGATGGTAGGTCTCTGAGCTATAAACCAGTGACTGTTTTGGTTTAACTGAGATTCTAGATCTACAAAGCTCAGACTTCTCCCTTGTAGACACTGGGTGTGGCATGCCTAAAACAGTAGGATAGGATAGCCTTTTTTACTTCACTCTACAGATATCTAGTTTATGTTAGTTACCATAATATAAATAGGGCCATTATTGAAATCTAGATGTAATTATACTTACAAAAGGTCTATTTTTAAAAACAAGCATATCAGCTTATAATTGACTGTTTAAAAAAGACACAGTTTCACATATATGTCCACATATATACTAAAATGATCAATATTCAAAGGAAATAGCAAAAATGCAGGTATTCCTTACTTTGCACAGTTATGGAATGCATAGATTTCACTTACCATGCTTTAGTTAAATAATACCAGTTGCCCAACAACACAATTGAAATTTCATTTACCATGGTACACTAACGTCAGTAATTGAATAAAGTACACACTTTACTGTTAGCTCTTGAGTACATAAATCATTACTATGCAATTAACAGATGTAAATTATGGTTAATGACTAATTGCATCATTTTTTTCAGTCTTTTGGTGATTGGTCACTGAGCATATACTCAGCTTATGTGCAGGGAACAAAGCATTTGTTTATATTGCCTCTTTGTTTCCTACTGATAAACCCATATGACGTTTAACAAAAATGTATAATGAGAAAATGAATTAGCGAATAAAGATGAAAGTTCAAAAAAGAAACTAAAAGTGATTTTTAAAATTTAATATATATTTTAATTCAATAATAATTAAAATGTTATACTAGCTTCATGTATAAACATAATATGAAATAAGACAGTGAAAGCAAGGAAAATACAATATGATTTCATCCATTAAGTGGAACTTAAAAAACAAAGACAGACTGAAAAAAAACCCCACAACATACTCTAAAATACAGAGAACAAACTAATGGTTGCCAGAGGGGAGGTGAGTGAGGGGATGGGTGAAATATATAAAAGAGACTAAGAGTACACTTACCTTGATGAGTTATTGAATCATTATATCATACACCCAAAATTAATAATACTGTATGTTGATTATATTTCCATTTTTAAAAAAAAGGAAGAAAAGAGAACAGCTGCTGAGAAAAGACATTGCTGGGAAAGTCGGACTTGCCAAAGAGATGTATGAAACTGTTGCCAAGTCTATCAAGAGAATCATCTTAAAAATCCCAATGACTGGGGGAAGGAGTTAAGATGGCAGAGCAGTAGAACTCTATGCTTGTCTCAACCCTTGAACACAGCTAGATAAATATCAAGTCATTCTTAACACCCAAGAGATCGATCTAAATGCTGAGAAAACAAATTGCAGAACGAGAAAAAAGAAGCCACACTATGGAAGGTAGGAGGTGCTGAGATGTGATTCTGTGTAGAAAGGAATCATAGATGCTGTAGAGGGGAGGGATCCTAGATCTTAGAGAGAAACAGAGAGAAAGCAGCCCACAGGGAATTGAACAAAAGAAGCACATCCCCAAAACCATTAACTGGAAAAACTAGAGCAGTTGATTATCACGTTTTTACAAGCAGCAGTGCTCAAAGTCTGAGGTTGTAGAAGTCCATGCCACTGCCAAGAGGAGACTGACTGGCATAGCAGTGCTCCTATGGGGAAGATATGCAGAGGCCTGGGAGTGGATGGCTTGAGGATCCCCTGAGTTGCACTGAGAGAGAAAGTTCTCCTACTTGGAGTGAACTTGAGAGAGGTGGCAGGGCCTCTCAGGGGACAAAAGAGCTGGCAGGCACTAATGTATTGCTCTGGTCATTAGCATAGGAACAGAGATATCTGCTGAGGGCAGCAAACCTTGGTCCCAGCTTTTTACTGTGCTTTATCATAAACTGCAAGCCTCTGCATGGTAGTGTGACTGCTTTTCTGGAACTAAGCATCACCGTCACACCATGAGGAGACCTCCCCCCAGGGGATCAGAACAGGTCCATGCCACATAGGATCCCTAAAACTTGGCGTTTTGAAACTGCTGCATGCCTGAGATAAAACACAGGAGTACTGTGCCACTCCGGCAGGCAGTCAAGCTAGAATAGACAGAGAGGCAGAGATGCAGGGACACAAGAAGGGGAGGTTGTTCACTCTTCTGTGAGGGTTGCCTGAACAGTGGCAGGCGTGAATTCTCCACTCTGGGAACAGGACAGCAGGGCTTCACCATTTTCCCCATGCCTAACAGCACTGACAGACTTCAGTAAGCAACACAGTTGCCCTCAGTGGAAGCTGGAGCCACCAAGGCTTGCCCCCCTGCACCTTGCAGGTGCATCTTTACTACGGCAAGTTGGCCCACAATCAGAGTAGCAGCTCCTTCCCAGAAGACCACATGATGTCACTCATATGTTGAAATTAAGAATCAAAACAGACGAACATAGGGGAAGGAGGGAAAAAGAGAGAAAAACAAACCATGAGAAAGTCTTAACCATAGAGACCAAACTAAGGGTTGATGTAGGGAGGCAGCCAGAGGTAGGCTAAATGGGTGCTGGGTGTTAAGGAGGGCACTTGTGATGAGCACTGGATGTCATATATAAGTAATGAATCACTAAACTCTACACCTGAAACCAATCTTACCATATATGTTAACTAACTAGAATTAAACAACTTGAAATCAAATAAATAAATAAATAAATAAGAAATAAGAAAATCCCAATTACTGAAATGACAATACTCAAAGCCTGAGTTTTTTTTTTTTTTCTCTGAAAATCAACTGCAAGCCATAAACTTCCAGCATAGAAAGGAATCTCTCATTCGGGACTTGGTTCTGCTTTGGGAGAAGTGTGCAAGTCTCAATGATGCAGACCTTTTAGACATCATTTATACTTAATTTCATTGGCACCAGAAAGTTTGGGATATTTTTCAGATGAATAAATGACCAGATGAAGACACTGACCTTTTTGATATGGAACAATTCACATTCATTTAAGAAAATTCTTCAGAGATGGGAACCTGGGTGTTAAGCATCTGCCTTCAGCTCAAGTCATGATCCCAGGGTCTTGGGATCGAGCCCCAAGTCTGGCTCTCTGCTCAGCAGGAGGCCTGTGGCTCCCTCTCCCTCTGCCTGCCACTTCCTCTGCTTGTGCTCTTTTTGTCAAATAAAATCTTTTTTTAAAAAAAAATTCTTCAGAGAGCATCAAAAAATGTGATAAATGTGATAGTTTCAGAGACACTGAGGAGAATGCTGTATAGGTTCAAATTAGCTGGGGTACAGTATAGAAAGCCAAACCAGCACAAACCTGCTTCTATGGTGTATTATTCCCAGATTCCCTATGCCATCATTTTCCTGCGAGCTGAGAGCAATATATCCCTTCTGGGTCAGGCACTGATAGTTGCTAACAATCACCATAAGATTGTGAATATCGACTTAAATAGCCAGCATCTGGACTCTCTTAAGTCTATTGTTTTTTAAAAAGTATAATCAGACCATTGAAACTCACAGCTCTACTAGACTTCTACAAGAACGAACCCTTGAGCTGGATATATACATGGAGTCAATGATCATTCATGAAAACAGAATAGAAAAACAGAGTCCAGAGAGTGACTCAAGAAACATTTGGAGACTATCCTCAACCAATACTAGAATTTTCATAAGACTGAAACAAAATTCAAGTGACTTCAATGGAAACATCTTGTTTGAGAGAAAAGAACCCCCCTGGGGCCTAAAAATGTTCTCTAGCTTGCATCTTCTGTAAGTGTTGAAATCCTTAGCACCAGCTGGTATTGCAAATGAAGCACTTCCTCTGTTGCTCACTTGCATATCCAATAAGGAAATGTATTATTTTAAAATTAGGCATCTCTAATAAAAGGTAGGTGGCTTTGAAAGCACAGTATTTCCCTAACTATACTGCATACGCATTTCAGTTAACAGCTAACTGGATGGCTTCTATTTATAAATTTGTGTTTTAGAAATTAACTCTTGATATTGACAGTTTAGAAATGTTCATGATTGTTGGAACTGATTCTTTCCTCCTCTACTGTGAAGTCCTCTCCCCCATACCCTGCAAAGCATAGCAATTGTGGACCTTTAAAAAATGACAAGATGACCTTTTTCTCACTCCTATCTCTCCTTGATACTGAAAGACATCACATTATAATTGCTTGTTTCTAAGGATTTTATCTTAAGCCTTGAATCATGGAAATAAGCAGCAAGAAACTATATTCAACTCAAAACTTTCTAGGAAAAAAATCATAAAACTGGTTCATTCAGAGGGAACAGTTGTGTCCATTAAGTTACTGCTTATCAGATGATTCAGTTATATAAAATAATAGTTTTATTGTGAATGATACTTTTCATAATCTGTATTACTATACATATGACATTCAAACTCATCAATACTATACTGATTTGTGAATAAAGATCCTTAGAGGGGATCCCTGGGTGGCTCGGTGGTTTAGCACCTACCATTGGCCCCAAGGGAGATCCTGAGATCCTGGGATCGAGTCCTACATTGGGCTTCCTGCATGTATCCTGCTTCTCCCTCTGCCTGTGTCTCTGCCTCTCTCTCTCTCTCTCGTGAATAAATAAATAAAATCTTTAAAAAAAGATCCTTAGAAACTGGTAAATTTTGAAAGAAAAAAGGAAAAAGTAAATGGAGTCACAGAAGAAATAGCCAACCTTAGATATGGTGACACTACCACCCATTTGATGTATGAAGATGTCGCATAAATTATGAATCTGGTTGTGATGACCAACCACTGCTTTAAATCAGTGGCTTATATCTACATTAAGGACTGATTGCCAGCAATTCAAAATAGTAGGTGTTAAAACTGTTTAAATTATAACACATTCCTATGTTGACTTTTATTTCCCAAGATTATCTGTGCCTGTGATTACTGCTTTTAGTATTAAACATCACTGCCAATAGTGAAATGATCTGGGGACATAAAGTAGAAAACTTACATTCATTTTTATCCACATTTCACAGTGGATCCCCTGGCCCTGAGAATGTTTACTACTTCCTACTTTCCATTTTCATACATACAGGGTACACACACAATGATGTGGCTTCAACTATTTTCTAGCTAAACTCTACCACAGAACAAAGTGATCCCCAAATTATTGTCACCCTGGATAATATCATCACCCTGGATAATATCTAGTCTCTTTGTGAAAATCAAACACAAAGGGACTAAAAATAAAGAGTATAATCCACTCATTTTAATCCCATTATCTTGTTTCCACAGGTTATATAGATCTAATACTGGACTGGATGAAGTAATGCCAATTATCATTTTCTAAACCTGTCTAAAGACTAATAAGGCGGAGGAGGGGCAAGATGGCAGAAGAGTAGAGTCCCCAAACCACCTGTCCCCAACAAATTACCTAGATAACCTTCAAATCATCCTGAAAATCTACGAATTCGGCCTGAGATTTAAAGAGAGACCAGCTGAAATGCTACAGTGAGAAGAGTTCGCGCTTCTATCAAGGTAGGAAGACGGGGAAAAAGAAATAAAGAGACAAAAGGCCTCCAAGGGGGAGGGGCCCCGCGAGGAGCCAGGCTAAGGCCGGGGCGAGTGTCCCCAGGACAAGAGAGCCCCGACCCGGAGAAGGAGGAGCTGCACCAACCTTCCCGGGTGGAAAGGGGCTTGCAGGGAGTTGGAAGAGGACCCAGGAGGGCGGGGATGCCCTCAGGCTCCCTGGGACACTAACAGGCACCTGCATCGCGCGCAGGAGAGTGTGCCGAGCTCCCTAAGGGCTGCAGCGCGCAAGGCGGGACCTGGAGCAGCTCGGAGGGGCTCGGGCGGCAGCTCTGCGCGGAGGGGGCTGCGCGGCTCCGGGAGCAGCTCAGCGGAGGCGGCTCGGGCGGAGGAAGAAGCTCCGCGCGGAGGGGGCTGCGCAGCTCCGGGAGCAGCTTGGAGGGGCTCGGGTGGCGGCTCCGCGGAGGGGGCTGCGCGGCTCCGGGAGCAGCTCGGCGGCGGCTGGGGCAGAAAAGAAGCTCCGTGCGGAGGGGGCTGCGCGGCTCCGGGAACAGCTTGGAGAGGCTCGGGCAGCGGCTCCGCAGAGGGGGCTGCGCGGCCAGAGCGCGAATCCAACAGCGCAGGCACCCAAGCACAGGGCACCAGGACACAGCCCAGGATCCGGCCTCCCCCCGGGACAGGCAGAGGCCGGGGAGGCCCAGGACAGCAAGGACACTCCTGCCCGGGGCTGAGCAGATCAGCGGTCCCGCCCCAGAGCCTCCAGGCCCTGCAGACGGAGAGCCCCGGAGTTACTGCGTGGGCTGCATCCAGATTTCCAGAGCTGCGGTAGCCACTGTGGCTGTTCCTCCTGGGGCCTCACGGGGTAAACAACCCCCACTGAGCCCTGCACCAGGCAGAGGGCAGAGCAGCTCCCCCAAGTGCTAACACCTGAAAATCAGCACAACAGGCCCCTTCCCCAGAAGACCAGCTAGACGGACCAGTTCCAGAGGAAGTCAAGGGACTTAAAGTATACAGAATCAAAAGATACTCCCCCGTGTTTTTTGTTTTTTTTGTTTTGTTTTGTTTTGTGTTTTTTTTCTTTCTTTTTGATTTCTGATTGCTTCCCCCACCCCTTTTTTTCACCTTTCTTTTTCTTTTTCTTTTTCTTCTCTTTTTTCCCTTTTTTTCTTCTTTCTCTTTTTTCTTTTTCTCTTTTCTTTCCTTCTCTTTTTCTCCTTTTCCCAATACAACTTGTTTTTGGCCACTCTGCACTGAGCAAAATGACTAGAAGGAAAACCTCACCTCAAAAGAAAGAATCAGAAACAGTCCTCTCTCCCACAGAGTTACAAAATCTGGATTACAATTCAATGTCAGAAAGCCAATTCAGAAGCGCTATTATAAAGCTACTGGTGGCTCTAGAAAAAAGCATAAAGGACCCAAGAGACTTTATGACTGCAGAATTTAGATCCAATCAGGCAGAAATTAAAAATCAATTGAATGAGATGCAATCCAAACTAGAAGTCCTAACAACGAGGGTTAACGAGGTGGAAGAACGAGTGAGTGACATAGAAGACAAGTAGATGGCAAAGAGGGAAACTGAGGAAAAAAGAGACAAACAATTAAGAGACTCTGAAGACAGATTAAGGGAAATAAACGACAGCCTGAGGAAGAAAAACCTACGTTTAACAGGGGGTCCCGAAGGCGCCGAAAGGGACAGAGGGCCAGAATATGTATTTGAACAAATCCTAGCTGAGAACATTCCTAATCCGGTAAGGGAAACAGACATTCAGATCCAGGAAACAGAGAGATCCCCCCCGAAAACCAATAAAAACCGTTCAACACCTCGACAATTAATAGTGAAGCTTGCAAATTCCAAAGATAAGGAGAAGATCCTTAAAGCAGCAAGAGAAAAAAAGTCCCTGACTTTTATGGGGAGGAGTATTAGGGTAACAGCAGACCTCTCCACAGAGACCTGGCAGGCCACAAAGGGCTGGCAGGATATATTCAGGGTCCTAAATGAGAAGAACATGCAACCAAGAATACTTTATCCAGCAAGGCTCTCATTCAAAATGGAAGGAGAGATAAAGAGCTTCCAAGACAGGCAGGAACTGAAAGAATATGTGACCTCCAAACCAGCTCTGCAAGAAATTTTAAGGGGGACTCTTAAAATTCCCCTTTAAGAAGAAGTTCAGTGGAACAATCCACAAAAACAAGGACTGAATAGATATCATGATGACACTAAACTCATATCTGTCAATAGTAACTCTGAACGTGAACGGGCTTAATGACCCCATCAAAAGCCTCAGTGTTTCAGAATGGATAAAAAAGCAGGACCTATCTATTCGCTGTCTACAAGAGACTCATTTTAGACAGAAGGACACCTACAACCTGAAAATAAAAGGTTGGAGAACCATTTACCATTCAAATGGTCCTCAAAAGAAAGCAGGGGTAGCCATCCTTATATCAGATAACTTAAAATTTACCCCGAAGACTATAGTGAGAGATGAAGAGGGACACTATCTCATACTCAAAGGATCTATCCAACAACAGGACTTAACAATCCTCAATATATATGCCCCGAATGTGGGAGCTGCCAAATATTTAAACCAATTAATAACCAAAGTGAACAAATACTTTGATAATGATACATTTATACTTGGTGACTTCAATCTAGGTCTTTCTACCCTCGATAGGTCTTCTAAGCACAACATCTCCAAAGAAACGAGAGCTTTAAATGATACACTGGACCAGATGGATTTCACAGATATCTACAGAACTTTACATCCAAACTCAACTGAATACACATTCTTCTCAAGTGCACATGGAACTTTCTCCAGAATAGACCACATACTGGGTCACAAATCGGGTCTGAACCGATACCAAAAGATCGGGATAGTCCCCTGTATATTCTCAGACCATAATGTCTTGAAATTAGAACTTAATCACAACAAGAAGTTTGGAAGGACCACAAACACGTGGAGGTTAAGGACCATCCTGCTAAAAGATGAAAGGTCAACCAGGACATTAATGAAGAATTAAAAAGATTCATGGAAACTAATGAGAATGAAGATACAACCGTTCAAAATCTTTGGGATGCAGCAAAAGCAGTCCTGAGGGGGAAATACATCGCAATACAAGCATCCATTCAAAAACTGGAAAGAACTCAAATTCAAAAGCTCACCTTACACATAAAGGAACTAGAGAAAAAGCAACAAATGGACACCCCCCCCCCCCAGCAGAACAGTTAATTAAAATTCGAGCAGAACTAAATGAAATCGAGACCAAAAGAACTGTGGAACAGATCAACAGAACCAGGAGTTGGTTCTTTGAAAGAATTAAAAAGATAGATAAACCATTAGCCAACCTTATTAAAAAGAAGAGAGAGAAGACTCAAATTAATAAAATCATGAATGAGAAAGGAGAGATCACTACCAACACCAAGGAAATACAAACGATTTTAAAAACATATTATGAACAGCTCTATGCTAATAAATTAGGAAATCTAGAAGAAATGGACGCATTCCTGGAAAGCCACAAACTACCAAAACTGGAGCAGGAAGAAATAGAAAACCTGAACAGGCCAATAACCAGGAGGAAATTGAAGCAGTCATCAAAAACCTCCCAAGACACAAGAGTCCAGGGCCAGATGGCTTCCCAGGGGAATTCTATCAAACGTTTAAAGAAGAAATCATACCTATTCTACTAAAGCTGTTTGGAAAGATAGAAAGAGATGGAGTACTTCCAAATTCGTTCTATGAGGCCAGCATCACCTTAATTCTGAAACCAGACAAAGACCCCACCAAAAAGGAGAATTACAGACCAATATCCCTGATGAACATGGATGCAAAAATTCTCAACAAGATACTAGCCAAGAGGATCCAACAACACTTTAAGAAAATTATTCACCATGACCAAGTAGGATTTGTCCCCGGGACACAAGGCTGGTTCAACACTCGCAAAACCATCAATGTGATTCATCATATCAGCAAGAGAAAAACCAAGAACCATGTGATACTCTCATTAGATGCAGAGAAAGCATTTGACAAAATACAGCATCCATTCCTGATCAAAACCCTTCAGAGTGTTGGGATAGAGGGAACTTTCCTCGACATCTTAAAAGCTATTTACGAAAAGCCCACAGCAAATATCATTCTCAATGGGGAAGCACTGGGAGCCTTTCCCCTAAGATCAGGAACAAGACAGGGATGTCCACTCTCACCACTGCTGTTCAACATAGTTCTGGAAGTCCTCGCCTCAGCAATCAGACAACAAAAAGACATTAAAGGCATTCAAATTGGCAAAGAAGAAGTCAAACTCTCCCTCTTCGCCGATGACATGATACTCTACATAGAAAACCCAAAAGCCTCCACCCCAAGATTGCTAGAACTCATACAGCAATTTGGTAGCGTGGCAGGATACAAAATCAATGCCCAGAAATCAATGGCATTTCTATACACTAACAGTGAGACTGAAGAAAGAGAAATGAAGGAGTCAATCCCATTTACAATTGCACCCAAAAGCATAACTAGGAATAAACCTAACCAAAGAGGTAAAGGATCTATACCCTAAAAACTATAGAACACTTCTGAGGGAAATTGAGGAAGACACAAAGAGATGGAAAAATATTCCATGCTCATGGATTGGCAGAATTAATATTGTAAAAATGTCAATGTTACCCAGGGCAATTTACACGTTTAATGCAATCCCTATCAAAATACCATGGACTTTCTTCAGAGAGTTAGAACAAATTATTTTAAGATTTGTGTGGAATCAGAAAAGACCCCGAATGGCCAGGGGTATTTTAAAAAAGAAAACCATAGCTGGGGGCATCAGAATGCCAGATTTCAGGTTGTACTACAAAGCTGTGGTCATCAAGACAGTGTGGTACTGGCACAAAAACAGACACATAGATCAATGGAACAGAATAGAGAACCCAGAAGTGGACCCTGAAATGTATGGTCAACTAATATTCGATAAAGGAGGAAAAGCTATCCATTGGAAGAAAGACAGTCTCTTCAATAAATGGTTTTGCGAAAATTGGACATCCACATGCAGAAGAATGAACCTGGACCACTCTCTTTCACCATACACAAAGATAAACTCAAAATGGATGAGAGATCTAAATGTGAGACAAGAGTCCATCAAAATCACAGAAGAGAACACAGGCATCACCCTTTTTGAACTTGGCCACAGTAACTTCTTGCAAGATACATCCACAAAGGCAAAAGAAACAAAAGCAAAAATGAACTGTTGGGACTTCATCAAGATAAGAAGCTTTTGCACAGCAAAAAAAAAGTTGTTTTAGTCAACAAAACTAAAAGACAACCTATAGAATGGGAGAAGATATTTGCAAATGACATATCAGATAAAGGGCTAGTTTCCAAAATCTATAAAGAACTTATTAAACTCAACACCAAAGAAACAAACAATCCAATCATGAAATGGGCAAAAGACATGAAGAGAAATCTCACAGAGGAAGACATAGACATGACCAACATGCACATGAGAAAATGCTCTGCATCACTTGCCATCAGGGAAATACAAATCAAAACCACAATGAGATACCACTTCACACCTGTGAGAATGCGGAAAATTAACAAGGCAGGAAACAACAAATGTTGGAGAGGATGCGGAGAAAAGGGAACCCTCTTACACTGTTGGTGGGAATGTGAACTGGTGCAGCCACTCTGGAAAACTGTGTGGAGGTTCCTCAAAGAGTTAAAAATAGACCTGCCCTACGACCCAGCAATTGCACTGTTGGGGATTTACCCCAAAGATTCAGATGCAATGAAATGCCGGGACACCTGCACCCCGATGTTTATAGCAGCAATGTCCACAATAGCCAAACTGTGGCAGGAGCCTCGGTGTCCATTCAAAGATGAATGGATAAAGAAGATGTGGTTTATATATACAATGGAATATTACTCAGCAATTAGAAACGACCAATACCCACCATTTGCTTCGACGTGGATGGAACTGGAGGGTATTATGCTGAGTGAAATAAGTCAATCGGAGAAGGACAAACAGTGTATGTTCTCATTCATTTAGGGAATATAAATAATAGTGAAAGGGAATATAAGGGAAGGGAGAAGAAATGTGTGGGAAATATCAGAAAGGGAGACAGAACATAAAGACTCCTAACTCTGGGAAACGAACTAGGAGTGTTAGAAGGGGAGGAGGGCGGGGGGTGGGGGTGAATGGGTGATGGGCACTGAGGGGGACACTTGACAGGATGAGCCCTGGGTGTTATTCTGTATGTTGGTAAATTGAGCACCAATAAAAATTAATTTATTAAAAAAAATAAATAAAGAGCTCAATACCCCCCCCCAAAAAAAGGAAAATTGCCATATCCAACTTCTCATTAAGCAGAATATATGGTGCTTTTCATTTCCTCTCCATATGAGGAGAGGAAATTTAGAATTTTGAACACTGATGGTACCACAAATCCAGGAGTAAGCAGAGCAAATGACAAGAAGACTGGTTAAGTCAGCCCATGAGGGAATCAGAGCTGCCAGCGAAGTCAAAGCCTCATTAGACACCCAAGAATAACCTCAGGAGGAACGCTTTCCTTTTTTTTTTTTATTTTTTGAGGAACTCTTTCTTAACCTCTCCACTTTTCCTCCACCAACTTATTCCTGTTCAACAGAAACAGCCCTGTAGGGTAATGAAAATAAATCAGCACGGATTACCGAGGTCCATTCTCTTTCAGAAGCAACACACCATGACATGCGTCAATTTTATCACCTGACACCCTACTCATGTATTACAAGGTTATAATGAGTTCTCCACGCACATGTGCTGAATTCACTTGGCCCATAAGGACTTAAGACTTTCTTCAAAGACAGTGTCTGTCAGCGTATTTGCCAAAAAAGGAATAGAAACTCCTGCCTGTAAGCACTGCAAGGAGTCATATGCCTGTGAAGTCACCAATCTCACAATTCAGCATTTAATCATTCAGAGTTCTACGAACACCAAAAATCCATTGACTGAGTCAGGATTCATTAATTATAGGGATTTCCTTCCTGAATACATCCTACTTTCCACATCCTTAGAAAAAGTCTTGTTATGCCTTACTCCTGTATCACCCTGGTACCTAAATAGTTTTTTTGCTTCTCACATCTTTCTATTAGGTTGTACATCTCAGTATCCCTGGCCAAAGCAACTGAAGTAATAAACAAATGAGACCTCAAACCATTTATCCAAGCTGGGTGATTACGGTAGAAAAAAAATGAGATTACTAGTGTATCTAGGAACACTGAGGTAGAACTTGTCACATCAAAATACAAAATTTTCAAAACAGTACATTTTATTTGACATTAGAAAACACATTCCCCAATTTGTTTCAGTTGTGACATGTAGATGGCTTTAGATTGTTTTTGTGGTCACTGATGCTGAGTAAGATTTTTCAATCTTCAAAACACTTAAAGCTCAAAGGTTCTGCATTTCACATCAGTTCATAAGTCCAAGTATATCTTCCCACTTATCGAAGTATTTGGCATAGATTCCCTTTTTGGTACAAAGGTAAAGACGAAGCAATTTCCTTTAAAAAACCATTTTGTTCAATTTCATTTATGCCATAAAAATCAGATGACAGCATGTTCTTATCCTTATCAGTAGGGGTAGTCTTAGGATGCCAGAAACTGTGAAAGGAAGGCTTTTAGTTACTTTCTCCTTTCCAATTTCCAATAATGCATTCCCCAACCCCAACCTGAAAATACAAGTGTTACAGAATCCAGCTAATACCACATATTAAAAGCCAAACATTAGTATTTAGTTGATAACCATTTAGCCCAAAAATGTTTCTCAAAAACTTATAGAAATGAGTGGGGAGAAAGTACTGTGTCTTCATCTCAACAATGACCAGTTATTGGAATTGCATTAAACTGAAAAAAGGCAATCCCCTAGTTAGATTTGGAAGTAGTAATGCTCTTAAAACCAATCCAAAGCACAAGCAGGCTGCCCTTAGAGACTGGTTTGACCTTCTCTTTCACTCTTCCTCCTAATCCCACCCTCTGTGAGTGATTTAAAAGTAGAAAAGGTCAAAACCCAGTTAGGCCTAGATTGAGAATTTTTTGTTGTTGTTTACCTCAAATTTTTGCCAATTATTTCCAATTTCTATTCTTAAAAATTAAACATGGTAAAATTGTTAAGCTATTTTTATTCACTGACATAATTCCACTCTAAGAAATCCTTTCCTGAAACATGTTTTGATGGTGAGATTTCTAAAGGTTAAGTTGCAAAGCTGTTGCAAAAGAGAAATCATGTCTCTCCCATTATGTTATGTACCATCTGAGGATCGTTCTTCAAAGAGATCTATTTAGGCAGTGTTTATTTGTCAGAATGTAAAATGTAAAGAATTAAAAGCAGATAAAACTGGTAAATGCATTTCAAAACCAAATGTGGCCTGAGTATGAGTGATTTCTCAAGGCTGTTACCAGTGAGACTGGGGATTGGGAATTAGTTGTCATCCCTCCTCTTGCCCAGCAGTGGCTTTAATATTTAATACAAAAAAAGCCATTTTAATGGCAACATTTATTACAAAAACAGCCATTTTTCCTGAGGGATGGATCGGTAAAAATAAAGTGTCTACTATAAGGAAAGTTCCTGATACTTAAAAAGCTAGCTCAATTGAAAACCCTGCTTATTGTAGTGGCCAGAGTACTAGAAGAAACATGGAAAAGGAATTAAAAACCACAACATTATTAAGGTACTAAGCACTGAGCCATGTCCCTACCACAAAACAAACCAAAAGGAAAGTTTAAATGTTCTCTAGGAAAGAATTCATTTTTTTCTTGTCTCTGGGACAAACTGGGAATATAGCAAAACACCTTATACATAACAGGCACTCAACTCTGTAGAATGCATAAATGAAGAAATGAACAGTAACATCTTATATTCTAGTCTCTAAGCTAATAAAAAAAAATCAACTTTCTTTCAGTCATGATCTTTTTTGTTTTCTGACTAGCAATTAAGAGAATGCCTTGAAAGAGACACTTCCATTTAAGGAAGAATTTCATTCTATTTTTTTTGTTTTGTTTTGTTTTACTGAATCTCCAAAATAAACTAAGTGCCTTTCATACCAGATCCATTCCAATTTAACATCACCTTCTTTGATGTTTGTATGAATAGAAAGTCCTCTCTTATTCCCACTCTACAAAACATGCCAAAGAGAAGGTGATCATTTATTCTTAGTGTCTTAATGTCACAGCTGCTCAATAAAGTTTTTTCAAAAAAAAAAAGTTTTTTCAACTAATGAAAGAACTGCATTCTCTTATTAAATTTATTCTTATGTTTCCACCAAAAACTAATGAGATTAAATTACATTTTTGTCAAGGACCTTTCCATTTCTTCAGGAGCACCATTTGAGAACAGTACTTTATTCAGAGTCAATAAATTTTTACAAAATATGGAAAATCTAGAAAAAATCTATTACTCAAGGTGCTTTCTGACTCTAAGCCAGGCCAATATGCAAATGTTTTTAAACTAGTTGTTTTATCTCAATTCTCATCTTAAGTCATTCATTTATAATAAAAACAGAATAGTAAATTAATTAATTCAAGGGTAAGCCCTAGGTGCCCTTTTATCAGTCTGCTGGCTTCAAACTAGGTCAATGAGCATGTGACGACATTGGGACTCTCTAGAACTAGGAGTAATGTCTTCATTTAATTTTAAAAGAACCATGTGCCGTATTTTTCTATGTTTTTAATCTCCAAGACAAGTCAATGGGTTTTCTGGACCAGACCCATTCAACGAATTTATTTAGCATAATACCTTCCAGGACATAAGCATTCAAATATTTACTCAAAACTCAATGATATTTTCTTATCTTCATCTATAATCTTTATTCTAATGCATTCTTAACTTGGCCCATTTCAATTCTCTTAGGATCTAGAATGATGTATTCCACATAAAAAATGTTGTATATATCTAATGAATCTAAAAGCAAACCTTAGTGATTTATTTTTACTCCTTTAATGACTCAAGCCAGGCCAAGGTGGAAATAATTCACCTCCACCTTCAGCATTGAACATTTTAATGACTGATAGAGAATTGTAACACCCTGCTTCTTAAAAATATTTCCCATCTCTTCAGCCAGGCCTGGGAGCAAGTACATTTCTGAGATTTTATCTTTCCACAGAGCTCAGCATTTAGCATTCTGCCTGGCACGATGGCATTTTTCCCATGTTTTTATTAAATAAGCTCTTTTATAGAAAGTAACCAGTAATCACTCATTAAGCCAAGTTATTTCCTTATAGAACACTAGGCTTTGTAAATTTACACAGATCTCTGATAATAAGTTTTTACATCCCCAGCTGCTATCTCTGGGGATAAAAGAAAGTAAATAATCAATAAATAATAAATAATTCAGCAGGTATTTCTTATATGTATGGCAGTTTAAAAACTTGTAAATTTATTTTATACATTATCTGCTGCTACCCAGGAAACAATAAAGATGGTTTATCTTCACATCCCCAATGCCTAGCAAGGAGATTGGCACATAATAGACAATTATTATCCAGTTTTACATTTATCAGATATTTAATCATTATTATATATTCAGAGTGTTCAATAGTTAACAATTCTTCCTTAAAAAATTTTCAACTTTTTTCATAGTATAATGATGAATGTGATATAATTTATACTACTACTCAGCACCAAATTAGAAAATAAGTAGTTAAACTTACACGGTGCTGTAGACTTCCCAAAACACTAACATATATTGTTTTATTTTCAACTGTAAGCACAATGAAATGTTAAGTCTGTGTATCTCTATAGTGCCTGTAATAATGAGTTCACCTATTAAGCAACTGAGGATATTCATTCATTCAACAAGTATTTAAACCCTCAGTTTGTATAACTATTCATACCACCTTCATCATAGTGGATGTCAAGCACAAAATGAGAATTTTGTAGAGAAAATGCCTATTTCACAGAAAGGTTTTATTCACACAGAAAACAGCTAATATCTTACATTTATATAGCACTTTAGAAAGTGCAAGGGTGGGGACACCTGGGTGGCTCAGCGGTTTAGTGTCTGCCTTCAGCCCAGGGCGTGATCCTGGAATCCTGGGATTGAGTCCCACATAAGGCTCCCTGCATGGAGCCTGCTTCTCCCTCTGCCTGTGTCTCTGCTTCTCTCTTTCTGGGTCTCTCATGAATAAATAAATAAAATCTTAAAAAAAAAAAAAAAAAGAAAAGTGCAAGGACAATCTCAATCATTCTAATTTCTTGTCACCTAGGAAAATACACTGGTGATAATTTAGACATGCCCAGTAAAGTCTTGATTAAAATAAACAATATCTAATTCCTTACATCTAAGTAGTCTAGGACATAAACCTACCTCTTATTACATGGGAGCATTATCTTGGATTTCACAGTACTCAAACAGTACCTGGCCCGTAAAAGATAATTAATATTCATCGATTAATAAACATATAACCCACTAGTATTTATATAGTGCTTTAGTTTATAAAACACTTTAATATGCCCTTCATGATCTGAAATTTTTAATTCCATAATAACACTTTCTCCCTTTGACAATCTGTAACACCTAGCATGTATCTGGCACATTTTAAGTGCTCACAATAGCTTAATCCCTTTTGTTTGTAGTGTATCCTATGGTTTCAAAGCAGTTTCCATGTGTTTGTTTCTCTGCTACCTGGAATACTGTATTTTTACTTAAAATTACCAGGGCAGCAGAAACACAATGGCCACAAATACAGGAGTTATTCGTTTATCAAACAATTCCTAATCAAACAATTCTGCATAGTATTACAGACTTGACAAAGTACTTTATTCAGTCTTCTGTTAATCTTTGAATCTATAGTGTCTAGTACAGTAGAATAGAGTTACTATGTAATCAGTATTTGTTGATCAAATCAAACTGATAAACCTTTAAGTGCTTTATAATTTACAAAGCACGTTCACATATTTTTCTTCAGGTCACCAGGATGTGATCATCAATAATTACTGTATCCTTAGTGCCTAGCATAGGGACAGACACCCAGGAAAAATATTATTCAGCATATAGTCCCTGGTATTTACATCACAGGTGATAAAACCATGGCTGCCAGACCAAATCTACTTGGTTCACAAGCTAAGAATAGTTCTTCCTTTTTAAAGGGTTGTAAAAGAAAAAAAAGATGTCTGAGACCATTTGGCCCACAAACCCTAAAATATTTACCATTTGACCCTTTATGGAAAGGGTGTGATGACTCCTGATTTATATAATGCTTCACAACTGACAGTGCACTTTAAATGTTAGCTGTGCATGGCTGCCAATATAGTATTAATAAGAATGCCTTGTGTTTTCTGTGTGTTACAGTGCTTTCACATATATTCTCAATTACTTATAATTATCTTCTCATGGTAAGGTAGGAAAAAAAATCAAGGAAAGGATTAAACATGCTCAATCTTCCCAAATTCTCTCACCTTTAAGCCTAGAGGTGGGTATTAAACCCAGGAGCAGTGTTGGCACAATCTCCCAAATTATTAGGCCACTACTATAAGCAGGGAGTTCAAACTGTCTCCTTGGGGCCTTACTCTGTCCCAGGCCCAATTTTATAACCATCACTAGGAATCCCAAACCCCAAGAATCCCGCTCACCCAAGAGCAAAGAAGAAAGGTGTTGCAGGCTGGTGCTTCTCAACAGGCTGGCACATCTGGGTATTCTTTGTCTAATTCTTCTCATTGGCCTGGAACATCTCTTCACATTTTCTCTAGATAGCCTGGCACTTTTTTCCCCCAACAGCCTGATGCTTGCCTTTGCTTATCAGCCTAGAGCTTCTAAGGAAAAGGGAGAACTGAAATACAATGTTACCTATATGTCTCTCTCAAGAAGTAGAGATGAAGAGAAATGGAAATTTAAAAAATAAACACTTAATAAATGGCTCAAAACTGTGATAAAAATTGGCTTAAGACTGGCCCAAGCATAATATTGCCAATCTCAAGATATGGCTCCTGAAGGCAATAGCAACATCAAAAAGGGCTTCTCACAAGAAGTGGGTTTATGTGAAAATGTAAGAACTGGAAAGGGAGAACTGAAAATGTCCATGAGTAGGGAGGACAGGAATAGAAAAAAGCTGGTGTTTTGTGTTCTCATCTTGGGATTTCCTCTGGTCTTGGGGCTTCTTTCCTTCCCGGATTCTGTGTCATGGGCTTCTAGCTGCCCACCTGATTAGTCTTGATATATCTTTCTCTTCAGCCTCTGTCCATCTAGAAAGGCAGGAGTCCTCTGGGGCCTTCCATCCTTGTATCTTAGGTTTTTATCTCACTTATACCTTGTGTCTTAGGTCTCAGACATTCCATTAGTCCCCATGCTTAAGCCTTCAGTCTCCCACTCTGGGTCTTTGAACTCGTATTTAACTCAAGATGTGAACTTTCCATCCAACTCAGACAGGTCTTCTATCCAACAAGGGCCACCATTTTAAATCATAGCTGCCAGGGCCATGATGGTCTCAAGCCTGAGGATTCCATCTATCTTGAATCACAGGTTTTCCATGCTTGTCTTCAGGTCACAAGTCTCAAACCATCTTTATTTTACGTTGGGCCTTCTATCCATTATGGGCCTTCCACTTTCTGTCCATCATAGTTCTTAGATCATCTCATAGGGTGTCCTGGCATAATGAACAGCTCTGCAATACTTATTTTGATAGCTGGCACTCAGTTCCTATTGGGAAGGGGTTAGGAAACCCCTCTGTCACAAACACACACATGTGACCATAGAAATGCACAAAATATGCAAGGACTCAAGGGGACTCCATAAAGCCAAAGGGGGTAAACACAGACACATAAAAAGGCTGAAATACTCAAAGGTAAGCAGAAGGGGGAAAGCAGAGAAGAAAGAAGAGAACAGAGATGAATGCTGAAATGGAAAGTCACAAAGAACAAAGAAACACTGATCAGGAGAAAAGAGAGAAAACTGCCCCCAAGAGAGGCAGGAAAAAAATACATATAAAAGAGAAATGTGAGATAATGAGTAGAAAAAGCAGAAAGGGAAGCCCAGAATGAGGAAAAGGTGAAATGTCAAACCAACATGAAGAGGAAGGGAAGACAATCAGAGTTCACAACAGTAAGAGAAGAGAGGTATAGGCAGAACAAGAAATAAACAAAAAGGACATAGCATGTGACACAGAGACAATGAAGGGAAGAACAGTGAAAGAAGAGCCAGATCTAGGAGAGCAGAGAGAATCAGAAACAAAATGAAAAAACTAGAGAGAGACATCTAAGACAAGGCACAGACCACTCTTAGGAACAAAAAACAAAAGGAGACAAAGATACACATAGACGAAACTAACAAAATAATCAAGGAATGGCTAAGACACACTTTAGATAGAAGGACAACCAAAGAGATTTAAAAAAGAAATAGACAAGCAAAGAAATACACACTTTTGAGTGGAAGAGATAAGCCAAGGCAGACATTCAGAGGAAGAAATAAGTAAAGACAAAATACAGTAAGGGACACAGAGGCATATGAGAAGCATCACAAAAAGAAGACAACAAAAAGTGCATTAATAATTAAAATAAGCTATTATTAGTACTAATACTACTTATATTACTAACAGTAATAATCATTATAATAACCAACAACATAGATGTTTTCTACATATAAACCTTTACCTTACAAATTTCTTAAATAGAACCAAAACATGCAACTCTGCCTGCCACTAGATGATTTAAGTGGTCACCTGTATTGTGTCAAATGAATTTATGAAATTTCTTGGGTTATCTTTTACTTACCATGGGCCAGAGACTACTAAACACTGTATATACATACATGATTTCATTTAACATTCACATACAAGTCTAACCAAAAACTCTAGATTGACAAAGGCCATACACCTAATGAATGGCAGAAGACTTAAATACAGAATGTTTTGGGACACCTGGGTGGCTCAGTGGTTGAGGGTCTGCCTTCAGCTCAGGGCGTGATCCCGGAGTACCGGGATTGAGTCCCGCATCAGGCTTCCTGCACAGAGCCTGCTTCTCCTTCTGCCTGTGTCTCTGCCTGTCTCTCTCATGAATAAATAAATAAAATCAAGAAAGAAAGTGTACCTTTTAATATTCTGCTTCAACTCTTTACAAGGATTTCCAAAAGAACCAAACAAGATGCCACAGATATCTAATTATAAAAGGACCCTTAGAGCACCCAGTCAATCCTCTCCCTTTATATCTTCACTTTTCCCCATCCCTTAAAAAACTAACTTCATTTTCACATGCTTCACAAGTATGATGGCAGCTTCAAAGACTGGGCTTCCTTTAACACTAAATCTTAACTGCAGATAGATTCTTTCACAAGAGAAGGTGAGAAAGAGCCACGCTTTCAGCAAAAAAAAAAACAAAAAACAAAAAAAAACACTTTTTTGTTTTAGGTTTCTATGGTTTAGGCTTCTAAGAATGGCAAAGTATTTATGCAGTGAAGAGAAAGAAGAGACATGGTAATTCTCAATTACTTGAATGCAACTGGTATGCAGACTGCAGTATCTTTGAGTTGCTTCAGTGAACCCATTTGGTAATATAGGTTTAATGGTTATCCTTAGATCTCATATTGGATACCAACTCCCTGTTAGACTATCATCTCTCATCCCATACAAACATAGAACAAACAGCGATGAGCTCTAAAATAATACTCACAGGATTACAACACCAACAACTTACTTCATTCTGATGTTCTAAAATGCTAGCATGCCAGGCATGTTGATCTTCCTTTGATATGTTCCACTTTCTTGCCCTCTGCACTGCTTTTGGGAGACAATGATTTGGTAGATAAAAAGGGAACAATCAGGAGCTGTAAAAAATGAGAAGGAAACCATATAAGTGCCATATACAACTATTAACTGAGTATTACTATGCAAGAGTTATGAGAAGATTCAAATTAATGAGCTATAGAAAATGCCTGTACAACACTTAGAAACATATAATGTTGAAGCTTTTATTCAACAGAATAGAAAACTATGGCAAAGACAGAAAAATGTGTTGCCTAATAACACTAGAAACACCATCAAATCATAGTCTTATTCTTAGTTGAATAGTATGTACAAAATCTATTTAATCAAAGTTTACTACTTACTGAATGGTCATTTCCATCTTCCAGCCTACATCCCCCTAATCAGCTTCTGTTATCACTACCCTAGAGTATGCAAAGTCTTACCTGACAATAGAAACTTTATGCCATTTCTGGTCAGGCTCCATCAATCACCAAGTACAGCAGAAATGATATAACTCCTATTTATCTTCTCTAACAGCTTGTTTCATGTTTTATCCCAAAGACATCCTAAGGTATCTTGAAGTATGTAAACGATTGTCAAAATTCTCCAACGGGGCCTCAAGAAAGACTTTGGGGACGAAAGGATCCAAAATGACGATCTGACCATGATCAATGTCACAGACATGGCAGTTACTGTCCATGCTCTCCTAAAAGAAAGAACAATTTAGCTGTAAGTCTCTACCACACACTAGTCCCATGGTAAACATCCTAACTCCTACAGCCTGCTATTCTCTTAATATCATTTTCACCCATTTCACACCCAGTCACTTCCCAGGTTAGTAAGGAAGCTATTTTTATCATAGCAGACACAGTTGATAATGATGGAAACAAACTCAGTGGAAAGCTAAGTGCAATGTAATACAAGATCAAAATTAATAGCTATTCACCATGCCTTTAGAGACAACTTACCCACCTCTAATGTGTGGTGGTTGTTTTGAGACTTCATCTTCCTCCCTGGGCCCAAGGAAAAATCTTGGTAGTAGAACCTCCTGGCCTAGGGTTGTTGCCTAGTGGTAGTGAGCTTTTCCCCTGGAGGATCCTCATGCCCCATCTCCACCTAGGGATCGTCAAAGGGAACGGGTCACTAACACTGTAGAGCAACAAGCCTATTCTTCTGAGGAACATCTGGAGAAGAGATCAAAGAAAAATAAGTTACTGAAATGCAGAACACCAGGAAAGTCTCTCCCAATTAGCAACTAGTAGTTAAACTGTGTTTGCCTTTTTCCTCAGATGGATTGAGGGGTGAAGATTTAGAACTGCATAGTGCTCTATTATCCTAGCTATGAGCCTAGCAACATGCAAATTCTTCTATTCATTCCAGCTCCATTCCTTGAACTTCCCCTCATCTCAAAGAGCAATTTAGAGCTGAATAAATCAGCAGAATTCCCATACTGTGCTTTATTCTTCAGTCTCCACTGATGAGCATTTGTCTAAGGTGCATTATTAATACCCTGGTATTCTTATCATAAAATATAGTGAGGTTCAAGAAATCTAAGAGTTGAAAATAGAAGTTTCTCAACCAAGTGAGCCATCAAGTCAAAAGCTTCCATGTGATCTGACCCTATGAGTTCTTTAAGAATTCTTCTTCACATTGCCTCAGGTTTCTTTTATAAGCACTATTTTAAGAACTGAACAATCTACCTCAATGAGAGTGCCTCTCCATCTAGTTTTATAGCATTTCTCTCTTGTAACTCATATGGCAAGCAGGAAGATGATAGAATATTGCCAAGGTAAACAAAACTGTTTTCTACTCAATCTATATAGTACATTTCTTGAACAGCTTATATAAATGGGGCACCAGAGTCCCAGGACTTCAGAGAAATCAAGAATGGTTAAAGACATATAAAACACCAGTAAAGGGCAGCCTGGGTGGCTCAGCGGTTTAGCACCGCCTTCAGCCCAGGGCATGATCCTGGAGACCCGGGATCCAGTCCCACGTCGGGCTCCCTGCATGGAGCCTGCTTCTCCCTCTGCCTGTGTCTCTGCCTCTCTCTCTGTCTCTGTCTCTGTCTCTCTCTCTCTCTCGAATAAATAAATCTTTAAAAATAAAAAAGTAAAACAGCTAAGCAAATACATGCAAAAGGAAAAACAATATACAGAAAGCTAGGAAACCAGTAAATAGCTTACACAGACTCTCGGGTCCCTGTTATTCTACCTCTCAACAATTTTATGGTTCTTCAAATTAAAAACCCTTTAACTTTTTTATTTCTTGAGAGAAAGAATGAATGGGGGGAGGTAGGAGAGCAGGGAGGAGTAGTAGGAGAGAGGAGAGACAATTTTAAGCAGACTCCATGCCCAGTGCAGAGCCCAATGTAGGACTTGATCATTCTCATCACCCTGAGATCATGATCTGAGCCAAAATCAAGAGTCAGAGGCGTAACCGACTAAGCCACCCAGGCGCCCCAATCCTCAACTTTTTAAAACAAGGAAAAAAAAAAAAAAACTTTTTAAAACAAGGAAATGACAAAGACAATAGAATTGGGCCTGCCAAAACAGGGCTATGACATATATTGAGATGGTACTATGCATCAACAAATCTTCAACACTTAACTACCAGTCTGCCAGAGAAAAGTGGAAATAATTTCAATGCCTGCTAATCAGAAGGCATAGATTTGTTCAGTCTTTTCTAAGTAGCTATGAGATGTGAAAGGAAGTAATATATTGTTTTGCATCTCTCGTTCTTTGTTTATGAAATGGGGATCAAGTGTGCTTGCCCTTACAGACCTCACTGGAGCCTAGCTCTGAAGAATAAATGAAATAATAGGCCAAACTCATCTATAAAGTTAAAATATATATGGATATGCAAAAAAATAAAACCACTGTACGACTTGATAAAAACTGGTCCATGCTGTTTTAAATGGTAGATTTAAACAGGAAGTTTAAGTCCATAAAGCTAAAGACGGAATTCCCATAATGATGAGCTTCCCAAACTATCTTTTTTTTCCAGGTGGTCTGAAAGCCATCATCTTAAAAATTATTTGGAGCTTATCCAAATTCTCAAAAAGAAAGATCTGCTGAATGTGAAACTGCTACAGCTACTTGGAATCCTCAGGTTTCACATGCTCGGAATTTCCTTGAGAAGATAAAGCTCAGGAGGACACTAGAACTGCTGAGAAATCTTCAACAAAAGAAATTGGAAGCATTAACCTAAAGCATTAGATATTGGCATCTCCTATCTCTCCTCTTTAGCCTGTTTGGTCTCCCTAAGGTCTTATAAGATCAAGTACTAGCAGTATCAGAGAAGGATTAGGCAAGTACAGAAAAATGAAATGAAAATGTGGGTCAAAGCAATATCCATCTTAAGGGCTGACCAAATTTACAACCTAAAGGTCATCCTCTTGTGGAAAATACAAGATGCAAGGTAGCAGACCAATTGCCACTATTACCTCACAGTACAATCGCCTTGACCATTTTTATTAATTGGCTAGTCGCCTTTACCATAGGATAGGAGCTCACCGAGCCAGGTGTAAACCAAGTACACAATCCTGAAGGCACTTTGTTATGGTGTGTAAAGTACCAGGTATGGCTTCCAGATTCCTGATCAGGAATTCCCATTATAAAGACCTTTATATAAATATCAAAGAAGTTCTAACAACAGTATGTGAAAGATCACTTATTCAACTCTACTCTCTAGAGAAGATGTACAGTGAAGCCAAACCAGTGTTCTATGATGTTCTCAATATGAGCCCAACGGGCTTCAAAATCTCTTGGCAACATGCTCCCCATCCTTATCGAATTTAAAATTAGATACTTTATCCCCAAATTCGGGCTTCCAGTTAAACATGGCAGTTCATACATATTTGTATGTATTTAGTCTGCTCCTTCCTAAAACCCCATTAATGATGATAAATGGACGTTCTATGTACAAGTAAATGTACCGAAAGAATTTTTAAATTAATGGATTGAAGTACAAATTCATTTATACACACCCTAATTAAGATACCTAAAAGGAAATGACTATTCCACAGTCTCCTCAGATCTTCTGAACCATATTTACAGAGTATGGTTGCTTTAGATCAAAGCCTTCTAGTTTTGTTATTATAGTGATGAAATATTCAAGAAGATTCCTTTTCCCTAAGAGGGAATCTAAGGCCAGATAAAAATGGTTACATTTTGGAACTGATACAGAACCATGTATTAGAGTTCCTTATTCATTGACAAGAATTTTGGGACTGCTGATCACTCATCTCATAGCTGAACAAAATGACAACATACATTAGACTTAAAAACCAAGTGGCATAGCTGGCCCGCTGATTCAAGTACTCCAAAACTGCCAAGCCACAGAACCATCACAGCTAAAAAGGGTATTATGATCATGTAATCAGACATTTCATTCTCTACATAAAGAAACTGGGAGCCCTGAAGATGAGATTCCATCAATGTTATTTATACAAAAAGTAAGTAGGTAGCCAGTACCTAAACCCAGATTGTCTCTCAGTTCAGGTCTTTTGCCCCTGAGATATGGGCAAGGCTACTCAGGGGTATAGGAGGTTTCTATAAAATTTTTTACCATATTTATATTTTACCATAAAACAGTCTAGATCATCTAGATGACTACATTAAAAAAATAAGAATTTCAGTGCCAGATTGGTGGCAAGCAGTACTACTTTTGTTGCCTGGAGCTTAAAGAAAAGAACAGAGGAAAACAATATATAAATGGGTTTTGTGTCATATGAAAAAATACAGCATTGGTATGCAGTATACAAGAGCTTACAGCAGCTTAAAAAGGTAATTTGGTTAAGGGCGTTAAAAAAGCACAAGAGAGATGGGATGCCTGGGTGGCTCAGTGGTTGAGTGTCTGCCTTTGGCTTAGGGCATGATCCCGGAGTCCAGGAATCAAATCCCACATCAGGCTTCCTGTGTGGAACCTGCTTCTGTCTCTGACTCTCTCTCTCTGTGTATCTCTCATGAATAAATAAAATCGTTTATTTAAAAGTTTAATAAAATTACAGCAAAATAGTAATTGTAGGATCTAAGGGGTGAACATGTTGGTGTTCACTAAACAAATCTTTCAACTTTTCTGAAGATGTTCATAATAAATTTTGGAAGGAAGAAAGGAAAAATGTGAGGCAGCAGCTCCCTACTGTCAAACTTCTTATACAGATTTCAGAAACAGCGTCTCAAATATTTGACATAAATATTCAAATTATGCCCAATACAGATTTATATTATTTTGCTACTACTCTATATGCAATACCTGTGACATTAATCAGAACACTTTAAAATCAGCAGACCCATTAGCTTGAATAAAATCAAATAAAATTAAACTGTTGAAAATTGCATTTGAATTACATGTTGCCAAGAAATAAATCTACTCCTTGAATCTTATATTGGTACTTTGGAAAAGTAGCTGGAGCTCACTAAATGGATTTTTCCCTACCTCACATAAGAACACATCTTTCTCCTCCCTCCCACCTCAGTGTTCTCAAGGTACTCTAAGTATCAGAAAAAACTGAGAAAATAAATGCATAACCAAGGAACAGATTACCTACGTGTATCAAAGCAATTTAATCTGAAAATGAGGGGCAAAATGTGGATATTGGGATAGATCCTAGTTTTTAAGAAAGGCTTGTTTCTGGAACCTATTCTATGTTTCAAAACTAGGACAACCAGTTAGCATAAAACAGTCATTTTTAGTTTCAGGAGCTTTTAATCAACCTATAGCTAAAATCTACCTAAATCAACCCATAGAGGCAACTGTCAATGTTCTCATCTACCCTACATGAACATAAAAAAATCTCCCAACAAAGCCAGGCTGCTGGGAGTGGAAAGTAACAGATAAGCAAAGAGAGGAGACTATAACAACTCATGGGGTAATGGGTTAGAGTTGGAAACAACTGTATAAACCCATGGTTATCTTAAAATGAAAATTACATATATAAATATAAATAAATACATGCATATGGGTTAATATGCATGTGTATATTCCCTCAGTCTCATCAACTCAGAAGGTTTTGGAGCCATGACACCCAGGAGCAATGAGCACAAATAACACTCACATCTTGATTTCTAATACTGTTCTCCAATAAAAAGAATCAGGACTCCTTGAAGAAACAGTAGATCTAGAACTGGGATAAGAGACAAACAAATGAGCCTAGACCATCTTGGTAATGTCAGAAAGTAAGAAAATGCTCAATAAGGATGGGGTTATGTTCAACGAGTCAACTGAAAGAACTCCCAAAGGCCAAAGCTTGAACACTCTGAACAAAAATAAGTAATAATGAATTATTATCTAAAATATAAATATTCATGAGTCCATATTGCTATAAATTAATTATCAAATAAGTACATAAATTAAGGAAGAAAAGGCACATTTCCTGTGCAGAAGAATTCCAAGTAACTTATGTAGACCCTAACCATCAAAGAGGTGGAACACAACTTCCCATTCTTTAAGTACATAGTGGCTTCCCTTCAAATACAGTATGGGAAAGGAAAAAATAATTTTATATGTTTAGTGGAGAAACTTGGCAAACAGTACCTTAGCCAAATGATAATAGTCAACATCAACAGTGATATGTCATATTGATAGTATGTACTTGAGAAAAGAAGAATGGCAGTGTACTGCTATGGTCTTGTTCCCAAAAACTCAAGCCCAGTCTAATCGTGAGAAGAACATCAGACAAATTCCAATATAGGGACATTCTACAGAATATTTGACTATTAGTCCTCAAAATGGTCAATGCCATTAAGAATAAGGAAAGTCTGAGAAACTGTCATAACTAAGAGGAGCCTAAGGAAAATATGACTATTAGATATTTTGGATGTGATCCTAGAACATAAAAAGAGCATTAGAGAAAAACTGAGAAAATGTTGAGTATGGACTTTAGTTAACAACAATGTATCAATATTTGTTCACTAATTGTGACAAATGTATCATAGTACTATAAAATGTTAACAATAAGGTAAAATGCGTGCAGGGTATACAGGAACTCTCTGTACTATCTTCAAAACCATTCTGTAAGCCTCTAAAATAAGAAAGTTTTTTCTTTTAAATCTGCCAATAGATTCTGAAGACTTACAAATTGAGGTGCTTTTTTAAAAGCAAGCAAAATAGAATCTGAGAACTGGTAATTCTGTTTTCCAGATTTTGCTACAGTAGGTATCATCATTGTTGGCAAATCTGACCTAAAGACTTGCTTTTTCTTTTCTGTTTAGAGATTTAATTGTAGTCAGTTTTAAAGTTGAAACATGAGGCCCAAATATTAAGAATTCATAATATCAAAAAGTTATTCAAATTAGCAACTTAAACTCTTATTCCTGTTCATCCACCGACCATATGGAAGGACCTACTCAATCCATTATAAAACGGAGGCAGTGATTTATAGCCAGTTTTCAGTCAAAGGAGACATGTAGGGCTGGAAAACTCTAATGATATATAGATTATGAGTAACAGCATACCAATTACACTATAAAATGGCAAGCATATTAACAAAATACAGTATGCCAAAAGTTATCACAGCTATGGATTAAAGTAATCTAGATATTTTACAAGATCCAGTAATGTAAAAATATAGTATGCTAAAAGTTTTCAGAGTTATGGATTAGGTAATATAGACATTTTATAATAAAACCCAGTAATATACACTGATCTCCCAGCCATATCCCTATTTTGAAAGTTACAAGCATTCAATTATATATTTTATGCAATAAAAAGGTATCACTTGGGTCTGCTGCACAGCTTCTATTATTTCTGGGGAAACTAGAATAGCATTCAAGTTGGTCAAAAAAATAATTTTTAAGTCTACCCATCATCTAAGAAATCTAGCACTGGTAAAATTTAAATTTTTCTTCAATCTCTCGCCCTAACATGAAGAAATCAAAAGCTGATTTCCAATATAAGAATCAAAATAGTAAAAGAAAGTTCTTTATCAAACTCATTTGTACAGAGTATACAAGGAGCCTAACATTCCACAACTCAGTGTTCTAATTTGGAAAGGTCAAGGAAGAGAGCAATGAAGTAAAGCCTAAATCACCAATAAAAGCAGCCAACTCAAAGCCATAAATACAATGATATATAACGATGCATGGCCATTGAAGTTTAACTTGTTAAATTCAGTGGATCAGCTAAGTCTCAAACATATACTTGAGATCCAACTTGAGTTCGATTTCTAGGGACACCAGTGTTAAGTGCTATTTGTCTAGAGTATGTCTCAAAACTATGGTAATGAGAAAATCAAGTTTTCATCCAAGCCAATCTGTAAGACTTGGGGCAGAAGGCATTAGCTCTGTTTAACCATACACATCAATAGTCTTTGCAATCCAAACATATAAGAATTGGGGAACAGCACACTCAGTTGAGGTATAAGTTTTCTTCTCTTTAAGCTGGCAAAAAAATTCTCCCAGGACACTTTCACAAATAAGAATATTTTAGCAGATCAACTTTTAAAATTCTTTATTTAGGGCAGCCCAGGTGGCTCAGCGGTTTAGCGCTGCCTTCAGCCCTGGGTGTGATCCTGGAGACCCGGGATCCAGTCCCATGTCAGGCTGCCTGCATGGAGCCTGCTTCTCCCTCTGCCTATGTCTCTGCCTCTCTCTCTGTGGGTCTCTCATGATTTAGTAAATAAAATCTTTTTAAAAAAATAAAATAAAATTCTTTACTTAAGTCAAAAACTCCCGTGCAGGTATACACTTGCTAACCAGGGCCCAGATATCCTGAAAAGAAATTATGAATGTTCAGCCATAGCAGTCCTAGGTCTTATTATCTTATACAATTTAGGGAGGTGGCTAGAGAAATGTGTAGATAAGTTACAAAAGGATACGTAGAAAAACTAAAGGGGGATATGGGAAAAAACGCACAAAACCAGGGTCAGAAAACTTCCTCCAATCCTGTATATTAAAGTTCTATAATGAAGAAGTCAGAAATGAAAACATAATAACCACTTAAGAGAAATGCCAAAAAAAAAAACCTTAAACGCCTTCAATTTTCCAAATGACAAAATGTCATTTTCAGGGATTGAGATGATCAAGTCTCTGTCATAATTCATTAGCCATCCCTAGACACTAAAGTTTCAATGTATGGTGATTTGATCAAGGATGAAGTCAGAATCAAATACTAGGTGTTCTTATTCTCAGTTCAGAACTTACTTGGAAATTTGCCAGTATCTCATTCCTTCTGACCCTAAATCCATGAAAAAAAAAAAATAGTGACTCACTCTAGGGGCACCTGGGTGGCACAGTCAGTTAAACATCCAACTCTTCATTTCATCTCAGGTCGTGATTTCATGGTGGTGGGATCAAACCCAGGTCAGAACAAAAAGACATTAAAGGCATTCAAATTGAGAAAGAAGTCAAACTCTCCCTCTTCGCCGATGACATGATACTCTACATAGAGAACCCAAAAGCCTCCACCCCAAGATTGCTAGAACTCATACAGCAATTTGCTAACGTGGCAGGATACAAAATCAATGCCCAGAAATCAATGGCATTTCTATACGCTAACAATGAGACTGAAGAAAGAGAAATTAAGGAGTCAATCCCATTTACAATTGCACCCAAAAGCATAAGATACCTAGGAATAAACCTAACCAAAGAGGTAAAGGATCTATACCCTAAAAACTATAGAACACTTCTGAAAGAAATGGAGGAAGACACAAAGAGATGGAAAAATATTCCATGCTCATGGATTGGCAGAATTAATATTGTGAAAATGTCAATGTTACCCAGGGCAATTTACACGTTTAATACAATCCCTATCAAAATACCATGGACTTTCTTCAGAGAGTTAGAACAAATTATTTTAAGATTTGTGTGGAATCAGAAAAGACCCCAAACAGCCAGGGAAATTTTAAAAAAAGAAAACCATAGCTGGGGGCATCACAATGCCAGATTTCAGGTTGTACTACAAAGCTGTGGTCATCAAGACAGTGTGGTACTAGAACAAAAACAGACACATAGATCAATGGAACAGAATAGAGAATCCAGAAGTGGACCCTCAACTTTATGGTCAACTAATATTCAATAAAGGAAAGACTATCCATTGGAAGAAAGACAGTCTCTTCAATAAATGGTGTTGGGAAAATTGGACATCCACATGCAGAAGAATGAAACTAGACCACTCTCTTTCACCATTCACAAAGATAAACTCAAAATGGATGAAAGGTCTAAATGTGAGACAAGATTCCATCAAAATCCTAGAGGAGAACATAGGCAACACCCTTTTTGAACTTGGCCACTTGTAACTTCTTGCAAGATACATCCACGAAGGCAAAAGAAACAAAAGCAAAAATGAACTATTGGGACTTCATCAAGATAAGAAGCTTTTGCACAGCAAAGGATACAGTCAACAAAACTAAAAGACAACCTACAGAATGGGAGAAGATATTTGCAAATGACCTATCAGATAAAGGGCTAGTTTCCAAAATCTATAAAGAACTTATTAAACTCAACAGCAAAGAAACAAACAATCCAATCATGAAATGGGCAAAAGACATGAACAGAAATCTCACAGAGGAAGACATAGACATGGCCAACATGCACATGAGAAAATGTTCCGCATCACTTGCCATCAGGGAAATACAAATCAAAACCACAATGAGATACCACCTCACACCAGTGAGAATGGGGAAAATTAACAAGGCAGGAAACAACAAATGTTGGAGAGGATGTGGAGAAAGGGGAACCCTCTTACACTGATGGTGGGAATGTGAACTGGTGCAGCCACTCTGGAAAACTGTGTGGAGGTTCCTCAAAGAGTTAAAAACAGACCTGCCCTACGACCCAGCAATTGCACTGCTTGGGATTTACCCAAAGATGCAGATGCAATGAAATGCCGGGACACCTGCACCCCGATGTTTTTGCAGCAATGTCCACAATAGCCAAACTGTGGAAGGAGCCTCGGTGTCCATCGAAAGGTGAATGGATAAAGAAGATGTGGTTTATGTATACAATGGAATATTACTCAGCCATTAGAAATGACAAATACCCACCATTTGCTTCGACGTGGATGGAACTGGAGGGTATTATGCTGAGTGAAATAAGTCAATCGGAGAAGGACAAACATTATATGTTCTCATTCATTTGGGGAATATAAATAATAGTGAAAGGGAATAGAAGGGAAGGGAGAAGAAATGGGTAGGAAATATGAGAAAGGGAGACAGAACATAAAGACTCCTAATTCTGGGAAACGAACTAGGGGTGGTGGAAGGGGAGGAGGGCGGGGGGAGGGGATGAATGGGTGACGGGCACTGAGGGAGGCACTTGACGAGATGAGCACTGGGTGTTATTCTGTATGTTGGCAAATTGAACACCAATAAAAAATAAATTTATAAAAAAATAAATAAATTTATTATTAAAAAAAAAAAAAACCCAGGTCAGGCTCTATGCTCAGAGTGGAATATGCTTGTGTTTATCTCTTTTTTCCCTTCTGCCCCCACCATGTTCTTGCTTTCTCTGCAATAAATAAATAAATAAATAAATCTTAAAAAGTGATCACTATTTAAGAAAATATGTGCTTCATTAAAATGCATTTGCAAAAAGCAAGAAATACTACTGGCTTAGTGTTTGTAAGCCCTCAGCTTATGTACTCTATCATCAAACTGACCAAGGTGCTCCCCTAGCCATCACTTCATTCAGTAACCGTGTTTCCTCCACTCTTCTTCCTCTGTGCCCCATAGAATTTCCCAACATTTTTATAGTATACATCAAATTGCCCAACACCATAATGATCTGTTCATTTTGGCATCCTCCTTAACAGGAATCATGTCTTTGGTTTCATTATTTATTCCAGTGTGTGACCCAATAAAGTTTGTTAACACAAGGATTATTTCAATTTTGAAGATGTCCACATTTCCAGAGCATCCCATTTTACAAATGCTAGACTTTATCTCAAGCAATGAATTGAAATACAACTCCAAGATTCACCTTTGGATGATGCTGTCTAGTGCAGGCTTCAATCCACTTAAAATTGATCCATCCTTCCTCTTGAATGGGGGTACAGAACCAGCTCAGAATTCATCCCTTTAAAATAAATTCCAATAAATATAGTTGTATATTAATACAGAATAATTTGATTAGTAACAATAAAAGATCTCATAGGCATAAACCAGTGTTTCTCAATTTGGGGTGATAAGAACCCTGGGGTTTGTGGATATATCCTCATGGATTCCTAAATCCTATATAAATTATATAAAATATTGTATATCTTTAATAAAGATACCTTAAAACTGGAAAACATGTTTACATTTCAAATAACTTTAAGTCAGTGTTCCTCAAAACATATATTCTCTAGTATCTCAGAAAATGTTCCTTTAAGAGGCATTTATCCTGACAAATTACTTCAGTTTGAGAAACAATGGCATAGACCACATTTCTAAGGCTCATGGCCATTTGTATACTGCCCCCAATCAGTAATACCAGGAGATGTCTTTAGATACTGGTGGAAAAGGAGCCATGAGGAAATATGGATATGAATTAAAATGAGCAGTAAGACATGCCCCACTTAATATGGTTCTTATTCTTGCCAGGATGCATGGATGTACACCAAAAAAAGTGTCTCAAATTTCATGTTAATATTTTTTTCAGCTGGACTCTGTATTTTACATCAGGGAGGCTAAACTTTTTAGCTTATCAAGGTATCCATTGACAAAGGTGAAGAGGAAAGGGTATAATTAACTCTGTAAGTGGGCAATGTCATGGCTTTCTTATAAAACTTACACTTCTCTATTGCCTTCTTGCAAAACAGGTTCCATAAATATCTCAAACTAAAAAGGCATTACTACTGTTTTGTAGCAGAGATAGAATAAAAAGATACAAAAAGCCAACATATCAAAATTATACCCCCAATCCCTGAACCTTGAAAAATTCAAGCCTGTAATGAGATTTAACAATGAACAATTTCCCAGCCTTGTCATATAGCCAAATACAACAGCTAGGCTTTATCTCTTCACTTTTCATACTTCCAAGAGGTAAAAACCAAATTACATTAAAATAAACCAACTGGACCACATATAAAGTAAACCCACCTCACTCTTTAAGTTTATCCAACTAACTTCAAACCTTAGTGAGCTCCCTTTTTAAAACTCTATAACTTACAATTCACACACTGCAGCACTTGATTATCATTTCCTAAAGGTATTTCAAGTGTGCTTATATTAGCTCCTTAGCAATACACCAGCGCTAGAATGAGGTTATATAGGACCACATCGTTTCTACCCCTCACTTCAGTGTGACCTAGCATAGGGCAGGGTATACAATATCTGCTAACTCATATGGTGATATATTTTATATACATATAAATATATATAATTGCAGATGAGGTAGGAACAAGGAAGGAAACTTACAGGAGGACCCTCTGACTTTTCTACACTAGCATTTAAGAGAAAGAAAATAGAACAGGGGAAAGATTACTTAATAGCTACAAAGTAGTACTTACAGTATTCTAAAGAGCCAGAGACTCTTCTCACAGCTGTCCAAGGAGCTAGTAGTGCATACTGCAACCCTGAGCTGGGCGGATCTTTTGACATACTTGTCAGAGGAATAGTATTCTTTTTCAGTGATTACAAAGAACTGCTGTTGTGATAACTAGTTATTTGCTTCAGCAGTTCCATATTAGACACTTCTCTGCCACATCCTGCACACTAGAGGCTAGGATATTATTCATTTTACCAGGAAGCTATCTCACTGTTGAAATTTATGTCCAGAAGAATGATTAGATCTTGGCTTATTTTTCCTTTAATACATAACAGAGAAATTGGTCCCATCATTTATTTCTAAGTCCTCGCTTCAGTGTAGTGCTACGGCTACTTTAAATTAGCAGAATTAAACAAGATACATTTTATTTATGTAATACATTAATCAAGGTGAACTATGGTTTTCAAAAGTGCCTCAGCATATGTTCTCTCATTTCATTCTTTTACAGCAATCTTCTTGAAATAAGTGGGGGGGGGGGGGGGTTGATGCTCCAGATGAAGAAATTTAAGGATTAGAAAGTTTAGGTAGTTTTTCTAAAAGTGAATGGTGGTAAAGCCCAAATAATGATTTTTAAATGGTGGTAGAGCCTAAAGATATATGTCTTAAGAGTTCTACTCTAGAACTCTTGAGAATATTCACAGTGTGTATCCACAGACCCACCACCCTCAGTAAAATGAGAGACACTGGTCATCAGGTACACGGTATAAATGGGTTTTTGGACTTCGAAAATTAAATGACCAGGTTTACAATTCCATCTTGCAAACAGCATTTTATTGTACCTGGCAACAGGCACTGTAAAATAGCAATATACAAGAGGAGAAGAGAGATTCTTGGCCAGGCAATCTGCTCTGGAAGGAAGAATGCACAGATGGTGCTAACCTTTCTTCCTGGGTAGACAATTTTCAACTGATACTTATATTGAAAATCCAAAATAAAGAGTGGCAATCCACCTTTCTAGGCCTGACTTGCCTTGAGCATTTTGCTCAGTAAAGTAGTAACAGAGGTGGGCAGGGACAGTTCCTGTCCCAGAATGTGACAACTGGAATCGGGATCATTAACAAATGCAGAAAAAGGAGTGAAGGCCCATCCACCTAATTCAGGTCTGCTTTTGGTAGTCAATGCTGCACATAACATCAAAGTGGTAGGAAAATCTTGGGCTGATGAGATGAAAAATGTGATAATCAGCACTGTGTTAATAACACAGAAGGGACTTTGGGTAGTCAGCACTACTCAGAAGTAATGCAAAGAAATGGAGGGGTCCATGTCTGATGGCTGGGACCAAGGAAGGTGCAACTGAGGCATTATAGCAATATAAAGTGGGTAAGGCAATGACAGCAGGGATTGTTAATGTTTTAAGTCCTAGAGAACGGCCTTACCCAGTAAACATTCCCCAGCAATAATGCAAAAGGGGCAGGGGGTTGGGGGGGGGGGGACCAATCTTATTTCATGGCTGAATACATGAACACTTGAAACTGTGAGAATAGTCCATAAGAAGTGTCCAAGCGTGAGCGTGGGGAAAAGGGAAGATAAAGGGAAGACCATGACTTATTTGGAATTTGATACATAGGAGCAATACAAAAGGAGAGGGAATATGAGTTGCTATTTGACAGACAAGTTCTCGGCATATTACAATGTTTATACTCTATTATGCCATGCAGATGGGAGTGTTTGCCTAATAAGGCCAGGAAGGAAAAACCCATTGCTAATGCCATTGTGCCCATTAACAATCCCAGGGGAAGTTTTGTGTGGTCAGCAACCCCTGTAGTAATGCAAAAGGGGTTTAAGGGAACATTATCCTAAATCTAACAGAAGGGAACATAGATAATCGCCCACTGACAGCCCAAAAGAGAGGGGCCCTAGTACCCTTAAAATATACAAAGGGGGTACGTAGGTCCCATCATTGCTAGTGGTGCATAGCAACTGTCCAAGAGCTGAGGTCATGACAGCACTCCTCAGCAACAATCCAAAGGCAGTGGTAGGGGCATAGAACATCCTTTCACACTGCACAGATCCATAAACAAATACAAGTATGTATATAAATAATCTTGAGAAGAGCTCATTTATGGTTAACATGCCCCTGGTGCAAAAGTTGTTTGAGTGGATGCAATCCTAGTCCATTAGAAAAGATGGACAATTGCAATTATACACATTAAAGTCCAAAAGAAAGGGCATTAGGTAAATAGCATCTCCTTACTCCAACTCCGATGGTACAGGGGTTCTAGCATAAGGTGTTCTTAGCTAACTAAATTTACACATGAACTTTTCAAGTGAAAGAGTCTTAAGTAGTGGACACTACCTGCTGAACACGCTAAGAAGTAGGTAGGGTCCTTATTGAGTGCACAAAACAGGAAAAAATCCAATGGCACGTATTAACACCAAAAGAGGACCTTAGTTGATCAACACACTCTGCTGTACTGCAAAGGGTAGGTGAGGCTGTAGGACAACAGATAATTTCAATTATGAATGTTAGCAGTTTGCTAGAAGGAACTTTGGGAGAAAATAGTATTCCCTGCAGCAGTGCAAAGAGGTATGAGTTCTGGAAGCAATAAGGTGGTGGAAAACTACAAACTCTGCACATTAACTATCCAAATGTAAATGTCTTAGCAGTGGGCACCACCTACTGGAAGGCTTAGAAGTAGGGGTGGGGGGATGTCTCCCCATCTAGTGCATAAAAACCCAGACGAATACAATTATGCACATTAATAGGAAAAGTGAAGGGCCAGCAACCCTGGTATATTGCAAATACATACAACAGGGTAGGATGAACTAAACTCCAATTATGTACATTAATGCTCAAGGGATATGGTATGGTTAATTAAAACCATGTACCTTGTACAAATATAAGGAACTCAAAGTAAGGGGCACTCCCTGCTAAAAGGTAAAGGGAGTGGGGAGAGGGGTGTCCTTATTTAGTGTACAAGACCATGTACAAATACAATCAGGCATAATCACAAGCCATGAAAAAAGGCCTTAGTGACCAGTATCCTTGCTTTATTATAAAAGGGGTCTGAGACAGTAGTACCTTATTCGATGGAAGGAGCCATGTGCAATTAGGCACATTAATGTCCATGGTGCATAGCTATGGTCAGTTACAGTTGTGTTCCTTGACTGTTCAAGTGTGTAACAGCCTTGTAGAGGGGCCACTCCCTGCATAATATTAAATAAAGGGAGTATGGAGAGGTGTTCTTCTCTAGTACACAGAAATCCAGACAAATACAATCATGCACCTCAACAGGCCAAGAAAGGGGGACGTTATGGGTCAGAATTCTCTGTAGTACTTCAAAGGCAGTGTAAAGGGGAAGAATCCTAATGTAATTGTTATCATGCACATTAACTGTTTGAGAAAGGGGCCTTAAATTGACAGTATCCCATGCAGTAAAGCTTAGAGGCTGTGAAGAGTCAGGGACCCAAGTTAACTCAAAGGACAGTGGACAACTGAAACTACACACATCCAGAGTCCCAAGAGAAAGGCTCTAAAGTGATCAGTCACCTCTGCTTCAATAAGTGCAAAGTCCTGAACTAAAAGGCACAGTTATGGACAACTGAATATGTACAAGACAAGGAAGGTTGTGCACATTAACTGTTTTAGTGTATAAAATCTTGAGTAGTAGGCACCTCCTGCTGGAATATCAATAGTATGGGGAGGATCCTTACCTGGTGCACAGGTAAGAGCAAATGTAAGTATGCACATTAACAGTTCAAGAGAGTGAATCTTGGCTAGTTGGAAGCCCCTGCAATAATGTAAATGGGGCAAGGAGAGGAGATCCTATTCTAACATAAAGGAGCATGGATTACCGTAATTATGCACATTTAAACTGTGTAGGGAAAAAAAAATAAACTGTGTAGAAAAAGCAGTCATAGTTGGTCAACACCCCTGACACAGAGAAGGTGTGATGGGGCTGGGATTCTAGTGCAATTGGGCACATTAACTGTCCAACAGAAAGACTTCAGGTGGTCAGTACCCTCTGGTATAGTACTAAGAAGTAAGGATATTAGCTTATCAAGAGGGCATATGCACATCAAGAATCCCAAGAAAAGAACTTTGAGATACCAGCATTCTCTGATGTAATATAAAAAGAGTGGGAAATTAATTTGAAGAGAAGGATTTTGCACACAAATAGTTCCAGAAAAAAGTGAGGTAATTAATATAAAGAGAGTACAAGGAACTTAAATGAAAGACACAGTGTGGTCAATTACCATGGTTCACTTTATCCTAGTACAAAGGTCTTAAATAAAGTGCATCCACTGCTGAATATAAGGGAAATTAGTGAAATCTTATCTAGTGCAGAGAAAAAGGAACAAATGCAATTATGCACTTTAACAATGCACAAAAGGGGGTGAGGGGCTTGGTGTTCAGCATCCCTTACCATAATGCTAACAGGGTGTGAGTGGGATACACCTTTAATAGTCCCAAGTATCTTCTGTGGTAATGCAAAGGGAGTTGGGGGAGATGGAATGAGATCATAGACTAAAAAAGGAACCATTGTTGTAACTCAACACAAAAACTGTCCCAAGTACTTTCCCAAGTAATGTAAAAGGAGTTAGAAGGCATGGGATCCTAGACTAAGAGAAGGGGACCAAACCTGCATTTAACCACATTCATAGTCCCAAGTACTCTGGGTGATAATCCAAATGAACTTGAAGAGCATGGAATCCCAGACCAGTGGAAAGGATCACACCTGCAAATGGGACCTTTAACAGTCCCAGAAAGTAGAGGGGATGGGATCCTGGACCACAGCTGCAATTAACACCTTAACAGTCCCAAATACTTTCCCAGGTAATGTAGAGGGGGTGGGAAGTCATGGGATCCTAAATTACAAAAGGGACCACAGCTGTAAGTAAGCACTTTAACAATTCCACGTACTCTGTGCTATAATGCAAAGACAGAGGTACATGGAAAACTATACTAACAAGGGAACCATGGCTAAAATTAAGCAGTTTATCTGTCCCAAATATACCCCCAGATAATGTAAAGGGAGCTGGTGGGCATGATATCCTACAGGACAGAAAGTACCATAGCTGCAGCAGAGCATTTGACAGGTCCAAGTACTCTCTGATATAATACAAAGAGAGTTGGAGGTATAGGAATCCTAAACTAACAGAAAGGAACACAGCTGTGATTAAGCGTATTTCAGTACCAAATCTGCTCCCAGCTAATATAAAGGGAGGAGGTGGTCATGACTAGCAATATGGATCACACCTGTACTTAAGCACATTAACAATACCAAGTACCATCTGCTGTAATACAAAGGGAGTTAGAGGGCATTGGATCCTAGACTAACAGAGGGCACCATAGCTGCAAATGAGCACTTAAACAGTCTCAAAAATCCTCCCAGGTAATGTAAAGGGAGTAGAAGGGGATGGGATCCTAAACCAATGAAAGTTACTACACCAGCAATTAAGTACTTTAACATCCCCAAGTACCCACTGCTATAATGCAGAAGAGTAAGAGGGCACGGGAAATTATAGACACACAAAAGGGACCACAGCTCCAACTGAGCATTTAAACAGTCCCAATACATCCTTAGGTAATGCAAGGTGAGCTGGAGGATGTGGGATCCTAGGTTAATAAAAGGGATTAGGATTGCAATTAAGCCCATTAAAAGTCCCAAAGATCTTCTGCTGTAATGGAAAAGGAGTTAGAGGGCATGGGATGCTAGACTAACAGAGGGGAGCACAGCTGCAAATGAGCACATTACAGTCCCAAATCTGTTCTTGATAATGCGAAGGGAGTTGGAAGGGACTGGAAACTGGACTGACAGAAGGGACAACAACTGTAATTAAACACGTTAACATTCCAAATCTCTCAGTAATGTAAAGGGAGAAGAGAATGAGGTCCTAGACTAACAGATGGGACCATACCTGCAATTAAATATTCTAACACCAAGTACCATCTGTTGTAATCCAAAGAGAACAGGAAGGCATGGGAAACTATACTAACAAGTTGTTCAATTTAGTGGTGCAGCCCCCTCTAACACTCCCAAAAATCCTCCCGGGTAATGTAAAGAAAGTAGGAAGAGATGGGATCCTAGGAATTACAGAAGGTACAAGAGCAGCAATTAAGCATCTTAACAGTCCCAAGGACTGTTGTAATGTAATGTAATGTAATGTAATGTAATGTAATGTAATGTAATGTAAATTGAATAGGAGGGCATGGGAAACTATACTAATAGAAAACACAACAGCTGCAATTAAGTGATACAAGTCTCAAATACACTCCCAGGTAACACAAAGGCAATGGAGGGCCTGGGATACTAGGCTAACAGAAGGTACCATAGCTACAGTTAAGTCTGTTAACTGTCCCAACGCCCTCTGCTGTAATACAAAGGGAGCTGGAGAATACTAGGATCCTCTAACAGAACCATAGGTTCTAAAATTAAACACATTAACAGTCCTAAGTAGCCTGTGCTGTGTGTAGGAGTTGGAAGACACAGGACCGCAGACTAACAAAAGGGACCACAGTTGTAAATGAGCACAATTTAGTAGTCCCAAATCCACTCCCAGGTAATGCAAAGTGAGTAGGAAGGGATGGGACCCTCGACTAAGAAAAGGGACCACAGTTGCAACTAAGCACTTTTAACAGTCCCAAAGACAATCCTAGGGAATATAAAGGGAGTTAGAGGATAGGAGATCCTAGACTAACAGAAGGGACCATAGCTGTAATCAAACACCTTAGAGGTCTGAAGTACCCTCTGCTGTGATGCAAAGGAAGTAAGAGGGCGTGGGAAACTAGATTAACGGAAAGGATTGTAACCACAATTAAGCACATTCACAGTCCCAAATGTCCTGTCATAGAATGTAAAGGGAGTAAAAGGGGATTGGCATCCTAGACCACAAAAGGCACCACAGCTACATTTAAGGACCTTTAGGTGCCAAGTATCCCCTGCTGTAATGCATAGGGAGTTGAAGAGGATGGAATCCTACAAACATAAGGGACAGAGCTGCATTTAAGCACATTAACAGTCCCAGGTACACTGTTATGCTAATGCAAAGTGAATAGAAGGGGATGGGATCCCAGATTAACAGGAGGGATTGTAGCTATAATTAAGTCCCAAGTACCCTCTGCAGAAATGCAAAGGAAGCAGGAGGGAATTGGATCCTAGACTAACAGAAGGGACTTACAGCAGCAATTAGGCACACTAACAATCCCTAGTATCCTCTGCAGCAATGCAAAGTAAGAGAGGATGGGAACATTAACAGAAGGGGCCATAGCTGAATTTGAGCGCCTTTAAAGTCCCAAGTACCCTCTGCAATAATGCAGTTAGGTGGGGACCGGGTCCTAGGTTAACAGAAAAGATATTAAGCACATTAACAATCCCTTGTACCGTCTGTGGTAATGCAAACAGTGTGGAATGGAATGGGATCCTAGACTAACAGAAGGGATTGTAGCAACAATTAGGCACACTAACAGTCCCAAGTATCCTCTGCAGTAATGCAAAGTAGGAGAGGATGGGAACTTAAACAGAAGGGGCCAGAAGTGCATTTAAGCACTTTAAAGGTCTCAAGTACCCTATATGTAATGCAAAGTAAGTTAAGGTGGGAATGGGATCCTAGACTAACAGAAAGCACCGTAGCTGAATTTTAGCACATTAAAGGTCCCAATTACCCTGCTGTAATGCATAGGGAGTTGGAGTATAAAATCCCTACACTAACATATGGGCTGTAGCTGCATTTAAGCACATTAACAGTCCCATGTGCCGACCATGATCATGTAAAGGGAATAGGTGGGGATGGAATCCTAGTCGAACAGAAGGGACCATAACTACATTTAAGCATACTAATAATCCCTTGCACCCTCGGTGGTAATGCAAACCCTGTAGGAGGGGATGGGATCCTAGACAAACAGAAGGGATTATAGCAGCAATTAGGCACATTAACAGTCCCAAGTATCCTCTGCAGTAATGCAAAGCAGGAGAGGATGGGAACATAAACAGAAGGAGACACAGCTGCTTTTAAACATCTTAAAGATCTCAAGTACCCTCTGCTGTAAGGCAAAAGAAGTTAGGTGGGGATGGATCCTAGACTATCAGAAGGCACCATAGCTGTATTTAAGCACCTTAAAGGTCCCAAGTACCCTCTGCTGTAATGCATAGCGTGTTAGAATGGAATTCTACACTAACACAGGGGATCATAACTGCATTTAAGCACAGTAACAGTCCCAAGTACCCTCTACAATTATGCAAATGGATTAGGTGGAGATGGAATCCTAGGTTAACAGGAGAGACCTCAGCTGCCTTTAAGGCACATTAATAGTCCTTTGTACTTTTTGTGGTATTGCAACCCCTGTAGGAGGTTAGAAGATCCTAGACAAATAGAAGGGACTATAGCAGCAATAAGGCACAATTAGCAGTCCCTTGTACCTACTGTGGTCATGGGAACTCAGTAAGAGAACAGGATCCTAAATTAACAAAAGAGATAGTAGTTACATTTAAACACTTAATTGTCCCTTGTACCTTCTGTAACAATGCAAATGGTTTAGAAGAGGATGGGATTATAAACAAACAGAAGGGACTGCAGTGGGAATTAGGCACATTTACAGTCCCAAGTACCTTTGCAATGATGCAAAGGAAGTAGAAGGGGATGGGAAAATCACCTAACAGAAGGGCTATAGCTGCATTTAAGCACCTTTAAAATCCCAAGTACCCTCTGCTGCAATGCATAGGCAGTTGGAGAGGATAGAATCCTACACTAACTTAAGGGACCATGGCTTCATTTAAGCACATTAACAGTCCCGTGTCCGCTCCATGATAATGCAAAGGGAGTAGGTAGGGACGGGATCCTAGTCTAACAAAAGGGACCATAGTTGCATCAGAGCACATTAAGAGTCCCAAGTACCCTCTGCAATAATGCAAACAGAGTTAGGTGGGGACCAGGTCCTAGGTTAACAGAAGAGATCTTAGCTGCATTTAAGCACATTAACAATCCCTTGTACCCTCTGTGGTAATGCACAGTGTGGAACGGAATGGGATCCTAGACTAACAGAAGGGATTGTAGCAAATTTTAGGCAAGTATCCTCTAAGTTAATGCAAAGTAGGAGAGGATGGGAACATATACTAACAGAAGGGACCAGAGGTGCATTTAGCACCTTGAAGGTTAAAACTACTGTAATGCATAAGGCATTGGGAAGGATGGAATTCTACATTAACATAAGGGTCTGTGGATGCATTTAAGTATATTAACAGTCCCATGTACCCTCCATGATAATGTAAAGGGAGTATGTGGGGATGGGTTCCTAGTCTAACGGAAGCGACCACTGCTATGATAAGTTCATTGACAGATTCAAGTACCCTCTGCAAAATGCAAAGAAAATTAGGTCGGGATGGGAACCTAAGTTAACAGAAAAAACAACAGCTGCATTTAAGCACCTTACCAGTCCCTTGTACTCTCTTTGGTAAAATGCAAACCATGCAGGAGAGGATAAGAATCTAGACAAACAGAAAGGACTGTAGTAGCATGTAGGCACATTAATAGTCCCAAGTAGCCTCTGCAGAAATGCAAAGGAAGTAGGAGGTGGGAACAGAAACAGAAGGGGCCATATCTGTACTTAAGCACCTTAAAGGTCTCAAGTACCCTCTGCTGAAATGAAAGGAATTAAGAGTGCATGGGGAAACTAGGTTAACAGAAGGGACGAGGGCTGCAAGTAAGCTCATCAACAGTCCCAAATACTATCTGTTCTAAAACAAAGTAAGTCGTAGGACATAGGATCCTAGACTAACAGAAGGGACTGTAACTACAGTTAAGCACATAAACAGTCCCAAATGCCCTGCCATGTAATATAAAGGGAGTAGAAGGAGAATGGGATCCTAGACTAAGATGGCACCACAGCTACATTTAAGCACCTTAAAGGTGGCAAGTACCCTCTGCTATAATGCAGAGGGAGCTATAGAGGATGGAATCCTATATTAACATAAGAAACAGAGCTACAGGGATCCCTGGGTGGCGCAGCGGTTCGGCGCGTGCCTTTGGCCCAGGGCGCGATCTTGGAGACCCGGGATCGAATCCCACATCGGGCTCCCGGTGCATGGAGCCTGCTTCTCTCTCTGCCTGTGTCTCTGCCTCTCTCTCTCTCTCTCTGTGACTATCATAAATAAATAATAATTTAAAAAAAAAAAAGAAACAGAGCTACATTTACGCACATTAACAGTTCCATGTACACTGTCATTCTAATGTAAAGTGAATAGAAGGGAAGGGGGTCCCTAGGGAAGGGACCACAGCTAAAATCAAACGTATTAATAGTTCCAAGTAGCCTCTGCTGTGTGCAGGAGTTGGAAGGCAGGGGACCCCAGACTAACAAAAGAGACCACAGTTGCAACTAAGCACATTTAAACAGTCCCAAAAACAATCCTAGGGAATACAAAGGGAGTTGGAGGATAGGAGAATCTAGACTAATAGAAGGGACCATACCTGTAATCAAACACCTTAGAGGTCTCAAGTAATGCACAGGGAGTTATAAAGAATGGAACCGTACAGTGATGTAAGGAACCAGAGCTGCCTTGGAGGACATTAACAGTCCCAAGTATCCTTTGCAGTAATGCAAAGGAAGTTAGATACAAATTGGAACCCAGGTCAAGAGAAGAAACCATAGCGGCCTTTAAGTACAGTAACAGTCTCTCTTGCCTTCTGTGATAATGCAAATGCTGTAGGAGGGAATGGGATCCAAGACAAACAGAAGGGACTACAGTGGCAAGGGGCACATTAACAGTCCTAAGTAGCCTCTGCAGTAATGCAAAGTTAAGAGGGCATGGGAACATTAACAGAAGAGGCCACAGCTGCATTTAAGCACCTTAAAGGTCTCAAGTACCCTCTGCTGTAACGCAAAGGAAGTAGGAGTGCCTGGGAAACTAGATTAACAGAAGGAACTATAGCTGCAATTAAGCTCATTAATAGTCCCATTGTACCCTTCATGATAATGCAAAGGGAGCAGGTGGGGACAGGATCTAACAGAAGGGACCTGAACTGCAATTATGCAGACCAACAGTCCCAGGTACCCTCGAGAATAATGCAAAGAGATTTAGATAGGGAAGGGATCCTAGGTTAACAGAGACCTTAGCTGCCATTTAAGCACATTAACAGTCCCTTGTACTCTGTATAATTCAAACTGAGTAAGAGGGAAGGGATTGGGATCCTGGACAAACTGAAAGGACTCTGACAGCAATTATGCACACTACAGTCCCAAGTATCCTCTGTAGAAATGCAAAGGAAGTAGGAGGGGATGGGTTCCCAGACTAACATAAGGCACCATAGCTGCCTTTGAGGATCTTAAAGATCCCCAACTACTCTGCTGTAATGCATAGGGAGTTGAAAAGGATGAAATCCCACACTAACTTGAGGGACAGAGCTGCATTTAAGCACTTTAACGGTCCCATGTACTCTTTCTACTAATGCAAAATGAGCAGGAGGGGATAGAATCCTAGACTAACAGAAAGAATAATAGCTGCAATTAAGAACATTAACATTTACAAGTATTCAGTGCAGTAATGCAAAGTAAGAGGGGATGGGAACATAGACTAACAGAACTGACCATAACTGCCTTAAGCACCTTAAAGGCCCAAGTAGCCTCTGCAGTAATCCAAAAGGAGTTAGGTGGGAATGGAATTCTAGGTTAACAATAGGAGACATTAGAGATCACAATTTTGCACATGAACAATTTTAAGAGCCTTAGGTAATTAACACCTTTTAAGATGTAAAGATGGTGCAGGGTTCCTGATACAAAAAACACAGTCTAATCAATTAATAGTGTATACATACACTGTCCTAAGTGTATAGCTCCTGAGTAGTAAAGGTCCCCTGCTAAATTACAAAGGGAGTGGGTGTGGCTAGTTCACAGACCGTGTGCCAATGCAATTTGAAAATTATCAATTCAAGAGGATACTGGAGTGATCAGCCCACATTATAGTATGCAAATGGGATACAGTGGCCCTTTCAAATGGACAGGACTCTGCACAACTGCAACTGTGTAAATTAACTGTCCAAGAACTGAGTTTCTGAATAATCTGCACTCCCTAACAATATCCCAGAGAGGTTAGAATGAGTTGGGATTCCATTTTTTATTGCACAGCACCATGGATATATGCAATTATGTACATCAACTGTTTAAGAGAAGTGACCTTGGGTAATCAGAACTCATAAGCTATGGCATAAAGATAAGGTTATATCCCAGATTAACTGGTGGAACCATGGGAAATGAGGATTTTACATATTAATGCAAAGTGGTAAGTAGTCTGTACTATCTAGGAGAAATGAAAAGAGCATGAGTAGGTCTTATCTTTTAGGCAGGACCATGAACAATAATGATTGTACTCCTTAATATCCCAAAGTAAAGGACTTTGAGGATGAGCACCTCTGCCATAATGCAAAGAAGTTGCAAAGGACTTGTGTAATGAACAGGGGTATGGACAATTGGGATTACACTCATTAATAAATCAAGGAACATGGTCCCAGGTAGTTAGCATTTCCTAGTAGCAGTGCCAAGGAGACTGAGGGTCACTGATCACTGGACAAGACAATGTACAATTTAAATCTGGTACTTTAATCCCAGAAGCAGGACAAACATGGTAGGGTGCCTTTGTTTACTCAACAAGGCTGATACAACTGGGATGAGCATGTTAACTGTTTAAAGACTCATGTTTTCTGCAGCCACTCCTGAATTCAGCAAAAGGGTTTAGGACTGTGATCTTAGCCAATAGGTGGGATTATGGACAATTAAAATTTCACTCAGTGTAGTGTTCAGGTGATCAGCACAATATATGAACACTGCCCAGAAAACTGGGGCTGGGGTTACTGCAGCAATGACAGAGGAATGGTTTCTCCTTCCTCAAAGGCAGGGGAGGGATGATGAATAACCAAAATTATGAACAATGGGTGTCTGATATAAAACTCTCAACTAACACTTTCTAACATTAACACAATGGTACATGGATTGTTTGTTCTAACATGGGATAGTGGACAAATGTAATTGTGTACATTAAAAATGAGGACTCAGGTAGTCAACTCATAAAATCAGCAATGCTAGAGGGAGAGAGGGTATTCAGTCTTATGGATGAGCAATGGATAAATTATTTTTAGCACCAAATCAATGCCAATTGGAATAACTTTACGGGTGAGGGCTGGGGCCGGGGCCGGGGCCGGGGCTGGGGCTGGGGCCGGGGCTGGGGCTGGGGCTGGGGCTGGGGCCGGGGCCGGGGCTGGGGCTGGGGCTGGGGCTGGGGCCGGTGCCGGGGCTGGGGCTGGTGCCGGGGCTGGTGCCGGGGCCAGGGCCGGGGCTAGGACTGGGCAAATGGGGCTAGTACTGGGCAACTAGTGGTAAGGCTGGGCTGGGGCAGGGCTGGACACAAGGCAGGGGAAGGGGTGGTGCTAGATGTGGGGGTGTTGCTGGGAGCAGGGCTGGGGAGGATCTGGGGACTGTGGAGGTCAGGCACCACGGAAAATTGAAATTGTGGGCAGTTGACAATCAGTAATGGGAAGCGCTGGTGCTAGAGGTCGGGGCGGGGGTTGCTGGGAGCAGGGCTGGGGAGGATCTGGGAACTGTGGAGGCCAGGCACCATGTAAAATTGAAATTGTGGGCAGTTGACAATCAGTAATCTTTGACTAGAGGAACAAGACCACAGCAAGTCAAGTTTCCTGATAGAGAAGTTATTAATTAGTGCAGCCTTCAAGATGGGAACAAAGCAAGGCCTGGACTGGAGTGGGCCTTCAAATATTCCTTATTACATTTGATCAAGTTAAAATTTTAATTATTTTGTGTCCTAAGACTTCAAAAATCCAAAAGGAAGTAGTTTATTAAGTCAATTTGAAAGTTAAAAAATAGTAAAAAGTTTTTAAATGCCAGTTTGACTTTGAATATCTAAAGCCCAAAAAATGTTTAAGCAATTTATAAAGAAGAAATTGAAAACTTTAAGTAATTTTAAGGAACCCCAAAATGAAAACTCATTAAATGTAATTGAATTCTACAAATAAGCTCCTAAATACATTCCCAGAATAGTCACTTAAAGCTTAAAACCAATACTAGCAAACTACATAATCAAACCATGTAAGACTGACACCCAAGAAATAAATATAATCAAAACCCGACCCCAGCATTAGCCACAGGGTAGGTGTTCCTCTTGAGGAAGGTAGAGATTCCTCTTCTGCCACCTGTTGGCCAAGGATCATCGTGATCCATTTTGGTTCTTGCCAGGACTCACCACCAGGTTCACACCTGGCAGGCATGGAGCACTGCCCCTAGCCATATTGCAGAAGAGCGGGGGGGGGGGGGGGGTCAGACTAGCCTTAGGCCATGGCACCAATGCAGAGAAATGGGGGTTAAGGTTCAGCCCATAGCCAAATATCCAACACTGCAAGAAGCAACGCTGGAGGGGAGGGAGCAAATTAGAGGGGAGGGAGCAAGTGAGAGGGGAGGAAAGTGGTAAAGACAAGTGTCCTTGGAAAGACCTTGGGTACCACCCACTGGGAGAAGACGTACAAACATGGCTCCTCTGCTTCCTCCTGACTGGCTGAATAAAGACGGCTGTGTGGTGCTATGCTAACTCACACAGTCTAATTCCATCCTCCAGTAATTGGCTATGCCCAATTCTACCACCCCTTCTGATTGGGTGGGTCATGCGGCAATCCAACATTGTCCATCCCACCTTTCTCTCACTTTTCGCGGCAAACACGACAATGCCCGCCATCTTTAACAATGCGGCAGGCCCACCTGGTGCAAAGCCCGCCAAGAATGTACCGGGCAAAAATCCCCGCCATGACGTCCACGTGACAAACTGCCATGATATCCAAATGACAAGGTCTGCCATATTGTCCCTGCGGCAAAACCTGTCAGGAAATGCACACGGCAAGACAAAAGCCCGCCATGTTTTACACTGCGGCAAGTACTCCAGCCGCCATCTTTTACTATGTAACAGAATATTTGTACCGCCATGCTGTGCACCAGAACAAAGACACCACCATTAGGTGGCCTTCCCGCCACATGAACACTGCGGCAAAATTGGGTCCGCCATTTTGGACACTCTAACAAAGCAGAGAGCCATGCTGAGCAATGCCGCAAACCCAAAACCGCCATTTTGAACCCTGTGCCTAAGTCTTCTCCCTATTATTTTCGACCAGCCTCTTGCAACATGACACAAGACCATACTGTTTTTCTACCTCATGATACCATGGTTCACGCAAAGCTTCTAACAAGCCCCCAAATCAGCTCATTCAAAACATTTAGCTAATGCAACGCATATAACTGCCTCTGCCTGTCCCGTTATCCATATTAGTTCCCTAATTTATAGTTGGCACAAACAACTAGCTCTCAGCCGACCAGCTAAAGTGGCCGCCATCTTTCCTCCCCAGCCTACCTAACCCCTTAGCCTAACTGCAAAGTCATCTCCCAGCCAAAGCCGTAGGTCCACTCACACAACACCAAACGATTAGCAGCATAAATTTGCAGACATTCCAAATAGCTCAACGAACCACAAAAAACAACACTTCCATCCATAAAAGGCCCCGATGGGCAATGAGAAAAAAAAAATCTAAACAGGTATCCACAGCCCCGATGGGCAAGGAAAAAAAAAAATTAAAGCAGGTATCCGAGGCCCCGATGGGCAAGGGAAAAAAAAAAATAAAAGCAGGTATCCGAAGCCCCGATGGGCCAAAAGTACTTTTTTAAAGCAGGTATCCATTGCCCCGATGGGCCAGGGAGTTGGGGGGGGGGGGGGCATAGCAGGTATCCGAGGCCCCGATGGGCTAAGGGGAAAAAAAAATAAAAGCAGGTATCCGAGGCCCCGATGGGCAAATTTAAAAACAAACAAAAAAAAAAGAATTAAAAGGCAGGTATCCACAGCCCCGTTGGGCAAGAATAATAATAATAAAACCCGGTATCCGCAGCCCCGATGGGCAAAATATAGAAAAAAGAAGGAAAAAGAAAAGCAAACCACGAAAAAACAGAGGCATCAACCAAAAATCATTCCAATGAAAAATTCTTTTAAAATGGAAAATTGCCTAAAAATATCCCAAATACCTGAAAAATAGGGAGGAGGTGTCAAGAAAACACTCGAAGAAAGTTTAGAATTGTTAAGATATTTTATGGAATTTGGGTGAATTTTCTTAAAGAAATACGCCATAAGGGGTGGTTGGAGCTGGAAAACGTTCCAGAAAGAACCACACGGGCGAAGACACCCACTGTTAGCGAGCTTCCATCCCGGGAAGGGAAGAAATATGGCGGCAGCAGCAAATTGCAGTGCTTTAAGAAGTGAGGGGGAGGGAACCTGAGGGCGGAGGGAGTAGAAGAGGAGTGGCCTAGAAGATTGAAAGCCAGACATCTTTGTGGTTTAACTGGTTCAAAATTTAACCAGTAACAAGAAAAAGGGATATTTCAAGAAAACAGCAACGTTAGAAAGAACAGTAGACTGGAAGTAGCCTTCATTTCTTGAGCACAAATTCAATGGGCTTTCAGTGGGTTCTTATCTATAGAATAGGGACGTTGAGGAAGTCAAATTAGATAACTAATGCTAAAATTCTCCACAAACAACATAGCAAATGAAAGGGTTTTAGTTTAGTTTGGTTTTGTTTGAAATGGGAAGAAGGAGGAAGTAAGCTTTGATATGTTGATAAAGAATCCCAATACCTCTTTCAGCCAGAAGGTATAACTCCCCCACCACAGCTAGGAAGGGTACTACATTAAGGTTAGAACCCTCTCCAAAGGACTTTCCCTTTCATTATCTAATGAGATAGTGCCCGTTTGTTCCTATGTTTGATAGATAATGAAGCTGTTATATGATATGCATGAGGTCACACACCATGATTTTGAGTCCGTGTATTTTCTACTCCAGCATTCTGCCTTTGTATGGCCCCCCGATCATGGAGATATAGAAGTGCTTTTAAGTCAAACGGTGAGCAAGAGAAAGGAAGGAACAGAAGGTAATTCACAGAATGTCATTTTGGCCACTAAATAATCAAGAAGCTGTACTGTCTGTGATCTGTTTGCAATTTTTAAACCGTGAGACCTTAATATTTAGTATTTTCCTATTTCCTCCATGAATCTGATGACCCCCAACATTGAACTGATCCTAAGGTCACAGCAGTGAAGTTCACTCACTGACAGTAACTGATAGGCAAAAGCTCTTATAAAAGCCAAAATTGCCCCCCAGAAACCTGGCTATTTCAGTGAGAAGATTCAATCTCATTAACTTTCCTATATTGTTTATCAGAGAAACAATGGAGAACCAGAGGGAGACAATGAAAACTAAGTATCACACAATGATTCTTAGAAAGTCAGAGGATACATTGCCTATGGCAATACATTCCCACTGGCTGAACTAAAAAGTGTAACTATTAATCCAAATGCTATCAGGTAAGCAATACCCTCCAGTCTCCAGAAAATAATAAAGTATATAAAATTTTCTTCCTCAGGGACACCTGGGTGGCTCAGTGGTTGAGCATCTGCCTTCCGCTCAAGGTCATGATCCCGCGGTTTTGGAATTAAGTCCTGCATCGGGCTCTCCACAGGGAGCCTGCTTCTCCCTCTGCCTGTCTCTCTGTCTCTTTCTGTGTCTCTCATGAATAAATAAATAAAATCTTTTTTTAAAATTCTTCCTTAAAGGATACACTCCATCTTCTAAGTGCTCTTGGTTCACGCACAAAAAAGCATCTGACATGTTATTCCAAATGAGGGAAATTGTGTTGTACAAGTGCTACCCTTGAGAAGACAATGTTTAACACAAAGAGAATCTATTAACAGAATTTCAGTCTGGAGGATAATTTTCCACAAGAGCCTTCCTGAACACCCAAAAATTAACTGTGGAGCAAAAGCCAACAAACAAGACCTGCTATGCTTTCCAGATTTGGGACAGGAAATGGGATTATAATTCTGAATGCCTTTAAGATTTCACCCTAATTTAAGTTTTCACAAGTTTCTAGTGAAAGAAATAGGAGGAAAAGGAATCCTGTTGTATAAGTTAGTACATTGAGATTGAGGGATACTGGTTTCTTTGTGTTTGGTTTAAAAGCTAGTGACAGCATGAGGATCCCAGAATAAAGATTTATAGCTTTGGTTGCACTTTAGTGAAATAATTCTGTTGATAAAACTGCCTCGTGTATTAGAGTTTCTAGTGAGAATTGTGGAATTTGTGTGGAGTTCTAAATCACTGTAATGAGGGACACCTGGGTGGCTCAGTGACTGAGCCTTTGGCTCAGGGCATGATCCCGGAGTCCTGGGATCAAGTCCCACATTGGGCTCCCCTGGAGAAGCCTGCTTCTTCCTCTGCCTATGTCTCTGCCTCTTTCTCTGTCTCTCATGAATAAATAAATATTTAAACAAACTAAATAAATAAATCACTGTAATGATCATGTTGCATTCCAAAAATAACCATACCTGTAAAAGTCAGTCGCTACAACCACTTTGATATCACTCAGTCATCAGAGAAAAACAATGATTATATAAGTACTATTCCCTTAACACGGGGTCTCTCAGCCTGGATTTACCTGTAGGACTTGAAAAGCAAACCAACTATCATCAGATAATGTTTTTATCAGGTCACCTGAACCAATCTTAAACTCCTTCTTTATAGGCCATGAACTAATAGTATTACCAGGAATCTGACCACCCCTCCCAACATAGAACTTATTGTGTCTTTAGCATAGGCTACCAATCATTAGGGTAACGAGGCCTGCCTAATATAGCTCTGTCCAACAGAATATTCTACAATTTTGGTAATGTTCTATACTTTTTAGACCTTGGGTTAAGGAAACTTTTCTTAAGCAAGATTCAGATCATCAGCTACAAAAGATTGATAAATTTGACTTTTTGAAATTAAAATGTTTTGTTTCACAAAAACACCTTAAAAGGTAAAAGACAGACTATAAATTGGTTGTCCTGGAGTTCTGCAGCCAGGTTCTAGTTCCTGAAGAGCAGCCAACCTAGCAGTTTACTTCTATTGGGTCTCATAGTAATTTCTTTCATGGGATTGGGTGAAATGTGGCCACCAAAATGGTGACGAGATGCTGATTCTCAATGACTGTCACTGACATCAGACACAGGACATTTCCAGGCTCTGGGCTATTAAGATCCACAGCCAACACAAAGAACTGTGGAGGCAAGAAATCTTTATTCTTTTGATACAAATCGGTTCCAAAGAGTCATTGCATTGGAAGTTATAACAGTGTTGCTACCTTTTCTTATAATGGGAAGTATAAAATTAGCCAGGTATGGTGCATTTGACAAAAAAGGAACTTGAAAAAATGGTTTTGGGACCTGAAAAGGAAGAGGTGGTACATGGCCATTATGAAGAATTTTCACATGAACTGTTTAATAAACAAATCTGCAACTACCTCTTTCTACACATCATTCTAAATCTTCTTTGCTAAATTACTACACCTCACATGGACCCATGAATTTTATAATACATTTTAATTAGTTACATTGAAAGGATTCCTCCAAATTTTTGCCTAAGATCCTGCATGCCTTAGAGAAGCCCTGCTCTCTCCTACCATTTATCACCTTTGGGCTTTAATTATTCCTCCCCCACCCCCACCCTCAGACCACAGTCCTTTACTTCATGCTCTTCCCTTTGCCTTTACTACTACTTGGCTTTTTTCTGTGGCTATACCCTCGCTGTGTCCATACCTTCTACTTTGGGCTCCCAAATGCATGGAGTACACCAGGAATTACATAGGAGGAAGGAATCAAGACCTGTTTCTGAAAGATTCCAATTATTCTACTTTTAGGCTTGTCATTTTGTTAACGTAGAATTCCTCTCCTCAACTAGTTTAAAAAAAAAAAAAAAGCAAGAACTACTTGACTTAGCCAGCAGATGGCAGCATGAAATTAACAAAGAAGCCAGAAGAAAAGGAAAGTCTTCAACTAACCTGAACTAAGGTCTGAGTTGAAGGGGGAAACATTCTTACAAGTTCAGTAACAGAAAAAAAGAATGAAAGAAAAATACGCAAACCCCTCTTATTTGAACAGTTCTCCTGAGTGGAAGTTTGTTCTTGGCTTCAAAGCAGTGCCACTGAAAAAGGACTTTCATAAAGCGTTCAGAGTCAAATTAACAGACTGGTGGGGGCCCTGAAAGCCATCATTAGTGAAAAGCAGTTAAAGGAACTAGGACATATTATGGACATGAGAATACTTGTGAATCTTTACAATTCATAAGGACTGTCTACAATGGGAGAAAAATGATGAGCTGTGTTGTGTATAGCTTTATATAAATAAGGATGTCTGAATACTCTGAGTTGTCCAGAGATGGAACAAACTACCCCCAAAACTGGTGAGATGCTAATCTCTAAAGGTAGGAAAGCCAATGACGGAATTAGTGGGTATGCTATGAGAAGGATCATCAGATAGAAAAGTCGGATCCTGTGCCCTGTAAGGATCTTCTAACTAGCTCAAGATCCTCTATATGGGATTTTACCTTTTTTTATTTTTCTAAGGTTGTAATAAATAATTATAATTATCACATAACAGGTGATCACTATGATCCCATAGTAATAAGTGATTCTTAGGATCAATTGAAGGCCGAAAATTTAGATAACCTAGATAAAATGGACAAATTCCAAGAAACACACAAACTACCAAATTTGCCTCAAGAAGAAATAGTAAATCTAAACAAACTTATACCAAGTAAGGAGATTGAATCAGTAATGAAAAATCTCCCAACAAAGAAAACTACAGGACCAAAGGGCTTCACTGGGTAATCTACCAAAAGTTTGAGAAAAAATCAACATCAACCATTCTCAAACTACTCCAAAAAACAAAAGAATAGGAAACACCTCCTAACTCATTCTATGACACCAAAGCCAGATGAAAGCATCACAAAAAAGAAAGCTACAAACCAATATTGTTTATGTACACAGATGCAGAAATTCTCAGCAAAATAGTAACAAATCAAATCCAGCACCATATAAAACATTTATACACCATGACAAATTGGAATTTATCCAGGAATTTAAGAGTATTTCAACATCTGAATATCATCATCTTAATTTATATAGAAAAAAAACATTTGATAAAATCCAACATTTTATTGACACAAAAACAGTCACAAGCTATAAATAGAAGAGAACTTCCTAAACCTGTTGAAGGGCATTTTTTAAAAATTAAAAACCCACAGCTAATATCACACTCAATGGTGGAATTCTGAAAGCTTTTCCCCTAAGACCAAGAACAAGCAAGAATGCCCATTTTCACCACTGCTTTCAACATTGTCCTGAAGAAGACCTAAAACAAGCAATTGGGCAAGAAAAAAATATACAAGACATCCAAATTGGAAAAGTAGAAGTAAAACAATTTCTATTCATAGATGACTAGATAATATATATATATATCATCTAGTCATATACATATAATATATTATATATATTCTAGTCATATATATATCATCTAGTCATATATATAATATATCATATATTATATATATAATCTTAAAGCAATAAAAAACATTATTAGTGCTAATAAATGAATTCAGCAATGGTACAGGATACCAAATCACAGGATACCAAAGACAACTGTCTTTCTATACATTAGCAATGAATAATTTGAAAGGGAAATTAAGAATATTATGCACAGTAGCCAAAAGATGGAAACAATCCAAATGTCCATCAACTGATGAATGGGTAACAAAATGTGGTATAGCCATACAATGAAATATTATTGAACAATAAAAGGAATAAAGTGCCGAGATATGCTACAAGGTACATGAACTTCAAAAACATTATGCTAATTCAAAGAAGCCACACACAAAAAGATCACATATAGCAACATTCTATTTATATGAAATATCTGGACAATGCAAGTCCAGAGCCAGAAAGGCTATTCATGGTTGCCAGGGTCTGGAGGGAGTGAGGGGAATGGGGAATTGCTCAATGGAAGAGTTTTCTGTTTAAGGTCATGAAAATGTTCTGGAACTAGATATTGGACTTGGTTGCACAGCATTCAAAGGTACTAAATGTCACTGAATTGTACACTTTAAAATGGTTCAAATGTTAAGGTTTACAGTATGTGTATTTTATAACAATTTTAGAAAGTAAATGTTGGCCAAAAATGGGGGAGGTCATGGACATATTGGGGCCCTGGCCTATATTTAAATAGTTTGATTTCCCTGATAGAAGCCCAGCAGCTTCCAGCCATTCCAGCTACCCCAGCTAAGGCACCAAACAAGTGACCAAAACTATCTTGGGTTTTCCAGCCATAGTCAAACTCCTGGTTAAAAGAAGCTGCATGAATGACTCCAGACAATACCATATTAATCATAACTGCCCAGTTGAGCCCACCCAACTCACAGAATCATGAGAAATAATGAATTGTTGATGTTTTAATTGTTGATGTGTAGCCCCAGGTGATTTGATAGCACATCAAAGTTTACCTCTCCAGAAAGGATGGGATAGGAAGAGACTGCAGCTCACCTCTTTAAAAAGAATTCAACAAATAAGTATAACCTTGATTAAAATAATCCACCAGAAACTGACCTGGTCTCAATTTTGAGTAGCGTACGCTATCAGTAGTAAAAGAAGAATGGCCATAGTTGCCACGCATACTGTTTCTCTCTTATCACCTCTCAGATTAATTCTATTCAAATTGGTATATTCGACTGTTTCACATAGTTTTTTGTTGTTGATGATGGTATCTATCAGTCTAATAGGCCAATAGGCTAGATCAGTGGTTCTCAAGGAGGGATAGGTCCAGCAAACCAGCAGCATCAGAATTATTTCAAGTTGTTTCATTGTGTTAGCTTCCCTTCTCTGCAATGATAACTACCATTGAACATATATTCCATGTAAAAGCTTTAAATATATTATTTGACTTGATATTTACAAGAGGCATTATGAGTAGTCTTCATCATACAGATGCAGAAATCAATCTCAGAGATATGAGGTGATCTGCTCAGGATCACGCAAACTAGAAATAGAAAGGATTGACATTTGAACCTGATCTGTCTTAATGCCAGAGTCCATGATAGAAGCACTACTTCACATTGTCTCCAAAAATCTATCCTATCCCGTGGGTGCCAACCATACCAAACTGCCACATGAGGCCCTATTGTGGATTCTTAAAGTCAGGAAGGAAAAAGAGACAAAACAAGATCTTAAATTCAGAGCTGCCAACTCCAACTTTTTAAAACCTAATTCTATCTTAACTTGTCTAAGAATACTTCCTAGGAAACCCAAACCAAAATTAATTTCTGATTTTCTCATACTTCTACAGTTTGTAACATATGACACAATCATCCTAGCTTAACCCCCTGGCCTTTTGAGATTTAGTATTGTAAGCTCTGTATGTCAACTCAAAGTAACAAAACAAGTGTTACATAAAGTTGCTTCAAAAATGGCTTTCATTGGGGTGCCTGGGTGGCTCAGTTATTTAAGCAACTGACTTGATTTCAACTCAGATCATGATCTCAGGGTCCTGGGATCAAGCCCAACATTGGGGTCCAGGCTCAGCGAGGAGTCTGCTTGAGAATTCTCTCTCTCTCTCTCTCTCTCTCTCTCTCTTCTTCTGCCTCTCTCCCCCGGTCATACTCTTTTTCTATCTCTGTCTCTATATATCTCTCACTCTCTCAAAAAATAAATAGATCTTCAAAAAATGGCTTTCATCTTCAACAAATGGTATTGGGAAAACTGGACAGTTACATGCAAAGGAATGAAACTGGACTACTTTCTTACCCATACACAAAAATAAATTCACCGGACACCTGGGTGGCTCAGCAGTTGAGCATCTGCCCTCAGCTCAGGGTGTGATCCCGGGATCCCAGGATCAAGTCCCACATCAGACTCCCTGCATGGGGCCTGCTTCTCCCTCTGCCTGTGTCTCTGCTTCTCTCTGTGTGTGTCTCTCATGAATAAATAAATAAAAATCTTTAAAAAATTTTTTTAAATAAATTCACAATGGATTAAGACCTAAATGTGAAAAAAAAAAAGACCTAAATGTGAGACCTGAAACCATAAAGATTCTAGATGAAGAGTGCTTGGGTGGCTCAGTCAAGTGTTTGACTCTTGATTTCAGCTCAGGTCGTGGTCTCGGGGTAGTGAGATCAAGCCCTGCATCGAGCTCTGTGCTGGGCATGGAGCCTACTTAAGATTCTCTCTCTCTCCCTCTGCTCTCTCCATTTATGCATCTGCTCTTTCTCTAAAATAATAATAATAATAATAATAATAATAATAATAATAATAATAAATTATTTTAACATTTAAAAAATAAAAAAGAATACATTTTCTAAAAATCCTAGAGGGGCGCCTGGGTGGCTCAGGTGGTTAAGTGTCTGCCTTCAGCTCAGGTCATGATCCTGAGGTCCTGGAATCAAGCCCCAAGTTGGGCTCCCTGCTCAGCAGGGGAGCCTGCTTCTCCCTCTCTCTCTGCCCCTGCTCCGGTACTCTGTCTCTCACTCACTCTGTCAAATAAATAAATAAAATCTTTTTAAAAATCCTAGAGGACAGCACAGGCAGTAACCTCTTTGGCATTGGTCATAGCAACATTTATTTATATATATATATGTCTCTTGAGGCAAGGGAAATAAAAGCAAAAATAAACTATTGGGACTACATCAAAATAAAAAGTTTCTGCACAATGAAGGAATCAATCAATCAAACTTAAAGGTAATCTATCGAATGGGAGAAGGTATTTGCAAATAACATATCTGATAAGGGGTTAGTACCCAAAATATATAAAAAACTGATACAACTCAACACCCAGAAAAAAAGGGAACTCTTGCGAACTGTTGGTGGGAACGTAAATTGGTACAGCCATATGGAAAACAGTATGGAGAGTCCTTTAAAAACTAAAAATAGAATTACCATACAATCCTGCAATCACACTTCTGGGTATATATACAAAGGAAATAAAATCTGTTTCTCAAAGAGATATCTGCACTCCCACATTCCCTGCAGCATGATTACACAATAGCCAAGATATAGAAACAACCTAAGTGTCCATCGACAGATGAATGAATTTTAAAAATGTGATTGTATATGTATATATCTGTGAACACACACAACATTTACATGTACATACACATTATTTAGCCATAAAAAAGAAGGAAATCCTACCATTTTCAATAACATGGATGAACCTGTAGGATATTGTGGTATGTGGAATAAGTCAGACAGAGAAAGACAAATACTGTATGATGCCACTTATATATAGAATACGAGAAAGTCAAATTCTTTGAAATAGAGAGTACAGTGGCAGTCACCAAGGGCTAGAGTAGGCGAAATGGGGAGATACCCGTCTAAGGGTACAAACTTTCAATTATAATATGAATATGTCCTGAGGATCTCATATATAGCATTGTGATTATGTCACTATAGTGGACTGAGACTCCACTCTCCTATCTCCTGGGACTCCAGATTTCAGTTCCCCATCCATTTCAAATCCTGTCTTTGGTTAAACATATTTCTAGCATTGGCCTACTAATCACAGGATACTCTAGGTCTCTGAATGATAGTTCAGGTCTAGACCTAGTAGGCAAACCTAAAGAACACTTCCAATGTAGTTTCACTTAAATCTTCTTGTACTCCAAAAGCGTGTTTTCTAATTAGTCAAGCGGCTTTAAGCATACATTCCCTGGAAACATGACAAACTTATACTCTCCCATGCATAAATTCTTTTTCATTTTCTTTTTTAAAAATATTTATTTATTTATTTATTTATTTATTTATTTATTTATTTAGGGAGGGGAGGGGAGGGGCAGAGGGAGAGAATCTCCAAGCAGACTCCTTGCTGAGCACAGAGCCTGACTTGGGACTCCATCTCAGGACTCATGAGATCATGACTTGAGCTGAAACCAAGAGTTGGAGTCTTAACCAACTGAGCCACCCAGGCATCCCTCCATTTTCAAAATAAGCAAAACTAAAACCATTTGCAAGCCTTAAAAACAGCTACACATTATTCAAACCTTATGCACCTTTCCTTGGCAACTTACTTCCTGCCCCACCTTTTTACTGCTCTTTAGTATCATTCATTAAACACATAATTGTTGCAAAAGTAACTCTTCTGCTCAGAATTGAGTGGAAATAAGAGTTAAATGAGTTTGGGGTGCCTGGATGACTCAGTTGGTTAAACATCTGGCTCTTGGTTTTGGCTCAGGTAGTGATCTCCATCAGGGTTGTGAAATCAAGGCCCAGTTTAGGCTCTGCGTTCAGGGTGGAGTCTGCTTGGAATTCTCTCTCTCCCTCTCCCTCTGCCCCTCCCCACCTGCTCACGTTTTCTCTCTCTCAAATAAATAAATAAATAAATAAATAAATAAATAAATAAATAAATAAATAAAATCTTTTTCAAAGAGTTAAATGAGTTTCTCATGTCAAATTCTTTTGAGATTATTATAGATTGACTGACATGCAGTTGTAAGACCTAATACAGAGAGACCATGTGTCATTTACTCAGTTTCACCCAATGGTAAAATCTTGCAAAGCTTGATAAAATATTATAACCAGAAAATGATGCCAACATAGCCAAAATACAAAACATTACTGTCCCTTGAAGAATGGCTCCTGTTGTCCTTTTCTATCCACAGCCATTTTCTTGTCCTACCCTCTCCACACACATCCTGAGCCCTGGCAATCACTAATCTATTCTCCATTTCTATAATTTTGGCATTTTAAGAATGTTATATAAATGGAATCATACAGTGTAACTTTTGGGGATTGGGTCTTTTGCTCAGCATAATTCAATGGAAATCCACCCAAGTTGTCATATGTATCAATAGTTCATTCTTATTGCTTAATAGTGTTTCATGTTATGTATGTGTCACAGTTTGTTTAACCATTCACCTGCAGAAATACATCTGAATTGTTTCCAATTTTTGGCTATTATGAATAAGGATGTTATGAACATTCATTTACAGGGTTTTTATGTAACCATGAGTTTTTATTTCTCTGGGATAAATGCCCAAGAATGGATTTGCTAGATCATATGATAGTGCATGTTTAGTCTATAAGCTGCCAAAGTGTTTTCCAGAGTGATTTACTATTTTACATTCCAGCTGCAATATATAAGTGATCCAATTTCCCTGGCCTTTCACAAGCATCTACTGTAGTCACTAGTTTTCATTTTAAGCATGTTAGTTGATGTATAATGATATTTTATTGTAGTTTAACTTGTATCTCACAATCGGCTAATAATGTTGAACATCTTCACATAGACTTATTTGCCATCTGTATAGGCACCACAGTGAAATGTCTTATCACATTTTGGTGTCAAATATATGAATTATTTGCCCTAAGATCCAAGGATTTTCCTCTATATTTTTCTGAAAATCATATAGTTCTGCATTTTACACTTAATTTTGTGATTCATTTTGAGTTAAATGTTAAAAGATATGAGACTCAAGCAAAGGTTCATTTTGCTTATTTATGTCCAATTTATGTCCAATTGTTCCACCATCATGTATTTAAAAGGTTTTTCTTGGGGCAACTAGGTGGTACAGTCAGATGACTCTTGGTTTTGGCTCAAGTCTTGATCTCAGGGTCATGAGATCCTGCTTCGGGATTCATGCTCAACTTGGAGTCTGATTGAAATTCTCTCCCCCTCTCCCTCTGCCCCTCTGACTCATGCATGTGTGCACTTTCTCTCTCTCTCTCTCTCTCTCTCTCAAGTAAGTAAACCTTTAAAAAAAATTTTTAGGGACACCAAGGTGGCTCAGATGGTTGAGTGTCTGGCTTTGGCTCAGGTCATGACCTCCAGGTCCTCGGATCGAGCCCCAAGTCAGGCTCCTTGCTCAGCAGATGAGTCTGCTTCTCCCTCTCCCTCTGCCCCTCCCTCTGCTTGTGTTCTCACACTCTCTCAAATAAATGAATAAAATATTTTAAAAATAAAAATTTAAAAAGTTTTTAAAAAGATTATCCTCACCCCATTGAATTGCTTTTCCAAATTCAACAAAAACCAATTGTACATATTTGTGTGTGTCTATTTCTGGGTTCTCTATGCTCTTCTACTTATCTATGTGGCTATATCTCTTCCAATACCATGTTGTTCTGGTTATACTAGATAGGTAGTAGGCCTGTATCAGATAGAATAATTATTTGTAATCTATTTTTTTCTCAGATTGTTTCAGATATTCTAGTCCTCTGTGAAATGTGTGATTTGCTTCACTCTTCCCATGTAAATTTTAGAAGTCTTTCTGTGTCTATAAAATGAGCTGTGATGTTGATAGCAGTGTTATTAAACTCATAGATCAGTTAGGGAAGCTTGACATAGTTACTGTGTTAAATTTTCCAATTCATGTACATGGTTAGTCTTTCCAATTATTTATGTCTTCTTTGCTTTGTTTCATCAATACTTAATATTCAGCATACAAATCCTATATGTGTTTAATTAAGTTTATACCTAAGTATTATTTATTTTCTTTGTGGTGCTTATAAATGCTATAGCATTTTAAATTTAGTTTCTACGTAATTACTGTCAGAATATCAACTGTCAGAAATTCAGTTGATATTTGTATGTTGATTGTGTAGCCTGATGCATTGCTAAACTCATTCATTCTATGAGACTTTTTGTAGATCCCTCTGAATTCTCACATAGACAATCATGTCTTCTGGAAAAAGAGACAGTTTTATTTCTTTCTTTCAAATTAGAATGCCTTTTATTTATTTTTCTGTCCTTACTGCAGTGGCTTGAACTTCCAGTAACATATCAGAGTGATAAGAGCAAACATCATTTCCTTTCTCCCATTCTTAGGGGGAAATATTCAATCTTTCACCATTAAGTATAATGTTATCTATTGGTATTTTTTAAATGCTTTTTATCAAGTTGAGAAATTTCCTCTCTATTCCTCATTTTCTGAAAAACTTTATTAAAAATTGGTGATGGACTTTATTCTGAAGGTGTTGGAAAAGTATAGAAAAGTATTTTTTATCAACAGATTTCAGCACTTAGGGTGAATTTCTGACAGTTAAGATGGACGGATTATATTAAAAAATGGGTCAATATTCAAAATATACAAAGAACTTATGGCAACTCAAAATCAAAAAGACCCCAAATAATCCAATTAAAAATGGAAAGAAGGCATGAACAGACATCTCTGCAAAGAAGACATACAGATGGCCAACAGACACATGAAAAGATGCTCAGCATCACTCATCATCAGTGACATGCAAATCAAAACCACAATGCAATATGACCTCACACCTGTCAGAACAACTAAAATCAAAAATAAAAGAAACAACAAGTGTTGGAAGGATGTGGAGAAAAAGGAACCCTCGTGTACTGTTGTAGGAATGCAAATTGGTGCAGCCTTTATGGAAAACAGTATGGAGGATTCTCAAAAAACTAAAAATGGAATTAACCATATGATCCAGTAATTCCATTACTGGATATTTACCCAAAGAAAACAAAAACACTAATTTGAAAAGATATATGCACCCCTATATTTATTGCAGTATTATTTACAATAGCCAATTTATGGAAGCAACTCAAGTGTCCATTGATAGATGGATGGGAAAAGAAGATATGTCAAACACACACACACACACACACACACACACACACACACACACACAGAGGAATATTACTTAGCCACGAAAAAGAATGAAATCTTGTCATTTGCATCAACATGGATGGATCTAGAGGGTATAATTCTAAGTGAAATAAGTTGGTCAGAGAAAGACAAGTGCCGTATGATTTCGTTCACATGTGGAATTGAAGAAATAAAACAAACAGACAAAGAAAAAAAGACAAACAAAAAAACAGACTCTTAAATATAATGAACAAACTAGTGGTTGCCAGAGAAGTGGGTGAGAGGATGGATGAAATAGGTGAAGGGGATTGAAGGTATACTTATGATTAACACTGAATAATGTATGGAATTGTTGAATCACTATATTGTACACTTGAAACAGATATAACACTATGTATTAATTATACTGGAATTTTAAAAAATAAGTGAATAGATATATATTTTTTAAATATGGACTGATTGGAAACAGACCAAGTAGGGAGTTGCTAACTTTTCTTGTGGTCATCCTCTCCTGCCTAGTCCTACACTTAATATCCTTATTCAGATCATAGATTAATGAGGAGAGCTCAGGAAGTTAAAATCTGACAGAGAGGAGAAGGTAATAAGCATCCCTAGGAAGGGAAGTAGCCATTTCTAAGCCTGCCTACAAAAGTACAAGATCCCTTGTCCACGGAAGGCATTCATGACTGGATCTTAGGAGCTTATCTCCTAATTCAGTAGCAGCAATCTGAGATAACAGATCAGACACTTGGTGGAAATAGCCATGAACATACTAGAACCTCAAGTTACAGATCAGCTGGGAAGACAGTCTACAAAATTAGCTATAATGTTATACAAAAAAGAAATAAATTCTTCCTTCCTGGGGTACCTGGGTGACTCAGTGGTTCAGCGTCTGCCTTTGGCTAAGGTCCTGATCACAGGGTCCTGGGATCGAGTCCCGCATAAGGCTCCCACAGGTAATCTGCTTCTTCCTCTGCCAATGTCTCTGCCTCTTCTGTGTGTCTGTCATGAATAAATAAGTTAAATCTTTAAAAAGAAAGAGAGAGAGAGAAATTCTTCCTTCCCTTTTTTAGGGGGGAAATCTTCCCTTCCCTCATGCCATTTTGTGCTCTAGCATACTGTTCAACCCATCCAATGTCCCATGTTCCAGAACCTTTCAGTTATTTCTTCAGTCCCAGGTCCTCTATTAAATTGTATCCGCCCTTTCTCCAGCTAACTCAGATAATTTGAAAAGAGCTAAGATTTTCATGACTAATTGTGAGTTAATAAGTTCGTCTACCACTCTCAGATAACATTTTGCATTTTGTAACTTTTTTATGTAAATTAAGCTCTACACTCAACATGGAGCTCAAACTCATGCCTCTGAGATCAAGAGTCACATACTCTACTAACTGAGCCAGGCAGGCATCCCCCAAATGTTTGCATTTTGGCAAAATCTGATTGAGGTGGAATTCCAAATATAGGTGTTGTATATGTGGTTGCCTATTCTTCCCAGATGCAGGACTGACTCTGTGATACAGGATGGTATACCACGTCCACCTGGTTCTGGGAATCATATTGAAGTCAGATAACTCTTCACTGACTTGCTATAACCAGTGGAGGGATTGATTGGTTCACAGAAAGGACCAAAGCTAGACTGTTAACTTGATGTTTGACTTAAGTGCACAGACACTTTCATTTCTGGGCCTCTCTGTGGTGTTCCCTGTCCATTGAGCCACACAGGCAGCAGTGTTCTGGACTTACCTCTCTCTTCAGTTTCAGGAAAGATTCTTCATACATTAGCTTTATATGATAATAGAATGGAAGGCTTTGTCCTCTACTACATGTATTTCAGGCAGGCACCAGGGCTTTCTAGGCTGCTCTGTTCCACTTCTATACTCCCATTGTAGATAGGCTCAGCCTTCATCACAACTCTCGTCTCCAACTACCCAACATACAAGGTCAAAACTGGAAGGTATTTTAATGATTACTGAATAAACTTTTCCCTTTCACAGATGGGGAAACTGAAGCCAACACAGGAGCAATGGCCTTCCCAGGGTCATGTAGCACATTCTAGCAAAGATGGAACAGTGGTTTTCCTATTTCCCCTTACACTTTCTTCTTTCCTGCCTGCATTTCTGTGTGGTAGTGAGAAAATTCATGTTTCTTTTGCCTCTAGCCCTCTGCCCTCATTCTAGTTTTCAGGACCCTAGGCTCCAATGCATTTATTAACTAGCCCTAGATCAGGTTCCCTCTTCTATGCAAATACTCTTTTTCCTTACCCTCTTTTCACCCTTATATATTCTACTCACTCAGCTCATGCCAAAGACTACAGTTTCTGTCACCTATCTGAGCTGGACAAAGTTTTATGGTGATGACTCTGGGAGCTTTAGAGCCTCTCCAATCAAGGACCAACCCCATGAATAAGACAGGCCTTGGGGGATGCCTGGGAGGCTCAGCAATTGAGTGTTTGCCTTCAGCTCAGGGCGTGATCCCTGGCCCAGAGATTGAGTTCTGCATTTGGCTCCCTGCAAGGAGCCTGCTTCTCCCTCTGTCTCTGCCTCTCTTTCTGAGTCTCTCATGAACAAATAAATAAAATCTTAAAAAAAAAGACAGGCCTTGGGGTTCTGAGTTTCCAGCTTATGCTCTTTCTGCCTTTTTTACTTATCACACTCACTTTTCACATATATGTGCTTTCTACGTCAGCCAAACTTTGCATCTTCCTATTTCTATGCTTTTACATGAAAAGTACACATTTTAATATAAAGTCCAATCCAAGTCTTACTTCTCCTTGTAGCATTATCTAATGATCACATCATGAGAAATTGTTTCCTTCAATCAACTCTTCTAGCATTTTATTTATTTATTTTTTAAGATTTGATTATCAGTGGCGAGTCTGCTTCAGGATTCTCTCTCCCTCTGCTCCTCCCCCACTCTCAAATAAACAAATAGAATTTTTTAAAATTTAAAAAATAAAAGTATTTGTAGGATGCTAATAGTGCTGTATCTTTGAAAGCAGGGGACATGGCTTATTCATATTTGAATGTATCCTTGGCTCTAGTCCCAGTAGCTGGCACAGAGTAAGAACTCTTTAATAAAGAAATGGTTCCCAAACTTGAGTTCCTGTGGCCACTGTCTGAACTCATTCTGTGTGCTCATGTCTGTACTGACAGCATTGTTGCTGAGGGGCCTGACAGGCCTAGCCTGGAGGCTCCTGGTACCGTGCCTAGATCCATTCCACAGGCCATGGGAGCAGCTCAGTACCATTGGGCTCACCTCCTGCTTCCTATGTTTTCTCTTGCCATTGGGCTGGGTCCTGTCACATTTGGAGAGCTATAAGAAGTGGGAGTGAAGGGGGCTGTCCTGTCCCTTGCCCTGTGACCTGAGCACCCTTGGCCTATCTTGATCATGTTTGCTGCATTCTTGGCTGGCCTTCCCTAGATCATGTCCTTCAATTACAATAACCTCTTCTGCAATCATAACTCTTGATTTCTCCATGGTGACATCCTGGAACTACATATATTGGTTTACAAGGCCCTGCTTGGTAGGTCCTCCGTGTAACAATAAAATCTATTTAAATCTGAAAAAATAAACAAGTAGACCCTATTCAGCATCTTTCCCTTCTTATTTCTTATCAGGAATGAAATTTGTATGAGTTTCCATAAAAATAGCATTTCTGTCAGACTGACAGCCTCACTAAAATAGTGGTGAAGCTATAATGTATTTTATTGAAAAACAAGATATATTTGTCATTTAATGGTTCCTCTTCTCATATTCACTTATTTAGGAAAATATCAAAATTTAAGAGCCAAATATTACCCTTCATAAATGCATACATAAACACACATTTACAGAAATTTAGCTGTTACCACACTAAAGAATGATATCAATATTCTGCCTTGCACCTAGCTGTCCTCTTCACTTTATTATGCATATCCCAGGGAACCTAAACTCGGAGGAATGGTAGGCAGGAGAAAAACAGCTAAGAACATTGCTGGGGATTTACCCCAAAGATACAGATGCAGTGAAATTCCAGGACACCTGTGCCCCAATGTTTATAGCAGCAATGCCCACAATAGCCAAACTGTGGAGGGAGCCTTGGTGTCCATCAAAAGATGAATGGATAAAGAAGATGTGGGATATATATATACAATGGAATATTATCCAGCCATTGGAAATGACAAATACCCACCATTTGCTTCTACGTGGATAGAACTGGAGGGTATTATGCTGAGTGAAGTAAGTCAATCGGAGAAGGACAAATATTATATGGTCTCATTCATTTGGGGAATATAAAAAATAGTGAATTTTTTTTCACAGTAAGAATGAGCTGTATTTAATTTTAAAAAGGGGGGAGAGGTGTACCCCACAAATGATACAGTAATGAGGATACACAATTAAATCCCATAAGCATGACTGAAGGCTTTCACTGTGTTTGACGTCATCACAATGGAAGGCATAAAAAGTGGAGTAAATCAATGTTGATACAGTCCAATCTAGTCCATTAGGCAAGATGGTGCAAGAAGTCATTTAAATTAAAAGTGCCCTATCCTACATGGCTAGCAGACATGGAGAACACCACAGTAATGAATCCACAGAGATCTCTCCATGTAGCTATAAAAAATGTGTTGTCGAATGGCACATTGTCAAACACTGGAAAAGGGTGCCACAATGGACCTCTCTCTTTTTTAGGTACGAATGCTAGATTCAACTATCTCAACTAAGCAGGAAGTGGGCTCTTCTGTTGGGAATGTCAACCCTAATTCACTTTGTCTTGAAATATATACAGAGTGTTTGTAGTAGCTACAGCAATGATATTTTCCTTGGGGTGCCAGGCTGTATGAAGGATTTTCTTGTTGAAGTCTAGGCTGTCAACACTTATTTCATCTTTCTTTTGCTTGCCACTTTATGCTTCTTTGCATAAAGGAGACTTTTGATAAAGGAGAGAAAATGAGTGGGAAATATCAGTGAGGTTGACAGACCATGAGAGACTCCTAACTCTGGGAAATGAACAAGGGGTGGTGGAAGAGGGGATGGGGTGACTGGGTGACGGGCAGTGAGGGGGGCACTTGATGGGATGAACACTGGGTGTTATACTATATGTTGACAAATCGAACTCCAATAAAATAATATACAAAAAATTTTGAAAAATTTAAAAAAGAAACAGAAGCAAGAAAACACAACAGGGGCTTGGGGGGGGGATGGGGAAAATAAGACTTCAGAACCATTAGACTATGATGCTGTGTTGTTTACCAGTTTTGGGAAGGAGACCCTTGGGATCATTTGAGGAAAGGAAGAGGTGGACTCAAATGAAATCTCAGAAGTAAGGTTATACCTTTGATTTTAGAAATAGATGAATAATTTGGAAAAGAGAAAAGAAGACTTAAAGAGCAACTGCAAATGGGGTATTCCTTAAAGTACTGAGAAACAGTGAAAATTTCAAGGGACCTAATTCTACCTTTTCCAAGCTAAGGGAAGGTGTAATCTGATGAAAGGCATCAGAATGTATGAAGGGATGGATCTTCTCAGAGGGTTTCTGCTTCCATAAGAAATAACCAATAAGAGTAGAAACCACAAACTTAGAATCGAGAAGTTTTAGTAGCAGAGGAAGAGAGAGAAAAATGCTCCATTTCTCAGTTCACCATTTCTGACTCTTCAGGTATAGATAACAAATGCCTTGCTCTTAGAGGTCAGACCCTGTGTGTATATCGGTAGATTCGGGGTGAGAAAGGAGCCTCCTCCTGTGTTTTCCCCCATGTCTCCCTTGCTGCTCTCCACCCACCTCCCACTGACCCAAGCATTGTTGTTGACCCTGTCAACCACTCCAAATATACTTGTGATGCACCTCCTGACATAGCTTCTAGAAATTATCAAACATACTCCCTGTCAGAGATCTTGGAGTAAATACTATCCAGGTCACTGGGAAGCTATGAAATCCCTTCTGGTGATACCTCATGGTTCCACAACATGTCACTCCTGTTGGCTACCAGCACCATAGGGATGTTGGGGCTCAGGTTGATCAAGTGACTATTCTGGAACAGGGGGTACATGAGGTCATAGTTCATGATAGAGTAGATACAGACAAAGCCATCAACCCAGGAGAGGGAACAACCGATTTGCTCAGGGAAGATGACAATATTACTGTTCTTCTTTGTATATAAATGAAGGTAAAGGAGAGAAGCAAAATGAAATATGGTTGGGCTCCGGAGAGATGCCCCTGGAGCAGCATGGTTCTGGCCTAGAGCTCTTATAGGCAAATTTGTATAGATACCTGAGTTGGAATTGTAGAGTTGAAGGTATAGGCATCCTGGGTAGGAATAGTGGGGAGGAGAATATCTAAGACAAAGTTGAGTTTAACTTTACTGCATTAAAGAAAAATACCTAACAGGTCCATATCACATGTTCTTGCCTACTCTCTGCCTCAAAATTCCTTGGCTGAGGGGTTTAGAGGTAGTTACTAGTCTGAACAAACACTAAACAGCTTCCTCTCTGGAAAGTTTTGGCTACATTTACAAATGAAATATTTTCCACCACTAATTGTTTGATCAAGTTTATATCACTTTGGAAGTTTCTGAGAAAAATCCCAAGTAGAAATGTCTAATCAAAAACTGTAGACTCAGGGCACCTTTGCTCAGTCATTTGGGCATCTGACTCTTGGTTTTGGCTAGGGTTTTGATCTCAGGGTCATGGGTTTGAGCCCTGCATCAAGCTCTGCACTCATCAAGGAGTCTGCTTGAGATTCTCTCTCTCTCTCCCTGCCACTCCCGCTAACTCACACACTCTCTCTCTAAAATAAATATTTTTAAAATACCCTGAAGACTCATCTACTCATTTTCTCTTGTTTTGCTTCTTGAGAAAACATCTGAATAGAGATTTATTCATGAGTGTGCCATTGAACACTTCTGAATTCTGGGATGCCAACCATTAAACTCTATCTCTGTCTCTGTCTCTCTCTCTCTCTCTCTCTCTCTCTCTCTCTCTCTCTCATACACATACACACACAGACACACAGACATACAGACACACACACATTCTGAGCTACAGTCACTCAAATATGTAGCACTTGGCTCTGGGACTAAAACTTTAGAGCTCCTCTTTCAAAACTTCCCCCCCCCCTTACTCCCTACTTCTGCCTCTATTCTTGGACATTTATTTCAGCACTTGCTCCTATCATTCTAACCCTTCTAACTTTCCACACCTGCACCCATACTCACCTACTTCTCATCTTCACTCACTCCTCTTTTATTCCTCATTTTTTCTCATCCCTACTTCCCCCATTACAAAATCCCAAATCTCTAGCCCTATGTGCGAGCTGACTTGAATAGCCATTGTTCTGCTCACCAGAAAAAGATCAATCTGAGAAAAAGAAAGACAAACATATTCCAAACTCGTTCTCATTTTCTTCTATTTTCTCTCCATTTAGGAGTGGCATTATTTGTGGGGTACCTGGGTGGCTCAGTCGGTTAAGCATTGGCCTTTGGCTTAGGTCATGATCCCAGGGTCCTGGGATCAAGTCCCACATTGGGCTCCCTGCTTATTGGGGACTCTGCTTCTCCCTCTGTTTCTGCCGCTCCCCCCTGTTCATGCATTCTCTCTCTCTCTCTCTCAAATAAATAAATAAAATCCTTTTTTAAAAAAAAGAAGTGGCATTATTTGCTAAAATCAGGTTGTGGCATCAAACACTAAGGAACAATCAAGTCTTTTGGTGAAAAATATGACCTACCTACTCAAGCTAAATGAAGAAATAGCTGAAGATACAGAAATCAAAGATAGTTGGGCAGCCCGGGTGGCTCAGTGGTTTAGGGCCGCCTTTAGCCCCGGGCCTGATCCTGGAGTACAGGGATCGAGTCCCACGTTGGGCTCCCTGCATGGAGCCTGCTTCTCCCTCTGCCTGTGTCTCTGCCTCCCCCCCCCTCTGTGTGTGTGTGTGTGTGTGTGTGTGTGTGTGTGTCTCATGAATAAATAAATAAAATCTTTAAAAATATCAAAGATAGTTGAACACTCAGACATGCATCTCGATCTTTCTTGGTTAATGACAAATGGGTAAAACCTCTAATGAGTAAATTAGGAGGTAAACCTGGAGAGAAGTGTGAAGTGAATTGGGATTCAATAGAAATTGTAATTTCATTATGTCTGTGAACAGTATACTGAAACTCTTGGAGCTTATTTTGTCTTTTTTTAAAGTGAAGTGCACCATTTTATACTTTGTGGGACAGGCATAAAGGGTAAACAATGACAAGGAGGTTTCAAACAGGAAATATTTTTTGCTCCCTATCTAGAATCTCTGGCTTTTCCTGCTCAGTTCTTAGCCTTAATATTGAGGTATCTGGGCCTCCATAGGTGGCTTTCAACTCACTATCATACTTATTGTAGTTTTATAACCAATTGTTCTTCCAAGAGTATGTCCATCAAATCCCTTGGGAATCAAGCCATAGGAAGTTATATAGGGCAGAGTCCTCCTCCCAGGTTGTGGCTGGAAAGCCCATCTCCTTCTTTATACTGAGCAATGGGGACCTTGACAAACAAATGAGTTTTGCTGGAGCCAGTGTGACATATATAGAAGTAAATCAATGAGGAAACTGGTAAAAATTGTTCTTACATTGAAAGACATAAATAGGGTAACCTGAACCTGGAGATAGATCTGTTCTTCCACCTATGGAAAGTAAATGGAAATATAAGGCACTTAATCAACAAAACAGAGGTCAAGACTCACTGTGTTGTAGTAGAAAACATAGATCAGGGAATTAGGAGCCATTTGCAGTTCTACAACTTGCTGTGTAACTTTGGACAAATCCTGTACACATTATGGAACTCAGTTTCCTAGATAAGAATTGAGAGAACTGGATATATGATCTCTAAAAGTTTTCAGATAGAAATAGCTGTCTACGTGGGAAAATGGTCCACATTCCATTCATTAATAGCCAGGAAATGGGTCAGGTTTTAAATGTCAGGTAAATAAATGAGATGGGAGTGGACAAGGCACTTGAGAGATATGCGTGTCTCAGGAAAGGAGAGATGCTAGGATTCAGCTTCACCTGCTATCTAATTTTTCTGAGACTCACTTCTCCCTCCCTACCCAGTGCCACTAGCACTCACCTTTTGGTCTAGTCTTAGAGGTGGACACCTGGCTATCCACTGGAGATGTAAGGCCTAAGCTGCTACTTCTCAAAATGGTATCCAGATAATTGGGATCTCCATGGATCTGTCACAGAAAATTCAGTGGATCTTGGTGGTATAATCAGTCCAGAATTAAGGTCCAAGGAAGGAAAGCTTCATAAGGGAGAGGGTTGACTGAGCCTGGCTGCAGTGAGTCTACCACTCACTGCCCTTGGAGATTCAAGCACAGCACCTTTCTTTCTCTTGGCAATGCTTCTTCTACCAGCTTCTACCAGCTTGCTATGGTACCAATCTAGAAAATCTTAGAAAAATAACTTGGAGCCATTTAATCACTTCCTAGAAAAATGGCATAAGTCATAGAGTGCCAAGAAAGCAATGCTATGTATAACTTAAGATTCTTTCCCATAAGCACATACATTATATTTTAATACACATATGTGTACACATTAGACACATATTCACATACAGATAAAAATACATACAGAGGAGGAAAGAGTGTGTATGTGTGTGTTTTCTGTGCCTTTCCCAGATAGCCCGTTCAGACTAAAAAAGTAAACTTTTGCCTTACCTCATTCTTACTCTCTCAGGGGATTTTTAAAAGATTTTTTAATGTACTTATTTGAGAGAGATAGAGAGTGAGAGAGAGCGCGAGCAGGAGGAGGTGCAGAGGCAGAAGGAGAAGAGGCTCCCTGCTTCAGTCCCCAGTGAGCCTCCATCCCAAGACTCCAGGATCATGACCTGAGCTGAAGGCAGACACTCATCTGACTGAGCCACCCAGGCACCCTTTCAGGGGATTTTCTCCTCTAACTCCACATCATTAAATGGATTTTCTAGGGAGGCAGGCCCATGGGGATCTGGGGAGAGTGCCTCGCTGCTAGAAGATATAGACCTCTTTTGATGTTTAGGCTTTGTGTGAAGAACAGACACAAAGGCTAGAGAGAAAGAAGAATAAAGTACAGGAATTTCAGGATGGGGAGGGGAAAAGGGTAGAAGAGGAACTAAAGGAAGTTTATAAAAACTTTTCCACAAGGCATTTGTTCCCTGCTTTTTGAGGAGAGTAATGTTGAGAAGATCCTCAGGAGCTACACTCACTAGTATTAGCCTCATGTTTTCCAATAAAATGATCAGTGAGAAAGCTGTGCACCAGAGCTGTACAGCAAGGCAAAGACAACACCTTATACTACCTTATCCTCCTCTTGACTTCCCTCTGTAGGAGCCCTTGTGAAAAGTCCATTTCTTTGGTTGAAAGATTGACTTATTTGATGGTGAATAGATCATTGTTCCATCCCAAGGCAGGCAAATCTTGAAGAATAGTGATTTTCCTAAACAGTTCTTAGCCAAGCCCCAGGAGAGAACAGAAGCAATAGGAAAAGTAGGGAAAGTACCAACCCCCCCTCATGTGAGATTCTGCACAAATAATCTACCCACAGGCTCTGGGACTTCACCACCCACTTCAACCTGATTGGTGCCATCCTTCTCAGTAAAATTCCTTTGCCTTCCCCCAAAAAGTTCCCCCCATCAGCCAGGCCTCTTAGTTGTTCATTGTGTGGTGAGGAGAGGTGACCCGGGATTCCATTGCCCTTTATCCCCCTACCCCAAATACACATATTTACAGGATGGTCTCTACCTGGCTTCCCCCGGCACCACAATCTTCATGCTTCTTTTGGGTGGGGAAACCAGGATGCGATACTCTACAACAGCCATTGGGTGAAAGTTGGTAGAAAACTAAGAAATGGCTGAGGTGGATATGGGCCACCATGACTGCGAGGTCAAAGGCCAAAGATTTCTTAGAGAACTTCAGTATTGCCACCACCATTTCTTTCTTCAAGTGTCACTTCTTCACTTTAACTTTCTGTATCCAATCTCTCTCTCCTGCTTGCAGCAGAAGGGAATCAAGGAGGTATTGATGGGTCTTCTGCAAGAGTAGCCCTCTTCTCTGACTGATGGCAAAGTTTCAAAGAAAAAATATTTTTATCCAGTGAAAGCTGACTTCTCTAAGTCCAAGCCAACCCAAAGTTAAGTTGGGTTGTTCTCAAGACCAGAGAGGGAATGCTGGCATGAGTAAAAAAATAAACTATCAGAACTCCATCTTCCTCACCCCAAGTTTAAATATAGAATGTCTCAGTTGAAAGGCAATTAGGGATCCGAACTTAAATCCTTTATTTGTATAGTTAAAGACACTGATGCTCGAGGCACATGGGTAGCTCAGTCAGTTAAGCATCTGCCTTTGGCTCAGGTCATGATCCCAGGGTCCTGGGATGGAACCCCACATCGTGTTCCCTGCTCCTCAGGAAGCCTGCTACTCCCTCTGCCTGCCACTCCTCCTGCTTGTATTCTCTCTGTCAAATAAATAAATAAAATCTCAAAAAAAATGGGACTCAAAGACTTACTTGCTGGGCAGGCTATTCAAGATGGGGCACTTGGGAATATGCATGTGGAAAGTCAGGGTCAGAGCTGGGGCTAAAATTCAGGTTTCCAGTTTTCCTATCCACTATGGTCCTCATTGCCACTGTTGGGCTACTTTCTTTAAGTGAAAACTTTGCAGAATTGGAAAGGGGTTAGGTTGTGTGGGTGCCAATTGGCCAAGAAAGAGACAAAAAGCAATCAAGTAAGTACCTTTCTAGGGTGACCTTTGGGCAAACAGACAGGTCTTTTGAGGTGTATTCAGGTTTACTGTTGTCCCAATTTTTAAATAAAAATGTCATCATATGGAGCATACATCCTCTAGTTGTCCATGGTCTCTACAACTCCCTACTGTCTTCTCTATGGTAACTTAATTCATTTATGTTACCTCTCTGGCCCCTGGAAAAAAGTTGATTGACCAACTGGAGTTATTTGAGGGCAGAGACGATGTAAAATTCATTATCTCTTTATCTCCAAATAGGAAATGGTAGGGAGAAGGCATTGGGAAATTCCCATCCACAACCTCAAGGCGTATCTTTTTGTGACTACTTGTCACAACTTTAGGAACTACCCTTAACCTTCATTAAAAATTTATTTCATCTGGAGATGTGTGTGTGTGTGTGGAGAGAGACAGAGAGAGAGAGAGAGAGACTGCCAGAAAAGAGAAAGGAGGAGACAAGGAATGATTTGTTTATTGAGAACTCACCTCCCTCATGAACCTAGAGGACATTATGCTAAGTGAAAGAAGCCAGACACAGAAGGACAAATATTACATAATACCACTTACATGAGGAATCTAAAATAGTCAAACTCATGGAAGCAGAGAGCAGAATAGTAGTTGCTAGGGATTGAAGGTAGGGGGAAATGGGCACAGAGTTTTAGTTATACAAGATGAATAAATCCTACAGATTCACTGTGCAGCAGAGTGCCCATAGTTAGCAATACTGTATTGCATTTGCTAAGAGGGTAGATCTTATGTTAGCTCATCATAAAAAAATAAGAGGATGGGAGGAAAGTTTTGGTGGTGATGGATATGTTTATGGCATAGACTGTGGTGATGGTTTCATGCATGTATACTTATCTCCAAACTCATTATATTGTACACATTAAATACATACAGCTTTTTTGTGTAATCATACCAAAAAATAGTTTTTAAAAAATGGCAAATAAGGTGGGGAGGCAACTGACTTCTTTCCTCCTGAAATTCCTGCCTGGGTTTCTCGTTATGATGATGGTATAGTCAAAAGGCATATCTACAATCTGAGCCATACTGCTTAAAACAATAACAATATGATATTCTAACTATGTGGTACTTTAGTTTGGCATTTTACCCTTTTTCACATGTGTAAATACTCTCACTTATCTGAAATACTATATAATCCTATGAGTTAGAAAGAGCAAGGAGGAGGAAACATGATCAGAAAGGTTATTTGTCCAAGGTCACAAGTACGTGAATAGCCAATAGGCCCCCAGCTCTACTCCTGACTTGTAGTCTGATCTTTTCTTCTTTTTTTTTTTTAATTTTTATTTATTTTATGATAGTCACAGAGAGAGAGAGAGAGGCAGAGACACAGGCAGAGGGAGAAGCAGGCTCCATGCACCGGGAGCCTGACGTGGGATTCGATCCCGGGTCTCCAGGATCGCGCCCTGGGCCAAAGGCAGGCGCCAAACCGCTGCGCCACCCAGGGATCCCTGATCTTTTCTTCTATACTAAGTCAATATTTTTCTGGAGGTGTTTCATTTATGATTATATCTTGTCTTTACAATGAGTCTATGAATTTTTGGAAGGCACGGATCATGTATTACTCATCTCTGTATTCCTTGAAGCATCAGAGTCTTGCCTAAGGCACTTAATAATTACTTGTGGTTAATTGATTAGCCAGTATATCCACTCCATCCTGCTCCCAATACTGGATATCATATATCTATAACTTCTAAGTGTCAGTGTTTAACCTTTCATTTTAATAAACTTTTGCTGGGTGCGAAAATAATTTGCAGGGCACTATGCTAAGCCCTGCTCTAGAAATTAAAGCTATAAGTAAGATAGGGTCTCTGTACTCAATTAGCTTAAAGTTTTGTCGGAGGTGCCTAAAGACAGGAGAAGTAGAGGGATAGAAATAAGGGAAAGGCCCTGGGACCCTGTCTTTTCTCTTTTATTCCAAACATCAGGTTGGGCCCATTTCTGCAAGTTACTATGGTAACAGAACAAGTTTTAAGTTTCTATTAAAATTACTGTCTTTCTAGAAATGAGCTTTTTTATATCTAGGCTCTTTCTTTTCTGGGTAATGGAAGTAGGGGGTTAAGAGAAGACATGGCCTCAAAATGGTGATATAGCTTCCTCGGAACAACCTGGCCAATTTTATTATAGAGATAGACTTATTCTTCTGAGAAAAATTTGACCCTGTTGTGGTTATTATATCTAAAATAGCTATCTAGGGGTGCCTAGGTGGCTCAGTTGGTTAAGTGTCCACTCTTGATTTTGGCTTAGGTCATGATCTCAGGATCCTGAGATGGAGCCCTGCATTAGGCTCCATGATCATCAGGGAGTCTGCTTGAGATTCTCTTGCTCCCTTTGCCCTTTCCTCCACATGGGCTTGCTCACTTTCTCTCTCTCTAAAAATAAATACATAAAAATTAAAAAATGAAATGAAATAACTACCTAGATGGGGTGCATCATGAGCAGTGGATATATTCTTCTCTAAGAGGCCTCAGTGTCCTTTACAAAGTAATTTTACCACTACTTTCACTCCCTCTCCTGATTCTGATCAATGAATTAACCAAGTCATAACTGAGCACTGAGCCAGGCAGTATTACACAAGTACAGACATTTAAAGATTTAGACTCTTGGGGGATCCCTGGGTGGTGCGGCGGTTTGGCACCTGCCTTTGGCCTGGGGTGCGATCCTGGAGACCCGGGATCGAATCCCACATCGGGCTCCCTGTGCATGGAGCCTGCTTCTCCCTCTGCCTGTGTCTCTGCCTCTCTCTCTCTCTCTGTGACTATCATAAATAAATAAAAATTTAAAAAAAAATTTAGACTCTTAAGCCCTTGCTGATCTACAGGGAGGAAAGACTAAAGTGGATGAAAAATAGGATTCACACAAAGCAGTTATATTCCAAGAGCAAACTGAAGGGTACTGATAGTTATTATTACAGTTCATAGAAGGGAAAGATGCTGTGGTCACAAAAGCTTTCAAAACTAAAGTCTTAAAAGATGGGTAAAATTTAGAGTGGTGAAGAGGGGAAGTGGTCAAGGGCAGTCCAGGCAAAAATAAAGATACACAGAAAAGGTATTATGGAATACTATGTAAATTGGTTTTAGGTGAAGTAGAAGGAGGGTAGTGAGAAACGAGGCTGGACCAGACACAGGCACCCAGGAATGGTTTGATCTAGCTAAAGAGCTTGGAATTAATCAGGAAGCAATGGCAGCTGTTTGGTATTTACAGTCTTTTTTTTTAATCTTTTTTCTTTATTTTTTTATTTTTTAATTAATTTTTCATTGGTGTTCAATTTACCAACATACAGAATAACACCCAGTGTTCATCCCATCAAGTGTCCCCCACAGTACCCGTCACCCACTCACCCCCACCCCCTGCCCTCCTCACCCTCCAACACCCCTAGTTCATTTCCCAGAGTAAGGAGTCTTTATGTTCTGTCTCCCTTCCTGATATTTCCCATACATTTCCTCTCCCTTCCCTTACATTCCCTTTCACTATTATTTATATTCCCCAAATGAATGAGAACATACACTGTTTGTCCTTCTCTGATTGACTTACATCACTCAACATAATACCCTCCAGTTCCATCCACGTTGAAGCAAATGGTGGGTATTGGTCATTTCTAATGGCTGAGTAATATTCCATTGTATACATAAACCACATCTTCTTTATCCATTCATCTTTCGATGGACACCGAGGCTCCTTCCACAGGTTGGCTATTGTGGACATTGCTGCTAGAAACATCAGGATGCAGGTGTCCCGGCGTTTCACTGCATCTGAATCTTTGGGGTAAATCCCCAACAGTGCAATTGCTGGGTCGTAGGGCAGGTCTGTTTTTAACTCTTTGAGGAACCTCCACAGTTTTCCAGAGTGGCTGCACCAGTTCACATTCCCACCAACAGTGTAAGAGGGTTCCCTTTTCTCCGCATCTTCTCCAACATTTGTTGTTTCCTGCCTGGTTAATTTTCCCCATTCTCACTGGTGTGAGGTGGGATCTCATTGTGATTTTGATTTGTATTTCCCTGATGGCAAGTGATGCAAAGCATTTTCTCATGTGCGTGTTGGCCATGTCTATGTCTTCCTCTGTGAGATTTCTCTTCATGTCTTTTGCCCATTTCATGATTGGATTGTTTGTTTCTTTGGTGTTGAGTTTAATAAGTTCTTTATAGATTTTGGAAACTAGCCCTTTATCTGATATGTCATTTGCAAATATCTTCTCCCATTCTGTAGGTTGTCTTTTAGTTTTGTTGACTGTATCCTTTGCTGTGCAAAAGCTTCTTATCTTGATGAAGTCCCAATAGTTCATTTTTGCTTTTGTTTCTTTTGCCTTCGTGGATGTATCTTGCAAGAAGTTACTGTGACCGAGTTCAAAAAGGGTGTTGCCTATGTTCTCCTCTAGGATTTTGATGGAATCTTGTCTCACATTTAGATATTTCATCCATTTTGAGTTTATCTTTGTGTCTGGTGAAAGAGAGTGGTCCAGTTTCATTCTTCTGCATGTGGATGTCCAATTTTCCCAGCACCATTTATTGAAGAGACTGTCTTTCTTCCAATGGAGAGTCTTTCCTCCTTTATCGAATATTAGTTGACCATAAAGTTCGGGGTCCACTTCTGGGTTCTCTATTCTGTTCCATTGATCTATGCGTCTGTTTTTGTGCCAGTACCACACTGTCTTGATGATCACAGCTTTGTAGTACAACCTGAAATCTGGCATTGTGATGCCCCCAGCTATGGTTTTCTTTTGTAAAATTCCCCTGGCTATTCGGGGTCTTTTCTGATTCCACACAAATCTTAAAATAATTTGTTCTAACTCTCTGAAGAAAGTCCATGGTATTTTGATAGGGATTGCATTAAACGTGTAAATTGCCCTGGGTAACATGGACATTTTCACAATATTAATTCTGCCAATCCATGAGCATGGAATATTTTTCCATCTCTTTGTGTCTTCCTCAATTTCCCTCAGAAGTGTTCTATAGTTTTTAGGGTATAGATCCTTTACCTCTTTGGTTAGGTTTATTCCTAGGCATCTTATGCTTTTGCATGCAACTGTAAATGGGATTGACTCCTTAATTTCTCTTTCTTCAGTCTCATTGTTAGTCTATAGAAATGCCATTGATTTCTGGGCATTGATTTTGTATCCTGCCACGCTGCCAAATTGCTGTATGAGTTCTAGCAATCCTGGGGTGGAGGCTTTTGGGTTTTCTATGTAGAGTATCATGTCATCGGCGAAGAGGGAGAGTTTGACTTCTTCTTTGCCAATTTGAATGCCTTTAATGTCTTTTTGTTTTCTGACTGCTGAGGCTAGGACTTCCAATACTATGTTGAATAGCAGTGGTGAGAGTGGACATCCCTGTCTTGTTCCTGATCTTAGGGGAAAGGCTCCCAGTGCTTCCCCATTGAGAATGATATTTGCTGTGGGCTTTTTGTCGATGGCTTTTAAGATGTCGAGGAAAGTTCCCTCTATCTCTACACTCTGAAGAGTTTTGATCAGGAATGGATGCTGTATTTTGCCAAATGCTTTCTCTGCATCTAATGAGAGGATCATATGGTTCTTGGTTTTTCTCTTGCTGATATGATGAATCACATTGATTGTTTTACGAGTGTTGAACCAGCCTTGTGTCCCGGGGATAAATCCTACTTGGTCAGGGTGAATACTTTTCTTAATGTGTTGTTGGATCCAATTGGCTAGTATCTTGTTGAGAATTTTTGCATCTTTGTTCATCAGGGATATTGGTCTGTAATTCTCCTTTTTGGTGGGGTCTTTGTCTGGTTTTGGAATTAAGGTGATGCTGGCCTCATAGAACGAATTTGGAAGTACTCAAACTCTTTCTATCTTTCCAAACAGCTTTAGTAGAATAGGTATGATTTCTTCTTTAAACGTTTGATAGAATTCCCCTGGGAAGCCATCTGGCCCTGGACTCTTGTGTCTTGGCAGGTTTTTGATGACTGCTTCAATTTCCTCCCTGGTTATTGGCCTGTTCAGGTTTTCTATTTCTTCCTGTTCCAGTTTTGGTAGTTTGTGGCTTTCCAGGAATGCGTCCATTTCTTCTAGGTTGCCTAATTTATTAGCATAGAGCTGTTCATAATATGTTTTTAAAATCGTTTGTATTTCCTTGGTGTTGGTAGTGATCTCTCTTTTCTCATTCATGATTTTATTAATTTGAGTCTTCTGTCTCTTCTTTTTAATAAGGTTGGCTAATGGTTTCTCTATCTTATTAATTCTTTCAAAGAACCAACTCCTGGTTCTGTTGATCTGTTCCACAGTTCTTCTGGTCTCGATTTCGTTGAGTTCTGCTCGAATTTTAATTAACTCTCTTCTTCTGCTGGGTGTAGGGTCCATTTGCTGTTTTTTCTCTAGCTCCTTTAAGTGTAAGGTTAGCTTTTATATTTTCGTTCTTTCTAGTTTTTGAATGGATGCTTGCATTGCAATGTATTTCCCCCTTGGGACTGCTTTTGCTGCATCCCAAAGATTTTGAACGGTTGTATCTTCATTCTCATTAGTTTCCATGAATCTGTTTAATTCTTCCTTAATTTCCTGGTTGACCCTTTCATCGTTTAGCAGGATGGTCCTTAACCTCCACGTGTTTGAGGTCCTTCCAAACTTCTTGTTGTGATTTAGTTCTAATTTCAAGGTATTATGGTCTGAGAATATTCAGGGGTCGATCCCGATCTTTTGGTATCGGTTCAGACCCGGTTTGTGACCCAGTATGTGGTCTATTCTGGAGAAAGTTCCATGTGCACTTGAGAAGAATGTGTATTCAGTTGAGTTTGGATATAAAGTTCTGTAGATATCTGTGATATCCATCTGGTCCAGTGTATCATTTAAAGCTTCGTTTCTTTGGAGATGTTGTGCTTAGAAGACCTATCGAGGGTAGAAAGAGCTAGATTGAAGTCACCAAGGATAAGTGTATTATTATCTAAGTATTTCTTCACTTTGGTTATTAATTGGTTTAAATATTTGGCAGCTCCCACATTCGGGGCATATATATTGAGGATTGTTAAGTCCTCTTAACATGCCCTCGGGAACCCCAATTAAACGTAGGTTTTTCTTCCTCAGGCTGTCGTTTATTTCCCTTAATCTGTCTTCATGGTCTCTTAATTGTCTGTCTCTTTTTTCCTCAGTTTCCGTCTTTGCCATCAACTTGGATTCTATGTCACTCACTCATTCATCCACCTCGTTAACCCTCATCGTTAGGAATTCTGGTTTGGATTGCATCTCATTCAATTGATTTTTAATTTCTTCCTGATTAGATCTAAATTCTGCAGTCATGAAGTCTCTTGAGTCCTTTATGCTTTTTTCTAGAACCACCAGTAGCTGTATAATAGTGCTTCTGAATTGGCTTTCTGACATTGAATTGTAATCCAGATTTTGTAACTCTGTGGGAGAGAGGACTGTTTCTGATTCTTTCTTTTGAGGTGAGGTTTTCCTTCTAGTCATTTTGCTCAGTGCAGAGTGGCCAAAAACAAGTTGTATTGGGAAAAGGAGAAAAAGAGAGAGAGAGAAGGAAAGAAAAGAGAAAAAGAAAAAAGAAAAAGAAGAAAAAAAAGGAAAAAAGAAGAAAAAAATAGAAAGAAAGAAAGGTGAAAAAAAGGGGTGGGGGAAGCAATCAGAAATCAGAAAGAAAGAAAAAAAACAAAAAACATAAAAACAAAAAACACGGGGGAGTATCTTCTGATTCTGTATACTTTAAGTCCCTTGACTTCTGGAACTTGGCCGTCTAGCTGGTCTTCTGGGGGAGGGGCCTGCTGTGCTGATTTTCAGGTGTTAGCACTTGGGGGAGCTGCTCAGCCCCCTGCGTGGTGCAGGGCTCAGTGGGGGTTGTTTACCCCGTGAGGCCCCAGGAGGAACAGGCACAGTTGCTACGGCAGCTCTGGAAACCTGGATTCAGCCCCCGCAGTAACTCCGGGGCTCTCCGTCTGCAGGGCCTGGAGGCTCTGGGGCGGGGCCGCTGATTTGCTCAGCCCCAGGCAGGAGTGTCCTTGCTGTCCTGGGCCCTCCCGGCCTCTGCCTGTCCCGGGGGGAGGCCGGATCCTGGGCTGTGTCTTGGCGCCCTGTGCTCCCGGGCCTGCGCTGTTGGATTCGCGCTCCCGGCCGTGCAGCCCCCTCCGCGGAGCCGGCGCCCAAGCCCCTCCGAGCTGCTCCGGGTCCCGCCATGCGCGCTGCAGCCCTTAGGGAGTTCGGCGCACTCTCCTGCGCTCGCCGCAGGTGCCTGTTAGTGTCCCAAGGAGCCCGAGGGCATCCCCGGCCTCCTGGGTCCTGCTCTAACTCCGTGAGGGCGCCTTTCCGCCCGGGAAGGTTGGTGCAGCTCCTGCTTCTCCGGGACGGGGCTCTCCTTCCTGGGGACACTCGCCCCGGCCTCAGCCCGGCTCCTCGCAGGGCCCCTCCCCCTTGGAGGCCTTTTGTTTCTTTATTTCTTTTTCCCCCGTCTTCCTACCTTGATAGAAGCGTGAACTCATCTCACTGTAGCATTCCAGCTGGTCTCTCTTTAAATCTCAGGCTGACTTTGTAGATTTTCAGGATGATTTGAAGGTTATGTAGGTAATTTGTTGGGGACAGGTGATTTGGGGACCCTACTCCTCTGCCATCTTGCCCCTCCTCCTTCGGTATTTACAGTCTTGATTGCACTGTGACTTCTGTATGTTCCAGCTCCTCTACTGGATTCTAAGGTACTTCAAGATGAGAATGGTATCTTATGTCTTTGTACTTCCTGAGTTCCTAGCAGTGTAAATGAAAGGACCAGAGATATGAAGGAGGAGCTGGCAGTTGATTTATGAGCTGAATTCCTGATTTTGTCACCATATGTTATATTATTTTTTTAAAGATTTTATTTATTTATTCATGAGAGACGCACAGAGAGAGACAGAGACACAGGCAGAGAGAGAAGCAGGCTCCATGCAGGGAGCCCAATGTGGGACTCGATCCCGGGTCTTCAGGCTCATGCCCTGGGCTGAAGGCAGGCGCTAAACCACTGAGCCACACGGGCTGCCCACCATATGTCAAATTAGGTATATGAGACAGAAAGGGGTCCCACTATCCACCTGAAAATTTAGGATAAATGAAAAACAAGTGAAAACTTGAGTTGAACTTGAGGGAGACAGAGACAGAGAGAGACAGAGAGGTCCTTTGCCTATGTATGAAATCAAAGCCTCTTCAGGGCTTGACATGCTCTTGAGGAATTCAAGCTTTGCTCTCTAACTAAAGGTGGTAAGAGGGGTCTTAAGACTTGTTCTCCTTGGGCATTTGTAAACTGTTATGCAAAGTTATTTGTAGGGCAAGTAGCCTTCATGAAACCTCTAAAATTTTACCTTGTACAGTCCCTAACTTACAAATGCTTGATCACAAATGATATTTCATGTTGGCATCTACTGTCACCTCTTCTCTTCCCTTACATACTTCCCTCTTCTCCAAGGCCCCTGATGCAACAGGCAGTTGGGCCATTGAGAAGCAAATAAAGTGAATTTTCAGAAAATCTGTGGGAGGAAGGGACAAAGTTAAACTTCAGAGAAATAAAGTAGGTTGGAGTAGGTTCCCAAGTAGGTCTTGACCTCTGTCCCTAAATATCTTTCATCAAATGGCCTGAATTATTCTAATAAATTTGTTATACTGCCTGAAAACAAACTATATGAAATCACTTTTAGATTAATAAGCACCTTCTTTCTATGTATATAAATACCTCTAGTAGAGTTAGAACAGCTACTAGACTTTTATTTATTAGTATAGTTGTGCCAAATAATGGTCCATTGCCTACAGGCTATAATTAGCTTACTTTGCCTCGTGACACATAAATATTAGGATATCTGGAACTGGGAGTTTAGGTTCTGGTAGCAAGGGTAGGTCATTCTGTGAGGCCTAGCAGACTTCAGTGGTATGATAGGAAGAAATTTAAGATGGCCTCCTAAAGATTCCTGGGTTCCTTGTGTACACACACCTTTTATCAGTTATTTGATCAAACACTAATCTAGTGTTTTTGCAGATGAAATTAAAGTCCTAAATCACTTGACCATAAAATAGATTCTATGGGTAGGCCTGATCTAATCAATGGGATCTTTCTTTAAAAGTAGAAAGTTTCCTCAACTAGTGACAATGCAGGCAGTCAGAGATTTGAAGTACTAGTGGGATTTGATGTGTAAAGTTTCTTGTTGTTGATTTGAAAATGGAAGAGGATAAATGGAAAGGAATGTGAGCTGCCTTTTGGAGCTGAAAGTGGTCCCTGATTGACAGCTACTCAGTTCTACATATGCAATAATTGAATTTTGTTAACTTGATTGAGCTTGGAAGAAGACCATGAGGCCCAGATGAGAATTGCAGCCCTGGGCAATACCTTTATTTAACTTTGTGAGACCTGAGTAGAGGATTCAGTTAAACTATACCAGACCTCTAACTTATGGGAACTGTGAGCTAATAAATGGCTATTATTTTAAGCCACTGGTTTTGTTATTTTGTTATGTTAGCAATAGAAACTAGTACCTAGGTGATCTCCTAGGATGAACCTGAGGGTTTTGGCACTCAAGAGCCTGAAAGAGGAGCTCTGTAAAGCAAGGGGCTACAAAAAGTAAACTTACCTATTTGAATATTTTGTTGGTGGACTGGCTCTCTGCTCAAGAAAGGGAATGTAACTCTTTCCCTTCCCTCCCCCTATATTCCATCCCATGAACAAGACCTTCTTCTAAGACCCAATGCTTCGGGATCCCTGGGTGGCGCAGTGGTTTAGCGCCTGCCTTTGGCCCAGGGTACGATCCTGGAGACCCGGGATTGAATCCATGTCGGGCTCCCGGTGCATGGAGCCTGCTTCTCCCTCTGCCTATGTCTCTGCCTCTCTCTCTGTGTGTGACTATCATAAATAAATAAAAATTAAAAAAAAAGACCCAGTGCTTGGATCAGTTCTATTATTCCTATGGTTTAGTTCTACAAAATTTTGATTTCTACAGTCTGGCCTGAGAGTTTAATTAATATGCATAATGCTGTTTCTATGGGAAGATGCAGTCTGAGTTCCCAAGAACTTAAAATCATGTTTTTGGAACAAAACCCACTCGTTATAAAAATAGACTGTACTCATTTTAATAGAATATAAAGCCATAAGCCAAAGGGATATGTATGTGTATATATATATATATATATATATATATATACACACACACATGTGTATATGTGTATATATATATATATATATACACACATATATGTGTATATGTATGAAATATATATACATAGTTCGAAGAACCTGAGAGCTGTTATTTGGGAGTGAAAGGGAGAGGAGGAACAAGTCTTTTAACAAGGCCTCTTATAGTGTAGTATATCATGGATCTTGATCCTAGTTGCCTATATTTCAATCCTAGCTCTGTCACCTGCCAGTTATGTGGCTTTGGGCAAGTTGTTTAATCTCTCAATGCCTCCTGTTCTCCATCTATATAATGGGATAGTAGAACAATCTCATAGGGTTTCTGAACAAATAAGAGCAGATACACATAAAGTTCTTAGATTAATACTTGGCATACAACATAAGGGTTAGTTATTACTGTTATAAAACCTCAGAAACGTTTATTCTTTCTTTTTTAATAGATTTTTCAGAAACTTTTTTATAGTGTCTTTTGCCTCTTAGCTTTCTTAGACATAGCAGTTCAGTTTAGGGGTGCCTGGCTGGCTCAGTTGGTGGGGTATATGACTCTTGATCTTGGGGTTGTGAATTGAAGTCACATGTTGGGTGTAGAGATTACTTAAAAATAAAATCTTGAGGAAAAAATCTAAATTAGTTCATCTTTAAAACTTTAGTTATTTTAGCATCCAGGAATTTACAGTCTTGGAATGTTAGGACTATCTTTAACCATTCTACCCAGAGATTCTCTAGGCTAAGGCAAAGTTAGTATGTTCTTTTTATGTAGACCAAATTCTATCTACCTCAATAGAGGCCTGATACCTTTCTTTGTAGTTACTAAGGAAGAGCAATTCATATTTGTTTGTTTGTTTGTTTGTTTGTTTAAGTGAAAGAGTACAAAGGTGAGGAGAGTAAAGCAGGAGATGACTTTTAAGACCTCAGTCTTTAGGGTATGCCTAGAATCTAAGTTTAAAGTGTGAAAGTGATCTGATTGAGAAGCCTGAGATCTGAATGAGGGTATTATGACTAAATTTAGAATTTTGCTTTTCACTCTGTGGCTGAAGCTTTCAAACCTAATTCAAAATGCACAGCCCATTTGAGCCAACTTACAACACTCTGGCATATCAAAAACAAATAACAAATAACAAATAACCATCCTTGTCACAGAGGACCTAGTTTTAAGAACAGTATAAGGTAACTTAAAAAGCTTATTAGGGACGCCCGGATGGCTCAGCAGTTGAGCATCTGCCTTTGGCTCAAGGTGTGATCCCGCGGTCCCTGGATGGAGTCCCACATTGGGCTCCCTACATGGAGCCTGCTTCTCCCTCTGCCCATGTCTCTGCCTCTCTCTGTGTGTCTCTCATGAAAAATAAATAAAGTCTTTAAAAGAAGTTTTTTTAAAAAAAGCTTACTAAAGAAGCCACAAGAGGTATCGGCAGCACATAGCTTTTTCTAAACATTTTTACGAGATAAATGCAAATAAATCACAGACATGTTTTGTATTTTCCTGAAATTAGACAGAGTACAATAGGCAATGAGGTCTAGTTCACATTTGAATAGACTGAGTTTTTTGTTTAGAAGTGATCAATAATGCCATTATTATTCTATTTGGCAAAAAAGCAAGAGGCTGGCAAAGAACTTATGAAAAGGAACTCTAGTATAGCCCAGCACAGTTGTATATATCATTTAACTAAGGATGTAGTTACTGACTCCTGCCTCCTTTATACCTTTCAAGTATTGACTGTGTTTTTGGAAATATCCAAGAAAGCAGATTTTGAGGGGTAAATATGAGGGAGGACAGAAAATGAAACTCATCCAAGCATATCTCTTATAGCTCCAGCACTGTGAGACAAGGAGAATAGGCAAGCCCCTGTGTGTAGAAGTTGTAGGATGTAGTGAAAAGATTATGAAACCTGGATTCTAGTCCTCACTACCATTCAGCATAACCTCAGTTTTCTCATGTGTAAAAATGAGAATACCAATCTCTACTTAATCAACTCAAATGAGTATTGTGAACATCCAATGAGATCATGGGTGAGAGAACATGCTTGTAAACTATAAAGCACCGTGCAAGCCCCAAAACTTTCCCTCCTCTGTGCATTACCTCATACATTTATCACAATACTTGACATCGTACAAAATGAGGTCTTTACTGGTCTATCTCTCCTACCAGATTGTGAAGTCATTAAAGGCATGGAGCATGTCTATCCTTCTCGCTGCTATACGCCTGCACCTAGCCCAGAGCCTGACACAAAGTAGGTAGGTATTTAATAAATATTAAATTGATCATAGAAAATTCATATTAAAAAGTCACAGGTATTTTTTAAGATTTTATTTATTCATGAGAGACACACAGAGAGGCAGAGATATAAGCAAAGGGAGAAGCAGGCTCCCTATGGGGAGCCCAATGTGGGACTCATCCAGGACTCCGAGATCACGCCCTGAGCCAAAGGCAGATGCTCAACCGCTGAGCCACCCAGGCTTCTGAAAACGCAGTTTGCTTTAATGGCCCTTAATATTTTTTCCCAGACTTTTCTCATCCCTGGTGCTCCTTCTGTTTCAGAGCTTTATTGTCTGACACTTTCCTATTAAGAAACACTCTGGAGAAAATAACCAATAACTTTACTACAAGATGTCAATAATGGACAAAACTTACTGAGATATTTTCTTCTTCCTCTTGAGGAATTAGCATTCCTTTTTTAAAATAAATTTATTTTTTATTGGTGTTCAATTTGCCAACATTTAGAATAACACCCAGTGCTCATCCAATCAAGTACCCCTCTCAGTGCCCATCACCCAGATCACCCAGTCACTCCCACCCCCCGCCCACCTCCCCTTCCACCACCCCTAGTTCGTTTCCCAGAGTTAGGAGTCTCTCATGTTCTGTCTCCCTTTCTGATATTTCCCAAGGAATTAGCATTCTAAAAGAAGTGAAGAATTTAGGCTAAAGGGACAATCTTTAATGGTTGGAATTTCAGGCAATTTTGGGCAACATCTGAGTTTATGCAAGAAGCCTTTGGGAGTCACTGATTTCCAGAGCCAGGAAGGGTGAAATATGGCATTTGCCTTGGATGTAAAATTTAAGAGAGCATCAAAAACTCAGTAATAAATAAGATTTCAATATTTGTTTACTCATTTAGTTTTATTGAGATATAATTTACATACCATAAAGCTCACTCCTTTATTTTTTTTAAAGATTTATTTATTTATTTATTCATGAAAGACACAGAGTGAGAGACAGAGGCAGACATATAGGCAGAGGGAGAAGCAGGCCCCATGCAGGGAGCCTGATGTGGGACTTGATCCCAGATCCTGAGATCCCAGGATCACGACCTGAACCAAAGACAGGTGCCCAACCGCTGAGCCACCCAGGCGTCCCAAGCTCACTCCTTTTAAGTGCACAATATAGGGGTGCCTGGCTGGCTCAGTCAATAGAGCATGCAATTCTTGATCTCAAGGTTGTAAGTTCAAGCTCTATGATGTGTGTAGAGTTCACTTAAAAAATACGTAAATAAAATTGTAAAAAAAATAAAAAGTGCACTATACAATGATTTTTAGTATATCTAGAGTTGTGCAATCATCACAATAATCTATTTTTAGGACATTTTCACTGCCCCAAAAAGAATCTTTGGACCGTATAAGTGTCAGCTCTCATTTTCATCAACCCCCAACCTCTCTCCTCCTAGTCCTAGGCAACCACAAATATTTTGTGTCTCTATATATTTGTCTGTTCTAGACATTTTGTGTAAGTTATAGAATATGTGGTCTTTTGTGATTGGCTTCTTTAATTTAGTATAATGTTTCCAAAATTCATCCAATATGTGAATATACTACATTTTGTTTATCCATTCATCAGGTGATGGACATTTGACTCATTTCCACTCTTTGGCTATATGAATAATGCTATTATGAACAAGTTTTTCTGTGGGCATGTTTTTCATTCTCTTGGACATATACTTAGCAGAAGAACCTTTGGATCATATATTAACTCTAGGTTTAATTTTTTGAGGAACTGCCACACTATTCCTCATTTTACATTCTCTCTCTTTCTTAAACATTTTATTTATTCATTCATGATAGACACAGTGAGAGAGAGAGACAGAGAGACACAGGCAGAGGGTGAAGCAGGCTCCATGCCGGGAGCCCAACGCGGGACTTGATCCCGGGACTCCAGGATAGGCAGGCGCTAAACCGCTGAGCCACCCAGGAATCCCTTCATTTTACATTCTCACCAGAAATACATGTATGAAGGTTCAATTTCTCCACATTCTTGCCAATGCTCATTGTCTTTTCGGTTATGGCCATTCTAGTAGGTGTGAGGTCATGAATGCAATATTTCTTTAAAATTAAAAAATTTTTAAATTTTATCCATTTATTCATGGGAGACACACGGGGGGGGCGGGGCAGAGACACAGGCAGAGGGAGAAGCAGGCTCCATGCAGGGAGCCTGATGCGGAACTCAATCCCAGGACTCCAGGATCATGCCCTGGCCTGAAGGCAGGCGTTAAAATGCTGAACCACCCAGGGATCCCCTAAAATTAAAATTAATGTAAAAATCTATGATGAACAAAATATCGAAACTTTTAATAAAAACAGAAACTGCAGTTCTGTGCTGAGCCATATTAGAGCCTGAGGCAAAAGGAAATATGTGTGTTCCCATATACATGTTTCTACTTATCTTTTTGTTTCTACTTATTTTTAATGGTCATGAAAAAAAACTTTGAAAGTACATTTTATGAATGTGAAGAGATATGAATATTCTTCCTGAATCTGAACATAAAATAAAAAGAAAAGTAAATAGCCCCTGGTGTGATTCCCTCCTGTGCGGCTGTTCTGTGGAACAGTAGTCGTGAGCCTCCGTCTGCCTTCTCTCCCAACTCAGTGCAAGCTACCACCCCATGGAAGATTCACTGGACATGGACATGAGCCCCTTGAGGCTCCAGAACTATCTTTTCGGTTGTGAAGTAAAAGCTGACAAAGATTACCACTTTAAGGTGGATAATGATGAAAATGAGCACCAGTTATCTTTAAGAACGGTCAGTTTGGGAGCTGGTGCAAAGGATAAATTGCACATTGTTGAAGCAGAGGCAATGAATTATGAAGGGGGACTAATTAAAGTCACACTGGCAACTTGGAAAATGTCTGTACAGCCAACAGTGTCTCTTGGGGGCTTTGAAATAACACCACCTGTAGTCTTACAGTTGAAATGTGGTTCAGGGCCTGTGCATATTAGTGGACAGCACTTAGTAGCTGTGGAGGAAGATGCAGAGTCAAAAGATGAAAAAGAAGAGGATATGAAACTCCTTAGTATATCTGGAAAGCATTCTGCCCCTGGAAGTGGTAGCATGTTTCCACAGAAAAAAGTAAAACTTGCTGCTAATGAAGATGATGATGATGACGACGACGACGTTGATGATGATTTTGATGATGAAGAAGCTGAAGAAAAGCCTCCAGTAAAGAAATCTATATGAAAAAAAAAAAAGAAATCTATATGAGATACTCCAGCCAAAAATGCACAAAAATCAAACCAGAATGGAAAAGACTCAAAACCATCAATACCACGATCAAAATGTCAAGAATCTTTCAAAAAACAGGAAAAGACTCCCAAAACACTGAAAGGACCTAGTTCTGTTGAAGACATTAAAGCAAAAATGCAAGCAAGTATAGAAAAAGGTGATTCTCTTCCCAGAGTGGAAGCCAAGTTTATCAATTATGTGAAGAATTGCTTCCAGATGACTGACCAAGAGGCTATTCAAGATCTCTGGCAGTGGAGGAAGTCTCTTTAAGAAAATAGTTTAAACAGTTTGTTAAAAATTTCCGTCTTATTTCATTTCTGTAACAGTTGCTATCTGGCTGTCCTTTTTATAATGCAGTGAAAACTTTCCCTACCGCGTCTGATAAATGTTGTCCAGGTTCCATTGCCAAGAATGTGTTGTCCAAAATGCCTGTTTAGTTTTTAAAGATGGAACTCCACCCTTTGCTTGGTTTTAAGTATGTGTGGAATGTTATGATAGGACATAGTAGTAGTGGTGGTCAGACAAATGGAAATGGTGGGGAGACAAAAATATAATAAACTCAGTATTTTAATAAAATAAAAAAGAAAAGTGAATAAATTGGAAATTACAAATCACCAGATAAGAGCATCAATTATTATAGAGAAAACACATATCAAACAGAAATTAAGAAAATTATGGATGTCCTAATTTCACATTTGAAATGTAAATATAAAAAAATTAAATGAAGTGCCCTCACAATTTTAATTTTTAACCAGAGAGAAGTTATTGTCTATGAATACTTTTCTGATTTACGAAGAGAAGCCAATGACTTGGCTCATAAATATTCTGATGTCTTAAGTCCTATAGAAATTTTATGTGAAATAGTTTTAAGGTGTATGGAAAATAATAAAAACACAAACTATCAACAACTGACTCAAGAAGAGAGAAAACATTTGAATAGATCTTTAAAAGTGAAGAGATATAAAAAAAAAGTGAAGAGATAGAATTACTAATCCATGAAAAGCCCACAAAGAGAAGCTCAGACCCAGATGACTTAATTGGTTAATTCTATAAAATGTTTAAAGAAGAATTAACGGTCCTTCACAAACTCTTCATAAAAAAATAAGAAGAAAAAAAAAATAAGAAGAGGTAGGAATAATTTTTCTGAGACCAGAATTACCCTGATATCAAAACCAGACAAAGATATCATTAGAAATGAACACTACAGTCTGATATCTCTTCTGAATATAAACACAAAAATCTTCAACAAAATACTATCAAACTGAACCTGGGAACATATAAAGGGGATTATATGTCATGAAGAAGTGGAATTTATTACAGAAATACTAGATTGGTTCAACATATAAGAATCAATCACCCTATTAATAGAATAAAGTGCAAAAAACACATGATCATCTCAGTAATGTAGGAAAAAACTTTAACAAAATCCAAACCCCTTTCATGACAAACAAAACAAAACAAAAAACACTCAACAAAGTAGGAATAGAAGAGAATTTACCCAAACTGAAGAAGGGTACCTCTGATGGCTGAATAATGGCTCCTGTTCTAATTCCTAGAAACTGTGAATATGTTATTTCACATAGTAAAATAGTCTTTACAAGATGTTAGTAAGATCTTGAGATGTGGAGATTATGCTGGATTATTTGGGTGTGCTCAATGTAATCACAAGTTTCCTTATAAGAGGAAGGCAGGGGTTCAGAGTCAAAGAGAGAATATGAGAGATTAGAGACGATGTTACACTACTGAATTTGGAGATGGAGGATGGAGCCCATGAGCCACGGGATGCATGTAGTCTCTAGAAGCAAGAAAATGCAAGGAAGCAGATTCTTCCCTAGATCCTCCAGAAGAAACAGATCTCCTGACATCTTGATTTTAACTAAGTGCAACTGATTTTAGATTCCCTCCTCCAGAAATGATAAGAGAATAATTTTGTGTTACACTCAATCACTAACTTTGCAGTAAATTGTTATAGTGGCAATAGGAAGCTAATACAGCACCAATAAAAACCCTTTCTTCTTAGATCAGGAATAGGCCAAGGATATTTTCTTCTCACTACTTTTTTTTTAAGATTTATTTAGGGGGGAGGGGCAAGATGGCGGAAGAGTAGGGTCTCCAAATCACCTGTCCTCAACAAATTACCTAGAAAACCTTCCAATCATCCTGAAAATCTACGAATTCGGCCTGAGATTTAAAGAGAGACCAGCTGGAATGCTACAGTGAGAAGAGTTCGTGCTTCTATCAAGGTAGGAAGACGGGGAAAAAGAAATAAAGAAACAAAAGGTCTCCAAGGGGGAGGGGCCCCGCGAGGAGCCAGGCTGAGGCCGGGGCGAGTGTCCCCAGGACAGGAGAGCCCCGTCCCGGAGGAGCAGGAGCTGCACCAACCTTCCCGGGTGGAAAGGCCTCCCGGGGAATTGGAGCAGGATCCCCAGAAAGGCGGGGATGCCCTCGGGCTCCCTGGGACAGTAATAGAGGAACTGCGCCCCGGGAGAGTGCGCCGAGCTCCCTAAGGGCTGCAGCGGGCACGGCAGGACCCGGAGCAGCTCGGAGGGGCTCGGGCGGCGGCTCCGTGGAGGGGGCTGCGGGGCTCCGGGAGCAGCTCGGCGGCGGCGGCTCGGGCAGAAGAAGAAGCTCCGCGGAGGGGGCGGCACGGCTCCGGGAACAGCTCGGAGGGGCTCGGGCGGCGGCTCCGTGGAGGGGGCTGCGGGGCTCCGAGAGCAGCTCAGCGGCGGCGGCTCGGGCAGAGGAAGAAGCTCCGCGCGGAGGGGGCGGCGCGGCTCTGGGAACAGCTCAGAGGGGCTCGGGCGGCGGCTCCGCGGAGGGGGCTGCGGGGCGGGAGCGTGAATCCAACAGGGCAGGCCCTGGAGCACAGGGTTCCGGGACACAGCCCAGGATCCGGCCTCCCCCCGGGACAGGCAGAGGCCAGGAGGGCCCAGGACAGCAAGGACGCTCCTGCTTGGAACTGAGCAGATCAGCGGCCCCGCCCCGGAGCCCCCAGGCCCTGCAGACGGAGAGCCCCGGAGTTACTGCGGGAGTTGACTCCGGGGTCCCAGAGCTGCCCCCGCCACTGTGGCTTCCTCCCGGGGCCTCACGGGGTGAACAACCCCCACTGAGCCCTGCACCAGGCAGGGAGCAGAGCAGCTCCCCCAAGTGCTAACACCTGAGAATCAGCACAGCAGGCCCCTCCCCCAGAAGACCAGCGAGACGGACCAGTTCCAAGGGAAGTCAAGGGACTTAAAGTATACAGAATCGGAAGATACTCCCCCGTGATTTTTTTTGTTTTTTTGTTTTTGTTTTTGTTTTTGTTTTGTTTTGTGCTTTTTTTCTTTCTTTCTTCTTGATTTCTGATTGCTTCCCCCACCCCACCCCCCCTTTTTGTTTTCTTTTTTTCTCCTTTCTTTTCTTTCTCTTTTTCTTCTTTTTCCCCTTTTTTTCCTTCTTTCTCTTTTTTCTTTTTCTCTTTTCTTTCCTTCTCTCTCTTTTTCTCCTTTTCCCAATACAACTTGTTTTTGGCCACTCTGCACTGAGCAAAATGACTAGAAGGAAAACCTCACCTCAAAAAAAAAAGAATCAGAAACAGCCCTCTCTCCCACAGAGTTACAAAATCTGGATTACAATTCAATGTCAGAAAGCCAATTCAGAAGCACTATTATACAGCTACTGGTGGCTCTACAAAAAACCATAAAGGACTCAAGAGACTTCATGACTGTAGAATTTAGATCCAATCAGGCAGAAATTAAAAATCAATTAAATGAGATGCAATCCAAGCTAGAAGTCCTAACGACGAGGCTTAACGAGGTGGAAGAACGAGTGAGTGACATAGAATCCAAGTTGATGGCAAAGAGGGAAACTGAGGAAAAAAGAGACAGGCAATTAAAAGACCATGAGGATACATTAAGGGAAATAAATGACAGCCTGAGGAAGAAAAACCTACGTTTAATTGGGGTTCCCGAGGGCGCTGAAAGGGACAGAGGGCCAGAATATGTATTTGAACAAATCCTAGCTGAAAACTTTCCGAATCTGGGAGGGAAACAGGCATTCAGATCCAGGAAATACAGAGATCCCCCCCTAAAATCAACAAAAACCGTTCAACACCTCGACATTTAATAGTGAAGCTTGCAAATTCCGAAGATAAGGAGAAGATCCTTAAAGCAGCAAGAGAAAAAAAGTCCCTGACTTTTATGGGGAGGAATATTAGGGTAACAGCAGACCTCTCCACAGAGACCTGGCAGGCCACAAAGGGCTGGCAGGATATATTCAGGGTCCTAAATGAAAAGAACATGCAACCAAGAATACTTTATCCAGCAAGGCTTTCATTCAAAATGGAAGGAGAGATAAAGAGCTTCCAAGACAGGCAGGAACTGAAAGAATATGTAACCTCCAAACCAGCTCTGCAAGAAATTTTAAGGGGGACTCTTAAAATTCCCCTTTAAGAAGTTCAGTGGAACAATCCACAAAAACAAGGAATGAATAGATATGATGACACTAAACTCATATCTCTCAATAGTAACTCTGAACGTGAACGGGCTTAATGAGCCCATCAAAAGGCACAGGGTTTCAGACTGGATAAAAAAGCAGGACCCATCTATTCGCTGTCTACAAGAGACTCATTTTAGACAGAAGGACACCTACAAACTGAAAATAAAAGGTTGGAGAACCATTTACCATTCAAATGGTCCTCAAAAGAAAGCAGGGGTTGCCATCCTTATATCAGATAAATTAAAATTTACCCCGAAGACTATAGTGAGAGATGAAGAGGGACACTATCTCATACTCAAAGGATCTATCCAACAAGAGGACTCGACAATCCTCAATATATATGCCCTGAATGTGGGAGCTGCCAAATATTTAAACCAATTAATAACCAAACTGAAGAAATACTTTGATAATAATACACTTATACTTGGTGACTTCAATCTAGCTCTCTCTATACTAGATAGGTCTTCTAAGCACAACATATCCAAAGAAACGAGAGCTTTAAATGATACACTGGACCAGATGGATTTCACAGATATCTACAGAACTTTACATCCAAACTCAACTGAATACACATTCTTCTCAAGTGCACATGGAACTTTCTCCAGAATAGACCACATACTGGGTCACAAATCGGGTCTGAACCGATACCAAAAGATCGGGATAGTCCCCTGTATATTCTCAGACCAAAATGCCTTGAAATTAGAACTTAATCACAACAAGAAGTTTGGAAGGACCACAAACACGTGGAGGTTAAGGACCATCCTGCTAAACGATGAAAGGGTCAACCAGGAAATTAAGGCAGAATTAAACAGATTCATGGAAACTAATGAGAATGAAGATACAACCGTTCAAAATCTTTGGGATGCAGCAAAAGCAGTCCTGAGGGGGAAATACATCGCAATACAAGCATCCATTCAAAAACTGGTAAGAACTCAAATTCAAAAGCTCACCTTACACATAAAGGAACTAGAGAAAAAGCAACAAATAGACCCCACCCCCAGCAGAAGAAGACAGTTAATTAAAATTCGAGAGGAACTAAATGATATCGAGGCCAAAAGAACTGTGGAACAGATCAACAGAACCAGGAGTTGGTTCTTTGAAAGAATTAATAAGATAGATAAACCATTAGCCAACCTTATTAAAAAGAAGAGAGAGAAGACTCAAATTAATAAAATCATGAATGAGAAAGGAGAGATCACTACCAACACCAAGGAAATACAAACGATTTTAAAAACATATTATGAACAGCTGTACGCCAATAAATTAGGAAATCTAGAAGAAATGGACGCATTCCTGGAAAGCCACAAACTACCAAAACTGGAGCAGGAAGAAATAGAAAAGCTGAACAGGCCAATAACCAGGGAGGAAATTGAAGCAGTCATCAAAAACCTGCCAAGACACAAGAGTCCAGGGCCAGATGGCTTCCCAGGGGAATTCTATCAAACGTTTAAAGAAGAAATCATACCTATTCTACTAAAGCTGTTTGGAAAGATAGAAAGAGTTCGAGTACTTCCAAATTCGTTCTATGAGGCCAGCATCACCTTAATTCCAAAACCAGACAAAGACCCCACCAAAAAGGAGAATTACAGACCAATATCCCTGATGAACATGGATGCAAAAATTCTCAACAAGATACTAGCCAATAGGATCCAACAACACATTAAGAAAATTATTCACCATGACCAAGTCGGATTTATCCCCGGGACACAAGGCTGGTTCAACACTCGTAAAACCATCAATGTGATTCATCATATCAGCAAGAGAAAAACCAGGAACCATATGATCCTCTCATTAGATGCAGAGAAAGCATTTGACAAAATACAGCATCCATTCCTGATCAAAACCCTTCAGAGTGTTGGGATAGAGGGAACTTTCCTCGACATCTTAAAAGCTATTTATGAAAAGCCCACAGCAAATATCATTCTCAATGGGGAAGCACTGGGAGCCTTTCCCCTAAGATCAGGAACAAGAAAGGGATGTCCACTCTCACCACTGCTGTTCAACATAGTTCTGGAAGTCCTCGCCTCAGCAATCAGACAAGAAAAAGACATTAAAGGCATTCAATTTGGCAAAGAAGAAGTCAAACTCTCCCTCTTCGCCGATGACATGATACTCTACATACAAAACCCAAAAGCCTCCACCCCAAGATTGCTAGAACTCATACAGCAATTTGGTAGCGTGGCAGGATACAAAATCAATGCCCAGAAATCAATGGCATTTCTATACACTAACAATGAGACTGAAGAAAGAGAAATTAAGGAGTCAATCCCATTTACAATTGCACCCAAAAGCATAAGATACCTAGGAATAAACCTAACCAAAGAGGTAAAAGATCTATACCCTAAAAACTATAGAACACTTCTGAGGGAAATTGAGGAAGACACAAAGAGATGGAAAAATATTCCATGCTCATGGATTGGCAGAATTAATATTGTGAAAATGTCCATGTTACCCAGGGCAATTTACACGTTTAATGCAATCCCTATCAAAATACCATGGACTTTCTTCAGAGAGTTAGAACAAATTATTTTAAGATTTGTGTGGAATCAGAAAAGACCCCGAATAGCCAGGGGAATTTTACAAAAGAAAGCCATATCTGGGGGCATCACAATGCCAGATTTCAGGTTGTACTACAAAGCAGTGGTCATCAAGACAGTGTGGTACTGGCACAAAAACAGACACGTAGATCAATGGAACAGAATAGAGAACCCAGAAGTGGACCCTGAAATGTATGGTCATCTAATATTCGATAAAGGAGGAAAGACTCTCCATTGGAAGAAAGACAGTCTCTTCAATAAATGGTGCTGGGAAAATTGGACATCCACCTGCAGAAGAATGAAACTGGACCACTCTCTTTCACCATACACAAAGATAAACTCAAAATGGATGAGAGATCTAAATGTGTGACAAGAGTCCATCAAAATCATAGAAGAGAACACCGGCAACACCCTTTTTGAACTCGGCCACAGTAACCTCTTGCAAGATACATCCACAAAGGCAAAAGAAACAAAAGCAAAAATGAACTATTGGGACTTCATCAAGATAAGAAGCTTTTGCACAGCAAAGGATACAGTCAACAAAACTAAAAGACAACCTACAGAATGGGAGAAGATATTTGCAAATGACATATCAGATAAAGGGCTAGTTTCCAAAATCTATAAAGAACTTATTAAACTCAACAGCAAAGAAACAAACAATCCGATCATGAAATGGGCAAAAGACATGAAGAGAAATCTCACAGAGGAAGACATGGACATGGCCAACATGCACATGAGAAAATGCTCTGCATCACTTGCCATCAGGGAAATACAAATCAAAACCACCATGAGATACCACCTCACACCAGTGAGAATGGGGAAAATTAACCAGGCAGGAAACAACAAATGTTGGAGAGGATGCGGAGAAAAGGGAACCCTCTTACACTGTTGGTGGGAATGTGAACTGGTGCAGCCACTCTGGAAAACTGTGTGGAGGTTCCTCAAAGAGTTAAAAATAGACCTGCCCTATGACCCAGCAATTGCACTGTTGGGGATTTACCCCAAAGATTCAGATGCAATGAAATGTCGGGACACCTGCATCCCGATGTTTCTATCAGCAATGGCCACAATAGCCAAACTGTGGAAGGAGCCTCGGTGTCCATCGAAAGATGAATGGATAAAGAAGATGTGGTTTATGTATGCAATGGAATATTACTCAGCAATTAGAAACGACAAATACCCACCATTTGCTTCATCGTGGATGGAACTGGAGGGTATTATGCTGAGTGATGTAAGTCAATCAGAGAAGGACAAACAGTGTATGTTCTCATTCATTTGGGGAATATAAATAATAGTGAAAGGGAATATAAAGGAAGGGAAAAGAAATGTTGGGAAATATCAGGAAGGGAGACAGAACATAAAGACTCCTAACTCGGGGAAACGAACTAGGGGTGGTGGAAGGGGAGGAGGGCGGGTGTTGGAGGGGAATGGGTGACGGGCACTGTCGGGATGAGCACTGGGTGTTTTTCTGTATGTTGGTAAATTGAACACCAATAAAAATTAATTATAAAAAATAATAGTGTATTGCATATATGAAGGTTGCTAAAACAATAGATCTTAAGAGTTCTCATCACAAGAAGACAATTTTGCAACTATGTGTGGTGGCAAATGTTAACTAGACTTATTGTGGCTATCATTTTGCAATACTTATGTTGTACAACCAAAACTAACATAATGTTCTGTGTCAATTATACCTCAGTTTAAGAAGAAAAAGAAATAAAAGAAGTTCTTCCTTCTGTGAACACCAATGTTAGATTTTTGGTAATATTTTGCCTTATAATGATACTTGTTTTATATAAGCCTTAATTGCTTTATCTTATATAGGTCTTAATTGCTCTTTAAGTGTCAAAATCTTGCCTCTTCATCATGGTATCTTCTGCTGTTCCTAAAAAAACACTTATGCAATCATCATTTTCTTCCTACACATACACACATATATGTGGAGGAAATGAATAAACGATAAAGAAAATATTTCAAGTTTTTTGAAAATTTTTTGAATGACCATCTCGTGATATATTCACATGCTGCTTTGTTTCACCTTATTTTGTGGCTATTATCAAGAATAATCATGTCACCAAAATATAAATAAAATAAAATAAGGTATAAATGTAAAAAAAGAATAAAGATTTATTTATTAAAAAAAGAGATTTATTTATTTATTTGAAAGAGAGTGTGAGCACAAGTGTGAGGGGCAGAGGGAGAAGGAGAAAGAATCCCAAGCCAACTCCACGCTCAGCAGGGAATCTGCTATGGGGCTCAATCTCTTGACTCTGAGAGCAAGACCTGAGACCAAGGGTTGAACACTTAACTGACTGTTCCACCCAAGCACTCCTTCCTCTTCCTCTTCTATTCTATTCACTCTTGTAGTAGAGATTCTGTCCAGGGATATTAGGAAAGAAAAGGGTATAAAATAAATCCAAATTAAGAAAGAAGTAAAACTTCACTGGATTCTACCCTTGAAATTAATAATACAGTATAAATCAACAAATTGAATTTAAATTAAAAAAGAAATAAAAGTATATCTGCTTTTTTAAAGATTTTATTTATTTATTCATGAGAGACAGAGAAAGAGGCAGAGACACAGGCAGAGGTAGAAGCAGGCTCCATGCAGGGAGCCCGGGTCCCCAGGATTATGCCCTGGGCCGAAGGCAGTGCTAAACCACTGAGCCACCCAGGCTGCCCCTCTATCTACTTTCAAATGACATAATTTTGTATACAGAAAATTCTAAGGAATCCATAAAAATACTAGAACTAGAACTAATAAATCATTTTGATAGTGTTGTACAACACAAAACCAACATACAACAGTTATATTTTCACACATTTGCAATGAACAATCTGAAAGTGAAATTAAGGAAGCAATTTTATTTAAGGGATGCCTGGGTGGCTCAGTGGTTGAGCATCTGCCTTCAGCTCAGGATGTGATCCCAGAGTTCTGGGATTGAGTCCCACATCACGCTCCTACATGGAGCCTGCTTCTCCTCCCTCTGCCTGTGTCTCTGCCTCTCTCTGTATCTCTCATGAATGAATAAATAAATAACCTTTAAATTTTTTTTAATTTAAAATAGCATCAAAAACACTTAGGAATAAATTTAACAACAAAGTACAAAACTTATACATGAAAAAGGTACAAAATATCATTAATAAAAATTTAAGAACTAAATATGTGGGAAAACATCCATTCCATGTTCACGGATTGCAAGACTTAATACTGTTATGGTGTTGATACTCTGCCAAATTTTGTACACATTCACCACAGTCCCTATTGGTGCACCTGGGTAGCACAGTTGGTTAAGTGTCTGCCTTCGGCTCAGGTCATGATACCAGGGTCCTAGAACTGAGCCCTGCTTCTCCCTCTCCCTCTGCTAGTCCCCCTGTTTGTGTTCTCTCTCTCTCTCAAATGCACAAAATCTTAAAAAAAAAAAAAAAGAAAACCAGATCCTATCAAAATTCCAGCTTGATTATTTCAAAAATTGCCAAGGTGATCCTAAAATTAATATGAAACCACAAAGGACCAGAATATTTATTTTTTTAAAAATTATTTATTTATTTGTTCATTAGAGACACAAGGAGAGAGAGGCAGAGACATAGGCAGAGGGAGAAGCAGGCCCCATGCAGGGAGCCCGATGCAAGACAGGATTCCAAGACTCCGGGATTATGCCTTGAGCCAAAGGCAGACACTCAACCGCTGAGCCATCCAGGAGTCCCAGGACCAGAATACTGAAAACAATCCAGATGAAAGGAATAAAGTTTTAGCACTCATACCTCTTAATTCTAAAACTCACTTCAAAGCTACAGTAATCAAGATTTGTGTTAGAGTCATAGGTTAGATATATAAATAAATGAAATAAAATTGAGAGTTCAGAAATAAACCTTTAAAGAAAAAATAAAATAAATAAACCTTCACATTTTATGATCAATTACCTACAAGGAAAGACTGGTTTTTTAAACATATGGTGCTGTAACAACTGAATATATACATGTGAAAGAACGAAGTTAGATACCTTTTTTCCACAATATACAAAAAATATTTCAAATTAGATTAACAATCTAAGTGTAAATGATAAAACTATAAAAATCTTAGAAGAAAACTTAGGTGTACATCTTCATGCCCTTAAGTTATAGAATAGTTCCTTAGATATGATATCAAAAGTCCAAGGAATGAAAGGAAAAACTGGTAAATTATACTTAATCAAAATTAAAATCTTTTGTGCTTTAGATGACACATCAATAAATTGAAAAAATCCATAGAAAAAGAGAAAATATTTGCAAACCACATATCTGATAATGAACACATATCCGTATATATATATATATATATATATATATATATATATATATATGTATTTCAACTCAACAGTAAAGGACCAATAATCCAATTGGAAAATGAGCAAAGGATATGAATAGACATTTCTCCAAAGAAGATGTGCAAATGGCCAATAAGTACATACAAAGATGCTCTACTTTGTTATCCATCAGGGAAATGTAAATCAAAACCACAATGAGATACTACTTCACACCTACTAAGCTAACTATAATTAAAATGACAAATGTTAGTGAAGATGTGGAGAGATTGGCACTCTGATACTTGCTGGTGGTGATGTTAAAATGGCACAGTTCCTTTGTGCCATTTTAAAAAAATGGCACAGTTCCTTTGTGCCATTTCCAAAAAGGAAAACAGTTTGCAATTCTTCAAAGGGTTCAACATAGGGCTACCATATTATCCAGCAATTCTATACCCAGTTATATGCCCGAGGGAATTGAAAATGTATCCACACAAAAACTTGTACACAAATGTTCATAGCAGCATTATTCATAAGAACTAGTAAGTGGAAATAATTCAAACATGCATATTGGAAAACAATATGTTGTATTTCCATACAATGAGATATTATTTAATCATAAAAGGAATGGAAAAAAAGATAAAGTACAAATATATGCTATATCATGCATAAGCCCTGAAAATATTATGCTAAGCAAAAAAAGCCAGTCACAGAAGACGACCTGCTGTATTATTTAGTTTATAGGAAATTTTCAGAAGGGATCTGAAATACATAAAGACAGAAAATAAATTAGAATTTGCCACGGACATGTTTTTCTTTTAAAAAGCTTTTATTTATTTATTCATGATAGACACACAGAGAGAGAGAGAGAGAGGCAGAGAGAAGCAGGCTCCCGTGGGACTGGATCCCGACCCCAGGATCATGCCCTGAGCCAAAGGCTCAACCGTTGAGTCACCCCAGGCATCCCAATGCCAGGGACTTGTTTGTGGGAGGAAGGAGAGGGGATGAGTGATTATGGGTGTATGGGGTTTCCTTTTGGGGTAATGAAAATGTTCTGAAATTAGATAGTGGTGGTGGTTACACAAATCTGTGAGTGTACTAACAACTACTGAATCATACTCTTTGAAATGATGAATTTTATAGTATGTGAATTACGTTTCAACAAAAGAAAGATCTTCAGGACAGGTCAACTTTACACAGAGGAAGTTGTGTGATTTTACAAGTCTCATGATACATCTTCATTCTGTATAAATGTCCTCAACGGTTCAAAGCACATTTATAGATGTCTTCTTGTTGTTGTTCTTCCCATACCCTACATCACTTAGTACAGTGCCTTGCAACATGTATCATCTTAGAAATCATTTTAGGTGTGAAATGTATGTACTATATGTATTAAATACTTTTTCATCTTCTTGAGTCCTCTAATAAAAAACATTATCTAGCCTCATGTTTTATTTTTCTCCACTGATTTGTAATTTCCCTGAGGCTAAGAATCATGGTAAATTCATCCCCATCTTTTTACATCAAACCTTACTTTTACTTCCATCTTAATCCTAGTACAGTGTCTGATATAAAGATACTCCTTGTAATTCTTCTAAAACTCCTTTTATTTTCCCCTCCCCAGCTTGAGCCTAATCTTGAGGACCAATACTGGGTTTCATTCATATTTGTAATCTCTTCCACCCTCTTGTGTAGCCCTATTCTTTACATGTAAGTTCTTTTTTATTTTAAGATTTATTCTTTTTATTCGAGAGAGTGCATAAGTGCACTCATGTGAGCTGGGGATAGGGGTGCAGGGGGAGGGAGAGGGAAAGAGTCTCAAGCAGACTCCATACTGAGTGTGGAACCTGACTTGGGGCTCAATCTCATGACCCCAAGATTATGACCTGAGCTGAAACCCAAGAGTTAGATGCCTAATGGACTGAACCACCCAGGCACCCTTACATGCAAGTTCATAATGAATGAATAAATTCTGTTGTATCTGGTCTCCTGTTTGCCATATCATTTGTACCTTTTCTCAATTCATGTCTCAAATCAATGTATTCCAGTCTAACTATGCATGCATCTATCATTTGGAGTGTCATATACAGGTTCATTACTCATTTGCTTGTGTTAAAAAATAAATGCAAAAGTAAGAGAAACTATTGTCCCAGAGATCATTGCCTGTGAAATTATCTTTGTAAATTCTCCAACTGAGAGTCTGCTAAATATGGCCAGATGATGGTGAAATCCCAACTCTTCTTTTCCCTATTTGGATTTTATATACTTGGAGGAGTCATTTTTCTTACCTTTGAAACAATTGCAATGAAAGAGGAAAACTGGGATCTTAGAGAGAATGGAGCAGGTACTAATTGGACCAGGAGTCCAGGAGGACAACAAGATCAACCTTGAAGAGCAAATATTGTAGCCTGGCCAGAAAATTCTGTCTCTGGTGTTTTCTGGAGGCATTTTTCTTGGCATCAAGGCAGGTAGACTAGGAGAAATATGAGTGGGTAGAGGTAGGGGTATGAAGTTTTTACCTTTGCTGTGAATTAACAGAGCTTTTCTCCCCATAGGTCCCCTGTTACAGCACCTCTTCATTTGAAACACCACTAAATAAAACAATGCATCAGGGTTCCCCCCCTAAAATTAACTAACAATTTCATAAGCTTATTGTTCTATTAATGCTTCCTGCTGTTTATTTATTTACATGTATTTCCTTTAAATCAAAATGGTCATTTGTTCTAGACAGAAAAAGTTATGACAGTCATCAGAGCAAAACTGAAATAGGTTTCACTTAATGTTCTCCACTTTTCTGCCTACCCTTAAATTGCCGCAGAGAGATGTTGTATACCTAGTTCAAAATAAATACACTTTGTAGTACAACCAAATCCCCTGCAATACTCAGAATTGATTTTCCATTTATTCTAAATTGTTTGACTCCCTCTTCTCTTAGGATAAGTTATTTCTCAAGAGATCAGGAGTTTTCTCTGCAATTGTCTTCTAGTGGCCTGCCCTACCAGTTTCCAAGATGCGCTCAAACTTGTCTAAACTCCAGGTAATTACACACCTCAAACTTAAGCTAAGACCTCTTCATCTCACTACACAGATTACTGACAATACAGAATGGCACCATGCAGTATTTTACACAAGAATGGCCATAAATCAAGGCCCAGAAGTTTACACAATTATCTACGATTAACTTCTATTTGAGAGTGACTATTATCAAAATAAAAAAAAAGAAAGAGTAATGATGAAAATAAATAAAATACGAGGTATTCGGTATTCTATGCTGGGTTCTTGTACAAACCTAGAGATAACATTTGAATGGAGAGAAAAACTATACCTTTGGAAAGGGATCAGGACCGCTAACTTGTCTTTTCCATACTTACACAGCACAAACGCTCCCCCACTACTCTTTCACATCATTCATGAACAATGCTTCACAAAGAAGTTTCAGCCTCGTTTTTAAAACATGTTTAGTGTATTTTCCTTCATGGAGCGGGACAGAATAAAATAAACGTTTTTAGAGGTTTCTTAAAAGTGTCAGGGCTGAGCTCAGTCAAAAGAGGAAAGAATTTTGGGCCAGAGAACAGCATCTCAACCCCTTTATGAAGATGCTTTCTGTCACAAAATTAAACAAGGAAGCAACTTGTTTTGAATCCAGTTTTGTCACTGACTTACTATATGAATTTAGGCCCACAGTCTTCCTATTTTTCCTATCTTTTCAATTAGTCGGATGAAGTAGACCTCGATCTCTAGCAGAACGGGGTTCACTGAAGCAAAAAGAATTATGTTCTGTGCACTCTAACATGTACTAGCTGTTGCAGCTTTTGGAAAATTGGTCCACTTTTCTGGGCTTAGTTTCTTCATTTATAAAATTGGGAAACTCAGTTCCCAGCTTACCTTATAGTATTATAATAATTTGGTAAAATAACAGAAAGACAGTTTTGTCTATTATAAAATGCTGTACATGTATGAGGTAACTGAAAGTCGACGAGAACCAGAGCTATCTAGAATGTAGAAAGAAGAAAGGAGTAGTGGCAAAGGTAAAACAAATTTGGGATGAAAAACTAAAAGGAAAAGAAAGAAAAGAAGCAAGAATGAGGCAATTTCAATGAGGATAAAGGTTGTGCCTAAAAGGAAGCGCACGGGCTCTGGAAAACTGGGGGAGGGGCCGCAGGCAGGCTGGGTCACGTTGCCGGCGGAGCCATTTCAGCAGTGCACGGCGGATGGGCGCGGGACTTATTTTGCTGTAACGCCCGCTCCAGGCTTTTATCAATTTTTCCCCTAGAGCTCATCTAAAACCTAAGATGGCGGCTTTCGTACTGAGAGGGTGAGTACTGCCGGCTTACTAGGTTTGGAAAGCAGCCAATGAACAAATCTGAGGAAAGTACAGAAACTCGCCAACTTTTGTTTTGTGGTGAGTGCTAACCCCAGAGAAATGTCCGGTAGTAAGGCTCCACACTTCGGAATCGCGTGGCCGGCCTGGGGAGGGAGGAGAAGCCGGCCTGTTTTTCATTTTTCTGTCTCTCACCTTTTTTAAAATATCGGAAAATAATTTCTTTAGTCACCTTACCACCACTGATGAAGCGGATAGTAGCTCGTATGAGAGATTCTGAGCTGTTTCCCTTTCATTTTTCCTTGTTTAAATGGGTTTTTATTGACACCATGCGGGCCCAAAATGAGAGATTTTTTTTTCTCCCCACAGCGCTTTCAGGAGCAGCCTAACCTGTTGGACCTACTTTCCCTTATTTTCTTCATGCTGTATTTCGCTAGCAAACGTTGTAGTTTTGATAAACTAATCAATTTTAACATACTCATTGTAGGCTAGATTAAAAAAAATTTTTTTTAATGTCCTTTATGTTTCAGATGAGGACTTCTGGGCAATATAATACTTATTTGTTTTGAAAGTGCATTGTTCTGTTCAGAGGTAGGTGTGTGCGTGCGTACAGGTAATCTCTGAGGGAATTGTTATATTATTTTGTGTCTTACCTTGATTACTCAGTAGGAAAATAGCTAGATTTTTCGTGTTCAAATCTCTTGGTGAAAATAAATTTATATTAAGCATAATATTTTTGGGGGAAGACAGTAAAAAATTTGCAACTTTGTTTTTATGACGTGTAACTGGAAACAACCTGCATAACCATCTATAAAATGTTTGAATAAATTGTGGGACGTTTGTGTCTATGCAATACTTTGCAGCTCTAGAAACAGATTTACCTCTTTACACACTTTTGATCTGGAGAATGCTATTACAATAGTTACGTGAGAAAAGTAAGTTGCAGATGCCTAGTATGATCTTGTGTCTTTGGTGGAAGAGGTGATGAGGGAGTATAAGATTAACTTTTTTCCTTTGTCTTTTTTGGGGGGCTTTCTACATATGTTATGAAGTACTTAAGATATACAAACATAACTAACTTAATGAGAGATACAAAAAAAAAATACAGTGAACCTCTGTATTCACCATCCAAACATAAAAATAATACATTGCTATAATAGTTGAAGTTCTTTGTGTACCCATTCCTGAATGCATCTCTTTTCTTCCTTCATCCCTAGAGGTAACCATTATTTTAAACGGTGATTTTATTTCCCATGCATTTCTTAAACTTTTGTGACGTGTGGAACTACTTCTAGGATGGGTAATTTTTAAATAAATTTTGAAGATAAAATTTTAAAAGAAGTGTCAATAAAGATGAATTTTTAATTTTTAAGTGCCTGTTATCTGGATTACAGTAACAGGGGGCATTTGAAGTTTCTCCTAAGTTGAAGGCAGAATCTAATTAAAAAAAAAAAAAAACCAAAAAAAAACAACACAGGAAATGTTGGAAAGGAAGTAGAGAAATTGGAACCCTGGTACATTGCTTTTGGGATTTAAAATGGTGCAGCCACTGTGGAAAATAGCATGGGTATTTCTTTATAGGTTACACATGGAATTACCATGCTTCTTGCCAACACTTGTTATTCCTTGTTTTTGTTTTGTTTTAAGAAAATTAGAACCATTTTAATAAGTTTGAAGTGGTATGTCATTGATTAGTTTTGCGTTTTCCTAAAGACTGACTTGGGGCATGTTTTCTTGTGCTTGTTGATCATTTGTTTTCTTTGCAGAAATGTCTATTCCGGTCCTTTGCCCATTTTTTAATTTGGGTATTTTTGTTGGTGAGTTGTAAGAATTATTTATATATTCTCAACTGTTATATATGGTTTGGAAATTTTTTTCCCATTCTGTAGGTATTTTTCATACTTTAGGATGTCCTTTGGTTTGGTGTACAATTTTTAAAAAATTTGAAGCCCAGTTTGTCTATTTTTTTCTTTCATTGCTTGTGTTTTCAGTGTCAAATCTAAGAATTTTTTGTCAAATTCAAAGTCAAGATTTATCTCTATGTATTCTTCTAAATCCTTCATGGTTTTAGCTCTTATATATATGCCATTGATTTATTTTGAGTTAATTTTTATATATGATGTGAGGTCCAGCTTCATTTTTTTATATGCACATAGCCAGTTGTCCCAGCACCATATGTCGAAGAGACTTGTCCACTCCCTATTGAATGGTCTTGGCACTCTTGTTGAAATCAGTTAGCCATAGATGTATATAGGTTTATTTCAGGTCATTCAAAATTATTCCATTTGTCTCTGTATCTGTCATTATACTAGTACCACACTATTTTGATTACTGTAGATTGTAGTAAGTTTTAAAATTGCAAAGTGCCACTCTTTTAACTTTGTTGTTCTTTTTCAAGATTATTTTGGCTTTTCAGGGCCCCTTGCAGTTCCATATGAGTTGTAGGATCAGCTTGTTCGTTTCTTTTTAAGTCATAGAAAAAAAATGAGGAGTTGCAAACCAAAAACACAATAGTACTGGCTTTTATATTTATCTATGTAGTTATCTTTACCCATGTTCTTTATTTCTTCCTACGCTTTTGAGTTACTTTCTATTATCCTTCCATTTTAGCCTGAAGAAGTCCCTTTGGCAGTTCTTGTAGGGTAGGCCTATTAGGAAGAAATTCCCTAAGATTTTCTTTATCTGGAAATGTCTTAATTTTTCCTGTCTGTTTTGATAGATAAATCAAAATATAATTCACACGCCATACAATTACCCACTTAAAGTGTACAGTTCAGTGGTTTTTAATCTATGTACAGCCATCACTACAGTCATTTTAGAGTATTTTCATCACCCCAAGAAGTCCATGCCCTTTAGCCGTAACTGCATATCCCCTTGAACCCTATCTGCCCAGCCCTAGGCAACCCCTAATCTACCTTTATTCTCTATAGATACCTCAGTTTTGAACATCCTGTATGAATGGAATCATATAATACGTGGTCTATTGTGATTGGCTTCTTTCACTTAGCATAATGCTTCAAAGTTCATGTTATAGCGTGTATCAGTAGTTCATTCTATTTATGACTGAATAATGTTTCAAATTATGATTTACCGCATTTTGTTTACGCATTCATTCATTGATGGACATTTAGGTTGTTTCCACCTTTAGGCTATTCATAATTCTGCTAAAACATTCATGTATAAATTTCTTTGTAGACATATGTTATCATTTCTCTAGGTGTATACTTTTTTTTTTTTTTTTTTGCTAGGACTCTTTCTAAACAAGAAAAGTTCTATAGGTGTATACTTAAAGAGTGTTTTTGCTGGGTCATATGGTAGCAATGTTTAATTGCCTGAGAAACTGCCTGATTCTTCCAAAGTGGCTGTGCTATTTTACAATCACAGCAACAGTGTATGAGGGCTCTAACTTGTCTACATTCTCACCAACTCTTGTCATTATCTGACTTCATCCAATTCTAGCCATCCTAGTGGATGTGAAGTCGTATATCATTGTAGTCTTTTTTTCCCACAAGGTTAATCCTCAGAAGTTGGTCCTCAGGGAGGGGCAATTTGAATATGCCCACAGTTACCCTGGGATGACTGGTTTTGTTAAGGTTGTCTTTCCCTGTCCACACCCAGCAGCCAAGATCCCCTTACTGGGAACTAATTGTTTTCCACAACGCCCTGGGGGCATAAACTACTTTGAATGTTAATCCAATCAAAATGTGTGTCCTTTGAAGAAATAGTTTTTGAGGTTAGTGTTTGATATTTGTTCTGACCCCAGGAGGGCTCCTCCCACTTTTTTTAGTCTGCAGTTCTTTTCTTGCAAATTAGCTTACCTACAGTTCAGCCTCTATATTTTGAATCTGCTAACTGGCTTTTATTACAACCTCACTGTTTTTTAGGTCTCCTTTAGAATTGGGACTTTCTCCATGCTCTTGCAAATGAAGTCAGTCCTTTTGGGGAGAAATTAAGAGCTATCTGTTTTAATGTCTACTTCTTCGCTCAAAGAAAAGCCTGGTCTCTGGTGATGAGGTAGGAACAAGGCAAATTTCTTTCTGAGTGACAGTAGGTTGTGGAGGGGCAAGTGCAGCCAGATGTCATCAGGGTTTGCTTTTCTCTCTTCACAACCCAGGACAAGGATGGTCAGGGCCCCAGTGTTTTCCATGCACCACACCCAGTAAATTATACATTCTACCAGGGGGGCTGAAAGGGCTGGAACTCCTACCTTTCAACCACACTTGCCCAGGACTCTCAACCCTGTTAACAGGCAGCTGGGGGCTGGATAAGAAACTGTTCCTCCTGGGAGGAAAGCCCTCTGAATTGGGTCCTGGTGGGAGGGGTGGAAAGGGAGCCCTGTGTTCTTGGTTGCAGGAATCTGGAGTAGAGATTCCCTTTCCTTGAGCTCAAGATGAGAGAGGGAGGGAAGGGGAGTGGTCTTGGTTCAAATACAGACTCATCTTTGTTAGTGGATTTTTTTTTTTAAGGTTTTATTTATTTATTCATGAGAGACACACACAGAGAGAGAGAGAGAGAGAGGCACAGATACAGGCAGAAGAAGAAGCAGGCTCCATGCAGGGAGCCTGACATGGGACTTGATCCCGGGTCTCCAGGATCACACCCTGGGCTGAAGGCGGCGCTAAACCGCTGAGCCACCCGGGCTGCCCTGTTAGTGGATTTTTGAAGTTGTTCTTGACTATATGTTTCATTTGCTGTTTGTCCTTAGATCAGTTTCCAGAGGCTTTAAATGGCTTTTAAAGAAAAATAGTTTTCATCACTTTCAGTGGGGAGCAGCAGGTCACTCGGGTTCTTCATGCTGTCATACCATAAGCTGATCTTTTTCCTTTAGTTTTGAAAGATATTTTTATCAGATGTAGATTTGTTGGTTGGCAGCTTTTTTCTTTCAGCAGTTTAAATATGTCATTGCACTGCCTTCTGGCCTCTATGATTTCTGGTAATGGGTTGCTTCTCTTTCCTTGCTCTTAGCATTTTTTGGGGGAGGATTTCAACAGTTTGATTATACTACATCTCATTGTGCACGTCTTTAAGTTTATTCTCTTTGGGGTTCATTGAATTTTAAGATATGTAGATTGGCTACTATTCAGATATTCTTCATGAATCATTTTGTTCTAGCCTCATTTTGCATGTGTTGGTACACTTAATGTTGTGTCTTAGGCTCTTTTCATTTTCTTCCTTTTTTTTCCTTTTCCATTCCTCAGACTGAATAATCTTAATTTACCTATCTTCATGGTCCTTTATTTTTTCTTCACCCTATTGAAATTTTATGTTGAACCCCTCTAAAATTTTTCATTTCGTTTATTGTGCTTTTCAGTTTAGAATTTGTATATGTTTCCTTTTTGTAATTTCTATCATTTATTGTTATTTTCTGTTTATTGATATGCTGTTCTCTTGGTTTTTGTCCATGGTTTCTGTTAGCTCTTTGGCATATTTATGATAGTTGACTTTTCTACAAAGTTTAATGTCTGGGCTTAGGGACCCTTTCTGCTAACTTTTTTCTTTCTGTGAATGGGCCATACTTGTTTGTTTAGATGCCTAATAATTTTTTAATGAAAAAATTTCTTGAAAAGTAGGCACTTTGAATTTGGTAGTATGGTGGCTCTGGAAATCAGTATTTCCTCTCTCCCTAGGGTTTGTGTTGTTGATTATTGTGGGGTGCAGTCATCTGCTTGTTTAATTACTTTTCTAAACTATTTTTGCAGACTATATACCTTGTCATAGGTAGTCATTAAAGTCTCCATTCCATTATCTTAGTTGTTAGGCAGTGGCCTGATAAGATTTCTTTATTTTTTATTTTTAAAAAATATTTTATTTGTTTATTTGTGAGAAACACACACAGAGAAAGGCAGAGAGACACAGGCAGAGAGAGAAGCAGGCTCCATGCAGGGAGCCTGATGCAGGACTTGATTCCAGGACTCTAGGATCATGCCCTGGGCTGAAGGCAGGTGCCCAACCACTGAGCCACCCAGGTGTCCCTGATAAGATTTCTTTTTTTTTTTTTTTAAATTTTTTTTTTATTTATTTATGATAGTCACACAGAGAGAGAGAGAGAGGCAAAGACACAGGCAGAGGGAGAAGCAGGCCCCATGCACCGGGAGCCCGACGTGGGATTCGATCCCGGGTCTCCAGGATCGGGCCCTGGACCAAAGGCAGGCGCCGAACCACTGCGCCACCCAGGGATCCCCCTGATAAGATTTCTTTAAATGACTTTTTTCTTTTCCCTTTTTCTTCTTTTAAAGATTTACTTATTTATTCGTGAGAGACAGAGAGATGCAGAGACATAGGCAGAGGGAGAAGCAGGCTCCTCACAGGGAGCTGATGTGGGATTCGATTCCCAAACTGGGATCATGCCCTGAGCCAAAGGCTCAACCGCTGAGCTACCCAGGCATCCCGATTTTTTCTTTTTCTGTTTTTTTTTGGTCATTCTGACAATTTTTGTGTTTGAGTTTTAGTGGTTGGGCTTTGTATATATACACACACATATATATTTTTAAAAAATTTTGTTATTTATTTATTCATGAGAGACACAGAGAGAGAGGCAGAGGGAGAAGCAGGCTTCCTTCAGGGAACCCGATGTGGGACTCAATTCCAAGACCTTGGGATCACTACCTGAGCCAAAGGCAGATGCTCAACCACTGAGTCACAAGGTGCCCTTAGACAGACTGACTATCTATCTATCTATCTATCTATCTATCTATCTATCTATCTATCTAATTTTAATTTATTTGACACTGCAAGAGAGCACAAGCAGGGGTAGCAGTAGAGGGAGAGGGAGAAGCAGACTCCTTGTGGGGGTGGGGCAAGATGTCGGAAGAGTAGCGTCCTCAAGTCACCTGTCCCCACCAACTTACCTAGATAACTTTCAAATCATCCTGAAAACCTACAAATTTGGCCTGAGATTTGAAGAGAGAACAGCTGGAATGCTACAGAGAGAAGAGCAGACTCCTTGGCAAGCAGGGAGCCTGATGTGGGGCTCTATCCCAGGACTGCAGGATGATGACCTGAGCCGAAGACAGACACTTAAAACTGACTGAGCTACCTAGGCGCCCCGAAAATTTGTATTTAATGTAAATTTTGATATATTTGGATTTAGGTTTACTAGTTACTGTTTTCTGTTTCTTTTTTGTTCTCCCCCCCCCCCCTTTTGCATTCTTTTGGGTTATTTGAATACCTTTTAGTTTTCCATTTATTTTATTATTTTTTAACTGTATCTTTTTATATAGCTTTTTAAAGTATTTGCTTTAGGGGTTACACAATACATATTTAAGTTTTGACTGTTTCTTTGTCCCTATAATTTGGAATGTAGAAACATTAACATCATTTAGGTCCTTTAACTTGCTGTCTTTTATGCTGTAATGTCATGTATTGCATTGGCATACATTGAAAACTATCAGAAGATGTTCATATCTTTTGTTTTCATCCTTAAAATAATTTTAAAGAATTCAAGAAAGATAAATAATCTGTTGGATTATCCAGATAAATATTTCTGTTACTCTTTATTCTTGATGATTCAGGTTTCCTTCTGGTATTTCCCTTCTACATGAAGCACTTCTTTTAGCAGTTCTTATAGAGAAGCCCTCAGAGGCTATATATTCTTAGTTTTCTATCATCTGAGAATGTCTTTATTATATTTTCATTCCTGCTAGTAATTTTTCTCGGTAGATTATTTTAGGCTGATATTTCCTTTTTTCAGCCATTTAAATATGTGTTACTTTGTTCTGGCTTTTATAATTTCTGCTGGGAAATCAGTTATTTGAATTATTATTTTTCTATGTGGTAGTATTTTATGTTTCTCTTACTGCTTATATAATATTCGCTTTGGCTTCACTTTTTGGCAGTTTCCTTATGATGTACCTGACTATGGATTTCTTTGTTTATCCCTTTTGAAGTTTTCTTGGTTTCTTGAACATGTAGGTATGTCTATTGCAGATTTTAGGAAGTTTTCAGGCATTTATTTTCTCAGATATCTTCAGTCCTACTCTCTTTCTCTTTTCGTTCTGTTATTATAGTTCCCTGAGCCTTTGTACATTTATGCTCAATATTTTCTCTATTTGATAGTTTTTATTTATCTCTTTAAGTTCTTTTGCCATCTCCATTGTGCTATTGAGTCTGTCCATTTATTTTTTAATTTTAGTTACCGTATTTTTAACTTTAAAATTTTCACTTTATAAGCGGGGAGGGTGCCTGGGTGGCTTGGTTGGTTGGTTAATCTGCCTCGGCTCAAGTCATGATCCTGATTCCTGGATCGAGCCCTGCATTGGGCTCCCTGTTCAGTGGGGAATCTGCTTCTCCCTCTGCCCCTCATCCTGCTTGTCCTCTTCCTCTTGAGCTCTCTCAAATAAATAAAATCTTAAAAGAAATTTTAAAATTTAACTTTTTTGATCTATTTATCAGCAAGATTTTCACTTTAAATATTTGTTGCCAGAAATTTTGTGATTGCTTGTTTCAGCATTTTCCCCCCACATTTTAATAATAGTTGTTTAATAATTGATAGTTTTAAGAACTGTCCTCTTGTTGGCATTCTTTTTTTTAAGTAGGCTCCATTCCCAGTGTGGAGCCCACTGTGAGGCTTGAACTCCTGACCCTGAGATCAAGACCTGAGCTGAGATCAAGAGTCAGAAGCTTAACTGACTTAAGCCACCCAGGCACCCCTTGTTGCCATTTTCATGATTTAATTCATGTTATGCTGTCCTGGCAATAATGCTACAGAAGTAATGCTGTGCCATTCTCTGTGTATCATATGTACGTGTTGTCATTATGTCTTAATACATATGATGTTAACTTTTATCTCTTGGTTAAAGTGTACCAAAGTTTTCTACTGTAAAATTACTATTTTTTCCTTTCAATTTTGTATGTATCTTGTGGGGATATACTTTGAGATTATGCAAATGCAATGTTTCTTATACTTTTACCCACTGATTTTATCCCTCCATGCCTCTTACCTTCCATAATGATTATGTTAGTGTTTGTTTCAAGGTTATTCAGGATTTCCATTATTCCTTCTGTGTTTAATAATTGCAAGTCTGTAAGGAATAGCTGTCTTTTCTCCCCATTTTATTTACTTAATCAAATATTTATTAGTATGGACTCATTGATACTTATTTCATTGTTTTGGTTATAATCTTAATGCTATCATTTTGTTGTAATAGCTATCAGATTTAGCCCCTGGACTTTTCTTCAGATTGCCTCCTGTGTCCTTTTGATATGCTTCCATGTTTTTTGAGCATTGTCCTCCTTTCTTATACGAATACGTGTTAGGCACATCTTATTTTTTCCTCACCCAACTCCGGAATCAACCATTTTTCAAAGGAACCCTGATTCCTGTTATTGGAGAATGGTTTTTAGAAGACACTATTTCTGTGCTCATTGTTTTGGGGATATCATTGTTTTTAGGTCCTCTGAACAGTTAAGAAGTATATGTTTGTAGTCACATGTAGACACCATTCTTTCTGTATTTTTCTGTACATATGTGTATGTGTGTGGTAGTATGTATATGTAAAACCATGTATTCATATTAATATGTGTGATTCCAAATAAAAGCACAGGGTTCTTTCTCTTCTAGTCTTCCCATTTTTCTTCATTGTAATTCCTTTTTATGGAAGTAAAAAACCTGGTTCTTACTATTCTTGATACATATACTTCCCTTAATTTTAAAATGTTAGTTTTTTGATTGTTTTTATGTTTGAAACAGAGTTTTAAAATTACCAGAATATTCCCTCTGAGGAGCACATTTCCTAAGTAGAGTACAGTATTTGTGTACAGTTCATCTTTAGTCTTAAGTTTATAGTAAAAAATAATGTTTCTAAAATTACTTAGTTCTTATCTGCCCAGTTAAATCTTTTATGTTCCCCATTAGTTTCACAGTTTGGTTTGTTATTTTTTGTATTCCATTTTGGGTTTCCCCCCACATATTGGTTATATTGAAATACACATTTATTTTTTTGGTTGTGTGAAATACTACCATAGTTCTAAGTGTCAGACCTATACAAAGAGAGAAATGTCACTCCTCAAATATTATACATAAGAAAAACATTCCCTATATATAATATAATCAGTCTTAGTAGTTTCTGCTTTATACTCCTTGAATTTATACTCCTTGAATTTCCTTTGCAGAAGTAAACTTATACATGCATAATTTTGTATATCTCATTTTTTTTCTTACATGAGAGGTATTCTGCAGGTGATCTCTTGAAATTTGATTTTTTTTTTCCATTTCTAGTATATCCTGGAAGAAGTTGCTCTGTATCAGGTAATAGAGATCTTTCTCATTTAAAAAAAAAATTTATTGCTGTACATTTTTTATTGCTTCATTTTTTTTTAATAAATGTATTTTTTATTGGTGTTCAATTTACCAACATACAGAATAACACCCAGTGCTCATCCCGTCAAGTGCCCCCCTCAGTGCCCGTCACCCATTCACCCCCACCCCCCGCCCTCCTCCCCTTCCACCACCCCTAGTTCGTTTCCCAGAGTTAGGAGTCTTTATGTTCTGTCTCCCTTTCTGATATTTCCCACACATTTCTTCTCCCTTCCCTTCTATTCCCTTTCACTATTATTTATATTCCCCAAATGAATGAGAACATACACTGTTTGTCCTTCTCCAGTTGACTTACTTCACTCAGCATAATACCCTCCAGTTCCATCCACGTTGATATTGCTTCATTGTTTTAATTCACTATAGTTTATTTAATCTTACAGGTATGGAGAGTTAGATTCTTTTCAGTGTTTTCCAGTTGTAAACATGGCTACAGAGAATAGCTTTGCATATATATATTTTTGTATTGTTGAAGATGGATCTGTGGTATAGACTTCTGTAAGAGTTGTTAATTGCTTTTAAAGGCTGTCATTTTCAGTATTGCTAAATATCCCTCCAAATGATTATAAACTTTGTATTCATACCAGCCATGTGGGAGAGTACCTATGTCCTTATACTTTCACTGAGTGTAGTTTTATTTTTTAATTTTAAAAAAAGATTATTTATTCATAAGAGAGAGTCAGAGACCTAGGCAGAGGGAGAAGGAAGCTTCCTGCTGGGAGCCCGATGCGGGACTTGATCCCAGGACCCTGGGATCAGGCCCTGAGCCAAAGGCAGACACTCAACTAATGAGCCACCCAAGCGTCCTTTGAGTGTACTTTTAAACAAATGAAAGATTTTACAAAACATGGTGTATTTTTTGCAATTAACAATAAACCATGATCATGAATGTATACATATGCATACATAACGCATAGATGCACACCTGTGCATATACTTGCAATGGTTTCTTTTTTCTCCTGTATACGTTTATTATTTAAACAAACCTCTCTCTCTCTCTTTTAAATTTTTTAATTTAATTTTAAGGATTTTGTTTATTCATGAGAGACACAGAGAGAGAGGCAGAGACACAGGCAGAGGGAGAAGCAGGCTCCTCTCTGGGAGCCTGATGTGGGATTTGATCCCGGGACCTCAGGACCACACCCTGAGCAGAAGGCAGACGCTCAACCACTGAGTGACCCAGGTGTCCCTTTCTCTCTCTCTCTTTTTTTTTAAAGATTTTATTTATTTGAGAGAGAGAGAGCGAGCGAGCACATAGGAGCAAAGGTGAAGGGTAGAGGGAGAGGGACAAGAAGACTCCCTGCTGAGCAGGGAGCCTGTTGTGGGGCTTGATCCCAGGACCCTGGAATCATGACCTGAGCCGAATGATGACTTAACCAACTGAGCCACCTAGGTGCCCCCAAGCCTCTCCTAATGAAATTTTACATTTTTTTCACTCTTCTATACAATGGTGTGAATAATTATAGCGTTTGTGTTTTGTGTTATTATTGGAGTCACAATCTAAAATCAGTTTCTTTCATCAGTGTTTTATTTGGTTTTCAGTGTACATATCTTTCACCTCTTTGGTTACATTTATTTGTAGGTATCTTACAGTTTTGGTGCAATTTTAAATGGGATTTGTTCCTTGATTTCCCTTTCTCGTCCTTCATTATTGGTATACAGAAATGCAACAGATTTCTGTTTGTTGATTTTATATCTTGCGACTTTACTGAGTTTATGTGTTCTAGCAATTTTTTGGTGGAGTCTTCTGTCTTGTCTATGTGGAATATCATGTCATCTGCAGATAGTGAAAGTTTGGCTTCTTCCTTGGCTATTTGCATGCCTTTTCTCTTTGTTGTCTGATTGCTGTGGCTAGGACTTCCAGTACTGTATTAAGTAACAGTGGTGAGAGTGGACATCCATGTCTTGTTCCTGACCGTATAGGAAAAAGCTCCCAGTTTTTGCCCATTGAGGATGATATTAACTGTGAGTTTTTCATGCATGGCCTTTATTATGTTGAGGTGTGTTCCCTCTATCCCTACTTTCTTGAGGGTTTTTATTATGAATGGATGTTGTACTTTGTCAGTTGCTTTTCCTTCATCTATTGAGAGGATCATAAAGTCTTCTCCTTTCTTTTATTAATGTAGTGTATCATGTTGATTTACAAATATTAAATGAGTATTACAGCTCAAAAATAAATCCCACTTGATCATGGTGAATGATTCTTTTCATTTACTGTTGGGTTTGATTTACTGGTATCTTGTTGAGAATTTTTGCATCCATGTTCACCAGGAATATTCGCCTGTATTTCTCTTTTTTAGTGGAGTCTGGTTTTGGAATCAAGGTAATGCTGACCTCCTAGAATGAACTTGGAAGTTTTCCTTACATTTCTGTTTGTTGGAACAGCTTCACAAAAATATGAATTCTTTATTTTTTTATTTATTCATGAGAGACAGAGAGAGAATGAGATAGAGAGAGAGAGAGAGAGAGGGGCAGAGACACAGGCAAAGGGAAAAGCGGACTCCATGTAGGGAGCCTGATGTGGGACTTGATCCCAGGACTCCAGGATCACGCCCTGGGCCGAAGGCAGGCGCTAAACTGCTGAGCCACCCAGGGATCCCCGCAAAATATGAATTCTTTAAATGCTTGATAGAATTCCCTTGTGAAGCCATCTGGCCCTGGACTTTTGTTTCTTGGGAGATTTTTGATTACTGATTCTATTTCTTTATTGGTTATGATCTGTTCAAGTTTTCTGTTTCTTCCTGTTTCAACTTTGGTTGTTTATATGTTCCTAGGAATTTATTCATTTCTTCCTTATTGTCCAATTTGTTGACATATATTTTTTCATAATATTCTCTTATAATTGTTTAGATTTCTGTGGCTTTGGCTGTTCTTTCTCCTCTTTCACTTGTGATTTTATTTATTTGGGTCCTTTTTTCTTTTTGGTATGTCTGGCCAGGGGTTTATCAATTTTATTAATATTGTGAAATAAACAGCTTCTGGTTTCACTTATCTGTTCTGTTCTTTTAGTTTCTATATCATTTATTTCTGCTCTAATTTTTATTTCCCTTCTAATAACTCTAGCCTTTTCTTTGTTCTTTTTCTAGCTCCTTTAGGTGTAAGGTTAGGTTATCTATTTGATATTTTTCTTGATTCTTGAGGTAGGCCTTTGTTGCTATATACTTATACTTACGTCTTCTGATGGCTTTTGCTACATCCCAAAGGTTTTGGACCATTGTGTTTTCATTTTCAGTTTCCATGTATTTTTTAAATTTATTTTTTAATTTCCTGGGTGACCAGTTTACGTTGTTAAACTCTATGTATTTGTGGACTTCCCAAATTTTTTCTTGTGCTTGACTTCAAGTTTCATAGTGTTGTGGCCAGAAAAGATGCATTGTATTATCTCAATCTTTTTGTCCTTATTGAGGCCTGATTTGTGACCTAACAAGTGATCTATTCTGGAGAATGTCTAATGTGTACTTGAAAAGAATGTGTATTCTGCTGCTTTGGGGTAAAATGTTCTGAATATATCTGTTGAATCTATCTGGTCCAGTTTGTCATTCATAGCCATTGTTTCCTTGTTGATTTTCTGCTTAGATGATCTATTGATGTAAGTAGGGTATTAAAGTCCCCTACTCTTACTGTATTGTTATTCCTGAATTCCTTTATTAGATTGGTTATTAATTATATATGTTTCGGTGCTCCCAAGTTGGGGGCATAAATTTTACAGTTGTTGGATCTTCTTGTATGAATTGGCCCCTTTATTATGATTCAGTGTCCTTCTTCATCTCTTGTTATAGTCTTTAGTTTATTTTTATTTATTTATTTATTTATTTATTTATTTATTTATTTATTTATTTTAAATTTTTATTTATTTATGATAGTCACACACACACACACAGAGAGAGAGGCAGAGACACAGGCAGAGGGAGAAGCAGGCTCCATGCACCGGGAGCCCGACGTGGGATTTGATCCCGGGTCTTCAGGATCGTGCCCTGGGCCAAAGGCAGGCGCTAAACTGCTGCGCCACCCAGGGATCCCCTAGTCTTTAGTTTAAAATCTAGTTTTTCTGGTGTATTGCTACTCTGGGGTGTTTTTGACCGCATTTTATGGTAAACGTTTCTCCATTCTCTCAGTTTCAATCTGCAAGTGTGTTTAGGTCTAAAATGAGTTTCTTACAGGCAGCATACAGATGGGTCTTGTTTTATTGTTTTACTAACCATTTTGTTACCCTGTGTCTTTTGATCAGAGCATTTAGTCCATTTACATTCAAAGTGATTATTAATAGATACAGGGATCCCTGGGTGGCGCAGCGGTTTGGCGCCTGCCTTTGGCCCAGGGCGCGATCCTGGAGACCCGGGATCGAGTCCCACATCGGGCTCCCGGTGCATGGAGCCTGCTTTTCCCTCTGCCTGTGTCTCTGCCTCTCTCTCTCTCTCTCTCTCTCTGTGACTATCATAAATAAATAAAAATTAAAAAAAAAGTGATTATTAATAGATACAAATTTATTTTATTTACATATTTATTTATTTATTTTAGATACAAATTTAATGCTGTTTTTTTTTTTTTTTTTTTTTAATGCTGTTTTATTACTTTTTTTGTCATTGTTTCTGGAGATTTTCTCTGTTCCTTTCTAGTCTTTGTCACTTTTGGTCTTTCTTTCCTACCCAAAGAGTTCCCTTTAGTATTTCTTGCAGGGCTAGTGTAGTGGTCATGAACTCCTTTAATTTTTGTTTGGCAAACTCATTTTCCTTCTATTCTGAATGATAGCCTTGCTAGTTAGAGTATTCCTGGATGCAGATATTTCCCATTCAGCATGTTGAATATATCATGCCACTCTTGTCTGGCTTGCCAAGTTTGTTTGTTTGTTTGTTTGTTTCTTTTTTCTTTCATTAAAGGCTTACCGAGTTTCTATGCAGAGATTTGCAGTTAACTTTATGGGTCTTCCTTTGTACGTTTAGGGACTACTTCTTTCTTGCTGCTTTTAGGAATTTTCCTTTGCAAATTTAACTACAATATGTCTTGTTATTAGCCTGTTTTTGTTGATTTTGATGAGAGTTCTCTGAGCCTCTTGGATTTGGATGTCTGTTTCCTTCCTCAGATTAGGGAAGTTTTGAGTTATTATTTCCTCAAATAAACCTTCTACCCCTTTTTCTCTCTCTTCTTCTGGGACTCCTATGATACAAATATATTATTACATTTGATGGAGTCACTGATTTCCCTAAGTCTACTCTTGTGATCCATCATTCTTCCTTCTCTATTTGGTTCACCTTTATTATTTTCCATAATTCTGTCTTCAGCATAACTTACTCATTCCTCTAGTTTTTCCATCCTTGTCATCATTACATCTAGTCGGTTTCATATCTCAGCTATTGCATTTCTCATTTCTGCCTGATCATTTTTTTAACCCTCACCTCTGTGGTAAGTATCTCCCTCATGGTCTTTTATGCTTTTCTCAAGTCCAGTGAGTGTCTTTATGGTTGTTTTATTTATTTATTTATTTATTTATTGATTGATTGATTGATAGAGAGAGAGAGAGAGGCAGAGACACAGGCAGAGGGAGAAGCAGGCTCCATGCACCGGGAGCCCGACGTGGGATTTGATCCCGGGTCTCCAGGATCGCGCCCTGGGCCAAAGGCAGGCGCCAAACCGCTGCGCCACCCAGGGATCCCTTTATGGTTGTTTTAAATTTAACATCAGGCATATTATTTATATCTTTTAATTAGATCTCTCTGATCTTTTCTTGTTTTCTTCTGGGATGAATTCCTCCTTCTTGGCACTTTGCCTAGGGCTCTGTCTTCTGTGTGTTAGAAAAGCTTGTTATTTTTCCTGCTCCCAAGAGTAATGGCTTTATGAAGAAAAGGTCAGGTAGTGTATATACAGCCTGATGCTTCAGTGAGAGTCTCTAGTGTGTGCTGCATACACTCTGCTGCTATGTTTTGACTATTCTTTCCCTTGGGTCAGTCATCTCCAGAGGTTCTCCTTGCCTATAGTGGGCAATGTTTGGATCTTGGCCAGAATGTGGCGATTTTTAACTAGGTGTGCTCTGGTCTGCTTGTTACAGGAGACCTGATTGTACTTCCACTGTAACTGAAGCCTTGCAGAACTTTATGGTTGGGGGACACCTGGGTGGCTCAGTCACTTAAGCATCTGCCTTCAACTAAGGTCATGATCTCAGGGTCCTGCTCCCTGCTCAATGGGAAGTCTGTTTCTGCCCTTCCCCCTCACTAGTGCTCACACACTCTCTCTTTCTCAAATAAATAAATAAAATCTTAAAGAATTCTATGGTTGGTAGACATCGTACATGCAGGGCTTTCTACTGGTCTTCTGGGGAAAAGGTGTGCTGTGCTTTTCCTTATGTATACTTGGCAGGAGTGTGCATTAGCAGAGTGCATGGGGTGGGGGAATTGATGTAACCAGATAAGCAGGTTAGACTGCCAGGTAGCCTGTCTTGGCTCTCTTTGGTTAATGGAGTTGGTTTATGATGGGGGAAGAGGGTTGGTGGTGGATGGAAATGGTGCCAGCCAGTCCCTTTTTCCTTGGAGATGGTAGTCTATGTTTGCTGCTCTCAGTGAAGCATTCCCAGAAGAGTGAATAATTTCTTCCTGTGTGTCCCAAGTATTTTTTAGATTACTGTTTTCATACTATTTGTCTCCAGGTTGCTTGCCTTCCTGGAGCAGATCATTGTGCTTTGGCCTGTATCTCACCCAAGCTTGCTGACTTTTAAAACTCTAAACTAGGGGATCCCTGGTTGGCTTGGTGGTTTGGCGCCTGCCTTCAGCCCAGGGCATGATCCTGGATTCCCGGGATCGAGTGCCGCGTCGGGCTCCCTGCGTGGAGCCTGCTTCTCCCTCTGCCTGTGTCTCTGCCTCTCTCTCTCTCTCTCTCTCTCTCTCTCTCTGTGTGTGTGTCTCATGAATAAATAAATAAAATCTTAAAAAAATAAAACTCTAAACTTTAGGAAACTGGTGTGCTGGGGACTTACAATGGTCTTCTGAGGTAGGGTCTCAGCACACTGGAACTAATGCAGGTTTGAGCAAGAAGGGCAGTCATTCCAGAGTTCAGGGCTGTGGTATTTGGAGCAAAGCAGGCTAAATAGCCAGTTTCTGATTTATCTGCCCTCAGCCGGTAGGTATCTCTGTACCTATGCTGAGGGACAGGGGAGGGAACTGGCGGCTGTGGCTCTTCTGTCTCCAGAGAGGCAATGCTTCCTCTCACAGATACGATCCAGAAGAGTGAACAGTATGTCCCCATGTGCTATAGGAAGTCTTCAAATGGCACCATCTGCTCTGGCTTACCTGCCTTCTCTCCAGGAGTAGAGCAGCGCCCTCAGGTCTGTATCCCACCCAAGCCAATGGACCTCTAAAACTCCAGCCTTTAAGCCCCGATGGTTACAAAAACTCTTGAAAATCAGCTTCTCTGGTTTCCCTAGCCAGTGGCTTTGGAGAAATGTTCTTGTGTGTATCCCTATGCATACCACTCTCTATTGCCTTTCTCCGAGACCAGTGCTTCCTCCCGCCACAGCACCTGCATCCCATTTTTTTCCCAAAGCACATTTCGATACTTCCTAGCTTCTTCCATGTGGCTTCTTCTCTCCCTTCAGTTGTGCAGTTCTGATAATTCTCAGGTCGATTTCTTAGCTATTCAGAATGATTTGGTAGTTACCTAGCTGTGTATGAGGGACGAAGCAAGCCTAAGGTCCTCCTACTGTGGCGTCATCTTAGCTCTTATTTTTTCCCAATTTTCATATTTAAAAAATATTCCCAATTTGGTGAGGAATGGTATTCCAGTGTTTTTTAAATTTGAATTTCTGAAAACTTTGAGTTTAAAGTTTTTCTCATTTTAAGTATCATTTTTATAGGCTTTTCTTTTTTAAGTAGTTAATTCCTTTTTTTCCCCATTTATCTGTTCGATTTTTGATAATTTTTCCTGCAATTTTAAAGAATTCTTTATGTTTAATGGGATGTAGCCCTATGTAGAGATAAATTACCAATATTTTCCTTGAGTTTAATTATCTATCTTCCTTTTTTTTTCAAATTAGATAAAATTTATAAATTAAAATTGACTGTACTTTAGTTTGTCCACTTGTTGAAGGACTTCTTGGTTGTCTCCAGTTTTTGGTGGTGAATAAAGCCTCTGAGTATTTCATACTAATTTTGGTATGGCTATGTATTTTTGGTTTGTCTTGGGTAAATACTTAGGGGTAGGATTACTGTGTCATATTGTAGGAGTATATCTAATCTTAAAAGAGACTGCCAAATAGTTTTCCAAGAAAGCATCACTGTTCTACATTCCCACTGAAAACGTATTCCCATCTGAGTTTCCACATGTTCTACACCCTTACCAGTACTTAATAGTGTTTTTTAAAAAGCCACTCTAATAGGTGTTTCGGAGTATTTTATCATTTTATTTTATTTTATTTTATTTCATTTTATTTCATTTTATTTTATTTTATTTTTTGTATCTTATCATTTTAATTTGCATTTCCCCAGTAATTATGATGTTGAATATCTTTTCATGTGCTCTTTGACATTTGTATCTTTAGTGACATGTCTGGTCAATTTTTTTGCCCATTTTCAATTGGTTTGCTTGTCTTAGCATTGATATAGAATGTTTCTTTATATTCTGTAGATTTTAGTCCTTTGTCAGGTATATGTATTTTGAATGTTTTCTCCCATTCTCTGGGGTACCTTTTGGTTTTCTTAAGGATGTCATTAAAAGATCAGAAGATTTTTGATGAGATCTGTTTGATAAAGTTTTTCTCTTTTTTGGATTTTATTTATGAGAGAGAGAGCATGTGAGCATGAGCAGGAGGGAAGGGCACAGTGAGAGAGAAGCAGACTCCCTGCTGAGCAGGGAGCCTGATGTGGGACTTGTTCCCAGGATCCTGGGATCACAACCCGAGTAGAAGGCAGATGCTTCACATCTGAGACTGAGCCACCCAAGTGCCCAAGTTTTTTTCCTATATGGTACGTACTTTATGTTTTTGTTTTTTTGTTTAAGTTTTTATTTAAGTTCTAGTTAACATATAGTATAATATTGGTTTAAGGAGTAGAATTTAGTGATTCATCACTTATAACACCCAGTGCTAATCACAAGTGCCCTCCTTAATACTCACCACTCATTTAGCCCATTCCCTGCTCACCTCTCCTCAGCAACTCTCAGTTTGTTCTCTGTAGTCAGGAGTCCCTTATCGTTTGCCTCCCTGTCTTTTTTTGTTCTTTACCCTATATTCGTGTGTTTTGTTTCTTAAATTTCACGAGTGAAATCATACAGTATTTTTTTTTCTCTGAGTGTCTTATTTCACTTATACTTTAACTCCTTCCATCATTGCAGATGGCAAGATTTCATTCTTTTTGATTGCTGAGTAATATTCCATTGTATATATTTACCACATCTTTTTTATCCATTCATCAGTTGATGGACATTTGGGCTATTTTCATAATTTAGCTTTTATGGATAATGCTGCTGTAAAATATATCAGGGTGTATGTATCTCTTCAAATCAGTATTTTTATATCGCTTGAGTAAATACCTAGTAGTGCAACTGTTGGATTGTAGGGTAGTTCAATTTTTAACTTTTTGAGGAACCTCCATACTGTTTTCCAGAGTGTCTGTACCAATTTGCATTCCTACTAACAGTATAAGAGGGTTCCCCTTTCTCCACATTCTTGTTGACACCTGGTATGAGATATCTCTTTATAGTTTTTATTTGTACTTCCCTGATGATGAGTGATGGTGAGCATCTTTTTATTTTTCTCTTGTCCATCTGTATGTCTTCTTTGGAAGAATATCTATTCATGTCTTCTGTCCATTTCTTAACTGGCTTGTCTTTTGGAGTTTTATAAGGTCTTTATAGATTGTAAATACTAACTCTTTATCAGATATGTCACTTCTCCCATTGTGTATGTTGCATTTTCGTTTTGTTGATTGTTTCCTTTGCTGTGTAGAAGCTTTTTATTTTAATAAAGACCTAATGGTTGATTTTTGCTTCCTGCCCCCTCATCTCCAGAGACATGTCTTGTAAGAAGTTGCTAAGGCCAGTGTCAAAGAGGTTTCTGTCTGTATCGTCCTGTAGGATTTTAATGGTTCCTTGTCTCACATTTAGGTCTTTCATCCATTTTGAATTTGTTTCTGTGTATGGTGTTAGAAAGTGTTCTAGTTTCATTCTTTGTGTTGTTGTCCAGTTTTTCCAACACCATTTGTTGAAGAGGTGTTTTTCCCATTGGGTATTCTTTCCTGCTTTATTGAAGATTAGTTGACCATATAGTTGTGGATCCGTGTTTTTTATTTAATGAATATTTTCCTATGCCAAAGTAGAAAAAAATTCTATGTTTTCTTCCTGTTTTATAATTTTACCTCTTACGTTTAGGTCTTTAAATCCATTAATTAAAGTTAATTTAATTTTTATTTATAGAATAGTTTTAAACTTACAGAAAAGTTGAGCAGATAGTAGAGTTCCCATACTACTCCCCTCATCATACAATTTGCCCGTCTGTCATTACTATGGTTCATTTATCACAGTAAATGAACTGACAGTGATATTATTGTTGACTATCATCTATAGTTTAAGGTTCATTCTTTGTGTCCTACAGTTCTAAGAGTTTTGACAAATGCCTGATGTCATGTATCTAACATTACAGTATTATACAGAATATTTTCCCCTCTACACCATCTGTTCATCCCTTCCTATCCTCTGCCTCCCCAAAGTCCCTGGCAGCCGGTGATCCTTCTACTGTCTCTATAGTTTTTCCTCTTCCATGTTATATAGTCTGAATTATATAGTATGTAGCCTTTTTAGACTGGCTTCTTTTATTTAGCAATGTGCTTTTAAGATCCTTCCTTTTTTTCATGGTTTGGTAACTCATTTCTTTTTATTTTTTATTAAATTAATTAATTAATTTTATTTTGTTTATTCATGAGAGAGAGAGAGAGAGGTAGAGTCACAGGCAGAAGGAGAAGCAAGCTTCATACAGGGAGCCCAATGTGGGACTCGATCCTGGGACTCCAGGATCATGCCCTGAGCCAAAGGCAGACGCTCAACTACTGAGCCACCCAGGCGTCCCTAGCTCATTTCTTTTTAGTGCAGAATAACAATCCAGGGTGTGGGATGTACCATAGTTTATATACCATTCACCTATTGAAGAACATCTTAATTAATTCTAATTTTTGACAATTGATGTATTATTAAGAAAACCCATATCTTTATGAATAAAAGCTACTATAAACGTCCTTGTGCAGGTTGTTGTGTAGACATAAATTTTCAGTTCTTTTGGGTAAATACCAAGAAGCATGATTATTGAATTGTATGGTAAGAGTATGGTTAGTTTTGTAATAATTGCCAAACTATCTTCTACAGTGTCTGTGGTATTTTGCATTTTCACTAGCAATGAATGAAAGTTTCTGTTGCTCTTAGTCCTTGTTGGTATTTGGTATTATAAATTTTGTTTTGCTTTGGTTTTTGTTTTTGCTTCTTTTTAGATTTTAGTCATTTTGATAAGTGTGCAATGATATTTCACTGTTGTTTTTATGTATTCATGAGAGACACAGAGAGAGAGAGAAAGAGAGAAGCAGAGACACAGGTAGAGGGAGAGCAGGCTCCATACAGGGAGTCTGATGTGGGACTCGATCCTGGAACTCCAGGATCACGTCCTGAGGCGCTAAACCGCTGAGCCACCCAGGGATCCCCCTTGTTGAGTTTTAAGAGTTCTTTGTATATTTTGGATACATGTCCTTTATCTGATATGTGTTTTGCAAAATTTTCTCTTAGTCTCTGGCTTGTCTTTTCATTTTCTTTGCACTCTCTTGTACAAAGCCATGCCGCTTATTTTAGTTAAGTTTAACTTATCAGTTGTTTTTTTCATGGATCATTGTTTTGCTGTATGTAGATTATACTTAAAGGAAATATTTAAAACAATTATGTATAAATTGGGGAGAGTCAAGGATCATAAAGGAGGAAGGGTGGTTTCTACACTTGATTTGAAATAGTAAAATGTTGATAGTAGACTGTGGTAAATGATGTGTGTGTTCATATACGTATTTTTTTTTTTAAAGAAAACTAACAGAACAGAGGAAAAATAAAATGGCAGAGATTAGCCCTAATATATTGATAATTACATTAGATTTAAATGGTCTAAATGTACTTTAGACACGTAAAAACAAGAGACTGTCACTTAAAAGACAAGAGACTGTCAGAGTAATAGCTATGACCCGATTATATGTGTTAATAAGAAACTCCCTTCAAATATGATTATATAGGCAGATTGAAGGTAAAATTGTAGACAGAGATACAGCATAGAAACCTCAATCCGGGCAGCCCCCGGTGGCTTAGCAGTTTAGTGCTGCCTTCAGCCCAGGACATGATCCTGGAGACCCAGGATCCAGTCCCACATCAGGCTCCCTGCATGGAGCCTGCTTCTCCTCTGCCTGTGTCTCTGCCTCTCTCTTTCTCTGTGTCTCTAATAAATAAATAAAATCTTAAAAAAAAACAAAAACCGTCAGTCAAAAGCAGTAGTGACTTATTTTTTTGTTTTTTAAGAATTTATTTTTAAGTAACTCTACACCCAGCATAGGGTTTGAACTTAAAACGCCAAGATTAAAAGTCACATGCTCTAACTGACTGATCCAGCCAGATGCCCCAGTAGTGACTATTTTAATATCAGATAAAGTGGGTTTTAGACAAAAGGAAATTACTAAAGAGGAGGACAGTTTGTAATGATAAAATTTACTTAGGAGATATGGCAGTCCTGAAGTGGCTGGGTGGCTCAGTTGTTTAAGTGTCTGACTCTTGATTTTGGCTCAGGTCACAATCTCAGGGAGATTGTGTTTGGCACATGAGATTGAGTTTGGCATTGGGCTCTGCCCTCAGATTCTCTCCTTCTGCCCCTCCCCCCACCACTCTCCCACTTTCATGCTCACTTGCTCGCTTTCTCTCTCAGAAAAAAAAAGATATGACAGTTCTAAAGTGCATGTATCAAACAATAGAATTGTGAGACTTCAGCAGTCTTTTCACAATTGGCAGAAATGTAAGACAATATCAGTATGTGTGTAGAAGAACTCAACAGTACTGTAAACCAATGAGATTTAGTTGGCATTTATAGAACATTTGATGTTAGCAACTATAAAGAACAGACATTATTATTTTTTAATTACTGTGGTTTATTTTTTAGTTTTAAGTTTACAGAAAACTTGAGAAAATACAGATAGTTCCTGTAATCCTGTCACACGCACCTCTGAATAAAACCAGTTTCCTTTATTATTATCTTGTATTCGTATGGTACATTTATTACAATTGAGCCAATATTGATATATTATTAACTGAGATCTATAGTTTACATTGCATTATACATTGTATTTTTTTAAAGATTTTATTTATTCATGAGAGACAGAGAGAGGGAGAGAGAGACAGAGACATAGGCAGTGGGAGAAGCAGGCTCCCTGCAAGGAGCCCGATGTGGGACTCGATCCTGAACCCTAGGATCATGCCTTGAGCTGAAGGCAGATGCTCAACTGCTGAGCTACCCAGGCATCCTTATTTGTTTTTGATAAATTTGAAATTACATGCATTCACCGTTACAGTATCATACAGAGTGGTTACACTATCCCAAAAATCCTCTGTATTCCCACCTATTCATCTGTCCCACCCTTCAGACTCCTCTGACAATTACTGGTATTTTTCACTGGTTTCATTGTTGGGCCTCTGCCAGGATGTCCTACAGTTGGAATCATACATTATGTAGCCTTTTCGTTTTATTTCTTTAATGTAGCAGTATGTGTTGAGTTCATTTATGTCTTCTTGGCTTAATAGCTCATTTCTTTTTATTGCTGAATAATAAATACATATTATTTTATAGTGTTTTACATACTATTTGGAGATTTAGGGGCACCTGGGTGACTCAGTCAGTTGAGTGTTTGACTCTTGATTTCGTCTCAGGTTGTTATCTTGGGGTCATGAGCTTGAGCCTGCCTAAGGCTCTATGCCCAGTGCAGAGTCTGTTTGAGTTTTTCTCTCTCTGCTCCTCCCCCCACTTGCATGGGCATGCACGCTCTCTCAAATTAAAAAGAAAAAATTTACCAAGATAGACCAAACTTTAGTCATGAAGCAAATCTCAACAAATTTAAAGTAACTGAAATGAGTGTATTTTGACTGTAATGGACTCAAACTAAAAATTAAAAACAAAAATAACAAGGAACTCTAGCTAGCCAGTTGGATATTAAACAACACTCTTAAATAATCCATGGGTCAAAGTTCATCTCAAAGGGATGATATTTTATATATTATGCCTATATATGTTTATATATCTCCAAGAACATGAAAGCACAGCTATCAAAATAGGTGAGATAGGTATTAAAGCATTGTATGGAGAAGAATTTATACCATTAAATACTTTTTTTAGAAATGAGGAAAAGTGTAAAAAATTTCAAGGAATCTACAAAAAAGCTCCCCAAACTCTTAGAATTAGTGATTTCAGCAATGTCATAGGCAAGATGAATATTCAGAAATCAGTCATAATTCTATACATTACTGATGAATGTGTGAAACCAGAATTTATAAATATAATTTATAACTATTCCAAGAAAATATAATACTTAGATATAAATTTAATGAAACATATACAGGATCGGTATTCTAGAAATTATTGAACACTGATGAAAGAAACTAGAGACCTAAATCATTGAAGATATTTACCATGTTCATGAGTTGTAAAACAATATATTGAAGATGTCAGTTGTCCCTAAAGTGATATAGTTTTAATGCTATTCCTATGTAAATTCTGGAGTGTTTTTGTAGATATAAAGAGGGTTATTATAAAATTTATATGAAAAAGCAAGGGTCCTAGAATAGCTAAAACAATCTTGAAAAAGACTAAATTGGTGGAATCATTCTACCTCTTATTAATGTCTACTATATATCTAGAATAATCAAGACAATGTTACACTGGTAGAGGGATGGACACAGATATATCAATGTGAGAAAAATCAGGAACTGAGAAGTAGATGGATGCAATTATGCCCACCTGATTTTGACAAAAGCCAAAAAGCAGTTCAGTAGTGAGCCTTTTCAACAATGGTGCTTGAGCAACTGGACATCCATGGGGGTGGGCGGGGAAGACTCTTCACCCGAGTTTCACATTTTGTATGAAATTGAACTGAAAACAAATTACAGATGTCAGTGTAAAATGTAAAACTTAAAACTATAAAACTTCTAGAAGAAAACAGGAGAAAATCTTCAAATCTTGGGATAGACAAGGAGTTCATATACTTAACTTCAAAAGCATGACCTGTAAAAGAAAAATATGATGAATTAAACCTCATGAAAACGAAAAACTCTTATTCCTCTAAAGACTCTGGTAAGACCATGTAAAGAGATGCTACCGAGTGGCAAGCATTGGTTTGTAATCTATGTATCTTGCACATAAATACTAGTATATTTAGTGGTAAATACATAAAAAAAGCTAGAAACCAGAGACATCTGGGTGGCTCAGTGGTTGAGCGGCTGCCTTTGCCTCAGGGCATGATCCCAGGTTACCAGGATCGAGTCCCACATCGGGCTTCCTACATGGAGCCTGCTTCTCCGTCAGCCTGCGTCTCTGCCTCTCTCTCTGTGTGTCTTTCATGAATAAATAAGTAAAATCTTAAAAAAATAAAAAAAGCTAGAAACCAAATAGTAAAAAACCAGACAATCTAATTAGAACATGGACAAAACACATGAAGGGATATTTCAAGGAAGAAGATATGCAGATGGCACATTAGAAAAGGAAGAGCTGTTAAATATCATTAGCTATTTTTGAAATACAAATTAAAACCACAAGGAAATATATCTGCCTATTAAAATAATAAAATGAAAAATAGTGGTAACGTCTGCATCCTATTGGTTAGGATGCAGAGTTTGTATTGTGTTTTTGGTGGGAGTGTAAAATGATGTGATTCTGGAAAAATTTAGTGGTTTCTTATATCAAACATACAACTATTGTATAATCCAGCGGTTATACTTTTGAGGATAAAAAAATAAATCCTAGAGAAATGAAAATTTATGTTTATACAAAAACCTGTGTATAAATGTTTATAGCATCTTATTTTTTAATATTCTATTTATTTGAGAGAATGAACAGTGGGGAGGAGTGGAGGGGGAGAGACAGAGAGATACAGAGAGGGAGAAAGAGAAGTAGACTCCCTGCTGAGCGGGAAGCCTGATGCAGCTCCATCCCAGGACCTAGAGATCATGACCTGAGGCTAAGGCAGATGCTTAACCAACTGAGCCACCCAGGCACCCTTGTTTATAGCATCTTTTTTGTTTGTTTGTTTATAGCATCTTATTTATAATTGTAACAATGTAGAAATTCCCAGATGTCTGTTATTTTTAAAAATTTATTTCATTAATTTTTTAGAATTTATTTATTTGAGAGAGTGAGCCAGCACAAGCAGAGGGGAGGGGCAAAGGGAGAGGGAGAAGCAGACTCCCTGCTAATAAGCAAGGAGCCTGCCTGATACAGGGCTCTATCCCAGGACCCTGAGATCATGACCTCCGTTGAAGGCAGCCGCTTAACTCAGCCACCCAGGTCCTCCTTCCCACATGTCTTTTATTTTTATTTTTATTTTTTTTTAATTTTTTTTATTTATTTATTTATGATAGTCACACACAGAGAGAGAGAGGCAGAGACACAGGCAGAGGGAGAAGCAGGCTCCATGCACCGGGAGCCCGACGTGGGACTCGATCCCGGGTCTCCAGGATCGCGCCCCGGGCCAAAGACAGGCGCCAAACCACTGCGCCACCCAGGGATCCCCCACATGTCTTTTAATGGTTGGATGCCTAAACAAATTGTGGTACATTCATTGCAAGTTGTTAAATTGACATTTTTTTAAAAAGATTTATTTGATCATTAGAGAGTGAACAGGAGGAGGAGCAGAAGGAGGGAATCCCCAAGCAGACTCCCTGCCAAGTATAGAGTCAGACTGGGGGCTCGATCCTACAACCTATGAGATCACAACCTGAGCTGAAGCCAAGAGTGGGATGCCTAACCGACTGAGCCATCCAGGTGCCCCAAATTAACAGTAAGTAGAGTCCCTTGGGATATTTGATGGTGAGCCCAGGTTCTTTAAGAGACCACAAGGCAAAATTGAAATAGGGAAATTCATTACTCACAGGTCCTTCGAGGTAAGTGTACCACACATCTTGAGGGGCCACATGAGGAAATCAAGGGCAGGGTACAGGTAGACAGCAGTTTAGGACCTGGGGCACATGCCTTTGTTAGGGTCTATAGGTAGTGCTTTGGGGTTTCTGGGCTAAGACTGGATTGGTCAATTCAAACCAAGAGAAGCAAGGTTTTGGTAAGCTTCTCAGTGGTCTAATATAAGGAGGGCACAAGGGAAAAGCTCTGGGAGGCAAACGAGACTTTAGCACAGGGCCATTGGGGAAGTCATATCAGGACTTAACATGTAGTTGTGACTGCAGTCTGTTATCTAGGGCATGTGTTTGCATGAAGAGCTAATGTCAGTTTAAGGCCCTTTCAGGCATGTTGGTCAACCAAAATGGATGCCGAGGCAGCAATACCATGGAGAAGCTTAGCTAAACTCTTGATATGTGTAATACCACTTAGAAATAAAAAAGAATGAAGTTGACACAACAACTTGAATGAGTCCCCAGAGAATTATGCCAAGTGAAAAAAAATCCAGTTGCGAAAGGTACCATTTATATAATCTGAAAATGACAAATCACAGAAAGGGAGAATAGAGTAGTGATTGTTAAGTTTCAGGGGTGGGGTTGGGTGCAGGAGGGTAATGGGTTATAAATGATCACATGAAATATCTTTGTGTTAATGAAAATGTTCTGAGGGCATCTGGTTGGCTCAGTCGGTTGAACCTCTGCCTTCATCTCAAGTTGTGATCCCGGGATCCTGGGATGGAACCCCACAGCCCCATGTCAGGGTCCTTGCTCATGAGGGAGTCTGCTTCTCCCTCTCCCTCTGCCCCTCTTTCTGCTTGTGCACATGCGTGTGCTCTCTGGCTTACTCTTTGTCTCTAATAAAAAATATTTTTAAATGAAAATGTTCTGCATCTTGACTATCAATACCAGTATCCTGGTGGTGATGTTGTACTATGGTTTTGCAAGCTGTTGCTATTGGAGTAATATGGGTAAAAAGTAAAAGGGTTATCTTTGTAATTTTTACAACTGCATTGAATGTACATTTATCTCAAAATTATAAGTTTAGTTAAAAACACTCTGGTCTTCAATTACTGATTTATCAAACCTTTTTGTGTGGATTTCAAGTTATCTGGACAAGGCTTCATTTTAAATGCAAGTGTGATACCATGTCTGGAACTCCCAACTTTTTAAAAAATATTTTAGTTATTTATTCATGAGAGACACAGAGAGAGGCAGAGACATGGAGAGGGAGAAGCAGACTCCATGCAGGGAGCCTGATGTGGGACTCCATCCCGGGACTCCAGGATCACGCCCTGAGCCGAAGGGAGACGCTTGACTGCTGAGCCACCCAGATGTCCTATGGAGTTCCAACTGGTTAGCCAGTTAATATGTTTTGAACACAGCTCAAAAGTAGAATAAAAAAATATTTGAATAGCTAAGAGAGGTACAACAGTGTCTGCACTAAAACTCACTTTGAATTCATTTCAGTGTATTTCTTACTTGGAGCCCTTTAGTGCATAATTTTAATAAATCTGGTTTCCAAGTCCATGACAGATTATAGAAAGTAGGAGAGGAGTGATAGCATGATACATTGATCATTACTACAAATGCAGCTCATACATAGCTTGACTGCAGGTAAGGAGACATATAAAATAAGAGTAGTCTGGGACAATTTAATATAGAGGGCATCCAGAAAAGGTTAAGTTATAGTTATCTTTTCTGTTTTGTTAGGCAGAAATGTATGTTACGCATTTAGGATTCTCTTCTAAGGTTAAAAAAAAAAAGTTTGCATATGGTATGGAAACTCAGCTATTCAGAAGACACAGCTTTTGTAGTTCCTGGGAGGAGTGAGAAACCCTTATTGATTTGGAAATGAAGTGTGATTTTTGTTCATTTATTTTCTTTTTTTTATCCTTTGTTTTCTGCAAAACAGTAGGTTAAATGATAGTAAGTTATTATTGCTTGGATTGATGTAGACATCAGTAGTACTGTTGGGGAAGGGCAATAAGCTGTTATAGTGTAGTTGCAGTTCTAGGGGAACATAACACCTGACATGGTGGCCAACAGTATAATAGAGTTTTCAGTGTGTGGGCTTTTTAAGGAAACTGCAAAGTGGAAAATATTTTCAGAATAATATTATGTTATTACTTTACTTTTACTGGGTTGACATCTACACGATGGTGTCAAAGCAGCAGAAAATAAATCTTCTCCCTGAATACGAAGGTGGTGGTATCAAACTGTACCAGTAGTCATTTATTCTTCACTATGCATTTCTACAAAAAAGAAAATAATAATAAAAAGTCAATTTTTCTTAAAAAATGTTTTTGAGCTGGGATCCCTGGGTGGCGCAGCGGTTTGGCGCCTGCCTTTGGCCCGGGGCGCGATCCTGGAGACCTGGGATCAAATCCCACGTCGGGCTCCCGGTGCATGGAGCCTGCTTTTCCCTCTGCCTGTGTCTCTGCCTCTCTCTCTCTCTGTGTGACTATCATAAATAAATAAAAATTAAAAAAAATGTTTTTGAGCAATAAATGTTACTAATTATGTTAAATATAGACCCTTGAGTACATGTCTTAATAATGTGTGATAAAAAGGGAAGTAAGGGGGCACCTGGATGGCTCAGCAGTTAAACTCTGCTTTTGGCTCAGGGCGAGATCCTGGAGTTCAGGGATTGAGTCCCACATAGGGCTCCCTGTGTGGAGCCTGCTTCTCCCTCTGCCTATATCTCTGCCTCTCTCACTGTGTCTCTCGTGAATAAATAAATAATATCTGTAAAAAAAACATGAATTATTTCTGCAAACTGAGTTATGATGATTGCCTTGGAAAATCACGTGTAGCATCATAGAAAACTGCTACTCACTTCATTTACTTACAACAGCTTACTTAGAAGAATAATTATTAGACAAACTATGGTTTTTCATATTTGGATATTAAGCATATGTTTTTTTCTAAGTAAGTAAGTGAGCTTAACTTCAAGGAAAACAACTGATAGTATGTGTTGCCCATTTAAAATTTTAGCTTTCAAACAAAATTTAGAATTTTTGCATACCTAATGTCCATCTGTGTGAGCTTTATAGCTTCAGCAGTATTTAAAATTAAGACTTTTCTGATGACATGAGAGATCTTAATAAATATGATTTTTAAAATATTGTCTAATGAAACATGCCAACATTTTGAAGACCTGCATTACTCAGTAAACCAATATTTTCCAAGTGATCCTTATTGGATGTTCCATAATCATTCATGAGTCAAATTGAAAGGGCAAGACAGACCAGTGGATTTAAAGATAACAGGGTATGAAAAGTTAAGTTTTTAGGTTCCTACATTTCAACTAATCTTTGAGAAACCACCAGCTATTTCGAGTTTTGGTATAGTATCATTGAAGAATATTCATAATTATATGAAAGGATATTAATATATTTTGTTCAACTTCATATCAGGTAGGACTTTCTTCATATATATTTCCACCCAGTTAAAATGTTTCATAATGGCTTGAATGTGGAAGCAGATATGAAGCTCCAGCTGTCTTTTTTAAAAAAAAGATTTTATTTATTTATTCATGAGAGACAGAGAAAGAGAGGGAGGGAGGCAGAGGCATAGGCAGAGGGAGAAGCGTGATGGCGGGACTCAGTCCCAGGACTCTGGGATCATGACCTGAGCCAAAGGCAGATGGTCAACCACTGAGCCACCCAGGTGCCCCTCCATCTATCTTCTATTAGACCAAACATTAAAATTTTTAAATATATATAAATATATGTAAGACAATGCCATTCATCACTAGGGTTATTTGGTTTTTGAAAGTACAATCATTTTACACAAAAATTTGTTATGTATGTTACATTTATTATGTATGTGATATATTAGGGCTACCATCAGGATTATAAGTAAATTAATTATTTATCATTTCAGTTAAATTAATCATTAAGTTGATTAATTATTAATAGATATTTTGGGGACACCTGGGTGGCTCAGCAGTTGAGCATCTGCCTTTGGTTCAGGTGTGATCTTGGGGTCCCAGGATCGAGTCTCATATTGGGCTCCCTGCATGGAGCCTGCTTTTCTCTCTGCCTATGTCTCTGCCTCTCTCTCTCTGTGTCTCTAATGAATAAATAAATAAAATCTTTAAAAAATAGGTATTTTAAATATTTAAAAGACATTTTAGTTTACTTTCTCTTGTAATAAATCAACTAAAGCTCTTTGTTTTCTCAATAATTTTTAAGACTAAACTCTTCTAAAAGCTTTAAAACCACTGGCCTAAAGTGCATGTTTGAAGGAAGGGGACAGGGAATATGTGTCCTATCTGGCCTGGGAATCAGAGTGATGGGATCCAAATTGGTAGGTAGAGCATTTCAGCAGGAAACTTCTAGGTAGTTACCTTACTCAGGCAGAGAGATACTAGCGCATTGTTGTCCATTGATAGATGGTTTAGATTGGTGCAGAGCCCAAACCAAAGGATTGAGGTAGAGGATAAGACTCCTAACAGGGATGAAGGCTAGTCACATAGACTGAGAAGAGGAAAGCTCCAGTTTGGTGAAGGCATAGGTGGTCAGGGCCCATCTTTGTCATACTACATAAGCAGATTTTGTAGTGAAGTAGTAGAATAACACCCAGTGCTCATTCCATCAAGTGCCCCCCTCACTGCCTTTCTACCACACCTAGTTCGTTTCTCAGAGTTAGGAGTCTCTCATGTTCTGTCTCCCTTTCTGATATTTCCTACTCATTTTTTTTCCGTTCCCCTTTATTCCCTTTCACTATTTTTTATATTCCCCAAATGAATGAGACCATATAATGTTTGTTCCTCTCCGATTGACTTACCTCACTCAGCATAATACCCTCCAGTTCCATCCACGTTGAAGCAAATGGTGGGTATTTGTCGTTTCTAATTGCTGAGTAATATTCCATTGTATACATAAACCACATCTTCTTTATCCATTCATCTTTCGATGGACACCGAGGCTCCTTCCACAGTTTGGCTATTGTGGACATTGCTGCTATAAACATCGCGGTGCCGGTGTCCCGGCGTTTCACTGCATCTGTATTTTTGGGGTAAATCCCCAGCAGTGCAATTGCTGGGTCGTAGGGAAGATCTATTTTGAACTCTTTGAGGAACCTGTACACAGTTTTCCAGAGTGGCTGTACCAGTTCACATTCCCACCAACAGTGCAAGACGGTTCCCCTTTCTCCACGTCCTCTCCAACATTTGTTGTTTCCTGTCTTGTTATTTTCCCCATTCTCACTGGTGTGAGGTGGTATCTCATTGTGGTTTGGATTTCTATTTTCCTGATGGCCAGTGATGTGGAGCATTTTCTCATGTGCTTCTTGGCCATGTCTATGTCTTCCTCTGTGAAATTTCTGTTCATGTCTTTGGCCCATTTCATGATTGGATTGTTTGTTTCTTTTTTTTGAGTTTCATAAGTTCTTTATAGATCTTGGATACCAGCCCTTTATCTGATATGTCATTTGCAAATATCTTCTCCCATTCTGTAGGTTGTCTTTTAGTTTTGTTGACTGTTTCTTTTCCTGTGGAAAAGCTTCTTATCTTGATGAAGTCCCAATAGTTCATTTTTGCTTTTGTTTCTCTTGCCTTCATGGATGTATCTTGCAAGAAGTTACTGTGGCCGAGTTCAAAAAGGGTGTTGCCTGTGTTCTCCTCTAGGATTTTGATGGAATCTTGTCTCACATTTAGATCTTTCATCCATTTTGAGTTTATCTTTGTGTATGGTGAAAGAGAGTGGTCTAGTTTCGTACTTCTGCATGTGGATGTCCAATTTTCCCAGCACCATTTATTTATTTATTTTTTTAAAGATTTTATTTTATTTATTCATAGAGACAGAGAGAGAGAGGCAGAGACACAGGCAGAGGGAAAAGCAGGCACCACACAGAGAGCCTGACGTGGGACTCGATCCCGGGTCTCCAGGACCACGCCCTGGGCTGCAGGCGGCGCTAAACCGCTGCGCCACCGGGGCTGCCCCCCCCAGCACCATTTATTGAAGAGACTGTCTGTTTTCCAGTGGATAGTCTTTCCTCCTTTGTCGAATATTAGTGGACCATAAAGTTGAGGGTCCACTTCTGGATTCTCTATTCTGTTCCATTGATCTATGTGTCTGTTTTCATGCCAGTACCACACTGTCTCGATTCAGGTTTGTAGTACAACCTGAAATCTGGCATTGTGATGCCCGTGGCTCTGGTTTTCTTTTTCAGTATTCCCCTGGATATTCGGGGTCTTTTCTGATTCCACACAAATCTTAAGATGGTTTGTTCCAACTCTCTGAAGAAAATCCATGGTATTTTGATAGGGATTGCATTAAACGTGTAAATTGCCCTGGGTAACATTGACATTTTCACAATATTACTTCTTCCAATCCATGAGGGTGGGCGACCACGGACTAGGTGGAGTAACTGAACCAAACCAGGTCCGGACTTTTGTCCCTTATTCACTCAAAAGGCTCGGGAGCCTAAAGGGTGAGTAGTTGGTTGATGCTTGAGAAAGGGCTTGAGCAGTGGTTCCCAGGGCTCGCTTGTACGTGATTGCCCACATAACACAATAGATACATCTTATCTGGCCTGGTCATAAATGTAAATAAGGGTCTGTGCTGTCTTTGCTGGTCTGTTTACCATATCTAATATTCCTTTGAAGTATGCACATGTGAAGCAACAAGCTTATCTATTTTCGAAGGTCTTCTGGCACCCATGAGTCTGTCTTACATGCTGAGAAAGGGGAACTTTGGAGGGTTTCACAAACATGCTAAAAATAGATACCTTCTTAACTTTGTTTTGCTCATGCTATAAAATGTAGAACTTTGAATAAAGCTGGCATTCCTTTGACATCATCCACTGTGTCCCTCCTGTCCCCATGTCTTTACTTTTCTTTTATTTTCCTCATCCCCTTACCCTCGGGACCCTGATCGTGTTGCCGCAGAGTGTACAACACATGACCATGTAATATTTTTCCATTTCTTTGGGTCTTCCTCAGTTTCTTTCAGAAGTGTTCTGTAATTTTTAGGGTATAGATCCTTTACCTCTTTGGTTAGGTTTATTCCTAGGTATCTTATGCTTTTGGGTGCAGTTGTAAATGGGATTGACTCCTTCATTTCTCTTTCTTCAGTATCATTGTTAGTGTATAGAAATGCCACTGACTTCTGGGCATTGATTTTGTATCCTGCCACACTGCCCACTTGCTGTATGAGTTCTAGCAGTCTTGGGGTGGAGGCTTTTGGGTTTTCTATGTAGAGTATCATGTCATCGGCGAAGAGGGAGAGTTTGACTTCTTCTTTGCCAATTTGAATGACTTTTATTTCTTTTTGTTGCCTGATTGCTGAGGCTCGGACTTCTAGTACTATATTGAATAGCAGTGGTGAGAGTGGACATCCCTGTCTTGTTCCTGATCTTAGGGGGAAGGCTCCCAGTGCTTCCCCATTGAGGGCTTTTAAGATGTTGAGGAATGTTCCGTCTATCCCTACACTCTGAAGTGTTTTGATCAGGAATGGATGCTGTATTTTGCCAAATGCTTCCTCTGCATCTATTGAGAGGATCATATGGTTCTTGTTTTTTCTCTTGCTGATATGATGAATCACATTGATTGTTTTACGAGTGTTGAACCAGCCTTGTATCCCGGGGATAAATCCCACTTGGTCATGGTGAATAATCTTCTTAATGTACTGTAGGATCCCATTGGCTAGTATCTTGTTGAGAATTTTTGCATCTTTGTTCATCAGGGATATTGGTCTGCAATTCTCCTTTTTGGTGGGGTCTTTGTCTGGTTTTGGAATTAAGGTGATGCTGCTCTCATAGTACGAGTTTGGAAGTATTCCATCTCTTCTATCTTCCTGATCAGCTTTAGTAGAATAGGCATGGTTTCGTCTTTAAACGTTTGTCAGAATTCCCCTGGGAAACCATCTGGCCCTGGACTTTTGTGTCTTGGGAGGTTTTTGATGACTGCTTCAGTTTCCTTGCTGGTTATTTGCCTGTTCAGGTTTTGTATTTCTTCCAGTTCCAGTTTTGGTAGTTTGTGGTTTTCCAGAAATGCGTCCATTTCTACGATATTGCCTAATTTATTGGCGTACAGCTGCTCATAATATGTTTTTAAAATCACTTGTATTTCCTTGGTGTTGGTAGTGATCTCTCCTTTCTCATTCATGATTCTATTAATTGAGTCTTTTCTGCCTTGTTTTTAATAAGGCTGGCCAGTGGTTTATCTATCTTATTAATTCTTTTAAAGAACCAACTCCTGGTTTTGTTGATCTGTTCTACAGTTCTTCTGGTCTCTATTTCATTGAGTTTTGTTTGAATCATTATTAACTCTCTTCTTCTGCTGAGTGTATGTCTTATTTGCTGTTCTTTGTCCAGTTCCTTCAGGTGCAAGGTTAGCTTGGGTGTTTGAGTTTTTCCGGTTTTTTGAGGGATGCTTGTATTGTGATGTATTTCCCTGTCAGGACTGCTTTTTCTGTATACCAGATTTTGAACGGTTGTATCTTCATTCTCACTCGTGTCCGTGAATCTTTTTAATTCTCTAGTTTCCTGTTTGACCCTTTCATCTTTTAACAGGATGGGCCTTAACCACCACGTATTTGAAATCTTTCCAAACTTCTTCTTGTGATTTAGTTCTGATTTCAAAATATTATGGTCTGAAAATATGCAGGGGATGATCACAGTCTTTTGGTATCAGTTAAGACCTGTTTTGTGACCCAGTATGTGGTCTATTCTGGAGAAAGTTCCATGTGCACTTGATAAGAATGTGTATTCAGTTGGGTTTGGATGTAAAGTTCTGTAGATATCTGTGAAATCCATCTGGTACAGTGTATCATTTAAAGCTCTTGTTTCCTTGGAGATGTTTTGCTTAGAAGATCTGTCGATTGTAGAAAGTGCTAGATTGAAGTCACCAAGAATAAGTGTATTATTATCTAAGTATCTCATAACGTTGGTTATTAATTGATTGACATACTTGGCAGCTCCCACAACCGGAGCATATATATTGATGATTGTTATGTCCTCTTGTTGGATAGATCCTTTAAGTATGATGGAGTGTTCCTCTTCATCTCTCACTACAGTCTTCGGGATAAACTTTAGTTTATCTGATATAAGGATGGCTACCCCTGCTTTCCATTGAGGACCATTTGAATGGTACATGGTTTTCCAACCTTTTATTTTCAGGATTGAGGTGTCCCTCTGTCTAAAATGAGTCTCTTGTAGACAGCAAATAGATGGGTCCTGCTTTTTTATCCAGTCTGAAACCCTGCGCCTTTTGATGGGGTCATTAAGCCCATTCACGTTCAGAGTTACTATTGAAAGATACGAGTTTAGTGTCATCATGATACCTATTCAGTCCCTGTTTTTGTGGATTGTTCCCTTTGACTTCCTCTTTCTTTTAGAGAATCCGCCTTAGTATTTCTTGCAGAGCCGGCCTGGTGGTCACATATTCTTTCAGTTTCTGCCTATCTTGGAAGCTCTTTATCTCTCCTTCCATTGTCAATGAGAGACTTGCTGGATAAGCTGTTCTTGGCTGCAGGTTTTTCTCATTTAGGACCGTGAATATATCCTGCCAGCCTTTCTGGCCTGCCAGGTCTCTGTGGAGAGGTCTGCTGTTAATCTTCTATTTCTCCCCATGAAAGTTAGAGATTTCTTGTCTCTTGCTGCTTTAAGGATCTTCTCTTTATCTTTGGAATTTGCAAGTTTAACTATTAAATGTCGAGGTGTTGAACGGTTTTTATTGATTTTAGGGGGGTATCTATTTCCTGGATCTGAATGTCTGTTTCCCTTCCCGGATTAGGAAAGTTTTCAGCTATGATTTGTTCAAATACATATTCTGGACCTCTCTCCCTTCGGCGCCCTCGGGAACCCCAATTAAACGTAGATTTTTCTTCCTGAGGCTATCACTTATTTCCCTTAATCTATCCTCATAGTCTTTTGTTTGTCTCTTTTTTCCTCAGTTTCCCTCTTTGCCATCAACGTGACTTCTATGTCACCCACTCGTTCTTCCACCTCATTAACCCTCGTCGTTAGGACCTCTAGTTTGGATGGCATCTCATTTAATTGATTTTTAATTTCTCCCTGATTAGATCTAAATTCTGCAGTCATGAAGTCTCTTGAGTCCTTTATGCTTTTTTTCTAGAGCTGCCAGTAGCTTTATAATAGTGCTTTTGAATTGGTTTTCTGACATTTAATTGTAATCCACATTTTTAACTCTGTGGGCAGAGGACTGGTTCTGATCCTTTCTTTTGAGGTGAGTTTTTCCTTCTAGTCATTTTTCTCAGTGCAGAATGGCCAAAAACAAGTTGTTTTGGGGAAGGGGGAAAAAGAGAGAAGAGAAAGAAGAAAAGAAAGAGAGAAAGAAAAGGGGAAAAAAAGAGAAGAAAAGGAAAAAAAGAGGGGGGCAAAAAACCAAAAAACAAGGGGGAATATCTTCTGATTTTGTATACTGTAATCCCTCGATTTCTCCTGGAACTTTCCAGTGCTGTTTCGTGAATAATTTGTTTTTCCCCTTGTCCGTCTAGCTGGTCTTCTCGGGGAGGGGCCTGCTGTGCTGATTCTGAGGTTTGAGCACTTGGGGGAGCTGCTCAGCCCCGTGCCTGGTGCAGGGCTTGGTGGGTTGCTTATCCTATTTATCCTGTGAGGCCACTGTGAAGCTCATTGGAGGTTGTTTATCCTGTGAGGCCTCAGGAGGAACAACAGTGGAGGTGGCCAGCTTTCCAGCCCTGGAGTCAGGTCCTGCAGTAACTGCTGGAGCTCTTGGTCTGCAGAGGCCTGTATGCTCTGGCGATGAGGGCTTCTGATCTGCACAGCTCGGGGCCACCTGGTGCCAGGAGTGTCTTTGCTGTCCTGTGCCATCCTGCCTTCTGCCTGTCCTGCGGGGAGCGCTGGATCTTGGGCTGTGTCCCTGGTGCCCTAGGCTGCCGGGACTGCGCATTTGGAATCTCGCTCTCAGCCGTGCAGCCCCATCCACGGAGCCTCTGCTAGAGCCTCGTCGGAGCTGCTCCTGGGTCCAGCCGGGCGCAGCCCTTTAGGGAGCTCAGGCGCGGGGTGTGGCGCGCTCTCCCTTGGGGTGCAGTTCCTCTGTTAGTGTCCCTGGGAGCCTGAGGGCATCCCCGCCCTTCCTGGGATCCTGCTCCCACTCCCTTCCAGTGCCTTTCCATCCGGGAAGATTGGTGAAGCTCCTGCTTCTCCAGGAAGGGGCTTTCCTGTCTTGGGGGCCCTCGCCCCACGGCCTTAGCCCGGCTCCTCGCGGGGCCCCTCCCCCTTGGATGCCTTTTGTTTCTTTATTTCTTTCTCCCCCCCCCTTCCTACCTTGATAGAAGCGTGAACTCTTCTCACTGTAGCATTCCAGCTGTTATCTCTTTAAATCTCAAGCCTAATTCGTAGGTTTTCAGGATGATTTGAAGGTCATCTAGGTAATTTGGTGCAGACAGATGACTTGGGTACCCTTCTCTTCCGCCGTCTTGCCCCGCCTCCGTTATGATTTAAATTTAAAAATGAAGATCTACCATGTAATAGAGTTGTATGGTTTCATAAGGTTGTTTAAACCAAAACAGAGTTGTCGGATTTCCCTCACTCCTGAATTTTCCATTCTCAGAGCAAACCAAATCATGTTGAAATTTCAGTTGATTTTTCTCTTCGTCTTTTTTTTTTTTTTTTAAGATTTTATTTATTCATGAGAGACACAGAAAGGGAGAGATGGAGGCAGAGACACAGGCAGAGGGAGAAGCAGGTTCTATGCAGGGACTCGATCCCGGGTCTCCAGGATCATGCCCTGGACTGAAGGCAGCACTAAACCGCGGAGCCACCCTGGGTGCTTCTCAGTTGATTTTTCTGTTAGTTAGATCTGTGTATCTAAATGATATGCTGGGGTAGCTTTTTTTTTTTAAATTTTTAATTTTTAGCCATTATCTGTTGACTGCCTATCTTGGAATTCAATTCTCCTTCATTCATATACCTTTCTAACCCCCACCCTGAATTCAGCTATATTATATACATGCATACTCAACTGCTGGTCCATTCTATTATCTTAATATATTTGTATCATGACGTTTACTTTCTTACTGTGTAGTGTGTAGGTTTTCAATTTTTCCTTAGGTTTACTGAAGTAGAATTTATTAATTTATTTATTTATTTATTTATTTTTATTTTATTTATTTTATTTTTATTTTTTAAATATTTGTTTTATTTTTTATTGAGAGTGTGAGAGAGAGAGAGAGAGGCAGAGACACAGGCAGAGGGAGGAGCAGACTCCCTGCATGGAGCCTGACATGGGACTCGATCCCGGGTCTCCAGGATCAGGCTCTGGGCTGAAGTCAGGCGCTAAACTGCTGAGCCACCCGGGCTGCCCTATTTATTTTTTTAAATTTCTTTTTATTGGAGTTCAATTTGCCAGCATATAGCATAATACCCAGTGCTCATCCCATCAAGTGCCCCCCCTCAGTGCCCAGCACCCAGTCACCGCAACCCCCCGCTCACCTCCCTTTCCACCACCCCTTGTTCGTTTTCCAGAGTTAGGAGTCTCTCATGTTCTATCACCCTCTCTGATATTTCCCACTCATTTTCTCTCCTTTCCCCTTAATTCCCTTTCACTATTTTTTATATTCCCCAAATGTATGAGACCATATAATGTTTGTCCTTCTCTGATTGACTTATTTTACTCAGCATAATACCCTCCAGTTCCATCCACGTCGAAGCAAATGTTGGGTATTTGTTGTTTCTAATGGCTGAGTAATATTCCATTGTATACATAGACCACATCTTCTTTATCCACTCACCTGTCGATGGACACCGAGGCTCCTGCCACAGGTTGGCTATTGTGGACATTGCTGCTATAAACATTGGGGCGCTGGTGTCCTGGTGTTTCATTGCATCTGTTATCTTTGGGGTAAATCCCCAGCTGTGCAATTGTTGGGTCGTAGGGCAGATCTGTTTTTAACTCTTTGAGGAACCTCCACACAGTTTTCCAGAGTGGCTGTGCCAGTTTACATTCCCACCAACAGTGCAAGATGGTTCCCCTTTCTCCACATCCTCTGCAACATTTGTTGTTTCCTGTCTTGTTAATTTTCCCCATTCTCACTGGTGTGAGGTGGTATCTCATTGTGGTTTTGATTTGTATTTCCCTGATGGCCAGTGATGCGGAGCATTTTCTCATGTGCTTGTTGGCCATGTCTATGTTGAAGTATAATTTAAATAATATAAAATTCATGCTCCTTAGTTTTATACTTCTGTAAGTTTTCAGAAAGGGATTTTCACAATATAACTATCAGTGTAGTCAAATATGAAATTATTTTATAGCCTTAAAATTTTTTCTCATGCTCCTTTATAGTTAGCACTTTCCCTTCACTCTCTAATAGTCCCAGTACTATTTGTTGAAAATCCCGTGTTTTTTTCCCTTGAACTCTTTTTACATCAGTGCCACAAATTAATTGACCATATATGTGTGGGTTTATTTCTAGGTATGCTGTTTTGTTCCACTGATGTTTGTGTCTATCATTTTGTTAATACAGAATAAATAATAAGTTTTGAAATCAGGTAGTGTGAGCGCTCCAATTGTAGTCTTTTTTGTTTTTTAAAGATTTTATTGGGATCCCTGGGTGGCGCAGCGGTTTGGCGCCTGCCTTTGGCCCAGGGCGCGATCCTGGAGACGCGGGATCAAATCCCACATCAGGCTCCTGGTGCATGGAGCCTGCTTCTCCCTCTGCTTATGTCTCTGCCTCTCTCTCTCTCTCTCTCTGTTACTATCATAAATAAATAAAAATTAAAAAAAAAATTAAAAAAAAATAAATAAATAAAAAAAAAAGATTTTATTGATTCATGAGAGACTTCGAGAGAGAGGCAGAGACTTAGGCAGAGGGAGAAGCAGGCTCCTCGCAGGAAGCCCAAAATGGGACTCAATCCCGGGACTCCGGGATCTTCCTCTGTGTCAAAGGCAGAGTACTCAACCGCTCAGCCACCCAGGAGGTGTCCTTTGTTGTTGTTGTTGTTGTTGTTGTTTCAAAGCTGTTTTGGCTATTCTAGTTTCTTGGTTTCCCATAACTGCCCTAAATATGCCTTGTGCTCTGCCCGTTTGTGCTTCTGTTCTCCCTTAGCCTCTGGCATCCACCGACTGATCTTTTTACAGTCTCCATGGTGGTTTTGTCATTTCCAGAATGTCAGATATTTGGAATCATACAGTATGTATTCTTTTCACATCTATTCCTTTCACTTTGTAATATGCATCCAAGGTTCCTGTTGCTTTTTCATGGCTTTATAGCTCTTTTCTTTTTAGTGCTGAATATTCCATTATCTCAGTGTACCAGTTTATTTATTCACTTGCAGAGGGATTTCTTGATTGCTTCCACGTTTTGGCAATTAATGAATAAAGTTGCTATAAACATATGTGTGCAGGTTTTTGTGTATATTTAATTGTTCAACTCCTTTAGGTAAATACCAAGAAGTTGGTTATTGGATTGTATTGTAAGAGTGTGTTTAGTCTTGTTAGAAACTGTCAAACTATCTTAAAAAGTGGCTGTAGCATTTTGCATCCCCACTAGCAATGAATGAGAATTCCTATTGCTCTACACTCTCTTCCGTATTTGGTATTTCCAGAGTTCCAGATTTTGATCATTGTGATGGATATATAGTGGTATCTCATTGTTGTTGTTGTTTTTTAAATTTTTTATCTTTTTATTTTTTATTTATGATAGTCACAGAGAGAGAGAGAGAGAGGCAGAGACATTGGCAGAGGGAGACGCAGGCTCCATGCACTGGGAGCCCGACGGTGGGATTCGATCCCGGGTCTCCAGGATCACGCCCTGGGCCAAAGGCAGGCGCCAAACCGCTGGGCCACCCAGGGATCCCTCTCATTGTTGTTTTAATTTGCATTTGGATAACAGTCTTTTATCAGATAAGGTGTTTTAAAAATATTTTCCTTCAGTTGGTTTCTTCTTTTTTTTCTTGATAGTATGTTTTGCAGAGCAGAAGTTTTGAATTTTAATGAAGTCCAACATCAAAATTTGTTTTCATGGATCTTGGTGTATCTAGAACATTTTTACCATACCAAGTTCATCCAGATTTTCCACTGTTCTAGCTAGGAGTTTCATAGTTTTGCATTTTATATGTAGGTCTATGATCCATCTTCAGTTAATTTTTGTGAAGGCTGTAAGGTCAGTGTCTAGATTTATTTTATTGCATGTGGGTGTCTAGTTATTCAGTCTCCAGTTATGGGTAAGGGTTGTTTTTTTTTTTTTTAACTGTCCTACCTTTGCTTCTTTTCAGAGACCAGTTAAATAGTTTATGTGAGTCTATTTCTGGGTTTAGACTCTCTATTCTATTCTGTTGATGTTTGTCTATTCCTTCACCAATAACACAGTGTCTTGATTACTATAGCTTTATAGCAAGTCTTGAAGTCAGTGTCAGTCCTACAACATTATTTTCAGTATTGCATTGGCTACTTGGGATCTTTTACTTCTCCATATAAAATTTAGAACCAGTTTGTTGATAATATGCAGAATAATTTGCTGGGATTTTGATTGGGATTACATTTAGTATGTTGAAGCAAATTGGGGAGAACTGTCATCTTGACAATACAGATGGTCCACAATTTATGATGGTTCAACTCAGATTTTTCGACTTTATGATGGTGGAAAAGGGATATGCATTTAGTCGAAATTGTATTTCAAATTTTGATTTTCGATCTTTTCCCCGGCTGGCAATATCTAATGTGATACTCTTGTGATGCTGGGCAGTGGCAGTGAGTTGCAGCTTCTGGTCAGCCATGAGATCATGAGGATAAACAAGCAATACGTATAAAACCAATACGTGGCTGTACTCATACAGCCATTTTGTGTTTTTTTTTTCTCACTTTCTGTATATTATTATTCAATAATATTCAGCACTTCATTTTAAAATGAGCTTTTTTTTTTTTTTAAAAAAAAAAAAAGATTTTATTTATTCGTGAAAGACAGAGAGAGAGAGAGAGGCGGACACACAGGCAGAGGGAGAAGCAGGCTCCATGCAAGGAGCTCGATGTGGGACTTAATCCTGGGAATTCAGGATCACGCCCTGAGCCTAAGTCAGATCTCATCGGCTGAGCCACCCAGGCGTCCCTCATCTTTTTTTAATCGTGTCATCTTTGAACAAAGACCGTCATACTTGTTTCTTCCTAGTCTGTATTCCTTTTCTTGTCTTTTTGCATTAGTTACGACTTCAGTTCAGAAAGGAGTAGTGATAGATAGACATCTTTGTTTGCCTTCTTGATCTTTTTGGGAATTCTTCCAGATTCTCACCATTAAGTATATTGTAGTTGTAGTTTTTTTGTAGAGGCTCTTTGTTAAGTTGAAGAAGTTCTAGATTCCTATTTTGCTGAGAGTTTTTATCATGAACGGGTGTTGGGTTTTGTCAAGTGCTTTTTTTCTGCGTCTCTTGGTATGATCTTTTGATTTTTCTTCTTTAGCAGTTGATGTGATGGTTTACATTCAACCAATTTTCTAATGTTAAATTAGGTTTGCATACTTGAGACAAACCCCACTTTGTCATGGTGTTTATTTCTTTTCATATATTGTTGGACTCAAATTCCTAATTTGTTGGATCTTTGTTAATGAGAGTTTGACATGTTGTATTTTTTTCTTGTAATGTATTTCATTTTGGTGTTAGGGTAATATTGGCCTCATAGAATGAAGAAGTATTTCTTTTGCTTCTATTCTGGAACAAATTTTAGAGAATTGATATTATTAAATGTTTGGTAGAATTCACCAGTAAACCCATTTGAGTGTGATGCTTTCTGTTTTGGAAGCTTAATTTCTGATTCTATTTCTTTAATAGCGGCCTAATAAGATTTTGTGAGTTTTGACAGATTATTAGAAGTATGTTATTTAGTCTGCATATATTTTGGGGTTTTGCAGTTACGTATCTATTGTTGATTTCTGGTTTAATTCCATCGTGGTCTGAGAGTGTATATACAGGCCACAAGAAGGATGTTGTTATCTGTATCTTTCCTGGTTCTCTCTTGTAAACGTCTTTTTTTTCTAAACATTTTAAAATTTATGTAAAAATTTTTTTTAAAATTTTATTTATTCATGAGAGACGCACATACACAGAGAGGCAGAGATACAACACAGGTAGAGGGAGAAGCAGGCTCCATGTAGGGATCGCAATCTAGGACTCAAACCCGGGACTCCAGGACCACGCCCTGGGCCAAGGGAGGCGCCAAACCGCTCAGCCACCCAGGGATCCCTATTTTTAAAATTTTTAAAAAGGATTTTATTTATTCATGAGAGACACAGAGAGGGAGAGGCAGAGACATAGGCAGAGGGAGAAGCAGGCTCCGTGCGGGGAGCCTGATGCGGGACTCAATCCCAGGACCCCGGGATCACAACCTGAGCCAAAGGCAGATGCTCAACCACTGAGCCACCCAGGCATCCCTCTCTGGTAAACTTCTAACTGGTGTTTTTTAGATTATTGCTCTCAGTCTCCACTTAATTGCTTACCACCAAAATTTCTTTTTTTTTTTTTTTTTAATTTATTCATGAGAGACAAGAGAGAAAGGCAGAGACATAGATGGAGGGAGAAGTAGGCTCCTCGCAGAGATGTGGGTCTCAATCCCTGGATTTAAGATTGTGCCCTGAGCTGAACCCCAGGTGTCCCTGCTTACCACCAAAAATTCTGTTGTTTTGGGGGGTACTCTTAGGATTGATCTTTCCCCCAGTGTATTCCAAATTAAGTCTAAGAGATACCTTCTGAGCTCTCTCTTGTAGCTTATCTCTTTGCCTTCACAAAACCTCTGCACTGCTGCTCTGGAGCTGAGAGGAGAGGAAATGGCTTAGACACCCCTACTTAGCAAGCTAGGTGGTCTGGCTAGGATAGTAGCTTCTAGTTTCCCTAAATGACTATTTTCACCTTCAGGTTAAGTTTTTCCTTTGTACAGTGTGTCAGAGAAGGCCTCTTTCCACATTACAGTTGCTAGGTGGTCTGGCTAGGATAGTAGCTTCTAGTTTTCCTACATGACTATTTTCACCTTCAGGTTAAGTTTTTCCTTTGTACAGTGTGTCAGAGAAGGCCTCTTTCCACATTACAGTTGCTAGGTGGTCTGGCTAGGATAGTAGCTTCTAGTTTTCCTACATGACTATTTTCACCTTCAGGTTAAGTTTTTCCTTTGTACAGTGTGTCAGCCTTCTCTGACACAAGGCCTCTTTCCACAACAGTTCCTCTCATATACAAAAATATCTTTAAAAAATCTGTGAAAAGTTGCTGAGATTTTGATTGGGATGGCATTGAATCTATAGATGATTTGTGGAGATATAATATCTTAGTCTTCCATTTCATAGGCATAGTATTTCTCCCTATTTATCTAGACCTATTTTGATTTATTTCATTAATACTTTGTTGTTTCCACATATAGTTCTTGCACATATTTTGTTACATTTATACTTAACTTTATTTTTGGGGGTGCTATTATATATTATTTTTATTTTTTCATTTCAAATTCCAATTATAGCCATATATAGGAATATGATTGACTTGTCTTTTTATGTTCTGCTTCTTTGCTAGTCTCACTTTTTCATTCTTAGAGGATTGTGGTTTTTTTTTTTTTTTTTGATAGAATATTTGAGATTTTTTGGACAGACAGTAATGTTTCCTGCAAGTTAAATTTCCTTTCCAGCATGTGTGCCTTATAATAGTTTTTCTTGCTTTATTGAACTTGTGGGCTTCCCAATACAATGTGGAATGGGGTAGAGAGGGAGAACATACTTTTGTTCTTTCCAGTCTTTGTTAGCTGTAGGTCTTTCATAGTAGGTTAAGCACTTAGCACTCTTTTTAGTGTTCTGGGAGTTTTTGTTTTTGTTTTTTTTTAAGATTTATTTCTTTATTTTAGAGTGTGAACACGTGTGGGAGGAGGGGCAGAGGGGGAGACAGAGAATCTGAAGCAGACTTTCAGCTGAGTGAGGAGCTGACTCAGGGCTCAATCTCTTGACCTGGAGAGCACGGTCTGTGCTGAAATCAGGAGTCGGGTGCTTAATGGACTTCACCGTTCACTCACCCCAGTGTTCTGGGAGTTTTTATCATGAAAGTATGTTGAATTTTTCATATGTCTTTTTCTGAATCTACTGATTGTATGGCTTTCTTCAAATTGTCGATAAGGAATTTCATTGATTTTCTTTTTTAGAAAGGAGGGGCAGAGAGGGAGGGAGAGGGAGAGAGAGAATCTTAAGCAGGCTCCACACCCCCAGCACAGAGCCCAATTCGAGGGGCTTGATTTCAGGACCCTGAGATCATGACCTGAGCCGCAATCAAGAGTTGGATGTTTAACCAACTGAGCCACCCAGGCACCCTGAATTTCATTGATTTTTGAATGTTGAACTAACCTTATGTTTCTTGGATGAAACCCATGTGATTGTAATACATATATTTTTTATATTACTGCATTTTATTTGCTAACATTGTTTGGCAATTTTTACATATGTATTCATTAGAGATGTTGATTTGTAATTTTCTGGTAATATTTCTCTATGGATTTATGAACAGGGTAATACTGGCTTCATAATTGGGACATGATCTTTCCTCTTCTTTTTAATGGAATTGATTGTGTAGAATTGGAATTATTTCTTACTTGATAGGTAACATTTACCAGTGAAACTGTGTAGGTGTGAAGTTTTCATCTTTTGGTTTGTAACTTGCAATCCAATTTATTTACTAGGTATAGAGCTATTCAAGTTTTCAAGTTGTCTTTTCTTTTTTTTAAGATTTTATTTATTTATTCATGACAGACAAAGAGGGGGAGCGAGAGACGCAGAGATACAGGCAGAGGGAGAAGCAGGCTCCATGCAGGGAGCCTGATGTGGGACTCGATCCCGGGTCCCCAGGATCACGCCCTGGGCTGAAGGTGGCGTGGCGCTAAACCGCTGAGCCACCCAGGCTGCCCTATTCAGGTTTTCTTGAGTGAGTTTTGGTGGCCTTTCAAATACCTGTTCCATTTCATCTAATTTATCAAATTCATGAACACATAGTTGTTTGTAGTATTTCTTCATTTTCTTGTCTTCGGCATCATTTGTGACACTGATGATTTATAGCTTCCCTCTGTCCTTCTTTTTATGGTCAACCTGGCTGCAAGTTTATCAATTATATCAGTGTTTTCAAATAATGAGCTTTTTATTTTATTGATTTTTTGGTATTGTTTTTGTTTTCAGTGCTGTAGATCTTTATTTCCTTTCTTTTGCTTGCTTTAGTTTTGATTTGCTCTTTTTCTTGTAGATTCATTAGTACAAGCTTTGGTTATTGATTTTAGTTGTTATTTTCTAGTATATTTAATGCTATAAATTTCCCTGTTAGCACTGCTTTACCTACATCCCACAGATTTTGATATCTTGTATTTTCTTTCTTTTCTTCTTTTTCTTTCTTTTTTAAAAGATTTTATTTATTTATTTGTGAGAGACACAGAGAGAGAGGCAGAGATGTAGGCAGAGGGAGAAGCAGGCTCCCTGTTGGAAACCTCTGTGGGACTTGATCCCAGGACCCTGGGATCATGCCCTGAGCTGAAGGCAGACACTCAACCACTGAGCCACCTAGGCGTCCCAATATATTGTATTTTCATCATCTTTTTGTTTTTTTTTTTAATTTTTTAAAAGATTTTATTTATTTGTTCATGATAGACGGAGAGAGAGAGAGAGAGAGGCAGAGACACAGGCAGAGGGAGAAGCAGGCTCCATGCAGGGAGCCTGATGTGGGACTCCATCCCGGGACTCCAGGGTCATGTCTTGGACATGAAGGCAGGCACTAAATTGCTGAGCCACCCACGGATCCCCTCATCTTTTAGTTTAATGCATGTTTTAATTTCCCTTAAGACTTTCTCTTTGATCTGTATATTATTTAGAAGTTTGTTTTTTAATTTCCAATTATTTGGGAATTTTCTGGATACCTATCTCTTGATTTCTAATTTAATTTTGTTCTGATAATACTTTGCATTATTATTTTTTATTCATTGAAATTTGTTTTATAAACTAGAACATGATCTTTCTTGGTGAATGTTACACATCTGTATTTTAGAAGAATATGTATTCTATTGTTTGGAGTGTTTTTTTTTTTTTTTTTCTTTTTCAAGAGTTTATTTATTTGAGAGAGAGCAAGAAAGCAGAAGCAGGGGGAGAAGCAGAGGTAAAGGGAGAAGCAGGCTCCCTGCTGAACAGGGAGCCCGATGCTGGTCTTGATCCCAGGACTCCAGGATCATGACCTTAGCCAAAGGCAGATACTTAACTGACTGAGCCACCCATGTGCCCCATGTTTGGAGTCTTCTTTCAGCATGTCAAGTTGGTTGAGTATTATCAAGGCCTTCCATATCTTTTCTGAGTTTTTGACTCTGTATTCATTTTTGAAACAGCAGTGTTGAAATTTCAAAATCATTCTGGATTTACCTGTTTATCTTTACATAACTATAATTTACTCTTATGCATTTTGAAAATCTGTTGTTAGGTACATGTACATATGCAATTACCATGTCTTTGGGGATGTTACTCCTTTATTTTTTCTTAAAGTTCCTCTTTGTCCTCTGATGATATTTTTGTTTTGATGTCTCTGTTTTTTTTTTTTTTAGTAAAGATTTTATTTATTTATTCATGAGAGACCCAGAGAGAGAGGCAGAGACATTAGGCAGAGGGAGAAGCAGGCTTTGTGCAGAGAGCCTGATGCAGGACTCCATTTCAGGACCTGGGGATCATGACCTGAGCCGAAGGCAAACACCCAACCACTGAGCCACCCAGGCGTCTCTGTGTTTTAAATTAACACAGATTCTCAACTTTTTTTTTTCTTTTTTGGTTAGTGTTAGTGTTTGGATAGTGCTATATCTACTTTGTCTTTCTACTTTTTCTCTTTGTGTTTGTATGGTTTGTATGTTTGTGTTTCACAGTAAGCAGGTTGGTGGATGGATTTTTAGGTCAGATAAATAGATTAAGTAGGTAGGTGGTTTGGCTTGTGTTTCACTCCATATGTCAGTATCTTTTTACTGGTATATTTAGAGGATTCCGATTTTTAAAAATGTTCTACAGAGTGCTACTCATTTAAAGTGTGCAAATAAAACAATTCTTAGTAAGTTTAATGAGTTTTGCAACCATCAATCACCACAGTCCATTTTTATAACATTTTCACCACCTCAGTAACATTCTTCATATTAGTTCATATTTAACCTGCATTCCCACTCTCAACCCCAGGCAAACACTAATCTACCTTTGTTTCTATAGATTTACTTTTTCTGGACCTTTCATACAATTGGAATTATCTGCTATATAGTCTTTTGTGTTTGAGTTATTTTCCATAGGTTAATTAATTTGACATTTATCTGTATTATTATATGTATCCGTTTTTCACTTATTTTTATTCATGAATAATATTCAGTTATATGAGTATATCACTTTTTGTTTCTCCATTAAACAATTGATAATAATTTGGGCTTTCTGTTTAATTGTCTGTTATAAATTATGCTTCAAAGGACATTCACTTGGAAATATTTATCTGGATTTTTTTCCATTTCTTTTGAGTGTAAATTGTTGGATTGTATGGTAGTTTATGTTTAAATTTTAAAGAAATTTCCGAATTGTTTTTCAAAGTAACTAGAACATTTTACATTTCAACCAACAGTATGAAGGTGGTGATTTTTACATCTTTGTCTATATTTGTTACTGCATTATACTGCATTAAAATTGCATCTCATTGTAGTTTTATTTGCATTTCATTTCCTCAGTGACTAATAAGTTAGGGAGTTTTTAAATATTTTTATTAGCCATTATATATCTTCTTTGGTAAAATATCTATGTAAATATTTTGCCCAAGGAGCACCCAGCTAATTCACTTGAAGGAGCATGCGACTCTTGATCATGACTTCGATCCCCACGTGGGATGGAGAGACTGTAAATAAAACTTCAAAAAAATATTTTGCCCAATTTTTAAGTGGATTATTTGCTTTCTTTTTTTTTTTTTTTTAAGATTTTGTTTATTTATTCATGAGAGACACACACACACAGAGAGAGGCAGAGACATAGGCAGATAGAGAAGCAGGCTCCATACAGGGAGCCTGATGTGGGACTCAATCCCAGGACCCTGGGATCACGCCCTGAGCTGAAGGCAGACGCTCAACCACTGAGCCACCCAGGCATTCCTGGGATTGACTTCTTAATTTCATTTTTTACTGTTCATTGCTAGCTTGTAGAAAAAGTTTGTTACTGTATATGGATTTTGTATCCCATAGACAGCTCTCTCAGCTAACAGATGAAGGAAATATACATATGCATACAAACATATATACACATATTTGCAAATATTTTTATATTTATCCATCTGTAGTCATATTAAGCTAAACATGAATTCACATTGATGTCTCCAATTCATCCATTGCCACATTAGTAATTCTAATCATCTCCCCTAGTTTGGTCTATAATCTCCCACTCCTGCAGGGAGCAATCTGGCTCCTAATATTTGTTGTCTATTTACTTAAATGTTTAATTGACCTACATATGTATTGCAGTCTCAAAACTTTCAGAAGAGTTTTTACACCTGTGGGAAACAATCTTAACTACTGGAGAATAGTGCTTATGGATAGCTTCTTTTTGCCTTTAGTCTTACAGACCCAACTCATTAATGTTAAGAGTCTGGATACTTCCCCCTCCTAAGATCAGGAACATGGTAAGCATGTCCTTTCTTGCCACTCGTACTCAAAATCATGCTGGAAGTCTTAGCTAGTTCAGTCAGACAAGAAAAAGAAATAAAAATGTTGATTGGAAAGGAAGAAATAAAACTATTTTTCTTTATAAAAGATTATGTAGAAAATTTTGGAGCATCTCCAAAAACTGAGAATAAGCAAGGATAAGATGGATGCATGGTACCTGTTGAATATCCAAAAGCTAATGGTTTTCTTATAAGCCAACAATAAACAATTCGAGTATGTAATTTTAAAAATACCATTTCTAGTTACAGCAAGCAAAAATGAAATACTTAGGTATAAATCTAACAAAATATGTACAGGATATATTGTTGGAAAATTAGAGAACACTAAGGAACAATGTCAAAGAAGATCTAAATGAGATATATTTTGTGTTCAGGAATTGGAAGACTCATTATTACTAAAATGTCTGTTTTTCCCATCCTCATCTGTAGATTGCAATTTCCATCAAAATTCCACCAAAATAAAAAACATTACACCACAATATTTTGTAGTTACTTTATATGGAAAGGCAAACACTGTAACAAGTAATATAGTGTGGAAGGAGTACAAAGTTGAAGGACTCAAACTACTTGGTTTCAAGACTTAATATAAAACTACAGTTACGAAGATAACATGTCACTGGTAAAAGGGCCGGCATGTAGTCATGCAAATATTGCAAACTGATCTTTGACAAATGCGAAAAGAGTTCTGAGTGGTGAAAAGATAGTCTTTTCAGATAGTGTTAGAACCAACTGTACGCTCACAGTTTAAAAAGTGCACTTAGAGACCTTACACTTTTATCAAAAATTCATTCAAAATGGATCACAGACTTTAAATATAAAATGGAAAACTGTAAGACTTTAAAAGCAAATACAAAAGATATGACCTTGGTTTTGGTGATGAGTTTTAGATCCAACATCAAAAGTGTAATTCATGAAAGAAGAAATTGATAGGCAGGATTTTATTTAAAATGGTTGCTCTGGGGGATCCCTGGGTGGCTCAGCAGTTTAGCGCCTGCCTTTGGCCCAGGGCGTGATCCTGGAGTCCTGGGATCAAATCCCACATCGGGCTCCCTGAGTGGAGCCTGCTTCTCTCTCTCTCTCTCTTTGTCTCTCATGAATAAATAAAATCTTTTTTTTAAAAAAAAGTTTGCTTTGAAAAAACAGTTGTCAAGAGAGAATGAAAAGACAAACCACAGACTCAAAAAATTTTTTGGCAAAACCCATATCTGATAAAGGACTTTAATATACAAAGAACTCTTAAAACTCAGTAATAAGAAAACAACCCAATTAGAAATTGGGCAAAAGATCTGAATATACACCTCATGGAAGAAAATACAGAAATGAACATATTTGCTCATTTGCAATTACAGAAATTCAATTTAGAAAATGAGAAATCCCCATACTCATGATTAAAATTTTTAAAACCCTAAAAATACCAATTGCTTGCTAGGATGTATAGCAATAGGAAACTCTTAATTTCTAGTGTAATTTTTAGTTAATTTTAAAATTGTTGCTCAGGAAATCATAATGTGTATCTTTTAGGCAGTTCTCTTTTAAATTATTTTAGAAGAAAGTAAAAATTATATTTTGTCATTTACATTTATCTGTGTAATTAGCTTTTCTGAATCTTTATTTCTTCATGTGAACTTTTTTATTTCTTCATATGGATTCGAATTAAATCATTCATTTTCAGCTTGAGGGAATTTATTTTTTTCTTATGGGCAGGTTGATTAACAGTGAATTCTCTTAGTTATTTGTCAGTGTTAATTTTTCCTCATTATTGAAAGATAGTTTTCTGGATATAAGCAGCAGCTATTGCTGCTGCTGCTGCTTCTTTTTTTTTTTTTTTTTTTTTTTTTTTTTTTTTTTTAGCACTTTGGGTATACCAAGAACTGCCTCTGGTCCTCATTGTTTCTCATGAGAAATTACCAGTAAAGGTTTTCTTTGGGTTACTTGCGTGTTGTTTTTCTGTTGCTGCTTTCATAATTTTTGCTGAATATGGCAAAATACTAGTGAAAAAAATCAAAGTAGATAAAAAGATTAATACTACATCTCTGAATCAGAAGATTTGGTAAGATATCAGATCTTCCAAATTTCAGCTATAGATTCAATAGTTGTGTCAGTCAAACTCTCAGCAGGCTTTTTTTTGTAGATATTGATTAGCTTATCCTAAAATTTATATGAAAATGTAAAGAATCTAGAATAACCAAAACAGTTCTAAAAATGTAAAAACGTTCAAAAGAAGAGGTGCCTGGGTGGCTCAGTTCATGATCTCCAGGTCCAGGGATCAAGCCCTATGTCTGGCTCCCTGCTCAGCAGGGAGTCTGCTTCTCCCTCTCACTCTGCCCCAACTCTTCTATGCTCTCTTTCTTTCAAATAAATAAATAAAATCTTAAGAAAATACGTGAAAGGGCACAGTATACCTGATTTATAGACTTAGGAAAAGGTAATCAGTATTTGGTATTGATGAAAGGAGAAAAACAAAAATCAGTGAAACAGAGGAAGAAGGGCAGAAATTATTTTCAAGACAAATGCAAAGACCATTCAGTGTTGAAAGGATAATCTCTTTAACAAAAGCTTCTGAAACAATTGGAGGACCGCATGCCTAAAGAAAGTGAGCACATTTAACTTATTATGCCAATATTAATTAAAATGAATCAGAAAAATTATATGATATCTAGAGGAAAACATAAGAAAACCTCTTCAGTTTTAGAGTACTGAAGGCACAATACTAATGCTAATTGATAATTTGTTTTTTTAAGTATGGGCAACTTTTTTTTTTTTTTTTTACAGTATGGGCAATTTTTTTTTTTTTTTTACCAATTTATTTTTTAGGGCCATTTTAGTTTTATAGCAAAATTGAGAGGGAGGTAGAAAGATTTCTGTATACTCCCTCCCCCCACATATGCATCACCTCTCCCATTATCTACATCTCCCAACAGAGTGGTACATTTCTTAAAACTGATCAACTTACATTAATTACTCATATCATCATCTAAGGAAGGGTATTTTACATTAGGGCTCACAGTTTGGACAAATGTATAGTGATATGTATCCATCACTGAAGTATCATACAGTCTCTTCACTGAAAATCCTTGTCCTTCACCTATTTATTCCCTTCCTCCAGCCCCAAACTAATGGCAACCACTGATTTAACTGCCTCCATAGTTCTGATTTGAGTGATTTTTCCCCTTCTACTTTCTCCTTGCATCTTAGATTGGGTAGTTGCTGTTGACCTATGTTCAAGTTCCTGATTCTTTCTGTTGAGTCTACTTATGAGCCCCCTTAAAGGCAGGCATATTCATTTCTGTTAACATGTTTTCAATTTCTACCATTTTCTTTGATTCTTTTTTATAGTTTCTAATTCTTCTGATATTACCTACATGATCTAGCATGTTTATGTTCTTAACATATCCTAGTTATTTTAAATTCTCTGTTATTTTTACATCTCATATTTGAATCTGGTTTTGAAGATTGCATTTTTTGTCCCTTTGTTTTTATATACATTGTAATTTTTCTGAAAGATGTGTTATGTAATACAGTAGGTACTGAAGTATTTAAGTTTTTATTTTCATTCCAGTTAGTTAACAGTGTTAAAGTGTACAGTATACTGTTTCAGTGCTTCCCAACATCACCCTGTGCTCATCACAAGTGTACTCCTTAATCTCCATCATGTATTTAACCTATCTCCCCATCCACTTCCCCTCTGGTAACTGTAAGTTCTTTGTAATTAAGAGTCTCTTGATTTGTCTCTATTTTTTTTCTTTGCTTGTTTTGTTTCTTAAATTCTACCTAATGAGTAAAATCATAGGGTTTTTGTCTTCCTCTGAGTGACTTATTTCACATAGCATTATAATCTCTGGCCCCATCCATATTGTTGGAATGAGAAGACTTCATTCTTTTTTATGGCCGAATAATATTCCATTATAGGCATATACCACCTCACATTTATCCATTTGTCAATTGATGGACACTTGGGCTGCTTCCATATCTTGGTTGTTGTAAATAGTGCTGCTATAACAATACGGGTGCATGTATCCCTTTGAATTAGTGTTTTTGTATTCTTGGGGGTACATACACTGAATCATAAGGTAGTTCTATTTCTAACTTTATGAGGAACCTCCATACTGTTTTCCAGAGTAGCTGCCCTAGTTGGCATTCCCACCAACAGTGCAAAAGTGTTCGTTTTTCTCCACATCTTTACCAACACCTGTTGTTTCTTCTGTTGTTGATTTTAGGTATTCTGACAAGTATGACATGATCTCATTGTACTTTGGATATTTTCTTGATGATAAGAGGTGATGAACATCTTTTCGTGTTGTCTTTTGGTTATTTGTAGGTCTTCTATGGAAAAACACCTGTTAATATCTTCTGCCTATTTTTTAATTGGATTGTTTTGGGGGTGTTCTTATTATAGTTTCAATACTACGCCTTTTTTTAAAAATAAATTAATTTTTTATTGGTGTTCAATTTACCAACATACAGAATAACACCCAGTTATCCCGTCAAGTGCCCCCCTCAGTGCCCGTCACCGATTCACCCCAACCCCCCGCCCTCCTCCCCTTCCACCACCCCTAGTTCTTTTCCACGAGTTAGGAGTCTTTTTCTTCTCCCTTCCTTTATATTCCCTTTCACTGTTATTTATTTTCCCCAAATGAATGAGAACATACACTGTTTGTCCTTCTCTGATTGACTTACTTCACTCAGCATAATACCCTCCAGTTACATCCACGTTGAAGCAAATGGTGGGTATTGGTTGTTTCTAATGGCTGAGTAATATTCCATTGTATACATAAACAACATCATCTTTATCCATTCATCTTTCGATGGACACCGAGGCTCCTTCCACAGGTTGGCTATTGTGGACATTGCTGGTAGTAACATCGGGGTGCAGGTGTCCCGGCGTTTGATTGCATCTGAATCTTTGGGGTAAATCCCCAACAGTGCAATTGCTGGGTTGTAGGGCAGGTCTATTTTTAACTCTTTGAGGAACCTACACGCAATTTACTAGAGTGGCTGCACCAGTTCACATTCCCACCAACAGTGTAAGAGGGTTCCCTTTTCTCCGCATCCTCTACAACATTTGTGGTTTCCTGCCTTGTTAATTTTCCCCATTCTCACTGGTGTGAGGTGGTATCTCGTTGTGGTTTTGATTTGTATTTCCCTGATGGCAAGTGATGCAGAGTATTTTCTCATGTGCATGTTGGCCATGTCCATGTCTTCCTCTGTGAGATTGCTCTTCATGTCTTTTGCCCATTTCATGATTGGATTGTTTGTTTCTTTGGTGTTGAGTTTAATAAGTTCATTATAGATTTTGAAAACTAGCCCTTTATCTGATAGGTCATTTGCAAATATCTTCTCCCATTCTGTAGGTTGTCTTTTAGTTTTGTTGACTGTATCCTTTGTTGTGCAAAAGCTTCTTTTCTTGATGAAGTCCCAATAGTTCATTTTTGCTTTTGTTTCTTTTGCCTTCGTGGATGTATCTTGCAAGAAGTTACTGTGGCCGAGTTTAAAACGGTTGTTGCCTGTGTTCTCCTCTAGGATTTTGATGGAATCTTGTCTCACATTAAGATCTTTCATCCATTTTGAGTTTATCTTTGTGTATGGTGAAAGAGAGTGGTCTAGTTTCATTCTTCTGCATGTGGATGTCCAATTTTCCCAGCACCATTTATTGAAGAGACTATCTTTCTTCCAATGGATAGTCTTTCCTCCTTTATCAAATATTAGTTGACCATAAACTTTAGGGTCCACTTCTGGGTTCTCTATTCTGTTCAGTTGAACTATGTGTCTGTTTTTGTGCCAGTACCACACTGTCTTGATGACCACAGCTTCGTAGTACAACCTGAAATCTGGCATTGTGATGCCCCCAGATATGGCTTTCTTTTGTAAAATTCCCCTGGCTATTCGGGGTCTTTTCTGATTCCACACAAATCTTAAAATAATTTGTTCTAACTCTCTGAAGAAAGTCCATGGTATTTTGATAGGGATTGCATTAAACGTGTAAATTGCCCTGGGTAACATGGACATTTTCACAATATTAATTCTGCCAATCCATGAGCCTGGAATATTTTTCCATCTCTTTGTGTCTTCCTCAATTTCTTTCAGAAATGTTCTGTAGTTTTTAGGGTATAGATCCTTTACCTCTTTGGGTAGGTTTATTCTTAGGTATCTTATGCTTTTGGGTGCAATTGTAAATGGGATTGACTCCTTAATTTCTCTTTCTTCAGTCTCATTGTTAGTCTATAGAAATGCCATTGATTTCTGGGCACTATTTTGTATCCTGCCACGCTACCAAATTGCTGTATGAGTTCTAGCAATCTTGGGGTGGAGGCTTTTGGGTTTTCTATGTAGAGTATCATGTCATCGGTGAAGAGGGAAGTTTGACTTCTTCTTTGCCAATTTGAATGCCTTTATTGTCTTTTTGTTGTCTGACTGCTGAGGCTAGGACTTCGAATACTATGTTGAATAGCAGTGGTGAGAGTGGACATCCCTGTCTTGTTCCTGATCTTAGGGGAAAGGCTCTCAGTGCTTCCCCATTGAGAATGATATTTGCTGTGGGCTTTTCGTAGATGGCTTTTAAGATGTCGGGGAAAGTTCCCTCTATCCCTACACTCTGAAGAGTGTAGGAATGATGTAGAGTGATCAGGAATGGATGCTGTATTTTGCCAAATGCTTTCTCTGCATCTAATGAGAGGATCATATGGTTCTTGGTTTTTTCTCTTGCTGATGTGATGAATCACATTGATTGTTTTACGAGTGTTGAACCAGCCTTGTGTCCCGGGGATAAATCCTACTTGGTCATAGTGAATAGTTTTCTTAATGTACTGTTGGATCCGATTGGCTAGTATCTTGTTGAGAATTTTTGCATCCATGTTCATCAGGGATATTGGTCTGTAATTCTCCTTTTTGGTGGGGTCTTTGTCTGGTTTCGGAATTAAGGTGATGCTCGCCTCATGGAACGAATTTGGAAGTCCTCTATCTCTTTCCATCTTTCCAAACAGCTTTAGTAGAATAGGTAAGATTTCTTCTTTAAATGTTTGATAGAATTCCCCTGGGAAGCCATGTGGCCCTGGACTCTTGTGTCTTGGGAGGTTTTTGATGACTGCTTCAATTTCCTCCCTGGTTATTGGCCTGTTCATGTTTTCTATTTCTTCCTGTTCCAGTTTTGGTAGTTTGTGGCTTTCCAAGAATGCGTCCATTTCTTCTAGATTGCCTAGTTTATTGGCGTATAGCTGTTCATAATATGTTTTTAAAATCGTTTGTATTTCCTTGGTGTTGGTAGTGATCTCTCCTTTCTCATTCATGATTTTATTAATTTGAGTCTTCTCTCTCTTCTTTTTAATAAGTTTGGCTAATGGTTTATCTATCTTATTAATTCTTTCAAAGAACCAACTCCGGGTTCTGTTGATGTGTCCATAGTTCTTCTGGTCTCGATTTCGTTGAGTTCTGCTCGAATTTTAATTAACTCTCTTCTTCCGCTGGGTGTAGGATCTTTCTCCTGTTTTTTCTCTAGCTCCTTTATGTGTAACGTTAGCTTTTGTATTTGAGTTCTTTCCAGTTTTTGAATGGATGCTTGTATTGCAATGTATTTCCCCCTTGGGACTGCTTTTGCTGCATCCCAAAGATTTTGAATGCTTGTATCTTCATTCTCATTAGTTTCTATGAATCTTTTTAATTCTTCCTTAATTTCCTGGTTGACCCTTTCATCTTTTAGCAGGATGGTCCTTAACTTCCACGTGTTTGAGGTCCTTCCAAACTTCTTCTTGTGATTTAGTTCTAATTTCAAGGCATTATGGTATGAGAATATACAGGGGACTATCCCGATGTCTTGGTATCGGTTCAGACCCGGTTTGTGACCCAGTATGTGGTCTATTCTGGAGAATGTTCCATGTGCACTTGAGAAGAATGTGTATTCAGTTGAGTTTGGATGTAAAGTTCTGTAGATATCTGTGAAATCCATCTGGTCCAGTGTATCATTTAAAGCTCTCATGTCTTTGGAGATGTTGTGCTTAGAAGACCTATCGAGGGTAGAAAGAGCTAGATTGAAGTCACCAAGGATAAGTGTATTATTATCTAAGTATTTCTTCACTTTGGTTATTAATTGGTTTAAATATTTGGCAGCTCCCACATTCGGGGCATATATATTGAGAATTGTTAAGTCCTCTTGTTGGATAGATCCTTTAAGTATGATATAGTCTCCCTCTTCATCTCTCACTATAGTCTTCGGGGTAAATTTTAGTTTATCTGATATAAGGATGGCTACCCCTGCTTTCTGTTGAGGACCATTTGAATGGTAAATGGTTCTCCAACATTTTATTTTCAGGCTGTCGGTGTCCTTCTGTCTAAAATGAGTCTCTTGTAGACAGCAAATACATGGGTCCTGGTTTTTTTTCTAGTCTGAAACCCTGCGCCTTTTGATGGGGTCATTAAGCCCGTTCACGTTCAGAGTTACTATTGACAGATATGAGTTTAGTGTCATCATGATATCTATTCAGTCCTTGTTTTTGTGGATTGTTCCACTGAACTTCTTCTTAAAGGGGAATTTTAAGAGTCCCCCTTAAAATTTCTTGCAGAGGTGGTTTGGAGGTCACATATTCTTTCAGTTCCTGCCTGTCTTGGAAGCTCTTTATCTCTCCTTCCATTTTGAATGAGAGCCTTGCTGGATAAAGTATTCTTGGTTGCATGTTCTTCTCATTTAGGACCCTGAATATATCCTGCCAGCCCTTCTGGCCTGCCAGGTCTCTGTGGAGAGGTCTGCTGTTACCCTAATACTCCTCCCCATAAAAGTCGGGGATTTCTTGTCTCTTGCTCCTTTAAGGATCTTCTCTTTATCTTTGGAATTTGCAAGCTTAACGATTAGATGTCGAGGTGTTGAATGGATTTTATTGATTTTAGGGGGGGGGATCTCTCTATTTCCTGTATCAGAATGCCTGTTTCCCTTCCCAGATTAGGAAAGTTTTCAGCTAGGAATTGTTCAAATGCATATTCGGGCCCTCTGTCCCTTTTGGCGCCCTTGGGAACCCCAATTAAACGTAGGTTTTTCTTCCTCAGGCTGTCGTTTATTTCCCTTAATCTGTCTTCATGGTCTCTTAATTGTCTGTCTCTTTTTTCCTCAGTTTCCGTCTTTGCCATCAACTTGTCTTCTGTGTCACTCACTCGTTCTTCCACCTCGTTAACCCTCGTCGTTAGGACTTCTAGTTTGGATTGCATCTCATTCAATTGATTTTTAATTTCTGCCTGATTGGATCTAAATTCTGCAGTCATGAAGTCTCTTGAGTCCTTTATGGTTTTTTCTAGAGCCACCAGTAGCTGTATAATAGTGCTTCTGAATTGGCTTTCTGACATTGAATTGTATTCCATATTCCATATTCCAACTCTGCGGGAGAGAGGGCTCTTTCTGATTCTTTTTTTTCAGGTGAGGTTTTCCTTCTAGTCATTTTGCTCAGTGCAGAGTGGCCAAAAACAAGTTGTATTGGGAATAGGAGAAAAAGAGAGAGAAGGAAAGAAAAGAGAAAAAGAAAAAAGAGAAAGAAGAAAAAAAAGGGGGAAAAGAGAAGAAAAAGAGAAGGGAAAAGAAAGGGAAAAAAAGGGGTGGGGGAAGCAATCAGAAATAAAAAAAAAAAACACGGGGGAGTATCTTCTGTTTCTGTATACTTTAGGTCCCTTGACTCCCCCTGGAACTTGTCCTTCTAGCTGGTCTTTTGGGGGAGGGGTTTGTTGTGCTGATTTTCAGGTGTTAGCCCTTTGGGGAGCTGCTCTGCTCCCTGCCTGGTGCAGGGCTCAGTGGGGGTTGTTTAGCCTGTGAGGCCCCAGGTGGAACAATTCCAGTGGCTGCGGCAGCTCTGGAAACCTGGATTCAGCTCCCAGAGTAACTATGGAGCTCTTTGTCTCTAAGGGCCTGGAGGCCCTGGGGGCGGGGCGCTGATCTGCTCATCTAGGGGCAGGAGCCGCCTTGCTGTCCTGGGCCCTCCCGGCCTCTGCCTGTCCCGGGGGGAGGCCCGATCCTGGGCCGTGTCTGGGCGCCCAGTGCTCTGGGGCCTGTGCTGTTGGATTCACGCTCCTGGCCGGGCAGCCGCGTCTCCACGGAGCCGCCGTCCGAACCCCTCTGAGTTGCTCCCAGCCACGCAGCCCCGTCCTTACGGAGCCTCTTCCTCTGCCGGAGCCGCACAGCCCCCTTAGCGGAGCCGCCAGCCGAGCCCCTTGGAGCTGCTCCCGGGTCAATGTGTGCGCTGCAGCCCTTAGGGAGCTGGGTGCACTCTCCCTGGGGCGCAAGTGTCTGTTAGTGTCCCTGGGATCCTGAGGGCATCCCCGCCCTCCTAGGGTCCTGCTCTAACTCCCTGCGGGCGCCTTTGAGCCCGGGAAGATTGGTGCAGCTCCTTTTTCTCTGGGACGGAGCTCTCCTGTCCTGGGGGCCTTCCCCCAGGCCCTAGCCGGGATCCTCGCGGGATCCCTCCCCCTTGGATGCCTTTTGTTTCTTTATTTCTTTTTCCCTGTCTTCCTATCTTGATAGAAGCAGGACCTCTTCTCACTGTAGCGTTTCAGCTGTTCTCTCTTTAAACCTCAGGCCGAATTCGTAGATTTTCAGGATGATTTGAAGGTTATCTAGGTAATTTGGTGGGGACAGGTGACTTGGGGACTCTACTGTTCTGCCATCTTGCCCCTCCTCGAATACTAAGCCTTTATTGGCTATGTCATTTGCAGATGTCTTCCTCCATTCTGTAGGTTGCCTTTTGGTTTTTTCATTGTTTCCTTTGCTGTTGAGAACTTTATTTCAGTGTAGTCCCAATATCTAATTTTTGCTTTTGTTTCTCTTGCCTCCGAAGGCTTATCTAGAAAGGAGTTGGTATAACTGATGTATCAAAGAAGTTACTGTCTGTGTTCTCTTCTAGAACTTTTATGGTTGCAGATCTCACATTTCAGTCTTTAATCCATTTTGTATATATTTTTTATGTGGTGTAAGTTAGTGGTCCAGTTTCATTCTTTTGTATCTTGCTGTCCAGTTTTCCCAGTACCATTTGTTAAAAAGGCTGTCTTTTTCCTATTGGATATTCTTTCTTGATTTGTCAAAGATTAATTGACGATATAATTGTGGGTTTACTTCTGGATTTGCTGTTATTTTTCTAGTTCCTTTAGGTGTAGGGTAAGATTTTTTTTTTCTTCTTGAAATAGGCCTGTATTGTTATAATCTTCCCTCTTATAAACTCTTGCTGTGTGTCCCATAGGTTTTGAATCACTGTTTTTATTTTAATTTATTTCCATATATTTTTAATTTCTTCTTCAATTTCCTGGTTGGCCCATTCATTGTTTAGTAGTATGTTATTTAACCTCTATGTATTGTGATGTTTCCAGATTTTTTTTCTTGTGGTTGACTTTTAGTATCATAGCATTGTGGTGAGAAGATATGCATGGTATGATTTTGATCTCCTTGAATTTGTTGATTTTTTTTTAATGAATTATTATGGCATCTGTTCCAGAAAATGTCCCATGTACACTTGAAAAGAATGTGTATTCTGCTGTTTAAGATGGAATGTTCTGCATATATCTTTTAAATCTGTTTGTTCCTGCATGTCATTCAAAGCCATTGTTTTCTTGTTGATATTGTTTAGATGATCTGTCCATTAATATAAGTGAAGTGTTAAACTCCCCTACTATCATTATAGTATTATAGATTATTTCTGTTATGTTTGTTATTAGCTGCATTACATGTTTGCGTGCTCCTATGTTGGGTGCATAAATATTTATAATTGTTACATCTTATTGTTCTATTTTTACTTTTATGATTATTTAGTGTTTTTCTTTTTCTCTTGTGACAGGCTTTGTTTTAAAGTCTGTTTTGTCCAATATAAGTATTGCTACTCTGGCTTTCTTTGACATCCACTTGCATGATAGATGCTTCTCCTTCCTCTCACTTTCAGTCCACAGGTGTCTTTAGGTCTAAAATGAGTCTCTTGGTCTCTTCTAGGCAGCATATAAATGGGTTTTGCTTTTTTATCCATTCTGTATCCCTGTGTCTTTTGAGTGGAGACTTTAGTCCACTTACATTCAGTATAATTATTGATCATTATTTATTGCCACTTTATTACTTGTTCCATGGTTTCTGAAGATCTTCTTTGATCTTATTTTTCTTTCATGTTTTGCTGATTTACTTTAGTGGTATATTTGGATATCCTTTTCTTTATTCTTTGCCTGTATATTAGTGGGTTTAGACATATCATTACCAGTAGGTTTATATATAACCTCTTCACTAATTGCAGTCTATATTAAGTTTATGGTCATTTACATGTGAACCTATTTTTACTCCTCTGCTCCCCATGTTTCTAGGTGTATGTTTGTTATTTTCATATCCCCCCCCTTTTTTGGTTAGTTTCTTGACTGATTTTTTACAGAAATACTTATTTTTTCTGCTTTAGTATTTCTTACTTTTTTATTTATTTGAGAGAGAGACAAGCATGAGCTGAGGGAGAGGCAGATGAAGAGAGAGAAGTAGACTCCTAATGGAGCCCAATGCAGGAGTGCAGGAGCCCAGGATCCTGGAATCATGGCTTGAGCCAAAGGCAGATGCTTAACCAACTGAGCCACCGAAATGCCCTTATGATTTTTACTTTATACTGCCATTTTTTGTCTTTCTTTTCCATCAAAGAGTTTCACTTAATATTTCTTGCAGGACTGGTTCATTGGTCATGAACTCCTTTAATTTTTGTTTGTCTAGGAAACTGTTTCCTATTGTGTATGATAACCTTGTTGGAAGGAGTGTTCTCGCTGAAGATTTTTCTCATTCACCATTTTGAATAATCATACCACTCTGTTCTGGTTTGAAAGTTTCTGTTGAGGGATGCCTGGGTCGCTCAGCAGTTGAGTGCATTTGCCTTCAGCTCAGCTCGTGATCCTGGAGTTCCAGGATCGAGTCCCACATTGGGCTCCCTGCATGGAGCCTGCTTCTCCCTCTGCCTGTGCCTCTGCCTCTCTCTTTCTGTGTCTCTCATGAATAATTAAATAAAAATATTTTTAAAAAGTTTCTGTTGATAATCTATCTGTATGGATTTTCCCTTGTAAGTTAATGACTTCTTTTGTCTTGATGCTTTTAAAATTTTTTCGTTGTCTCTATATTTTGCAAATTTAATTATGTTTTGTTACGTATATATGTCTTGGTGTAGGTGTAATTTTGTTGATTTTGATGGGTGAAAAAAACACCTGAATATCCTGAATCTGGATATCTGTTTCCTTCCAGATAATGGAAATTTTCAGCTATAATTTCTTATTATCTGCCCCTTTTTGTCTCTCTTCCTTTTGTAGGACTCTTATAATATGAAAGCTCTTATATTTGATGGAGTTACTGAGTTTCCTAAGTTCTCATTTGGCATAATTATTTTCTTTCCCTTTTGTTCAGCTTGATTAGTTTGCATTTCTCTGTCTTCTAGGTCACTAATTCATTCCTCTGTTTCTTTGATTCTGCTATTCATTCTACATGTATGTTTCTCATTTCATATAAAGCCCTTTATCTCTGCTATGTTATTCCTTATCTCTGTGTTAAGGGTCTCATTCATGTTTTCTACTCCTCAAGTCCAGTGACTATCCTCGTGATCATTGCTTTAAGTTGTCTGTCATTTTCCTTCTGTTTTGCTTAGATGTCTGGTTTTGGTCTTGTCCTGTTCTTTCCTTTGGGATAAATTTCTCTGTCTCCTCATTTTGCCTGCTTTTCTTTATCTGTTTCTCTGTGTTAAGAAAGTCAGCGGCCAGCGCAGGTGGCTCAGCGGTTTAGCGTCTGCCTTCAGCCTGGGGGTGATCCTGGAGTCCCAGGATTGAGTCCCATGTCACTTCCTGCATGGAGCCTGCTCCTCCCTCTGCTTGTGTCTCTGCCTCTCTCTCTCTCTCTCTCTCATAAATAAATAAAATCTTTTTTAAAAAGTCAGCTGTGTCTTTTACATTTGAAAGTAGTGACTTTATGAAGAAGAGGTCCTAGAGTGCCCTGTCGTGCAGTGTTCCCTGTTCCCCAGAATCTGGCACTTTAGGAGAGTATCCTGTTTGTGTTTACGCCCTAATGTTGTGTCTGAGTCACTTTTCCTTTCAGTGCAGTTGTCTGCAGTGACTCTTTACCTGCCTGTTGTGGGTTTTACTTGCTCTTTGGGTGGTAGTGGGACCTAGGCAGGCCAGCTTGAGGAGGCATGCCCACCAGGGGACTTGGGAGCAGGGGGGTGGTGTTAGCAAAATTTGAACTGGCCATTAGTTCTGTGCTGGATCTCCTGAAGCTCTGTGGCAGCTAGGGGTTAAATTCAGTGGCCAGGGGAACATGCAGGTGGGTGTCGTGCATGATGGTGGCTCGGGACACATTGGCTGGACAAAGTGTGGTGGGTGGGTATGACTCACAACTGCAGCTGTGCACCCTGTTGGCTGGGTGGGGCGAATTCAGGGGTTTAAGAAGATTTTCCCTGAGGCCAGGGCTGAAGCTAGCAGGATGGAAGTGGGGGAGTCTTCAGGAGACATCTTGGGCAGGGTGTACTGCTAGCAGGTTAGGTTAAAGTGTCTGTGTAGCTGAGTAGCCCTGCCATCTACGGGTGGCTCTGTGTTCATGCTGGGGGTCAGGGGAAGAAAATGGCACTTCCTCACTCCCTTGTTTTTTGAGAAGTCCTTCAACATACTCTGAAATCAGAATGAAGAGATCTGTCTCCCATTTGCCCCTGGTGTTGTATAAACTTCCGTTTTTATGTTTCCTTTCCATGCAGGCTGCTGTCTCTTTAAGGCCAGTGATCCAGCTATAGCTAGCCTTTGTGGTTTACCCAGGGCTGCATCAGCCCACTTTTAAAGTTACAGGCTCCCAAGTCCTACTGATTTTACACACTGTCGGAATTCAGCCCTTTTGGTATGTATATATGTATGTCTGTATGTAGTTAGTTTTATTGGAACAAAGCAACTTGTACACTTTTAACATTTAAAACAGCATCTTTCCTTTCAAGTGAAACACAAAGAAAATTTAAAAATAAATAGGAACAAAATTGTCATAGAGAATGTCAATTTCAAGTAAGATCCTATAGGTTCTTTTGATCTATGGAGTGGCACAGGGCTCTAGTCATAAGTAGAGAATATAATTTTAAAAGTGTCATCTTGAACTGTAAGGATAATCATTAAACATCAAAATTAAACGTGTCATAATAGAAGCCATGTTGTCAAAACGCCCACTTAACTTACCCAGGCATCTCAAATCCACCCTTTGTTTATCTTCTGTAATCCCATTTTAAAAATTCTTTTTTTAAATAAGAGAAAGTAGAGAGATACATCTTGGCAAATCTTAACTGTCTATATTCACATAGAGACGCAGTGTAATTTCTGAGCCCAATATACAGAGAGAGGAGGAAAAAAGCTAGAATTCTGTTCACTACTATACAGGGGCCTAGCAATTCTCCAGCAGGTTTTCCTTTTTTCTGACAGAGCACAGTAGTTGATTTCATAATGTTTTTGTTGAGAACGGAAGGGATAAAAATGAATTTGGAAAGGAAAGTGGTAGAGATTCTTTTCTCATTGTATTCTGCTGAGGGTATTTCCTCCCAACTTAAGTTCAGAACCATGTTAAAAAAGGAGAGAAAAGTAACTTCAAAAACAGAGTGAATGAGCACAAGAGGAGGAAAATGAAGACTGCAACTTGCTCCCAAGGACTGTAGAAAATTTAAAAAAGGAAGGTTGGAATACATTAGTGTTCTATTAGTTATCATCTTCATCCTCCTGACCTTCCTCTGCTCCCTTATCCTCTTCACTTTCATTCTCATCTCCTTCTTCATCTTCATCCTTCATCTTTTTTTTTAAGGATTTATTTATTGGGGAGAAAGCAAGTAAGCAGGGGGAGGGGAGAGAGAGAGAGAAATCCTCAAGCAGACTCCTGGCTAGATGAGGAACATCATCTCATGATCCCGAGATCCCGAGGTGAAACCAAGAGGTGACACTCAACCGACTGAGTCCCCCAGGCATCCCTTCATCAGTATTTTCCAGTCCTTTGTCATCATCACCATCTTCTCCTTTCCCCTTCATCATTCATATCTGGAACCATGTAGTACTGTAATGGATTTGGCCCAATACCATCTTTGATATAACCTCTCCTGACTCATCTGCACCAGCCCATCTGTTTTTTTTTGTTTTTTGTTTTTTTTCAGCCCATCTTTTTTTTAAAGCCAAACATGGGATTCTTCCTTGTGTGAGCTCCCTGGTGTTAGAATCCATTTCTTTGCCCTCTCTACATACATGCAGCTCCCTCCCCTTCTGTGGGCAGCCTCTCAAGTGCCTTTCTGACCTTCCTAAGCTTTCAGATGCAGCAGCTTCTCTCGATTTACTAGTGGAGTTTTGTTAGTCTTTGGGTTCTCTGATTTATTGGTTTGGATGAGGATGATATCTAGTTGTAAACGTGGAATAGGGTGAGCTCAGGGTCCTACTCTGCCATCTTCCCCCTCCTCCTGACGTAAATATGTGTTATTCTTTGAGAAAATTACACCTTTCCTTTTTCTAGGCTATTCATGTATAGTTTTATGTCAAACTAGTCAGAATTGGGCTGGTTTTAGAGTTTGTTACTATGGTTTCTCTCTGCAGCAGATACTTAGAACCATGTAATGATATTTTATTGTTGTCTCCCTGTGTGGTTTTGGGTTTCTCCCTTTGCACTGCTCCCCAGAGAAGGTCTGTCTTCAGCTTTCCTCTGTATTCTTCTTATTTCACTCAGTGCTTGTCAGCATATGTTTGGGAGTAGAAAAGGGGACGATTTTTTTTTTTTTAATGTTTGGATTAAGACTCAGTTTTAAGCAGGCATTGTGAATCTGTGTTTAGGGGCATGGCCTTTACAAGTCTTCTTGCACCTTCAAGTATAATGCTACTGCCAACATGTATTTCGGTTCCTCCCCCAGGACTAAAGCTTTCGTTGTTTTTTTCACCCCTTACCCAGATATAGTTGGTTTTCACCACTGTGTCCCCACATTGTGCTTTTATTCCTTAGGGAAGATGGGCCTGGTAATAGTTTTGGATTGCCCTCTATTCCTCTACTCAGTGCTTCAGAGTACAGGTTTTAATGATCTTCCTTTTGGTTTAAGAACCTTTTTTTTTTTTTTTTTTTTTTTGGTAAGAGAGATAGGAAGGATCCATATGGGCAGAATTTTGGCATTACTTGCTGCTCCCCTCCCCCAAATAGCACCAAGGGAATCTTTCTCTGTGATCTTCCCTGTGGCCACCTGTTTGTAAAAACTACCTGTTTTTTGAAACGCCACCCCCACCAAGGGCTTGTCATTCTCTTGATAGCCTACACTTGGCACTTAGCAGTATAATTTTTAGTTATACCTTCCTTCTTTCTTGCCACTTTTTGTGGCATTTGTTCCAGTGATCAAACGCTCAGATTCTGTTTTTCACTGTAGGTATCTATCTTTCTTTAAATTTCTATATAATTTTTTGCTCTATGACTTTACTTATATGGTTAATAAAATCTGTAATTTGCAATTTGTCAAGCCCTTTTCTTAAGGGATGTAATGAGATGTAATGATGCTATTTGTAGCTTTCTACATGTCTGAGCTGTGTTGTCTTTGTTATTGTTTCTGTTTTTTATTTTTTCTTTTGTATTATTAAATATTTTTAGTATTCAATTTTAATGTTCTTTTAAATTTTTTGGTTATAACATTTAAATTTGTTGCATTAGGGATTACAATAAACATACCTAGTAATCACCTAACAGTTTATATAGATTTAATGTTTTACCACTCTTTTTTAAAAGCCATACTTTTTTTTTAAAAAAAAAAGCCATACTTTTTTTAAATGATTTTTTTAATAGTTGCCATGTGTTTTATATTTATATATTTTGAAGGCCCACCAGACTGTGTTATGGTTTCTCCTTTTAAGAGTCTTATGTATATTAAAGGCCTTTGCAGGAGAAAAATGACCTTTTATATTTATTCAGTCATTTACCAGTTTTGTTCTTCATTTCTAAGAATGTTAGCTTCCCCTGGGTATCATTCACCTTCAGAGTAAAGAACTATTATTTCATCTCGACTTCATTTACAACGAATTCTCTTCATTTTCTTTAATCTAAGAATGTGTTCATTTCATCTTCATTCCTGAAGAACTTTTTCACTGGATAAAAAAGTGTTAGATGATGTTTTTTCTTCCTTCAGCACTTTGGTTTTTAATTTTTATTATTTTATAAAGATCTATCTATCTATCTATCTATCTATCTATCTATTTATTTATTTTAGAGAGAGAGACATGTGGGAAGGGGCAGAGGGAGAAGCAGAGGGAGAGAATCTCCAGCAGACTCCGCACTGAGGCTGGAGCCTCACTTGGGGCTCAATCCCACAATCCTGAGACCATGATCTGAAATCAAGAGTCTGATGCTCAACTGACTTAGCCACCCAGGCGCCCCTCTTCTTTCAACACTTTAAAGATGTTTTTCTACCATTTCTGTTTTCCATGGTTTTTGATGAGAAGTTTGTGGTAGTTTGAATTGTTGATAATCCATCTGAACTATGTTGCTTTTTGTAGCTGCTTTCAAAGCTTTTTAGTTTTGTTTTTTAGCAGTTTGACGGCTGAAGGTGATATTTCTGAGTGTTTTTTTTTCTTTCAGTTTATCTTGTTTGGATTTCCTGGAAATAGTTGAATATGTAGATTTATCTTTTATCAAATTTGGAAAGTTTTCTGGTAATATTCCTACAAACTTTTTTCAGTATAATTTTTTTTTCTCATTCTGGCACTCTGATGACTTGTACGTTAGACATTTCAATATTGCCTCCTAGGTTCTGAGATTCTGTTTTGTTTGATTCTTTTTGTTGTTCTGTTGCTTAGAGTGGGTAATTTCTGTTGATCTGTCTTCAAATTTATTGACATTCTTTTCTTGTCTCCATTCTCCTATTTAAGATCTCAAGTGAATTTTTTAAAAAGATTTGTTTGTTTGTTTGTTTGAGAGACAGCATGAGCATACAAGTAGTGGGGAGAGGCAGAGGGAGAGGGAGAGAATCCTCAAATAGATTCCCTGCCGAGCATGAAGCTGACATGGGGCTCAGTTTCATGACCCATGAGATCATGACCTGACCTGAAACTAAGAGTCAGACACTTAACCAACTGAGCCACCCAGGTGCCCCCTCAAGTGAACTCTTTATAGCATAGATACTGCATTCTTAGTTAAGAATTTCAGTTTGGGAAAAAAAAAAAAAAGAATTTCAGTTTGGTTCTTTTTAAGTGTTACTGAGCTAAAATAATAGATTTATTCATTTTTTTTGTGCACAATGCACTTATTCATTTAGTAAATTTGTATAGTGTGCAGCTGTCACCACAATCCAGTTTTAGGACAGTGTATTATTTCCAAAAATTCCATCAAGCTCATTTATAGTCAGTCCTATTCCCATCCTTAGTCCTGTGTTACTATTGATCTCTGTAAAAATTAGCCTTTCTTTGATAATTCATATAAATGAAATTACAGAATATTCATGATATTTTGACCTCTTTCACTTATTAAATTTTTTTGACGTTTATCCTTGTGGTAGCATGTATTAGTATATATTTTTTTATTTTTATTTTTTTGGTATATATATTTTTAAAGCTAAATATTATAGATATACCACATTTTTGTTTCATAATTCAACACTACAGAAATTTGACTTATATTCCTTTTATTTCCTTTGGCTATTATTAATAAATGTTGCTATGAAAATTTATGTACATGTCCTTTTATGTTTCCATTTTTCTTGAATGGAATAGCTGGGTCATAGGGTAAATATTCAGTTATCTCTTAAAGAAACTGCCAAATTGTTTTCCAAAGCGGCTGTACTATTTTACATTACCAACTGCAGTATGTGAGGGTTAACATTTCTCCACACCTTCATCATCATTTGCTGTTGTCTGTCTTTTTGATTATAGCCAATTTAGTTAGTGTGAAGTGGTATTTCGTTATGGTTTTATTTTACATTTACTTAATTAAGCTCTAATGAGATTGAGCATCTTTTCATTTGCTTATTGCTCATTCATACGATTTTGGTGGAATATCATTTAAATCTTTTTTCCATTTTTAATTTTTTTTAATACATTGTAAAATTGCTTTATATATATACATATATATTTTGATGTATATGTATATATGTATAAATACATATACATATGTATTTTGAACACAAGTCCTTTATCAGAAATATGATTTACAGATACTCTTGTCACTATGTAACTGGTCTTTTCATTTTCTAGAGTGTCTATCTGAAGCACTACATTTTTTTTATTTTGATGAAGTCCAGTTTATCAGTTATTTTCTGTAGCTATTCTTTCATCAATTTTATATTATCTTGATTATTGTAGGTTTAAAGTAAATTTTAAAATATAGTAACAAAAGACTCACTACATTGTTTATTAAAAAAAATTGAAAGTGTTTTGGCTATTCTGTGTGCCTTGCACTTCTGATCAGCTTGCCTTTTTTTTTTTTTTTTTTTTTAAAGATTTTATTTACTCTTCAGAGACACAAAGATAGAGGCATAGTCAGCGGTAGAAGCAGACTCCCTCTGGGGAGCCTGATGCAGGATTCAATCCCAGGACTCAAGGATCATGACCTGAGCCAAAGGCAGATGCTCAACCACTGAGTGGCCCAGGTGCCTCGCCATTTTTTTTTTTTTTAATTTTATCTATTTATGGGCAGCCTGGGTGGCTCAGCGGTTTAGCACTGCCTTCAGCCCAGGGTGTGATCCTGGAGACCTGGGATCGAGTCCCACGTCGGGCTCCCTGCGTGGAGCCTGCTTCTCCCTCTGCCTGTGTCTCTGCCTCTCTTTCTCTGTGTCTCTCTCATGAATAAATAAATAAAATATTTAACAACAACAACAAAAAGATTTTATTTATTTATGTGAGAGAGATCATGAACAGGGGGAGGGGCAAAGGGAAAAGTAGGCTCCTCACCGAGCAGGGAGCCTGATGCAGAGCCTGAGCCCAGGACCCGGGATCATGACCTGAGCCAAAGGCAGATGCCCAACCAACTGAGGCACCCAGGCACTTTCCCATATTTTTTTAATACAAAAAAAAAGCCTGCTGGCATTTCAGCATGGATTTCATTGACTTTATAGATCAATTTGTTGAGTGTTGTCTTTATAATAATATTGCATCTTCCAATGCAGGAACATAAGGTTTCCATATTTTTTGTAGTGTTCAATATGTAAATTGTTTTTTCTTTTGTGAAATTTATTATTAAATGTTTTATTATTTTTGATGTTACTCAGAATGGAGTTCTCTTAATTCATTTTTGGATATTTTATTGCTAGTAAAGAAATAAAATTGATTGGAGCCTTTAAAATTTTTTTTATTTTTAATTTTTTTGAATATAGTTCACACACAATGTTACATTAGTTTCAGGTGTACAACATAGTAATTGAACAACTCTAAACATTATGCTGTGCTCACTACAAGTATAGATACCATCTCTCACCATACAGTGCTATTACAATGTCATTGACTATATTCCTTTATTTTTTTAATTTTTAGTTTTTTAAATTCTTGTTAGCATGCAGTACAATATTGGTTTCAGGAGTAGAATTCATTAACTCATCACTTAACGTACAACACCCAGTGCTCATCATAACAAGTGCCCTCCTTGATATGTATTACTCTTCTCACCCCTCTCCCACCCATCTCCCTCCATCTCCCCTCAGTTTGTTCTGTATTGTTAAGAGACTCTTAGGGTTTGTTCCCCACCCACCCACCATATGTTCATCTGTTTGTTCTATTTTTAACTTTTTGGGGAACCTCCATACTGATTTCCAGAGTCACTGTACCAGTTTGCATTCCTGCCAACAGTGCAGGAGGATTTCTCTTTCTCTGCATCCTCACCAACAACTGTTGTTTTGTATGTTGTTAATTTTAGCCGTTCTGACAGGTGTGAGGTGGTATGTCATCGTGGTTTTGATTTGTATTTCCCTGATGATGAGTAATGTTGACCATCTTTTCATGTGTCTGCTAGCCATCTGGAAGGCTTATTTGGAAGAGTGTCTCTTCATGTCTTCTGCCCATTTCTTAACCGGATTATATGTTTTTTAAGTTTAATAAATTCTTTATATATTTTAGATATTAACCCATTATCAGACATGTCATTTGCAAATATCTTCTTCCATTCTGTAGGCTGACTTTTAGTTTTGTTTATTGTTTCTGTCATTGACTATATTCCCTTTGGTCTAGTTTTTATTCTCATGACTTACTCATTTTATAACTAGAAGCCTGTATCTTTCACTCTCCTTCACCCATTTTGCCCATTTCTTCACCCCTTATGTCACTCCCCACCATTATCGCAACCATCCTGTTTTTATAGGGCAATCTGTTTTTTTGTTTATTCATTTGTTTTGATTTTTAGATTCTTTTTCTTTTTAAAGATTTTATTATTTATTTATTCATGAGAGACACAAAGAGAAAGAGAGGCAGAGACACAGGCAGAGGGAGAAGCAGGCTCCATGCAGGCAACCTGACGTGGGACTTGATCCCGGGTCTCCAGGATCACATCCTGGGCTGAAGGCGGCGCTAAACCACTGAGCCACCCGGGCTGCCCCTGTTTTTTAGATTCTACATATGAGTGAAGTCATAGGGTATTTGTCTTTCTTAGTCAAATTTTACTTAGTGTAGGTCCATCCATTTGTTGCACATGGCAAAATCTCATCCTTTTTATGGCCAAGTAATATTTCATTATACATACATATATATCTTACCTTCCTTATGCATTCATCTGTTGGTGGACACTTGAGTTGCCTCCATATCTTAACTATTGTAAATAATACTGCAGTAAATATAGGGGTGCGTATAATTTTTTGAATTTGTGTTTTCATTTTCTTTGGGCAGATACCCAGTAGTGGAATTAATTGGATCATACAGTATTTCTGTATTCAAATTTTTGAGGACTCTCCATACTGTTTTCCACAGTGGCTATACCAGTTGACATTCCCATCATAAACACGAGGCTTCCTTTTTCTTTACATCCTTTTTTGTCTTTTTGATTTTGGCCATTCTAATAGGCATATAGCTCATTGTGGTTTTGGTTTATATTTCCCTGATGCCAAGTGATGTTAAATATTTTTTCATGTGTCTGTTAGCCATTTGTACGTCTTCTTTGGAGAAATGTCTGTTCATGTCTTCCCATTTCTTGCCTGGATTATTTGTTTTTTTGGTGTTGACTTTGATTAGTTATTGATCTTGAATACTAGCCCTTTATATAATAGGATATTTGCAAATATCTTCTTCTCCTGGCGGTTGTCTTTTTATTTTGTCCACTGTTTCCTTTGCTGCACAAAAGATTTTTTATCTTGACCAATTCCCAATAGTTCGTTATTGCTTTTATTTCTCTTGCCTCTGGACATGTGTCTAATAAGAAGTTGTGGCAGCCAAGGTCGAAGAGGTTGCTGCCTGTGTTCTCCTCTAGGATTTTGATGGATTCCCATCTCATAGTTAGGTCTTTCATCCATTTGAGTTCATTTTTGTGTATGGTGTAAGAAAATGGTCGTTTAATTTTCTACATGTGGTTGTCCAATTTTCCAAACACCATTTGTGAAGAGACTGACAAAGATTATATTATTTTTAATTAAAGTTTTAAAGAATCCTTTTTTGCATCGGGTTTGCCGCCAGAACACAGGTGTTGTGAAAACCACTGCTAAACCTAAACCAAAATGGGAAAGGAAAAGACTCACATCAACATCGTCATCATTGGACATGTAGATTCGGGCAAGTCTACCACTACTGGCCATCTGATCTACAGATGTGGTGGAATCGACAAAAGAACTATCAAAAAATTTGAGGAGACTGCTGAGATGGGAAGAGGCTCCTTCAAGTATGCCTGGGTCTTGGATAAACTGAAAGCTGAATGTGAACGTGGTATCACCATTGATATCTCCCTGTGGAAAATCGAGACCAGCAAGTATTATATGACCATCATTGATGCTCCAGGACACAGGGATTTTATAAAAAACATGATTACAGGCACATCTCAGGCTGACTGTGCTGTCCTGATTGTTGCTGCTGGTGTTGGTGAATTTGAAGCAGGTATCTCCAAGAATGGCAGACTCGTGAGCATGCCCTTCTGGCTTACACACTGGGTATAAAACAACTGATTGTTGGTGTTAACAAAATGGATTCCACTGAACCACCCTACAGCCAGAAGAGATATGAAAAAATCGTTAAGGAAGTTAGCACTACATTAGGAAAATCGGCTGCAACCCTGACACAGTAGCATTTGTGCCAATTTCTGGTTGGAATGATGACAACATGCTGGAGCCAAGTGCTAACATGTCTTGGCTCAAGGGATGGAAAGTCACCTGTAAAGATGGGAATGCCAGTGGAAGTTCTGTATTGCATTCTTTCACCAATTCGTCCAACTGATAAGCCCTTGCATCTGTCTCTCCAGGATGTCTACGAAATTGGTGGTATTGGTACTGTCCCAGTGGGCCAAGTGGAGACTGGTGTTCTTAAGCCTGGCATGGTGGTCACCTTTGCTCCAGTGTTACAACTGAGTAAACTCTGTTGAAATGGACCCTGAAGCTTTGAGTGAGGCTCTTCCTGGGGACAATGTGGGCTTCAATGTCAAGAATGTATCTGTCAAAGATGTTTGTCGTGGCAGTGTGGCTGGTGACAGCAAAAGTGACCCACCAATGGAAGCAGCTGGCTTCACGGCTCAGGTGATTATCCTGAACCATCCAGGCCAAATCAGTGCTGGATATGCACCTGTGCTGGATTGTCACACAGTTCACATTGCTTGCAAGTTTGCTGAGCTGAAGGAGAAGATAGATTGTCGTTCTGGAAAAAAGCTGGAAGATGGTCCCAAGTTCTTGAAATCTGGGGATGCTGCCATTGTTGATATGGTTCCTGGCAAACCTATGTGTGTTGACAGCTTCTCTGACTATCCTCTCTGGGCCATTTTGCTGTTCGTAACATGAGACAGACGATTGCTGTGGGTGTCATCAAAGCAGTGGACAACAAGGCAGCTGGAGCTGGCAAAGTCACCAAGTCTGCCCAGAAAGCTCAGAAGGCTAAATGAATATTATCCCCAATACCTGCCACCCCAGTCTTTATCAGTGGAGGAGGAACAGTCTCAGAACTGTTTGTGTCAATTGGCCATTTAAGTTGAATAGTAAAAGACTGGTTAATTATAACAATGCATCATAAAACCTTCAGAAGGAAAGGATAATGTTTTGTGGACCCTTTGTGCTTTTTTGTGCGTGTGTGCCAGTTTTAAGTTATTAGTTTTTAAAATCCATACTTTCTAATGGAAACAACTTGACCAAAAATCTGTCACAGAATTTTGAGACCCATTAAAACAAGTTTAATGAGAAAAAAAATAAAGTTTAAAAAAATCTCTAAATTATTAATAAAATTCTGCAAAGAGGTATAATCCAAAAGTCACACACACACAGAGTATATTTAAAACATTTAAAGAATTATAAAACAAAGAGACAATCAGAATATCATAATGTGGTAGACCTACATCCAAACATATCTGTAATTAGATTAAATGTAAATGATCAAGCAAACCTTAGAGCCTGTCATATTTGATTAAAAAATTATAACCCAACTGTATGCTATCTACAGGATACCCTATTTCAATATCCTAACATAGATATCTTAAAGGCAAGAGATTAGAACTTTATAGAGCATGCAAACACCTATCAAAAATCGTTTGGGGAGGTTCAAGATGGTGACACAGGGTAATGCTGAGCTCACCTCCTTTATACACCAGATCTATACTTACATATAGAATAATTCCTCCTGAAAAAGAACTGAGGGCTAAACAGCTTCTGTACAACAAAGGACAGAAAGAGACAACATAGAGAATAATGGGAGACACATCGTAGTGAACATAAACCCACCCCGGATGCTTACAACTGCAGTAGGGAAGGATAGTACTGAGGGACCAGGAGCAGATTCATCTGTCCTGGGCCACAGAAAAACTGTATTTGAAAGAGGCAACTGGAATATAAAGGAACCAGTCCTCTACCACATGGTAGGTGGCCTGCTGGAATTCTCTCCAGGGTTTGAAGCACTGATGGAGCACTACTGTTTATATTTCCTTCCACTTTGGTAGTGCAGACAGTAGCAGGGCCTTGGCACTCTCACTGGCCTGCTACCTCAGTAAGCCCCAGCATCCTAGCCAGGTTTCATTCTTTTATATGTAGCTGTCTAGAAACTGGGCCACTTTCTTATACCATATACAAAAATAAAATCACAGTGGATTAAAGACCTAAGTGTGAGTCCTGAAACCATAAAACTCCTAGAATAAAACATAGGAAGTAATCTCGTAGACATCAGCATTTCAACATTTTTCTAGATATGTCTCTTAGGAGACATATCCCTTAGGGCAAGGGAAATAAAAGCAAAAATAAACTGTTGAAACTACATCAAAATAAAAAACTTAGGCACAGCAAAGGAAACTATCCGTGCAATAAGAAGGCAATCTACTCAGTGGGAGAAAATATTTGCAAGTGATGTATCTGAAGAAGAGTTAATATCCAAAATATATAAAGCTCTGTACAACTCAGCACCAGAAAACAATCCATTAAAAAGTGGGCAGAGGATCTGAATAGATTTTTCTTCCAAAGAAGACATACAGATAAGACATGATGCATGAGAGTATGTTCAACATCACTAATGATAAGGGAAATGCAAATCAAAGCCACAATGAGATACCACCTAACTTCAGTCAGAATGGCTAATATCAAAAAGACAAGTTTTGATGAGGATGTGGAAAATAGGGAACCCTTGTGCACTGTTGGTTAGGAATATAAAGTACAGCCACTGGGGAAAATAGTATGGAGGCTCCTCAAAAAAATAGAAATACCATATGAGCCCATAATCCCACCACTGGGTATTTACTAAAGGAAACAGAAACACTAACTCCGAAAGTTCTATGCACCCCTCATTTTAGTGTAGCATTATTTACAATAGCCAAGTTACGGAAGCAACCCAAATGTCTCAATAGGTGAATGGACAAAGGTTGGTATAAATGTATATATATTTATTTACACACACACACACGGAATATTAGCCATAAAGAAGAATGAGATCTTGCCATTTGTGACAACATGGGTGGACCTAGAGGGTGTTACTCTCAGTGAAATAAGTCAGTCAAAGACAATTTCCAATATGATTTCACTTATGTATAGATTCTTAAAAGCAAAACAAATGAACAACAACAAAAAAATCTTGCAAGAATCATAAATACAGAGAATTAACTGGTGGTTGCCAGAGGGGAGGTTGGTGGGGATGGGTGATATATGCAAAGGGGATTAAAAAGTTACAGACTCCCAAGTTATAAAATAAAGTCACAGGGATGAAATAAATACAGCATAGGGAATATAGTCCATGATACTGTAATATGGCATGGTGATAGGTGGTAATTACATTTATCATGTTGAGCACAGGGTAATATATAGAATTGTTAAATAACTATTTTGTCCACTTCCAACTAACAGAACACTATCAACTACACTTTAATTTCAAAAAATGTCTGAGTGGCTATATCAGATAAAACAGACTTCAGGATAAAGGGGTATTACTAATGTTAAAGAGGGATGTTATTTCCTGATGATAAATGAACAGAGTAGACAGTAACCACAGATGTACATGTACCTAATAAAAGTGATCCTAAATACATGAAGTAAAACTGATAGAGCTGAAGGAAAACACAGACAAATCTATAGTTATACTTGTAGAATCTATATTGCTTATCAGTATTTGACGGACTAGAAAAAAATTTTCAGTGTTTGACCTGTTATGTTAGAATAATGTACTGAAAACAGTATAATACATTCTTTTCTCATGCACATAGACCCTAGACAAGGTAGACTCTATTTGGGGCTATAAACAAATCAACAAATTATAAATAGTTGGCATAATTTGAGATATGTTCTGTAACCATAACAGATTTAAATAAGAAATATATAACAAATATTTGGAAAATCTCCAAATATTAGCTAAATTGCAGATTTCTAAAATCAGTTCACAAAGGAAGCCTCAGGAATGAAAGTCTAATATATCAAACTATTTGTGATGCCATCTAAAGCAGTTCCTTAGTGGGAAACCTACAGCATTTAATATTTATGTTAGTAAAATTAGAAATATCTCCATCCATTAATCTAGGCTTCTGCTTTAAGAAAACCAAAAAAGAGAGGAGGAACCAAAACCCAGAGTATATAAGGAGATATTAGCAGAAATCAATGAAATTGGAAACAAACACTGAAAAAAAAATCACTTAAGCCAAAAGCTTCTTCCTTATAGAGGTATGAGTAGTATTGATAAATTTGTTGCTGTGTATGTGTGTGTGTTTGTTCATCAAGGGAAAAAAAATTCTCAATGAACAAATAATAGGAATTAAAGAGAGGCTGTCAGTGTGGACCTTGCAGAATTTTAAATAGTAAGGTGTAAATATGAATAATTTTGCGGCACAAAATATGACATGAAATGAACCCTTTTTGAAAACTATCAGAAGCTTGGGACACCTGGGTGGCTCAGCAGTTGAGCGTCTGCCTTTGGCTCAGGACATGATCCCAGAGTCTCAGGATCAAGTCCCGCATCAGGCTTCCTGCATGAAGCCGGATGTTTGCCTGTGTCTCTACCTCTCTCCCCCTCTGTGTCTCTCATGAATAAATAAAATCTTATTTAATAAAAAAAGGAAGCTTACCAGAATTCACTCTACAGGAAACAAACATGACTATTTCTGTCACTGTTAGAAATTTAAATTGAGCTACGTACTTTCCAACAAAGAAAATTCCTAACCATAATTGTTTCATTGGTGGATCTGAATATCTAAGGATGATGTAATAGCAATTTTCAATATCTTTTTCATGAAGTATAAGAGAAAGTTATATTTCAACTTCATTTTATGTGGCCGGCATTACCCTGATACCAAAATCACAGAAAAGTGTCACAAATAGAGACTGTAGAATCATATTACTCAAGAACATAGAAATAAAAATTCTCTATTAAGTACTAGCAAATTGTACTCAGGTTAATACATGATAACATTTGGTCTGGTTCAGAATCGAAAGAGTAAGTCAATATTTGGAAGTCAAATCATCATACCCGCAAACTGAAGAGGAAAACATATCTCAATAGATGCAAAAAGAAAAGCATTTGACATTATTTAAACCCATTCCTTATAAAAATTGTTAGCAAATTTGGAAAAGAAGGCAACTTTATTAATGTGATAAATGTAATCTTGTAAACATGGATTTTATTATATTAATTATTAAAGACCTTTCTAGGAACAGAAAGTGAGCAAGTATTTCAGATTTTACTACTACTATTCCGCTTAGCACTGGAAGTTCTATGCAGTTCCCTAAGGCAGGAAAAAGCAATCAAAAGTATATAGTGTATTTCTAAAAACTAGCCATGTATATTTGAAAATCAAAATTTAATTTACAGTAACTGTCCCCCCCAACCCATGAAATACAAGTAAGTCTTGATTTGCAGAATATTATGGGACTGTAAAAATGACTGCTAGCTGAAACCATGCAAATCAATGTTTATTAATTGAAAAATAATAATTGTTCTGTAACCTGAAAAATTGTGTCAAAATATTAAAAATTCTTATTGTCAACTATAAATGTATAGGAAAATGAAAACGTTTAAAGTAATGTTTACTTTATTGCATGCAATAAAGTATAAACATTAGAATCATTTAAAATTTGGAGTATTTTATTTCATTAAAAATTGTCATGTTTCAATAGTGCTTTCTTGTTAAACTTATAGTAAGGAGTATCTTATACTATAGTTGGCTAAATTGGCCTCACTTTCTAAATTTAGATTTCCTTCCAACATTTCATCTTTTATGCTTTCAATGTCATGTATTTCTGAAATTCTCTTTAATATAATTTTTTTTTTGCTGATGTCACTCTCTATTGGATGTCTTCATTCTTTTCAGCACAATTACGATTCTCATTTATATTGATAAGTTTCTACAGGTGCTTATGTAGAATTCTCATATTATGATAATGTGAACATTCCCATTGTTAGCCAGTTATAACTATGTTTGCATTAAATTCAAATTTCCCATCTATTAATATTTTTTACTGCACTTTCATCTCTCAGTCTTTTCTGTTTTTTGATTGTGTATTTTGAAAGATGTCATTGGGTTCATCACTGAGGCAAGGATGCAACATAGCTACATGTTTTGTTTTTTATACATAAACTCAATAATTGTTTTGCTGTGACCAATCACTGATAGATCTTAGAAGTAGTGAGGGTTTCAGTTTTGGAAGATGTCAGTCTATCCTAAAAATAAGTAAAAACTTGAACAGACTGAAAAGTTAACAATGCTTCTTGGATCTGTAATAGAGGAGAAGACACAGGACAAATTGTTGCTCTTGAGTTTGGAGGGAAAAGTGAATATAAGGAGTCATGACTTACTAGAGCAGAGATGAGCAGAAACCACTGCAGGAACCAGTGTCAGGATAGGAGAACCTAACTGTAATTGATGAATTGCTGGAAGCTTAGTGAGGACAAATGTGGGAGTTAAAAACTCCAGGGGGTTCAGTCATAGACCCCCAGAATATTGTGAGAATTACCTCCAGAGCTACATACTGGAGACAAATACTTTCACACTTCTGTCAGAGGGAAAGGAAAGGGAACCATTTTGAAATAAGCTGGAGTACTCTGTTCTTCACAAGGACTGACCTCAGAAGAAATTGTATAAACAGAGCGTAAGTTATGTGGGGAAGAGAAATACCCAACTACAGCTCTTTATTGCCATGTCGCCTCATCTACTGGAACAAGAATAAAACAGAAACTTGTGGAGTCAGAGAAGTTCAGAGACATAGACTCACTAAAAGATTGATATTTAATTGCAGGACTATAAAATGTTTCTCCTTCCCTCACACTTCATCATCATATCACTAAAGACCTGTTTACAGCTGTCATGAAAAAATGAGGCTTACCTACAAGGGAAAAAATGAATTTGAAGACACAGGGCAAGTATCAGTACCAAAGATACCAGGGATTTTGGAATTGTCAGAACTAGAATTTAAAACAACTGATTAGTATACCAAGGGCTCTCTAATAGGTGAAGTAACATTCAAGAAGAAATGAGTAATTTAAGCAGAAATGTGGAAATCCTAAGAAAGAACAAAAAGAAATACTAAATATCAAAAATGCTATAACAAAAATGAAGAAAGCCTGTGATGGGCTTGTTTGTAGACTGGACCCAACTGAGGAAAGAGTTTCTGAGCCAAGAGACATATCAAAAAATTTTTGTAAACAGAAAGGCAGGCGAACAAAAGACTGAAAAAGTAGAGTATAAAATAACTCATACCTGAAGTAATAATGACTAAAAATTTCTCCCAAATTAATGTCACCACAGATCTAGGAAGCTCAGCAAACACCATGTGTAGGATAAGTGCCAAAATCAAAACAAAAAACCCAACCATACTGAGGCATATTCTTTTTAAATTATAGAAAAACCAGAACTAGAAAACCTGGAAATAATTCACAGGGAAAAAACACCATACTTACTGAAGAACAAAGGTAAGACACATTTTACTTCTCAGGAAACATGCAAGTGAGAAAGTGTACAGTGAAATAAAGTTATTAGAGAAAAAATAGAACCTAGAATTCTGTACCCTATGAATTTATTCTTCAAAAGTGAAGGAGAAATAAAGATCTTGGGCAAACAAAACTTGAGGGAATTTTTTGCTAGTAGACCTTCCTTGAAAGAAATATTGTTATTTAGTGAGGGAAAATGATAAAGGTTGGAAAATTGAACCTACATAAAGTTCAGGAAGAGCATCAAGAAATAAGTGAAAATGAATAAAAACTTTTTTTCCAAAGACTTTGTTTATTCATGAGACAGAGAGAGAGAGAGAGGCAGAGACATAGGCATAGGGAGAAGCAGGCTCCCTGCAGGCAGCCCAAAGCGAGACTTGATCCCAGGAACACAACGTGAGCTAAAGGCAGATGCTCAACCACTGAGCCACCCAGGGGCCCTGAATAAAAACATTTTTTATTGTTAATTGATCCAACAGGTAAAGTTTGATAATACTAACAATGTATTCCATTATGTAAACATACTCATATGTATATGTTTTTGACATATCACATGCACATATGTATATGCTTATGTATACGTACATATAAGTGAAATAAATGAAAGCAATGATACAAAGAGTGGAAGAGAGGAATTAGGATTATTTTGTTATTATGAGGTACAATACCCAGGAAATGATATGGGGTTGTTTGAAAACAGACTTAGATTAATTGTAAATGTGTATTGCACACTATGACAGATGCTAAAAAATAGTTACAAAGGAAATGTAACTGATACACAAAGGGGATAAAATGGAATCATATAAAAAAATAAAAAAAAAAACAACAAAAGGCAGAAAATGATTGAAACAAAAATTGGAACAGAGTAAAAGGGCAGCAAATAGAAAAAAAGGAGTGAATATGGTAGATACTAAAGGAACTGTATCAATGATTTTCAACTACAGTTGTGTAATTGCACCAATTAGGAATTGTTCAGAGTAGGTAAAACAACAGAAACAACAAAAAATCAAGACCCAACTGTATGTTTCCTACAAGAAATGCATTTTAAATATAGACACATATAGGTTAAAACTAAATGCATGGAAAAACATACACTAATGACAAAAAATGGAATAGTAGTTATGTTGGTTCCAGATGGAGTAGATATTAAAGCAAAGAAAGTTATCACGAATAAAGGACATTACATAATGATAAAAGGTTCAGTTCTTCAAGAAGACATAACAGTGTTAATGTGCATGCATTTCACAACAGAACATCAAAGTATCTGAGGCAAAAACTATTTGAATTGCAAGGAGAAATAGATGATCCCATTACAGTTGGAGACGTCCAACACTGGTTTCAGTAGTTCACAAATCCAGTAGGTATAAAACCAGTAAGGACATACTGGAAAGTAATAACACCATCAATCAACTGGACACAGTGAATATCTGTAAACTACTTAATCCTATAAAAGACACATTCTTCCAAGCTAACATGGAACACTGACCAAGGTAGAAAATCTTCTAGGCCATAAAACACACTTTAACAAAATATTTTTTTTTCTATTTAAATTTTTTTTATTTTATTTTTTTAATTAATTTTTATTGGTGTTCAATTTACCAACATACAGAAAAACACCCAGTGCTCATCCCGTCAAGTGTCCACCTCAGTGCCCGTCACCCATTCCCCTCCAACACCCGCCCTCCTCCCCTTCCACCACCCTTAGTTCATTTCCCAGAGTTAGGAGTCTTTATGTTCTGTCTCCCTTCCTGATATTTCCCAACATTTCTTTTCCCTTCCTTTATATTCCCTTTCACTATTATTTATATTCCCCAAATGAATGAGAGATCTAAATGTGAGACAAGAGTCCATCAAAATCCTAGAGGAGAACACCGGCAACACCCTTTTTGAGCTCGGCCACAGTAACTTCTTGCAAGATACATCCACAAAGGCAAAAGAAACAAAAGCAAAAATGAACTATTGGGACTTCATCAAGATAAGAAGCTTTTGCACAGCAAAGGATACAGTCAACAAAACTAAAAGACAAACTACAGAATGGGAGAAGATATTTGCAAATGACATATCAGATAAAGGGCTAGTTTCCAAAATCTATAAAGAACTTATTAAACTCAACACCAAAGAAGCAAACAATCCAATCATGAAATGGGCAAAAGACATGAAGAGAAATCTCACAGAGGAAGATATAGACATGGCCAACATGCACATGAGAAAATGCTCTGCATCACTTGCCATCAGGGAAATACAAATCAAAACCACAATGAGATACCACCTTACACCAGTGAGAATGGGGAAAATTAACAAGGCAGGAAACAACAAATGTTGGAGAGGATGCGGAGAAAAGGGAACCCTCTTACACTGTTGGTGGGAATGTGAACTGGTGCAGCCACTCTGGAAAACTGTGTGGAGGTTCCTCAAAGAGTTAAAAATAGACCTGCCCTACGACCCAGCAATTGCATTGTTGGGGATTTACCCCAAAGATTCAGATGCAGTGAAACGTCGGGACACCTGCACCCCGATGTTTCTATCAGCAATGGCCACAATAGCTAAACTGTGGAAGGAGCCTCGGTGTCCATCGAAAGATGAATGGATAAAGAAGATGTGGTTTATGTATACAATGGAATATTACTCAGCAATTAGAAACGACAAATACCCACCATTTGCTTCAACGTGGATGGAACTGGAGGGTATTATGCTGAGTGAAATAAGTCAATGTTCACTTTAACAAAATATTTAAAGAATCCTACAGTGTATCCTCTAAGACCACAGTGGAATGAGATTAGAAAATAATAGAAAGATATATGAAAAATCCCCATTATGTTGAGAATAGCAATACATTTCTAATTACCACGAGTTAAGCAATATCATGAGAAATTTAAAAATAATTTAGAGCTAAATGAAAATTGAAACCATACTTGCCAAAATGTGTGAGATGTAGTGAGAACAGTACCCAGAGGAAATTTTCCAGAAGAAAATCTACAGCATTGAATGCATAGATTAGAAAAGAAGAAACTTAAAATCAGTACTTCTCTACCTTAGGAAACTAGAAAACAGCATGTCAATCTAAAGCAGAATAAGAGAAATCATAACAATTAGAATAGAAATTAAAAGATAAAGACAAAATAAGTGAATCCAAAAGTTGGTTCTTTGAAATGATTCATAAAATTCATGAAACTATCCAGGCTAACTAAGAAAAAAACAGGATGCAAATTACTGATACTAGAAGTGAAAGATGGAACATCATTACAGATCATGTGGACATTGGAATGGTAATGAAACAATAAACAACTCTATGCCCACAGATTTGATAAACGGAACAATTCCTTAAAAGACACAATTTGCCCAAGTAATAAAAATAGACAATCTCATTAGGCCTATATCTATGAAAAAATTGAACTAATAATTAATAACCTTACAAAACCAAAAGCACCAGTCCCAGGTTGTTTCCTGGTAAATTCTACCGAACTTTAAAGGACAGAAGGATACTAATACTTGTCAACGATCTTATAGGATAGAAACTAAGACAATTGATCCTAACTCATTTATGAGGTTACCATTACTGTAGTATGAAAACCGGACAGGGGAGGGCAAGATGGCGGAAGAGTAGGGTCCTCAATTCACCCAGCCCCACCAACTTACCTAGATTACTTTCAAATCATCCTGAAAACCTGCGACTTCGACCTGAGATTTAAAGAGATAACAGCTGGAACGCTGCAGAGAAGGGCTTTCGCTTCTAACAAGGTAGAAAGGCAGGGGAAAAAAAAAAGAATCAAGTAGGGGAGGGGCCCCGGGAGGACTCCGGCTAAGGCCTGGTGGCGAGCCTCCAGGACAGGAAAGCCCAGCCCCAGAGAAGCAGGAACTTTAAAAAATCTGAACTGGATTCTTCCCGAACTGAAAGGTGCTTAGCAGGGAAATTGAACAGAATCATAGGAGTGGCAGTGGAGCCCCCAGTCTCCTAGAGTCACTAATAGAGGAAGTGCGCTCCCGGTAAAGCGCACCACACCCCAAGGCGGATCTTGATAAAGGGGCTGGAGTGCATCCCGCCGGGTCTCGGGAGAAGCCGGTCGGTCAGGCAGCGTCTCCGGACAGAGGGGTCTGTGCCCTGCTGCCTTCACGAGCCACACCCCGGGAGCACGATTCCAGCAGCACAGGCCCGGGATCCTACGGCACCGGGTGGACATAGCCCGGACCCTGCACTTCCCTTGGGAAAGGCGGAAGCCTTGAGGACTCAGGACAGCTAGGACTTTCCTGCTGCCGGGCACCCCCAAGCTGTGCAGGTCAGGGCACGCACCCGGGGGGACCTAGACCAGTGCGGACTTGGGATTGCGTTAGGTACTCCAAGGAGCTGACTCTAGAGCTGGAGACCTGGCCGCCGCCAGCGTGGTGGTTCCTCCTGGTGTCACCCTGTGCCTGGGAGGGCGGTGCCCAGGGAACAGAGGGTAAACAGCTCCTACTGAGCCTGGCATCCGGCAGGGGGTGGGGCAGATCCCCCAGGTGCACACACCTGAGAATCAGCACAGCACGCCCCTTCCCCAGAAGACCAGCTGGAAGGACAGGGGAAGAGCAAGTTCTTCACCGATCAGCACTGGAAAGCTACACGGGAAGTGGAGGGATTTACGGTATATAGAACCAGAGGGTACCCCTCTTTTCTCTTTCTTTCTCCAGTACAACTCGTTTTTATAAATTTCCATTTTTTTCTTTTTCCCACTTTAACTACAATATTTTACCACCTCTTTATTTTTAAGATTCTTCCCTTATGACTTTCATATTTCTGCAATTACAAGTCCTAGATATATTTTCCAATTCTAGATTCCCTTCAATGTACTCAATTTTGGGAGATATACAACGTCTGATTTTGTTGTGTGTTTTTTGTTTTCTCTGCCTCATTTTGTTCTACAATGGTGGAAGTTAATACCTTCTATAACATGACCACTATGCACCCAGATCACAGCGGTATGCTGTGCTGCTTCATTCTGTGAGATTCCTCATTTCCATTCTGCCTCCCCCCCCTTAACTCATTTATGTTTTGGTTGTCAGTGTTTGGGGCCCTCTACAAGTATTCCTGGTTTATATAAATTTCGGACTGAGCATCTGCTAATGTACTTAATATGTACTTAATATACTCAGAACCAAGAGGATCACCCTCTAGAACCCCACAGGTAGACTACGTTCTCCCTCCACTACAACTTGGTCACCACCACCATCTCCCAGTCCCCCCCTTTTTTTCTTCTCTTTTTTTTTCTTCTTTTTCCTCTCTTCTTTAGGGTTCCTGGCCTTTTTATTTTTACTACTTTATTTTAAAATTTTTCTCTTTAGTGGTCCTTTTGTTTTATTTCGTTCTGATCTTTGTTTTCAATTTCTGGTCTCTGACCTAGGCAGAATCATCTAGGATGAAATTTACTTAGGTCGTGGTTGATATTTTTGATGCAGCCTGCTCATACAGGCAATCTGCACTGAGCAAAATGACTAGAAACAAGAACTCACCACAAAAGAAAGAATCAGAAAAAGTACTCTCTGCCACAGATTTACAGAATTTAGATTACAATTCGATGTCAGCCAATTCCGAAGCATAATTATAAAGCTACTGGTGACTCTGTAATAAAGCATAAAGGAATCAAGAGACGTCATGACTAAAAAAAAAAAAAAAAAAAAGAGAGAGAGAGACTTCATAACTGCAAAATTTAGATCTAATCATGCCAAAATTAAAAATCAGTTAAATGAGATGTAATCCAAACTGGAAGTCCTAACGATGAGTATTAATGAGGTAGAAGAAAGAGTGAGTGACATAGAAGACAAGTTAGTGGAAAGAAAGGAAGCTGAGGAAAGAAAAAAAGACCATGAGAAAAGGTTAAGGGAAATAAATGACAGCCTCAGAAGGAAAAATCTATGCACAATTGGGGTTCCAGAGGGCACCGAGAAGGACAGAGGACCAAATTTGAACAAGTCATAGCTGTGAACTTCCCTAATCTGGGGAGGGAAACTGGCATTCAGATCCAGGAGATAGAGAGGTCCCCTCCTAAAATCAATAAAAACCGTTCAAAATCTCAACATTTAATAGTGAAACTTGCAAAATCCGAAGATAAAGAGAAAATCCTTAAAGCGCCAAGAGACAAAAGATCCCTAAGTTATATGGGGAGAAATATTATATTAACAGCAGACCTCTCCACAGACACCTGGCAGGCCAGAAAAGGCTGGCAGCATATATCCAGGTTTCTAAATGAGAAGAACATGCAGCCAAGAATACTTTATCCCAAAAGGCTCTCATTCAGAATAGGAGAGAGAAAGAGCTTCCAAGATAGAAACTGAAAGAAAACTGACCACCAAACCAGCTCTGCAAGAAATATTAAGGGGGACTCAGTAAAAGAAAGAGGAAGCACAAAGAAATAATCCACAAAAACAGGGACTAAATAAGTATTATGATGACACTAAATTCATATTTTTAAATAGTCACTCTAACGTGAATAGGCTAAATGATCCCATCAAAAAGATACAGGGTTTCAAAATGGATATAAAGCAAGACCCATCTATTTGCTGTCTACAAGAGACTCATTTTAGACATAAGGACAACTCCAGCCTAAAAATGAAGGGGTGGAGAACCATTTACCATTCAAATGCTCCTCAAAAGAAAGCTGGGGTAGCAATCCTCATATCAGATAAGTTAAAGTTTATCCTAAAGACTGTAGTAAGAGATGAAGAGGAACACTATATCATACTTAAAGGATCTATTCAACAAGAGGACCTAACAATCATGAATATTTATGCCCCTAATGTGGGAGCTGCCAAGTATATCAATCAATTAATAACCAAACTGAAGAAATACTTAGATAATAATACACTAATACAGGGAGACTTCAACACGGCACTTTCTGCAAATGACTGATATTCTAAGCACAACATCTCCAAAGAAACAAGAGCTATATATTTTTTAAAGATTTTATTTATTTATTCATAAGGGGGAGGGGCAAGATGGCTGAAGAGTAGGGTCCCCAAATCACGTGTCTCCACCAAAGTACCTAGATAACCTTCAAATCATCCTGAAAATCTACGAATTCGGCCTGAGATTTAAAGAGAGACCAGCTGGAATGCTACAGTGAGAAGAGTTCGTGCTTCTATCAAGGTAGGAAGATGGGGAAAAAGAAATATAAAAAAGGCATCCAAGGGGGAGGGGCCCCACGAGGAGCCGGGCTAAGGCAGGGGCGAGTGTCCCCAGGACAGGAGAGCCCCGTCTGGAGAAGCAGGAGCTGCCCCAATCTTCCCGGGCGAAAAGGCGCTTGCAGGGAGTTGGAGCAGGACCCCCGGAGGGCGGGGATGCCCTCAGGCTTGCTGGGACGCTAACAGACCCCTGTGCGCCCAGCTCCCTAAGGGCTGCAGCGCGCACGGCTTGACCCGGGAGCAACTCGGGGGGGCTTGGGCGGTGGCTCCGCGGAGGGGTCTGCGCCACCGGGAGCACGAATCCAACAGCGCAGGCCTGGGAGGACAGGGCGCGGGACCAGGATCGGCCTCCCCCCAGGACAGCAAGGACGCTCCTGCCCGGAGCTGAGCAGTTAAGCGGCCCCGGCCGGACCCTCGAGGCCCTGCAGGCGGAGAGCTCCCGAGTTACTCGGGGAGCTGAGTCCCGGGCTCCAGGGCCCTGCCACAGAGGTTATTCCTCCTGGAACCTAATGGGGTAAACAACCCCCACTGAGCCCCGCACCAGGCAAGGGGAAGAGCAGCTCCCCCAAGTGCTAACACCTGAAAAGCAGCACAACAGGCCCCTGGACCAGAAGAGCAGCTAGAAGGACAAGTTCCAGGGGAAGTAAAGGGACTTAAAGTATACAAAATCAGAAGATACTCCCTGAGGTTTTTTTTTTTTTTTTTTTTTGCTTTTTGATTTCTCTTTGCTTCCCCCACCCCCTTTTTCCCTTTTTTTCGTTTTCTTTCTCTTTCTTCTCTTTTTTCTTTTTTTCTTCCTTTTTTCTTTTATCCTTTTCTCTTTTATTTCCTTCTTTCTCTCTCTTTTTCTCCTTTTCCCAGTACAACTTGTTTTTGGCCATTCTGCACTGAGCAAAATGACTAGACGGAAAACCTCACCTCAAAAGAAAGAATCAGAAACAGTCCTTTACCCCACAGAGTTACAAAATCTGGATTACAACTCAATGTCAGAAAGCCAATTCAGAAGCACTATTAAACAGCTACGGGTGGCTTTAGAAAAAAGCATGAAGGACTCAAGAGACATCATGACTGCAGAATTTAGATCCAATCAGGAAGAAAATAAAAATCAATTGAATGAGATGCAATCCAAACCAGAACTCCTAATGACGAGGGTTAACGAGGTGGAAGAACGAGTGAGTGACATAGAAGACAAGTTGATGGCAAAGAGGGAACCTAAGGAAAAAAGAGACAAATAATTAAAACACCATGAGGTTAGATTAAGGGAAATAAACGACAGCCTGAGGAAGAAAAACCTACGTTTAATTGGGGTTCCCGAGGGGGCCAAAAGGGACAGAGGGCCCGAATATGCATTTGAACAAATCCTAGCTCAAAACTTTCCTAATCTGGGAAGAGAAACAGCCATTTAGATCCAGGAAATAGAGAGATCCCCCCCTAAAATCAATAAAATCCATTCAACACCTCGACATCTAATTGTTAACCTTGCAACTTCCAAAGATAAAGAGAAGATCCTTAAAGCAGCAAGAGACAAGAAATCCCTGACTTTTATGGGGAGGAGTATTAGGGTAACAGCAGACCTCTCCACAGAGACCTGGCAGGCCAGAAAGGGCTGGCAGGATATATTCAGGGTCGTAAATGAAAAGAACATGCAACCAAGAATACTTTATCCAGCAAGGCTCTCATTCAAAATGGAAGGAGAGATAAAGAGCTTCCAAGACAGGCAGGAACTGAAAGAATATGTGACCTCCAAACCAGCTCTGCAAGAAATTTTAAGGGGGACTCTTAAAATTCCCCTTTAAGAAGAAGTTCAGTGGAACAATCCACAAAAACAAGGACTGAATAGATATCATGATGACACTAAACTCATATCTGTCAATAGTAACTCTGAACGTGAACGGGCTTAATGACCCCATCAAAAGGCATAGGGTTTCAGACTGGATAAAAAAGCAGGACCCATCTATTTGCTGTCTACAAGAGACTCATTTTAGACAGAAGGACACCTATAACCTGAAAATAAAAGGTTGGAGAACCATTTACCATTTAAATGGTCCTCAAAGAAAGCAGGGGTAGCCATCCTTATATCAGATAAACTCAAATTTACCCCAAAGAATGTAGGGAGAGATGAAGGGGGACAGTATATCAAACGTAAGGATCTATCCAACAAGAGGACTTAACAATCCTCAATATATATGCCCCGAATGTGGGAGCTCCTAAATATTTAAATCAATTAATCACCAAAGTGAAGAAATACTTAGATAATAATATACTTATACTTGATGACTTCAATGTAGCTCTTTCTATACTCGATAGATCTTCTAAGCACAACATCTCCAAAGAAACGAGAGCTTTAAATGATACACTGGACCAGAAGGATTTCACAGATATCTACAGAACTTTACATCCAAACTCAACTGAATACACATTCTTCTCAAGTGCACATGGAACTTTCTCCAGAATAGACCACGTACTGGGTCACAAACTGGGTGAACCGATACCAAAAGACTGGGATCGTCCCCTGCATATTCTCAGACCATAATGCCTTGAAATTAGAACTTAATCACAACAAGAAGTTTGGAAGGACCTCAAACACGTGGAGGTTAAGGACCATCCTGCTAAAAGATGAAAGGGTCAACCAGGAAATTAAGGAAGAATTAAAAAGATTCATGGAAACTAATGAGAATGAAGATACAAGCATTCAAAATCTTTGGGATGCAGCAAAAGCAGTCCTGAGGGGGAAATACATCGCAATACAAGCATCCATTCAAAAACTGGAAAGAACTCAGATACAAAAGCTAACCTTACACATAAAGCAGCTAGAGAACAAACAGCAGACAGATCCTACACCCAGGAGAAGAGAGTTTATTAAGATTCAAGCAGAACTCAACAAAATCGAGACCAGAAGAACTGTGGAACAGATCAACAGAACCCGGAGTTGGTTCTTTGAAAGAATTAATAAGATAGATAAAAAATTAGCCAAACTTATTAAAAAGAAGAGAGAGAAGACTCAATAAAATCATGAATGAGAAAGGAGAGATCACTACCAACACCAAGGGAATACAAACGATTTTAAAACATTATGAACAGCTATACACCAATAAATTAGGCAATCTAGAAGAAATGGATGCATTCCTGAAAAGCAACAAACTACCAAAACTGGAGCAGGAAGAAATAGAAAACCGGAACAGGCAAATAACCAGGGAGGAAATTGAAGTAGTCCTCAAACACCTCCCAAGACACAAAAGTCCAGGGCCAGATGGCTTCCCAGGGGAATTCTATCAAACGTTTAAAGAAGAAACCATATCTATTCTACTAAAGCCGTTTGGAAAGGTAGAAAGAGATGGAGGACTTCCAAATTCGTTCCATTAGGCCAATATCACCTTAATTCCAAAACCAAAGACCCCACCAAAAAGGAGAATTACAGACCGATATCCCTGATGAACATGGATGCAAAAATTCTCAACAAGATACTATCCATTCGGATCCAGAGTACATTAAGAAAATTATTCACCATCATCATGTCGGATTTATCCCCGGGACACAAGGCTGGTTCAACACTCGTAAAACCGTCAATGTGATTCATCATATCAGTAAGAGAAAAACCAAGAACCATATGATACTCTCATTAGATGCAGATAAAGCATTTGACAAAAGACAGCATCCATTCCTGATCAAAACTCTTCAGATTGCAGGGTTAGAGGGAGCATTCCTCGACATCTTAAAAGCCATCTACGAAAAGCCCACGGCAAATATCATTCTCAATGGGGAAGCACTGAGAGCCTTTCCCCTAAGATCAGGAACAAGACAGGGATGTCCACGCTCACCACTGTTATTCAACATAGTACTGGAAATCCTAGCCTCAGCGATCCGACAACAAAAAGACATTAAAGGCATTCAAATTGGCAAAGAAGAAATCAAACTCTCCCTCTTCGCCGATGATATGATACTCTGCATAGAAAACCCAAAAGCCTCCACCCCACGATTGCTAGAACTCATATAGCAATTTGGTAGCGTGGCAGGATACAAAATCAATACCCAGAAATCAATGGCATTTCTATAGTCTAACAATGAGACTGAAGAAAGAGAAATTAAGGAGTCAATCCCATTTACAATTGCACCCAAAAGCATAAGATAACTAGGAACAAACCTACCCAAAGAGGTAAAGGATCTATACCCTAAAAACTACAGAACACTTCTGAAAGAAATTGAGGAAGACACTAAGAGATGGAAAAATATTCCATGCTCATGGATTGGCAGAATTAATATTGTGAAAATGTCAATGTTACCCAGGGCAATTTACACGTTTAATGTAATCCCTATCAAAATACCATGGACTTTCTTCAGAGAGATAGAACAAATTATTTAAAGGTTTGTGTGGATCCAGAAAGGACCCCGAATAGCCAGGGGAATTTTAAAAATAAAACCATATCTGGGGGCATCACAATGCCAGATTTCAGGTTGTACTACGAAGCTGTGGTCATCAAGACAGTGGGTACTGGCAGAAAAACAGATGCATAGATCAATGGAACAGAATTGAGTACCCAGAAGAAGACCTTGAACTTTATGGTAAACTAATATTCGATAAAGGAGGAAAGACTATTCACTGGAAGAAAGACAGTTTCTTCAATAAATGGTGCTGGGCAAATTGGACATCCACCTGCAGAAGAATGAAACTAGACCTCTCCCTTTCACCATACACAAAGATAAATTCAAAATGGATGAAAGATCTAAATGTGAGACAAGAGTCCATCAAAATCCTAGAGGAGAACACAGGCAACACCCTTTTTGAACTCGGCCACAGTAACTTCTTGCAAGATACATCCACGAAGGCAAAAGAAACAAAAGCAAAAATGAAGTATTGGCACTTCATCAAGATAAGATGCTTTTGCATAGCAAAGGATACAGTCAACAAAACTAAGAGACAACCTACAGGATGGGAGAGGATATTTGCAAATGACGTTTCAAATAAAGGGCTAGTTTCCAAGATGTATAAAGAACTTATCAAACTCAACACCATAGAAAGAATCCAATCACGAAATGGGCAAAGGACATGAGAAATCTTATAGAGGAAGACAGAGACATGGCCAACAGGCACATGAGAAAATGCTCTGCATCGCTTGCCATCAGGGAAATACAAATCAAAACCACAATGAGATACCACCTCACGAGTCAGAATGGGGAACAGTAATAAGTCAGGAATCCACAAAAGTTGTAGAGGATGCGGAGAAAAGGGAACCCTCTTACACTCTTGGTGGGAATGTGAACTGGTGCAGCCACTCTGGAAAATTGTGTTCCTCAAAGTGTTAAAAATAGACCTGCCCTACGACCCAGCAATTGCACTGCTGGGGATTTACCCCAAAGATTCAGATGCAATCAAACGCCGGGACACCTGCACCCCGATATTTCTAGCAGCAATGTCCACAATAACCAACCTGTGGAAGGAGCCTTGGTGTCCATCGAAATATGAATGGATAAAGAAGATGTGGTTTATGTATACAATGGAATATTACTCAGCCATTAGAAACGACAAATACCCACCATTTGCTTCAACGTGGATGGAACTGGAGGGTATTATGCTGAGTGAAGTAAGTCAATCGGAGAAGGACAAACAGTGTATGTTCTCATTCATTTGGGGAATATAAATAATAGTGAAAGGGAATATAAGGGAAGGGAGAAGAAATGTGTGGGAAATATCAGGATCGGAGACAGAACATAGAGACTCCTAACTCTCGGAAATGAACTAGGGGTGGTGGAAGGGGAGGAGGGCGGGGTTGGGGGTGAATTGGTGACGGGCACTGAGGGGGGCAGTTGAGGGGATGAGCAGTGGGTGTTATTCTGTTTGTTGACAAATTGAACACCAATAAAAAATAAATTTATTAAAAAAATTAAATGAAAAAAAAGTGGTTAGAGGGAACATCCTTAAATTTTACTTGATTTCAATGAGAAAGCTTCTGGTTTTCTAAACATCAAGTATGAGATTACCTGTAAGTTGTTTGAGGATAGATTATCTTTATCAGGCTGAGGTCATTCTCCTCTAATTCTAGTTTACTGCAACATTTCTCATCACAAATGGGTGTTGGGTTTTGTTAAATGCCTTTTCTAAATTTATTCCTATAATATGGTTATTCTCTTTTAGCTTGTTGATATGAGGGCTTAAATTAATTTTCAAATAATGACGGGATCCCGGAGTGGCTCAGCAGGTTTAGTGTCTACCGTCAGCCTGGGGAATGGTCTTGGAGTCCCAGGATCGACTCCCTACATGGAGCCTGCTTCTCCCTCTGCCTGTGTCTCTGCCTCTCTCACTCTCTCTGTGTCTCGCATGAATAAATAAATTTTAAAAATCTTAAAAATATTTTTTCAAATAATAAAATACATTGCATAACAGTTCCAACTTCCACTTAATTATCATGTGTAATCATTTGCAAACATTGGTATACTTGATTTGCTAAAAAAAATTTTAAGAATTTTTGCCACGTTTATGAAAGACTCTGTTTATACACTATGGTCTGTTGTTTTCACGTAATGCATTGTCTGCTTTTATTTTTCTTTTTTCTTTTTTTTTTCTTTTGATCTTTTTATTCAATTTTTTAATCACTTCTTTTTTTTTTTTTTTGTATATATATATTTTTTACTGGACTTCGATTTGCCAACATATAGCATAACACCCAGTGCTCATCTGGTCAAGTGCCCACCTCAGTGCCTGTCACCCAGTCTCCCCATCAAACCGCCCACCTCTCCTTTCAATACTCCTTGTTCGTTTCCCAGGGATAGGTGTCTCTCATGTTCAGTCACCCTCTCTGACATTTCCTACTCATTTTCTCTCCTTTCCCCTATAATCCCATTCACTAATTTTTATATTCCCCGAATGAGTACCATATAGTTTTTGTCATTTTCCAATTGACTTACTTCACTCAGCATAACACCTTCAAGTTCTATCCACTTTGTTTGTTTGTTTTTTTTTTTTTTTTAATTTTTTTATTTATTTATGATAGTCACAGAGAGAGAGAGAGAGAGAGAGAGAGGCAGAGACACAGGCGGAGGGAGAAGCAGGCTCCATGCACCGGGAGCCCGATGTGGGATTCGATCCCGGGTCTCCAGGATCGTGCCCTGGGCCAAAGGCAGGCGTCAAACCGCTGCGCCACCCAGGGATCCCAAGTTCTATCCACTTTGAAGCAAATGCTGGGTATTTGTCATTTATAATGGCTAAGTAATATTCCATTGTATATTTATACCACAACTTCCTTATCCATTAGTCTTTCAATGGACACCAAGGCTCTTTCCACAGTTTAGCTATTGTGGACACTGCTGCTATGAACATTGCAATGCACTTGTCTCGTCTTTTCACCACATCTGTATCTTTGGGGTAAATCCCCAGCAGTGCAATTGCTGAGTCATAGGGCAGATCTATTTTTAACTCTCTGAGGAATATCCACAGTTTTCCAGAGTGGCTGCACCCGTTCACATTCCCACCAACAGTGCAAGAGGGTTCCCCTTTCTCCACATCCTCTCCAACGTTTGTTGTTTTCTGTCTTGTTAATGTTCACCATTCTCACTGGTGTGAGGTGGTATCTCATTGTCATTTTGATTTGTATTTCCCTGATGGCGAGTGATGCGCAGCATTTTCTCATGTGCTTGTTGACCAGGTCTATGTCTTCTTTATTGAAATTTCTGTTTGTGTCTTTTGTCCATTTCATGATTGGATTGTTTGTGTCTTTGCTCTTGAGTTTAATGAATTTTTTATATATCTTGGATACTACCCCTTTATCTGACAGGTCATTTGCAAATATCTTCTTCCATTCTGTAGGTTTTCTTTTAGTTTTGTGGACTGTTTCTTTTGCTGTGCAGAAGCTTTTTATCTTGATTAAGTACCAATAGTTCAGTTTTACTTTTGTTTCCCTTGCCTTCATAGATGTATCTTGCAAGAAGTGCCTGTGGCCACGTTCAGAAAGGGTGTTGCCTGTGATCTCCTCTAGGATTTTGATGGATTCTTGAGTCATATTTAGATCTTTCATCCATTTTGAGTTTATTTTTGTGTTTGGTTTAAGAGGATGGTCTAGTTTCATTCTCCTACACGTGGCTGTCCATTTCCCAGCACCATTTATTGAAAAGACTATCTCTTTTCCAGTGGATATTCTTTCCTGCTTTGACGAACATTAGTTGACCATGGAGTTGAATGACCATTTCTGGGTTTTCTATTCTGTTCCATTTATCTATGTATCTGTTTTTATGCCAGTCCCACACTGTTTCGACGATCACAGCTTTGTAGTACAACCTGAAATCTGGCATTGTGATGCCCCCAGATATGGTTTTCTTTTTCAGTATTCCCCTGGTTATTGGAGGTCTTTTCTGATTCCACACAAATCTTAAGATGATTTGTTCCAACTCTCTGAATAAAGTCCATGGTATTTTGATAGGGATTTCATTAAATGTTTCAATTGCCCTGGGTACCATGGATATTTTCACAATATTAGTTTTTCAAATCCATGAGCATGGAATATTTTTCCATCTCTTTGTGTCTTCCTCAATTTCTTTCAGAAGTGTCCGGAATTTTTTGGGTATAGATCCTTTACCTCTTTCGGTAGGTTTATTCCTAGGTATCTCATGCTTTTGGGTTCAATTGTAAATGGGATTGACTCCTTAATTTCTCTTTCTTCCGTCTCATTGTTAGTGTATAGAGATGCCACTGATTTCTGGGCATCATTTTGTATCCTGACATGCTACCAAATTGCTGTATGAGTTCTAACAATCTTGGGGTCCAGTCTTTTGGGTTTTCTACGTACAGTATCATGTCGTCTGCAAAGAGAGAGAGTTTGACTTCTTTGCCAATTTGAGTGTCTTTTATTTCTTTTTGTTGCCTGATTGCTGAGCCTGGGACTTCTAATACTATGTTGAATAGCAGTGGGGAGCGTGGACATCCCTGTCTTGTTCCTGATCTTAGGGGAAAGGCTCCCAGTGCTTCCCCATTGAGAATGATATTTGCTGTGGGATTTTTGTAGATGCCTTTTAAGATGTCGAGGAAAGTTCCCTCTATCCCTACACTCTGAAGAGTTTTGATCAGGAATGGATGCTGTCTTTTGTCAAATGCTTTCTCTGCATCTATTGAGAGGATCATATGGTTCTTGGTTTTTCTCTTGTTGATATGATCTATCACGTTGATTGCTTTATAAGTGTTGAACCAGCCTTGTGTCCCGGGGATAAAACCTACTTGGTGATGGTGAATAATTTTCTTAATGTACTGTTGGATCCGATTGGCTAGTATCTTGTTGAGAATTTTTGCATCCATGTTCATCAGGGATATCGGTCTGTAATTCTCCTTTTTGGTGGGGTCTTTGGTTTTGGAATTAAGGTGATGCTGGCCTAATGGAACAAATTTGGAAGTCCTCCATCTCTTTCTACCTTTCCAAACGGCTTTAGTAGAATAGATATGGTTTCTTCTTTAAACGTTTGATAGAATTCCCCTGGGAAGCCATCTGGCCCTGGACTTTTGTGTCTTGGGAGGTGTTTGAGGACTGCTTCAATTTCTTCCCTGGTTATTTGCCTGTTCCGGTTTTCTATTTCTTCCTGTTCCAGTTTTGGTAGTTTGTGGCTTTCCAGGAATGCATCCATTTCTTCTAGATTGCCTAATTTATTGGCGTAGAGCTGTTCATAATATGTTTTTAAAATCGTTTGTATTTCCTTATTGTTGGTAGTGATCTCTCCTTTCTCATTCATGATTTTATTAATTTGAGTCTTCTCTCTCTTCTTTTTAATAAGTTTGGCTAATGGTTTATCTATCTTATTAATTCTTTCAAAGAACCAACTCCTGGTTCTGTTGATCTGTTCCACAGTCTTTTGGTCTCAATTTCATTGAGTTCTGCTCGAATTTTAATTAACTCTCTTCTTCTGTTGGGTGTACGGTCTGTCTGCTGTTTTTTTCTCTAGTTGGTTTATGTGTAAGGTTACCTTTTGTATTTGAGTTCTTTCCAGTGTTTGAATGGATGCTTGTATTGCGATGTATTTCCCCCTTGGGACTGCTTTTGCTGCATCCCAAAGATTTTGAACGGTTGTATCTTCATTCTCATTAGTTTCCATGAATCTTTTAAATTCTTCCTTAATTTCCTGGTTGACCCTTTCATCTTTTAGCAGGATCGTCCTTAACCTCCTTAACCTCCTTTTAAGGTCATTAACGTGTTTGAGGTCCTTCCAAACTTTTTGTTGTGATTTAGTTCTAATTTCAAGGCATTATGGTCTGAGAATATGCATACGTGTATTATTGTCTAAGTATTTCTTCACTGGTTTAGTGGTTTAAATGGTTTAAAATATTTGGCATCTCCCACATTTCAGGCATATTTATTGAGGATTGTTAAGTCCTCTTGTTGGTTAGATTCTTTAAGTATGAGATAGTGTCCCTCTTCATCTCTCACTACAATCTTCGGGATAAATTTTAGTTTATCTGATATATGGATGGCTACCCCTGCTTTCTTTTGAAGACCATTTGAATGGTAAATGGTTCTCCAACCTTTTATTTTCACGCTGTAGGTGTCCTTCTGTCTAAAATGAGTCTCTTGTAGACAGCAAATACATGGGTCCTGCTTTTTTATCCAGTCTGAAACCCTGTGCCTTTTGATGGGGTCATTAAGCCCGTTGATGTTCAGAGTTACTAATGCCAGATATGAGGTTAGTGTCATCATGATATCTATTCAGTCCTTGTTTTTGTGGTTTGTTCCACTGAACTTCTTCTTAAAGGGGAATTTTAAGAGTCCCCCTTAAAATTTCTTGCAGAGCTGGTTTGGAGGTCACATATTCTTTCAGTTCCTGCCTGTCTTGGAAGCTCTTTATCTCTCCTTCCATTTTGAATGAGAGCCTTGCTGGATAAAGTATTCTTGGTTGCATGTTCTTCTCATTTAGGACCCTGAATATATCCTGCCAGCCCTTTCTGGCCTGCCAGGTCTCTGTGGAGCGGTCTGCTGGTACCCTAATACTCCTCCTCATAAATGTCAGGGATTTCTTGTCTCTTGCTCCTTTAAGGATCTTCTCTTTATCTTTGGAATTTGCAAGCTTCACTATTAAATGTCGAGGTGTTGAACGGTTTTTATTGATTTTAGGGGGGGATCTCTCTATTTCCTGGATCTGAATGCCTGTTTCCCTTCCCAGATTAGGAAAGTTTTGAGCTAGGATTTGTTCAAATGCATATTCGGGCCCTCTGTCCCTTTTGGCCCCCTCGGGAACCCCAATTAAACGTAGGTTTTTCTTCCTCAGGTTGTCGTTTTTTCCCCTTAATCTGTCTTCATGGTGTTTTTATTGTCTGTCTCTTTTTTCCTCAGTTTCCCTCGTTGCCATCAACTTGTCTTCTATGTCACTCACTCATTCTTCCATCTCGTTAACCCTCGTTGTTAGGACTTCTAGTTTGGATTGTATCTCATTCAATTGATTTTTAATTTCTGCCTGATTGGATCTAAATTCTGCAGTCATGATGTCTCTTGAGTCGTTTATGCTTTTTTCTACAGCCACCAGTAGCTGTTTAATAGTGCTTCTGAATTGGCTTTCTGACATTGAATTGTAATCCAGGTTTTGTAACTCTGTGGGAGAGAGGACTGTTTCTGATTCTTTCTTTTGAGTTGAGGTTTTCCTTCTACTCATTTTGCTCAGTGCACAGTGGCCAAAAACCAGTTGTATTAGGAAAAGGAGAAAAAGAGAGAGAAAGAAGGAAAGAAAAGAAGAAAAGGAAAAAGAAAAAAGGAAGAAGAAAGGGAAAGAAAGAAGAAAAAGTGAAAAAAAAGAAAGGGAAAAAAAGGGTGGGGAAGCAATCAGAAATCAAAACAACAACAACAAAAAACAACAACAACAACAAAAACACTGGGGAGTATCTTCTGTTGCTGTATACTTTAGGTCCCTTGACTTCCCCTGGAACTGGTCCGTCTAGCTGGTCTTCTGGGGGAGTGGCCTGTTGTGCTGCTTTTCAGGTGTTAGCACTTGGGGGAGCTGGTCTGCTCCCTGCCTGGTGCAGGGCTCAGTGGGGGTTGTTTCCCCCGTGAGTCCCCAGAAGGAACAGCCACAGTGGCCACGGCCAGCTCTGGTAACCTGGATTCAGCTCCCACAGTAACTAGGGAGCTCTCCGTCTGCAGGGCCTGGAGGCTCTGGGGGCGGGGTCGCTGATCTGCTCAGCTCGGGGCAGCAGCGTCCTTGCTGTCCTGGGCCTTCCGGGCCTCGGCCTGTCCCAGGGGGGAGGCCGGATCCTGGGCCGTGTCCGGGCGCCCAGTGCTCTGGGTCCTGCGGTGTTGGATTCCCGCTCTCAGCTGTGCAGCCGCCTCTCTGCGGAGCCGCTGCCTGAGCCCCTCTGAGCTGCTCCCGTAGCCGCGCATCCCCCTCCACGGAGCCGGCGCCCGAGCCCCTGCGAGTTGCTCCCGGAGCCGCGCAGCCCCCTCCGCACAGAGCTGCCAGCCGAGCCCCTCCGAGCTGCTCCCGGGTCCAGCCATGCGCGCTGCAGCCCTTAGGGAGCTCGGCGCACTCTCCTCTGGGTGCCGCAGGTGTCTCTTAGTGTCCCAGGGAGCCTGAGGGCATTCCCGCCCTCCTGGGGTCTTGGTCTAACTCCCTGAGGGCGCCTTTCCCCCCGGGAAGGTTGGTGCAGCTCCTGTTTCTCCAGGACGGGGTTCTCCTGTCCTGGGGGTACTCGCCTTGGTCTTAGCCCGGCTTCTCGCGGGGCTCCTCCCCCTCTAATGCCTTTTGTTTCTTTCTTTTTTTCCCATCTTCCTACCTGTACAGAAGCGCGAACTCTTCTCACTGTAACGTTCCAGCTGTTCCCTCTTTAAATCTCAGGCCGAATTCGTAGATGTTCAGGATGATTTGAAGGTTATCTAGGTAATTTGGTGGGGACAGGTGATTTGGGGACCCTACTGTTTCGCCATCTTGCCCCTCCCCTCACCACTTCTTTTCAACATTTTACAGGAAATTCTAGCTATTGCAATAAGAGAAAACATAGAGATTAAAGGAATACAGATTGAGTAGGAAGAAATGTAACTATCTGCTTACGTGTAGATAACATGTTGTGTAGAAAATCCAAATTCACACACACATACACTCACTGGAACTAAAACAATTTTAGCATAGTTGCAGGATACAAAGTTTTTGTCAATTGCTTTTCTATATACCAGCACTAAACAAATAGAATTTGAAATTTAAAACAAAGTACCATTTTCTTAGACACCTCCCAAAATGAAATACTTAAGTATATATTTAATTATATATATATATGAGATCTATTTGAAGAAAAATTTTAAGTTATGATAGAAATCAAGACTCAGTATCTTCAAGGTGTCTGCTATTTGCTACATGATTGATAGGCTGAATATATCCTAATCAAAATCCCAGGAACTTATTGTTGTGTATCAACAAATTGCTTCTAAATTTTAGACGGAGGGACAAGAGACCCTACATTCTCAACATGTTACTCTAGGAGAAGGACAAACTTGTACGAATAATTCGATCAAGACTTTATTTTTTTTTAATTTTATTTATTTATTCATGAAAGACAGAAAGAGAGAGAGAGGCAGAGACACAGGCAGAGGGAGAAGCAGGCGCCATACAGGGAGCCCAATGTGGGACTCAATCCCAGGTCTCCAGCATTACACCCTGGGCTGAAGGCGGTGCTAAACCGCTGAGCCACCCGGGCTGCCCAAGACTTACTTTAAAACTCCAGTAATCAAAATACTCTGGTATTATCCAAAAAATAGACAAAACACTAATTTAATAGAATAGATAGCCAGAAGTAGACCCAAATAGTGGGATGGGCAAGGAGCCCGATGCAGGGCTCCATCCCATGACTCTAGGATGATCCCCTGAGCTGAAGGCAGACACTCAACCACTGAGCGACCCAGGCATCCCCACTATTCATTTTAAATTTTAGTATACAAATCTATGTCATGACATCAGTGTGGTTTTTGTCTAAGGATAGAGCCATCAATTAATGGAACAGAAAAGAGTTCACAAGTTGCCCTACACAAATATGGTTCATAGATATTTTACAGAGGCTTTGAAGTTGATTTAATGAAATAGTTTTCATTGCAACAAATGGTTCTGGTATTGACTGGCTATCTATACAGTAGAAAGTCAACCTTGACAAAATTCACCTCGAAAAAATTAATGCACATTGTAAAAAATTAACTGATCATATACTAAATGTAAAAGTAAATAAATCTGTAATCTTTTGCAATAGAATAGAAAAGTCTTTCCATGGGTTAGGCAATGAATTCTTCAGTAGGACACCAAAAGCATTATCCAGCAACGAGAAAAATAGTTAAATTTGACTTTATCAAAATGAAAACTTTTTCTCAAGGAAAGGTGCTAAGAAAATGGGAAAAAGCCAGTAGGAGTGTATGTTTGCAACTCATTTATCTGATAAACAACATCTATCTAGAATATATGAAACACCTCTAAAACTCAACAACATTATAAGCAGCAGCCCACTTATTTATTATTTTTAAAATGACATATTTATTTTAGAGCGAGAGAACACCAGTGGGGGGAAGGGCAGATCGAAAGAATCTCAAGCAGGCTCCCTGCTAAATGTGGAGCTGGACTCAGACTCAAGATCTGAGATCATGACCTGAGCTGAAACCAAGAGTCGTAGACTTAACTGACTGTGCCACCCAGGCACTGCAGAAGCCCACTTTTTAAAATGCACATCAGTGCAATCGATACATAGAAATCATTTGGCAAAATCCACGTCCTATTTGTGTTAAAAAACATTTCACAGACTATGAATAGAAAGTAAGTTTCTCCACTGAATAATAGATATTTAGAAATAACCTGCAACTAAGAAACAACGTTAAATGCCCTTGAGATCAGGAACAAGACATGAATATCTGCTCTCACTACTTCTTTTTGACATTATACTAGAAGTTTCATTCCGGTTATTTATGGCAGAAAAACAAATTGCATCTAGATTGGAAAGGAAGGAGAAAAACTATATTCACAGATGAAATGGCCTTGTATGTAGAAAGTCTTAGGTAACAACATAAAATTGGATCTAATGATTTTAGATTACAGAATATAGGAAAGTAAGTTGTATTTCTCTATATAGCAGTGAACAATCTGAAAATGAAACTAAGAACATTCCATTTATGATAGTATTCAAAAGAATAAAATACTTAGGTATAAATTGAACAAAAGAAGTAAGACTTCTACACTGAAAACCAGGAAAACCACATTACAAGAAATTTGAGAAGTAAATTGACAGACATCTTGTTCATGAATTGGAAGAATTACTAATGTTAAGGTGGTGTCATGGATTGAATTATGTACCCCTAAAAGACGTATTAATGTTGTAACTTCTGTTTCCTATGAATTTGATCTTAGTTGGAAATAGGGTCTTTGTAGATGTCATTAAGTTAATACGAGGTCATTTTGGAGTAGGTTGGGGCTTTAATCTAGTGTGACTGCTGTACCTATCAGAGGAGGAGAGGAAACTCAGAGACAGATAGTCAGGGGAAATGGCATGTGATTACAAAGGTAGAAACTGGAGTAATGTTTCTTCAAGATCAAGAACACTAAGGATTGCTAGCTACATCAGAAGCTTAGAGAAATGCAGAATATTTTCTCCCCTAAAGCCTTCCAAAGAAGCATGGCTATGAATATTTTGATTTCAGACTTCTGTCCTCCAGAACTGTGACAGAATTAATTTCATTTTCTTTAAGCTGACAACTTCATTTTAGACTTCTAGTCTCCAGAACTGTGGAAGAACCAATTTTTCTTGTTTTAAGCTTTCCAGTTGGTAGTTTGTTAGGTATCTCTAGGAAATGAATACAATTGGCAATATTCTCCAAATTGATCGAGAGATTTAGTGCATTTTTCTAGAAATTGGCAAGCTGATTCTAAAATTCACATGGAACTATGGATACAGAATAAACAAAAAGCAATCTTTTTTTAAAAAAGATTTTATTTATTCATGAGAAGCACATGGACAAAGAGACATAGGCAGAGGGAGAAGCAGGCTCCCCACGGGGAGCCTGATGTGGGACTCAATCCCAGATCTCTGGGATCACACCCTGAGCCGAAGGCAGACGCTCAACCACTGAGCCACCCAGGCGTCCCTGACAAAAACCAATCTTGAAAAAGGACTACAATAGAGAACCTCTTTATTTTAATATTTAGTACAAAAATCCAGTATTTAAACATAGTAATATTGTAAGGATAGACATATAGGTTACATAGGCATATGGAAGTATGGAATTGAAAGTTCATGAATATACTTGCATATATATGATTAATTGATTTCTGACAAGGGTATCAAGACCATGCAGTAGAGAACAATAATCTTTCAACAAATAATGTTGAGACAAGAGGGTATTCCCATTCCAAATGAATGAAGTTGGTCCAGAGACTTAACACTGAAAAATGATGACAGCATGAATCAAATACCTAAATTTATGAGCTGAAATTACCAAACTTTTAAAACAGTTGTACATCTTCATGACCTTGGATCTGATATGACATATAGAACACAGTTAGCCAAAGACAAAATACATAAAATTCATCAAAATCAATAACTTTTATGTTTGAAGATACTGTCAAAGAAAAATTATAATAAAAAAATATTTGGTACAATATAGATGAATTTGAAAATATGCAAGTGACAGAAGCCAGGCACAAAATGCCATTTAGTATGTGACAGATGACACATAAAAGGTAGTTGTCAGAGACTAGCAGGAGTGATAGTGGGTAGTGAAAAGGGTTAATTTTATGGTATATGAATTATGTCACAATAAAGCAAATGTACAAAAATAGAAATACATTTATTAAAGATATATAAGCAATAGAAAAATACTTAGTACTCATTTGTCATTAAGGAAACAATTAAAATTCACTGTGCTATCAGTAAACATCTAGAATGGCTAAGAAAAAACAACATTTCCAAGTGCTGTTAAAGATTCAGAATAAATGGAAGTTGTATGCATTGCTTATCAAATGGAACAGGCACTTTGTAAAAGCAACTTGTCAGTTTCTTATAAATCTTTTTTTAAAGGGATGCCTGGGTGGCCAGCGTCTGCCTTGGGCTCAGGACATGATCAGTGTTTGGACAAGCTGATGTCAACATACAAAGAAATGAAGTTGGACCCTTACCTTACACCTTCAAAATTTTTTTAAAACATTTTATTTATTTATTCATGAGAGATACAGAGAGAGAGAGAGGCAGAGACACAGGCAGAGGGAGAAGCAGCCTCCACGCAGGGAGCCCAACATGGGACTCAATCCCAGGTCTCCAGGATCACACCCCAGGCTGCAGGCAGCACTAACCCGCTGCACCACCAGGGCTGCCCTACACCTTCAAAATTAACTCACAATGCATCAGCATCCCAAATAAAGAGTTGAATCTCTATAACTTTTAGTAGAAAACAGGAATAAATCTTCATGACCTTGGATTCTTTTTTTTTTCATTTTTAAAATTTATTTATGATAGTCACACAGAGAGAGAGAGAGGCAGAGACACAGGCAGAGGGAGAAGCAGGCTCCATGCACCGGGAGCCCGACGTGGGATTCGATCCCGGGTCTCCAGGATCGCGTCCTGGGCCAAAGGCAGGCGCCAAACCACTGCGCCACCCAGGGATCCCATGACCTTGGATTTGATGATAGTATCTTAATTGTGATTATTAAAGCAGAAGCAAAAAGAGAAGTATTTGATTTTATCAAAATTTAATGCTTTCATTCATCAAGGAACATTACCAAGAAAGTAAAAAGACAACATGCTGAAGATGAGAAGATATTTACAAAGCATATATAAATAAGTGTCTAACGTCAAGAATGTATTGTATATTTTTTAAAACCTGCTAACATCTCAACAACAAGTTGACAACTCAGCTAAAATGAGCAACAATTTGTGGCACCTGGGTGGCTCAATCCATTAAGCCATCTGCCTTTGGCTCAGGTCATCATCCTGGTATTCTGAGATTGAGGTCCACCTTGGGCTCCCCGCTCAGTGGAGTGTCTACTTCTCCCTGTCTTTCTGCCCCTCCCTGTGCTTGTGAGCACTTCCTCTCTCTCAAATAAATAAAATCTTTAAAAAATAAAATAAAAATGGAGACTCTTGGGTAGCCCAGTGGTTGAGCAGCTACCTTTGGCTCAGGTCCTGATGCTGGGGTCCTGAGATTGAGTCCCACATCCGGCTCCCTGTGGGAAGACCGCTTCTCCCTCTGCCTCTGTCTCTGCCTTTCTCTGTGTCTCTCAGGAATAAATAAATAAATAACAGCTTAAAAAAAAGAAGGTAACATTTTGAAAAGACATTGTTTCAGAATAAATGTACAAGTGGACAAAAAACACAGGAAAGATTCTTCATATTAGACATAAGTGAGGTGCAACTGAGAACCACAATGAGATCATTTCACATCTACTAATTTGTAAGTCAAAAAACATGAAAAATAAGTGTTGGCAACAATGTACATAAATTGAAACCTGTCTACATAACTGCTATGGTTCAGCTGCTATAGAATAAAGTGAAGATGTCCAAAATAAAAATTGGCACATGCATAAAATGGAATATTATTCAATCACAAAAAGTCATGGATTACTGATAGATGCTGTAGTGCAGATGAAGTTAACAAAATTATGCACCAATAAAAATTAATTTATTAAAAAAATCATGCTAAGTGAATGAACTATCCACAAAAGGTCACATGTTGTATGATTCCATACATGTAGATAATTCCTTTGAAAGAGTTTTGGTTGGTGGCTGCCAGGACCTGGAGGAGAGGGAGTGTGGAACATTAAACTGTTTAATGACTGTAGTGTTTTACTTTTGAGTGAGGTAAACATTTGATAACTAGATTGTGTGCATGTGCTTTAATGCTACTAAGTTGTTTACTTTAAAATTGTTACTTTAACGTTACATGGATTTCACATTAGAAAATTATGTTTTAAAATATAATCTGCCAAAAAGAATATCCTACTACCACTTAAGTTCCCTATTGAGTTCTTTCAGATATTAAAGAAGAATTAATACCTCCCTTCAACCTCTCTCAGAAAATAGAACTAAGGGAACTCTAACTCATTTTGAGACATTTCTGTCATACCAATGTCAGACAAACACAAAAACAAAACCTATAGGTCAGTGTACCTTATGATTATAAATGCCAAAAACCTTAATAAAGTACAAGTAAACTAAATGTAGCAACACATTAATATTAATATATAATATTTCTATTAGCTCATACATTTATTTTATTGATTTTAATTTTTGTAATGGGTATGAGGTAAAGGCCCAACTGCATTCTTTTCTAAGTTGCTCTGCAGTTGTTAAAGGACCATCTGTTGAAGACATTATTCTTTGATAATTGAATGGTCTTGGCAATCTTCTAAGAATCCATTAGCCAGTGATGTATGGGAGTATTTCTGGACTCTCATTTTATTACTTTGAACTATATGTCAATCCTTATGCAAATAACATGCTGTTCAGATTACTATAATTTTGTTGTAAGGTTTGAAAAAAGGAAGTGTCATCTAAATTTGTTTTTCAGGATTGTTTACGCTATTCATGGTCCTTTGCAATTTTGTATCTATTTTAGGATGAGCTTTTCCATTTCTGGAAAAGAGGTGAGATTTCAATGAGGATTGCATTAAATCTGTATATCACTTTAAGGATGGCATATTGCTAAATTATGCTTTCCAGTAAATGAACACAGGATGTCTTTCCACTTGTTTCGTTTTTTTAAATTTCTTTCAACAAAGTTTTGTAGAAGCAAATTTATAAGCTTCCCATCTACTTGAATAAATGTACCCTATTTTATTCTTCATGCTAATACTGCAAATGGAATTGTTCCCTTATTTTCTTTTTTGCATTGTACATAGCCAGTGTATAAAAATACAACTGATTTTTGTTTTGCATATGCTCTGAAACTCGAATTTCTTCAAAGATCTGTTAGTTTTTTATACAGATTCTTTAGGACTTTCTACATGTAAGACCAGGTAAGAATAGACAGTTTTACTTCTTCCATTCCAATTGTATTATTTTTCTTGCCTGATTGTTCTGGCTACAACTTCTAGCACAAGGCTAAATATAAGTGGCATCCTAGTTTTATTTGTGGTAATAAAGAGACAACAGACTTTTCCCATTAAGTATGTTAGCTGTTTATTTCAAAAATGCCTTTCATCCTGTTGAGGAAATTCCATTCTATTCCTAGTTTGTAGAACTTTGTGTATCATGAAAGGGTATTGATTTTGGCTAATGGTTAACCTGAAACAAATTATAATGTGGTTATTTTCCTTTGTACCATTAATGTGGTGTATTAAATTAATTTACATATGTTGAACCACCTTTGCAATTCTGGAAAAAATCCCATTTTGCTCATAGGGCATAATCCTTTTAATGTGTTGCTACATTTGGTTTACTTGTACTTTATTATGGTTTTTGGCATTTATAATCATAAGGTATACTGACCTATACGTCCTCAAGTTCATTTGGCAACAGAGAAATAACAAAAACTACAAGCAATACTAATATTCACCCTCTAGAATGTCTAGAATAAAACGGATTTAGGATGCCAAATATTGGTGAGTATTGTGCTAACAAATATCTTCCATAGAGTAATGGTGGAAGTATAATTGGTGAGTCATGTGGGAAGACCTTTTAATGATATGTTTTAAAGCCGAACATGCACATATCCTGTCATTCCAAAATTTCACTTCTATGTATATGACCACAAAGATAGGTACGTATATGTTCACCTAAAGCCATGTGTTAATGTCTATAGCATTACTATTGACAATAGCTCTAAACTGGAGAACATGCAAATGTCTATCAACAGATTAGATATGTTAATTTTGGTGGTGTTTCCTTTTAGTGGGTTATGGTAATAAAAAATAATGAATTATGACTATGTCATGCATGTATCCCACATTCTTTTCAGCAAAGCAGCAGAATGTATTAACAAAAAGTCAGGATAGTGGTTCCTCTGGGTGAAAATATAATTACAGTAGAATACATGCCACTTTAGTGATACTGGAAATGTTTTCTTCCTTAAGGTTGTTAAATTAGTCTTTAAATATACATATAATTTATACTGTCTTCTGTGTATCATAGTTTGTAATGTAATTTTTAAAACTACATTAAAATAAAATACCTCCCCAGAATGTACTGTATATTCTTTTTTTTTTTTTAATTTTTTTTTTATTTATTTATGATAGTCACAGAGAGAGAGAGAGGCAGAGTCACAGGCAGAGGGAGAAGCAGGCTCCATGCACCGGGAGCCCAACGTGGGATTCGATCCCGGGTCTCCAGGATCGCGCCCTGGGCCAAAGGCAGGCGCCAAACCACTGCGCCACCCAGGGATCCCTGTACTGTATATTCTTAAATCAGCTCCAAAGTGGAATCATTATTTCTTTTTTGATGAACACCTATGAAGCACTTCAAGCATATGGTCACCATTTTCCTTATTTTTTGATTAAATTAGTTGCACTGATAGGCATAAGCTATTTAACCATTGACAAACTACTTTTTTCTCCTTAATCATTGTTTCATGTTTGTAAGTATATATATATATATTGATGAACACTAATGATTTAAATATGAATCAAATGTGATAATACCTCCCTGCTCATTGGGGAGCCTGCTTCTCCTTCTCCCTTTGCTGCTCCCCCTGCTCATGCTCTTTCTCTCACTGATAAACAAATATGATAATACAATAGATGTTCTCTGTTTTATGTGAATGTGAAAGTGTACAACAGGGAAAATACTGAGTGTGGACACTAGTATTAGTACAAGAAAATTGAAAAATAGTACAAGTCATTGTAGAAGTACTGTAAATTACAGTGAGTCTTGCAAATCACTTAACCATTCATTACTTGTTACCATGCAGGAAAAAAATCAGAAGCATAGCATCATATTTGGTCCATATTCACTTCAGTTGATATGTGCAGTCTTCTCTGTCTGTTGCTTATATAATTGTTAAAAATTCCTTAGTATCTAGATTGTTTAGATTATTTTCTTACCACAGTGGTGAGATTTTAAAAGTAGTCTAGAAATTTGGTTAGATCTACCTTCTTTGTCAGTAAGAGAAGAAATTTATTAGCAAGTGCAAGTTAATTTTTAGCAATAGGAAAAATCGTCAAGTTTGATGGTATGGAATTCAATAATTAGGAAAAGGAAGCATTTTAGGGTATGCTGTAATAAGTAAGTACTGTGATGTATAAATGTTGGACAAAAGTAGTTTTTAGAGTGAAATATGAAAGGTTTAAAAAGTTGAAATTAAAAAGCAAGCCCTATCCTCTACTTATTGAGACACTTTATTGCAACTCTTGATCTTTGGGTTGTGAATTTGAGCCCCACGTTGGGCATAGAGGTTACATAAACAAAAAAAAGTAATGTAGTCCTTTTTTTAAAAAAAAAAAAAAGGAAGGAATAAAAAGTAGTTCAAAAGAAAAATTTGCTTTACCCAAGAAGGAATTTTAGTTTGAGAATCTAAAAAACCCTTAAACTTTAAGATGCCAATTTGATTAATTCCTCAGATAAAGATAATAGCTTTGAAAGAATAAAGTATCAAAAAATTGACAATAAAAACTTGTGAAATTGAGGTGTTTCCATTTTTTTAAATGGCACTGTAAGGATTTTGTGAATCCACTCTCCAGTGAAACAAATATAACTGGTGAAGATGAGCAAAATTTACAACAGTTTAACACTTCTTGAAATTCTAATGGCATACAGCAAATGAAAGAATTTTGAGAATTGTACAAAAACTGAATAAAAACAAGACCATGGCATTTGAACCACCACTCAGTCCTCTCATCTCAATTCACGAAGACGGTCACCACTCCAAGTATTTGCTATGAGGAATACAGGGATCCCTCTTTTTCGCTAACAGTTGAGGTCTATAGTCCAGAATGGAGTGATGCCACAATTTCTTATCCCCACAGCTCGGTTTTATAGAGGCTCAATTTCAGGTAATTGTAGCTGATAGGAAGAGGACTTCTGTTCTCCCAACCCAGACAAATACTGCAGAAGCTCTTCCTCACGCCTGATATGCTCAGAATACTGAGCCTCTTCTCCTCACCCCAGGTTATTTGGACCATTGAAGTACCATACCAGGTGAAGCAAGTTGAGAAGAACAAGCTAATCCTTATAAATTTGGGCTGTTACTTTGAGGAAGGGTAGTCACTGTTCCCTCTCCCCCTCTCCCTGCCACACACAGCCTAGTGGACCTGGATGATAAATTGCTGAGTAGAACAGGCAGAACAGGAGAATAGGGAGTTCTTTTATTTAAAAGAGCAGGAGGATGTTCAAGCCTATGGGCAGTCTCAAAAAATGATAATTCAGTGGTAAGTAATTAGCTGGAAGTTTAATGAGAGCAACCTGCTAAGCTGTAGGCTAGCTAATTTCCCACGGAACCATGTGTGAAGAGTTAAGAACAGCATTCTTATAGTAAGAACAAAGACTGGCATCGTAAACTGCCCCTGCAAATGGCTCGAGTTTAATTGGATTAGGATATACACTAAGATATGCCCCCAGAGCATTGTTACAAACGATAGGAAAATTAACTTACAATTAGTGTAGGCTAGCAGCTCAGTATGTTCAAGAATAGAGAGAAATTGTGCACTGTCATCCTAGGATAATGGACATTTCCAGGGCTGTGCCCTCTGAGGAGCAATATCATAGGCTCCCATCATATCATGGGAGAAATAGACTTCACTAAAAGTCCAGTCAATCACTAAACATATTAAAAATTTGAACAGTAAATACCAGTCCTGGATTAATTTTATGGTTAACTAGCCAGTATTGCTACCATGTATCATTTATAGTGCCTACTTTTGAGCTGAAAAAAAAACTTGAGACATGCAAAGAAAAGGATGTGGCCATGTAGCAAGAGGTTGGCAACAGAACCCACATTTAAATCTGATTTATCAGGGGCTCCCTGGGTGGCTCAGAGATTTGGCACCTGCCTTTGGCCCAGGGTGTGATCCTGGAGTCCCTGGATTGAGTCCCACATTGGGTTCCCCGCATGGAGCCTGCTTCTCCCTCTGCCTGTGTCTCTGCTTCTCTCTGTGTGTCTCTCATGAATAAATAAATAAAATATTAAAAATAAATCTGATTTATCAGATAAATATTTTAAATTAGCTGTTACAGACATGTTCAAAGAACTAGAGGAAACCGTGCTTTAAAAGGTACAGGTATGAAGACAGTGTCTCATCAATTAGTATCAATAAATAAGTAGGGATTCTAGAACAGAGCCATAAGGACAATCTGGAGTTGAAAAGTATAAACAAATAGAAAAAAAAATCACTTGTGAGTTTCAACAGTAATATGAATGGTCAGAATAAACAGTCAATGGGCTTGAACACAGATTGACAGACATACAATTTAAAGAATACAGAAAGAAGGAAGAGCAGTCTCATAGAAATGTGGGATGCCATTGTGCATACCAACATATATGTTATGCTGCTGCTAGCAATAGAGGGGAAAATATGGTTAGAAATGACATTTGAAGAAGTAATGCCTGAAAACTTCCAATTTTTTTTTAAGATTTTATTTATTTATGGAAGATGCGGAGAGAGACAGAGACAGAGACACAGGCAGAGGGAGAAGCAAGCTCCATGCAGGGAGCCCGATGTGGGACTCGATCCCGGGATCCCGGGATCATGCCCTGGGCCGACGGCAGACGCTCAACTGCTGGGCCACCCAGGCGTCCCAAAACTTCCAATTTTTTATGAAAAATATTAGCCTAAACATTCAAAGGAAATAATATTTTGAAACAAATGAAAACAAAACATGCCAAAAATTATAGGATGCAGCTCCGAGAGAAGATTATAACAATAAATTCCTACATTAATAAAAAAGATCTCAACCTAACTCTACACCTTAAGAAATTAGACAAAGAACAAACTAATGAGTTCAAAGAAGGAAGAATGTAATAAAGAGCAGATATAAATAAAATAGAGACTACAAAGACAACAGAAAAAATAATAAAACTAACCTTTTTTTAAAAAGAGAAAATTGGCATATTATATATTCTAACCAAGAAAAAAGAAAGGACTCGTTAATAAACAAAAGAGACATTACAACTGATACCACAAAAGTACAAAGGACCGTAAGTGGCTACTATGACAATTATATGCTAACAAATTGGATAACCTAGGAAAAATGTATAAATTAATTCTGTTTTTGGTCTGAAGGCATCACTAGTATAGAACTGTAAATGAGCAAAAACAGAAAATCTCAGAGAATCCTTACCTTTCTGGTCAGTTGATTGGCTATTGGGCACTTGTAAGCTGAGGCATACAGGAAAAATTCTTATTCACATTTATTCTCCATCCACATCTCTCTCTATCCCTTCTGGCCTCCTCCTCCCGGATTTTCCCTAAGAACAGTTAGAGTTTCGGAAGTGCATCATGGTGATGGCTGAGGCACTGAAGTCTGCAGGAGGAAAAGCCATCTTTATTGGAGCAACTTGCAAAAGGGTACCCTGTGAATAGAAGAGTCCATAGAATTCCTGTTAATTCTCTTTATTTTGTTGCTTTTCCCAAAGGCTACTCCAATTGTGCAGATCTGCATTGCAACAAATGTGGCTTAATATCCAGGGAAAGCATGTATCTAGTCTACTTTGGAGTGAAAAAAAGATGCCCCTTGGAGCTGGAGAATAGGGTAATTTTAGAGATGAAAGAGCTGGGGCACCTGGGTGGCTCAGTGGTTGAGCATCTGCCTTTTTGCTCAGGGCATGACCCCGGGGTCCAGGGATCAAGTCCCACATCAGAATCCCCACAGGGAGTCTGCTTCTCTCAGCCTATGTCTCTGCCTGCCTCTCTCTCTTTCTCTCTCTCAAGAATAAATAAATAAAATATTTAAAAAAATACAGATGAGAGAGCAAAAAAGGGATCTCCTTATTTTGTATAGGAACTGAGGCAGTTTGAGTTCATCTTCATTGTGGAGCTGAAGCTTCACATAATAGCCCAAATTAAACCTAGAAATAGCTTTGAGAATTTACAATTTGAAGCCCCACCCATGTTACAGACTAAACTCAGAATCATATGTGAGGTAGACCCAGATGATCATAGTAAGGACTGAAAACTAGATATTGGAAGCACATCTCATAAAAGGGGAGATAGAAGTTGTGGTCTGATCCTAACTGAATTGATTGCCTTTTTAAAAAGGCATTCACACATATTGTTCAGGAGAACTTTAAAGAGGTCAGATTCTTACAGTATAATATGCAAAATGCCCCACAATCAAAAAATACAAAGAACCAGGGAAATAATGACTTAGATAGAAGTGACAATGAATAGATGCCAGACACAGGATATTACAGATTTTGGAATTATAGAGATTTTAAAGCAGCCATTAGTACTATAATCCATGGTATGTCAGTACTCTCAAGATGAATTAAAAAGAGAACTTTTTGGCCTAGAAAATAAAACTTAAAAAGAACCAGATAGAATTTATTAAACTGAAAAATACACTGTTTAAAATTCATTATAAAAGGTGAATGAGTGGGGCGCCTGGGTGTTTTAGTTGGTGTCTGCCTTTGGCTCAGGTCATCATCCCAGGGTCCTGGGATTGAGCCCCATGTTGGGCTTCCTGCTCAGTGGAGAGCCTGCTTCTTCCTCTCACTCTGCTTGCTGCTCCCCCTACTTGTGCTCTCTGTCAAATAAAATATTTTAAAAATAAAAAAAAATAGTGAATGAGTTCAATAGCAGATTTAAGGTGACAGATGATCAGTGAACCTAAAAATTAGAAACTATCAAATTTGAAAAACATTTTGAAAAAAATTAGGGTTTCAGGGATCCATGTGACAGTTTCAAAAGGTTCAACATTTGTGTAATTGGAGTCCTAAAAGGATAGGAGAAAGAGATGGGCACAGAAAAAAATATTCGGGGAAAGAATTTCTAAAATTCAATTAAAGACAAATGTACATGTTCAAGAAGACTTGTGACCTTGAAGAGAACCCAAATGCATACCAGTACACAATGTAATCAAACTGATGAAAGTGAATGATGAAAAAATCTTGAAAGTTCCTACCAAAATTCACTGTATTACGTATAGTATAACAGTAATTTTTTAAAAAAATATTTTATTTATTTATTCATGAGAGACACAGAGGCAGAGATACAGGCAGAAGGAGGAGAAGCAGGCTCCCTGCAGGAGCCCGATGCGTAACTCGATCCCAGAATTCCAGGACCACGTCCTGAGCTGAAGGCAGATGCTCAACCACTGAGCTACCCAGGCGTCCCAACAGTAATTTTGAATGACTGTATTTCTTATCAGATACTATAGAGTCCAAAAGACGTGACATTTCTAAGGTGCTAAAGGTAAAAAATTAATTCAGAATTCCATATCAAGCAAAACTATCCTTTAAAAAGAATTCAAGATAAAGTTTTTCTCAGATGAAGGAAAAACTAGAGATATTTTTCATCATGGAAATGCTCTAAAAGAAATAATAATGGGGATCCCTGGGTGGTGCAGTGGTTTGGCGCCTGCCTTTGGCCCAGGGCGTGATCCTGGAGACTCGGGATCGAATCCCACGTCAGGCTCCCAGTGCATGGAGCCTGCTTCTCCCTCTGCCTATGTCTCTGCCTTTCTCTGTCTCTCACTGTGTGCCTATCATAAATAAATTAAATTAAATAAAAAAAGAAATAATAATGAATATTCTTCAGATAATGATATCAAAGAGAAACTTGGTACTTCAGGGATAAAGTTTGAGCAACAGTAGTGGTAAATATCTGGACAAACAGGATAATTTTTTCTACTAATTCCTTTGATATGTGCCTGACTCTTGGAAATAAAATTACAATGTTATCTGAAGGGATATTTCAATATATTTAGATGTAAAATGTATGAAAATTATCACATAATATAGGTGTTCTGAGGTAACTTTAGCAGTGAGCAGGTTTTTTTAAGTTTGTTTTTTACAGTGTCCAAGTAATGTTTTCTTCTGGGACAGAAGTCGGAATGTGTGAAACCTCTTAAAACATATAGATTACCCATTTTGGGAGAAGAGCCCAACAAGCCTTGTTTGTCAGATGGTATTAGTATTTTAAGAAAGCAGAAAACCTGGCCCCTGGGTTATCTCATCTTTGCTTAAAAATGTTGCAGCTGTCCCTTTTTGGGAACCTTTATTTCCTGCTCCCCCATCTGAAGCAAAGCTTCAGGGAAAGCTGACTCAATGGGGTGCTTAAGTCACTTAGATTCCCTAATTTAGTCCCTGTAAGACAGTCAGGTCAGCTTCAACTCATTGGCCAGGATTGTTTGGAATGATAGAATTGCCCTAAGGTTCCAAATTGGAGGCAAACGCAAAGCCTCTGCAATCACTAATACATCCTGTGGTACCTGGATTAGTCCCTTGGGCCTATTGGAAAAGTCAATATATGGAGAAGCCAAAATATTCAGGTTTCCTAAACTTGAGATTCCTCACCTGATGGAAATCTATTACATGTGCAGCAGAATCTATATAGACCACTTCTCTTTGCCCTCTTGGAATGTGGTGGGAGGCTTGAAGAACAGTGTAGACTCCTCATGAAATCAATGTGAAGGTGCTTGTGATTCTGTGTCATGAATAATAAAATCTTTTGTCACTGATGCATGATTCTGTCTTCTGCCAGAATTCATAAAACTGTGTCAAGCTTACTTTTAGCTTGGATGTATGGCAAAATCATAGTTCACAGTTTATGACATGGGAGATGGTAATAGGACATATGTGGTTCTAAGATTTGTAGGTTTTATTTAAGGTAGTAATATATTAATGTTTAGTACACAGGAAAATATTAGGTGTATGTATTGTAATCCTTAGAGAAACCTCTCAAAAATATGAAGACATACTAAAAAAGTTATTAAAGTAGGATACTATAAAATATTCAAATAATCCAAAAGAATAGAAGAAAAATGAAATATTAGAGAGTGGAGAGATAAATAATAAAAGAATGAACATGTAGCAACCAAATAAATACATTCAAGGGCACCTGGGTGGCTCAGTTAAGCATCTACCTTCAGCTCAGGTCATGATGCCAGGGTCCTGGATTGAGCCCCAAGTCTGGCTCCCTGTTCAGCCAGGAGTCTGCTTCTCTTTCTCCCTCTACCACTCCCCCTGCTTGTGTGCTCATGTGCTCTATCTCTCTGTCAAATAAATAAAATCTTAAAAAAAAAAAACAACCAAATACATTCATTTTACATGGTCTAGAACTTTTGGCTCAAGATTAGTGGAATAGATGCATTATGGTATTTGCCAAAAATAACCTGGACATTACATATAAAAGATGTATAAAAAGACTGAAAAAGAAATGAATGTAGGGGTGCTTGGTTGGCTCAGTCAGTAGAACACACAATTTGTCATCTCACAGTCATGAGTTTGAGCCCCACGTTGGGTGTGGAGCCTACTTAAAACAAATGTAAATAAATTGTAAGTTAAGAAAGAATGAAGAAGAAGAAACGAATGGACGTCAGCAAGAGATAGATGAGACCCAAGAAAAAACTAAGTGGTGAGTTGCCTGTTTTTGTTTTTCTTTTTCCTAATATATCTCAGGTTAAGTGCTAGGGAATCTGGCAAATAGATCTAAACAAAAATCAAAACAGAGAACCCTGATAAAAGGGTTCTCTCTAGACAGTGTCAACCCATCAAATAAGAACTTTTAGATAGGGGCAGCCCCAGTGGCTCAGTGGTTTAGCACTGCCTTCAGCCCAGGGTGTGATCCTGGAGACCCAGGATCAAGTCCCACGTCAGGCTCCCTGCATGGAGCCTGCTTCTCCCTCTTCCTGTGTCTCTGCCTCTCTCTCTCTCTCTCTCTCTCTCTCTCTGTCTCTCATGAATAAATAAATAAATACAATTTTTTAAAGAACTTTTAGATAATATTACCCTGCTCCATCCAAACTTCAGGATAAAAATCAATCGTTCCACACCCCCACAGTAAAGGGTGGGTGGATATCTAGCATTGCCGAGCTAGAATGAGCCTCTCATCCCCCCTCAACCAGTGTCAATATGGTATCAGAAAAAACCCACTGGACAACAAAGTCTTTACTTCACAGTGGCAACACTAACCCCATCACAGCATAAGAGGAGGCCTTGCAGACATCTTGCGTTTATACTCACATCCAGCAATAATGAAGAGCCCTTCCCGCTCCTTGTTGGTTGTCAGATGAAGCCCCGTACTTCGATGAAGCTATCCGGCCCTCATTAAGATGCACCCAACTTGGTATCTGTGGATGACATGTGTTGAAGAGTGTTAATTAAAATATGCTGTTCTCTCATACCTACATATGACCAGCAGTAATGAGCTTTCTCTCACTCTTGGAGTTTAAAGAATGCCAAAGAGAGAACCTATCCTTCACTTCTACCTGGTACTTAGATGCTAGAATCTCCCTCCCTCACCAGAGTTGTCTCAGAGGAGGTCTATAAAAAGAGAAGATTCAAATGAATTCCAGAGTCTCACATACCCAAAATGTCTAGTATAGGATTAAAAAATCACCCATTATTATCACAAACCAGGGGAATTTCAACTTTGAGACAAGACGATAAATAGCTGCCATTAGAGACGAAACAGATGTTGGAATCTGATGAGAATTTTAAAGTAGCTCTTATCAGAATAATAAAACAAGCAATTATAAACATTTGAAACAAAATACCTGAAAGTCTCAGGAAAGAGGATATGCAGAAACTGTTTAATTTCAAAACTGAAAAATATAATCGGTAACTAAATGGAATGGAGATGGCAGAGAAAAGAGTGAACTTAATATATAAAACAGTTGAAATTATTTTTTTAACAGTTGAAATTATTAAGACTGAGCAACAGAAAGCAAACAGACTAAAAAAAATGGAGAAAACCTCAGTGATCTTTGAGACCGTAACAAAGAGGTCCATGTTGTTGTCATTGGGGTTGTAAAAGGGAGGGAAGAAAGTGGGTGAGTCCAAAATGTGTTTGACAAAATAATGACCAAAGATCCCCCCAGTTTTTGATAAACCTATGGATTTACTTACTGAAACCTAATCCTTAGAATCCCAAAGAAATTTGTTCTGAGGCACATTAATAAAGCTTTGAAAACAATAGATAATCATGAAAGTGGCCAGAGGGGGACAAGTGCATTACTTGTAGGAAAAAAAAATGCAAATGACAGATTTGTCATCAAACTGTGGAGGCCAGAATGAGGTTGCATTACAAAATAATCAACTAAGAATATATAACAGTTAAATTTTATGCATCAAACAACAGAGGTCCAGAATACAGAAAGTAATAACAGATACAAAAATAATAAAATTAACAAATAGAATTGATAAGCACACTTCTTACAATAGTGGATAGAATTAGGAAATTAATAAAGAGACCTGATCAAAACTATGAATTACCTTGATTTAATTGACATGTACAGAACATCCATTCAGTAATACCAAAGTAAACTTTCTTTTCAAATGCACATAGGCCATGTAGAGAATAGGACATATTTTGGGCCACGAAGTCTCAACATGTTGAAAAGAATTTTAATCATATAGAGTATTTTATGACCACAGCAGTATCAAAGTAGAAATATATAACTGAAAGGTAACAGGAAATTATTTTTAAGGATTTATGTATATATTTGAGAGACAGAGTGTATGCATGCACTCTGTGAGGAGTGAGGAGATGGGCAGAGAAAGAGAGAGGGAGAGAGAATCCAGAAGCAGATTCTCCACTTAGCACAGAATCAGACATGGAACTCTATCCCAGGACCCTGAGATCATGACCTGAGCTGAAACCAAGAGTTGACTGCTTAACCGACTGAGCCACCCAGGCAGCCAGGTAACAGGAAAATTTTTAAACATTTGGAGACAAACCAACATATTTTTAAATAAGCAATTATTAAAAATAAATAAATAAATACAATTATTCAAAGATGGTGTCTTAACAGAAATAAAAACATGAAAATTAATTACATTTAAAATATAAATTATGTGAGACACAGCCCAATCAGTACTGAGAGAAATTTATATCACTGAATACTTAGAAAATACAAAAACTTCGAGTCAGTAAATGAAAACACCTTAAGGAACTGGGAAAGGAATAGCAAACTAAATCCAAAGCAAGAAAAATGAAGAAAATGAAAAGAAGACCAGATATCAAAATTAAATGAATCAAATGAAACAATGGAAAAAATGAACCATAAAGCTGTTTCATTGAAAAGATTAATGAAATTCACAAACCTACCAAGATTAGCAAAAAAGTGAAGCCACAAATCCTCAATAACACAAGTGAAATGAGATATAACAATAAACCATAAAGACCTTAAAGGGCTAATAAAAGGAAACTATGAATAATCATCATGCTTGGATTAGACATGTTAAAATGGGCCAATCTCTCAACACAAATGATCATAAATTACAAAAGAAATAAAATGAGTACCCAATAACAACTTAGTAAATTAGATTTATAATTTAAAAACTCCTGGGAGGGGCACTTGGGTGGTTCAGTCAGTTAAGCATCTGACTCAGGTCATGATCCCAGGGCCCTGGGATGAAGCCCCACATCCGCATCTGACTCCTTGCTCAGCGGGGAGCCTGCTTCACTTCCATCTACTGCTCCCCCTGCTTGTGCTCTCTTGCTCTGTCAAATAACTAAATATAAATAAATAAATAAATAAATAAATAAATAAATAAATAAATAAATACTCCTGAGGAAAAAAATCTCCAGGCCCACTTTGTTTTACTAGATAATTGACCAAATATTTAAAGAATTATCACCAATGTGTATGTGATCTCTTCCACAAAATAGAAAAAAAAACACTTCCTAGCTCATTTTGTAAGGCTAGTGGTATTGTTATACCAAAGGGAAAGGCAGTTAAAAATTATTAAACTGGGATGTCTGGGTGGCTCAGCAGTTGAGCCACTGCCTTTGGCTAAGGGCGTGATCGGGCTTCCTGATTGGAGCCTGCTTCTCTCTCTGCCTCTCCCTCTCATTCTGTGTCTTTCATGAATAAACAAATAAAATCTTTTTTAAAATGATTAAACTACAAATTAATATCTCTTAAATATAGATGTGGAATTTCTTAAGAAATAGACATTTGAAAAAGCCCTTATTTATTAAAGAAATTAAATCAATAAATAACCTTCCCAAAAGAAAACCAGAAGGTCCAGATGGTTTCACTGGGGAAACCTATCAACCATTCAAGGGAGAAGTTATACTTATACTCTACAATCTCTTCCAGAAAATAGAAACTGTAAAAATACTTCCTAACTTATACAATGATATCATCATTCCATATACCAAAACAAGATAAAGACATTATTAAGGAAACTACAAACCTCTATCTCTCATGAATATAGATGCAAAAATTCCCAACAAAATATTAGCATATCAAATTCAACAATGCATAAAAATTTTATGCCGCAACCATTTAAGATCTTATTTATGTGAGATGGTTTCAACATTCAAAAATCAGTTTCTGTAATCCATCACAATAGGCTAAAGAAGTCATATATGATCATATCAACAGATATAGAAAAATCATTTCACAAAATCTAAAACCCATTCATGATATAAAAAAAAAATCAGTACACTAAAAATAGAGTATAATGTGCTCAACTTTATCAAGAACTTCTAGAAAAAAACCTACAGGCAATATTATATTTAATGATGAAAAATGCCAATTTTCTGCTAAGATCAGGAATAAGCAAGGGTATTTCATCTCTTTACTTTTTAAAAATATGCTGGGAGTCCTAACTCAAACAATAGTACAAGAAAAGGATATAACAGTTATGCAGATTAGCTGTCTTTTTTTAAATTTTTTTTTCAGATTAGCTGTCTTTGTCAGAGATGACATAACTATGTAGAAGTTCCAAAGTAACAAAAAAAATCCCAGAACTAATAAGTGATTATAGCAAGGTTGCATGATACAAAGTTAAAAGTCAATATTTAAAAGTCAAATGCTTTTATGTATCAGCAATAAACAAGTAGAATTTGAAGTTAAAAACAATATCATTTATATTAACACACACACACTGATGTGAAATAATTAGGTCTGCAAAAATCTACTAAAATAAGTTACAAACCAATGATGAATGAAATAAAAGAATTAAATAAGTAAATAGATATTTGATATTGGATAGGAAGACTTAATATTGCCAAGTTGTCAGTTCTTCCGAACTTGGTCTATGGATTCGATGCAATTAAAAATCTCAGCAATGGGTCTCTTGAACGTGGCGCCAGATCTGCAGACAGCTGTTCTCTCCTGGAACTGAGCCCGGCCCACACAGAAGCAACTATGTCTAAGGGATCTGCAGTTGGGATTGATCTTGGCACCACCTACTCTTGCGTGCGAAAATCACCGAATGATTGATCGGTTATGCTGTGAAGAATCAAGTTGCGATGAACCCCACCAACATGGTTTTCGATGCCAAACACCTGATTGGATGGAGATATGATGATACTGTTGTCCAATCTGATATGAAGCATTGGCCCTTCATGGTGGTGAATGATGCTGGCAGGCCTAAGGTCCAAGTAGAAAACAAGGGGGAGACAAAAAGTTTCTATCCAGAGGAGGTGTCTTCAATGTTTTGTTTTGACAAAGATGAAGGAAATTGCAGAGGCCTACCTTGGGAAGACTGTTACCAATGCAGTTGTCACAACACCTGCATACTTCAATGACTCTCAGCGTCAGGCTACCAAAGATGCTGGAACTATTGCTGGTTTCAATGTACTTCGAATCATCAATGAGCCAACTGCTGCTGCTATTGCTTATGGCTTTGACAAGAAGGTTGGAGCTGAAAGGAACGTGTTGATCTTTGATTTAGAGTGGCACTTTTGATGTGTCAATCCTTACTATTGAAGATGGGATCTTTGAGGTCAAGTCCACAGCTGGAGACATCCACTTAGGTGGAGAAGACTTTGACAACCGAATGGTCAACCATTTTATTGCAGAACTCAAGCGCAAACACAAGAAGGACATCAGCGAAAACAAGAGGGTAGTCTGTCGTCTTTGTATGCCTTGCGAACGTGCTAAGCGTACACTTTCTTCCAGCACCCAGGCCAGTATTGAGATTGATTCTCTGTATGAAGGAATTGATCTCTATACCTCTTTTACTTGTGCCTGGTTTGAAGAATTAAATGCTGACCTGTTCCATGGCACCCTGGACCCTATAGAGAAAGCTCTTTGGGATGCCAAGCTAGACAAGTCTCAGATCCATGATATTGTCCTGGTGGGTGGTTCTACCTGTATCCCCAAGATTCAGAAACTTCTGCAAGATTTCTTCAGTGGAAAGGAACTGAATAAGAGCATCAACCCTGATGCTGTTGCTTATGGTGCAGCTGTCCAGGCAGCCATTCTTTCTGGTGACAAATCTGAAAATGTTCAAGATTTGCTTCTATTGGATGTCACCCCACTTTCTCTTGGCATTGAAACTACTGGAGGAGTCATGACTGTGCTCATCAAGCATAATACTACCATTCCTACCAAACAGACACAAACATTTACTACCTACTCTGACAACCAGCCTGGTGTGTTTATTCAGGTCTATGAAAGTGAGCGTGCTATGACCAAGGATAACAACCTACTTACTTGGCAAGTTTGAACTCACAGGCATACCTCCTGCCCCTCATGTCATTCCTCAGATTGAATTCACTTTTGATATTGATGATAATGGTATCCTCAATGTGTCTGCTGTTGATAAAAGCTCAGGGAAAAAGAACAAGGTTACTATCCCTAATGACAAGGGCCGCTTGAGCAAGGAGGACATTGAGCACATGGTCCAGGAAGCTGAGAAGTACAAAGCTGAAAATGAGAAGCAGCGAGACAAGGTGTCTTCCAAGAATTCACTTGAGTCTTATGCATTCAACATGAAAGCAACTGTTGAAGATGAGAAACTTCAGGGCAAAATCAATGATGAAGACAAACAGAAGATTATTGACAAGTGCAATGAAATAATCAACTGGCTCTATAAGAACCAGACTGCAGTGAAGGAAGAATTTGAACATCAGCAGAAAGAGCTGGAGAAAGTCTGCAACCCCATCATTACGAAGCTATACCAGAGTGCAGGAGGCATGCCAGGAGGAATGCCTGGAGGCTTTCCTGGTGGTGGAGCTCCTTCCTCTGGTGGTGCCTCCTCTAGGCCTACCATTGAAGAGGTTGATTAAGCCAACCTGATGACAGGTATAACATTGTTCCACACATTTGAAGGACCCAAATTTGTAGCAAATTCCATGGCAGTTTTAAAGTCAAGCTGCTATAGTAAATATACTGGGCATTCTTGATACTTGAATATGGAATATGTGCACAGGGAAAGGAAATACAACATTGCACTTTATAAGCACTGTATCGTTAAGTGGAAAATGCAATATCTTAAATAAAACTGTATTTAAAATTGGCAAAAAAAATCTCAGCAATTATTTTGTGGATATTGACAAACTAATTCTAAGTTTATATGGAGAAGCAAAAGACAAAACTACCAACACAAATATTGAAGGCAAAGAACAACATCAGAGAACTGAAGATAGTCATCTACTACTACTACTATTACTACTACTACTACTACTACTACTACTACTACTACTAAGCTGCAGCAATTAAGACAGTGTGGTTTTGGCCAAAACAAAACAAAACAAAACAAAAAAACAGATCAATAGGATAGCATAGATAGTCCAGTAATATAGCTGCATAAATATAGGTAACTAATCCTTGACAAAGGAGCAACGACAATACAATACAGCAAAGATCCTACCTTCAACAAGTGCTGCTGGAACAGTTGGGACTTACACAATGTGAAAAAAATGAATGTAGACACAAACCTTACACCTTATACAAAAACTAACTTATTGATCATAGACCTAAATGTAAAATGCAAAATTATAAGACTCCTACAAGGTAGGATAGGAGAAAACCTAAATGACCTTGGATATGGCAGTGACTTTTTTTGGCACAACACCAAAGGCACAATCCATGAAAAAAATCATTGAAAAGCTAGATTTCATTACAATTAAAAACATGTGTTCTGCAAAAGACAATGCCAAGAGAGTAGGAAGACAACCCAGAAACTGGCTTTGCAAGACACTGGTAAAAGACACTGAAAATATTTGCAAGACACTGACATCTGATAAAAGACTATTAGCCAAAATATACAGCAATAAGAATGGAATCTGATTTTAAAATGAGCCAAAGAGGGGATCCCTGGGTGGCTCAGCAGTTTAGTGCCCACCTTCATGCCCAAGGCATGATCCTGGAGTCCCAGGATCGAGTCCCACATCAGGCTCCCTGCATGGAGCCTGCTTCTTTTCCCTCTGCCTGTTTCTGCCTCTCTCTCTCTCTCTCTCTCTCTGTCTCTCATGAATGAAGAAAGAAAGAAAGAAAGAAAGAAAGAAAGAAAGAAAGAAACTTTTTAAAAAATAAAATGGGCCAAAGAATTTAACTTACATCTCACCAAAGAAGATACACAGATGGTAAATATGCACATGAAAGACATTCCACATTATATGCTATCAGAGAAATGCAAATTAAAACAAGGAGATACCACTACACACCTAATAGATTGATCAAAATCCAGAACACAACTCCAAATTTTCTTGAGGGTCTGTAGTAATAGGAGCTCTTATACATTGCTGGTGGGATTACACAATGGTTTAGCCAGCCACTTCAGAAGATACTTCAGCAGCTTCTTACAAAAGTAAACATACTCTTGCCATATGACCCACCAGTTGTGCTTGTTATTTACCCATTGGAATTGAAAATTTATGTCCACAGACACATGTGCAAATGTATATTTGTAGCAGCTGTATTCATAATTGCCCAAACTTGGAAGCACCTACAACGTCCCTCAGTAGGAAAGACAATGTAACTAAAATGGCTTAAACAATTTATTAAAAGATTTATATAGTGCATGTTATCAGTCTACCTGATTTTAAGACTTTGAATTGTCACCATTATCAGGTCGGCATGGTTTTGATGAAGGGAAAGAGACATATCAATGAAACAGAATAGAGAACTCAAAAATGGGCCCACAGAAATATACCTATTTTGGACTTGCTTTTGACAAATTTCTAAAAGTGGTTCAATAGAATAAAGATGGTATTTTCAATAGTAGGTTCTGGGTCAATTAAATGTAAATTTTAAAAATAAACCTTGGCCTAAGCCTCATATATCTTCTACCCAAATTAACTCAAAATTGATCATAAGCTTAAATATTCAAAACAATAAAACTTTTAGATCTAATGATAGGTGAAAATATATGATCTAGTGCTTGGCAAGGTATTCTTAATCATGAAAACAAAAGCACAATCCATTAAAGAAAATTAATTGATAAGTTGGATTACGTCTTTTATGCTTTTACTCTGCATAGTTTCCTATGAAGAAAATGGAAAGACAGTCTGCATTTTCAGAGAAAATATTCACAAAACACTAATATGTTACTGGACTTGTGCCTAAAATACATAAATGACCTTTAAACTCAACAATCAAAATGCAAACCATATAGTTAGAAATTGGGGCAAAAGACATGTAAAAGAATTTTACTGATAAGGCTAGAGAAATGTTACTAAGGACATGGAAAGATACTGAAAATTGTTAGCAATTAGGGAAATCTGAACTAATACCATGATGACATAAAATTACATACTTGTTACAAAAGTTAAAATATATAAAATTAACCATACAAAATTCTGATGAAGATGTGGAGAAACTGTAACTCATACATCTCTGATGGGTATATCACATTGTATATCCACTCTTTAGAAACCACTTTAGAAGTTTCTTTTAAAACTGAACACACAGTAATGGGTTTTTATCTTAGAGAAATGAAAAGTACCTACCCAAAAGCCTATATTTAAATATTTCCAACAGTTTTATTTGGAATAGTCACAAACAAGTCAATTTACATTTCCTTCAACAGGTGAATGGTTAAAATTTTGTGGTACATCCATACCATGGAATACTACTCAGCAATAAAAAAGAATGAAATATTGACATACACCAAAAATTGGATATTTCTCAGGGGTAGTCTAATGAAGGAAACACTTGTTTCAAATGCTCACATATGCATGATTACTTAATAAAATTATTCAAATAGAAACATTATTGTCATCTGTTAGGTATGGCAGAAGGTATTGGTGAGTGTGATTATAAAGGAGTAGCACGAGGGATATCTTTGCAATAATGGGATAGTTCTGAATTTAGATTGTTGTGGTGGCTACACCAATCTCCATATGAAATAAAATAGCATGGAATTATACACAAACTTTGTATTAATATTGATTTTCTGGATTTGATATTGTACTATAGTTATGCTAAAATTTTAATTGTGGGGAAAACTAGATGAGAGGTATGAGTAACTTTCAATACTGTCTTTGCAATATTATGTGTCTGCATGATTATTTAAATATAACTTGTTAAAAATATAAATCACCCAGAAGAAAAAGAATACTCACTTTAAATAGAATAACAAAGTTATGGTACAAGTAATAGGAAGATAAATTATAAACCTTGTGAACATGAATCAAAAGAAGGATGGCATGACAAGACTTGAGAACAGAGAAAATTACTTATGTTATTCCTAAATTTGGTTGCCGCTAACTGCAGGTTTTCAACATACATGAAACAAAAAATCAAAATAGAAATAGATCCAAAATTATTCTAGGAGACTTTAACTATACTCTCATTATTCATTAATTTATTATCTTTTTTTTTCATTTGCTGTCTCCTTTTTCTTTATTAAAACATATAGACAGAAAATATAATGGATGTGGAAGTCTGAACACTATCAATCAACTTGACTTAAATGACAGTTATGGAATACTCCATTCCACAACAGTAGATTGCAGATTCATTCACTTGAAACATTCAGCAGTATTCACCATATGCCTGACCAAAAGAAAATCTGATCAAATGTAATATAGTCATAGAAAGCATTATTTGTGGCAATAATGGAATTAAAGTAGAAATCAATAACAGAAACATCTAATAATTACCACAACATTTGGAACGTAACCAATCAACCAAAAGCTGATTGGTTTAAGAAATTTCAGTGCAAATTAGAAAATATTTTGTACTGAATGAAAAGGAAATATGATATCAAAACTGGGATGTTTCTAAATAGAACTTGGAGATTTTTAACATTGAGTGCTTATATTGGAATTACAGAAAGGTTTTAAAACAATTGAAACTTTCCTTTGAAAAAGCTAGAAAAAACAAAATGATGGCAAACAACAGTAATGAATAATAAATATGAGAGCAAAGACCAAGAAGTTGGGAAGTGGGAAACACTGAAGGGAAATTGGTAAAAGCATAGGTTTTTTAAATCATTAATTTGATAAGCTACCAGCCAAAATCTGCAAGAAAAGAGACAATACAAAATTATTCTAATTAGGAGTAAAAGAGGTGACATTACTAATACCCAAAAAACATTAAAAAATATTAAAACACTATTACAACGCTCCAAAGAACAGAAAATCTAAATAAGTCCATATTAATGAAAGCACTTAAATTTATAGTTAAATAACCTTTCAGCTTCAAAATTCTGGTGGAAAGTCAATGACCTAAATTAGGTGAGAGACATAGTGTGTCCATGGATTGGAAGACTCAGTGTAGTAAGGATGCCAGTTTTCCCCAATTTGATCAGTAGAATTAACAGTATTCTAAACACAATCTCAGAAGTTAGTACAGTGCCCTCCTACTAAGTTGTGTTCGATAAATATTTTTGTATGATTCAGTGATGAAATCAATGACAAAATGAAAATACAGGGCAGCCTGGGTGGCTTAGTGGTTCAGCGCCGCCTTCGGCCCAGGGCCTGATCCTGGAAACCTGGGATGGAGTCCCACGTCAGGCTCCCTGCATGGGGCCTGCTTCTCCCTCTGCCTGTGTCTCTGCCTCTCTCTCTGTCTCTGTGTTTCTCATGAATGAATAAATAAATAAATAAAATCTTTTTTAAAAAAGAAAATACATTATAAGTAAACCTTTTATGTAGAACCTATTTTTAAGTTTGAGGCTTCGTTGTACATCAGTTTTCATTTGTTGAATTAATATGTGAGATTTTAGTTTTTAAAAAATTCTATGCAGGGTATCATATGATTATAAAATATATTTAATTGTATTCAGTATCATGACCTAATACCATATGTTTCATACATATATTTTAAAATTTTATATATTCTATTATACATTTTCTTATTTGTTTACCAGAATGTTTTTTTATTTCTCCATGTTCCCATTGCGGATGTATTTTTTAAATGGAGGATAGATGAGAAGTAATATGTAGTGACTACCATGAGATTAATTTTATGTGTTTTGGGGACTTTTGCTAAACTCCATAATGTTGCTGCCTCAGCATCCATTTTGTATGGCCAAGAGTCTGCAGGAACCTTGACTGACACTATTCCTCCCAAGAATGCATGCCCTAGATAACAGCCCATAGAGTTACAACTAAATATAAGTTCCTGATATGACTACCTCAACTGCCCTTTTGTTTTTTTTTTATAAATTAATTTTTATTGGTGTTCAATTTACCAACATACAGAAAAACACCCAGTGCTCATCCCGTCAAGTGTCCCCCTCAGTGCAAGTGTCCCCCTCAGTGCTCGTCACCCATTCCCCCCCTACCCCCGCCCTCCTCCCCATCATCCAGAGCCTTCCCCTTGTGCACCTTATATAACACCTCCAAGAAACTGACCAAAACCCTGCTCTTTTTGGTTTGCATTGCCTAATCTGGCCGTAGCCTGAGAACCCCAAAGCACTCTACCTGAAGATCCTAATAAAGGCATGTGCCCCAGCTCCTTCCCTGCTGTCTCTGCCTGCACCCTTCCTCGAACTCTCCTTTGTGGCCCCTTGAGGATGCTATGTACCTCCACCAGGACCTGTGAATAACAAAGTTATCTATTTTACTTCCCCTGGCAGTCTTTTGTTGAGCTGTGAATCACCATTTGACAACCTGCAGTTCTTAACAAATGTTAATTTAACAAAGTTACAGCAGGCTTCAACTTGACTGGGCTAAGTGATGCCCATATAGCTGTTAAAACATTTTTTTCTGAGTGTGTCTGTGAGAGTGTAACCAGAAGAGATTAATATTTGAATGAGTAGGCTACATAGTATCTTACAACTCTGTGGATGGGCACCATCCAATCTGTTGAGGGAGTGAATAGAACAGAAAGGCAAAGGAATGCTATGCTCTAACTTTGAAACCAATAATACATTATATGTTAATGAATTTAATTTAAATAATAATAATAATAAAGGCAAAGGAATTCTCTCTCCTTCTCTCAGACATTTGAGCTCCTGGTTCCCAGGCTTCAGATTCCAGGACTTCTACCAGCACCTCTTGCCCCTCCCCTGGGCTTTCAATCTTGACTAAGAGTTAAACCATTGTTTCCCCTAGTTCCCACAAGTTCAGACTGAGACTGAATTATACCACCAGATTTTCTGTTTGTCCAGTTGACAGCATTCATAACCACATGAACCAAATCCTATAATAAATCTTCTCTCAGGGAGTCTGGGTGGCTCAGTTGGTTAAGCATCCCACTCTTGATTTTGACTCAGGTCATGATCTCAGGGTCGTGGGATCGAGACCCACGTCCAGCTGTGTGTTCAGTGCAGAGTCTGCTTGTCCCAGCTGTGTGTTCAGTGCAGAGTCTGCTTGTCCCTCTCCCTCTGCTCCTCCTTTTACTCTCTCAAATAAATAAATAAAATCTTAAAAAATAAGTCTTTTACACATTTGTATATATATGTCTGTGTGTGCATACGTATGTATATAACACATAAAGTTGTGTGTATATATGTAACAGAAACAGAACACTTTCTCTGGAGAACCCTGACTAATACAACTCTATGGGTGTGTACTCGAAGTAGTAAGAAACAACACTTAGAAATTTAAATCTCAGGGCTTAGAATGCTCAAATTAATTTTGGAAGACTGACTTTTAACAATTAGATTAAAATCCTCACTTCTATTTCATAATATTGTCAAATGTTAACTTTAAAAGTCTTGATTTTGGCTCTGGTTATGAGATTGATCCTTGCATTGGGCTCTGCACCAGGTGTGGAGCCTGCTTAAGATTCTTTTCCTCCCTTTTGCCCCTTCCCCCTCTAAAAATGAACAAGAAAGGTTTACCAGTAAAGCAGTTATACCCTACTCTGGAAAATTTATTTTTAAGAACCATTATAACTGCTTATCAGTACTTTTTTTAATTTTGAAAAAATTCCATTTATTTTTTTCATGAGACACACACAGAGGCAGAGGGAGAAGCAGGCTCCACGCAGGGAGTCCGATGTGGGACTCGATCCCAGGACTCCAGGATCACGCCCTGAGCCGAAGGCAGATGCTCAACCCTGAGCCACCCAGGTGTCCCAGCTTAGCAGTATTTTTAAGTTGGGGTATATTAATGATACTTTATTCTCCAAATAAAATATTTCCTAATATATTCACAAGTGTCTGTCATCAAGATTTTTTGTAGACTAATAGAAATAAAAATGTTTTGTTGTGTTTTTTACTATAACAGTATTAAATATGCCAATTATTGAAGAGTAAATTGCAATTGCAGGCATTAATAAAAATATTGGAAAGCAAGTAAATTATTTTATATACATTTAGAATTCATAGTAGCTGAGTATTTTCTTAAGTCTGGGAAATATGTTTAGGTAACAACACCCCTTGGTCCATCATTTTTAAAAATAAGTTTGTAGCAAACAAATCATAAGGCAACCCCTAATTTCTTACCTACTAATGTTGATAACAATTTATGTTGGCAACAACAACAAAAAAATCCTTTCCCAAGGTAAATATTTGTGATTTACCCTATAGAGAACCAAATGAAGAATTCCCATGACATACAATGGGAAGAGGCCATTTTGTCTTGAATGACATATTCTAAATATTAAATATACTTATGAAGACCTCTATATCACTGAAGATTGTCTTCATATTAAGTGGCATGGGAAGCTGTTATATAAATAAACCAAAAATGGCCCCTGTGTATTAGTCCTGTATTTCCTTCACAGCAGGCCAGAACAATTAACTTAAACACCCACTAGTGGCAAACTCCATTTTTTACACATTTAAAAATTCATACAATTTTTACAAATGTATACATTTTATGCAGTTGCTTTAAATGCAGCCCTTATAAGCATATGTTTAGCCGTTTGGGACTTGCCTGATCTGCATGCTTTGTAAAGCTGCACTTGTAAATCTGGCCACAGATAAGATAAACCCTGTGCTATAAACGACTCCAAGCCACTGCTGCCCTGTGGACTCTTGCCCAGCAAGAGTCCCATCTTGCTGCTGAGTGGTATTACACAGACAATAAGACCCTTTTCCTATTCCCTTCTTTCTTTGAAGTTTCTTTGCCTCCTCCTCTTCTGAGTGGTGAGACTCTGAAAGGTCCTATGCTGTAAGGAACTAACCCATTTCCTATTCATAGAAATCTATAAAGTACTACCTGAACAAAGCTTGTGGTATGCTACTGCCACCTTGTGGTCACATATTTTTCCTAGTTTGGCCAGAGACTTCCAAACTCACTACAGAAACTGATTCTGCTTATAAATGTTGTCTCCTTCTCTATAAAGATCATTTCAGAAATATAACAGATAATTGTCAAGAACTATTTCTAGAATCCATTTGAAGAGGCTATTACCTATTCTAATAATATTTTATTAGCACTGGAAACTATTACCATCTAGTATATTTTTCAGGACTACTCTTAAAAGTTTAATCTTTTTTTCTTTATAAGAGGGTTTATGAAATATCTACTGTGATGTAACAAACATTGCCCCCAAAATGTAGTGGCTTAGGAGAACAAACACTAATTACATCGTTCGTAGGAGTTAGAAATTTGGGTGTAGCTTAACTGGTATTTCTGGCACAGCATCTCTTGGGCTATTGAAAATAGGGAGTCTGCTCAGACTACAATTATCTTGAAGGTTTGACTGTTTGTAAGATTAACTTATAGATTGTTCAATCACATTAAAGGTCAGCAGGTTTGGCTGAGATAGAGCATTGAGGGCACTGGCCTACTCCTGGAGAGAAAGCAGGCAAACAACCTGGAGGCAGACAGCATGGAAACAGCTATATGAAGAAGACCTGGGGCACACAGAGGGTAGATTATTTGTTCTCCCAGTGCATCCCTGAGAGGCAGTATTTACAGAGACACTTCTCCAGGGACTAGGGAGCTGGTTAGCACCATTTCCCTCCGTTGCTCCTCAGGATAAACACAGAGCCATCTGTGGGAAGCATTGCAATTCTGACACAGGCTGCCTAACTTGCTTAAACCAAGCCCCACATACCTGCACCCTGATTGGACTGCCCTTCTTGGTCAAGCTTGCTTCAGTCCCAGTGTGGTGGAATCCTTTCCCAGGAGACCCTACTTGTAACACACCTCCCAACCAGGGAGTTCTACAGGGCTTAAGTTCTAGTGGAAGTAATTTCAGGTCTCATGTAACAAGCGGGCCAGAGCACACCAACTTAAAACTTGCTGCATTCAGGCCGAGGACTAAATACTGGCCCACTGTAGGCAAGAGATCTTCTGCAGATGACTGGTCTGAAGGATAGAGCAGCCAAAATACAATACCAGAGTGCACACAGCACACAATAGAGACATTTCTTGAAGCTCCAGGCCATGGACACTACATGACCTCTTCATAAAGCCATTACTCTCAGGGACAGTAAGCAAAACTGGCATTTCTAACACAGAGAAGAAGGCAGACACTTAGACAAATGCCAAGATGGAGGAATTCATTCCAAATGAAAGAACAAGATAAGGCTACAGCCAGGAGTCTAAATGAAACGAATATAAGTACCATGCCTGATGGAGAAGTTAAAGCATTAGGATTCACTGGGCTTGAGAAAGAATGGAAGACCCTTACCACAGAGATAAAAGAGTTAAAAAAGAATCAGTCAGAAATGAAGAATGTAATAAACAAGATTAGAAATAGATTGGTTGCAATGAACAGCAGGCTGGAAGAAGCAGAGGAAGGAATTAGTTACCAAGAAGACAAAATAATTAAAATCAATGAAGTTGAACAAAAGACAGAAGGAGTTATGGAACACATGAGACTAGACTTAGGGAACTCAATGACTCCATCAAACATAATAACATTCATATTATGGGAGTCCCAAAAGAAGAAGAGAGAAACAAGGGTCAGAGAATTTCTTTATTTGAGGAAATCATAACTGAAAACTTCCCTAATCTGGGGAAAGAAAAGACATCCAGATTCAGGAGGCATGGAGAACTCCCATCAAACTAAACAACAGCAGGCCAACACCAAGATATATTGTAATTAAATTTGCAAAATACAGTGATAAAAAATCTCAAAAGCAGCAGCACAACAGTCCTTAACTTACAAGGGAATACCCATAATACTAGCTGGAGATCTCACAACAGAAACTTGGCAAGCCAGAAGAAAGTGGCATGATATATTCAACATGCTGAATGGGAATAATCTGCAGCCAAGAATACTCTATCTGGCAAGGTCATCATTTGGAATATAAGGAGAAAGAGATTCCCAGACAAATGAACAATAAAAGAATTCATGACCATTAAACCAGCCCTGCAAGAAATATTAAAGGAGACTCTTTGAGTGGGAAAGACCCAAAGTGACAAAGACAAGAAAATGTCAGAGAAAATCTCCAGAAACAATGAAATAACAGGTAATACAATGGCACTAAATTCATATCTATCAATAATCACTCTGAATATAAATGGACTAAATGCTCCAATCAAAAGACATAAGGTTTCAAAATGGATTTAAAAAAAAAAAACCTTTATATGCTGCTTCTAGGAGACTCATTTTAGACCTAAAGACACCTGCCAATTGAAATGAGAGGATGAAGAAATATTTACCACACAGAACGATGGCGAAAGGAATAGCAATACTTATACTGGAAAAACTGGACTTTAAAACTAAGACTATAACAAGAGATAAAGGGTACTATATTATGATATAGTATATATAAAGGGGACAATCCAATAAGGTCTAACAATTTTAATTATTTATGCACCCAAAATGGGAGACCCAAATATATAAAAACAGTTAATAATAAACATGAAGGAACTCATTCATAATATCATAATAGTAAAGGACTTTAACACCCTACTAACATTGATGGGCAGATCATCACAAAAAATCAGCCAGGAAACAAAGGATTTTAATGACACACTGGACCAGATGGACTTAACAGATATATTCAGAACATTCCATCCTAAAACAGAATACACATTCTTTTCAAGTGCACATGGGACATTCTCCAGAATAGATCACATATTGGGTCAGAAATCAGACCTCAACAAATACAAAAAGGTTGAGATCATACCAGGCAACTTTTCTGATCACAACACTATGAAACTTGAAGTCAACCAGAAGAAAAAATTTGGGAAGACCAGAAATAAATGGAGGTTAAACAACATGCTACTAAGCAATGAATGGGTCAACCAGGAAATCAAAGAAGAAATTTTAAAATACATGGAAGCAAATGAACATGAAAACACAGTGGTACAAAACCTTTGGGATACTGCAAAAGCAGTCCTAAGAGGGAAGTATATAGCAAACAGGCCTACTTCAAGAAACAAGAAAAATTTCAAACAACCTAACACTATATCTAAAGGAGCTATAAAAAGAACAACAAACAAAGCCTAAAGCCAGCAGGAGTGAAATAATAAAGATTAGAGCAGAAATAAATGATATAGAAACTAAACACACAATAGAACAGATCAATGAAACTAGGAGCTAGTACATGGAGAAAAATAATAAAGTGATTGACCGCTAAAAAATTGATAAACCTCTAGCTAGCTAGACTTATCAGAAAGAGAAAGGATCCAAATAAATAAAATCATAAAGGAGAAAGGAGAAAGAAAAACCAACACCACAGAAATACAAAAAAAATATAAGAGAATATTGTGAAAAAATATATGCCAACGAACTGGCAAACCTAGAAGAAATGGATAAATTCCTAGAAACATATAAAATACCTAAACTGAGGGGAGCATGGGTGGCTTGGTTGGTTGGGCATCTGCCTTTGGCTCAGGTCATGATCCTGGGATCCTAGGATCCTGGGATCAAATCCCCCATTAGGCTCCCTACTCCATGGGGAGTCTGCTTCTCCCATTCCTGCTCCTCCTGCTTGTTTTCTCTCTTTCTGAAATATATATATATATATATATATATATATATATATATATATATATATATATATAAAATCCTAAACTGAAAGAGGAAGAAATGGAAAACTTGAAAAGACCAATAACCAGTGAAGAAATTGAATCAGTAATCAAAAATCTCCCAACAAACCAAAGTCCAGGGCCAGAGAGCCTCACAGGTGAATTCTACCAAACATTTAAAGAATAGTTAGTGCTTTTTCAAACTATTCCAAAATCCAGAAAAGGAAGTAAAACTTCCAAATTCATTCTATAAGACCAGCATTACCCTGATACCAAAACCAGATAAAAACGTGCCTAGCTGGTTCTTTCATTCATTTCATATGAATAGCATATGACTCTTGATCTCAGGGTCATGAGTTTGAGCCCCACATTGGATATAGAGATTACTAAAAAATAAATAACCTAAAAAAAAACAGAAAAAGACTCCACTAGAAAAGAGAACTACAATCAATATTCCTGATGAACATGGACGCAAAATTTCTCAATGAAATTCTAGCAAATTGAATCCAACAATACAGTAAAAAGAATCATTCACTGGGATCAAGTGGGATTTATTCCTGGGTTGCAAGGGTGGTTCAGTATTTGCAAATTAATCAACATGATACACTACATTAATAAAAGAAAGGTAAGAACCATATGACCCTTTAAATAGATTCAGAAAAAGCATCTGACAAAATACAACGTCCATTCATGATATAAATACCCTCAATAAAATAAGTTTAGAGGGAATATACCTAACAAAGCCTATCTATGAAAAACACACACCTAGTATCATCCTCAATGGGGAAAGCTGAGAACCTTTCCTCTATGGTCAGGAACAAGATAGGTAAGTCCACTCTTACCAGTGTTATTTAACATGGTACTGGAGGTCCTAGCCATAGCAATCAGACAAGAAGAAGAAGTAAAATGCATCCAAATCAGCAAGAAGTCAAACTCACTATTTGCAGATGACATACTACTCTATATAGAAAACCCAAAAGACTCCAATAAAATTTTGGTAAATCTGATACATGAATTCAGTAAAATCACAGGATATAAAATCAATATACATAAATCTGTTGCATTTCTATATACCAATAATGAAGCAGCAGAAATAGAAATCAAATAACCAATTCTATTTATAATTGCACCAAAAACCATAAGATACCTACAAATAAACCTAACCAGAGGTGAAAGATCTGTACTCTGAAAGGTATAGAACACTTATAAAAGAAAGTGAAAATGACACAAAGAAATGGAAAAATATTCTGTGCTCATGGATTTGAAGAATAAATATTATGAAAATGTCTATACTACCCAAAGCAATCTACACATTGAATGCAATCCCTAACAAAATACCAGTAGCATGTTTCACAGAGCTAGAACAAACAATTCTAAAATCTGTGTGGAACCACAAAAGACCCCCAAGTAGCCAAAGCAATCTTTAAAAAGAAAGGCAAAGCTGGAGGCATCACAATTCTGGACTTCAAGTTATATTACAAATACTGTGGTGATCAAATACAGTATGGTACTGGCACAAAAACAGACACATAGATCAACAGAACAGAACAGAAAATCCAGAATAAACCTACAATTATTACAAAACAGGAAAGAATATCCAATGGGAAAAAGATAGCCTTTTCAACAAATGGTATTTGGAAAACTAGATAGCAACATGCAAAAGAATGAAACTGGATCACTTACTTACACCACATACAAAAATACATTCAAAATGGATTGAAGACCTAAATATGAGATCTGCAACCACTTTTTTTCTGTCTTTTAGGTTACATTAGGATGGGACATTAGGTCCCTAATGTTTTAGGGACCCTCTTGCAGTTTTGGTGGGAATGCAAACTGGTGCAGCCACTCTGGAAAACACTATGGAGGTTCCTCAAAAAGTTAAAAATAGAACTGCTATGGGATCCCTGGGTGGCGCAGCGGTTTGGCGCCTGCCTTTAGCCCAGGGCGCGATCCTGGAGACCCGGGATCAAATCCCACATCGGGCTCCCAGTGCATGGAGCCTGCTTCTCCCTCTGCCTGTGTCTCTACCTCTCTCTCTCTCTGTGACTATCATAAAAAAAAAAAAAAATAGAACTGCTATTGTGATCCAGCAATTGCACTACTAGCTATTTACCCAAAGAATAAAAAAATACTAATTCAAAGGTATATATGCACCCCAATGCTCATTATAGCTTTATCTACAATAGATAAGCTGTGGAAACAGTTTGACCAAAGAGTGGGTAAAGAAGATGTGATGTGATGTGTGTGTGTGTGTGTGTGTGTGTGTGTGAATATTAACTGTAAAAAGTAATGAAATCTTGCCATTTGCAATGACATGGATGGAGCTAGAGAGTATTATGCTAAGCAAAATAAGTCAATCAAAGAAAGACAAATAGTATGTGATTTCACTCATATGTGGAATTTAAGAAACAAATGAGAAAATGGGGGTGGGAATGAGAGAAAGAGATGTGGTACATGAAGAAACAGAATCTTAACTATTGAGAACAAACTGATGGTGACCAGAGGAGAGGTGGGTGAGAGAATTAGTTAAATAGGTGGTGAGGATAAGGAGTGTACTTGTGATGAGCACTGAGTATTGTATGGAAATATTGAATCACTAAATTGTACAACTGAAACTAATAAAAAAATAAAGTAGAAAAAATAAGAAAAAAAAGAAAACTCATCTATATGCTGTCTGCAAAAGATTCACTTCAGATCTGAAGACACCCACAGAATAAAAGCGAAGGAATAGAAAACCATACACCATGCAAATGGAAGCAAAAAAATAATCGGGGGTAGCATTACTTATATCAGACAAAATAGACTTTAAAACAAAGACTGTAGCAAGAGAGAAAGGTGGTACATGATGATAAAGAGATCAGCTGAAGAATGGAGTATCACAATTATAAATATCTATGCAAGAAGCATGGGGACACCATGATAGATTAAAAAAATGCGAACAAACATAAAAGTAGAAATTCACAGTAATATAATAATAGTAGTGGATATTAACACCCTACTTACATCAATGGACAGATCATCCAGACAGAAAATCAGTAAGGAAAATGAGGCTTTGAACAACACATTAGAACAGAATGACCTCATAGATATATACAGAACATTGAATAAAAATACAGAGGAATACACATTCATTTCAAGTGCACATGGAACAGTTTCCAGAAGAAATCGTATGTTAGGCAACAGAACAATTGTCAAGTAATTTTAAAAGATTGAAATCATATCAAGCATCCTTTCTGACCACAGCAGTTTGAAACTAGAAATCAATTGCAAGAAAAAATCTGGAAGGAACACAGATATATGAAGGCTAAACAAAATGCTATTAAACAATGAATAGGTGAACCAACAAATCAAAGAAGAAATTTTAAAGATTTCTTAGACAAAAGGAAGTGAAAACACAATGGTCAAAACCTTTAGGATGCAAGAGAAGCAGTTTTAAAAAGGAAGTTTATAGCAATATAGACCTAGTTCAAGGAACAAGAAAAATCTCCAATAAACAACCTAATGTTAAACCTCAAGGAGATAGAAAAAAGAATGAACAGGGGCACTGGGATAGTTCAGTCAGTTGGGCATCTGATTTTTGGTTTTGGCTCAGGTCATAATCTCAGGTTTCATGGGATTGAGTTCCATGTTGGGCTTTGTGCTGAGGGCGGGGGGGGAGTCGGCTTGAGATTCTCTTCCTCTGCTCCTCCGCCATTCTTTTTCTCTCTCCCTCTCCCTAAATATTTATTTTTAAAATAAATCTTTTAAAAAATAAACAAAGGCCAAAGGTAGTAAAGGAAATAATAAAGATTTGAGCAGAAATAAACTAGAGACAAAGAAAAATGGAAAAGATCAGTGAAACCAAGAGCCAGTTATTTGGAATGATAAAATTGAGCACTCTTTAGCCAGACTTATCAAGAAAAAATGAGAGAGGACTCAAATAAAATCAGAAATTAAGGATAAATAACAACCAATGCCACAGAAACAAAGGATTTTAAGAGAATATTATAAAAAACTATATGCCAAAAAATTTGGACAACGAGGAAGAAATGAATAAATTCCTAGAAACACAACCTCACAAAACTGAAACAGGGAAAATAGAAAATTTGAACAGGACCAGATGAAATTCTAAGACCAGAATTTGGTGAATTCTGCCATACACTTAAAAAGTTTATACATATTCTTCTCAAAGTATTCCAAGATAGAAAAGGAAGGAAAACTTCCAAATTTATATGAAGACATTACTCTGAATTCAACAATACATTAAAAAATCCTCTTCCACAATAAAGTAGGATTTATTCCAGGGACACAAAGGTGGTTCAACATTTGCATATCAATCAATATAATACATCATCTTCATTATATATATACCACATCTTTCTTATCCATTCGTTTATTGATGGACATTTAGACTGCTTCCCTATCTTGGCTATTAAAAATAATGGTGTAATAAACATAGGGGTGCATATATCATTTTGAATTTGTGTTTTTAATGAATCAGCAGAAAGAGAAATTAAGAAAACTCCTTTTTACAATTGCACAAAAATAATAAAATGCCTAGGAATAAACTTAACCATGGAAGTGAAAGAACTGTTTCTGGAAACTATAAAACACTGATAAAAGAAATTGAAGGGACACCTGAGTGGCTCAGTGGTTGAGCATCTGCCTTTGGTTCAGGGCATAATCCCAGAGTCCTGGGATCGAGTCCCACATCGGGCTTCCTGCATGGAGCCTGCTTCTCCCTCTGCCTATGTCTCTGACTCTCTCTGTGTCTCTCATGAATAAATAAAATCTTAAAAAAAAAGAAATTGAAGATGACATCAACAAATGGAAAGACAAATGCTCATGGGTTGGAAGAACAAATATTGTAAAAAATGTCTATACTATCCAAAGCAATCTAACATTTAATGGAATCTCTATCAAAATACCAACAGAAAAAAAAAACCAACAGCATTTTTCATAGAACTAGAAGAAACAATCCTAATATTTGTATGGAATCACAAATACCCCAAATAGCTAGGGCAATCTTGAAAAACAAACAAACAAACCCACGGGCAGCCTGAGTGGCTCAAGGGTTTAGTGCCGCCTTCAGCCCAGGGTGTGATCCTGGAGACTGGGGATGGAGTCCCACCTCAGGCTCCCTGCAGGGAGCCCTGCTTCTCCCTCTGCCTGTGTCTCTGCCTCTCTCTCTTTCTCTGTGTCTGTCATGAATAAATAAAATCTTTAAAAAAGAAGGAAAAACAAACCCAGAAGTATTGTAATTCCAGATTTCAACTCATATAACAAAGCTGTAGTAATCAAAAGAATATGGTACTGGAATAAAATAGACTCATAGATCAATGGAATGGAATATAAATCCCAGATATAAACCAGTGATTATATGATTAATTCATCTTCAACAATGGAGGCAAGAATATGCAATGGAAAAAAAGACAGTTGCTTCAAAAAATGGTGCCCCAGGAAAACTGGACAGTTACATGTAGAAGGAGGAAATTAGACCGCTTTCATACATCATACGCAAAAGTAAACTCAAAATGAATTAAATACCTAAATGTGAGACCCGAAATCATGAAGTCCTAGAAGAGAGCACAGGCAGTAAGTTCTCAGACATTGGCCATAACAACATCTTTATAGATATGACTTCTGATGCAAGGAAAACAAAAGTGAAAATAAACTATTGGGACTGCATAAAAATAAAGCTTTTTGACAACAAAGGAAACAATGAACAAAACTAAAAGAAAACCTACTGGGGCGCCTGGGTGGCTCACTTGGTTCAGCATCAACTTTTGATTTCGGCTTGGGTCATGATCTCAGGGTACTGGAAATGAGCCCTGCATCAGGCCCCCCTGCTCAGTGGGGAGTCTGCTTGTCTCCCTCTTTCTTTTAAATAAATAAATAAATCTTTAAAGAAAGGATTAGTATCCAAAATATATAAAGAACTTATACAAGTCAACACAAAATATACAAATAATCCAAGTAAAAACATGTACAGACATATCTCCAAAGAAGACATACAGATGGCCAAAAAACAGAAAAGATGCTCAACAACACTCATCATCAGTGAAATCAAATCAAAAGCACAATGAGGTGTCACTTCACACCTATCAGAATGGCTAAAATGAAACACAAGAAACAAGTGTTGGCAAGAATATGGAGAAAGGGGAACAGTCATGCACTGTTGGTGGGAATGCAAACTGGTGCAGCCACTATGGAAAACAGTATAGTGGTTCCTCAATAAGTTAATAATACTATTACCATATGATCCAATAATCACCAGGTTTTTTTAAAAGATTTTTTAAATTTATTTATTCATAGAGACACAGAGAGAGAGAGAGAGAGAGGCAGAGACACAGGCAGAGGGAGAAGCAGGCACCATGCAGAGAGCCTGACGTGGGACTCGATCCAGGGTCTCCAGGATCATGCCCTAGGCTGCAGGTGGCTCTAAACCGCTGCCCCACCAGGGCTGCCCAATCACCAGGTTTTTACACAAATATGAAAACACTGAGTCAAAGTGATATATGCATCCTATGTTTATTGCAGTATTATTTGCAATAGCCAAACTAGGAAAGCAGCCCAAGTGTCCATGGATTGATGAATGGATAAAGAAGATGGAATACTATTCAGCTATAAAATTAATGAAATCCTGCCATTGGCAACAACATGGATGTATCTAAATGGTATAATGCTAAGTCAAATAAGCTAGTCAGAGAAAGACAAATACCATTTGATTTCATTCATATGTGGAATTTAAGAAAAATCAAACAAATGAACAAAGGGAAGAAAAAAGAGAGAGAAACCAAAAAGAAAAGAAAACAAAACAAAACCTAGAGAGAATAAACAGATGGTTAACAGAAGGAAGGTGGGTTGGGGGATGGGGGAAATAGATGGAGGGGATTAAGAGTACACTTCTGCTCCAAAGAAGACATATAGATGGCTAACAGACACATGAAAAGATGCTCAACATCACTTATCATCAGGGAAATACAAATCAAAACTACAATGAGATACCACCTCACACGTGTCAGAATGGCTCAAACGAACAACACAGGAAATAACAGATATGGTGAGGATGTAGAGAAAGGGGAACTCTCTTACGCTGTTGGTAGGAATGCAAACTGGTGCAGCCACTGTGGAAAATAGCATGGAGGTTCCTCAAAAAGTTAAAAGATAAAAATAGAGCTATCCTACGACCCAGCAATTGCACTACTAGGACACAAAAATACTGATTTGAATGGGCACACGCACCCTAATGTTTACAGCAGCAATGTCCAAATAGCCAAAATATGAAGAGTCTAAAAGTCTATCAACCAATGAATGGGTAAAGAAGTGTTGTGTATATATGTACTATATTATCATTACTCAGCCATAAAAAGAGTGAAATCTTGCCATTTGCAACTATGTGGATGAAGCTAGAGAGCATTATGCTAAGTGAAATAAGTTAGAGAAAGACAAATACAATATGATTTCACTTATACGTAGAATTTAAGAAACAAAACAAATGAGCAAAGGGGAAAAAAGAGAGGCAAACCAAGAATAGACTCCTAACTATAAAGAACAAACTGATGATTACTAGAAGGGAGGTGGGTGGGAGGGATGGGTTAAATAGATGATGGGGATTAAGGAGTGCATTTGTTCTGATGAGCACTGGGTGTCATATGTAAGTGTTGAATCACTAAATTGTACACCTGAAACTAATATAATTAACATACTAACTGTATATTAACTGTAATTTAAATAAAAACTTCTAAAAAATTACTACCATTTGTCTTCATACAACACTATCAAAATATCATTGAATATATTCCTTATGCTGTAACTTTTATTCCTCTGTGTGTGTTTGTGTGTGTGTATGTGTGTGTATGTGTGTATGTGTGTGTGTGTGTGTGTGTATATATATATATATAGTAAATAATATATATGGTAAATAATGCTTCAATAAACAAAGAGGTGTATATATCTTTTCAAATTAGTGTTTTAATTTAATTTCAGTAAATACCCAGTAATGGTATTATTGGATCATATAGTATTTCTATTTTTAACTTTTTGAGGAAACTTCACACTGTTTTTCCACAGTGGATGTACCAATTGACATTTCCACATCTTTGGCAACATTTGTTATTTCTTGTTTGTTTGATTCCAGCCATTCTGATAGGCATGAAGTGATATCTCATTGTGGTTTTGATTTGCATTTCCCTGATGATCAGTGATGGTGAACATCTTTTCATGTGTTTGTTGGACATCTATATGAGGAGGATATAACAATTACCCTCCTAATAACAGAGCCGTCAAAATATATCAAGCAAAAATCAACAGAATTGAAGGGAGAAACAATTCTTCAATAAGAACTTTCTATAATGGATAGAGCAACCAAACAGAAGAAAAGAAAGAGAAGACTCAAACAACTCACTGGACCAAATAAAACTAACACACATATAAAGTACACTCAACTCAAGAATAGGAGAATAGACATTTTCTCATAGGCACATGGAATATTCTCCAGGATAGAGTACATAGTAAACCACAAAACAAGTTTCAATTGATGTACAAAGATGGATATGATATAAAACATATTAACTGACCACGACAGGATAAAGTTAGAAATCAAAAACAGAAGAAACTAGAAAATACATAAATATATTAAACAACATAAACAATCAATAGGTCAAAGAAGCATTTACAAGGGAAATTAAAAAATACCTAGAGACAAGAGTAAATGAAAACAAGACATATCAAAACAATGGGATGAAGACAAAACAGTTCTCAGAGGGAAATCTATAGCTGTAAATGTCTACATCAAAAAAGAATTGAGATCTCAAATCAATAATCTTATTTCAACCCGAAAGGGACCAGAAAAGGAAGACTGAACTAGCCCAAAGTTAATAGGAAAAAGGAAATAATAAAGATTAAAGTGATGATAAACAAAATAAAGACTGATAAATAAATGAAATCAAAAGATGATTCTTTGAAAAGTAAAAGAAAATCACCAAATGGTTAGCTAGACTAAGAAAAAGAAGACACAAATAAGTAAAATGAGAAATGAAAGTGGCAACATTACTACTGACTTTAACAAAATTAAATGAATTGTTAGAAAAATGTTGAATCACTAAATTGTACACTTGAAACTAATATAATTAACATACTATATATTAACTGGAATTTAAAATTGTACATCATAAATTAGATGACAGAAGAATGGACAAATTCCTTGAAATACACAACTTACTTAAACTAACTCAAAAAAAAAAAAATAGAAAATCTCAATAGACCCATAACAAGTAACTGAATAACTAACATAAAACCCTCCAGCAAAATAAAATCCTGAATTACATGGCTTCACTGGTGATTTCTCTAAACATTTAAAGAAGATATAATACCAGTACTTTTAGAACTCTTTCAAAAAATTAAGAGAAGAGGGCACTTCCTACCTTATTCCATAAGGCCAGCATTACTCTGATCCCACGTCAAATAATAACATTACAAGAGGAGCACCTGGGTGGCTCAGTGGGTTGGGTGACTCTTGGTTTCAGCTCAGGTCATAATCTCAGGGTTGTGGGATCATGGGTCTCCTTGCTCAGCAGGGAGTCTGCTGGAGATCCTCTCCCTTCCCCTCCCTCTGCCCTTCCCCTCATCTCTCAAATAAATAAATAATTTTTAAAAACACCACAAGAAAGAAAGTTACAAATCAATATCCTTTATGAATATAAATGCAAAAGTATTCAACAAAATATTAGTGAACCAAATCCAGTAGCATGTTAAAAGGATCACTCACCATGACCAAGTGGAATTTATCTCAGCTATACAAGGGTGTTTCAACATAAGGAAATCAAGGTAAGATATCGCATGGGTAAAGCAAAAGAAGAAATCCTGATGATCATCTTAATTAATTCAGGAAAGGCATTTGACAAAGTGCAACACACTTTCATGATATACACTCTCAGAAAAGTAGTAGAGGGGAAATTTCTCAATGTAAGAAAGGGCACTTACGAGAATCTCACAATTAACATATTCAGTGGTGAAACAATGAAAACTATACTCCTAATGTCACTAGGAAGACAAAAATGCCCATCGTCACCATTTGCAATTCGATGTTTCACCAGAAGTACTAGTCAGAGCTATTAGATAAGAAAAAAGGAAAGGGCATCAGAATTGGAAATAAAGGAGCAAAACTACCTATATTCATAGATTATATGATCCAATTTTTAGAAAATCAAAAGAATTCAACTCTCAGTATAAGTGCACCTCATCTAAAGTTTTTATGAACAGCTCAACAGAGCCCCTATTTGTCATAGACTTTTGGGTTTATTGTTGAGATGATAGTAGCATTTTTTTAATCTTTGAAATTGTTGTAAATCTCTATATGTACTTTGCTTTTTGATTCATGAACACCAGCACAGACCTGCTTTTCCACTGTGTTTCAAATGTGAGCTAAGTAGTGCCAGTGTTCTAGTTAATAGTGCCAGGATGAATCTATCATAAAAATAATTTCAATTATTTTTCATATTTAGTAGTGAAAAATATTAATTTATTAATGGTAATACAAGTCTGGCTTAATGTAAATTGAGGATTTTTCTAGTTGCGTGTGAATACTGGCAACTTAGCAAGTTTTGAGAGTTGTTTAAATATTTAACATTAAGCTTACGTTTAAAAAAGTGAAACTGGTAAACTAAGTCTTTGTCATTTGCTTAAAAAAAGAAATTTTAATGTGTTTGGTGCATACTTTCCTAAATGAGACCTGTAAAACAATAAAAAATTAAATCATTAGGAGTAAATCTAGCCAAGGAGGCAAAAGACTTGTACACTGAGAACTATAAAACGTTGCTGAATGAAATTAAAGAAGACCTAAATAATTGCAAAGACATCTTGTGTTTATGGATTGAAAGACTTAATATTATTAAGATGAGAATACTACCCAAGATAATCTACAGATTCAATGTAATCCATATCAAAATTTCCATGACTCTCTTTGTAGAAATAGAAAAACTTATCCTAAAATTCATATAAAATCTCAGGAGACCCATATTAGTCCAAACAATCTAGAAAGAAATGAATAAATTCAGAGGACTCAGAATTCTGAACTTCCAAACTTACTACAAAGCTACGGTAAGTAAAACAGTATGGTAGAGTTATTATGGGCAGACATATAGAACAATGGGATAGGACAAAAATCCCAGAAATAAACTCTCACATATATGATCAATTCATTTTTTACAAAGTTGCCAAGACCATTCAATGAGAGAAAAGACAGTTTTCACAAATGTGCTTTAAAAACTGGATATTTACAAATAAAAGAAAAAAATTAGATCTTTAACTTACAACATATACACAAATTAACTGAAAAATGCATGAAAGACCTAAAATTATAAGGTAAAACTACAAAACTCTTAGAAGAAAACCCTGCAGAAAATCCTGATAACATTGGATCTGGTGATTTCATGGATGTGATACCAAACACACAAGAAACGAATGAAAGAACAAATTGGATTTCATGAAAATTAGGAAATTTTGTACATCAAAGGATGCTATCAATAAACCAGAAAAACAACCTTTAAACCATATATCTGATAAGAGATTAGTATCCAGGATATTTAAAGAACACCTAAAATTCAACAACAAAAAGACAACCCAATTCAAAATTGGGCAAATGACTGACATTTTTCCAAATAAGAAATAAATTGCCAGGGCAGCCCGGGTGGCTCAGTGGTTTAGCGCTGCCTTCAGTCCAGGGTGTGATCCTGGAGATCCGGGATCGAGTCCCACATCAGGCTCCTTGCATGGAGCCTGCTTCCCCCTCTACCTGTGTCTCTGCCTCTCTCTCTCTGTGTGTGTTTCTATGAATAAATAAATAAAATGTTTTTTTTAAAAAGAAGTCAATTGGAGAAGGACAAACAGTGTATGTTCTCATTCATTTGGGGAATATAAATAATAGTGAAAGGGAATATAAGGGAAGGGAGAAGAAATGTGTGGGAAATATCAGAAAGGGAGACAGAACATAAAGACTCCTAACTCTGGGAAATGAACTTGGGGTGGTGGAAGGGGAGGTGGGCGGGGGGTGGGGGTGAATGGGTGATGGGCACTGAGGGGGGCATCTTGACGGGATGAGCACTGGGTGTTATTCTGTATGTTGGTAAATTGAACACCAATAAAAAATAAATTTATTTTAAAAAAGAAATTTCCAATAAGCTCATGAAAAGATGCTTAACATTATGCATCACTAGGGAAATGTAAATAAAAACTAAAATGAGATGCTATTTCACACCTATAAGGATCTATAGTTAAAAAAAGAAAACAAGTGTTGGCAAGGATATGAAGAATTTGGAACTCTTGTGAATTCACTGCTGGTGGAAATGTAAAAATGCAGAATTGCTGTGGAAAATAGCTTGGCAACTTCTCAAAAGGCTCAACATTGAACTACCATATGACACGGCAATTCCACTCCTAGGCATATATCCAAAAGAATTCAAAACATGGACTCAAACAGATACTTGTACAATGTTCATAGCAGCTGTATTCACAATAACCAAAAGATGGAACCAGCATGAATAGAATATTATTCACTCATAAAAAGGAATGAAATTTTGATGTGTGATATAACATGGGTGAGCCTTGAAAACATTATGCTTAGTGAAATGAGCTGGACACAGATGACAAATATTGTGTCCTTTCACTTTTAGACATACCTAGAATAGGCAAGTTCATAGAGACTGATGGTAGAATAGAGGTTACCAGAGACTAGAATGGGGGAAGGGCAAGTCTTTGTTTACCTGGTAGAGAGTTTTTGTTGGGATGATGAAAAAGTTTTGGGTATTGACTTAGTGGTGATCCTTATAGAACATTGTGGAATATATTTAATGCCACTGAATCTTACAAATGGTTAAAATGATTAAAAGATTACATATACTTTACCACAATGAAAAATGAAGGAGAAATTAAGGGATACCCAAACCTATAAAAACCCAGTTTGTCACTACCAGAGCTGCCCTTCCACAAATGGTAAAAAAAGGAGTCCTTTATGCTGATATGAAAGGATACTAGATGGTAACTCAACTCCACATAAAGAAATGAAGAACAGCAGGAAAGATAACTAAATGGGTAAATGTAAAAGACAGTATTATTATATTTTGGGCTTATGACACGTTTTCCCTTATACATGTAGCATTTTGTGTATATACGTGTAAACATGATGGTTTACAGCATCATTATTCATAATAGCCAAAAATGAAAACAACCTAAATGTTCATCAACTCTTGAGTGGATAAACAAAATGTGGTATAACCATACAGTGGAATATTATTCAGCAATAAAAAGAAATGAAGTGCTCATACATGCTGCAACATAGATAAACCTTGAAAACATTACACTAAGAAAAATAGATACAAAAGGCCATTATTCTGAAATAATCAGAATAGACAAATTCATAGACATAGAATGGATTAGTAATTGCTAGCATATGAGAGGAAAGATGAATTTGGACTAACTGCTAGTAGGTATGGTTGTTTTGGGGGGTTGTCCATTGAAATGATCTGAAGTTAGATAGTGGTGATGGTTGCACTAGTGAATATACCAAAAACCACTGAATTATTTAAAATGGTGAATTTTATGTCATGTAAAATTTATCTGAATTTAAAAACCCTATATGCTTTTCTATGGCCATAAGTTATTTACAACCCTCCCACATCATGCAAAATACACTCAACTCCTACCAAGGCCCACAAAAGCCTCCTCTCATTACATCTCATTACACCATTAGCTCAAAGCCTATGATTTCATCATCTAAGTCAGATTCATATGCAGATGAAGTTTCTCAGGTGTACTTTGTTAAATAAATCACCTCAAGTATGGTTCCCCAGAATTTGAAGTTGTGTACATTTCATTTATTCAACACACAGGGTGAGACTGTATCTAAAGAAAACCCCCATAGACATTCCTATTCAAATAGGGAGAAAATGTGAGGCACAAAGGAATACATAGAAATTCTGAAATGTAACCAGGAAAATTGTATAAGTTTCTTTATTAGGACGCGGTCCCATTCCTGCCCAAAAGTAATTTTCCATGGTTCTCTCAGGGTTCTTTGTTCCAACCTCTATGTTATCCTTCCTTTTTTAAATATGATAGGCAGCCTGTATTTTCAACTGTGTAGCTTTTGCAAAAGGTTTTGGGGGTCCAAAGTCCTGTTTTTCTTTTTGTGGTGTTTCTGTCCTTGTCATTAAAAGTTGGTGCTGTGTCTGAAAATAAAATTCTTTCAAAATCATTTTTGATCTGTAAATACACATCACACCCTGAAATCTCTTCCATTCAGTTTTTCTTCCCTCTGATTTTCTTTTGGGAGGTTTGTATAATAAAGTCTTTACATTTCTTAAAAGCCCTATTTTTTGATGAAGAAATTCTCCTAAGCACACTCTTAAGCTCTTTAAAGTGCTTTTGTCCAACTTAATATTCTGAGGCACAATATTTTATCTCTCTGATACCTTGACAAAAATTTTAGAGCCTCAGCTTCACCTTGAGACCATATTTTCCTGGCAAAACCCTGGATTTGATCATTACTTAGAAGCCATTACTTAACTTTAACATATTTGGCTTTCAGGGGATGCTAAAAAATGTGCAAATCATTAGGTCTAAACTCCTTAGTGACTAATACTCCTTTTAGTTTCATCCTTCACATTTCATCATAAGCATCAAAAAAACCAGGCAACAACTTTAACACCTTACACATTTTCTTCTTTCCCTGTTATTTCAGGCAGCAATGTTGATAAACTGTTATTTTAATTGGGATATAAGTTCTTTATCAGATGTTTAATTTTGTTATTTTCTCCCAACCTTTGTCTTGACATTTCTTTTCCTTTAAGTGGTGTTTTTTTTTTTAAAGTCAGAATTGATATAAGGTATTAACAGAATTGACATTAGGTATATTTGACATATAATAGGGGCACTTGGGTAGCTCAGTCGGTTAAGCATCTGCCTTTGGCTCAGGTCATGATCCCAGGGTCCTGGGATCCAGTCCCAAGTTAGGACCCTTCCTCCCTGCTCATGATCTGTCTCTTAAATAAATAAAATGTCTAAAAAATTATGTACATATAATAAAGTGCATATGTCTAAAATGTACAATTTGATAAGTTTTTACATATGTGAAACTATCATCATTCAAGATAATGAGCACATTATTATTAACTTGGTTTTGGTCAGTTTAGAATAGTTCTCGTTTTAAAAATTATGAGTAGAAAACATTGTACCTAAAGAAAATAAAAACACTGATTTGTTTTTTTTTAATTTATTTATTTATTCATGAGACACAGAGAGAAAGAGAGAGAGAGAGAGAGAGAGGCAGAGACACAGGCAGAGGGAGAAGCAGGCTCCTTGCAGGGAGCCCGATGTGGGACTCGATCCCGAGACTCTAGGATCACGCCCTGGGCCAAAGGCAGGTGCTAAACCGCTGAGCTACTCAGGGATCCCCCACCTTTTTAAAAAGATTTTATTTATAAAAACCCTAATTTGAAAAGACACATGCACTCCTATGTTTCTTGAAGCATTATTTGCCATAGACAAATATGGAAGTAAACTATGTCCATCTAGATGACTGAATAAAGATACACACACACGGAATATTACTTAGTTGTAAAAGGATAAAATCTTGCCATTTGTAGGAACATGGATGGGTCTACAGGGTATAATGCCAAGTGAAGTAAGTCAGAGAAAGACAAATTCACTCCTAGGTGGAATTTAAAAAACAAAACAAATTAACAAAGGAAAAAAATAAACAAAATAGCAGATTCTTAGAGAACAAACTGGTGGTTGCCAGAAGGGAGGTGGGTGGATAGGTAAAGGGGATGATGAACCTGAATAATCTTTTCTTTTTTCTTCATAAAAAAAAAGATTTTGAGAGAGACCACAACTCGGAGGAGTAGGAGAAGGAGGAGAGGGAGGACTCAATCCCAGGATTCTGGGATCATGACCTGAGCCAAAGGCAGATGCTTAACCGACTGAGCCACCCAGGCACTCCTTATTAATTTTAAACAAACGTGGGGTTTTATTTCATTTTTAAAAAAACTTTTTAAAAACTATAGAACACTTCTGAAAGAAATTGAGGAAGACACAAAGAGATGGAAAAATATTCCATGCTCATGGATTGGCAGAATTAATATTGTAAAAATGTCAATGTTACCCAGGGCAATTTATACGTTTAATGCAATCCCTATCAAAATACCATGGACTCTCTTCAGAGAGTTAGAACAAATTATTTTAAGATTTGTGTGGAATCAGAAAAGACCCCGAATAGCCAGGGGAATTTTAAAAAAGAAAACCATAGCTGGGGGCATCACAATGCCAGATTTCAGGTTGTACTACAAAGCTGTGGTCATCAAGACAGTGTGGTACTGGCACAGAAACAGACACATAGATCAATGGAACAGAATAGAGAACCCAGAAATGGACCCTGAAATGTATGGTCATCTAATATTCGATAAAGGAGGAAAGACTATCCATTGGAAGAAAGACAGTCTCTTCAATAAATGGTGCTGGGAAAATTGGACATCCACATGCAGAAGAATGAAACTGGACCACTCTCTTTCACCATACACAAAGATAAACTCAAAATGGATGAGAGATCTAAATGTGAGACAAGAGTCCATCAAAATCATAGAAGAGAACACAGGCAACACCCTCTTTGAACTCGGCCACAGTAACTTCTTGCAAGATACATCCATGAAGGCAAAAGAAACAAAAGCAAAAATGAACTATTGGGACTTCATCAAGATAAGAAGCTTTTGCACAGCAAAGGATACAGTCAACAAAACTAAAAGACAACCTACAGAATGGGAGAAGATATTTGCAAATGACCTATCAGATAAAGGGCTAGTTTCCAAAATCTATAAAGAACTTATTAAACTCAACACCAAAGAAACAAACAATCCAATCATGAAATGGGCAAAAGACATGAAGAGAAATCTCACAGAGGAAGACATGGACATGGCCAACATGCACATGAGAAAATGCTCTGCATCACTTGCCATCAGGGAAATACAAATCAAAACCCCAATGAGATACCACCTCACACCAGTGAGAATGGGGAAAATTAACAAGGCAGGAAACAACAAATGTTGGAGAGGATGCGGAGAAAAGGGAACCCTCTTACACTGTTGGTAGGAATGTGAACTGGTGCAGCCACTCTGGAAAACTGTGTGGAGGTTCCTCAAAGAGTTAAAAATAGACCTGCCCTACGACCCAGCAATTGCACTGTTGGGGATTTACCCCAAAGATTCAGATGCAATGAAACGTCGGGACACCTGCACCCCGATGTTTCTATCAGCAATGGCCACAATAGCCAAACTGTGGAAGGAGCCTCGGTGTCCATCGAAAGATGAATGGATAAAGAAGATGTGGTTTATGTATACAATGGAATATTACTCAGCAATTAGAAACGACAAATACCCACCATTTGCTTCAACATGGATGGAACTGGAGGGTATTATGCTGAGTGAAATAAGTCAATCGGAGAAGGACAAACAGTGTATGTTCTCATGCATTTGGGGAATATGAATAATAGTGAAAGGGAATATAAAGGAAGGGAAAAGAAATGTTGGGAAATATCAGGAAGGGAGACAGAACATAAAGACTCCGAACTCGGGGAAACGAACTAGGGGTGGTGGAAGGGGAGGAGGGCGGGTGTTGGAGGGGAATGGGTGACGGGCACTGAGGTGGACACTTGACGGGATGAGCACTGGGTGTTTTTCTGTATGTTGGTAAATTGAACACCAATAAAAATTAATTTAAAAAAAACTTTTTAAAAAGATTTTATTTATTTACTCATGAGAAACATAGAGAAAGAGAGAGAGGCAGAGACACAGGCAGAGGGAGAAGAAGGCTCCATGCAGGAAGCCTGACGTGGGACTTGATCCTGTGTCTCCAGGATCATGCCCTGGACTGAAAGCGGCGCTAAACCGTTGAGCCACCCAGGCTGCCTCACTTACTTTTTTTTAATGTATGGTATGGTTTTGCTGATCTTCTCTAATGTGTCTGTTTTATATTTCATGGACTGATGCTTTTACCTTTATTTTTTTTTAATTTTTATTTATTTATGAGTCACACAGAGAGAGAGGCAGGCTCCATGCACCAGGAGCCCAACGTGGGATTCGATCCCGGGTCTCCAGGATCGCGCCCTGGGCCAAAGGCAGGCGCCAAACCGCTGCGCCACCCAGGGATCCCTGCTTTTACCTTTAATACCTCCTTTTTCCTTTTCCTATAGTTCTTACTATATTCTTAGCTTGGATACTAGGCTCATTAATTTTTCACCTTTTTTTTAAGTATTTAAGGGCTAATAAATGTCCCTTGGAACATTCTTTCACCATGTCTCACAGGTTTTTAATGTGTTTTCATTATCATTAAATTTTAAGATGTCCCTCATGATTTCTTACTTGATCCATAGAAGGAACCCTCATGCACTGTTGATGGGAAAAAAACCTGCAGCCTTGGTGAAAACAGGATGGGTGTTCCTCAAAAAATTAAAAGATAGAATTACCACATGATCCAGTAATTCCACTACTGGGTATATACATTTTTAAATATTTACTTATTTCAGAGAGAGAGAGAGAGAGCCAAGTGCACAAGCTGGGGAGACAGGAGAGGGAGAAGCAGACTCCCCACTGAGCAGGAAGCCCGGTGTGGGGCTTGATCTCAGGACCCTGAGATCAAGACTTGAGCTGAAAGCAGACACTTAACTAACTGAGCCACCTGGGCACCCTCTACTCCTGGATATTTACCCACAGAAAATGGCAACACTAATTCAAAAAGGTATGTGAACCCGTTTATTGCATTCTTTACAATAGCCAAGATACGGAAGCAACTCCAGTGTCCATCCAGAGATGAATGGATAAAGAAAATGTGGTATATATACACAATGGAATATTATTCAGACATTAAAAAGCATGAAATCTTGCCTTTTCAACATGGATGGAGCTAGAGAGTATAATGCTAAGTGAAATAAACCCAACAGAGAAAAATGCTGTATTTAGAAATGTGCTTTAAATTATGAAATACATGTAGATGTTTTATTTACCTTTATTAATATATAACTTAATTGCAGTGTGTAAGACAGCATGAATCCTATGCCAATTCTTTACATTAGTAAATAATTTTTTTTCTGATCTAATGCAGAATCAGTTCTCGTAACTGTTGCAAATGTTTCAAATGGATTATTTCTAGAATTCTTCAAAACAGAAATGCATATATTTCCATTTCCATTTGGTAAGGCTTGTGAGTTGGGGTGTGTAAGTCTTCTGTATGCTATTGATTTGTATATGTGAGTTCTCAATAATTGAAAAGGTGTTGAATTAGTTCACTTGGTGGATTTTCAAGTTCTCCTCAGACTTCTATTAATGCTTTGTATATTGTCAGGCTATTTTTAAATGTATATGCAATATCACATGACATTTTCAAGGAAGTAACATCCCATCAACTTTGCCATACCCTGTTGGTTAGAAGCAAGACACAGATCCTGCCCACGTTTAGAACAAGAGATAAGGATCACGATAGATCTTTCAGATCTACCTTTAGAGTCATACTTTTACAATAAATATTTTTTACTATTAAACACCTCCTGGATAATATAAGTGGCTTAGAACACTTCAACTCCATTTATACCCATCCCAACTTACATTGTCCTACATTTGACAAGGTAGACTTCATTAACTTAAAAACTTTTGCTCTGAATAAAGTACTATTAATGGAAAGACAAGCCAGACTCAGAAAACCCGTTTCCAAATAACATCTGGCAAGAGACTTGTATCAAGAATATATGAGGATTGCACTCACATGTGGAATTTTAGAAACAAAACAAACAAGCAAAGGGAAAAAAGTAAGAGAGGGAGACAAATCAAGAAACAGACTCTAATTATAGAGAACAAGCTAATGGTTACCAGAGGGGAGGAGGGCGGGGTGGGGGTGGGGGTGGGGAGAGGGGCTGGGTGAAACAGGTGATGGGGATTAAGGAGGGCACTTTTGATGAGCACAGGGTGTTGTACAAAGTGTTAAATCACTATATTGTAAACCTGAAACTAATATAACACTGTGTTAACTGACTGGAATTTTAAAAACTTAAAATAATAGGGGTGCCAACATGGTGCAGTAGGTTGGCCATCTGACTCTTGGTTTCAGCTCGGGTCATGATCTTGGGGTCATGGCACCAAGCCCTGTGTAGAGGCCCACATGCAGTGTGGATTCTGCTTGGGTTTCTCTCTGCCTCTCCCTCTGCCCCTCCCCCCCTCTAAAATAAACAGGTAGATCTTTAAAAAAAATTAAGAATATATAAAGAAATCTAAACACTCAATAGTAGGAAAAATACACCCCAATAGAAAGTGGGGAGGGGCGTAAAAGATTTGAACAGATAGTTCACCAAAAAAGATATTCAGATGGCAAATAAGCATATGAAAAGTTGCTCAAACTCTTAAGCCATTAGAGAACTGAAAATCAAATCTACAATGAGATAACACTATATACCTAGCAGAATGGCTAAACATTTAAAAAATGTATAATAATACCAAGTTCTGGGGAAGATGTGGAGCAACTGGAACTTGTACTGGTGGGAATGCAAAATGACACAGGAAGTTTGGAAAAGCTTGGTACTCATTCCCACTCCTACGCATTTACCCTATAGAAATGAATATTTATGTTCACACCACACCAGTACTTGTAAGTTTATAGAAATTTTATTCATAATTGCCCAAACTGGAAACATCTCACATGTCCATCAATTAGTGAATGGATAAAAAACTGTGGTACATTCATGCAATGAAATATAATAAAAAGGAATAAACTAATAATTCTCATAACATGGATGGATCTTAAATGCATTTCACTAAGTGAAAGAAACCAGACCAAAATATCTACATATTGCATGATTCCAAACATATGACCTCTGGAAAGGGAAAAACCATAGGGATGGAAAACAAATCAGTGGTTTTCAGGGATTGGTAAAGGGGAAAGAGGTTTACAACAAAAAGAAAAATTGAGAGAAAGTATTAGTAATAAAACTGTTTTTGAATGATACTAAAGTAGTATATATACATGATTATACTTGTCAAAACTCATAGAAATGGGGTGCTTGGGTGACTCAATGGGTTAAGCATAGGTCTTCAGTTCAGGTCATGATCTAAGGGTCCTGGGATGGAGCCAGCCTCTCTCACCCCATCCCCTGCCCGGTGGAGAGTCTGCTTTTCCCTCTGCCCCTCCCCATTGCTCCTGCGTGCTCTCAAAAAAGTAAAATCTTAAAAAAAAATAACCATAGGACTATGAATCAGGGCTGAATTTTACTGTATGTAAATTACAAATAAAGATCTCTAATAGAACAGATATGTATTTTTACCTATTCAATGAGCAGAGATTTATAAAAAGAGAGAAAGGTCATATTTTGATGAATGTGTAGAGAAATACACACATTTATACACCACTGATGGGAATATAATTTGTACAACTATATTGGGGGCAAATCAACATCTTTCAGATGCCCAAATAATGGTCTCATCACTGAAACTCAGTAATTCCAATTCTAGAAATTTACTGCAAAGAAATAATTAAGAATGTACATAATGATTAATGTACAATGTTTATTACATTTTATAGGCAAAATTGGTAATATGCAAAATGTCCAGGAGCATGTAATCATCTACCTAAATTTTGTTAGATCCATATGAAATATTATGTAACACTTAATACTGTGTTTTCAAAGGATGCTAATGACATGGAAATACACTGTTGATTTTCAAATGAAAAAAGATGGAGAACAACATACACAGTATGATGTCAATTTTGCTTTAAAATTATACACCTAAAACTAATATAACACTGTATACGAACTGGAATTAAAACAAAAACTTAAAAGGAAACATACTCAAATGCTGAGTTGTTTTCTAGGTTATAAGATTATAGGTGTTCTTTATTTTTTAATTTACACCTCTGATTTTTCAACAATGATCATGTTACTTCTATCATCAAGAAAATAAGTATTTTTAAAATTCTGAAACAACAAACAAGCCCAGCCCAATCTAGCCAAGTCCATGATCTTTTCTGTTGCCATCTTTACTTAGAAGACCACACTGTTGTCCCCTGGATGCTTGTTGTCCTCTTGTTTCTTCAAATACTGGACTCATACTACAGATGAACACCTGTCAAAGCAAGAGAGTGGAAGTATCTCTCCAAGAGCATGAAACTTCTATGTTAATACTGGCCTAAAAAAAAAAAAATACTGGCCTAGTCAGCACACAAGCTGAGATTAGTGTCAATCTCCATGACCTATATAGGGAACAGATGCTTTTAAAAGCTGTGATGCCCATATGACATAACTGGAAGTCCCCCCCCCCCCTTTTTTTTAAAAAAAAAAGGATTTTATTTATTTATTTATGAGAGACACAGAGAAGGCAGAGACATAGGGAGAGGGAGAAGCAGGCTCCTCGCAGGGAGCCTGATGTGGGACTCGATCCCAGAACTCTAGGATCACGCCCTGAGCCAAAGGTAGATGCTCAACTGCTGAGCCACCCAGGAGTCCCAAGTTCCCCTCTTCTAAATCTCTTCTATGAAAGAATCTTTTATGACTTGTCTCCAAAGCAGCTCTTCTTGTTAGATATTCTATCATGCTCTAGGGATTGACAAATAATAGGTCTAAGGGTTGACCTTTCATTGTACTAGAACCACTGTGCCCTCTGCCCCTACCCCATCCATCCTAGATGAAAAAATCCGAGCTATTTGATACTATTTGTGCTATGTCCTCTGTCCTCAACTCCTTTAAAACTCTGTCACTGATCCAGAGATTTCTAAGTTGCAAATCTTGTTCTGGGTTGTTTCTTAATAGGGGTCACAACAGAAATCTTCACAAAGGCAGCTGTACCTGAGAAGAGTGCTTGGCAGAGACTCTCAAACCAAGAGCAATGGAAGTAGTGCAACAACTCATCTTTAATCCACCTTAAAAACTGGTTTATGAAGCAAATCTCAGGGCCTCCTCCAGGGACATAAAGGATTTTATGACCTCCCTCACTTTTCTCCCCTCTCTCCATTACTAGGGGTAATAAGGAGTTCATTCCTATCTTCACTCACAAACATCAGAGATCTCAGGTTTGCTTCCTTCATTAATGTAGGTTTCTAGGTTCAGTTATCTACTAAAATATCAAATTTCTGTTACTCCAGTATGGTATTTCACAGCCTTCTTGTCTCTCCTTATATCCAGAGAAAAACATGGGTGCCACTCCAAACACTCACTGAGGCTTCATTTACTCTTTCACAACAAGGCTCCTCCCAGATGATGGCTGCTACAGATGGCCTGAGGAAAGGAAAAGAAAAAAAAAACACCTGCTGAAATCATCAGGGTGGGCAGGGAATATAATGTGGTTAATGAGAGCAAGGAGTGTGCAGAAGGGGGGCAGAAGAGTAGGCCCATCTACTAGTATTTTGTAATCAGCTGAGACATCAGGATTAAGTCCTGGGGTCCATAGGGTTACTGGCCTTGGCTACAGCTTCTCCAGTAGCTGCCATGATAGCAGGTGGGAGTGGGTATTAGGCTGATTAACATTAGTATTCCCCAACTGCAGAGGCAAGTATGACAAATTCAATCCCAATTCTAGTATTCATGACTCTCTGGGTCTTAAGAGATGGAAGAAGGAAGTGCTAATGAAAGAGAGTGATTCCTAATAGCATATACGAAGGCCAGAAAAGTGCCAGTGGAAGGACAGAGTATGGCTTGGTTTGCTGTCATCAGTGATCTCTTAGTCAAGGAGCTGAAGGAAAAAGAAATAATATGAGTGCATGCATAGGGGTTACTTTCAATTCAATCGACTGTCTTTAGTCCATGAAGCTGGGGTCTTATTGCTGAAACCCAAACTCCTCCCTGGTGGCCTATATTCTAGCAATGGAGATCTAACCATTTTTGACTACTGAAACCTAACAAAGCAAGCCTCATATCTTATTTTAGGTATTTTTTTCCTGTGAAAATGGAGTACTCTTTATGGGAAGGGACAGTTCATATATGCACACACAGTACAATTGCTGAACAGAGAAAGTAGCTGAGGGGGCCAAGCAAGTGAAAGTGAAAGGAGCGACCTGTGGTCTGGAGAGTCTCAAGAGAATGATCCTTCTGTTGAGTCATGCTTTGTGAAGCTGAGATGAAGACAGGCGGTAGTCATTCTCCACGTCCTTCCTTTTCTTCTGCCTCGCACAAAGTCTTCTACCAGATCCTCCTAAGGAATAAATATAAAGCAGACCCCACAGGAGGGGATGGGCTGTCTGAGGGCCTGCCTGGTCATTCTATCACAGTGGCTCTAAACCTTCATTGAAATATTGACTCATGAAGACTATAAAGAACAATGACTACATGAAATGTCACAGGGTTCATAGGACTCTCTTCTCCTACACTTGGCCTTCAAAGTCCTAAGGGACATCTCTCTGCATCAATCTCCAGCCCTCCTTTGCAAAGGCACAGCTGATATCTACAGTATGTCCACAAAACTGGATGTATCCTGACTTTAGAGTGGCTTTCACCAAGTGGTTTTGTTCTCCCCCCATCGATGCGAGCTTTCTTTCATCTATCCTTTATCTTAAAAGCTCAATTAGATAACCAGACGGTCTTGTCCTACTTCATCAATATGTGTGTTTTTAAAGTGTTGTGCCTGTTTTTTCCTAAAGGACAGTACCAGCATCCTCCTCAACTCAGCGACTCAGAAGCCAAAGTTCATTATGGAACGGCCAACACAAGCTTGTACCATGTAATAAAGTTAGGTCAAGGTCAGGGAAAATTTTGATCCTAAAGAAACCTTTTTGGGTCACATCAAGCTGACTAGTCTGCTGAGATATAACCACAGCATTCCATCAGTTCTAAGGGCCAGCAGCTCCCCTAGCTGTCCTTGCTTGGGACTGCTGCTCATTCTCTCACACCTGCTAGGTGACAGATCCAAAAGGGGTAAATGGATTAGCACAGGGCAAGGGGCAAGGTGCTGAGGATACAGCAGGCACTCACTCAGTAAAGGAGGGGATCATTTTAGCTGGGCATTCTGCAAGCCCACACTGCAATGCAATGTGCAAATCATAATTTTTGTAACTTCTAGTAATCCCTACCACCCTTCTGTGGCTCACACTAATATCTCACTACACCCTTTCTTCTTTTGCATCTGCACAGCTGCCATGAGCCAACCTCTAATCATTCCTCAGTCACTGAAGCCTATTATATCTGGCCCACAGCATCCATTCCCAGCCCAGCTTCTGCTATAATCCTAGGTCACTTCAATATTTATATAACTGACCATCTGACATCCTAGCTTTGCAAGTATCTTGACCATTCCCATTTTGAGATCTCAAGGTTTCAAAATCCACTCTCTGATCGTAGGTCCTATTATTCCAATTTTCCAACCATTCAACACCCATCTTGATCACATTAAGTCCTCTTTTTATTCACAGACTTTGAGCTCACTTCTGACCTAACTGCCTTACACATATAGTCTGGATTTTCAAATTCATTTCTGTGTAATCCCTCTCTCGCTAGCTGTCTACTCCTCAAACAGTATAGGTCAGTCCTAGGCAAACAAGTTTACTTGTGACAATGGCCTAAAACCACTTTATTATAATTTCCTGAGTTTCTAATCAAGTTGCAAGCTAGTTTCTCACTTAAACTGAATATATAAGTTGATATAATAGTACCTCACTTTAACATACCAAAAGGCCCAACTCTAGCCTTTTGGTCCGAATATTCCTTAGACTCTGGTTTGTCTCCAAAATCCTGTCGCTGGTCAGCTTTCTCTCCACCATTCACCTCCACAATTACAAATCTTTAACACCCTTATTAGGTACTCTTCCTAACTCCTATCCCTATGCTCCAGTGAGGAGGTAATTTCTTTCAACTAAGGCTATTATTCCTCTCTACCCATATTTTAGAGCCATAGGTTTCACCCTCCCAACCCACATCACCTCTCAGGATCTTATTCCATTTGTTACCAGCTTTCTCTCCCACATCTACGAGGACTCCCTTCTCAGTTCTTCCTGCCCCAAAGTCTGCAATTTTCTCCCACAGTAAAGGGGAAACATATGACTCACTGTAGCACCCTGATGGAATCATTTAACTTGTATTCTAGTTGTCACATCTTCTAACAGAAAGAAGGCTTCTCATGGAATAAGAATAATTAATCATATGAAATAAGAAAAGAAATATGAGCCTGTTGGGTGGTGAACGGAAAGGGGAGGCCTACCTGTCAGTGTAGGTAAGGGGATAGCTGAGGTAAAGTTGAAAGGGGAAACTGTGAATACCAGCCACAGGAGCAAACCCCAGACTGTGAGGATGAAGTTTCTGATCAATGATCATTTTGGTCCTACCCAAGGAGCAACCAGCAGCAACTGTAGTAGTAGTAGTAGTAGTAGTAGTAGTAGTAGTAGCAGCAGCCATGCAACGTCTGCAAGTAGCCAAGACTAAAATGCAGGCATAGAAACAGAGTATTTCATGGAAAACATAATATCAAATATGACATATATGTGGCACTTGTGCAGCTACTCCCCCTCCTCCCACCCTCAGCAAACATCATTGATCAGTTATAACTCTCTTTCACACTGAACTGACACCTGGCTTCAGAATCCTTTTTATAAAACATAATCAAGGCAGGTGATACCAATCGATTGGAGATGGTACTTGAGAAGAAGTATATTTGCTATCCTTACACTACACAAAAAAGTCCTCAGCAAAAGGATTAGAAGATAGGAGTAATGAAGCTTCAGGAGAAAGCATACTGAAGACAGCTTGGACGTTGTAGGCAACTGGCGGGGAAAAGCTGAGCCCATGGAGATCACAGAGCAGGCGCCCAATTAATGTCTGTTGATGATTCATTTTTTCATTCAACAAACATTTAATGAGGCCTACAATGTGCACGGGATTAGGCACCGAATACAAAGATGAATAAGGCACTGTCCTTGCCTGTAAGGAATTTAGAGTCTGGTAGACGAGAGCCATAGCCACGGACAATGATAATACAACCTGATAAGTGCTAGGACACTTAGCAGGTTGTATTATATCCATCCGAGTAGGATTTCTTCAGAAGAGCACAACTCCAGGTTGAGGTTGGATCCATGCAGTCCTCCCAGCCACCAGGGCCTGCTGTTGTTTCTGTCACATGGTGAGTATCCCAAGAACTAACAATGATAGCTATAATTTATAGAGTGCTTACGACATACACTTTACTAATATCCTCAAAGAAACCCTGCAAATTAATTATTTTATTAGATAAAGAAACTGAGGTTCAATGAGGTTAAGTAACATGCCTTAGATCACACAGCTAGTAAGTAGTTGAGTCGGGTTTCAAGTCCAGTTTTGACCAACTCCAAAGCATTTTTCTACATTTTTAGGATAACCTTTATTCAGGTGTACCACAACTTTTCAACAGGTTTCTATTTGGAAATAAGAGCAAAGGCAATAGATTAGTGATCAGGGCATGGACAAAATTCATCTGGTTTTCCAACCTATTTGGCAGAGAAGAAAAAGAAGGCAGAGAATTGACTTCATACTAGCATACCATTAAAAACCTTCATGTCAGTTAGTTTTCCTTTCTTTCTCAAACCCCAGGAACTTTGTTGACAATGTAAAATATAAGCACCTCTAGTTAACTATCTTCTTTTAATCCTTGTCATGGTCAACATCATTATCAGCAGCAACTACAGTTGATAGAGCATTTAGCGTATTTCAGACTTGTTCAAAGCAATTTACACAAGTAATCCCATTAAATCCTTATACCCACCCCCTCAAATCATCGCAAAAAATGATTATTACTCCTATTTAAATAAGACAAAGGACAGTTCCAGAGTGGTGAAAAACCATGCTTGACACCACACTGGTGAATGTAAGAGCAAATCTGAGTCTAGGCTATTTAAGTCCCAAGGCCCAAACTCTTACTGTCCTGCTTTGCTGTCCTACTCAGAGCTTCCTCTCCCAACCCTTCTTCCCTGACTGCCCTCTGTGATGGCTACTTACACAAGGTCGACTGAAAATACATAAGGTCTACTCAAATATAGTCTCCTATTAATCATTCTAATCAGAAATCCATTCTCTGAATCCCCAAGGCCACTATTCTGAACCTAGGTGGAGAATTTTCCAAAGGACATGTTCATACTGCTTTGAAAAAAGAGGAAATAAACACAACATGTACAGATTTTTGATCAGTGAATAGATTTTGCTTAGAGGTGTAACCATAAGTACTGTGAAATCCCCTAAGGAAAATAAAACAATTGAGACAGTAACAATGAGGGCCATTTCTTCCCTTGAGTGGGTTTTAGAGATAAAAGCCTCCACTTTGACTTTGGGTAACATGTGATAGAGAGGGCTGCTACTGATGAGAAGGACCAGGAACTAAGTGATCCTATTAGAAGTCTGCAGCTATTCAGATGTCTGAGAATCAACTTTTCATATACAGCTGCCATCCCAAAAGGAAAGTTGCAAAAACAGTAGTTAAGCCCTGGTCCAAAAGAAATCAATAGCGATGCCTATCTAAAAAACATGAAAGGATTTCTCATCAAGGCCAGGGATGGAGGTAGGTGAATGCACATTCTCCAGAGTCTGAGAGGCTTAATTTCCCCCTCTATTAATTTTCTCATGTTCTATTATGTCCACATTTTTATAGCCTCTCATTAAGAGGTTATATCCTTTTCTCCACTCCCATTCCTTCTGGCCTTAGATCATGTATCATCTTAACCCTACTACGGTATCCTTCTAACTAATCTCCCTGTCCAGATCTGAAAATCTTCCAGAACACACTATATAGCACTTCCAGAGTGACCATCAAAAGCATCTCCTACTTAAACACTCAAAATGGGATCTGCATTTCATGGAATACTACGTAAGGATCTATTGTCAGCCTACATTTCTAACCTAATTTCAAGAACTACTTGTAGTTCCCCCAGTTCATCATTCTATTTCCAATGTCCACGACTTTGCTTAAAAGGACCTTCCTTCCCTGTTTTCTTCCTGGTCAAGCTTTACTTCTTTTAAGTACCCACTTAAAAAAAAAAAAATAAGTACCCACTTAAGCTAATTATTTCCTTCAACCTCTGGCATCTCCAAACTAAATCAAATGATTTCTCTTCTCAACCCCATAGTATCTTGTACATACCTCCATTGCAGAGCATACCATACTGTTGTAATTATCTGTGCACACGTCGAACTCTCTCACTAGACTAAGAACTCCTGAGAGCAGGGACTGTGTCTAAGTCCGTCTCCATATCCCCATCATCTAGCACAGTGCCTGGCAGCTCAAAATGCAGCAGAGAGAAGAAACTGAAGATGCAGGAGAGAGAACAATAAAACAATTATTTTTTTGAGTTGGGGTACAATACAAATAAACTGATTAAGTTGAAGCTGTAAAAAAACATATTTCAGCTCAATACTGCACAGAGCTCTTCAAAGAAGAAACAAGCTGACTTAGGAAGAAGTTCCCCATTGCTAACTTTGCTGACCCTCAGGCAAAATTTAAGGCCATTTTGGGGCATATTTTAAAAGAATTTGAATTAGGATCAAAGTGAAATAAGCCGGTTTGGCTCTGAGGCTTTTAAGGTCCTTCCATTCCTGAGGTTCTAAATCTGCAACCTTATACCATATTGAAGAGAGCCATTACGCTGAGCCTACCTCATAGACCCAAGGGGGACTGGTGGCTCCCAGAATCATGGCAAGGGCTGAGGCTTCATTCCCATCCATACTAGACTGATTGCAAACTAACAACATAACACATTCTCTCGTGCCCTGCTTCCCAGGTGTCCATTGAACCTGGAGCAGGCCTAGCAAGAAGGATCTCATGACCCAAAGTATCTTCCACAACCTGCTCTCTAAAGCCTTAAGTTTTCTCCTTAAACCTTAGTGCCTTTGATTAATGTTTGTTAAAATGCCATTTAATCTAATGTGGTGAGTTGGCATTCATCAAGTGTATACTAAACGACAGATAATAGCAACACAATCCCTTCTGTACCCCCATCCCCAGAAATCATCTAGCCTGACCTTTTCCTTCCTCCAACACAAATCAAAGAATACGCACAAAATACACTGATTTTTAATTCTTGTTCTCAGTTTCCTCAACTGCAAAATATGGAGATTGTATTGAATGGTCTCCCAGATCCTTCTTACCCCAAAGAAACTCAAAGAGTTTCTAAACCTATGTTTTTCCACTTATAAAATAAACACGTGAAGTCTGTTCTTCCAAATTCACAAAATTTTTATAAGGGCCAAATAAAACCATATTTCTGAAAGGTTTCTAGGTCCTATACAAATTTAAGGAATTACTCCTGTAAATTAAGATATACTGGAGGAGATATATTGTAAATTAAGATGTACTAGAGAAGTAAACTCTGCCATTCATTTAATGAGTTATCTTAACAAATTTATTCTACCTCTCTGGGATACCTCAGAGACTTGTAGTGATGATTAAATGGGAACATGTAAAGTAGGCACACAATAATACTCAGTTTCAATTGTCCTTATTGAAATAGTCAGAATGCCAGAAATAAATGTGACCTTTAGTGCATGCAATCCAACCTCTCATTACAATGCAGGAAGATTCTCAAATTCCATTCCAAGTCGTCATAGAAACCACTAGATATCACTTCCAAGAATATTTTCATCTTTGGATGGCTCCTAAATCTGATTATCCATTAACTAGTACTGCCTTCAAAAGCAGCCAAAATCAACTATTTCTGACTCTATAAAAGATCTGAAAACAGATGCCCAAAGTCTTTATTTTGGACGCACTGTCTCCCACAATCTAAATAGCACTAATTCCTATAATGCTTCTCATGGATATTATCCAAGCTCAAATCCCTCTCAGAATTCCAGATGTTCTCTAGCTCCCTTTTGGAGGGTGCTATTAAAATTGAAACAGAACCATCAAGTGGAATAGGACTCTTACCTCTCTGATTCTAAACTTTTGTAGTGAGAACACAAGTTAGCCTTATACTGGAGGGCATAATGGTCTTCAGTGGATACATATCCTGTATACAATGGGCACTGAGTTCCCAGAAGCTTGCAGGATGGAGGAAGCACTTCTAAATGGGAAAGAAGAGGGTCAAAGGGATGCTGACAGCACTAAAAATAAATGGCTTACTACATCATTTCCCTATTATTAGAAATCACCTCTGTAATTAATACAAAACAAGGATATGGAACATTATCAATAATTCAGACTCCTAGGGCCACATGGAAGAAATGTTACCATCATATCAAAAACTACATTTTGTATGACCTTTTATATTGAAGAATCTAGTCTATGCAGATGACATCTTCTGTACTTTTCTCAAAAGAACCTCAGTTCCTAGGACATCTGCCTATTTCTTTCAGAAACTAGGAAAAATATTGAAGACAATAAGTGTAATAGACACACATTAATTATTTAAGACCTGAATAAAAGGAAAAATATACCACATTCATGTATTAGAAGATTATAAAGATGACAGCTCTTCAAAAATTAATCTGTGCCATTCCAACTGCAATTCTAATGGTATTCATGGTGAGGACTTGACAAGTTGTTTCTAAAGGTCTCCTGGAAGAATAAGCACATGAAGATAAAGACAATTTTTAAAAAAAATAGTGTACCATACTAATCACAATGTGATAAAATATACCTTAAATATAATTTTATATGTAATTATAAAGATATATAAGCTTACATATTATATGCTTATATATAATACATACATAATTATATAACACATATGTCATGTATCTATGAGGTAGTTCAGACCAGTAATGAAATTCTTAACATGAAGAATCCTAGTAAATAACTATTGGGTCAGAAAAGAAATGTAAATTATGATCAAACACACTTAACAAACAACAAAACAAAAACACCACTTTTGAGATTCAGCCAGTACTACATAGAGCCTTATGTTCCCTTATTTATTAAAAAATAATGAAAAAGAATTACTCAGTAAAGATGACAAGCGTAATGGGGAGTTAAAGGTGAAAAGAGGACAGAAAGAATATGTGAATAAATAACAGCCAAAACTTGCCAGATCTGATGAAAAGTATTAATCTATATACATCATGTAAGAAGATCAATGTATACCAAAAGGATAAATTCAAAGACATTCAAATCAAATATAGACTCATAATAATCAAATGGTCAAAGTGACTTCAGAGTCTTGAATGCAACAGAACAACTACTCATCATAAAATGGATACTACATAAATTTTCATAAACCACAGAGACCAGAAAATAGTGGGATGATTATATTCAAACTACTGAAGGAAAAAGAAAAGAATGCTGACCAAGAATTCTGTATCCAGCAAAACTAATCTTGAGAAATGAGGGAGAAATTATGACATTCCCAGATAAACCAAAATTAAAAACATTCAGTGCTAACAGACATGTCCTACAAGAGATTTGTGTTCATGTGTTTACATTGCATACAAATGTAACTTGTATAATAATAACAGCACAAAGTGGGGAGGGAACAAAGATATAGTGGGGCAAATTTTGTACACAATTGAAATTAACTTGGTGTTAATCTGAAAATAATTATTTTAAGGTAAGATGCTAATTGAAATACCAGAGCAACCATGAAAAAAATGTTAAAAAACACAGTAAAAGAAACAAAGGAATTAAAATGGTAAAGAAGCTTCTTAACATAAAAGGCAGTAGTAGATGAACAGGGAAACAAAAAGACATAAGGCATGTGGAAAACAAATACGAAAACAGCAGATATCAGTCCTACCTTATCGGTGTATTTAATTATATTAAACAAAAAAAAATAATTATATTAAACATAAATCTGGGCAGCCTGGGTGGCTCAGTGGTTTGGCATCTGCCTTTGCCCCAGGGCGTGATCCTGGAGACCCGGGATCGAGTCTCACATCGAGCTCCCCACATGGAGCCTGCTTCTCCCTCTGCCTGTGTCTCTGCTTCTCTCTGTCTCTCATGAATAAATAAAATCTTTTTAAAAACCCAAAAAACATAAATCTGCCCCACCCGTGTGTCTCTCATGAATAAATAAGTAAAATCTTTAAAAAATTAAAAAGGTATTTTATTAAAATGGAAGGATCAATCCATCAAAAAATATAAGCACCATACACACACACACACACACACACACACACACACACACACACCCCTAACAAAAGAGCAACTAAAGTAAGAAAAAAAAAAGATGGAAACAAGAAAAAATAGATAATTCAGCAATGGGAGAGTAGCTACAGGTTTGTCTTTTATTGTTATGGTTTCAAAAAACCAAATTTAGTTCCCCCGATTTTGTTTTTTTTTTCCTATTCTTTCTTTCATTTATTCCTATTCCAACTGTATTATTTCCGTCTTCCTGATTCACTTGGTTTAGTGTTCTTTTTAAATTTCTTAAGGAAGTTTGCTTATTGATTGGAGATCTTCATTTTAATACAGGTAATTACAGCTACAGTATATACAATTACATACTGTGTGTATATATATGTTTATGGTGCTTATGTTTTTTGATGGGATTGATCCTTCCATTTTAATAAAATATCCTTTTTAATTTTTAAAATATTTTACTTATTTATTCATGAGAGACACACGGTGGGGCAGATTTATGTTTAATATAGTTAAACATACTGATAAAGTAGGACTGATGTTTGCTGTTTTCCTATTTGTTTTCCACGTGTCTTATGTCTTTTTGTTTCTCTGTTCATCTAGTACTGCCTTTTATGTTAAGTAGTTTCTTTACCATTTTAATTCCTTTGTTTCTTTTTTTTTCCTTTGTTTCTTTTACTGTGTTTTTTAACATTTTTTTTCATGGTTGTTCATGAAAAAGAGAGGAAAAGCTCAAATAAATATGACCAGGAATAAGAGAGGAGACATTACCAACCTTACAGGAATAAAAGAATCACAAGGAAATACTATAAAAAAGTGTATGCCAATTAGATATCTTAGATGAAATGGGCACATTCCTTGAAAGACACAAACAACTGAACCTGACTCAAGAAGAAAAATTTGAATAGACTATAAAAATACATTAGATAATCAATCCATAAAAGTCCCCAAAAGAAGAGTCCTTGAACAGATGGCTTTAATGGTAAATTCAGTGAAACGTTTAAAGATTTAATACCAATCCCTTGCTTAAAGTTCAAAAACATTTTGAGAAGGAAACTTTCCAACTCATTCTATGAGGTCAGTATTAGTCTGATACCAAAGCCAAAGATAAAATGAGAAAACTACAGAGCAAGCTACCTTTTGAGTACAGATTTCCAAAAATGTCCAGTATAACACTAGCACACTAGATCTAGAAACGAAAATGATTATATACCATGACCAAGTCAGATTTACCTCAGTAAAGCAAAGTTGGTTTAATATCTGAAAACCAATGAATCAAATACACTGTAGTTACAGAATAAAGAGGAAATCTCATGATCATATCAACAAATGTAGAAAAAAAGCATTTGACAAATTTCATGACAACCACTCTTGATTTAAAAAATGAAAACCTCAGCAAACAACAGAAGGGAACTTTCTATTCTTGACAAAGGACATCTACAAAAAACGTATAGCCATCATTGTGATTTATGGGAGAAAGTAAGTGTATTTCCACCAAGACCAGGAAGACTGCTCTTGCCAATACTGTACAGGAGATTTTTAGCCAGAATAATTAGGCAGAAAAAAGAAATAAAACTCAATGAGATTAGAAAGAAAGAAGTACAATGATCTGTATTTGTAGGGGATATAATCTTATACATAAAAATCCTAAGGAATCTACCAAAAAAACCATACCCCACCTAATATTAAAACTATTAGAATAAAAAGAAGCAACTCTAAGCAGTTCAAAAAGCTTAGAACACACAATATCAATTAAAAATATTTTTACTTCTATATACTAGCAATGAACAATCAAAATGAAATGAGAACAATTCTATTTTCAATATCATAAAAGCAGAACACTTAGAATACTTTTTTAAACAGAAATGCAATACTTCTTATCCTAAATATTACAATGTTAAAGGAAATTAAAGACTAAATGAATGGAAAGACATCCCATGTTAACAGACTGAGAGAGTTAACATGGCAATATTCCACAAAGCAATCTACAAGTTTAACGCGACCTTCATCAAAATTCCAGATATTTTATAGCAAGTGGCAAAATGATCCTAAAATTCATATGGAAACTCAGCATCCAACAATCATGAACCAAGCTGGAGGATTCATACTTCCAGATTTCAAAACTTACTACAAAACTAAAATAATCAAAACTGTGTGATCTGGGTATAAGGATATAGAGACAAATGAAAAAGAACTTACAGGCCCAAAATAAACCTCTGAATTTCGAATCAATGAATTTTCAATACAGGTGTCAAGATAATTCAATAGGATAGTCTTTTCAATTAGTGGTGGTAGGACAATTAAATATCTACATGCGAAAGGATAAAGTTGAACTTCTACCTCACACCACATATAAAAATAAATGCCAAATGGATTAGACTTCAATGTAAGATAATGGTTTGTTTCTTTGTTATGACACCAAAATCAAAAGCGACCAAAAAATAGGTAAAATGGATTTCATCAATATTAAAAATTTACATTCTGTAAACAAAGTTAAAAGACAACATAGAAAATGGGGAAAATATTTGCAAATCACATACCCAAGAGGAGTCTATTATCCAGTTATATAAAGAATTCTCACAACAATGAACAAAAACACCTATAACCCAATTCTAATGAACAAAGGATTTGAATAAACATTTCTGCAAAGAAATACAAATGGCCAATAAGCAGATAAAAAGTTGCTCAACACAGAAATACTAGTCAAAACCACAAAGAGAAAAAAAAAAAAAAAAACCACAAAGAGATACTTCACATCCACTAGGGTGGCTATGATAAAAGAAAGTAACAAGGGAGAAGGGAGTAAGTTGAAATCCTCATACACTGCTGGTGATACTGTAAAATGGTGCAGCCACTTTAATAAGGTTTGTCAAAATTACAACATTAAAACATAGTTGCCCTATTACAAAGAAATTCCACTGCTAAGTGTATGTATACCAAGGGAAATGAAAATATGTCCACATAAAAACTTGTACGTGAATGTTTACAGTGCTGCTATCTGTAACAGACAAAAGGTGGAAACCCAAATGTCCTTCAACAGATGAATAAATGAAATGAAGTTAAATCCATAAAGTAGAATTTATTCAGACATAAAACAGATGAAGTATGAATATATATATACTATAATATGGATAAACCACCAAAACATGCTAAATGATAGAAGCCAGATATAAAGGCCATATAGTCCATTCAAATGAATGTCTAGAATAGACCAATCCATAGGGACAGAAGTTAGATTAGCGGTTGCAGGGATTGTGAAAGAAGAAAATGAGGAATTACCACTAATGGGGCTTCTTTCTGAGGTGATAAAAATGTTTTACAGTAACATAGAAATGATGATTGCAACAATTCTGTGAATATACTAAAAGCCACTGAAATGTGGAGAGTAATCTCATAGTATATGAATTATATCACAATAATAATAATTCTTTACAAGAAGTTAGTTGCCATATTCAGAGTCACACTGATTAGCAGGGTTGCTAAGATAGACATTTAATCTTATTACAAAATTGAGAGGACACTTGTTAGCTATAACTCCATTGACTGGTTGCCTCCAAATAGTGGTTACCAGTATCCTGGCCATGAGTGAAAGTAAAGTATTAAGCATCAAACTGCCCGGTAATAGGCATAACATGTAAACATGTAAGCAAAGATTAGAGATAAATACCACATGGAGATCAGCCCTATCATTGAAATGTTTTCATCCACTAGGAGATGTAGGTTTTCCATGACAGTTTTCCATGATGTAAGTTTTAACATCATAAAGTCAAAAGATGATCCCATATTATAATTGGGCTAAATAACGATCTAGTAGTGAAGTAGCAGAGTCAAGACTTGACAAAGAACAGTCACTAAAAGAACCTCAAAAACAGAAGGTATGCCTACATTTGACCACAGGTGGTAAAAAGAAAAATCTCAGCAGGACCATATCTATAATACAGAGGAACTGCTGAATTAATAACTAGACAGCATATATTTCTGGCAACAGATAGGAAAATATGACAACTCACAACCAAACAAGACAACAGAATACCAAAATCTTCTTAATGTGGAAAAAGTCTGAGACTTACCAAATATATTTGAATCATCTTGGTGACTATGGTTTAGATTAATACTATTCAACAAATGATGGCTCACCATGATAAAATTCTGGGTACATTTTTTGATTAAGTGAACAATGGCAGCAGTATTAACAACTTATGGACCTATGGTTCCATAAAACAGCAAATAGCAGTACTTCCAGAACCACTTAACCCATAGGTGGCAGATCCTACCTAATACTTAATGTTTTACTAATAGACAAAATCCCAGGCAGTCAACTGAAGGGGCAAAGGGCAGCTAAATAGTTAATACTGTTAGAATAGCAACACTGAACTAAAAGTAAACCATGAACAGTTATATACATGACACATTATAATGTGCTGAGCAACATAGGTGACAACATTAAAGCACAATAATTTGCAGCAAATTCTTTAAAAGCCTCATTGTATTGGCATAGAATTGAGGGATTCTTTTTTTTTTTTTTTTTGTTAGAATTGAGGGATTCTAAGGAAATGCAACTGGAAAATACCCAGAAAAGTTGACATGTAATGCCACCCATAGAGAGACAAGGCAGAGTGGACCATGAGAACTCCATAAAGCCATACTGCTATTTGTAAGTCTTGAGACAACATCGTCAAATAAAGGAAAGAGGACTGAAGTCATAGTATAGGACATTAGTAATACGAGTTAGTGTAAATACATAAATATGTAAAAGTATAGCTATCTAGGTTTTTGATATTATCTATCATAGTGTCTGATGAGAATGCCAAATTTCCCACAGAATACTAGTATCTGATAGCAAAACTGTATTATTGCACTATAAAATCCAGTTAATGTCTCAATATTTTGAAAATGGGTGTCCAATCTGTAGCCTTATTGGGCAACATGACTGTACTATTTGCCCAGGATGGAAACAGCCCAACTAGGTAATAGGTTTTCTAAGTAAAATTAAACACTGCACCTAAAATATAGTGACTGGTGTATTGCTATGTGTTTATATGTATATGAATGAAAAATCAAAAGCCCTTAAGATCCAACAGTCTTTTTTTAAGAAGCAGCAAATTTTTTCTAAAATTTTACTAGGAAAAAAATGTTTACTAGGTCTAAACTTTGGAACAGAGCTGTGCACTAGAAATTTCCAAAGGACAAGGTCACAATTACATATAAAATATTTATTTGCTTCTCATTTGTCCACAAAGACACCAAAACTGGAAATTCATTACAACCATATACATGGCAAGATAATTATTTGCTGAGTTTATAGCTGCTGACCAGGTGTTAAATCCTGTCTGAAGAATGAATTAAGCTAGAAAAATAAAAGCCACACCATGTCTGAGATGGGCATCCTATTTCAGGACAGCAATTCTCCAGAGGTCGCTGTTGGCAATACAACAAAGCAGTGTCTACAAGAGCATACTTAGGAAGGACAGATGGATAATCAGAAAAGAGGTATGGCAGTAGCACACTTTCAAGAAAACAAAATGTTCCAAAAGCATTTATTAAAAAATTGCTAGGCTTAGTTGTACTACCAATGTAGGGAATTGACTATAAAATCTTAACTTTATGAAAATTTAAGTAATATGTCTTAGGCAGGAGAATGCTTGAAAGGAACAATGGCTACTAATAGTAAGAGATGTTAACTTACTAGAAAAACACAACCCAGTCCCATCAGGTGATAGCTGAGAGCCACGGTGTTTAGAAGAACCCCAGTTGGCTACGACCCAAAGTGTTAGCATTTATACTAAAACATCTTCTTGTTTACTTGCAGGAAAATTGTCCTTAAAGCCAATGGGTGGAGATGCTATTGCAATCATATGGTTCCTCCAAAGAGCAGGGGCACTACAGGTGACAAAATTATATTAGAACCTTTTCAGATAGCAAACATGTTGAAGATAGGAACTAATTCTAATTAGGCCTTAAAGAATTTCACTACCTAAAAGATTGTTCCCTATATTTGTTGATGGCAAACTCTCACCCAAAGTTTTGCTTTCTAGCTCGCTTGAGGAGACGTTTTATCAATGCTGTCATTAGGCAATTCTAATTTCTTATTAGTATTGAGGTGTGGTGGGAGGTACTTCACAATATGCCGAGGGGTCCTAGAAAGAACCATTGTATGGATGGGTCCCAGACTACTGGGAGACCTACCTTTTTTTAAAAATATAGATTTTATTTTTTTAAAGATTTACTTATTCATGAGAGACACAGAGAGAGAGAGGCAGAGACATAGGCAAAGGGAGAAGCAGGCTCCCCACGGGAAGCCCAATATGGGACTTGATCCCAGGACCCTGGGATCACACCCCGAACCGAAGGCAGATGCTCAACCACTGAACCTTCTAGGCGCCACTAAAAAAATAGATTAAAAAAAAAAAGATTTTTACTTACTTGAGAGAGAGAGCAAGAGAACTTATAGGGGTGAGAGGGAGAAGCAGACTCCCCGCTGAGGAGGGAGCCTGTGGAGGGGCTTGATCCCAAGACTCTGAGATCATGACCTGAGCCAAAAGCAGACATTCAACTGACTGAGCCATCTAGGCACCCCAACCTATGTGTTTTGGATTCACATACTCTAGTAAAAAATAGGAAGGGAGAAATGAAGGTAAACTAACCTTAATTTCCGAGCATGAAATCTTCAGGCACAGCACGGGGGGGGGGGGGGGGCTTCTTTTAATCATTAAAATGGCCAAGTAGCGGAAGTGTATTCATGAATCCCACCCACACTCCAAGGACATGGTAAAAAGTATATATTCCTCCCTTCTTGCGGAAAGCTTGCACAGTTTATAGTTAACCCATGCATAAAACTAGATGCTTTTCATTTAAAAATGCCTGTTTTTTTCCTTCTCTATTTTGTGGAGTCTAAAACTGACAACTCAGAAGCTGGTTTTATTCCCATCTCTGCCACTATCACTTTTAAAGCTTAAAATAAACCAAATCTTTTTGACAGGTAATTGATGGCGAGATGTGAGCCAGGAAATGAAAGGGAACCTTTCAGGGCCCTTTTAAAAACCAAGCACAGTAAAAGTACCTCATCCAAGGGGCAGACAACTCAATATAGGGAAGGTAAAAGTGAACTGGCCATTCTGGCTGGCAGTTATCAAAAATTACCTTTACCAATGTTTGTGGGCATTAAAAAGCATTTTGGGCTAAGTGTACCACAAACAAAAGGCACCAGGCTTATCCTTCCTCCCGATGAAAGCAGGGCTAGTTTTTGTTCATTTTATTGCAAAACTGTTCTGGATTATTCTTGAGGTCATTGCCCACAACATCCTGCTGGCTAAAAGCCACCTCACTACATTCTTTAGCATCTATCTGGACAACCTTCTGGTCCTGATAAGTAGAAGCCAGTCAAAGTACAGCTAAGCCAAGGACGTCCATTCCAAAAGACAGTTGGAATTTCATCAATATCTAAGAGAACCCTTAGAAGACCTAGGGCCTTGTTTACATAGTATACCACTCCCAAGGGAACAAACATTGGGTGGTGGTTCCCACTACCTTGTAGAGGCATTCTTATCTTTGAAGAATACTGGCTTCCTATCTCAGGTAAATACAGTTCCAGCTTCAATTCAAACTTCTCAGTAAGTTTACTTCTCTTAACCTTATCCTCCAGTATAAATCGTAGGAACCAAGAAGTGCTTAAAGTCAAGTTACTGAAGCAGATGGCCCACAATCTAATGTCTGTAGTTCTATTTGTTGCTTAAATATCCAGTAAGATTTTCTGAAGCATGAGAAGTCCACAAAAAAATGTTAAGATCTTATTACACCGAATTCCCCATTGTAGTCCTCGACTCCTCTCCCATCAAACTCCAAATTCAACACTGTGGTAGGACACAGCCTGGCCCATCAATCTCATAACGCACAAGACAGGGAAAGGGAGGGGAGGATGCTCAGATATAATGGAGGATTCTCAAGTTGGGACTTAACTATTCCAAGATGATGGTCCACAAACTTTTCAAAATACTGAGAAGTTTTGGAGTTATAAACTGTGACGTGGCAAAGGAATAGTTTTTTTCATAGTCACTGCTCATAACTACAGTGTCTACTAGATAGAGCTGGGTAACAGAGCTGCAACCATCTTTGACTTTGGGGGCACATATTAGGTGACAAAAACCTGTGCCCCCTGATTCCTACAGGATATGCACCCTTTCTTCCATGCTGCCCCAAACATCTCTGCTGCTCCCCATCACACTGATATCACATCCCCATCCCACAGGAAACCACTTCTCCCCTACTACTCGAGGGGCCTAAGTGGCCACCAGAAGTGGTTCCTGTCCCAGTCCTTGAATTCACCCAGTTATAGAACATCACTGTCCCACAAATAACATAGAACCATTAAGGAGACAGAGGTGAAGCTGGGCCTTGACAAGGAAATGGGGTGATGTGAAGATGGCTGCTGGGATCACATTTCTTCTTGGACTGATGCTTGATTTCTTTAGAACACTGCCTCTCTTCTTTGAAACAAGATCCATCTGGATCCTCCATCCCCTCCTCTTCTTTCCCTCTTGTCTCAAACCCTCAGGCCCTCACCCCTAGGCATCTTTCCTACCCAGTAACTCAAATAAAAAGTCCTAATAGCATCAACCTGCATGACTGGAAATGTTGACCAGCTATTCACTATGCCACATTTACTCCCTATTTCCCTCCTGTTTTTTATTAGATGGGAAGCCAAGATTCTAAAAACCCCTTAAGCATCAAAAGCAAAAATACTGGAAGGGCTCACATGGTTTGCTTCAGTTTTTAACTGAGCCCATGGAAGGCTGGACAAGCTACCCCAAACCTCAGCGTTTACACATAAAAACTGCTGAGGCCTAATCACGCAATCATCTATTTAGATGTAATACTCTATAGACTATGGACTTGTATTCCTTCTCTCAAACTGCACACCTCTACCTTGAGGCTTGGGAGGAGCACTGTCCAAACCAAAACAGCTCTGGTAGTGACAGTGACCTAAAAGGACTTTGGACCAATTTCAATCATCTTCTGATATGTACACCTATCTTATAAACTCCTCTGACTGTAACTATTACAACTGGCCCAGCATTTACACTTAAAAAAAAAAGGCAATTCTTGGGTCGCCTTGGTGGCTCAGTCTGGTTAAGCGTCTAAGCTCTTGATTTTGGCTCAGGTCATGATCTTAGGGTTGTGGGATTGAGCCCTGTATTGGGTTCCATGCTCACCGGGGAGTCTACTTGAGATTCTCTCTCTCCCCCACACTCGCTTGCTCTAAAATAAATAAGTATATATATTTTTAAAAGGCAATTCTTAAAAAGAGTTACTGATCTTCCTAGGAGCACAGTCACCACCAGATACTGAAAAGGACCTTTTTTTTTTTTAACTCACAACTGAAGCATCATTGTTAAAAAAGAGAGCCTACAAGAACAGAGACTTTGAGGCCAAAGTGCCTGACTCTGTGACATTTGGGGGCAATGTTACTAAGTGTAACTGACCTCAATTACCTTATATGAAGAAATAGGAGATAATTATTAGAATGTACTTCCTGAGCATTAAAACTGAGTTAATGCCACATACAACAGTGTGTAACGCTTATCACGTGTGCTCAGTTAAGGTGAACTGTTGTTACCAAAAGACTACTATAGAAAAAGAATACTGCATAAAATGGAATGCTGCTGGGATCCCTGGGTGGCTCAGTGGTTTGACGCCTGCCTTCGGCCCAGGGCATGATCCTGGAGTCCCGGGATTGAGTCCTGTGTCAGGCTCCCTGCATGGAGCCTGCTTCTCCCTCTGCCTGTATCTCTGCCTCCCTCTCTCTCTGTATCTCTCATGAATAAATAATACAATAAAAGCTTTTTAAAAAATGGAATGCTGCCTTTCTGAAATAGAACAAATAGATAAGAAGTAATTAAGAAGTACTGAAATGAGAAAAAGAACAGTTGAATTTGGTAGGAAGTGCTGGAAAAACTAACTAAAAGGGTAAAATAATCTTATGATCATTAGAAGCATATCATTCTGTGAAAGAGAAAGGAACAGGGGCAGCCTGGGTGGCTTAGTGGTTTAGAACCGCCTTCAGCCCAGGGCCTGATCCTGGAGACATGGGATCGAGTCCCACGTCAGGCTCCCTGGATGGCGCCTGCTTCTCCCTCTGCCTGTGTCTGCTTCTCTCTCTCTATCACGAATAAATAAATAAAATCCTTAAAAAAAAAAAAACAAAACCCTGGCAGAACTGACACAAAATAGAATAATGAAAAAGGTCAAGATGGAGCCTATTTTAGTAAATTGCTGAAGTGAGGAAGTCAGGGATCACAATGCATAGTCATTATTGTGTAGAACCAAGAAATTTGGAATATACGAAATGGCATCACAAATGAATCTAAATATGGACAGGCAGCAAATGGACACAGCTATTAGTAACATTTATAATACTTATAAATCAAAATAATTCCATAACTGTCACAGGAAAAGAGTTAACGACAGAAACCAGTGAGCCCCAAAGGAGACTCAAATTATGAGAATTTAGTATTTAACATATATAATTTTATTTACTTTTTTTAACATATAATTTTAAATGAGTAAGCAAAGGATAGGTTTTCAATACATAGTACTGGATAAATGGCTGGCCCTTTAAAACCAAATGTGAGATTATATGATGACTGACACCAAAATATGATACAAATGGAGCTGTAATTTTAATTAAACCATAAAAATACTAAAAAGAAGTTCAACTTGTAGAGCTACTCATATGATGGGTTTTCCTTTGACCTACAATGTCCTATATTATATTCACAGATTTCCTAAAACTGAACCATCCTTGCACTGCTGGCATGAATATCACTTTCCTGTATACTACTCATGAATTTGCTTGTGGATTCTTCTCACCAAATTTATATTTGGGTTCTTTGCTTGTATATCACTATCAGAAGTTGGTCTACAGATTTATTTTTCAGTTTTTATCAGGGTATTTTTCTACAATATGCTGACTTTATAACAACTATTGACTTATACATGCAGAGACTATCTCTGAAATTAGTAACAATACTTGTATCTGGAAAGAAGGAAGATTGAGAAAAAAAAAAGAAGGAAGATTGAGGACTAGAAAACCAGAAGTGGAAAGGAAACTTTTAACTATATTAACTCTAGTGCAAATTTAATTTTATATTATTTACCATGTGCATGTACTATTGTTTTTGAAAACACTAATAATCTATGAGAGTATAACTGGAACATTTCAAAGGATATCCAGCAACCTAATGAATCAAATTATTAAAACTACATACTCTTTACTCATAGATCATGATATAGAATTACTAGTGCAACTACCCAAAAACAACTATATAAGATATGTAAAAATATAAATGTGTAACACATTGTTTGCATTTAAGGGATGATACACATAGTATCATATATATATATGTATGATACTAATATACATGATACCTATATATATGTATTATAGCCATATTAATGTTTATTCAACATTTAATGAGCATCTACTACATGCTGGGCAGTTTTAAGAGTGAGAATCACAACATTCTAAAAGGACAAAAATCCTCTGTCTACAAATGCACAAATCCTTGTATATATCATCAAGAAACTTATATATCAGCAACAGCAACCAAATAGCCACTAGGCTACCAAATCAATCAGGTGTTCTACAAAAATACACCAAACATGGCAGGCCACCTTATATAATTCCAACCTAACCAGTCTCAAGTGTTAATGCTTAGTAGACTTCTACAAATTCTAAAATACCTTTGACCTCCAGGACTCTGGTAGAAATTCATTGGTTTTAAGAGATTCATATGACCTATTGAAAGTGTTGAAGTCTATAGCCTACATTACAACAATGTAATTTCAGATTCAGGCTATAATGCTTAGATAATATAACAATTATTCGATCCCAGGTACTGACAGACATATCATGTAGTCTCTTAATTAGAAAATAATCCCAAAGTATCAAATTACCAATTAAAGATCAGTCCCTAAAATTACTACTTGACCCCTTGGGATCTTTATTTGGCCTAATGTCAGAGGGACCATTCTGGGTCAAAGAAATGCCCAAGCAGAACTTAAGTCAGACACTTAACATTACTTCAACAGGTTTTTAAGTTTCTACAAAATGAAAATAATCTGGAAATTACTCCAGGTTACCAAAGTACCATGACTCCGAGAGAAAGGAATGGATGATGACCACCAACAGCTTAACATGAAATAAAAATGGACAAAATTTTATCTAGGGACATCATGAAGGAGGACAAAAAATGGACAAAATTTTATCTAGGGACATCACGAAGGCTTCACTTACGATAGGACATGATTGCTTATGCAAAATTACAGTAATTTTAGCAGAACACCTAATGTACAAAATCAGGTCTTCTGGAACCTCTAAAAGTTGAAATATATATATATATATATATATATATATATACACACACACACACACACTATATATATATAGTGGAACCTCTACAAGTTGAAATATATATATATACTACATATATAGTAATATATATATATATATATATATATATATATATATATTGCAAAGTCCATTGTGACAATACCAGAAGTTCTTTAGAGAATAATAAGATCTACCAATGTTAGCCTGCTTAGTTGTTTCCAAAGTGGGATTCTACCTTAGTATGTCACTTTGGTAAAAATTCCCGAGATACAATGTTACAAAGTCTTCCTGTCCTTTCTACCTTGGCTTTATATCTTCTATACTGTTAGGCAACCTTCCTACATACCTTACACTTAACTCTATTATACTTCCCCTAGCTTACTGAACTCTGAGAAAACTTAGAAATTACTACATGCACAGGTGTATGTCCAGTAGCCATGGCATGGGAGGCACTGAATTTATACAAGGTGAACAAAAAGCTAGTCAAGTAAATGAGAGACCGTACCTACAATTAAAAAAAAACACACATATTAGGGACACCTGGGTGGCTCAGTGGTTGGGCATCTGCCTTCAGCTCAGGGAATGGTCCCGGGATCCAGGATCCAGTCCCACATCAGGCTCCCTGCGGGAGGCCTGCTTCTCCCTCTGCCTGTGTCTCTGCTTCTCTCTTTCTGTGTCTCTAATGAATAAATGAATCAATCTTAAAAAAAAAAAACACATATTAAAGACCAGTAGGTAAAAGAAATCAATAGGTCAGTGAATGCAATCCACTTAGAAATATACACAAATATATGAAAGTTAGAGCAAAAATTAAAGGTGTATTTTGTCACTGGAAACTTCTAAACTATCAATTCTGCTACCTTCCCCCTCCAAAAAATTATATATAGAAAATCCTTGCCATTATCCTTGGATGCACCCACCCCATTCCCCCAGCAGCAACAGGTAACCACTTTTATATAATGTTTTTTTCAAACATAAGCATGTATATTTCACTAGTTTCACTTAAAGACATTCCACTGCCAGACAGCTTCCTCATTCATTTTTACCTAGTATTCCACTGTGCTAATGTACTAGTTTATCTAGTCCCACATGGATGGGCCCCTGGATTGTTTCCAATCTTTTGCTATTATAAAACACTCTTTAATATTACACAGGCAATTTGTTTCACATTTTCAGATATGTAGGATAATTTCTAGAAGAGGGGCCACTACAATTTTGATAAATATCTCCGGACGTGCCCTCTATAAGAATTATACAATTTTGCTCTACAACAAACATTCCATGAATGCCATTTTTCCCATAATTCCTTCCAATAAAGTTCTCAAATGTTAAATTTCTTTAGTTTTATTTTACATTCCTCTTATAAATGAGATTGAACTTTCTTTCATAGGTTTCATTGTCGTTTGTTTTTCTATGAATTGTCTGTTCATGCTCATTGTTCATTTTAAACTATGGTTTCGCAAGTATGACTTGGTTTTGGCATTTAGAATTTGTTTCTAAAAATACATCCAGGGGCTCCTGGATGGTTCAGTCAGTTAAGCATCTGCCTTTGGGTCAAGTCATGATCCCAGAGTCCTGGAATCAAGTCCCGTATCAGGCTCCCTGCTTGGCCAGGAGTCTGCTTCTCCCTCTCCTTCTGCCCCTTGTCCCCGCATCTGCTCTCTCTCTCAAATAAAGTCTTAAAAAAAAGACAAAGTCAAACACGTAATATTTCAAAGTTGATTAAATTTTATGTCATGACATTTATCAATCCTTTATATTAAGAATTTTGCTTTTGGTATTATGAAATGATGGACAACCTTAATATCCTTAATATTTTAGGTACTCTTTAAAGAATAATATTTTAATGTTGTTTTAGAAGTGATTTCCATTGTAATAAGCCTGTCTTCCCTTGGCTTCTATGGGAAGTTTCTGTCTCCCGAGCCCAAGACTAGTATTCCCAATTCCTGGCTGACTAGCCTAGGAGAAAGGGTCACGATGAAAGGCTTACAATTGATAAGCACTCAAGTTTTTTTTTTTTAATTTTTTATTTATTTATGATAGTCACAGAGAGAGAGAGAGAGAGAGAGAGAGGCAGAGACACAGGCAGAGGGAGAAGCAGGCTTCATGCACCGGGAGCCCGACGTGGGATTCGATCCCGGGTCTCCAGGATCGCGCCCCGGGCCAAAGGCAGGCGCCAAACCGCTGCGCCACCCAGGGATCCCAAGCACTCAAGTTTTAATATGCATAGCCAAGTAAGAACTAGAACTGGATCTACTTGATGAGGAAGAGAAATCATGAATAAGCATTCTGGATACTAACCCTTCATTGGATACGCCATTTGCAAATTAATCTTCTCCCATTCAGTGGGTTGTCTTTTAGTTTTGTTGTTTCCTTTGCTGTGCAGAGGCTTTTTATTGTGATGTAGTCTCAATCATTTATTTTTGCTTTTGTTTTCCTTGTCCAGGAGACCTATCTAGAAAAATGTTGCTATGGCCAATGTCAGAGAAATTACTGCTTGAGCTCTATTCCAGGATTTTTATGGTTTGAGGTTTCACATTTAGGGCCTTAATCCAGTTGAGTTTATTTTGTGTATGGTGTAAGAAAGTGGTCCAGTTTCATTCTTTTGCATGTAGCTGTCCAGTTTTCCCAGCACCATTTGTTGAAGAGACTATCTTTTCCCCATTGTATATTCTTGCCTATTTTGTTGAAAATTAATTGACCATATAATCATGGGTTTGTTTCTGGGCTTTATATCCTGTCCATTGAACTGTGTGTTTATTTTGTATCAGCACCATACGGTTTTGATTACTACAGTTTGTAGTATAACCTGAAACTCTGGAATTGTGATACTTCCAGCTTTTTCAAGATTAAAGCACTTTGGCTATTCAGAGTCTTTTGTGTCCCACACAAATTTTAGGATTGTTTGTTCTAGCTCTGTGAAAAATGCTGTGGCATTCTGATAAGGACTGAATCTGTGGGGCAGCCCCGGTGGCGCAGTGGTTTAGCGCCGCCTGCAGCCCGGGGTGTGATCCTGGAGGCCCGGGATCAAGTCCCACGTCGGGCTCCCTGCTTCTCCCTCTGCCTGTGTCTCTGTCTTCTCTGTCTGTGTCTCTGCCTCTCTCTCTCTCTCTCTCTGAATCAATTTTTTTTAAAAAAGGACTGAATCTGTGGATTGCTTTGGGCAGTACGGGCATTTTAATGATTCCTGTTCTTCCAATCCATGAGTATGGAGTATCTTTCCATTTGTGTTATCTTCAATTTCTTTTATCAATGTCTTATAGTTTTCAGAGTATAGGTCTCTCACCGCTTTAAGTTTATTCCTACGTATTTTATTATTTTTGGTGCAGTTGTTAATGGGACTGTTTTCTTAATTCCTCCTTCTGCTGCTCCATTATTAGTGTATAGAAATGCATCTGATAAAGGGTTAGAATAAAAATATATTAAGAACTGACACAACTCAACACAAAAGCCCCCAAATAATCCAATCAAAATGGGCAGAAGACATGAACAGACATTTCTTCAAAGATATACAGATGACCAACAGACACATGAAAAGACGCTCAACAGCATTCATCATTAGGGAAATACAAGTCAAAACCACAATGAGGTACCACTTCACACCTGTAAGAATGGCTAAAATCAACAACATAAGAAACAAGTGTTGGCAAAGACGGGGAGAAAAAGACTCGATCCTGGGACTCCAGGATCACGCTCTGGGCCGAAGGCACGTGCTAAACCGCTGAGCCACCTAGGGATCCCCAACTGCAGCATTATTTACAGTAGCCAAATTATGGAAGCAGCCCAATTATCTATCTATAGATGAATGGATAAAGAAGATCTTGTATATATACACAAAGGAATATTATTCAGCCATAAAAAATGATGTAAGAGAATGGTCTAGTTTCATTCTTCTGCATGTGGATGTCCAATTTTCCCAGCACCATTGATTGAAGAGACTGTCTTTTTTCCAGTGGATAGTCTTTCCTGCTTGGTCGAATATTAGTTGACCATAAAGTTGAGGGTCCACTTCTGGATTCTCTATTCTGTTCCATTGATCTATGTGTCTGTTTTTGTGCCAGTACTACACTGTCTTGATGACCACAGCTTTGTAGTACAACCTGAAATCTGGCATTGTGATGCCCGCGGCTCTGGTTTTGTTTTTCAATATTCCCCTGGCTATTCGGGGTCTTTTCTGACTCCACACAAATCTTAAGATGATGTGTTCCAACTCTCAGAAGAAAGTCCATGGTATTTTGATAGGGACTGCATTAAATGTGTACATTGCCCTGGGTAGCATGGACATTTTCACAAGATAAACTCAAAATGGATGAAAGATCTAACTGTGAGACAAGATTCCATCAAAATCCTAGACAAGAACACAGGCAACACCCTTTTTGAACTTGGCCACAGCAACTTCTTGCAAGAAACATCCATGAAGGCAAGAGAAACAAAAGCAAAAATCAATTATTGGGACTTTATCAAGAGAAAAAGCTTCTGCACAGCAAATGAAAGAGTCCACAAAACTAAAAGACAACCTACAGAATGGAAGAAGATATTTGCAAATGACCTATCAGATAAAGGGCTAGTATCCAAGATCTATAAAGAATTTATTAACTCAACAGCAAAGAAACAACCAATCCAATCATGAAATGGGCCAAAGACATGAACAGAAATTTCACAGGGGAAGCCATAGACATGGCAACAAGCACATGAGAAAATGCTCCACATCACTGGCCATCAGGGAAATACAAATCCAAACCACAATGAGGTAACACCTCACACCAGTGAGAATGGGGAAAATTAACAAGACAGAAAACAACAAATGTTGGAGAGGATGTGGAGAAAGGGGAACCCTCTTGCACTGTTGGTGGGAATGTGAACTGGTACAGCCACTCTGGAAAATGGTATGGAGGTTCCTCAAGGAGTTCAAAATAGATCTTCCCTAGGACCCAGCAATTGCACTGCTGGGGATTTACCCCAAAGATACAGATGCAGTGAAATGTCGGGACACCTGCACCCCAATGTTTATAGCAGCAATCTCCACAACAGCCAAACTGTGGAAGGGGCCTCGGTGTCCATCGAACGATGAATGGATAAAGAAGATGTGGTCTATGTATACAATGGAATATTACTCAGCCATTAGAAACGACAAATACCCACTATTTGCTTCGACGTGGAGGGACCTGGAGGGTATTATGCTGAGTAAAATAAGTCAATCGGAAAAGGACATTTTTTTTTGTGGATAATTTATTTTTATTGGCAAAAAGTCAGCAATGCAATAATAAACTCTCAATGTAAAATGTTCAAGCATATAGAAATACAGAGAATCTCTTCCTTAGAGCAAACCATTGTTAAACAGGTATATAATTAGCTTCCTAGAACTACCATAACAAGTTACCACAAAATGAGTGGCTTAAAAAACACAGGATTTTTTTCTCTCTCACCGTTCAGGAGGCTAGAAGTTCAAAGAAAAGAATTGGCAAAGTTGGTTCCTTCCAGCGCCTCTGAGGGAGAATCTGTTCCATGCTTCTCTCCTAATTTCTGGTGGTTGCCATTAGGCCTTGCCATTTATTGACTGGTAGCTAATGTCACACCATATCTCCATCTTCACATGGCCTTTTTCCTGTAGGTCTTCATATGACCTTTGTATACCAATCATTGGGTTGAGGGCCCACCCTAATCCACTGTGACCTCATTTTTACTTACCTGATTCTATCGGTGAAGACTCTGTTTCTATATAAGTTCACATTTTAGAGTGCCAGAAAGACATGAATTTTTGTGGGACACTATTTAATGCAGTACAATGTGTGTATGTCATCAGGCTGTTTTCTATGCATTTGCATACATATATCACTTATATGATTTTTACATAATAAATTATTCACTTAACAGTGCCCTAGAAAATCCTCTTGTAGATGTTGTGTTTCATTCCATAGATAGATTATTGTATTTTTAGATTCCCATCTATTGGTCAATGTTAAAGGCATTTCCATTTCTTTAGTATTTAAAAAATGCAGAATAAGTGACCACCTTTAGAAATATTTTTGTGCATGTATAACTATTTCTATGGGTACTGAGAAGTGAAATTATTTAGGTCAAGGACATGAGTATCTAAAAATAGTAATAGATACTGCTAAATTGATGCTGATTAACATCAGTTACTTTTTTGGCTTCTTTTTTTTTTTTTATAAATTTATTTTTTATTGGTGTTCAATTTGCCAACATATAGAATAACACCCAGTGCTCATCCCATCAAGTGCCCCCCTCAGTGCCTGTCACCCAGTCACCCCCATCCCCCGCCCACCTCCCTTTCTACCACCCAAGTTCGTTTCCCAGAGTTAAGAGTCTCTCATGTTCTGTCTCCCTCTCTGATGACCATATGGTCTCATTTATTTGGGGAATATAAAAATTAGTGAAAGTGAATAAAGGGGAAAGGAGAGAAAATGAGTGAAAATATCAGTGAGGATGACAAAACATGAGAGACACCTAACTTGGAAATGAATGAGGGGTAGTGAAAGGGGAAGTGGGCGGGGGGTGGGGTACTGGGTGATGGGCAATGAGGGGGGCACTTGGCAGGATGAGCACTGGTTGTTATGTTCTATGTTGGCAAATTGAACTCCAATAAAAAACTGAAAACAAGAAAAAAGAAGAAAAAAATGAAAGCTGGCTATTTGTAACAACACGGATGGAGCTAGAGAGTATAATACTAAGTAAAATGAGTCAGAGAAAGACAAACACCATATGATCTCACTCATATGTGCAATTTAAGAAACAAAGCAAATAAAAAAAAAGAGAGTCAAAAAGAGACTCTTAACTATAGATAACTAATTGGTTACCAGATGGAAGGTGGGTAGGGGATGGGTGAAATAGGTTAAAAAGATTAAGAGTACATTTATCTTGATGAGCACTGAGTACTAAATATATAGTTGTTGAATCGCTCTATGGTATATTTGAAACTAATAACACTATATGTTAATTATTCTGGAATTAAAATGTAAAAAATATAATTAAAAAAAGAAACTGTGAGGTAGCAAAAGGTCTATGGTAAAGAAGGACATGGGGGAGGGAACAAAAACAATCAGAGGCAAGGTGATGACAGAGCAGAAATGCAGACCAAATATGGCCAATAAAGAAATATAGAGGGGTTTTCCAAATGTCTCCATTTCCTGATGGTTTTCTAGTTCTCATCTCAGAGAGGTATAACCTACTCACCAGTTCATTTCATGGATTTCCACTAAAATCCCTACCTCCTGTTATCCCCTGTAGCCTTGCAAATTATGACACCCCCTCCCCCACCTCCGGTTGGATGAAACTGTATAATAAGTCTGGTTTTTGTCCCCTTTTGGTAGCTCAGAGCTCCAAAAAAACTTTAGAGAAAAGGAATATTCTTTTGTTATTAATCAGAAGCCCCTTTTGACCACACCTGAGTTTATGCTTATGAGATGACTCAAGGTGGGCCCTAGGATAGTTTCCAGAGAGAAGGGATGGCCACGCCAGAAAGACCAAGCACAGGCTGGAACTTTCAACCCTGCCACCTAGACCTCTAAGGAGAGAAGGGCTGGAGACTGCACTTAATGAAGTGGCCAAGGACATAATAAGACGCAATAAATCTCTGGACACCTAGATCTCAAGGAGCTTCCTGATTGGTAAACATACTGATGTGCCAAAAAGGCGATGGTACTAGAGTCCAAAGCAAGAGAGCACAGAAGTTCCTTATCTATGATGCCCCTGAGACCCTGTTCTGTGTTATCTCTTTCATTTGGCTATTCCTGAGCTGTATCCTTTATAATAAAACTGTTTAAGTATAGAGCTTTGAGAGAGTTCTGAAAATTGTCCTAGCAAATTAACAAACCTGAGATGATCATGGGAACCTCTGAATTTGGCCAGTTGGTCAGAAATACGTGGACCTAAGACTTGCTGAAGGGAAGGCAGTCTTCAGGAAGGTTCTGCCCTTAACTATAGGATGTGGCATTAACTTGGGGTAATTAGCCTCAGAAATGAACTAATTGCAGGACAGTCAGATGGTGTCAGAACACTATCAATTTCTCATTGTTAAACTACCAAATAAGTACATTATTCACTTTCTCTCAATATAGTGTATTTTCACTAAGAAAAAGAGAATCAAGGAAACCAAAACACTCTCCCCAAAATAACAATTAATTATCTAATCCCATATCAAAAGATAAGCAATGTGAACATTTTGGTGTGCAGATATCAACATTTTTTAAAGATTTACTTATTTATTTGAGAAAGAGAGAAAACATGAACCAGGGGAGGGGCAGAGAGGAGGAGAGACAAGCAGACTCCCTGATGAGCGGGAGCCTGACCCAGGGCTTGATCCCAGGACCCCAAGATCATGATCCGAATCAAAACCAAGAGTTGGATGTTTAACCAACTAAGCCACCCAGGTTCCTCAACATTTTAAACTTTACCAGGAAAGTGCATCAAAGAGGTTACAGCAAGTCCTTTAATTTCTGATAATGGGCAAAGAGGATTACCTCCTAAAGTGAATTATGTCAAGATAGCACAGTTAATCTGTTTTTAAATCTTGTCAAATGGAAAGGCTAATTATTTTATTTATTTATTTTTAAAGATTTTATTTATTTATTCATGAGAGACACAGAGAGGGCAGAGACCTAGGCAGAGGGAGAAGCAGGCTCCCTGTGGGGAGCCCGATGCAGAACTCAATCCCAGGACCCCAGGATCACGACCTGAGCTGAAGGCAGATGCTCAGCTACTGTGTCTCCCAGGTGCCTGTGACCTAGTTTTAAAGAACACTACCTAAGGGAAACTGCCAACCCCCAGGTGAAGTTGAACGGGTAGTGTGACATGCCCATTTTTTACACCATATGTGAAAAAGGTAACACTATGAATAAGCCAAAATTATGAAGCAGCAGAAGCTATGAGGTCATAAAAGCATTTATAAACATGCTGTGTTAGCCTATGGATTTTTTTTAAAAAACAGACTAATAGCTCAAAGTCAGGCTCCTTGTAGAGAGCTGAAAATCCTGTCAATATTGGGCTGTTTTCCCACTAGGCAACAACAATCAAGCCAAGGAATAATGACCTCCTTTGTATCAAAGGTGCCTGTTCCATGGACCCACAATCACAAACACTCCCTACTAATCCTCTCAGAAGTATCAGCTGCTCTTTACCATCCAATTTGTACTCTTGTTTTTAAGAGTAGAGAAATCCCTTTCCAAGGTCTCTATCAAAAGTAGATAACAAAAGAAAAGCTCCCCTGCACCCCCCCCCCCCACAAAAACCCTTAAGCAGCATTTGAAGAAAAAAGAAAATAAAGATCAGAACCATGTTACACATTGACCCCATAGGCATCTGCAACTGAAATCCCAGAAGGTGGAGAAGCCAGTTGTTAATGGATGCATTAGAAACCAGAAGAAATGAAGCAGGGCCAAAAACAAGCAGAGTAGTAAGAGTAGACAAACAAATCACTAAACACTCTTAAAAATATAGAGAACAAACTGGTGATTGACAAAGGGGAGGTGGGTGGGGATATGGGAGAAATGGGTGAAGGAGATTAAAAGAACACTTACCATGATGAGCACGGAGTAATATACAGAATCACTGAATCATTACATTGTATACCTGAAACTAATAACACTGTATGTTTAATTATACTTGAATAAAAACAAATAAAATAAAAAACAATTTCTATACCAAATTGGGGAAAATATTTGCAACATATAGCAGATTCAAAATCTGAATGAAGGGCAGCCCTGGTGGCACAGCGGTTTAGCGCCACCTGTAGCCCAGGGCGTGATCCTGGAGACCCCGGATCGAGTCCCACGTCAGGCTCTCTGTATGGTGCCTGCATCTCCCTCTGCCTCTCTGTCTCTATGAATAAATAAATAAAATCTTTAAAAAAATCTGAATGAAAAAGAAACTCAAAAAGTCCCAAGGAAGTTTTTAAATTTTTCTCTCATTCAGAATCAAAGAAATAAAAACTAAGACATCACCTTTGCAATTGGCAGATTTTTACAAAACTCTAATACAGTGTATTGGGGAGGATATGAAAAAAATAGGCATTTTCCTACGTTATTAGAGGGAGTGTACATGTAATTAAACCTTAGGAAACAAATATAGATATGTGCAGAGATTTGTGTACAGAGATTCACATCAATATCATTTGCATATTAAAAGAGCAGTAATTGAACAAGAATCCAATAAAAATTAAAATTTTTCATTAATGTAGTAGTATATTATGTGTTATTTAAAAAATGTTATTAAAGTATATTTAATGGCATGGCACATGTTTGAGATCTGCTAAGTTGAAAAGATCAGGCAACAAGATTTCATTAATGATCCTAAATTCTACAAAAAATCTGAATGAAAAAGATTGCTGCTCCAACCAAAACAGAAACAAAATAGTAAAAAATAAATAAAAATAAAAAATAACATTAAGAATAGCAAATTTAGGAAACTTACTTAAAAATCCTTGAAAAGCGGGATCCCTGGGTGGCGCAGCGGTTTGGCGCCTGCCTTTGGCCCAGGGCGCGATCCCGGAGACCCGGGATCGAATCCCACGTCGGGCTCCCGGTGCATGGAGCCTGCTTCTCCCTCTGCCTGTGTCTCTGCCTCTCTCTCTATCTCTCTGTGACTATCATAAATAAATAAAAATTAAAAAAAAATTTAAAAAAAAAATCCTTGAAAAGTAAAAGCTTTTCTTCTAGAAATGCAAGGTAGGTTCATTATTAAGAAAGCTATTAAATATAATACAACAAAAAGTAAAAAAATTCACTTCCATGTCAAAATAATCACTTATCCAGATCACATTTTTGGATATCACTGGAAGTATTAATTCCTCCTATCCCGAATGAGAAATTTAGGTTTTGACACAGCAAATTACCCAAATCACAGCCTCCTACCTTGACTTAGGATAGTGATACATCTAATGTAATTTCTGTGTTAGATTCACTTATGGGCCTAAGTAGTGTAGAATATATAGGTTGGTGAAGAAGGTAAACAAACACTATAGAGTTGATAATGTAAGGATAAGAAAAAAATGGCATATATATTCCGAGTCATGCAAAGAAAAACCTACTGTATTAAAACCAGACAAAGATGCTACAAAAAAAGAAAACTTCAGGCGAATAGCAAATCACACTCAACAATAAAGGATCATTAACCATGATCAAGTGGGATTTATTCCAGGGTGCAAGGATGGTTCAATATTTGCAAAGTCAATGTGATACATCACCATTAACTAAACAAAGGCTAAAAATCATAAGACTGTCTCAATAAATGCAGAAAAAGCACTTGACAAAATTCAACATCCATTCATGATATGAACTCTCAATGAAGTGGGTTTAGAGAGAATATATCTCAACATAAATAAAGCCATATATGAAAAACCCTAACATCATACTCAATTGTGAAAACCTGAGAGCTTTTCCACTGAAAGCAGGAACAGGATAAGGACGGCCACTCTTACCACTTTTATTTGACATAGTAGTGAAAGCCCTAGCAACACAGAAATCGGTTCTGTTTCTAAACACTAATTATGAAGTAGCAGAAAGAGAAATTAAGAAAACAATCCCATTTACAACTAGGCCAAAAATAATACATACAAATAAACGTAACCAAGGAGATGAAAGACCTGTACTTTGGAAACTATAAAATGTTGATAAAAAAAAAAAAAAACAAACAACTGAAGATGACACAAATGGAAGCACATCCCATTCTCACGCAGTGAGAGAATTAATAGTTCAAAGGTCCATGCTACCCAAAGCAATCTACAGATTCAATGTAATTCCTAACAAAATAGCAACAGTAATTTTTATAGAACCAGAACAAATAATACTAAAATTTACATGGGGGGGGGGGGTGCCTGAGAGGCACAGTCAGTTAATTGTTTGACTCTTGGTTTCAGCTCAGGTCGTGATCTCAGGGTGTGTGTGTGCACACGCACACACACACACACAACACACACACAAATATTACTCAGCCATAGAAAAGAATGGGATCCTGGCATTTGCAACAACTCGGACCTAGAGGGTATGACACTAAGCAGAATAAGTCAGACAAAGACAAATACCATATGATTCCACTTACATGTGGAATCTAAAAACAAACAAATGAACAAAAAGCAGAAAAGGACCTATAAATACAGAGACAAACTAGTGTTTGCCAGCAGGGAGGAGAGTAGAAGGACAGGCAGAATGGGTGCAGGGGAGTGGGAGATACAGGCTTCCAGTTATGGAAGGAGTAAGTCAGAGGGATAAAAGGTACAGTATAGGGAATACAGTCAATGGTACTGTAATGGCATTGTATAGTGACAGAAGGTAGCTACGCTTGTGGTGAACACAGTGTAACATATAGGCTTGCCAAATCACTATGTTGTATACCTGAGACTAATGTAACATTGTGTCCACTATACTTCATCAAAAAATATATAAAGGAAATTCCATGGCAAGGAAGAGGATCCTCTAAGGGATGGTAATAACATGTCCCATGAAAATGCTATTACTTTACCAAGAAATCAAGCCAATATTTAGATGACTTTTAAGTCATGCGCATCATGCATAGATCACAAGACACTTTCCAGTGCTGATGCAAGTGCAGTTGTGTTACTGTATCACAGGAGTTATGAATAAAAATCACCCTCAGTGTTTGCCTTAATGTATCACCTCAAATCTTCTTGTTCTTCTCATATGTATCATGTAGAGTGGGGATAGCATACCCATGGGCTGAATCCAGGCTGTTTTTGTAAATGACATTTTTCTTGGAATGCAGCCCTGCCCATTTGTTTCCATACTGTCTACATCTGCTTTCATGCTATGGAGTGGGGAGATGTATTAAAATTAGATAAAGTCATAATTAGGAAACATGAGTTATAACTTTTTGGATACCTGAGAATGGCTAAGTTTTAAAATGGTTATTCCTGAAAGGGAAAAACTGGGGGAACCATGTATGATAAATTATTAACTACAATGAGGCATATAAAAACAGTTCTTTCTGTATACACAGACCAATTTGGGAATGTGCTGTTTTTGGTGAACTTAATCTGAGTGGGAAGAAATCCAGAGGAAAACGGACCATTATGAAATTCTGTACTTTCTAGGATTAGCTAGTTCTAAATTCAAGTCCCACAGAAGAGAAAATGGATGCGGGTGAGTGGGGGGGAAGACAAAGATTTGTAGACACAGTACATTTAACCTATGCCAGGAGTTGGCAAACTTTCTGTGAAGGGCCAGATGATAATAATTCAGGCTGTGGCCCATACAGCCCATCACAACTACTCAACACTACTGTAACACAAAAGGCAACCACAGACAATAGAGAACAAGCATGATCCTATGTTCCAATGAAACTGTATTTACAAAAACAAGTTGCTGCCATGTGGGCTATAGAATGCTAGACCTTAGTCTATGCCAACTATCTGGACACTATCACTTTACTAGCAACAAAATTTACCTAAGTATTAATTGATAGGTATCCCTGTTATTTTCCACTTGATACATACAGAGTAATTTTATCAGCACTGTTTGCTGGCAGAATGCAATGTTTATGTTGAATTCCAACTGGGACATACTGATCTGCACAGCAAGCTGCTCTAGCTCTTGATGCACCTGCACCTGAGTTAACATTCTATAAGCAATGGATTTTTTTAAATTAATTTTTATTGGTGTTCAATTTACCAACATACAGAAAAACACCCAGTGCTCATCCCGTCAAGTGTCCACCTCAGTGCCCGTCACCCATTCCCCTCCAACACCCGCCCTCCTCCCCTTCCACCACCCCTAGTTCGTTACCCCAAGTTAGGAGTCTTTATGTTCTGTCTCCCTTCCTGATATTTCCCAACATTTCTTTTCCCTTCCTTTATATTCCCTTTCACTATTATTTATATTCCCCAAATGAATGAGAACATACACTGTTAAGCAATGGATTTTCAGTTGTGACTCCAACTCTTGCTATTCCTTTTTGTTTGGTATAGAGGAAAACATAACCTCATAGAAATTGTCTGACATAAACATCATGCAAGAGGATGGGGGTAATAATAAAAGGTGAAAAGACAAAGATAAGCACACAGTGCATAGCTGTGGGGAAAAATAAATACTAGTTCATCCAAAGTGGTTATTCCTAGAAACTAAAGTGACCTACACATCCCTCGTGCCATCTCTTTTGCATATCTGAATCCACCTTTGAAAACAAACTCTTCACATGTGCCCCTATGTACTGGAAGAAGACAGTGATAAGGGACCCATGAGGAGGCAGGCATTCTCAACAACCAAGAAGTATGCTAGCCACATTCTAGTGCTTCAAGTATAGTAAGGTAGTTAAGATCTTTGGAGCGTGACACATACAGCTCCACCACTGGCTCCCTGAAGCATGTTGGTGACATCACCTTTCCAATTCTCAGTTTTATTATTTGTAAAGTAGGAACAGATCATACTTCCCAGAGTTACTGTTAAGTTAAAATGAGACAACAAATATGTGTAAAGTTCTCGCTTAGAACATTAAAAGGCATTTGTAACTAACTGATAATCACTGTTATTATTATGACCTCAGGCAGAAAATTTTCAGAAGTTGTGCATGAGTGCTACTACAGGGGTGATGGCTAATCTAAAGAGAGAGACAAAAGAAAAAAAGAACCACAACAGACTTGCTGTCGCAAAAATATAGAGCGGAGGCGCCTGGGTGGCTCAGTCGGTTAAACATCTGCCTCTAGCTTGGGTCATGATCCCATGGTCCTGGTGGCTCCCCTGCAACGGTGGGGCGCCTGCTTCTCCTCTCCCTTAGCAGCTTCCCCTCCTTGTGCACTCTGTCCAATAAATAAATAAAAATCTTAAAAAAAATAAAGAGCAGATAATGGTGACAGGGAAACCCCAGGGAAAGAACTGGAGTTCAGATAGAAGCCAGATTTATACAACCGATTTTGGCCCATATAGAGAAAGACGGAAGACTTGTTTTTTGACAGCATGCTAACATTCATATCCTTATACAAAACCAGTATCATTTTAATATAAGTTGTGAAGGACATAGAACGTGGAAACTCCCTTTATATCAAAGACTATCAGGCAGCCCGGGTGGCTCAGTGGTTTAGCGCCTTCAGCCCGGGGCATGATCCTGGAGACACCAGATCGAGTGCCATGTCGGGCTCCCTGCATGGAGCCTGCTTCTCCCTCTGCCTGTGTCTCCGCCTCTCTGTCTGTCTGTGTCTCTCATTAATAAATAAAATCTTAAAAAAAACAAAGACTATCTCAGGCTTCTCCTTAGGGAAAAGACCATTTTCCTATCATTCAGGTTCCCTGTGCAGGCTAATGATCTAACTCTGTCAGTAGGAATTATCCAAATACTACAGAGAGTTTATAAGGAACTTATGCTATGAAGGCACCATCTCAAGACCATGCTCATAGGAAAAGATGACCCTTATTACTTTTATGAAAAATGGCAGACACCAAGGAATGATCTGGCATTCCTTAAAAAAGCTTAAAGTAGTGGTGGCCTCTGCAGAGATATCACAGGAATGGTCATACTATATATGCTGCCTATTTTAACTCTGGATCATTTAAGTGCTCCCTGAAGCCTATCAGGGGACTGACCCCTTAGGAGCCAAAAATGAATACCAGTCCAAATGGTTTGAGTGCAATCCAGAAGACCCTGCTGCCTCTGAAATTAGTAATCCAAAGTGCTATATACTTCACTGATGCTGAAATAATGAGCCTCTGCTATGGCCAGAATTTTGACAAGATGTATAAAGTTCCACTCTCAATATAAACTCCCAACAAGTCTGGTTAAAAAGAATAGACTCTCCCCATAAGGAGAGTATAATTAGTATTATTAGTATTATACTTGGGAACCCTTTTAGTTCCAATCCTTTGTAGGGGTGATCACAGACTGTGTAACCCCCAATTGTTTTGAGGAGGATATACTACAGAATAAACTATAGGCTTTAAAGGTATTGGCTCCTGAAAATGACATTTCTACGAGTTTCCCTGACAGGAGTCAAGGCAGTCATTCCTTTCTTCCCCTATCTACCTAATTCATTGTGTTACCTTATTCACCAAGAATATCCCCTCTTCTGCTACATGTGGACTCATGTAGAAGAGCTGGTAGACTTTCTAAAACACTTTCCAAAAGACATCTTTCAGAATTCAGTCTAGTGAGGGGTTACAAGAAGGAAAAAGATTGCTTTCATCATCTATGACCTTCGCATTCTCAGCTCGGTCAGCCTCCACTGTACTAAAAGACAGTAGCAAGTATTAAAAGGAAGAATGGAGAGGGGAGGGAGGCGTTCTGTGTGGCTCAGTGAGTTAAGCATCTGACTCGAGACACTTGATTTTGGTTCAGGTCATGATCTCAGGGTCATGAAATTGGGCGCCATGTGGAGCTCTGAGCTCAGTGGGGCATCTGCTTGAGATTCTCTCTCTCTCTCTCTCTCTCTCAGCCCTTCCCCTAACTCATGCTCACTCACTTGCTCTCTCTCTCAAATAAATAAATCTTTTAAAAAGAAGGGAGAATGAGAAGCAGAGAAAAAACACAGGTGTTCCTTAGTCCAAACCACCCGTTTTAAACATAATTTTTATACCGTAATGGAAAAACTTGTGATGTAACATTTATGATACTTTATGCTTTTAATAGTTCGTTATTCCTTTGTCTACTCTCATGAGAATAAAAGTTCCACGATGGCAGAACTTTGTTAATATTTAGAATGGTCTCTGGCCCCTAGTGAGCACTTAATAACTATCTGTTGAAAGAAGGGAAAAAGTGCCACATCACAACCATCTCTTCTCTACCACCAACTAGGGAACCCCCACCCAAACCACTGGCAACTTACCAAGGCTTCCACCTCACAAGGACATCTATGGCAATGGAGGAGATTCATTCTGGCTTGCTGATGAACCCACTGGGCAGGAAGCCGCAATGTAAGTGACAGGTAGGTGGTAGTGTTGACCAAGGACAAGGTTTCTGGCTGCCCAGGAATCTGCATTTTTTAGAGGCATCCTAGGTGATTTTCTGCATAAACAAATTTTACACCATGAACATTTCCTTCATTGGGCAGGAACAATCTCAGAGGCTATTATAAAAAAATGTTTCACTGTGGAATGAAAACATTTCTTTAAAAAAAAAGATTTTATTTATTTATTCATGAAAGACAGAGACATAGGCAGAGGGAGAAGCAGGCTCCCCATAGGGAGCTGGATGTGGGACTCAATCCTGGAACCCCAGGATCACGTCCCAAGCCAAAGACAGACGCCCAACAGCTGAGCCATCCAAGCATCCTGGAATGAAAACATTTCTGTCTCACATGGCTTCCCTGGACTCAAATGGAACCTAAAGGAAGCACTGTGTAGAAGACACAGTACCTGGCTTATATTTAAATCCACTTCCTACACTAGTTATAATCTTAGGCAAGATAAGCAATCAGCAAAAATGGGAGAATGAAAAAAATGAAAGGTTAGATACATTACTTTCTAGTGTAGTCTAAACATTTTAAGACCTTTTTTATTCATACCACAATGGGGAAAATATCAATTAATTGCCTAATACCTACTAAAATTACCTTCCCTGCACCTTTCCACTAACTGGGCTAGCCTGCCAAAGCCACTTACCAGACTTCACAACGATTTGATAACCATGTACAGGATGTTGGTTTAAGTCTCTCCCAATTTTCTAGTAACCTCACTGGGCTAGACGGGGCTCAATATACCTCTTCACCAATGGCATGGCTTCTGATCACATCTGGTGTCACCTATAGGATAAGAAAGAAGGAAGAAGAAACAAATGTAAGGCAGAATAGCCAAGGTTTGAGATATATCTTCGATTTACTTTTACCACCTTAGTCAAGTAACCTAGCCCATACCATGGACCTCAGACTTTGTTTTTATCTGGCAGACTGCTGCAATACCCACAACTATTTTTTTCCTACAACTATTTTTTAATAAGGATTCTCATATTCATTTTAAATGAGATAACTTGGGTACAGAGGCACCAAGTAACTGGCTGTCTCAAAGGGTTAGAACTCATCTATTCTAATGCTCATCTTCCTAGCTGCCTGCAAGTCTTTCCCCTCTTTAGACTTTAATATCCCTCCTCTGAGGGAGGATAAACTTGATTTCTTAGGGACCCTTCTGCATCTGGCAATTATGAATGACCCTCCGTTCTATAATCCTGGCTTAAAGAGTTCCCTTAAAGTGGATGAAACCTCCATCTATCTAGCCAGTGGATGGCATTTGGTTCACACTAATGAGGAAAGATAACAAAACCCTGGGCTATGGGCCAAGGCCTGCCATTCACAATCTCAAATCCCACCAGGACTCACTTTCCCTGTATGTTAAAAGGAACTGAACATATCTATTGCCTTATGAGCTGCCTGGGTTACAAAAATGATCAAAGGGCCCTAGGTAGACCAATGGCTACTCCCCTAAGATTCAACAACTAGGAGGAACGGGACTCTAAGACCTAAGACCCACACAGGATAAGTCAAAGATCCCCAAGGGTCCTTTCTTTCTAAGAAAGCAACCTACTGCCTCTAAGTTTCCCAGTCCCTAGCTGCTTAGCATGAAAAGCAACACAGAAATCTGGCAATCCAGCAATGGCTATGAAAATCAGTAGATGCGGAACGGCTGGGTGGCTCAGCAGTTAAAAGTGTCTGCCTTCAGCTCAGGGCATGATCCTGGACTCCCAAGATCGAGTCCTGAAGCAGGCTCCATGCAGGGAGCCTGCCTCTCCCTCTCTCTGTGTCTCTCATGAATAAATAAATAAAATCTTTTAAAAAATCATTAGATGCTGACAACACCAGCTAATGCAAACTTCGTTTCCTGTTACCCAGTGAGGCAGACAACCCTCGAGGCCCAGGAAAATTCAAGGAGCCGTTTCTCAGGGCTCATTTTTAACTGTTTCATTTCCCATCAGCAAACTGTCTTACAATCTACTAATCACAAGGGCCAGGCAGAAAGCTCTCCTGCCATTAAGTGGGGGAAGATTTCATGCTGCCAAGCATTGGAGAAGGGGAGCAGAAGCCTTGAGGAGTTTGAGCCATCTCTTTGTTGGATAAAGTAAAGCAGCCATTACTAGAGCAGAATCTGCACACCTACAAAGTGGCAGCTGCCACTAGCAATTATTTAGCTTATTAAAGCCCATGGGGACAAGAATGGGAAAGAAATTTGTGGAGGGCATACTTGGGAAAGAAATGGTAACTGTAAATGTAAATGTGGACTCACTACCGTGAAATGCCCGCACAAAGAAGCCAAGAATAGTTAGTTAGTGCCTTTTTCTGAAGACAGAAATCTGATTTCCACCACTCCTTTCTCCCACTCCACCTGGCTCTTTTCTAAACTAAACTAACTTCTCTGGTTTCCAGCCCCCTTGCTGCCCAATTTATTTCACTTCTGTTTAAGTCAACAAATTTCAAAATAGAAATACTTTCAATGTTTGTCTAACTTTGAAAGTCCTAAATGCACACTGTGAAAAAAAATCCAGAATCCCAGAATGTTTAACACTCAGAGTATATATATATAAAAAAAAAAAAAAAACACTCAGAGTATGTTCTTCCAATTACTTTCATGAACACAAACACTGATTTTTATTTTACAAAAATTGGCTGAAAACCATACTACTGCTCTCTAGCTCTTTTTCAATTAATATATTTGAAAATATTCCAAGTAAAATATTCATCTACAAGACTACTTTTTATTTTTAACGCCATATTGTAATATCACATGAATACATCAAAATTTATCTACCCAAATTATTATTCATGAATAGCTGTTTTCTTTCCATTTTTATTGCTATGAATGTTGTAAACATTCCCAAACCTACATCTTTTAGAATATCCTTAGAATAGTTCCTTAGGATTTTAGCATATTTCAGGGTATACCCCTAGAAATGAAATTGCATGGTCAAAAGACATACAATATTTATTCTGCTACAACACATATTGCCAAACTGCCCCTACGAAGGATTACACTCAAACTGGATAACCTCACCAACACTAGTATAGCATTTTTTAATAATTGCCCATGTGATAGATATCAAATGCCATAATGCATTTTTTATGAGTACAAACATTTATTACTTAAGAGAATTACAAAGACGAGTAAGATACAGTCTCTGCCCTTGAGCTTAAATGAAGGGAGACAGACACAAACAGGTAACATTTACCACTGTCATGTTCATGATGGAGACAAATTAAAATTTCAGTTCATGGTGCTTCCTAAATTGACTCTGCATCTATTGCTAATAGAAAAGATCTAAAAAAAATATTATTTGAAAGTACTCCAAGTTAAAAATCTATCTGCTAAAATTCCAAGGAGTTGTACTAATGCTAAATCACCTCAGTGGTATTTTGATGTGACTTTGTTGTTTTCCTTCATCAAGTCTAAAAGTTAAGCACCAAGTAGAAGCTGCTCAGAAAATGACCTGTCATCCCTCCGCCCAGGCAGTGAAGTGAATGAAATAGGGCAATGTATTATGCGAAAGTTTCACTTGACTCTGGGCCTGGACTTCCATCTTTCCTTTTCCTACCGTTTCCAGTAAACGGTGAGCTGTAATCACTTTCTTTCAGACACCAAAAGGCTTCTCTTCCTGCAATCTCACTGCCAGGCAGATCTGCTTATGCATTGTTAGGCTGCAGTAGTATCCATTCCAACTTGAAAAATACAGATAAGAATAAAAAGAAACTGTTTTTCAGTATCACGAGTCAGATACAGATGAGCTCAAATTGGACACTACCACAAGCATTTTAAAAGCCTATCCAACAAAGATGGATGGGTATGCAATAAAGCAAATATAGCAAATTGTTCATTGTAACATCCAGTTGGTAGGTAGATAGGTTTCAATGTACAATTTTTCAACTTCTTTATATGTATATTTGATTTTTTTTTTATAAGACAATACAGGGGAAAATCCAACAAGCAGCTTGAAAAACAAGGCTGTAAGGGCCTTTTGCCCTATTTTACTCCTAGAATGAGACTATATTCTTTCCTTTTTGTTTTGTTTTAGATCTAGCTTTCTTGACTTGGGAGCTCTCAACTTTTTAATGACATGAAATGAATCACAATATACCCACAGGCAGGTTCCCAAGACAATGTGTGGGAGGTTAGGGAGGGTAATGGGGAAGGCCCTAAGCTCTTGGAAGTCCAGGCTTCCTAACTGTATTAAGAAGTCTAAGTAACTGAATATTTCAGAAACTCAATTTCTTTGTGTATTAGCATTCAGACCCTGTAAACATTTGCCTTGGCCTACCATTCTGCCTTATCTCACATCAGTTTGTTACTTTCCATATTCTCATGGCAAAGAGCTGTGTAGGAAGGGGGGATGTCAAGGGATGATAAGGCACCAAGGTATGATATGGTGAACGAAGTGAATTCTTCAGGTTAGGATATAACAAAAGGAATTTCTAGAAATGAAGCTCCAAACTTGATGTTGAAGTACATGGTATAACTGACTAACTGTAGGACCCTGGTGAAGGCCTTATAATCAATCTAGTTTGAAGTGTGTTCTAGCAGGCCCACCTGCAAAATAGGAAAAAGACCTGTTATAAGCAATAACAAATGAGGTAAATAAATAAATGAGTTTCTGAGACGCTAAAAATATCTTTGGTGAATGCAGAGGAACATGAAACCATCAGGGAGGCATTCTTTTTCTGTAAAGGACAGGTTTTATGTGCCACCAGGTCTGATGTAGTTACTCAACTTTGCTGTCGCAGGCCAAAAAAGGCCACAAAGAGGGATGCCTGGGGCTCAGCGGTTGGGGGTCTGCCTTCGGCCCAGGGCATGATCCTGGGGTCCTGGGATTGAGTCCTGCATTGGGCTCCCTGCATCTCTCTCTGCCTCTCTCTCTCTCTGTCTCTTATGAATAAATAAAATTTTTAAAAAGCCACAGAAAAATATCAACAAATAACATGTGTTCCAGTATAACTGTATTTGCAAAACCAAGCAGTCCATGGGTTGTATTTACCTACCCCTGATCTAGAATGTGCAGCTCTACCTAGGAACACCATTTGAAGGATGACATGAGGAGGAGTGAAAAGGAGATGAATCTACAGATAGGAACCATTTAGCAAACACTGGGCAGTGAGGATGAGGCTCCTGATCTGTTACCCAGGCCCCACCAAGGAAGAGATGGTCAGCAGCAGCAACAATAGCAATAGTAAATACCAAGGACTGAAATTCAAACACAAAAATAGCATCATCTCAGAAAAACTCCTAAGACAGATACAGAACTAGAAAGAAATAGCAAGCTTCTGACCACATGCATTTTGATTAAACAGTTGACAGTCCAGAGCCTGTGGAGATCACCTTAGCAGGCACACGATAAATGTTTATTGATGAGTCATTCATTTATTCATCCAATAAACATTTACTGAGGCCTACTAATGTGCCAGGCTGGGCTCTGGAGAAGAAGACATTGTCCCTGCCCTCAAGGAGCTTACAGTCTAGTTGAGAACACAGGAAGGGAGACAGGCATATACACAGACAATTACAATACAACCTGGTAAGTGCTAGAACACTTATCAGGTTGTATTATAATGGCCGATGTAAAATTTCTTCCCAGAGGGCGCTGCTCCAGGCTGCTGCTAGCTGTAACATCAAGAGAAGGGAGGAACAAATTATAAATATCAAAAGTTAAAGGCTTTTAGGCTATTTCAAATATTCAGGCTCTCCCTAACTCCTGATCAGAGATGGGTTTGGGAACTAGACACTGGCTTGTTGTAAAATGGGACTCCTACACTTAAAATAAGCAAAGACATCCATTAAAGAATCTTCTCAACCACCTCCTGTACAGTATAAACTCTGCTGTTTTGTTTTGCTTATTATACATCCCTTGACCGCCCCCATACATGTAAGCCTCATTTAACATCTGCAACTAACAAAATGCTGAAAAATGGAGCTTATGTATAACTGGAATAACCCAGTGTAACTGGATGGCAAGGAGCAATAAGTAACAAATCACTTGGCACTTCTAAATCCTATAATTCCCACCCCTCACTTTTGAAAAAGTGAAAATTAGAATGTTGTTAAATATATAAGATAGTACACAGCTCATGTTTTGGGAATGATAATTTAGAAAGGTTTCCTTAATAAATATAATTAAACAGATTCTCTGAACCACAAATAACAGACCCAGTTTCAGGAAACCTTCTAAGACACCCCACCCCAAAACCTTTAAGAATATCTATTCTAAATTACATATATAATAAGAAAATAAATAAGAAATAAAACAAGGAGGCAATACACTCTTCCCAACTGCTTTTCAACATTGAGTGATAATAGTAAGAGACTCCTTGAGGAGAGATTACTGGTGTTAACTAGTCATTTGGTTCAGATGGTTTTATACAAAGGATGGAATTTTTGTGTCCCATACTGTTCTTAATAAGGCTTAGGGTTTTAATGGCTCTTTTGTCCCTTTGCCAGCAAATTGAGCTGATGACATCAACAGATTGTTGCCATTTACACTGAGATCCCTGTCTCTGAGGCCACTATTTTATATGCTTAATATACTATTTCCCCCCCAAAGTCATTATATTGCTCTTGCCTACACTGTTCCATTCTGCCACTGTCAGCCCACACTCACAATGCCTTCTCATGTGTTGGTTTGTTCCTACTAGCATTTTACACCCCCAGAGCTTAATGTTACCTATAAATGTGGATGTTACACTATGTCCACATCCTCCTTCAGATCACTCAGAAGTATTCAAAGGAATATCAGTCCCAGATCAGATGGGGGAGAAGGTTCTGTTTTGTGTCTTGTCTAAGTTGGTTTCTTTTTATGTCTTGTCTAAGTTGGTTTCTTTTTAAAGACAAGACGTTGCCATGTCTTCTTCCCACACCCATAGCCAAAGACATAGCTATCTGTTTAAAGGAAGACAAATGTTATCACAAAGTGGATAGCAAGAATCTGACATGTATACCACAGAGCAGTTGTCTTTGGAATCACATCATTTCTTAAGACTCAATGGCAATACATGCCAGAAGTACATGTGCAACAAACCGCTTTTGTCATTTGCAATAAATGACAAGGGATAATAAATCCTTATACAGAACACACAATATACAGCTCTTACAAATACATACATTCAGACCCAAATTGAATAGTTCACAAAGGGAAGAACTAATAATTAACATTTGAGAATCCAGTCTCACCAGGAATCAGAGAAGTGGACAATAAAACAAAGATACCATTCTCTTACATACAGGGTAGCAAAAAAATTCTTCTAAATAACCAGGTACAAAAAAATGACATAGTATTCTGGAATGTTACTATAGCAAGTCTTAATAATGTTCAAACTTTTTGATGAACAATTCTAATTCTGGAACTCCATCCTATAAAGAAATAACTCAAAATAGGTAAATAATAAAAACTAAATGAAAATGAAAAGACATTCATCACATCATTTAAAATACTGAAAATTTAAAAATATTTCCATACAACAAGATATCATGAAACCATTAGATGACAATTGCAAAGAATGTTTAACGTGGAAAAATGTATGTTATAATGTTAAACAAAACACAACATAAAATAGTACAAATTTATGATCAACTGTAGAAAAATGCAGGGAATGAAAAGATGTGAACACATTTATAAACACAGGGTTATCTCTAGGAGGTCAAAATACAGATCCTTGGGATCCCTGGGTGGTGCAGCGGTTTGGCGCCTGCCTTTGGCCCAGGGCGCGATCCTGGAGACCCGGGATCGAATCCCACATCGGGCTCCCGGTGCATGGAGCCTGCTTCTCCCTCTGCCTGTGTCTCTGCCTCTCTCTCTCTCTCTCTGGGACTATCATAAGTAAATAAAAAAAAAGTACAGATCCTTTTCCCCCAAACTTGATGGTTATCCTCAAAGCTGCAATGACTATCAATTTCTAGATTGAGGGAACTATTCAAACTTAAACAATGGAAGAAAAATCACAAAATAGGAAAAATCACAAAATAGGAAAAAGATTTGACCACTTGCTTGAATCTCTCCTAATCCAAAATTTAAATACAACAATTAAAAGGCAAACAATAGTATGTATGTAACATTGCAGAAATCTGAGTAATACCCTTTATTTGAAGAACACTTTCAAACAGATAATAATAACACTAAACTAAAACTCCAACAGATAAATCAGTACAAGATCTGAACTAACATCACATGGAAGAAAATTAAACTGCTAAGAAATACGTGGAGGAAAAAGGAATCCAAACTCACTAGTAACCAAAGAAATGCAAAATTAAAATAATACTAGTTTTTGTCCATAACATATATATATATTTTAAAATAAACACCACTCAATGCTTGTTTAAGTAAAAATTGGTACGACCTTTACAGAATGAAATCTGTCAATACATACTGTTAAAGGTGTAGACATAGTAATTCCACTTCAGTGAATCTATTCCAACCAATAATAAAAGAAATGCATGTATTTTCAGTATTTTATTGTAAGAAAAAAAAGCAATAACCTTTCCTTTATTATTGGACATTTGTATTACCACACCAAAATATTAATAATGTGTAAGAAAAAATTCTCTACTGCAGCAAAAGACTGCTGTGTCAAAGCATTTGACCAGATCTCAAATCAGGCAAAACAAGAAGGGTGTGTCCAGTCTGCGGCAGTCGGCCATTTTAAACCCTCTGCAGAACAAAAAGCATAGAAGACAAGGGTAGATAAAGATAGCCACCCCAGTAGGCTCCCAACCAACAATTCATTACTTTTTGTCTTCTACATATGTAACCCTGTATGAGGCACTGAGTAAAAAGTAGCCAAGTGCAAACAGGTCTCCTAGCTTAAAAAGCATAGGTAAATTGCAAACAAAATTTGAAATCATAAAAGGGTCCTTTAAATGTGAACCCTCATCTCAGGCGATTAAAGCATAATTAAGAGCACAGCATTATGGAGTCATACAACCTGGATAAAAATCCAGTTTCAGCCATCCAAATGGATGTAAAGCCTTGGACAAGTTACTTGATCTTGTGTCCCCCATATTTCTCATTTGTAAAATATAAATAATAGCACTGCTACTTCATAAGATTGTCAAGGGTACTAAATGAGGTAAGGCATGTGTAAAAAACACGTAGATCAGTACCTGGCACATAGTTTTAAGTGCTATAGACGTTTAAATATAATTATTACTATAAGCAGAGAAATAGACCCAGGGAAGGAAAAGAACCAATATGAGATCACAGCCAGGATTACTGGGAAAGAACTGTCTCTTCAATTTTGAATCTTTGTGCTACATATTTAAGTGCTAAACTATTATTTTTAGCGATTTACAGTAGATCCTCACTGACAGCCCTCTGAGATCCACAACGGTACAGCAACCTAAAAAAAAAAAATCTTCCCCCTAGGCTAAAGTTTTAGAGAAAAAAATAATTTAGAGGAAAGGATATGAACCCTGGTCACCTTCATACCATCATTACCATTTACCCAAATCCTAGGTTTAAACACAGCCAAATCCTCACCCCTATATTCTGCAGGGGGTGGAAATCAAGGGCTTCTGACCAACATAACAGAATTCTCACGGTACTGCAATCACTGTGTTCTGCTACTCTGATGGGATGAGAGAACGTGTCCAGAGCTAAGTACAGCGGCCCAAAGTCTGACAGAGCCCTCCAAATGTGTATTGCTGGAATGTGGCCTGTCTCCAATGCTTCCGTTTTCCACACACAGCCAGCTGCCGAAACCTTTGAGAGTCATCATCGCCTCTGCATTTTCAAACCCGAGTTATCAATGGGCCAGCGAAAGGCTTAGATTCTGGGTTAATTTCTAGTGAATCTGGCCACAGCCTAGGACAACTCCCACTCGGTAGATCACCCAACCAGAAAGGTAGATTCTATTTCTCTGCAGGGCTCCCTAGCCCAAGATGGCCAAGCAAAGACAACTTACCTCCCCCCTCGCCATTTTGCAATCTTAATTACACGAGGGTGCGCGCCTCCCCTCCCCGTCATTCCGTCTGAAACACGCCTGCGCTACTCTCTCCTCCCAAAGCCAACCGTCACAATGTCGTCTCAAACACGCATGCGCTACTTCACTCTCCCAACTGCGGCTGCCAACTGCGTACTAGAAACTTTGCTTTCTTAGATATGCATTTGACGTCCCCCCGCCCCCAACGCCCCAAGCTTGGGCGTGCTTACCTCCCACTCTCCCCAACTGGGGCCCCTTCCCTCTCACATCAGGCCTTCTCAAATATACGAGCTTGATCCCGCGCCTCCCCCAACCTCTCAAATACACATGCGCGGCAACACGAGCCTCTCCTATTCCCTGCCCTCCCTCCTACGTTTCTTAGATATACACGCCTGATGCTATCTGGGCGTATTTCTCGCCATAGTTGTGCCTCACTACTCAAGGAGAGACACTACCAGCATTTCCTCATTGGGGTAGGTGTGATAAACTAGGGAAGTGGAATACTGGAAAGACGGCATTGCTGGTAACCACAGAGAGCAAATCTAGATGGAATCCGCCCCGGCCCCCAGGGAGGAGCTGGAGTATCCTCAGACTCCCTAATTAGATCCACCACCCAGAACAAAGGCAGAGAAAGCTCTCATAATTGGATGGGCCTAGTCCTAAAGCCAATCCTTTAAATACACTTTCTGCTGCATACGAGGAACCCCAAATTTTTAAACAGAACATTATGAAAAATACCGACGCTCATGTACCTCAACCCTAATTAGAGAGGAGTCTATATAGCCTTTCACAGTGGAAACGCTCAACATCCTTTTGTAGGTCTGAAACCCATGCTCTCCCCCACTTTTTCCTCCTGTGAACCGGAAGAACACACAGATCAAGGATCTCCCTGCTAAGAGTTCCCTCCGCCGCCCTCCATGTTCTTTTCCTACCTCCTGGCAGAATCGAGTGTCGTAGCATGAATTCTTAGCGCTTGCTGCTGCAAGACAGGGTACAGGGAACGGCGGCACAGAGTTCGCAGATCTAGGGCGGCTGCACAGACCAAGGTAGAACTGGACAGTCAACTGAGCGACACCCGCGCCTCCGGCCGCAGCGCTGATGCCAGTTAAAGGACTGCCTCTCCAGGGTCGCCGCAGTTTGCGTCTGGCGCATGCGCTGAGTACGCCCTCTTCTCTCCACCCCCACCCACTACCGCTTTTCCGAGGTTAACCTTTTAGCCCGCTTCACCTTTTCCCCAGGGCCCAGGACCCTAGCCTATCCTGCTTCTTCTTTTCCTTTCCTTGGTCTCACCGGCCTCCATCACCATCCCTTCTTTAGCCCATTTTTCCTTTGTCAATCCCTCTCCTATTCTTAGCTCAGCGTTTCATTGCTAAGTCCCCTGTTGGCTGTTTTTATTTGCTCTTTGTATTCTTTTCGTTGTAAGTTTTATTGAGATATAATTTTGTGTCATACAATGCCCCACCTTAAGGTGTACAATGCAATGGATTTTAGTATATTGACATAGTTGTACAGCCATCCCCACCACTTTAGAACTTCCTTTAGAAAAAGAAACCTCACACTATTAACATATCTTTGTGTTCTTTACATTTTTATTTAAACATGTAATGTTTTAACATCGACATTTTTGTTTTTATAGCTGTAACAATGTGTCATTCTAACTATTTTTCCATGTTTCTAATTCTCATATTTATCTTTTTAAATAAATGGGCATTCATTTTTTAAGTATTGTAAAATTGAAGTCAGCATATAATAATTCTTGCAGATGTAGTTACTTGCTCTTTCCACTTCTCTTCCTTTTGATAAATTTCCCTAATCTACAATGGTCCCATCTGAAAAGAAATTCAAAAAGGAGGCATAAGCTGTAAATTTTGAACCCTATAAAATAGAGTCTTGGGCCTACCTATTTATCTGAACTTTCCAGTTCATAAGCAGTTCCTCAGAAGTGGTAAAGGAGAAATTTGGAGACCTCTGGTGTATCTGCCCATTTTAGGCTAACATTCTGAGGCTCTATTTCCCTCTTTTCACTCACCTTATACCCTCTCTTAGAGGATGTGATGGTTAATTTTATATGCCAACTTGGCTGGGCCATGGTGCCCAGATATGTGGTCAAATATTATTCTGGATGTTTCTGTGAGGGTGGTTTTGGATGAGATTAACATTTAAATCTGTGGACTTTGAGTGAAGCAGATTACCTTCCATAAGGTGGGTGGCCTTATCCATTAGTTGAAGGCCTGAATAGAAGAAAAGACTAACCTTCCCCAAGCAAGAGAGAATTCTGCCAGCACGTAGCCTTTAGACTTGAACTGCAACATCAATTCTTCTAATTGATAAACCCTATTTTACTTCCAGAACTATGGCTACAAATGAGTACAGAAAGTGGACTTTTTGACTTTCCAACTTCTCAAACAAGAAGGATAATTAAGGAACGCCTGGGTGGCATTGGGTGAGAGTCTGCCTTCAACTCAAGGCATGATACCAGGGTTCTGGGATCAAGTCCCACATTGGGCTCCCCACAGGGAGCCTGCTTCTCCCTTTGCCTGTGTCTCTGCCTCTCTTTCTGTGTCTCTCATGAATAAATAAATAAATAAAATCTTAAAAAAAGAAGGATAATTAAATGAAGATTGAGTAAGCCAGTTCAGAGTACCCAGCTCAGTGGTACATACAATAAAGGGATTATTCAACCAGGAGTTGGGAAACAAGAGATGTAGTCCTAGCTCTGTCACTGTCTTAACTTGATCTTGGGAAGATTACTTCTTCTTTTGGGCTTAACAGAGTTTATCTAGTAATTATTGAAGAGAAAGATTTTAAGCAAGAGAATGATGTGGTCAACTTTGCATTTTAGAAAATCACTTGGTCAAGAGATAATGTAGACCTGCTTTAGAGGAGTTGTGGGATGAGAGAAATGTTATGCCTTAGAGAAATATTTAAAATGTTAAAGCATTTTGTAATGATAAAGGGGGTGATTTATCAAGAAACTATGACAACTAAAAACATATATGAACCTAACAAAAGATCGCCCAAATGGGAAGAAACAGACAACATTGAATAGATGAATAAATAATCCAACACTAATAATGGGAGACTTTAATATTCTATTCTCAATAATGGATCCTACAAGTAGACGGAAAATCAGCAATGATATAGAAAACTGGAACAATACTACCAGTCAAAGTGATCTAATTGACATCTAGAGAATACTCCAAAATAACATGCTAGGGAATGCAGAACAAACATTCTTCTCAAGCACTCATGAAACATTTTCTAAGACAGACCATATGCTAGACCATAAAGCAAGCTTCAATAAATGTAAAATGATTGAAATTATACAAAATATATTCTCTAATAATAATAGAATAAAATTACAGATCGATAATAGAAGGAAATTTTGGGAAATTACAGAAATGTGGAAATTCGATATTGCAGTCCTGAATATCCAATGGCTTAAAAAAGTAATCACAAAGAAAATTAATAAACACTTTGAGATAAATGGAAAAGAAAACACAACATACCAAAATTTGTGGCATGCAGCTCAGAGGCCATAGCAGTGAAATATGGGAGTAGTGCTCAGAGGGATATATATAGCTGTAAATACCATACAAAAACAGGAGAGGGGCAGCCAGGGTGGCTCAGCGGTTTAGTGCCGCCTTCGGCCCAGGGCATGATCCTGAAGACCTGGATCAAGTCCAACATAGGGCTCCCTGCGTGGAGCCTGCTTCTCCCTCTGTCTCTGCCTCTCTCTCTCTCTCTCTCATGAATAAATAAATAAAATCTTTAAAAATATATAAATAAAAATAAAAACAGGAGAGATCTCAAGTCAATAACCTAATCCTCCACCTTAAGAAACTGAACATAGAAGATCAAGCTAAGTTTAAAGCAACAGAAGGAAAGAATAAAGATTAGAGTGAAAATAAATGAAATAAAGAGTTGAAAAAAAAAGCTAGAGAAAATTGACAAAGACAAAAGTGGCTTTTTCAAAGATCAGGAAAATTGAAAAAATCTTTAGCTGGACTGGCCACGAAAAAGAGAAAGGTGAAGCAGTGGTGGTGGAGGGGGTTGGGGTGGGGAATTTGAAATGTGTAAGTGTATAAGGTAGACCAAAAGATGGTATAGGTAAGAGAGGGCTAAATGTTCATTCTCTGAAATGAAAAATCATATATAAATTGAAACATCTAAAGTTGTAACATCAAGAACTCATAAGTAGTATTTATAGCTATGACTATTTTTTTATTTATTTTTTAGTTATGACTCTTTAAATCAGTGTGTTTTATTTTTTTTTAATTTTTATTTATTTATTATAGTCACAGAGAGAGAGGCAGAGACACAGGCAGAGGGAGAGAAGCAGGCTCCATGCACCGGGAGCCTGACGTGGGATTCGATCCCGGGTCTCCAGGATCGCGCCCTGGGCCAAAGGCAGGCGCCAAACCGCTGCGCCACCCAGGGATCCCAAATCAGTGTGTTTTAAACTGTGAGTTACAATCATTTAATGTATTTGAGAGATCAGTTTCATAGGTCACCACCAGCAGTTACTACAACATGAATAGAAAATATCATAGACAAATTATGGAAAGAATCCAAATGTCCATCAACTGATGAATGGATAAAGAATATGTGGTATATATATAAATATTTCATTGTGAAGAATGAATTCTTGCCACTTGCAACAAAGTGGATGGAGCTAGAAAGTAGTATGCTAGTGAAATAAGTCAGTCAGAGAAACACAAACACCATATGATTTCACTCATATATAGAATTTAAGAAACAAAACAGAGGAACATGGGGGGGGGGGGGGAAGAGGCAAACCAGGAAACAGACTTAACTATGCAGAACAAGCTGAGAGTTACTGAAGGGGAGGTGGGTCAAGGTACAGGTTAAATAGATGATGGGTATTAAGGAGGGCACTTGTAGTGATGAGCACTGGGTGTTGCACGTAAATGAAGTCACTAAATTCTTCACCTGAAACTAATATTACACTGTATATTAACTAACCGGAATTTAATTAAAACTTTAAAAAGAAAAAAAAAGGTATTTGCCTCAAGGGGGGAAAAGAGTTGCGGATGCACACAAATTCATCACCTAAATCCAAAATTTCATGTTGTCTTCCCATATATTAAACTGAATTAGATTTTCAGGATCTCAAGTCTCAAGAAAAACAGGAAAGAATATATTTCCTTATAGAAATCATTTGTGGGGCCCTTGGGTGGTTCAGTCGGTTAAGTGTCTGCCTTTGTCTTGGATCATGGTCCAGGAGTCCTGGGATCCAGCCACACATCAGTTGGGCTCTCTGTTCAGCAGGGAGTCTACTTTTCCCTCTGCTCCTCACCCGGCTCTGGCTCTCCCTCTCAAATAAATAAATAAAATCTTTTTTAAAAAAGAAATAATTTGCTCTCCTAATTCAAACTTTATGTCATAGTGTCTAGTGTTCTATACATATAGAATGAATATTATTTCCTCTTTCTTCTTTTTTTACCCAACAGTCCTAGGCTAGGAAACACAGCTGGTGGTATAATGAACCTAAGGTATATAGATATAGACATAAATTTCATAGTTACTTCATCATTTTAAGTTCCCTTTTGCCGTATGCATTATTACACATTCCAGTGTGTGTAGCTTACATTATTATATGATCCTAATTTTTAGGTGAGTCTATTTTAAATATATTGGAAATTTCTAAATTAAAAAAATTTTAAGGTCTTATGTATTTATTCAAGAGAGACACACAGAGAGAGGCAGAGACATAGGCAGAGGGAGAAGCAGGCTTTACGCAGGGAGCCCGGTGTGGGACTCGATCCAGGTCTTCAGGATCATGCCCTGGGCCGAAGACAGGTCCCAAACTGCTGAGCCATGCAGGCATCCCTAAATTTAAAAAAAAAGTTAATGGATAGAGAACTTGTTAGATTTTCTAGTTGTATCAAGTTATGGTAGTTTGTGTATTATAAGAAATTTGTCCATTTTATTAGGTTATCAAATTTATTGGCATAAATAAATGATTCTTTTAATATCTAAAATAAAAAACATCAAAGTGCATTGCACACATTAAAAGTAAATTTTTTTTCTTAAATTTTTTGAGTTCTAACACACATATCTTCTATTGTGATGTAGTATGCATATCTTCATGTCTCAAAGTTGTTTGAAAATCAATACTTAAACTATGTACATATATTACTTCTATAAAAGTATAAACCTTAAGGGAGACATAAATGTGATAATAAGGTTAATTTAATAAGTATATATCAAATTTTGAACCACAGAGAGAATTTTTGCCTTTTGCAACCATTTATGCAGCATCATTTAATTGTTAGGAATAAAACTCTTTTCATTACTATGTATACATGGCAACTGCTCATGCTTTTTGGCTGTAAACATTAATTTTTGAAAATATTTATCTTTACTCAAAATGGATGAAAGATCTAAATGTGAGACAAGATTCCATCAAAATCCTAGAGGAGAACACAGGCAACACCCTTTTTGAACTTGGCCACAGCAACTTCTTGCAAGATACATCCATGAAGGCAAGAGAAATAAAAGCAAAAATGAATTATTGGGACTTCATCAAGATAAGAAACTCCTGCACAGCAAAAGAAACAGTCAACAAAACTAAAAGACATCCTACAGAATGGGAGAAGATATTTGCAAATGACCTATCAGATAAAGGGCTAGTATCCAAGATCTATAAAGAATTTATTAACTCAACAGCAAAGAAACAACCAATCCAATCATGAAATGGGCCAAAGACATGAACAGAAATTTCACAGAGGAAGACATAGACATGGCCAAGAAGCACATGAGAAAATGCTCCACATCACTTGCCATCAGGGAAATACAAATCCAAACCACAATGAGATACCACTTCACACCAGTGAGAATGGGGAAAATTAAGGCAGGAAACAACAAATGTTGGAGAGGATGTGGAGAAAGGGGAACCCTCTTGCACTGTTGGTGGGAATGTGAACTGGTACAGCCACTCTGGAAAATGGTATGGAAGTTCCTCAAAGAGTTCAAAATAGATCTGCCCTATGACCCAGCAATTGCACAGCTGGGGATTTACCCCAAAGATACAGATGCAATGAAATGCCGGGACACCTGCACCCCGATGTTTATAGCAGCAATCTCCACAACAGCCAAACTGTGGAAGGGGCCTCAGTGCCCATCGAAAGATGAATGGATAAAGAAGATGTGGTCTATGTATACAATGGAATATTACTCAGCAATTAGAAACGACAAATACCCACCATTTGCTTCGACATGGATGGAACTGGAGGGTATTATGCTGAGTGAAATAAGTCAACCGGAGAAGGACAAACATTATATGGTCTCATTCATTTGGGGAATATAAAAAATAGTGAAAGGGAATAAAGGGAAAGGAGAGAAAATGAGTGAAAATATCAGTGAGTGTGACAAAACATGAGAGACACCTAACTCTGGGAAATCAACAAGGGGCAGTTGAAGGGGAAGTGGGCGGGGGTTTGTGGTGACTGGGTGATGGGCACTGAGGGGGGCACTTGGCGGGATGAGCACTGGGTGTTATGCTATATGTTGGCAAATTGAACTCCAATAAAAAAATTTAAAAACTAAAAATAAATAAAAAAGAAAATATTTATCTTTCTCATTGCATTTATGGAACTGGTGGCACATTCCAACCAAGTCATTTTGAAAATAAAGACCAACGGCTACACATGCTATTCTTATGTCTGTGTTTTACCAAATACGTTTGTATTGCCTGTCTGATAAAAATTCAGATGCAAAGCATATAGTTAACTAGTAACTTAAAGAAAAATATTGTGAGTTTTTTAAATTACCAACAAACTAAACTCATTTCAAAAATAGTAAAGTACAGGGGAGGAAAATAAGAAGAAAAAAACTGTATTCAGTCATATAAACCCAAAATAGCTATGGTTGATATTTCAGTGTCTAGTATTCCATACTTATTTGTATATCTATATAAATGAACATGTCCGTAAATCTTGATATAGTTTATATAAGACAAACAATTTAGAAAACAATAAAGAGGAAATGTGTCCAATTTTAAATTATGGTTGTATAACTTATTTTCCAATTAATAATCTGTTCTTTATACTGACTGCTTCACCCCTGTTATGTTTTTTAACTTAAGTGGTGGTGATTATGTTGAAAACTAGGATTCCTTCAATAAAATATGAAAGATTGTGAGTAAATCCCACTGTGGCATTTTATTTATTTATTTATTTATTTATTTATTTATTTTTAATTTTTAAAAAATATTTTATTTATTTATTCATGAGAGACAGAGAGAGTGAGAGAGAGGCAGAGACACAGGCAGAGGGAGAAACAGGCTCCACGCAGGAAGTCTGACATGGGACTGATTCCGAGACTCCAGGATCACACCCTGGACTGAAGTCGGAGCTAAACCGCTGAGCCTCATGGGATGTCCCTTATTTATTTTTAAAGATTTTATTTATTTATTTGACAGAGAGAGAGGGGGAGAGCAGGAAGCAGGGGGAGAGGCAGAGTGAGAAGCAGATCCCGCGTTAAGCAGGGAATCTGACTGGGGGCTGGATCAGGAACCCAGTGATAATGACCTGAGCCTATGGCGCTTAACTGACTCAGCCACCCAGGTACCCCTTACCGTGGCATTTTAAAGATTTTTTCTACCTTACATACCTTACTTATATCTTTATGAACATTTGTATTTTATTTTTTAAAACAAAAAGGACATTAGTCTAATTTGCTATAATTTGTTTCTTTCCTTTACTAGATTAATTTCATACAGATTTTTCCTATGTCCGTAGGGAATATACAAAAACGTCATCCACTAGATCACAAAGAAGACCTAACTCTTAATTACAAGGAACCGTACAGGGTATATTTTCTGGACTGGGAGGGATTCAAACAAACTTAAAGATCCAAGTATTTATCATTTTAAAAAACACACCAACACTCAGCCCTGCTTTTGGCTTCAAGGATAGAAAAAGTCAGGGGGGAAGGGCAGCTGGAATGCCGGTGACACATAATTGGGGCCATGCGCAAACCTTGTGTGACGTTGCTGAGGCCCCTAGAGAAAACCGGCCACTTGTTTCTAAGCCGCCCTAAGGGGAGTTGCCTCTGAGCCTCTGGGGCAGTGGTGGGCCCGCTCACCCTAAGATCTCACTGCCACCATGAGCAGTAAGGAATGTTTCAGGTGTGGACGCTCTGGCCACTGGGCCAGGGGATGCCCTAGAGTAGGAGGGAGTCGAGGGCGTGGAGCTAGAGGCCGTGGCAGAGGTTCTCCGTGCAGTTCCACCAATCTACCTGACATCTGTTACCGCTGTGGTAAGTCTGGTCATCATGCTAAGAATTGTGACCTTCTCGAAGACATCTGCTACAACTGTGGGAGAAGTGGCCACATCGCTAAAGACTGTATTGAGCCTAAAAGAGAGAGAGAGCAGTGCTGTTACACTTGTGGCCGACCAGGCCATCTGGCTCGTGATTGTGACCGTCAGGAAGAGCAGAAGTGCTACTCTTGTGGTGAATATGGCCACATTCAGAAAGACTGTACCCAAGTTAAGTGTTACCGTTGTGGCGAGACAGGCCACGTGGCCATCAACTGCAGCAAAACGAGTGAAGTCAACTGTTACCGCTGTGGCGAGTCGGGACATCTGGCCCGGGAATGCCCTATTGAGGCCACCGCTTAATATTTCCCCTTTGTCTTCCCCCTCTTCCGTTTACTGATTGATAATTGTATTATTTTCTCTGAAACCTCTTCACTGACCAAAAGTTGATAAATGGAGGCTAATCCCAGGTCAGTGAGCTTTAATTACCACGTTGAAGGAGGAAACGGCTGGAAAAATCTCAAAAAAAGTTGTTCACTTTTAGATGTCTTATACTGTAATGTGTTTCCGCGCCACTGGTGAACCTGATTATTGGACAGTCATACTAGGCATTAGGCAACTTCTAGGGTCTTCATACTTTGATTTAACATGTAACAAACTGCTACTGTGTGCCAGCCACTATGGAGGAATTGGGGATATATCAGTGAACAAATCAGATCAAGTTTGGGAACATAGGCCTAGAATCTATTAACAAATAATATAGAGTGTCAGTGAAGATAAATTGCTACAGAGAAAAAAAACACAGGTAGAAGGATATAATGTGCTGGGGAGGGGACATGTGTTTCTGTCTTAGATGCACAAGGCACCCTGAGGAAGTGACATTTCTTCAGAGATTCATTGATAAATAAAGCTGATTCTAAAAATGTCTATGACCTTGCCAAAGTAATTTTAACTTTACTATATATTGATTGCTTTGAATTATCTGATTTCATTAGCTTTTAAATAATGTTGAAAGATATCTCTATCTGGCCCTACATAGAGTATACACTTTAATGAAAATAAACCAGAAAATGTGTATAATGTAAGTAGTTTTGAAAGAGAGAGAGAGCAATGAGAAATGAAAAAAAAAACCTTAACAGCAAGTGGTTGACATAAACATATTTATGACAAAGTTTGGACTTACATATTTTTCAAATCTAAGGAAACAAATGTAAACATTGACATTAAACATTGATTGGGACTTTGACGATTAAAAAATACCCATTTGCATAGATAGGAAAATTATATTTATATTTAGGAGTTTCTGAAAAGTGTGTTGTCACAGATATAAAAATGTTGTTTCAAATGCTGGAATCTATTCTTAAAAAAATCAAATCTGAGAGATGCCTGGGTGGTTCAGTGGTTAAGCGTCTGCCTTCAGCCCAGGGTGTAATCCTGGAGTCCCGGGATCCAGTCCCGCATCGGGCTCCCTGCATGGAGCCGCTTCTCTCTGTGTGTCTGTCATGAATAAATAAAATCTTAAAAAAAATCAAATCTGAAAAACAATTGAGAATCTATAACGTAGAAAAGGTACTTTTAAATTCTAAATAAAACCTGGGATGGGGAAGTAACTATAATTGAAGTTGTAATGGAAAAATTATTTGTAAAATAATAACTTCATGTCATGCCTAGGATATGATAGAATTTATATTAGAAAAGATAGTGTACAGGGTACAATTTTTGGTCTATAAACTCATGAGGTCAAGGAAATTTAACTGATATTATAACTGAAGCCAATTTCTTTTATGAATCTCCATAAAACTTCATGTGTAATCTTTCATTCCCATCTAAAAGATCCCTTCAATGCAGCTGAGTTTCAACTTCTGTGACTGTATTGGGTTCCTAGAAATTGATTCCATCTTTGTGTGCTGTTGCAACAAGATAAACTCCGGCACACTCACACTCTCAGCCCCTAAGTGAGGCAATCCTCCGTTCAATCTTCCAAGACGCAACATGAAACCCCTACATCACTCTGAGCCAAACAATTCTCCAGTCTTATCACTGAGACTCATGCTGGGAGCTCTAGGAAAGGAGAAACACAGATCTCTGCATTTGAATCCCCCCAAACAATCTGGAGTTTCATTTCCCATGTCCTCAGGAGATTGGCCCAGAGTTGGAGGGGGAAAATACACCATGTTGCTTTTAAAGAACACATTTAACATTGAAGTCTTCTTTACATTCCTTCTGGGCATTTTTTTCTATTTTAGGAGGAAAGGAAGCCTTACTTTGACTCATTAGTATCCCTGTGTCAGAAGTTACAAAATGGTAGCCCTTTTACTAAATCAGATCCATACTATGTTTAGTCTGACCTACATGTTGTTTAACAATATTCATGAATTAGATGCCAACATTTAAAAATTGCAACATTTTCTGTAGAAATTCTCATTTTTGATCTCTCTAGAACATAAAGATCAGGAAGCAATAGTCACCCATTTCTGGGTGGAAGCTTTCAGCTGAAGGTGAGTAGCATTTTCTCCCTATAGGCAGGTCACATGTCCCCATCCACTCTTCCCCATAATCTTGCAAAAACCCAACAAGCAGTTCCTTTCTCATTAACTTTATTTGCCAGGCTCCTCTAGTTGCTTGAGTCTATAACCTTTGCTGTATGCTTGGGGATCAGTGGAAACAACATTCACCACAGAAGTTCAGTTAAAGCTGTTTATATTCTCATATTTGTAGATACAAACTGGAAAGCACATTATCTTAATAGAGGCCAAAAAAATTTTAATCAAATTCAAGTTCCTTTCTAATTTAAAAACAAAATAACAGAACATCTCTGTAACTTAAAATAAGGGGGCACCTCAGTGAGTTGAGCGTCTGCCTTTGGCTCAGGTCATGATCCCAGGGTACTGGAATCAAGTTCCACATCAGGCTCCCTGCAGGGAGCCTATGTCTCCCTCTGCCTATGTCTCTGCCTCTCTCTGTGTCTCTCATTAAATAAATAAATAAATAAATAAATAAATAAATCTTAAAATAGGGCTAATGGGGCTTCTTCTTCCAAGAAGATTGAATAGATGCACTTTTACCTATTCCCATTCAGTGCAATAGAAACCTCAAACATTATAAAACAAACATGAGAAGACTCTGAAAGATAGAAAAAGATGGGTAAAGGCCTTTGGATCAAAGGAACTACATTGCAGTGAGTTCCCTGTTTTCTTTTCTTTTTTTTTTTTCTTTTTGCCTCATATATCCTTCTTTTTTTTTTTAAATTTTATTTATTTATGATAAGCACACAGTGAGAGAGAGAGAGAAGCAGAGACATAGGCAGAGGGAGAAGCGGGCTCCATGCACCGGGAGCCCGACGTGGGATTCGATCCCAGGTCTCCAGGATCGCGCCCCGGGCCAAAGGCAGGCGCCAAACCGCTGCGCCACCCAGGGATCCCTGCCTCATATATCCTGAACTTGAAGCTGAAGAAATTTTAACAGGCACAGAAATAAAAAGGCCCAACAAAAGCCTGCTTTCACTAGCCAAAGGGCCAGGAGAGAGGCAGCCTAGAAAGATAGAAAACTTTTATACAATAATTGCTTTACTTCAGCCGAACATCACAAGTAAAACTATGGCCCCACCCCCCACCAGCGAAAGCCTAATGGGGAGCCTAGGCTTACCCTGATAATGCTGCAACAAAGTGCCCCAGCACCTCAGTTGGAGTGCTGTGCAGAGAAAGCCCATCAGTAATGAAGTGGCTTTTTGAAAAGATTTTAAAAATTGATAAAACCTCCAGCAAAACTAACCAAGAAAAAAAAAGAGGAGAGATAAATTATCAGTATTGGGCATGAAATAGGGGATATCACTATCAAGCCTGCAGACATCAAAGGAATAATAAAGGATTATGATAAGAAACTATACACACATAAATTGTACAACTTAGATGAAATGGACCAATTCTTTGAAAAAAACAAGCTATCACAACTCACCCAATATAAAATGGGTAATGTGACTAGCTCTTCAGCTATTAAGGAAATTGAATTAGTAAATAAATATTCCCCCTCAAAAAAATCTCCAGGCACATATGATGTCACTGTAAAATTCTATCAAATTTTTGAGAAAGAATTCATACCAATTGACACCAATAAAAAGCCTCAAGAGTAGTCCATTTTCACTAGGCAAAGGTCCAGGGGGAGACAGCCTGGGAATATAGAAAATAGAAGAGCAAGGAACATTTCCCAATACATTTTATAAAACTAGAATTACCTTAATAAAAAATTAGACAATGACAGAACAAAAAACAAAACCACAGATCAATAGCTCTTATGAATATAATGCAAAAATCCTTGACAAAATATTAGCAAATAAAATTCAGCAATATATCAAACGAATTACATATCATACCCAAATGAGATTTTTTCCCAAGGACATAAGATTGGTTCAGGACTCAAAAATCCATAAATATAAGCCAATGTATAAATAAACTAAAGAAAAAACCACATACTCATGTAAATTAATGCAGGAAAGGCACTTGATAAAATCCAATATTCATTCATGATATAAGCTCTCAGAAAAATAGGAATATAGGGGAACTTCCTCAACATGATAAAGAACATCTACAAAACAACTACAGTTAACATATTTAATAGTGAAAGACAGAATGCTTATTTTTGGAGATCAAGAAAAAGGCAAGGATATCAGCTCTCACGACTCTTATTCAACATTGTGAGGGTAGTTCAAGTTACTGCAATAAGGTAATAGTGGGAAATGGAAGGCATACAAATTGGAGAGAAACAACTAAAATTCTTCCTGTTGGCAGGTGACATGATTGTCTATGTAGAAAATCCCAAGTAATCTCCAAAAGACCCTTCCTAGAACTAATAATTTCAACAAAGTTGCAAGATAGAAGAAAAACACAAAAATCTATTGTATTTCCATATACTAGCAACAAATACTGCAACTAAAAAAGGAATACTAGTTTTAATCACTCAAAAGAGAGAAATATCTAAGTGTCAATTTAATAAACATGTACAATAATTGTATGCTGAAAAAAAACAATTGTATGCTGAAAGGTACAAAACGCTGATGAAAGAAATCAAAGGCCTAAATAAATGGAGAAACAAGTTGATGCAAATCCTATAGAAATCTCAGCAAGATTTTTTTTGTATATATAGATTATTCACTTACAGGCAAAGGGAAAGGAAATAGAATAGCTAAAACAATTTTGAAAAACAAGAATAAAGTGGGAGAAATTGGTCTATCCAGTTTCAAGACTTATTTAATTGCCATAGTAATCAAAATTGAGTGGTATAGGTGGAGAAATAGATATGTGTAGATCAATGTAATAGAATAGAAAACACAGAAGTCGATTCTTATAAATATGCCCAACTGAACTGTGATAAAGGTGTAGAATCAGGGGATACCTGGGTGGCTCAGTGGTTTAGCACCTGTCTTCGGCCCAGGGCATGATCCTGGAGTCCCAGGATCGAGTCCCGCATTGGGCTCCTTGCATGGAGCCTGCTTCTCCCTCTTCCTGTGTCTCTGCCTCTCTCTCTCTCTGTGTGTTTCTCATGAACAAATAAATAAAATCTTTAAAAAAGGTGTAGAATCAGTTTAATGGAGTAAAGAAAAAGGAATCTTACACAAAAATCAATTAAAAGCAACCACACACTCAATTGTAAAATGTAAACTATAAAACTTTTAGGAAAAAAAAAGTTTTTGGGATCTATGGGTAAGTAATGAGTTCCTAAGCATAACAACAAAAACACAACCAAAGGAAAAATTGATAAATTGGACATGAAATTTTGAAGCTTTTGCTCTGAAATACCCAACAGACAGAATGAAAAGACAAGCTGCAGAATTGTAGAAAATATGTATAAACCACATATCCAAGAAAGGACTAGTATTTAGAATATATAAAACAACTCTTAAAACTCAACAGTTGCAAATTTGAACAACCCAGTTACAAAATGGGTAAAACACATGAAGAGACTTCTCACTAAAGAAAATATACAGATGTCAAATAAAGAAACATTAAGATATTCAATATCATTATCCACTAGGGAAATGCAAGCTAAAACCACAGTAAGATATCACAACATACTTATCAGGACTGCTAAAATAAAAAAAAATAGTGGGAACATCAAATGTTGGCAAGAATGTAGAGAAATTGAATTATTTATACATTGCTGGTAGGAATATAAAATGGTACAGCCACTCTTGAAAATAGTTCGGCAGCTTCTTTAAAAAGTACACATGCAACCACCATACAACCTAGCAATTGTACTCTTGGGCATGTAACCAGAATAATGAATACTTCACGTAAAAAAACCTGTACACAAAGCTTATAGCAGCTTTATTTGCCAATAAATGGAAACAATGCAGCTGCCCTTCAATGAGTGTATGGTCAAATTGTAGTATAGCCATAATGCATTATTACTCAAAATAAGAAAGAATAAACTATCAATTCATAAAAAAATGTAGACGAATCTCCAGAGAAATAATATTGACTGAAAAAAGGACAATTCCCAAAGATCATATACTGTATGATGCTGTTTATGTAACATTTGGGAAATCATACAGTTAGAGAAATGGATAACAAATTAGTGATCATCGAGGATTAAGTAGGGAGTGAGAGTGAGAAGAAAGTGGGTGTGGCTATAGAAGCATAACATAAGGGATGCAAATAGTGATGGAAATGTCTGAGTTTTGACTGTATCAATGCCACTTTTCTAGTTGTGATATTGCACTATTTTTTTATGTAACCATTGGGGAAAACTGGGTACATGCGATATTTATGTATTACTTCTAACAACTATATGTAAATCTATGATTGTCCTAAAATGAAAAGTTTAATTTTAAAAAATAGAGCTTCACAATGGAAAAACCTGACAAACACTACCTAAAACAGGTGATCAATTTCAACATGCACAGTCACAAATAATGTTGATAGTAGGTACTCATTTTTAATTAAGTTTTTTATTTTAATTCTAGTATAATTAACATACAGTGTATAGTAGTTTCAGGTGTACAATATAGTGATTCAGCAATTCTGTACATTACTCAGGGCTCATCAAAATAAGTATATTCTTTAGTTCCCATTACCTATTTCATCTACCCCCTCACCCATTTCCCTTATGGTAACCATGCTTGTTCTCTAGAGTATGTTTCTTGGTTTGCCTTTCTCTCTTTTATTGTTGCTTCGCTCATTTGTTTTGTCTCTTAAATTTCACATATGAGTGAGATCAGTCTTTCTCTAATTTATTATGCTTAGCATTATACTCTCTAGTTCCATTCATGTCATTGAAAATGGCAAGATTTCATTCCTTTTTATGGCTGAGTAATATTCCATTATATGTATGTATACACCACATCTTCTTTCTCCATTTACTTATTGATGGACACTAGGACTGCTTCCATAATTTGGCTATTATAAATAATACTTCAATAAACATGAGGATATGTGTATCCCCTTGAATTAGTGTTTTTGTATTTTGGGGGTAAATACCCAGTGCTATGATTACTGGTTTGTAGAGTAGTTGTATTTTAAAGCTCTTTGAGGAATCTCCATATTGTTTTCCAGAGTGACTTTACCAGTTTGCATTCCCACCAACAGTGAATAAGGGTTCCTTTTTTTCTCCACATCCTTGCCAAAACTTCTTATTTTTTTGTGTTTTTGATTTTAGCCATTCTGACAGGTGTAAGGTGATATCTCAGTGTAGTTTTTGATTTGCAGTTCCGTGATGATGAGTGATATTGAAGTATGTACCCTTTTAAAAATATTTTATTTATTCATGAGAGATACATAAAGAGAGAGGCAGAGACACAGGCAGAGGGAGAAGCAGGCTCCCCTCAATGTGGGACTTGATCCCGAACCCCAGGATCACACCCTGGACTGAAGGCAGGTACTTAACCGCTGAGCCATCCAGGCATCCCTGTACCCTTTATATAATATGATTAAAACAACACTGTACCTTGCCATCTTTCTCCTACAAACATGTAACCCTAGTCTAATCTTGAGAAAAACATCAGATAAATTCTGAAAGGATTCCTACAAAATATATGACCTGTACTCCCCCAAACTGTCAAAGTCATCAAAAATGAGGGAAGTGTCAAAATGATCACAGTCAAGATGAATCTAAGGAGACATGACAAGTAAATATAATGAGATATCCTGTATAGAATCTTGGAAGAGAAAAAGGACATTAGTTTAAAAGTAAGGGAATCTGAATGAATTATGGATGTTAGCTAATAATTAAGTATCAATATTGGTTCATTAATTATAACAAATGTACCATACTGATAAAAACTGTTAATAATAGGGGAAACTGGGTGCAAGGTATATGGTGACTCCCTATACTATATTCCCCCTTTTTTATAAGGCTAACACTTCTAAAAATTAAAGTGTATTAAATATTAGGGCTCTTGGGTGAGAGGATTCTGGGAAGATGGTTGGGTAGGAAGCATCAGGAATCTGTCTTCCCTCCTAGACAACTGCACTGGCAGAAACTGTCTGATGTAACTATTTTGGAATTCTGGAGTGTATTGAAAGATCAAAACTTCCAGGGGAAGGCTTGGATAGCAAATTGAAGTTAATTTTGGTCAATTTCAGCTCTTAAAATGGTAGCAGCCACTCATTTCCCATCCCCAGCCAAAGGCAGGCAGCTATGCATGTGTCCCTGGAGCAGTTTACACACAGCTTGCAGGAGCCATGGTAGGCAAAAAAGACCATGTTCTCCAACTATCAAGGATCTGCCTTCTGATCATCAACTGTTGGTTTGAATCATACAGACAAAAAAGCAGTGGCCACTGTTGTTGCATCTCCCTGTATTGTTACAAATCCCATCCTCTTTGGCTGAAGTGACTCTCAGTGGATTTAAAGGGCTGGTACCTTTTCCCCTCCTCTCCCCTTTGATTCCTCATTTTTCCCCTTTAGAGAGCCAGATATTAGAGATCAGGAAATGTAAAAACAACTTTATGTATGGGGAAATTAGAAAGTGAGCATGCATGCCCACAGAAAGGCTCAAAAAAGACATGAGAAGATCTTAAGTTCCTACCACAGGCTGAACCTCAGCATAGAGACAGCCTAAAACAATTATAGCAAAAGACAGCAAAACCTGTGGAAGAGGGAGAATCTGATTTTTGGAATTACTTCATTATTAGATTCAAATGTCTAGTTTTCAACAACAAAAAATCACAAGCCATATAAAGAAAAGAAGTATTCAAAGGGAAAAAAATCAACAAAAATTGTCCCTGAAAAACACTTGATGTCAAATCTACTAGAAAAATATTTTAAGCAACAGTCTTAAAGATGTTCAGTTAATTAAAGGAAGATGTGGAGAAAGTCATAAAAATAATGAATAGCAAAATGGAAGTATCAATAAGGAGACAGAAAATCTAAAAAGGGGGTATCCCTGGGTGGTTCAGTGGTTTAGCACCTGCCTTTGGCCCAGGGTGTGATCCTGGAGTCCTGGGATCTAGTCCCACATCAGGCTCCCTGCATGGAGCCTGCTTCTCCCTCTGCTTGTGTCTCTGCCCCCTTCTCTCTGTGTGTGCGTCTCTCATGAATAAATAAATAGAATCTTAAAAAAAGAAAAAATCTAAAAAGAAACCAAAAAAGAAATTCTGGAGCTGAAAAGCACAATAACTAAAATTTAAAAATCACCAGAAGGATTCAAAGGCAGATTTGAACAGACATAAAAAATAATCAGTAAACTTCAAGATGGGGCAATGGAAGGTATTGAGTTTGATTAACAGAAATAAAAAGAATAATGAAAAGTGAACATGAGCTGAAGGGACCTGTGAGATACCATTAAGAAGCTTTTTTACACATTGTGGGAATTTCAGAGGGAGAAGAGAGAAGAAAGGAGCAGAGAGATTATTTGAAGAAATAATGGCTGGAGATATCCCAAATTTGATGAAAGATATGAATACAAACATCCAAGATGCTTAAAGAATTCTAAGTAAGATGAACTCAAAGGGATCAAACTTACAAATGCCAAAGGAAAAGAGAATATTGAAAGCAGCAAGAGAGAAGCAACTCATCACATACAAGGGAATCTTCAATACATATTATCAGCAGGTTTCTCATCAAAAACTTTGGAGATCAGAGGTGGTATCCTGATACATTCAAAGAAAAGTCCCAGGAAGCAAGGATTCTATATTCAGTAAAATTGTCCTTCAAAAGTGAGGGAGAAATTAAGACATTCCCAGATAAACAAAAGCTGAGTTTTTTAAAAAAGAATTTATGTATTTATTCATGAGACACACACACACACAGAGAGAAGCAGAGACACGGGCAGAGGGAGAAGCAGGCTCCATGCAGGAAGCCTGATGTGGGACTGGATCCCAGGACTCCAGGACCACGCCCTGAGCCAAAGGCAAATGCTCAACCGCTGAGCCACCCAGGCATCCCTAAAGATGTTAATAGTAGGCAATTATAAGAGGTACTATTATTATAATTTTGATTTGTAACTCCAAAATTTTTCTACATGATTTAAGAAGCTAACACATTTTAAAAGATTGTTAGTTTGTGTTTTGTGACACACAGTGTATAAAGATAATTTTGTCACATTGACAACTGAAAGAGGTGGAGATAGAGTTGTGAAGGAACAGAATTTTTGTATGTTATCAAAGTTAAGCAGTTATTTTTTTTAAAGATTGTATTTATTTATTCATGATAGAGATAGAGATAGATAGAGAGAGAGAGAGAGAGGCAGAGACACAGGCAGAGAGAGACGCAGGCTCCATGCCAGGAGCCCGATGCGGGACTCGATCCCGGGACTCCAGGATCGCGCCCTGGGCCAAAGGCAGGCGCCAAACCGCTGAGCCACCCAGGGATCCCCAAGTTAAGTAGTTATATATTAAAATTAGGATACTGAATGTAACCCTTGGTAACCGCAAATTAAATAGCTACAGAAAATACATAAAAGGAAATGAGGAAGGAAATTAAACATTTCACTACAAAAATCAACTAAACACAAAATGATACAGTAATGCATGCGACGAGGGACAAAAGCTATAAGATATATAGAAAACAGATTGTAAAATGACAGAAGTCCCTCATTATCAGTAATTACCTTAAGTGTAAATGGTTAAACTCTGTCAAAAGGAAAGAATGGATAAAAACACACGAGCCAAATATATACTGTCTACAAGAGATTAATTTTTAAATTAGTTAATTAAAAGTTTTTATTTTAATTTCACTCAGTTAACAAACAGTATTATATTAGTTTCATGTGATTCAACAATTCTATACATGACTCAGTGCTCATCAGAACAAGTGGACTTCTTAATCCCCATCACCTGTTTAACCCATTCTGCTACTCTCCTCCCCTCTGGTAACCATCAGTTTGTTCTTACAAGAGACTCATTTTAGATATAAAGATACAAATACATTGGAAGTGAAAGCATGGAAAAAGGTATTCCATGCAAATTATAACCAAAAGAGATCAGGGATGACCATACTAATATCAGCCAAAATAGACTTAATTTATTTTTATTTTTAAAAACCGTTTTTACAAATATTTTATTTATTTATTTATTTATTTATTTATTTATTTATTTATTTATTTACTTACTTACTTACTTACTTACTTACTTTTATTTGAGAGAGAGAGAGAAAGCACAAGCAGGGACGGGGCAGAGGGAGAAGCAGACTTCCTGCTGAGCAGGGAGCCTGACATGGGGCTTGATTCCAGGACCCTGAGATCATGACCTGAGCCAAAGACAGCTGCCTAACTGTCTGAGCCATCCAGGTGCCCCCAAAATAGACTTTAAATCAAGAAACTTTACAGAAGACAAAAATATAATTATATATTAATAAAAGATTCAGTACAGTTATATCTTATTGACTAAGGTATGAAGAAATGAAGATAGAGAAATGAGTCACTGCCAGAGAAGCTGCCCAAAATTCAGAGAAATGCCCTGGCATCTCTCTTCCTCCCAACCATGGAGACTTTTCTCCAAGAGGCTGAGAGCAGGAAAAATAGAATAGTTTTGAGGGCAAACACAGCCAGGAGCAGCACAGACTTCAAAAAGCTGCACCCCAGGGACGAGAGTGAACAAGAAGTAACATATCCCCTTTCATTACAGCTTATTAGACCACTGCTCCATTTTAAATACAGATGACTCTAAGCCACTATATTCATAACAGAGTACAAGTTAGACCATCTGGAACTATGTTGGAAGAATTAATGTCATGATTGATAAGATGACTGGCACGGCATCATATTTCCCCCCACTTTTTCTTCTTACCATATACTTGTAGAGCCATGTATTTTGTTGTGCTTTAGATATTCATAAAAAAACTTTTCTAGGGTTTTTAAAAAATTGTGATAAAAAGCGTTAACATAAATTTTACCATCTTAATCACTTTTAAGTGTATAGTTCAGTAGTGTTAAGTATATTCACAGAGATTGAAAGAATGGATAAAAACACACAATCCAGTCAGAAGTTTTTCATTTTACAAAACTAAAATTCCACACCCACTAAACAAGAACTCTCAAAAATAAAATAAAATAAAAAATAAACAATAACTCTCTATTTCCCCCCAATCCTCAGTCCCTGGTAACCACCATTTTTACTTTCTGTTTCTATGAATTCCTCACGGATTTTATACATACACATGCATACACACACACACAAACATGAACAGAGAGACATTAAATAAAATATGACAAGATGTTAACATTTGTTGAATTCACATAGTGGTATACAGAGTACACTGCATTATTCTTTTAGCTTTTCTGTGTTTGAATTTTTTCGTAATAAAAATGTGAATAAAAAGTAAATGATTTGGCATGACAAAAATAGTAGTGATAAGATAAAAATGGACATCTCCAGTGAAACAAAAACTGAAAGATTTTGCCACTAGAACAGTGGAACTAAAGGAAGTTCTAAAGAATGTTCTTCAAGAAGAGAAAAATGATATCAGATACTAGATCAGATATAATGAATTGATGAAGAGCAGTGAAAACTGTGTGTACTTTGTGAAAATAATAATGTCATTGACACTAGAGATGAAGGTGATATATTATTTGAGGGTAGCAGTGATTCAGTTTTAATTCAGTGAATGCCTAAAATTAAGAAAGTTCTCTACATACACTGGTGATAAAAACCATCTTGCCCTAGAGGTAGTGATTTCCTGGGCTTTGAGGATAAAGACAAAAAGTTTTCAAAGATAAAATAAAGATAAAAATCTAGTATGGCAGCTCCTCAAAAAATTAAAAATAATATTAGCATATGACTCAGCAATTCCACTTTTGGGGATATATCCAAAATAATTGAAAGTAGGGTTCTGAAGAAATATTTGTATGTAGCATATATAATTCACAGTAGTATTGTTCACAGTAGCTAAGAGGTGGAAGCAACCAAAGTGCCCATCAACGAGGAATAAATAAACAAAATGTGGCATATACATACAATGGAATATTATTCAGCCTTAACAAGGAAGGAAATTCTGACATGTACCATGAGATGGATGGACCCTGAAGATATTATGCTAAGCGAAATAACCCAGACACATAAGGGCAAATTTTACATGGTTCAACAAAATGAAAAGACAACCTACAAAATGGGAAAAAATATTTGCACACTATGTATCTGATAAAGGGTTAATATCCAAAATATATAAAACATTTATACAATGAATTAAATAGCAAAAAATAATCGATTAAAAATGGACAAAGGACTTGAATATCTTTCCAAAGATATACAAATGGCTAACAGGTTATATGAAATATTGCTCAATATCACTAAACATCATGGAAATGTAAATCAAAATCACAATGAAATATTATCTGACAGAATTGTTAATATAAAAAAGAAAAAGATATCAAGTATTGTCAAGGATGTGGAGAAAATAGAACCCCTGTACACTGGTAGAAATGTAAATTGATAGTCATTTTTTTTTTCAAAAAAATTTAAAGTATAATTACATTGTGATATAGCAATCCCACTTTTGGGTGTATATCCAAAGGAAATGAAAACAGGATTTCAAAGAGATATCTGCACCCCCATGTTGACTAAAGCATCATTCACAGTAGCCAAGACATGGAAACAAAGTGTTGTATGGATGAGGAAAATGAGGGTCACGGAGATGAAAATACAGCATAAAGAATACAGTTAATGATATTATAATGACATTGTATATGACAGATGTTGACTACACTTATTGTGCAGCATTAAGTAGCATATAGACTTGCTAAATTAATGTGTTCTACACTTGAAACTAATATAATATTGTATCTCCATTATACTTTAATAAAAAAAAGAAAATGTGAATATTATTTGGTCATGAAAAAGAAGGAAATTCTGCTATTTGCATCAACATAGATGAAACTGGAGAGCATTATAAAGTGAAGAAAGCTGGAAAGAGAAAGACAAATACTGTGTGGTGTCATCTATATGTGGAATCTTAAAAAAAAGTAAACTCACAGAAGCAAATAGTACAATGATGGTTACCAGTAGCTGAGTGGTGGGGCATATATGGGGAGATATCGGTGAAAGGATACAAACCTTCAGTTATAAAATGAATAAGTTCTGAGGATCTAATGTGCAACTTAGTGGCTGTAGTTATAACATTGTATTGTGTTCTTGAAACTTGCTAATAGATCTTGAGCATGCTAACCAAAAATAAATAAATAAATAAAAAGGCGATTGTGAGGTTGTTAATTAACTTGATTGTCGTAATCATTTTACAATGCATATGTACATTAAATCATCAAGTTGTACACATTAAATATATATGTAATTTGGGGCACTTGGGTGGCTCAGTGGTTGAGCTCTGCCTTTAGCTCAGATCGTGATCCTGAGGTCTTGGGATCAAGTCCCTCATCAGGCTCCACACAGGGAGTCTGCTTCTCCCTCTGCCTGTGTCTCTGCCTCTCTCTCTGCGTCTCTCATGAATAAATACATAAATAAAATCTTTAAAAAAAATAAGGGGATTCCCGGGTGGCTCAGCGGCTTAGCACCTGCCTTCGGCCTAGGGCGTCATCCTGGAGACCCGGGATCATCGAGTCCCACGTCAGGCTCCCTGCATGGAGCCTGCTTCTCCCTCTGCCTGTGTCTCTCCCTCTCTCTCTCTGTCTCTCGTGAATAAATAAATAAAATTTTAATAAATAAATAAATAATAAATAAATATATGTAATTTTACATGTTCATTATACCTTAATAAAGCTGGAAAAATGGTTGAGATGGTAAATATTATATGAATTAAGAATTAATTCTTTAATTAATTAAGAATAAACAGTAGTGAAAGTAATACTTCTAGTTGTATTTCTAGTGTGGGTAAATGAACGTTGATTTGTTATTATTATTACTGTATATGTTAAAAATATGCCCTGTTAGAGCAGAGCATCTATGTATATTTCATGATAATAATTTTCAGAAAATAATTTATAAAGATGTCAATTTTTCTTAATTGACTATTTAACAGGTCCTAACAAATATACTTACATGGATTCTTTATTTGATTGGTTTTTGAACTAGACAACCTGATCCCTTAAATCATGTGGAAAAATATACATGTAAAAAGATGCAAGAAAGGAACAGAGAAAATCTCTCCAGGACCAATGGCAAAAAAAGTGATAAAATGGCAGTAAATACATATGCATAAATAATTAAGCTGAATGTAAATGGACTAAACACTCTAATCAAAAGACATGGGGCATCAGAATGGATTAAAAAAATAAGACCCATCTATATGCTGCCTACAAGACACTCATTTTAGACCTAGGGTACCTGCCAATTGAAAGTGAAGGGATGGGACGCCTGGATGACTCAGTGGTTGAGCATCTGCCTTTGGCTCAGGTCCTGATCCCAGGATCCGGTATTGAGTCCCATATCAGGCTCCTTGTGGGGAGCCAGCTTCTCCCTCTGCCTATGTCTCTGCCTCTCTCTCTCTCTGTGTCTCTCATGAATAAATAAATAAAATCTTTAAAAAATGAAAGTGAAGGGATGGAGAAATATTTATCACATAAATGGATATCAAAAGAAAGCTGGGGTAGCAATACTTACACCAGAGAAACTAAACTTTAAAACAAAGACTATAACAAGAGATGAAGAAAGGCATTATATCATAATAAAGGGGACAATCCAACAAGAAATACTAACAATTACAAACCTATATGCACCCTACATGGGAGCACTCAAATATATAAAACAGTTAATTACAAATATAAAGGAACTCATTCATAATAATACCATAATAGTAGGACTTTAATACCTCACTTACATCAATGGACAGATGATCTACTAAACAGAAAATCAACTAGGAAACCATGGCTTTGAGTGACATACTGGACCAGATGGACTTAAAAGATATATACAGACATTTCTTTTTTAAAAAAGATTTTATTTATTTATTCATGAGACACACACACACACACACACACACACACACACAGAGGCAGAGACACAGGCAGAGGGGGAAGCAGGCTCCATGCAGGAAGCCTGATGTGGGACTTGATCCCGGGTCTCTAGGATCAGGCCCTGGGCTGAAGGCGGCACTAAACTGCGGAGCCACCCGGTTTGCCCTATATAGAACATTTCATTCTAAAACAGCAGAATACACATTCTTTTCAAGTGCACATGGGACATTCTCCAGAATAGATCACATACTAGGTCACAAATCAGGCCTCAACAAATATAAAAGATTGAAATCATACCATGCATCTTTTCTGACCATAAGGCTATGAAACTAGAAAGAAACCACAAGAAAATATTTAGAAAAACACAAATACAGGGATGCCTGGGTGGCTTAGTTTGGGTAAGCATCTGTCTTCAGCTCAGGTCATGATCCTAGGGTCCTGGGCTCAAGTGTTGGGCTCAGCTCCCTTCTTTGCAGGGAGCCTGCTTCTCCCTCTGCCTCATCATTGCCTCTGCTGTGCTCTCTTAATGTCTCTCTCTCTCTCTCAAATAAATAAAATAATTTTAAAAAAGAAAAAACACAAATACATGGAGGTTAAATAACATGCTACTAAAGAATGAATGGGTCAGCTGGGAAATCAAAGAAGAAATTAAAAAAAAATGTGGAAATAAATGAAACTGAAAACACAATGGTCTAAAACCTTTGGGAGGCAGCAAAAGCAATCCTAAGAGGGAAGTACGGCAATACAGACATACCTTAAGAAGGAAGAAAAATCTCAAATAAACAGCCTAATTACACCTCAAGGAGCTGGAAAAAGAACAATGGATAAAGCTAAAGCCAGCAGAAGGAAGGAAATAATAAAGATAAGAGCAGAAATAGATGACATAGAAACTAAAACAAAAACAATAGAACACATCAATGAGGGACACCTGGATGGCTCAGTGGTTGAGCATCTGCCTTTGGCTCAGGGCGTGATCCCAGGATCTGGGATTGAGTCCCACATTGGGCTCGTTGTGGGGAGCCTGATTCTTCCTCTGCCTATGTCTCTGCCTCTCTCTCTGTCTCTCATAAATAAATAAATAAATAAATAAACAAACAAACAAACAAACAAACAAATAAATAATCTAAAAAAAAAGAGAACACATCAATGAAACCAGGAGCTGGTTAGTTGAAAAACTTAGTAAAATCGATAAGCCCATAGCCAGACTTATCAAAAAGAATAGAGAAAGGCCCTAAATAAATAAAATCAGTAATGAGAGAGGAGAAATAACAACCAACACCACAGAAATACAAACAACTATAGAAGAATATTACGAAAAAACATATGCCAACAAATTGGGCAACCTGGAAGAAATGGATAAATTCTTAGAAACATATAAACTATCAAAATTAAAATAGGAAGAAATAGAAAATTTGAATTGACCAAAGAAATTGAGTCAGTAATCAAAAATCTCGCAACAAAGTTCAGGGCCAGAAGTCTTCATAGGGGAATTCCACCAAATATTTATTTATTTTTTTTCCACCAAATATTTAAAGAAGAGTTAATACCTATTCTTCTCAAACTATATTGAAAAATAGAAATGGAAGGAAAACTTCCAAATTTGTTCTATGATGTCAGCACTACCTTGATACCAAAACCAGATAAGGACTCCACTAAGAAATAGAACTCATTCAGTTCCCTCTCCTTCCCTTATGATCCCTTGCATTATTCCTCCTTATATTCCACATATGAGTAAAACCATATAATTGTCTTTCTTTGACTGACTTATTTCACTTAGCATTATACCCTTCAGTTTCATTCACGTTGATGTAAATGGGGGAAAATCAGAGAGGAAGACAAACTGTGAGAGACTTTTAACTCTGGGAAACAAACTGAGGGTTGCTGAAGGGGAGGTTGGCCAGGGGGATGGGGTAACTGGGTGATGGGCATTAAGGAGGGTACATGATGTGATGAGCACTGGGTGTCATACTATATGCTGGCAAATTGAAATTTAATTTAAAAATTAAGTAAAAAAGAAAGAGAAGTCCAGGGCAATATCCCTGATGAACATGGATGCAAAAATTCTTAATAAAATACTAGCAAACTTAATCCAACGATACATTAAAAGAATCATTCACCACTATCAAGTGGAATTTATTCCTGGGTTGCAAGAGGGTTCAGTAATTGCAAATCTATCAACATGATACACCACATTTTAATAAAAGAACCACATGATCCATTCAATAGATGCAGAAAAAAGCATTTGACAAAATACAACATCAATTTATAATAAAAACCCTCAACAGAGTTAGAGGGAACATACCTCAACATAATAACGGCCACCCACAGAAAACCCACAGCTAATATCATCCTCAATGGGGAAAGACTGAGAGCTTTTCCTCTATGGTCAGGAACAAGACAGGGATTTATTTAGCACTGTTATTTAACATAGTACTGGAAGGCCTAGCCACCAATCAGACAACAAAAAGAAATAAAAGGAATCCAAATCAGCAAGGAAGAAGTAAAACTGTCACTATTTGCAGAAGACATGATACTCTTTTTTTTAAAAGATTTTATTTATTTATTAGAGAGAGAGAGAAAGAGAGAGAGAGGCAGAGACACAGTCAGAGGGAGAAGCAGGCTCCATGCAGGGAGCCCAACGTGGGACTCAATCCCGGAACTCTGGGATCACACCCTTGGCCAAAGGCAGCGCTAAACCACTGAGCCCTCCAGGCTGCCCGAAATTATATTCTTATACAGAAAACCCAAAAGACTACGCCAAAAAATTGCTAGAACTGATAAATAAATTCAGTAAAGTTGCAGGACACAAAATCAACCTACAGAAATCTGTTGCATTTCTGTAAACAATAATGAAGCAGCAGAAATAAAAATCAAGGAATCAATCCCATTTATAATTGCACCAAAACCCCTAAGATACCTAGGAATAAACATAACCAAAGAGGTAAAAGACCTGTACTCTGAAAACTATAGAATGCAGATGTAAGAAATTGAAGATGACAGAAAGAAATGGAAAGACATTCCATAATCATGGATTGGAAGAGTAAATATGGTAAAAATGTCTATATTACTCTAAGCGATCCACTACACCTAATTGCATTTAATATAATCCCTATCAAAACACCCACAGCATTTTTCACGGAGGTAGAACTAACAATCCTAAAATTTGTATGGAACCATAAAGACTCTGAATATACAAAGGAATCTTGAAAAAGAAAAGCAAAGCTTGAGGCAAAACAATTCCAGATTTTAAGTTATATTACAAAGCTGTCATGATCAAAAGAGTATGGTACTGGCAGAAAACTAGACACATACTTCAATGGAACAGAATAGAAAACTCAGATATAAACCCACAACTATATGGTCAATTAATACTCAACAAAGCAAGAAGGAATATTCAATGGGAAAAAAATCTCTTCAACAAATGGTGTTGGGAAAACTTGGGCAGCAACATATAAAAGAATGAAACTGTACCACTTTCCTACATCATACACAAAAATAAATACAAAATGGATTAAAGACCTAAATGTAAGACAGGGAATCATTAAAATCCTAGAGGAGAACACAGGCAGTAACCTTTTTGACATTGGCCATAGCAACTTTTTAGATATGTTTCCTGAGGCAAGGGAAACAAAAGCAAAAATAAACTATTGGGACTTTACCCAAATAAAAATGTTCTGCACAGTGAGGGAAATAATCAACAAAATCAAAAGGCAACCTACAGAATGGGGAACAATATTTGCAAATGACATATCTGATAAAGGGCTAGTCTCCAAAATATATAAAGAACTTAGAAAATGCAACACCCACAAAAATGAATGATCTAATTTAAAAATGGGCAGAAAGCATGAATAGGCATTTTCCCAAAGAAGACATGAAGGTGGTCAAGAGACACATGAAAAGATGCTCAATATCACTTACCATCAGGGAAATAAAAATTAAAAAAAACTACCAAGAATTATCACCTCACACCTGTCAGAATGGCCAAAATCAACAACACAAGATACAAATGTCGGTAAGATGTGGAAAAAAGGGAAACCTTTTGCACTGTTGGTGGGAATGCAAACTGATGTGGCCACTCTGGAACACAATATGTAGTTTTCCCAAAAAGTTAAAAATATAATTACCCTATAAGCCAGCAAATGCACTACTGGGTATTTACCTAAAGAATACAAAAATACTAATTCGAATGGATACATGTACAATGATGTTTATAGCAGCATTATCCACAATAGCCAAATTACAGGAACAGTCTAAATGTCCATCAACTGCTGAATGGATAAAGAGGTAATATGTATGTATATAAGTGCATTCATACATACATACAATGGAATATTACTGAGCCATTAAAAAGGATGAAATCCTGCCATTTGCAATCATGTGGTTGGAGCTAGAGAGTATTATGCTAAGTGAAATAAGTTAGTCAGAGAAACAAATGTCATATGATTCACTCATATTTGGAATTTCAGAAACAAACCAAATGAGCATAAGGAAAAGAAGACAGAGGCAAACCAAGAAACAGACGCTTAACTATAGAGAACAAACTGATGGTTACCAGAAGGAGGTGGGTGGGTTTTAAATAGGTGATGGAGGTTAAGTAGTGTACTTGTGGTGGGCAGTGGGCATTGTATGGAAGTGCTGAATCACTATATTGTACACTTGAAACTTGTACACATGCTAACTAATGAATTTCAATAAAAACTTTTAAAAAAGAAAAAACATGCTTCCTTAAATGAGTAGTTCTTCTTGAATGTTCCTGGAAGGTCAGGATCATACAATGACACTGTTCTAAATTCTATTCAACGATGAATGAAGCCTTATTTCTAGCTCATAGCTTACCTTTTAAACTTACTCTAATTCTTGTTGATTTTGAGATGTATGTTTGATGATAGTATTGTGGTTATGCTTAAAAAGGAGAATCCTTGCTTTTTAGAAGTATATACCAAAATTTTTACCAGTAAAATTATATGTCTGGAATTTGCTTCAAAATATTCTGAATATTGGAGTGGGGGCAGTGATGATATGAAGGATTAGTGGAGATGTGGAATAAGCAAGATTGGCCATGATGTGATGATTGCTGAAGTTGGATCAAAATGAAGTGGGTTCATTTTGATATTCTGTCTGTGTTTATCTGTGCTTAATGAGTAATCACTGATATCAGAGTTTTCTTTCCCTACCCTGTCAGGATTTCCCCATCCCCTCCTCCAGCAGCCTTATGACTGGGCACATTAGAAACTGCCTCAAGCTAGGTATGGTATACACTAATAACTCATGGAGAATGTATAGAGAATGCAACTAAATATAGTTCTGAAGGTGCTGGTGTAGATAATGAACCAAAATTTTAAAGAGGTTGAAAATGACCCTAATGAATGCAGTACATTCTGTTCAATCCCAAGTCTCCCACTGGAGAGATGCCTACACTTCTTCTCCCCTCCATAATTCCTTCTACACTTTAGCTCCAAGTTATATGCACTTATGCCATAAATTCCCAATTCTAGTAAGTCTTGAAAGGGAACAGATGTCACTCAGAATGATTGAAAAATGATAGAATCTGGAAATTTCAGAGAAGGTGGACCAAATATTCCAGAAAACTCACAAAAATGACAGCAATGGGATATTATGAAGGTGTAAGTCTACTACATTCTAGAGAGAAGGAGACAAATAACAGCAACATAATTTTGGAAGAAGGAAACAATGAAACTGACTTTGCGTACCTGAGACAGCTGAATCCCAAGTAATGGAGAAAACTTAAAAGTAATCCAATTCACCCTGAGAAACCCCCAAAAGGGTCAGGAATTGGCAGCACTGAGTATTCCTGAGTATGAGAATGAAGATGATGATAAAAAGCAATGGTTGACTGTCTAAATTTTATCTAAAATTAGTTAAATTTCTGGATTCCCACCCCACTGAGCACAGCCAGTCAACTTCCTTTCTTCCAACTTGGCTAAAGATTGGAGATTCATTTTTCAGAGGAGGTAAAACAATTTCTGGAGCAGGGAACCCCAGCACAACTGAAGTGAGAAGTACTATATTTAAAATCATAAAATTAATTTTATGAAAGTTTACATACTCAATATTGATACCCACCTCATCCCAGTCTCTGAGATTATTGCCATTTAGATTTACTACAGGGGAAAAATTGAATGGCTCTTTGTGAGGAATCTGATCACTCCAACAGAAAAAGACTAAAAGATGTTGACATGGGGAGTTGCTCCCCAAAGTAGAGCAATCAGAACACCTACAGAGTAAATTAATCTCTAAATCCCATCCACGTGCACAGAACCTCTAATCAGCTTCCTAGTATTCAAATCTTAAGTACAAGTAGTGAACCATGGATCATTACGCATTTGAGGAAATATGAATATAAATAATACGAAAGAGGACCAAAATCAATAGAGAAAGTAATTTTGGAAAAAACAGAGGCCATACATGGAAAGGAAAACTTAAGGAAATCTAAACATTCCATTTCTCTAACATTTCTTTAGCATGTTTCATGGTGTGTCTTCCTTCTTTGGGACTCACTTTATCACCTCAGCAAAATCCTGAGTCACCTTCAAATCTGGTGTGTGCTAGATATTCCTACCTCTAGTAAATTGCTCATGTATATGCCTTGCCTATCTGGAAGCAATTGAACTTTCTTTTAAAAATTTGCATCTTAATTAAGTATTTAGAAATAAAGGGCCTTGACATCTATAATTTATTCTCAAGTGATTTAACAATAGCAACAACAACAGCGTAAGGTATATGGGAATTCCTTGTACTATTACTGCAACTTTTCTACAGAAAACTTTTACATTTACATTACATGAACATTTTCATTTACAAAAACACAAGTTTTACATTTAAAAAAAAACAAAAGGTAAAAAAAATTTGTGTTAGAGAACACATATATACCTACAGCTCTATGTGACAACCTTCCCTAGGGATTTACCACAGGAAATTTTATTTAGAAACTGCTCAGCTGGTACAGTTCCAATTTCCCATTTGAAATACTCTCTTCCTGCACCCCAATGTTTACAGCAGCAATGTCTGCAATAGCCAAACTGTGGAAGGAGCCTCGGTGTTTATCAAAAGATGAATGGATAAAGAAGATGTGGTCTATATATACAATGGAATATTACTCAGCCATTAGAAATGAAGAATACCCACGATTTGCTTCAACGTGGATAGAACTGGATGGAGGGTATTATGCTGAGTGAAGTAAGTCAATCGGAGAAGGACAAACATTATATGGTTTCATTCATTCGGGGAATATGAAAAATAGTGAAAGGGATTAAAGGGGAAAGGAGAGAAAATGAGTGGGAAATATCAGAGAGGGTGACAGAATGAACATGAGAGAATCCTAACTCCGGAAAATGAACAAGGGGTAGTGGAAGGGGAGGTGGGCAGGGGGATGGGGTAACTGGGTGATGGGCACTGTGGGGGACACTGGACCGGATAAGCACCGTGTGTTATACTATATGTTGACAAATTGAACTCCAATTAAATAAAATGGATATGATCTTTAAAAAAAATGAAATACTATCTCTTGAAGGTCACTGCACCCAGTGATTCTAAGGGAAAGAATTCAGCTATCATATCCCTCTCCCTTTGAAAGAATATTTCAAACACCATCGCAGCTGATGCCAAGTTCATCTTGATTTCTTTGTGTGATTTTTCAAACAATCTGAATGCCAGAAATGTACATTTCTTGGCTCAGACTTAAGGTATGTTTAGATTTAGGTAATGTTGAATATGACTCTATAGTTCCATTATCATGGAAAAGCCCCCGAAAGGTAATCATTATAAATACTGCACCCATGTGGGTCCAACCGTTTCAAGGAGTTGTATTCAAGGAAGATATTCAAAAGATCTTAAATAATTTAAAAATATTTTACATTTTTATCTTATGTCCCTTTCAGAATATAAAATAGAATCCAATTTATACATGCCAGCAATACTTTTTAAAAATTAGATTTAAATTCAATTTACTTAACATATAGTGTATTATTAGTTTTTGGGGTAGAATTTAGTGATTTATCAGTTGCATATAACACCCAGTGCTCGTTCCATCAAGTGCATCCTTAATGCCCATCACCCAATTACCCCATCTCCCCACCCGCCTCCCCTCTAGCAACCCTGTTTCCTATAGTTAAGAGTCTCATGGTTTGCCTCCCTCTCTGTTTTTATCTTATTTTTTTCTTCCCTTCCCCTATGTTCATCTGTTTTGTTTCCTAAATTCCACATATGAGTGAAGTCATATGGTATCTTTCTCTCACTTATTTCACTTAGCATAGAAGCCTCTAGTTCCATCCACCTCTTTGCAAATGGCAAGATTTCATTCTTTTTTTGATGGCTAATATTCCATTGTATATATATACATATATATGTGGTATATACCACATCTTTATTCAATCTTTTGTCGTTGGATATCTGGGCTCTTTCCATATTTTGGCTATTGTGGACATTTCATTGATACTTTATATATCCTCTCTCTTTTCAATTTTCTTTTTTTAAAAAGATTTTATTTATTCATTCATGAGAGACACACACACAGAGAGAGAGAGGCAGAGACACAGGCAGAGGAAGCAGGCTCCATGCAGGGAGCCTGACGTGGGACTCGATCCCGGGTCTCCAGAATCATGCCCTGGGCTGAAGGCGGCACTAAACCATTGAGCCACCTGGGCTGCCCTCTTCAATTTTCTTGCACGCCCCACCCTAACATGTCTGGGGCCTCTCATCTGCAAAAATGCCTTCAAATATTCTTGTCCCCCCCCCCTCTTTCTCCCCAGTATCTTCTGGTTCTTTATAATGTAGGTTAGTTTTGCTTCTCTCTTTACATACTTCATCTTGTTTGCCCACCTTTGATATACTGTCTTCCTCAGTTTATTTTTCTATTTCTGCATTGCAAAATGTCTAAGAACTCACTTGGTAGGAAATTAGTCTCCTGAATGAGGCTGATAAACTGGAAAGATTCCATCTTTTTACTTCCTTGAGGGAGAGAAAAAACTTGAGAAACCTGACACCTTAATAATTTTTTGCCCCTTCACTTAAGCAAAAAGAGAAAAAGCATCCAGGAACCAACCTCTAGGGCAATACAAATAATTCCACCTGAAATTCATTTTCCCCATGGGGCTGCTTTTAGTAGACCAAACTTGCAGGAAAATTTGCATATATTATTCTTTAAAAACTATTTGTTGGGTTTTGAAATGCAGAAAAATACGAAGGAGAAACAAAAGAACTATAATTCAATGCCCAGATAAACTTCCAATAACAGGAGCCCCGCTGAGGAGCCAGAGGTTGGGCCGCGGCTGCCTCCGCGTCTGCTCCCGGTCCCCGGCCCGGCGGCGGCATGGCGTGCGGGGCGACGTTGAAGCGGCCCATGGAGTTCGAGGCGGCGCTGCTGAGCCCTGGTTCCCCGAAGCGGCGGCGCTGCGCCCCCCTGCCGGGCCCCACTCCCGGCCTCAGGCCCCCGGACGCGAGCCGCCGCCGCTGCTCCAGACGCAGCCCCCGCCGCCGGCTCTGCCGCAGTGCGCCCCGCCCGGCAGCGAGCGGCGCCTTCCGACCCCGGAACAAATCTTTCAGAACATAAAACAAGAATATAGTCGTTATCAGAGGTGGAGACATTTAGAAGTTGTTCTTAATCAGAGTGAAGCTTGTACTTCAGAAAGTCGGCTTCATTCCTCAGCACTCACAGCACCTAGTTCTCCAGGTTCCTCCTGGATGAAGAAGGACCAGCTCACCTTTACCCTCCGAAAAGTTGGAATAATATGTGAGCGTCTCTTAAAAGACTGTGAAGATAAAATTCGGGAGGAGTATGAGCAAATCCTCAATACCAAACTAGCAGAACAATATGAATCTTTTGTGAAATTCACACATGATCAGATTATGCGACGATATGGGACAAGGCCAACAAGCAACATGTCCTGAAGCTTTCTTGCATATATGGGTACCAGGTTTGACCTCAAGAGATGGCTGCTGTACACCTTTTGCAACTTGTTTGTTATCACATTTCAGCTCCAACTTTGCATCCTGAGAACACTTAAACGTTTCTGCAGGTCCATTTTATACAACTTGAAAGACCTTAAAACTTTCTGGTTGCCACAAGCATATCTTTCTTTTCTGCTCATCCAATAAACAGCTGTGCCCTACTGTGATAGATTTTCCAAACAAAAATACCTGGAGCGGCAGTTTAGTAAAATATGCCTTCAGTGGCACTCAACAAATGGAGTTTCCCCAAGCACAGTTCTGTAAGAAGTGTGTGTGAGAGTGTGTGTATATATGCGTGTGTGTGTGTTTTTTAAGTTATTATTTGTATTGTGCAATTTTTTTTGATCTTGGGGATTCTGGCTGTGAATTTGATGCACGACAATTATGGTTAAAAACATTTGCTTGGTCTACAGAAGATCATTAATGTTTTGTGACCATATAAGTTGTAACGGTGGATTGTTTTATGTGTAGGTATTATTGTTAAATACAGGGACTGTTTCCAGGTACAGAATATGAATCATAAGTTAGGATGGACATTAGATGTGATTATGATGACATAGCAAAGGTCTGTGGTCCTAGGTCTACAAATGCGTGGTGAGGAATTAGGACAAACTGGAGACAGGCCGTTTGACACATGGACTGCCTAGCTGTGTTGAAAAATACTTTGACTCCAAGCCTTAAAATACCCACGTGGAGTCTGTGCTCACCTCATTCACACAGAGAGCTCCCTGGACACTGAACCTCTAAAAAGAAAAAGTCTGCCCTGAAGCAGGAGCATCAGAGTTTGCTTGGGAGCACAACATAGGTGAGCAAGGGGCGGGGCCAGCCCCTGGTGGCGCTGCTACTTGTGAGGAGCCACTTCATCTTTGTATCGGTTATTAAAAACAGAATTTGGATCCTTTGGTCAGGCTCCCCAAAATTCTTTTTAAAAAGTGACCATGTTGAACTGCTTGAGCTTTGTTTTGGCAACCCCCTGCCCAAAGTTGCTTACAGAATGTTCTTCACCTTGTTTCCAAGGCTGTGGAACAGAAAGTAGCCTCTGTTTTGAGGAGGTGGAAGTTTAAGTATACATTTATTTTTTACTGTGACTTGTTCAGGACCACATTTTACAAAATGCCTTGTTTCCTTTATTATTGTTTCTGGAAAGGAAAGTTCTATTAAAATTGTTTTAGTTTAAATATAGAATAGTTTTATTAATTAGGACTTATTTTGAAAAATTCTGAGTTTAATTCAAATGTATGCCAGTACCTTCCAAAGTAAGGTAATATTCAGAGACAGTTCTGATCAGATGGCTTAGAGAAATTTTGGAATATTCATATTCAAAGATTCTTTATTAATGAATGTCTTTGACTTAAATCTAACCAAAAACTGCAACATTATTCTTTGTACATTTTCATTACATAGTGTTAACAAGCTTAGTTGCAAACAAATAAAATACTTAAGCTATTTGTTTACCTTGCCTTCTTAAAAAAAAACTTCCAATAACAGTATTTTTTTGACAGGGAAAATAACTTTATTTTGTTTGAAAGTGTGGGAAGATGTCAGGTCTCAGAACTCTGGAGCTGCTTTTTGGTGCCAGTAGTCTTGGTGACCTTGAGCATATTGAAACTCACAATCTCTCTCAAGGGCTGGCACTCACCCATTGTGACAACGTTGCCAATGTTGACATCCTTGAAGCAGGGGGGCAGGTGCAAGGACATGTTCTTATGGCATTTTTTGAAGCAGTTGTACTTTTGGATGTAGTGGAGGTAATCTTGGCAGATGACAATGGTCCTGTGTATCTTCACTTTGATCACCACACCAGATAGAATCTGCCCTTGGATGGAGACATTATTAGGAAAGGGGCATTTCTTGTCAATGGCATCTTGAATCCCAGAGCAATGTTTTTGTAGTATCATGAGAGCTTCTCCTTGTTAGTTTCTCCAAGCAGGACCCTCTTATTTTGAAAGATGGTCAGCTGCTTTTGTTGGGCATGCTAACGTCTGCCATCTTCCCAGCCACTCAAAGATAGTGTTTTTAAAAGGTTTTATTTACTCATGACACACACACACACACACACACAGAGAGAGAGAGAGAGAGGCAGAGACATAGGCAGAGGGAGAAGTAGGCTTCTTGCAGGAAGCCTGGTGTGGGACTTGATCCCAGACTCTGGGATCACGCCCTGAGCCAAAGACAGATGCTCAACTGCTGAGCCACCCAGGCATCCCCAAAGATAATATTTTAATAATAAAATAAATACATGCATATGTCCAGAAAATTCAAACAAAATAGAAGGATAAAAAGAAATGTTTTCCTTCATCATCCTGCTCCCCAGTTTTTCTCCTTGAAGGTAAAGAAACTGACAACAGTTTCTTGTGTACTCTTCCAGAAACACATTAATGCATATGCTAGCATAAGTGTACTCCATAGTATCATCTCAAAAGCTCTAGACAATAGTGCGGTCTGAAAATTCTTTTCCTAAATCAAGATGATAAAAGAAAACTAGTGACAATGTTTAACTATATCTGAGCCTTGTGCTCTTGGAGATTAGAGTTGGTTGAGAAATCCCTACTCTTTTGTGTTCTGAGAAATGGCTAACCATAAAAGGTCACTCTACCCTCATGTATTCCCATTCTGCTTCGTAACTTAAATAAAATTTGCTGTCCACCTTGCCTCATGGCTCCCTTGTTTATCTGCCTCTATAAAACTCAGGCCCCCTTCCTTTTCTTTGAGACATTCTTCCACAGAAATGATAATTTTTCCTTATTGCAATAGCCTGAATAAAAAAATCCCTTTACTTGTCTAGTGCATTTGTCTTTCACATTAATGTCAAAAAATTATTCTGACACCATTAAAAATGGTAAGGCAGACTTTATTCAAGTGCCTGTTTTAATGGCGATGGGAGTCAGTGGGCAGAAAATTACTATGAGGAAGCATCAGAGGTAAGGGAGGATTCTGATTTGATAGGATTCTTGCTGAAGGGAGGTCAATGTGATTAAATACCAAGAGTAAGATATAAGGAATTTAATCAGATGTCAAGAATGATCATAAATTGAGTATGGAGATTCTCGTTAAACCAACTTATGAGGATTTCTGATAAAATTGGGCAATGCAAAGATGGACATGGAAGTTCAAAGGTTGAGGCCTAGTTGGAAAGAGGTTTTGGAGGAACCTGACTAAAAATTGGGTCAGGAAGAGATTCTTTGTTACTAGCCATTGTGGAATTCTACCTTCTTTCCATAAGCAAAGACTAACTCTGAACATTAGGCTAAAATCTATATGTGACTCTTACTCTTGGATCTTCCCAATTTCCAATGTTAAACTACAAGAAGTAAGGTGCCAGGGAATCTTTGGGTTCCTGGGCAGAGCTTCCAAATACCTAAAGATGCATTCTTAAAATATTTTTAACACTATCATTTATCTATAATAGGTCTCTAGAAATGGTTACTGATCAGCAAATCCAGCATCTCTCAGCAAAGAGTAATAAAAATTACCACTATTTTTTTACAGGCTTTGCCCTGTTATTTACCTCTGTTTTTCTTATTAGTATTATTTCTACAACCTCAAGAGCCAATCCTTCAGTGTTGCCTTTTTCCATAATTTATTCTTTTTTTTAAAAGATTTTATTTATTCATGAGAGAGAGAGAGAGAGAGACAGAGAGACAGAGAGACAGAGAGAGAAGCAGGCTCCATGCAGAGAGCCTGACATGGGACTCCATCCAGCGTCTCCAGGATCATGCCCTGGGCTGAAGGTGGCGCTAAACCGCTGAGCCACCCGGGCTGCCCTCCATCGTTTATTCTATCCTTATTGGTATGACAATGAAAGGCTATGTGGGGCAATAGAAAGAGCACAGTACTTGGAATCTAATATAAGCTCCAGAACTGCCCTAGATGCCAACAAAAATGAAGAGGACTGAATTATCCAGAAATGGAAGTTGCCAAGTTTATCTATAATGGCAGGGGAGAATCAACAAGAAGTCTCATGGCAATAAAATTCTGACCTGTCTCCTTGCTTCTATCCTTGCCTGCAAACAGTTCGTACTTGGCACAGTTAATGAATAGATGATGTACTTTTGTTTCTCTCCTGAAAATGCAATAGCTTCTCACTTCACTGAATAAAAGCCAACTTCCTTATCATGGCCTGTAGGGCTGTGTATAATCAGACTTAGCAATTCTCTGCCATCATCTCCTAATATTCTAACTATCTCACACTCATTACAGGAACATTGGTCTTCTTGTTCTTCAAACATGTCTCAGGGAATTATAATTGTTTTTTGTACCTGAACATCTTCCCCTAGATTATCATATGGATTGTTCTCTGACTTTCTTCAAGTTCTTTCTCAAATGTCACTTCCTCAAAGAGGCATTCATTAATGGCCAAATATAAAAGACAGATGCCCACACTATGTATCCAACAACATATTATATATTCCTATTGATTTATTTAGTGTTTGTTTTCTTCTATTAGAATGTAAGATTCATTTGGGCAGAAGATAACATCTATTTTTTTCATTGTTGTATCCCGCACCTGGAATGTGACTGCCATATGTCAAGCAACCAAAAAAAATATGCTGAGTGAATAATAATGGAAGATTAGCATTCCATTGTCTCTTCTTCAAATACTGAAGCTTACCTTTGTAATTCATAAGTAGTTGCCTTGTGTCTTCTGGAACAAGGGCAAGAGCCCTGTGTTTTCTAGGTCTCACTTCCCAACTCTAAAAAAAAAGGGGCTGGATGCAGCACACCTGTGTTTTCTCCCTCACTGACTGAGGACAGGGTTGGGGCTTAGTATGAGGGAATACAGGGAAGTGGAATCCTGGGCCCAAAGGACTGGAAGCCCACTGTTTTTGATACACACAGGCCCCACACCAGGGACAATGGCAAAAAGAGAGCACCTACACATCGATGGAAAGTCTGGCCTAGGAGAGGCCCAAGGGAAAAGAGAGCACTCCCTTTTCTGCTCCAGGAAAATATACAGCTCCGTAACAACTCAGCACTTACAAAACAGCCTGAAAACAGGAAGACCCAGAAACCAAATAATAGGAATGACCAAGCAGCTAAAACAAGGCATTTCCTTATTTTTTCCACGAAAATTTCACTTAAACATCTCTACATGTCATTGAGCTCAGTAAATATAGAATCCACAGGACACTTTCCAAATTCCCCTCCCCTTTGCTTCCTGTGACACTTCCCTCCACACAAATAGAAGAGCAGCAAGAGTGGAAAAAAGGGGCACCTTTGCTCAGTGCCCTTTGTATTAATTGTCAGGATCAATGGGAACTGAATCACAGGCACAGGTTTGAAGGGGGAAACGACTTGAGAATGAGCAAGGGCAAATTTCTTTTTCACAATAATTTAACTTTTGACGCTTTTTGAGTCCCCACAACCCACACTTCACATCACCACAACCACTAAAGAGAAAGGGGTCCCAGTTCATATGCAACTTCTACTCGGGAGACTCAACAGTGAGCTCTGGGGCCCCAACCCATTACTTCGAGAGCCCCTACCTGAAGAAGGAGGCCCTGCCTCTCCTCCAAGCCCCAGAAGTTGTCCAGTTCCTACTGAGATAACAAAAAGTTCCTGAGGGTCATCCACATCCTTGACTATGCCTGCCTGATCTAAAGAAGGGAGATCAGTTTCTCCCCATGGCTACCTTCCCAGCCAACCAGAACTGACTTTTTTAGAAATGAGCACAGCCAGGGAGTGCCTATAGCACAGTGCCTGTAGCCCCTGAGCCCCTGAGATGGGCTCTGGTGGGTTCCCACAGCTCCTGGCTTCCTTGAGCCTGGGACTAGTTCCCTGGGTTGGAATCTCCTCTTGAGCACTTGCCTGCCTAGCTATGTTGGAAACTCTGAGAGGGCAGGGACCATGTCCCACTTGTTCACAGTTTGGTCCCAGTAACTTAGTCACCATTTGTTGAATAAATGAAATAGCTGAGACATTCAGTGGCTCCTGGTGGGGTGGTCAAGTTAGAGCCCCAGCTCAGCTGCTTGGTAGTCAGACATGTTTGTGACCTCTTCTCCTGTGGTGTGTGGGTGTGGGTGTATGCATGTTCCCCCAGGAGCTCACTGATGGTGGTTTTCACAAACTGGTTTTCGTTTATGCCACAACTCTGCTCCTTGGGGACTGGCTCTCTTCCTCACCATCTCCACCCCTCACCAGGAAAGATACCTCCTGAGGAGGTCCCCAGCTCTTCCCCACTCCAAGCTCCTTTCTGCCCGTAGATCTCTGTGAGCTTCAACAAGTCTTTCTTTCCTTATCTAGAAAATGGAGAGTTTGGGCTACACGGAGGGCAAGGAGCTAATCAGTGTCACAGTTATTCATCTCTATGATGTCTGAACATGGCTGCCTCCTGAACACGTCTGGGGTTGGGAGCAGGGACTGCAGGGCTCCAGACCCCACTCTCCCACCATTGTGACTTGAGTTGTGCATTCTATTCCATGAAAATGCCTGTTGCCTACCCAGGTACTTCCAGGACAGTGAAGATGCTTATCCAGACCTGGGCCTTGCCAGAGGAGCCAAGGCTCAGAGACAGTAGGAAACAGACAGGAAGATCTTCCTGACTGTAAAGATAATTAAGAACAGTAGCCATTTACCAAGGAGTGTTGTGGGTTTCCCTTTCCTGGCAATCACAGGAATGTGGAGGCTAGTGGGCCCCTAGAGATCATCTGGTCTAATCCCTTCATTGTATAGATAAGGAAATAATGACCAACAGGGAGGAAATTGCCTGCCCAGGGTCACTGAGCAGCAAAGTGAAAGGGCAGAGACGCAGACCTGCCATCAAGGTTTACCAGCCAGAGCACATTTCATTGCTCCAAGCTGAGGGCTCCTACAACCACAAGACAGCCCAACAGTATCTTTGCTGCACAGATGAAGACTCCCTGATGCCTTCGGAGAGTAAATGGTTTATAAGAGGGAGGGGTGAGGCCAAAGGCCCCTGTTCTCAGGGTGCCTGGGCCCAGGCTGCTCCCTGGACACTGCCTTGCCTTCTCTGAGAACAAGAGGGACCACTTTCACTCTGCAGTGTCTGATGGCTGCTCCTTCCTGGGGTCCAGGATCTCTTCTCCCAAAGACTCACTGTATTTCTAGCACACCTATCCTCCAGAAGGTCTCCGACTCAGGCAGTCAGTAGGTAGGCCCTCCCTTTGGGGAGGACCTTCCAAATGCCTCTGGGTGAGTCCTCAGCTGGGGCAGGTCACCAATATCCAGAGCCAAGGTCCTTGCACTCAGGAGCTTTTGAGTGAGTGGGAGACTGAGGCACATGTACCCAATGGCAGATACTTGGGAGAAAGGAAATGGGCCAGTGCAGTCAGAGGAGGTGGGATTGCATGGGTCTTTCACAGATCCTGGGTAGTACTTGGATTAAGAGGTGGTCAGGGGATGCCTTCCCTGACTCCTTCCTAAAGTTTCTCTTACGTCTTTGGAGGCAGGACAGGTGGGGGTGGCAGAGTATGGTTGTCAAGGCACATACAGTTAGGAGTTTGGACTCTTGACATGAGTTATTGACCTGACTCCGTGCCTCATTAGCTGGGTGACATTGAGCTCTTCATTTCACCACTTTGAATCTCAGTCTCCTCATCTTAAGGAGGCCTCACACAGCTCAGGGCAGAGCTCATAGGAAGTCTAGGAAGAGCTTAGGGGTCAATAGTTTGTTTCCAGGGTAATTTAAATTCCTTATTATGTTGGAATATTGTGGGGACCCACTTGGAACCCTAGAGTTGGTATAAAGATTATTTTTAGCTAAAGACACGTGAGATTCAACAGATAACGGGGGGGAAATCCTTCTTGGGGCTTCCCGTATTTGGCTAAAAGCAGCAACTTCTGGGAAATGAGGCAGACATAAATTCCTTCTCAGGCCATCTACACCCAGAAGGTAGACTGTGAATAAAATCTACCTGAAATCTCTTCTCCAGGAGAATCTTTTGGCTCTGAAGGAGACAGAAAGACCATTCACATGTGTAGAGATAAACACTATCACAAATCTTCCTATCAACTGTTTGTTCTCCTGAAAACTCATTTATCTTTCTAAAAAGGCATTTGTTTTCCAGCAAGTGCCTTTCTCCCCTAGCCTTCACCTAGTAAGATGGCATATAAGCACCAAACTCCAATCACTCCTTTGAGTTATGATCACTCAGTTTTTGCCATGTATATGGAGGTTGCACATGGAAATAAACCCTGGTTTTCCCCTCCTGTTAGTCTGTGTTTTATAGGCTTAATTTACATACCTCACTTACTGAGTTTAAGAGAGTAGAAGAAAAGTTTTTCCTCCCCTACAATATTCAGAAAGTGGAATGTATAGATTGATGTATAGATTTTATTTAGATCCTGACCCAAATAAACTGTTAAAAAAAAGACCAGTCCTTCATGATGTTGATGATACATTTGAACGTTTGAACACTGATAGGGTATTTGATGATATTATGGGTTTATCCTTAATTATTTTAAAATAACACTGTAAAAAATAAAAAATAAAAAAATAACACTGTAGTTATGTTAAAAAGATAATCCTAATGTTCCAAAGTCACATACTGAACGCTTGCAGATACAATGATGTGACAATATGGCTTGGAGTTAATAATTGTTGATGCTGGGTGGTGTGCACAAGAGGGCTCATTATGCTATTCTACTTGCGTGTAGGCTTGAAATTTTCCATAACAAAAGGCTTTAAACATGAAATAGAAAAACGGTGGATTAAGGAGGTATTTATCCAAATGGGGTTATCTGTCCGACTTTGGAAGGCTTTTCATTATAGAGCACAGCCATCACAAATTTAAGAAAATGTGTAATTTGTGAGCACCAGAGGCAGTGCTGGCAGAGGCTTAGGACGAAAGACAAAGGTTTTGCCCCTTGTTTCAGCCCCCTCATTAGGCAGCATCTGTGCTGCTCTTCTCAGCCTGTGGCGGTCTAGTTGCCAGGCAATGGAAGCCAGAAGCCCTTTTCTTGGGAGAGAGAAAGGGGGAAAGGGAGGGAGAGAAGCAAGAAGGGGGGGAAGGTAGAAAGAAGTTGCCCAGGGGAAGGCTTGTCCCTGCCTAGAGGCCTGGCTCAGGGTGAAAAATGGGGATGGGGGTCCCTTGTCCGATGCCAGTTTCCCACAGCCCCCACTTTCCATGGTTTATCTCTAGGGGACAGCCCTGCTCTTAGAGCTTGAGGCCCTACAGAAGGGGTAGAGGAATGCATGCATGTGTATCTCCTGTGAAGTCCAGTGAGATCTGAGATTAAGATACCAGTTAGCCCCCACTCACAGAGTCAGAATTCTGATCAGCCCTCTCTCTCCTGGGGGATGCTCCTGAACTCTTATTATGTTAAAACATTCTAGGAAAGCAGCTTGTCAAACGGAAAATCTGTACTGATCATCACCCTGAGCTGAGGCCATCCCAAAAAGCAGGAGGGCAGAAGGCTTCTTCTTCTTCATGGTGGACAACCCTGTCCTCACTGTCTTTTGAGGAGGGGAAGCAGAAGCCTGGTGTGCTGCACAGTAGCCTGGCAGTCTCACGGATGCTGACTGTGTTGGGGAGCCTTGTGCTCTGGCATTGGTTCAGACCCAACTGTCACTGAAATGTTGTGCGGATCTGAGCCCATCTGACTCTCAGTTTTCTGACCTCTAGAAGTAGGGAGTTATTGTGTATGGTCCCTTGTCTCCCCTCAGACTCAGGTGGGCTGGGATTACAGTGCACAGCCCCCTACACCCAGGGCAGGAATTGCTCTCACCCTGAGTCAAAGGAGCCTGGCCCACCCCACTCCCACCCACCAGGCCAGCCTGGAGGAACCTACGTAGCCAGTGATCTCTGTCACTGGTCACTGGAAGGTGAGGGCACTTCCTAGAGCCACCCTACTGTGATCATGGGCTGTCTTCTGCTGGGCTTGGAGGTGGGATTCAGGGAGGCTCCAGGCAGGAAAAATGGGGGGGGGGTTGTGAGGTCAAGGCAGCTGCCCCAGAGATCAGCCTTTCAAGACCTGGCATCTGAGAAAGGAAGGGTGTCTCTATTCGATGAGAAAAACATCAGGGAGGCCAGCAGTCAGGAGCTGAGCAGGGCTCAGACAACCCCTTCTTTTTGCAGCATCTTTGTGGCTTCTGGTTGCTAGGAGCAGGCTTTTCTGTTGCTAAGCAACTAGAGCTGGTGGATTAAAACCAATTTCCTGAGCTCACTGGCAGGGGGAGGGAGAGAAAGTGCAATGCAGATGCCATGGAGAAGCCTATCCAGGCCTCCAGGCTTTGTTGGGGGATGTGGGTGGTGGGTGAAGGGAAGATGAGGCACAACTTTGAGCTGATCTCCAGGGAGAAGAGGGGTGGCAGGAATAGGGAGAGGATTAGGCACCAGGTATTCATTATAAAGCCTAAAAGAAGAGAGTGAGACTGGCAATTAAAATGCCAACTAGAGGGATCCCTGGGTGGTGCAGCGGTTTAGCGCCTGCCTTTGGCCCAGGGCCCGATCCTGGAGACCTGGGATCGAATCCCATGTCAGGCTCCCAGTGCATGGAGCCTGCTTTTCCCTCTGCCTGTGTCTCTGCCTCTCTCTCTCTCTCTCTCTGTGACTATCATCAAAAAATTAAAAAAAAATAAGATGCCAATTAGAGCACTAATCAATGCTAATGCTGCTCCTTTTTGAAACCTCAGGAAAGGGCTGTTGGTCCCTGGGGTGCTTCTGAACCACCTGACCAGGCCAGACAGGACTGGGCAGGGTTTGTCCTCCAAAAAGTGGGAGGATCAGAGTATTTTAGGGTCCACAGGGCCCCCAGGGGTTCTGGGGTTCAACCTCTTGCTGAATGCCAGAGGCCCCTCCACACCTGTCTGCTTAGGTAATAACCTCAGTATGACAGAGAGCTACTTCTTCCTGGGATAGCCCTTTTTGTACCTTACCCTTAGAAAGTACTCTGTCCCTTGTAGCCCAAGTCAGTCTCACTGTGGCTCTTCCCTCAAGGGCCAAGGGAGCTAGTCCAATCTGCCTTGCTGTAGGGACCTGTAGTTTGTCTCTTTGTGAGCCTCATACCCCACCTCTTGCCACTTCTTGGGGGACAGCCTTGGTGGAAGACTTATGGTGACTGGTGCCCTCTGGTCCCCCACTCTCAGTCTGATCTTTAGCCTCCTTAAGGGGTGGGCCACTAGGACAGACAAATTTCAAAGAGGTCTTGGATCCAATTCCTACCCTAGAGTGCAGGCTTTTTCCATCTCCCTGCTCAGGTGGAGACATCCTGGCCTAGGATCCTGTCAGTGGGCAGGTATTTATCTTTCTGGTGGTATTTTTGTTTTACAAGAGGCAGAGAGGGTCAGTGGAGGAGGGCAGTGAGTCCTCTCTGTGCTTTGTATCTGTGTCCTGATCCTGAATGTCTTCAGGCCTCATTTCCTATTTGCTGAGCAGGACTGCTCTTTGTGCTTTGGCCTGCACGGGCCTTGGCTTGTCAGTCTGACTGACAGACCACCTTCTTCATGTAGTTGCCTGTAAGTGATCAAGGGCACATTCAGCTAGGCTGAATGTTTTCTTTTTCTCTATAACACTTCCCATTCTGTAATTAATATATATATTATATATTAATATATATTATATATAAAAACATATATTTTTAAATATTATCTCATTTTTCTGTTTCTCCACCCTGTGATATAAGTCCCAAGAGGGTTGAGATTTTTCTGTTTTTAGTTCATTGCTGTATCTCAGTGTGTAGAATAGGTCTGACACAAGTAGGTACTGAACAAATATATGCTGAGTAATAAATACATGCTTACATATATAGATAAGCTATTTATATATTCATATGGCATGACATCCGAGCTAAATCCTGATGTAAAAGAAGCATGGTACAGAATAGTATGTATTATATGGTACCTTTTGTGTGGGAAAACAAAAGAGAAATATATAAAGGAAAAATTTATTTTTGTAAATGCCCAGAATGTCATTGGGAGAACAAAGAAGAAACTTGACTTAGGGCAGGAGAATTGGGTGACTGAAAGAACAGGCATAGTGTACATAACTTTTTATGGTATACCTTTTTGTGCTTTTTGAATTTTGTAACATTAACATGTATTACTTAAATGTTTTTTTTTTAATTTTTTATTTATTTATGATAGTCACAGAGAGATAGAGAGAGAGGCAGAGACACAGGCAGAGGGAGAAGCAGGCTCCATGCACCGGGAGCCTGACGTGGGATTCGATCCCGGGTCTCCAGGATCGCGCCCTGGGCCAAAGGCAGGCGCCAAACCGCTGCGCCACCGAGGGATCCCCTACTTAAATGTTTTAATGAAAAGTTTAAAGCTTAGAAAGAATTTTAACACCCCCCCCCCAATAAAAGCCAACTCATTGAATCATTTCCAACAATCTCAAGTACTATGGTTTGTCAGCTTGCCAGACCCAAATCATATGAGCCTATACCATGTGATCCCCTAATTGCCATTCTTTTAGGCATTTTATATTTAATTATCAATTATAGCTGATAACTTGCCCATATTAAATTATTATGTTCAAATAGACTATTTCAAATTAGAGGTATATGCCAAACACTTTCAGTTGCATTAGTTGCAGTAGGACCTCATTCTTTCCTATCAAAAGCTTACCAGCCACAGCCACTCTAGAAAACAGTATGGAGTTTCCTCAAGAAGTTAAAAATAGAGCTACCCTATGACCCAGCAATTGCACTACTACGTATTTACCACAGAGATACAAATACATTGATCTGAAGGGGCACCTGCATCCCAAAGTTTATAGCAGCAATGTCCACAATAGCCAAACTATTGAGAGAGTTGGGGCACCTGTGTGGCTCGGTCAGTTAAGCGTCTGCCTTTGGCTCAGATCATGATCCCGAGGTCCTGGGATAGAGCCCCGCATTGGGCTTCCTGCTCAGCAGGGAGCCTGATTCTCCCTCTCCCTCTGCCTGCTGCTCTCTCTACTTGTGCTCTCTCTCTCTCAAATAAATAAATATAATCTTAAAAAAACCCAACAAACTATTGAAAGAGTCATGATGTTCACCGACAGACGAATGAATAAAGAAGATGTGGAATATGTATGGAATAGTACTCAGCCATCAGAACAGATGACTACTTACCATTTACATTGTCATAGATGGAACTGGAGGGTATTATGATGAGTGAAATATGTCAATCAGTGAAAGACTTAACATATAGTTTCACTCATGTGTGGAATATAAGAAATAGCATAGAAGATATAGGGGAAGGAGAGAACTTAATGGAAAGAAATCAGAGAGGGAGACAAGCCATGAGATATTCTTAACTATAGGAAACAAACTGAGGGTTGCTGGAGGGGAGGCGGGTGGGGGGATGGGGTAACTGGGTGATGGGCATTAAGGAAGGCACATGATGTGATGAGCACTGGGTGTTATATGCAACTGATGAATAACTGAACTCTACATCTGAAACTAATAATGTACTATATGTTGGCTAACTGAATTTAAAAAAAAAAAGCTTACCAGTCTTTTCCTTTTCTGCAACATGAAGATACACATATCTTTGGTAGGATAAGCCCTCTAATTCATTGTCTGGGAGCATAAATTAGTATGGCTTTCCTTATGGTGTATTAATATTTACTAAAGCTTAAAAATATTCATTTTCATGACCATTCACTTAAAGATAACCTAAAGAAAATATTAGAAATTTGCATCATGTTTTATGAATAAGGATATTTGTCATGGTGTTGTTTACAATGGGAAAATATTTTAAATCATATAAATATCAAAAGAGGAAAATGGCATTAAAATATATTTTGGCAAGGCCATATGATAGAGTATCATGTAGCCATTAAAAATACATGTTTTGTGGAAAACTGAATTTAATCTTGCTAATGAATGTTTAAAAATGTGGTTAATTATATATATTAGGCACACTGTCAGGAGCAACTGTAGGAATTATGGAAAACAAAGTCAGAATATGCCAAATAAAGAATTATGAAAGTACAGAACACCAGAGTAAGCCTAAAGAATTATTAAAAATAAGACTTTAGACTGAGCTCAATGTAATAAGTGATGTAAATTAAAAATCAGTTCACTGTTCGCCAAAAGTTGGATGATGTATAACATCTATGGTTTTAATTCCGTATAAATGCGGCTGAAAATCCACTAAACTTTGTAGTCATTTACTGGCTTTCTACATGCATTCAAGGTTTTTACTTTGCTCAATGATAAAATCTGTTAATTCTATATGAATTGATGTTTCTCTTTGGCTTGCTTCCCCTCCCCCCACAATAATTTAGAAATGAGGATAGGATTCCTTGAAAGAGCCCTTCTTCTAGATGACTTTGTCAAAGAACTTGTGGCTGCCTTTGATCAGGTAAGACTCTGACTGTTTGCTAAATAGTCTCCCTTTAATCATTTGGGCTAAGTTTAATTGGGTTCCTGGGGGAAAATTCCAAACCCCTATAGCAAAATTTGAGTTACTATTTAGTAAAATAAGTAATAGGTGTTTTAAGTTCCCATCTAGTTCAGCATTAACTCCAATGGTAGAAAAATATGAGAAACCCAGAGTGTTGGCTGATTTCACTCTGTCATGTTTGGGATGGGGATACTTGAGTACCCTATATTGCAATGGCCAGAGGAAGGCTTTTTTGAGGTAGAAAAATGACTATACTTACAGGAAACTTTAGAAAAGCTCCACTCGAGCAAATGTATTATTGAAATGACTACTTCTCAAGAAATAAACTCAAGAATGAATTGGATAGCCATAAACAATGAATTAATATACTGGAGGAAAAGATTAAGAAAGTGAAAGCTCCTTTTCTTTCTCTAGGTTCTCAATGCTTCCCCACTGTTGCTTCTTCTACCCCCTCTGCTCCCTTTGTTTTTGTTTTTTTGGGGTTTTTTTGGGGGGGCTGGTTTGTTTGTTTTACCATTCCAGGCTTCAATCTGGGACTTGGAACAAGGGGGATAATGACCTCTTGAATGGATGGTTCCCAATAGATACGGGACCCAGAGATGACTTTCTTTTGGAAGGAGGAGAAGTGCTAGTTTTATCCAAAGGTCCTAATATGGGCTTTCAAAGTCTTAACTTCACCTCTGAGATTCTCAGATAACCAAACATACAAAATATAGTTAGGGAAATAGAAACAAAAGTAAAAAGCAAGGAGTCATTGGGAATTTGGTTAAGAGATTGTGTCTTAGAATGGAGGTATTGCATTCAATGCACTCTCTATCAAAATACTATCAACATTTTTTACAGGGCTGGAACAAATACTCCTAAAATTTGTATGAAATTAGAAAAGACCCCGAATAGCCAGAGGAATGTTAAAAAGAAAACTAAAGCTGGGGGAATCACAATGCCTGACTTCAAGCTATATTACAAAATTGTGATCATCAAGACAGCATGGTACTGGCACAAAAACAGACACATAGATCAATGGAACAGGGTGGAGAAACTAGAAATGGATCCTCATCTCTGTGGTCAGCTAATCTTTGGCAAAGCAGGAAAGAATATCCAATAGAAAAAGGACAGTCTCTTCAATAAGTGATGCTGGGAAAATTGGACATCCACATGCAGAAGAATGAAACTATACCATTCTCTTACAGAATACACAAAGATAAACTCAAAATGGATGAAAGACCAGGGTACCTGAGTGACTCAGTCGTTTAACATCTGCCTTTGGTTCAGGTCGTGGTCCTGGGGTTCTGGGATCAAGTCCCACATCAGGCTCCCCATAGAGAGCCTGCTTCTCCCTCTGCCTATGTCTCTGCCTCTCTCTGTGTGTCTCTCATGAGTAAATAGAAAAAAATCTTTTAAAAAATGGATGAAAGACCTAAATGTGAGACAGGGATTCATCAAAATTCTAGAGGAGAACACAGGCAGCAACCTCTTTGATTTCGGCTGCAGCAACTTCTTGCAAGACATGTCTCTAAAGGCAAGGTAAACAAAAGCAAAAATGAACTATTTTGACTTCATCAAGATAAAAAGCTTCTGTACAGCAAAGGAAACAGTCAACAAAACTAAAAGGTATCCTACAGAATGGGAGAAGATATTTGCAAGTGACATATCAGATAAAGGTCTAGTGTCCAGGATCTATAAAGAACTTATCAAACTCAACCCCTGAAAAACAAACAATCCAGTCAAGAAATGTGCAGAAGACATGAACAGATATTTCTCCAAAGAAGACATACAAAATGATCAACAGACACATACAAAAATAAGCAACATCACTGGACATCAGGGAAATACACATAAAAATAACAATGAGATATTACCTCACATCAGTCAGAATGGCTAAAATGAAGAAGTCAGGAAATGACAGATGTTGGTGAGGATGCAGAGAAAGGGGAATCCTCGTACACTATTGGTGGAAATGCAAGCTGGTACAGCCACTCTGGAAAACAGTATGGAGGTTCCTCAAAAAGTTAAAAATAGAGCTACCCTATGGCTCAGAAATTGCACTACTATTTATCCCAAAGAAACAGATTAGTAAAATGAAGGAGCACCTGCACTTCATTGTTCCTAGCAGCAATATCTACAATAGCCAAACCATGGAAGGTGAGATGTCCTTCGATAGATGAGTGGATTAAGAAGATGTGGTATATATACAGAATGGAATACTACTCAGCCATCAGAAAGGATGAATACCTACTATTTACATTGATGTGGATGGAACTTAGTATTATCCTAAGTGAAATAAGTCATTTGGAGAAAGACAATTATCATATGGTTTCACTCATATGCAGAATATAACAAACTGAGGATTGCTGAAGGGGAGGTGGGTGGGGGGATCGGGTAACTGGGTGATGGGCCTTAAGGAGGGCATATGATGTGATGAGCACTGGGTGTTATACTATATGTTGGCAAATTGAATTAAAGTAAATTTTAAAAAGTACACTGGGCAGGGGCGCTGGGTGGCTCAGTGGTTGAGCGTCTACCTTTGGCTCAGGTCATGATTCTGGGATCCTGGGGTCAGGTCCCACATCAGGCTCCCCACAGGGAGCCTGCTTCTCCCTCTGCCTATGTCTCTGCCTGTCTCTGTGGGTCTCTCATGAAGAAATAAATAAAATATTTTAAAAAGTACACTTGAAAACTACATCTGAAACTCATGATGTACTATATGTTGGTTAATTGAATTTAAATTTAAAAAAGAATGAAGGTGTTGGATTGCAAGAAAAAGAATTTAAAAAGCAGACAGGCTACTAAATGGCAAAATGGGAATGGAAACTACAATGCCTTTTATTTTATTTTTTAAAGATTTTGTTTATTTTTCATGAGAGACACAGAAAGAGAGAGACAGAGGCACAGGCAGAGGGAGATTCAGGCTCCATGCAGGAAGCTCAATGCGGGACCCCATCCTGGACCCTGGGATCACACCCCAAGCCAAAGGGTTGGGCTCAACCACTAAGCCACCCAGGCTTCCCACTACAAAGCCTTTTAAACCTCCTTATTTTTCATCTCAACATGAAGAAAATCAACCCTACACTCTTGGAGCACCAAAGACTCAAGTGCCTCTTAAAAGTTATTCAGAACTACTGGCAAGACTGGAATTGTACTTTTACTAGCTGATTATTACTATCTTAAGAGCTCTTTTTCAGTGTTCTAGAAAGATCTGTAAAATTTTGCTGAGGTCCTCCACAGAGTGTTTTCAATCTATAGCCTTAGGCATGAGGATGTATCCTAGCTGCTTCATAAACTTGCTTCTGGATGATTTTGCTCAACTAATGGAATAAGCACAATGTGGCTATATTAGTTTCCTAGGGATGCTGTAACAAAGTACCACAAACTAGGTGGCATAAAATAGTAAATTATTCTTTCATAGTTTAAAGGGCTAGAAGTCTGAAATAAATGTGCCAGCAGGGTCATGCTCCCTCAGAGGCTCTGAGTAAAGTCCTTCCTTACCTTTTCTTACCTTCTGGTAGTGGCTCTCCACCTGTGGCACTCTTGGCTTATAGCTGTATCATTCCAATTTTTGCCTCTGTCCTCACATAATGTTTATCCTATGCATTCCTGTTTTCACATGGTATTTGCCACTTCTTAAAAGGACATCAGTCATCTTGAATTAAAGACTACCTTTTGTTTGATGATATGTGCAAAAACCCCAATTCCAAAAAAGATCACATTCATAGGTGTCATGGGTTAGGACTTCAACATATATTTTTTGGGGACACAATTCAGCTCATGACAGGGACCAAATAACTCCCATCACCAGGAAGTGCCATGTCAGGAAGTCTCCTGTTTACCTCTTCCCACAACTCAGGCTGCTCACGGAGCCTTGGAAACTCATTGCAAGGGACTGATGATGGCAATCCTTGAAGCCTTTCTGCAGAACGTGAACTGGAAGAAAGTACAATGCTGCCCCCAGAAGCTGGATGAATCCTCACGGATTTTCACCAGTAGTTTGCTAAGGCATTATCTAAATTTACAAAGATGGATCTAGGGGCAGATTAGAAAAATTCTTTGGTTTTCTTTACTTTTGTGATAGCCTTTTTGCCCAGAACTCAAGCATGAGTAAGGGAAAAAGTAGTTAGATTGTAAGGACAGTCTCTTTGGTATTGGCAACAGCAGTAACTCAGTTTTAGAAAATTATGGAGGCAGAAAAAGACAAAAAGAAACCTAAGACCTCAGTGTTAACTTCTCAGAATTATTCACAAAAAGAACAAATCATTATCTGGAGCCCTCTACACATATGAGGGAGTCCCCTAATGTAAAGTCAGCATGTCACTACTATAAAAAGGGCATTGGAAAAATGAATGCCGGAAGAGATTGAAGAAGATGGAAGGAATGGAAACTAACTCTGAAGCTTTACAACTGCTTCAAAAATATTATCCTGCAGGAAATCATAGAAGAAGGAAGTGCAAACAATGCAAACTAATAAGCAAAATTGTCACAATGAAGGAACCTTGGAGGTGAGAATGGGAATAACTTTCATGTCTGTTTTTTTCCCTGCCTTAGTCTTTCCTTGACTGTTCTTGTGACTGGAGGCACACGTTCTGTGTTTTCTTTTTTATTATGTTGCGCGCACTGCGGCAACATGATCAGGGTCCTGAGGATAAGGGGATGAGGAAAATAAAAGAAAAGTAAAGAGATGGGGACAGGAGGGACACAGTGGATGATGTCCAAGCAGTGCCAGCTTTATTCAAGGTTTTACAACATTTTATAGCATGAGCAAAACAAAGCCAAGAAGGTGTTTATTTTTAGCAGGTTTGTGAAACCCTCCAAAGTTCCCTTTTCTCAGCATGCAAGACAGACTCACAGGTGCCAGAAGACCTTGGTAAATAGATAAGCTTGTTGCTCCAGATGTGCATACTTCAAAGGAATATTAGGTATGGTAAACAGACCAGCGAGGACAGCACAGACCCTTATTTACATTTATGACCAGGTCAGAATAAGTTGTATCTATTGTGTTATGTGGGTGATCATGTACAAGCGAGCCCTGAGAACCATTGCTCAAGCCCTTTCTCAAGCATCTACCAACTATTCACCCTTTAGGCTCCCGAGCCTTTTGAGTGAATGAGGGACGCAAGTCCGGGCCTGGTTTGGTTCAGTTACTCCAGCTAGTTCGTGGTCGCCCACATTATTATATCTATCTATCTATCATCTATCTATCTATCTATCTATCTATCTATCTATCTATCTATCTCTATCTATCTATCTATCTATCTATCTATCTATCTATCTATCATCTATCTATCTATCTATCTATCATCTATCTAATTCTGGTATAGTTAACATACAGTGTTATATTAGTTTCAGATGTACAACATAGTGATTCAGCAATTCCATACATCACCCAGTGCTCATTTCAACAAGTGCCCTACTTAATCCCCATCATCTATTTCATACATCCCCTGTTCCACTTCCCCTCGGTAACTGTCAGTTTGTTCTCTATAGTTAAGAGTCTGTTTCTTGGTTTGTTTCTCTTCCTTTTTCTCCTTTTTTTCTATTACAGGTGTCATTCTAGCCTTTCCCCAGAGAGATATAGAGATCCTAATACTTGGACTGAACTGGCTAGAGCAGTTCTTAAAGTGACTAAACGCAAGGAAATTTATACCCTTGCCTCTTCCAAGACTCCGAAGGAGGTCATTGTCCTGCTGATCAGGTGCTCAAAAACCACAAGACTCTTGCTAGGTCCTGCTCTAGGTGGCAGTATGCCACCTAGAAAAGAGGTAGGAGCCCAAACTTCCTGGGGAGACAAGACAGAGGGAAGACAAGACAGAGGAAAAGAGGTAGGAGCCTAAACTTCCTAGGGGAGAAGGACTGGTGCTCTCTAGAAGAAAAAACATCATGGTGTCACCACAACATTGACTGGGATGATTTGCCCACTGCTTTGCTGGTGATTGTTCACAAAGTAATTAAGACAGAAAAGACAAATTGGGGAAGGCAACGAAGGAGGGGCTGGTTTTCAATCGGCAAGAGAGACACATCTTCCCTTTTACCTTGAGGCCTAGACTCTCCTTAATGACTTGATTCAGAAACCAGATTAAAAAGAGGCTGCCTAGGTACATAGAATGTGCCTGTCAAGGAGCAAGTGAGACCAGCAGAGTCTGAAATTAAACATGCCTTTGGTCCGGGGCATGATCCTGGAGTTCCAGGATCGAGTCCCACATGGGGCTCCCTGCATGGAGCCTGCTTCTCCCTCCGCTTGTGTCTCTGCCTCTCTCTCTCTCTCTCTCTCTGTCTGTCTCCCATGAAAAAATAAATAAAATCTTAAAAAAAAACTCATCACAGGCTTCCCCTTTGGAGTCAACTTTACCTTCCATACTGGCTCTTGATCTCAGCCATGATAGGGACCTTATTCTACATAGGGATCTAATCGTCATAGGTATGTCCCCTCTGGCATAAAACTACCCTTTCATTACATTAACTGCAGTTTGGGTTCCAAGAAAAAGCAACACTAGTTGGCTCTGCTTGATAGGGGTACTAAAATCTCCCTAATCCCAGAAAGCACTCAGTTTTTAAAGAGACTCCCTTATCTAGGAGGACCAGTTTGGGAGGAGGAGTAAAAGTGGGGGGGGGGGGAAATTACCTGCTTAACTATTAAAATTGGCCCAGTTATTGCTAAAAGATTCTTCTGTCCTACTTATTCCCCATCCCTCCAAGACTACCCTCATTCCCATTATTAGAATGTACATCTTCAGGTAATCTCACGGAACAAGACTAAGCTTTTATGCTATTGGTGGGCGTCACCCATGAGAAATCAGTTAACTTTCCCCTACCGGTATGAGTGGTAGATGTGCCACAGTACCAGCTGAGGCAAGGCACTGAATGATTATGGCCTCTCATAGCTGACTTAGTTAAAGAAGGAGTACAGATCCTTACCACCTTTTAATTCTCTAATATTAGTTGTTGAAAGCTACAACTAATGAGTAGAGGATAACTATCTATGGAGAGTTAACAAAGATGTTCCCTTTATTAGAGCACCTCTACCAGATATTATTGCCTTATTGAATGACATTTAAAACAACATGGGTAAGTGGTTTGTAGTTATAGACTTTGCTGACACATTCTTTTTTTTAGCATTTTTTAAATTTAAATTTTGTTATCTAACATACAATGCAATATTGGTTTCTGGAGTAGAATTCAGTGATTCATCACTTACATACAACATGCAATGCTCATCACAACAAGTGCCCTCTTTGATACCCATCACCCATCTAGCCCATCCCCCACCACTCTCCATCAACCCTGTTTGTTTTCTATTATTAAGAGTCACTTATGGTTTGTTTTCCTTTCTCCTTTTTTTCTTCCCCCCTTCCAATATGTTCATCTGTTTTCTTTCTTAAATTCTACATGTGAGTGAGATCATATGGTATTTGTCTTTCTCTGACCAACTTATTTCACTTAGCATGATACACTCTAGCTCTATCCACAATCTTGCAAATGGCAAGATTTCATTATTTTTGATAAATATTGGGGTGCATGTATCCCTTCAAATCGGTATTTTTATATCCTTTGAGTAAATATCTAGTACTTATGCAGGCATATTCTGTTCTGTAAAAATTTCGCAGGGAGTTAACCACAATTTACTTTCACCTTTGACGGCCAATAATATATATTTTCCCAGTTGCCTATGGGGTATTTAAATAGTCCTGCAATTAAACACCATCTTTGCAGTCAGGACCTAAATATTTGACTTGCTCTTGTACTAGAAACTCAGTTTTGGCATTATATCAATGACTTCCTTCTCATTGGACCTGACCAAGACTGTCTCATAGGTCATCACAACTGTGAGCAAACACCTCATTGAGAAGGAATGAGCAATTGCCCCACATAAGATCCAAGGTCCTATCAATCTGCTACATTTTGAGACTTTGGAATTTATAAGAAGAACTGCTACAAATCTAGTAAAAGATAAGAATTTAGCGCTTTAACCTCTCACATTAATAAAGGAAGACCAACATTTGATAAGAATGTTTGGATTTTGGTGCCAACACATTCTTCATCTCCAATGCTGGTCCTTCTTACTATGTTTTTCATCTTTCAATGGAGACTTGAGCAACAACTGGTACTAGATAAAATAAGGAGGCTATTACTTTGGCAGTTCTACTAAATCTTTGAGGACAGGACTTAATGGGAAGTTTTGGCCACTGAAAATTTGCTTCCTGGAGCCTCTGGATCAAATGAACAATTAAATGGCTATGCTTAGACTTTTGGTGTAAGCAGCTCCCAGACTTAGCCCAAAAGTATATACCAGTAGAGAGGCACCCCCTAGTAATATACTAGTCATCAAGGCACTTATAAAACTGAAGCCCTTACTGGAGGAGAGCCAATTACTCGATGGATAGAGATGCCTATTATGCCCTGATCAATGGAAAAAGCTCCCTGTAAAATTTAATGAGGCTTCCTTATTGCAATGGAAATGGCATCTAAATGATCGAGATGGGGATCCCTGGGTGGCTCAGTGGTTGGCCCAGGGTGCGATCCTGGAGTCCCGGGATCGAGTCCCGCCTCGGGCTCCTGGTGTGGAGCCTGCTTCTCCGTCCTCCTGTGTCTCTGCCTCTCTCCTTCTCTCTCTACATCTATCATGAATAAATAAATAAATAAATCTTAAAAAAAATAAATGATCGAGATGCTGGAGTGTCACAACTCTATGAGGAATTAACATATACCCTGCCACTGAGGTTAACTTGCCAAAGCCCCCACAAATGCCTCTGCTTCTTTCTTAAGGGGACTGGAAGGAGAACAGCCAACACTCTGAAAATGAGAAAAAACAACGGTCAATCTTTACCACTGAAGTGAGCATGGGGTATAAGGCAGAAAGACAATGGACAGCCACAGCCCATTACCCCTGTTCAAACGCTCCAATTTCCATAAGGAGGGTAAAGGGCTGAGCTGCACACAATACTTCTTTTTTTTAATTTTATTTATGACAGTCACGCACACACACACACACACACACACAGAGACAGAGAGACAGAGACACAGGCAGAGGGAGAAGCAGGCTCCATGCACCGGGAGCCCGACGTGAGATTCGATCCCGGGTCTCCAGGATCGCGTCCTGGGCCAAAGGCAGGCGCCAAACCGCTGCGCCACCCAGGGATCCCCCAATACTTCTATTAATAAAGCATGCTCTGGCAGCCCAGGTGGCTCAGCGGTTTAGCACCGCCTTCAGCCCAGGCGTGATCCTGGAGACTAGGGATGGAGTCTCACCTTGGGCTCCTTGCATGGAGTCTGCTTCTCTGCCTCTCTTTCTCTCTCTTTCTGTCTCCCATGAATAAATAAGTAAAATCTTTAAAAAAGATAAAGCATGCTCTTGGCAAACATTTTCTTAAGGTTCTAGTTTCACAGACTCCTGGTTGATGGCTAATGGGTTAAGTACTTGATCTGGACTTTAGCAAAATCATGGCTGGAAAATACAAGGTTGATTCATTTGGGGTAAAGAGATATGGAAAAAAATTGCCACATTGGCAATTTTTCTGCCCATATTGGTGAAACATATCTTGGCTCATGCCAAACAAGACACAGGAGTGGTACAATACCCAAACTAATGAACTAACCAGCCCTCTAAAATAGATAAGCTTCTTGAAGGATGGACAATTTCCAGAACTCTGAGATTAGCCACTTTACTCCTTCTATTGGTGTGCACCTAAGAGGTCAGTGGATTTGGGTATCATGGTGTTATGAAAATGTATTGTTAATAGATCAATTGATCCAGTAGAGAAACATTTACACAGAGCCATTAGGGACTATACCAGATGCCAAAAATCTAGACACTGGAACAATTTACAGAGGAGAAGGGCCACATGAGAACTAACAAATTGACTTCATTGGACCTTTCTCTGAAGCAGCAGGAGTCATAAAATATGCCTTAAGAATGGCAGATATCCACACAGGTCTTTTATTGGCTAACTCATGTAAGGCACTAACCTTTTCTAGTGTTTTTGAGAGGTTAATGAAACTTTGGGAGTGCTACAAAGTTACACAGTCAGGTCAACACTTTCACTTCACTGCAAAGGGAATGCAACAATGGCCATTACAAAATAACATTGCTTGGGTTTTTTACCTACTCTATGATTCTATGGCAGCAGATATCATAGAAAAACATAATGGGCTTTTATTTTATGATTTTTAAAATATTTTATTCAGTTGAGAGAGAGAATATGAGTGGGGGGTAGGGGTGGAAGGAGAGGGAGAAGCAGACTCCCACTGAGCAGGAAGCCCAACATGGGACTTGATCCCAGGACCCCAGGATCATAACCTGAACTGAAGGCAGGTGCTTAACTGAGCCACCCAGGTGCTCCCATAATGGGCTTTTAAAACAAGGACCATCGAGAGAACTTGGAGGACAATGGTCCTGTAAGTGGTCAAAATACTGCTCATAGTCCTGATTACATTAAACCCACCCCCACATGGCATAACTATGCCATATTTAAATTCACCACAAATAAGGAGACCACCAACAGAGATGCTGTAACCTCTGCTGTTTTATATAACCACACTGGATGCAACACAATTATCCATTTTCATAGATGCGGTAAGCCTGACATTATTGCCTACAGCAAAATAGCAGCCACCTGATACTTTAACCTTTCCTTCCTGCCTTATCAAAAATTCAGAGCCTAGCTGTCTTTCCTTCAATGTCTCCCTTACTACTGACTCTGGAATCATCCTCAGCCTATGTCTGCTCATCATCCAGTATAAGTGGAACAAACCATTTACTAGTATCTGGAGAGAGAGAGGCATGCTAATCTGCCACCCACATACTTTGCTCTTCTAAAGGCACTGTGGAACAAATCTGGAACTGCTTCTGACTCCCAGAAGGTGAAACTAATTGCTCTGGGTGATATACAGTGACAAATTAGATCCATTACTCCTGGCTATGAATGGCCTCTGACTTTAACCCCTACTCTGTTGCTGTGCCCTTTTCTTACTTGAGAAGTCACAACATTCACCAGTGTTCCTATACACCCACTGGCATCCATGCCACCTGCATACCACAGGAAGACATGCAACACTGGTCAGATTGAGGACAATGATAACCAATTTGTTGGTTATTCAGATTGATTAAACTTACTAACATGACCACAAACACCAACACTGAGACTACTACATTATTTCCTATCTTTATTCCTGCTGGCAACAATCCTCTCAGCTAAGCCAGACTCTATAATGTTGCTGGTGACTCATAGGTGCCTTCTAAGCTCTATGAGCCAGTTTTTAGTTCAAATCAAATGAAATCTACTATTATTAACTAGTGCCACCAAATAAATAGAGCAACATGCCACCACCTATCAAGTGTCATTTAATGAATTTCTAGATATAGTATGCATCCAATATTACCACTAGAATGCTCATAATTGTGCAATTAAATAAAAAATGTTGTAATCCAGAACCAATACCAACAAATCCTACAGGATTACATAGATAAATTATAGTTTTCGCTATAAATATTTATATTTATATGATAAATATAAACTAAATATAAAATATAAACTCTGCTAACAGTATATACCCTTACAACTATTGACTTCTTTTTGAAATTAATTATAATCATCTCTCTCCTTCTCCAATAAAAGCCCCACTTATTGAGGTGGAAAGAAATTGGCACCTTATAAAGAATCTTCTTGGGATGCCTGGGTGGCTCAGTGGTTAAGTGCATCTGCCTTCAGCTCAGGGTGTGATCCTGGAGTTCCAGGATAGAGTCCCACATCAGGCTCCCTCCATGGCGTCTGTGGCTGCCTATGTCTCTGCCTCTCTCATTCTGTGTCTCTCATGAATAGATAAATAAAAATCTTTTTTAAAAAACAGGAACCTTCTTTGTGGTGGTTAATTTAATGTGTCAGCTTGTCTAGATTGCAACACCCAGATATTTGCTCAAACATTACTTTGTATGCTTCTGTGCACATGTATTTTTGAGAAGAGGTTGACATTTAAGTAAGTAGAGTTTAAGTAAAGCAGAATAGCCTCCATTTTTCTCTCTGTAGCATTCCAGCTGTTCTCTCTTTACATCTCAGGTTGAATTCATAGGTGTTCAGGATGTTTTGAAAGTTATCTACGTAAGTTTGTGGGACCAGATGAATTGAGGACCCCTACTCTTCCACCATTTGCCTAGGTCCAGATTACCCTTCATAATGTGGATGGGCCACATCCAATTAGTTGAAAGCCTTAATACAACAAAGATCAACCTCTTCTGAGCAAGAGAGAGAGAAAGAGAGTGAATGAGAGAGTGCGGGGAGGAGCAGAGGGAGATGGACAGGCAGACTCCATGCTGAGTGTGGAGCCTGAGGCAGGGCTCAATCCCATGACCCTGAGAACATGACCTGAGCTGAAATCAAGAGTTGGAAACTCAACTGACTGAGCCACCAAGGTGCCCCTTAACCAAATCTTTATTTATTTTTATTTTTTTATACTTGGAAGGTTTATTTTATTTTTTTGGGGGGGGGGTTTAAATTGGAGTTCAATTTGCCAACATATAGCATATCACCCTTAACCAAATCTTTAAAATAAATCTCTCTCTCTCTATTTCTTTCCACACCACACACACACACACACACACACACACACACCCTGTTTCTGTTTCTCTGTAGAACCCTAATACACCTTCCCTGGACCTGCTAATCTATATATATATATATATGGAAGGCAATGTATACTACATATTTCTTATGCTAAGATATGTCTAAAAAATCAGAGAATACAACCAGTTTGGAAATTATTCTCTAACCAAACCTCTTACAATGTTAAATGCAAATTTTATATAATATTCAATGGAAGTGGGTTCTACCATTGTAATACTGACTGCTCACAGTAAACAATCATAGCTGTTGAATGTTAAAGCAATTTTTATAAAAAAAACCATATTTGATCTCATAGAGGAATCTAACCTCTCATGCATGGGAGTTTCTTTACCCAAATTGATAACTACTTGTTTATAGTTAGAAAAATTTTCATACCCACTAAAACCATCATCAATAAAGACTTGGGAAATATTTGAGGGAAATTGCCACCCAATGTTACTCCTCTGGATGCTCCTTTAAAAACACAACAGGTCCTCTTACAACAGATAGAGATGATAATAAGAAACCTGATAGTACAGCTAACCTGTAGGTTATCAAGGAAAAAATGCTCATAACTACCGTACTCCTCATTTTTGTGACTGGTCACATGATCATAGCTGGTATTTCTAAATATCTTTTTCTACTACCCATTTCATATTCCCTTTTCCTTTTGTTGATTGTAATTCTTTGCCTGGTGAGATGTCTAAAAATTTATTCCTGAAGGGTCTGCACCATTAGTAGTCCTGCCTGAATAGCTTGTTGTAATTTCCATTGACTTTAACCATAGAACGTGATATTACTAAGAAATGCTCTAAGAGATATTCACTAAAAGGGCCATTTTATCTATTTGATTATTAAATCTTCCTCTGCTGAGGTTACCTTTTGATTTGCATTATATGGGGCATAATATCTTACATTCTTTGCCCACATCGGGGAATTCTATCCACATAACAGTTTGTCAGACTCCTTGTCACCAATTTTCCAATCATATTTCTGCCAAGTCTTTTTTTAAAGGACTTTTCTTTTTTTAATATTTTGTTTATCTATTCATTCAGAGAGAGAGAGAGAGAGAGAGAGAGAGGCAGAGACACAGGCAGAGGGAGAAGCAGACTCCATGCAGGGAGCCAGACGCAGGACTCGATCCCGAGCCACCCAGGGATCCCCATCTACCAAGTCTTTGACCATGTAATAAACCATTGTTCATGGCCCATGAATATATGGATTTGTGGCATTTGGGCTACATTTTCATGTAACTTACTTGTGCCTTCAGGGTATGCTTGATCCCAATCTTGTATATACCACTTCTTTTTGATAATGGAATGCTGCTGAACATGGCCGAATTTATGGCTTGGTGGGGCAGTTCATGATGGGCAGCTTAGGTTGCATGGTTACTTGGTGGCTTGTGGTTAAGTATTCTGTCTCTACTAAGGCCCAATGGGAAGCCAAACTCTGTTTCTCAAAAGGGAAGTATTCACAGTGATGCTATTCAGCTCTAGGGGCCTCCCAAAGTCTTAAAACAGCATCTCTACCTGCCACTGCCACTTCAAGCACCAACAGATTAGTTGGATTATATGACTCAAGTAACAAAGCAGCTTTCATGACAGCTTGAATCTGTTTTAGAGCCTTCTCTTTTTCTAGACCCCACTCAAAGCTAGCAGCTTTTCAGATTACTTAGTAAGTAGGTCAGAGTAGCACACTCAAGTGATATGTTGTTCAAGTGATATGCTCAAATATGTTGTTTCAATTCTAGAGAGGCCCATTAGACATTGTTCCTCTTTTTTGGATGCAGTAGGGGCCAGATACATAATTTACCTTTGCATCAGAAATGATTTCTCAATATACTCCATGTCACTAAACACCTAAACATTTTACTGAGGTGCCAGTCCCCTGAATTTTTATCAGATTCATTTCCCACTCTCTGATGTGTCTTACAAATATGTCTAAAGTAACTGCTAAAAAAAAAAATAGGGAATCCCTGGATGGCTCAGCGGTTTAGCGCCTGCCTTGGGCCCAGGGCATGATCCTGGAGACCCAGGATTGAGTCCCACATCAGGCTCCCTGCATGGAGTCTGCTTCTCCCTCTGCCTGTGTCTCTGCCCCTCTCTCTCTCCCTCTCTCTCTCTTTCTCTGACTCTCATGAATAAATAAATAAAATCTTAAAAAAAAATAATAAATAAAGTAGCTGCTACTTCTTGCTCACCAGATCCAATCAGTATAATGTCATCAATGTAATGAACTAGTGTGATGTCTTGTGAAAAGGAAAGGCAATCAAGGTCATTACAGACTAAATTATGACATAGGGCTGGAGAACTAATATGCTCCTGACATAAAGACAGTGAATCTGCATTGTTGTCCTTGTCAGTGAAAAGCAAACTGCTTCTGGCTTATTTGCTAACAGCTATCAAGAAGAAGGCATTTGCCAGATCAATAGCTGTATACCAGGTACCAGAGGATGTGTTAATTGCTCAAGAAACAAAACCACATCTGGAACAGTAGGTGCAATTGGAATCATCATCTGGCTAATTTCACAATAATTATCTGTCATTTTCCAAGTTCCATCTGTTTTCTGCACAGGCCAAGTAGGTACACTGAATGAGGAAATGCCGGGAATCACCACCCCTGAATCTCTGAAGTCCTTGATGATGGTACTAATTTTTCCCACCTCTCTAGGAATGTGGTATTGCTGTTGGTTTACTATTTTTCCAGGTAGAGGCAGTTCTAGTGGCTTCCACTTGGCCTTTTATAGCCTAATAGCACTCAATCCACAATCACAGAACCAATATGTGGATTCATCCAGTTGCTGAGTATTTTTTTTTTTTTAAATTTCACCCATTTGGTTTATTTTATTTATTTATTTTTTTTATGATAGTCACAGAGAGAGAGAGAGAGAGACAGAGACACAGGCAGAGGGAGAAGCAGGCTCCATGCACCGGGAGCCCGATGTGGGATTCGATCCCGGGTCTCCAGGATCACGGCCTGGGCCAAAGGCAGGCGCCAAACCGCTGCGCCACCCAGGGATCCCCTGCTGAGTATTTTTTTGAGCATTTTTATTTCAATTACGCATTTGGGAATAGAGAAATAACCATAGCATGGGTTTGAAAACACACTGAGTCTCTGTTTTGGTGATTCAAGTTAGACATTGTTCATTCAAATGAAAACTTTCCTACTTAGACAGATCAAGTAAGAATTTAGTAGATTACTCATCTATTTCTTCTCCAGGGATGTGATAATCAACTAAAAAATCCCAAAGATCTCTACAAGTTAGCCTATTCTGATTACTGCTTTGACTCTATTGTCTATTACGACAACCAAACTCACCTTGTTTTGGTGATTAAGTTTCACTATTTGGCTCCTAAAACTCTGGGATCCAATTATCCTCATTGTATTGAAATATTCCAGTTCAGTTGCAGCAGTTCATACTGTAATTCTTGACCTACAAGAGAAGATTAACCATAAAGTTCTTCAAGGATGGTTGGATTAAGCTCGCAAATTTATTTTTCACAATCACCGTGAAAAGTAGATCCTCCAGGGTAAGTGAGCAGATCTTTTTTTTTTTTTTTTTGTCTTCAGTTTCATGTGCCTGTCTAGATTTTTTTTAATAAATTTATTTTTTATTGGTGTTCAATTTACCAACATACAGAATAACACCCAGTGCTCATCCCGTCAAGTGCCCCCCTCAGTGCCCGTCACCCATTCACCCCCACCCCCGCCCTCCTCCCCTTCCACCACCCCTAGTTCGTTTCCCAGAGTTAGGAGTCTTTATGTTCTGTCTCCCTTTCTGATATTTCCCACACATTTCTTCTCCCTTCCCTTATATTCCCTTTCACTATTATTTATATTCCCCAAATGAATGAGAACATACAATGTTTGTCCTTCTTCGATTGACTTACTTCACTCAGCATAATACCCTCCAGTTCCATCCACGTTGAAGCAAATGGTGGGTATTTGTCGTTTCTAATGGCTGAGTAATATTCCATTGTATACATAAACAACATCTTCTTTATTCATTAATCTTTTGATGGACACCGAGGCTCCTTCCACAGTTTGGCTATTGTGGACATTGCTGCTATAAACATTGGGGTGCAGGTGTCCTGGCGTTTCATTGCGTCTGTATCTTTGGGGTAAATCCCCAACAGTGCAATTGCTGGGTCGTAGGGCAGGTCTATTTTTAACTCTTTGAGGAACCTCCACACAATTTTCCAGAGTGGCTGCACCAGTTCACATTCCCACCAACAGTGTAAGAGGCTTCCCTTTTCTCCGCATCCTCTCCAACATTTGTGGTTTCCTGCCAGAAGTGGACCCTGAACTATATGGTCAAATAATATTCTATAAAGGAGGAAAGACTATTCATTGGAAGAAAGACAGTCTCTTCAATAAATGGTGCTGGGAAAATTGGACATCCACATGCGAAGAATGAAACTAGACCACTCTCTTTCACCAGACACAAAGATAAACTCAAAATGGATGAAAGATCTAAATGTGAGACAAGATTCCATCAAAATCCTAGAGGAGAACACAGGCAACACCCTTTTTGAACTCAGCCACAGTAACTTCTTGCAAGATACATCCACGAAGGCAAAAAAAAACAAAAGCAAAAATGAACTATTGGGACTTCATCAAGATAAGAAGCTTTTGCACAGCAAAGGATACAGTCAACAAAACTAAAAGACAACCTACAGAATGGGAGAAGATATTTGCAAATGACGTATCAGATAAAGGGCTAGTTTCCAAGATGTATAAAGAACTTATGAAACTCAACAGCAAAGAAACAAACAATCCAATCATGAAATGGGCAAAAGACATGAAGAGAAATCTCACAGAGGATGACATGGACATGGCCAACATGCACATGAGAAAATGCTCTGCATCACTTGCCATCAGGGAAATACAAATCAAAACCACAATGAGATACCACCTCACACCAGTGAGAATGGGGAAAATTAACAAGGCAGGAAACAACAAATGTTGGAGAGGATGCGGAGAAAAGGGAAGCCTCTTACACTGTTGGTGGGAATGTGAACTGGTGCAGCCACTCTGGAAAACTGTGTGGAGGTTCCTCAAAGAGTTAAAAATAGACCTGCCCTACGACCCAGCAATTGCACTGTTGGGGATTTACCCCAAAGATTCAGATGCAATGAAACGTCGGGACACCTGCACCCCGATGTTTCTAGCAGCAATGTCCACAATAGCCAAACTGTGGAAGGAGCCTCGGTGTCCATCGAAAGATGAATGGATAAAGAAGATGTGGTTTATGTATACAATGGAATATTACTCAGCAATTAGAAACGACCAATACCCACCATTTGCTTCAACGTGGATGGAACTAGAGCGTATTATGCTGAGTGAAATAAGTCAATCGGAGAAGGACAAACAGTGTATGTTCTCATTCATTTGGGGAATATAAATAATAGTGAAAGGGAATATAAAGGAAGGGAAAAGAAATGTTGGGAAATATCAGGAAGGGAGACAGAACATAAAGACTCCTAACCCTGGGAAACGAACTAGGGGTGGTGGAAGGGGAGGAGGGCGGGTGTTGGAGGGGAATGGGTGACGGGCACTGAGGTGGACACTTGACGGGATGAGCACTGGGTGTTTTTCTGTATGTTGGTAAATTGAACACCAATAAAAATTAATTAAAAAATAAATAAATAAAAATATTAGCTAGTATTGTAATCAGAATAGGCTGGATGCAGTGGGACTCTAAGCAAAAGAGAGACTAATCTTTACAGATAGTTCCTTCAAAGCCACAAAGCAACCACTCCATAGTGGAATATACCTCAATAGGAACCAAGATTTAGGGCTGCCACATACAACACTCTCCTTCCTTCATAGAGCTAATCAACACCAACAAATTCTTGGGTTTGGGTCCCACTTTTTTTTAAAGGTACTATGTAAATTTCCCTTTTATTATGGCAACACAGCAATTATCTCATTTTTCTTACAGTTGAACCCAAGACAACCTCCTCCACCCCAATGAATCCCATTCTGAAGTGATTTCTACTCCACAATAAGTCTAATTGAACTTATACGGCCCCTGGTATCCTTGATTATGTTTAGAAGACATGTAGTATACTTTATGGAAATGTGGGAAACACTCAAGTAACAATATCATAAGCACATACTCTCTCCAGGTTGTCTACTTTTTGCTAATCTCCCTCACCTGTTAATATGTTTTTTTTTTAGTTTAGCACCTTTTATTAAGTGATCTCTGCTCTCGTAGCTGCTGCTTGTCAGCCTGTTCTTAAAACATAAAACACAGGATGCCTGGATGGTGCAGTTGGTTAAGCATTCAACTCTTGGTTTTGATTCAGGTTGTGATCTAGGGGTCATGAGATCAAGCCCTGCATTGGACTCCATGCTCAGCACTAAGTCTGCTCTCCTTCTCTCTCTGCCCCTCATTCCTGTGCCTTTTCTTTCTCTCACTCTCTAAAATAAATAAATATATTTTTTTAAAAAAAACATAAAATTCTTTTCCAATTCTTCTTGTCTAGGACAGGAGGATCTTCCAGATAGCATGCCAAAAGAACAAGAGACTCTTATGATACCAGCTAAAATGATGGTGCCATACAGAGAGGGAGAAGGTCATGGCACATTCAACTGCAGCTTCCAGAGGTTTTGAAAAAGGAGCCTTTGAGGGCCCACACTACCTGGCATTTTGATGCTGCCACTATGGGTTTTGCTCCATAAGGTTTTGGCAGGTAGGTTAAGCACTCACGAAAGCATATTCTGGATTTGGGCTATGGTTGTTTGGTCACTGACAGTCTTATTCCATATTTAAATAATGTCCTCCTGAAGCTGGACAGAGACTACAGCCCCACAGATCTCCTCCCCAACTGTGAACTGTTCCTCCAACATGGCCAGGATAAGACTCCCAGCAATGAGATGCCAAGCCCTTCAGGAGCTGAATGATTCACTTGCCACCATTTTTATTTGCATCATTGTCCTACATGGGCTTAATTCCTTCCTTGTAGATATGGAAGTCACTGTGGCCTGTCAAGTCCCCAGGACCTGCCATGTGGCCATAAACTCCTGCAGAACTGTTCCACAGAGGCAAAGGTTCCAATCTGTTTGGTATTCTGTTCATAGCTCTGTGAGCTGGTGGGACAGCCAGGGGTTCTTCTCAAGTATCAGAAAGTATAGTTGTACTGCAGGAGATGCTCGTACAGGGGCAGCAGCCTTTCTCTTGCTGCTGCCTTAACTCTTGTCTCATTCCATTTTTTCCTTCTCACCTTCTTTCTGTGCTGTTTTCTTCATTCTGATCATGGTCCCCACTATCATCATCTTTCAATGCACTGAACTTGTTCATCCTCTCACTGCTGCCATCACCACTGCTTCATGGAGTGACTTCCACTCTGCTGACCCTCTCCTGTCAATTCTTGAAAATTTCAATTTGAGAGGCATTTTCTGACATTTTCTGACTCCAAATACTCCCTTTTGGGGGCATGTGACCTCCTCTGGGTTTTGGGGTAACATCATATACACATGTTGGATATAAGAATGTGAATAATGAGGTGAATCCATCTACTATTCCACCCAATAAATATAAATCTTGGTGTGAATGAGAGATGGGAGACTTGAATCAGCTCTTCACTTAGATGATCAGTTTCTGTGTGCTTCTCACAGTGTAAGTATGCCACCACCTTGAATGTGTTCTAGTGTTTAAACATGTATTTTTTCATTCAACAGGGACACTAAACATCAGCCAGCTATTTTTTTAAAGATTGATTGATTGATTGATTGATTTATGATGGAGAGAGAGAGAGAGAGAGAGAGAGAGAGAGAGAGGCAGAGACACAGGAGGAGGGAGAAGCAGGCTCCATGCCGGGAGCCCGACGTGGGACTTGATCCCGGGACTCCAGGATCGCACCCTGGGCCAAAGGCAGGTGCTAAACCGCTGAGCCACCCAGGGATCCCCCTAATCCAGCTATTTAATCTGGTGCTCAATTGAAGAAACAAGGATCTATTCCAATGCTGGCCTTATTGATAGACATTATGTAGATCTTTCACATGGAGCTCTCACAAATGACTTTCAAAGATAATTTTGGCTACATGTACTTTTCCCTTAAATATTTAATCCCCTTTAAAATCTTGGTATAAAAGGCAATTTCACTGCACTAACTATAGTTTACTCGTTGAGAAAAGTGTTTTTTCCCCCACCAAAGTGTGTGTTTTAGAAAAGCCACTAAAGAGGAAGTATTTCATAGAAAAAGGAAAAGGCTTGGTAATGGACACCAATCCTCTGAGCACTTGGCCAGTGGTAGTGAAATTCCATAGTTGGTGCTTGGAGACAAGGATTGGAGATAGACATTGTATCCTCACATCCCACCTTGCAACCCAGGATTTTTTTTCTACTAGTAGAACAAAGGTGTATGGGAAAATCATGAATGGGGTAGTATATTTTCAAATTAAAACCCAGGAAAAATGTATGGATAAGAAGTGTATGGGATGAGGAATGGGGAATAAGATAAAGAAGTTATGTTCAAAAAACATTGATTGGGAGGTAATAAGATCCTGAACATGGGAGTGGGGACTTATGGGGAAATTCCAATGAAGCTGGAGATATCATACCCCTAAGTTCTATTGAGTTTTCTTTGCCAGGCTTTCCACCCTTGCCTGAGTAGGTTAGATATGCTTTGCCCAAAATATCTGTAATGGCCTCTCTTATGGTAGTTTCCTTGTAAAGCACTGCTGACTCTCCTCAGGGTCTACCCTGCAAACTTCTTTGCTCCTAGATAAATGCTGGGGCTCAAGTCCCAGCAAACCTTGAAGGGTAATCCACTAGAAGATGTGCTACACACCAAAACATGTGCATGATTTTTCCAATTTAAACAGATGGAAATATGGAGAATATGTGTGGGAATGAAGTGAATAATGGTGGAAGGAATATGAAGCTGAATGAGGCTAAATTGACTGATATGAGCCCACACTAAGCAAAGATTATGGATTCAATGATTTAGTTCAAGTTATTAGAAAGGACTCTAACAGTGTGGTTGGTTGGGTAGCTGAAAATGGACCCAAAAGTGACCTATACTAAGTGAAGTTGAAATACCAGAACTGTCCTGTTATACTATAAAAATAGGGATTCAAAGGCTTAAGAAGATTGGAAAGTTAGAGTGGATTTATCATTTAAGATCTGCTCACTTTTTCCCCAGTCTCACTGGTGTGAGGTGGTATCTCATTGTGGTTTTGATTTGTCTTTTAGTTTTGTTGACTGTATCCTTTGCTGTGCAAAAGCTTCTTATCTTGATGAAGTCCCAATAGTTCATTTTTGCTTTTGTTTCTTTTGCCTTCGTGGATGTATCTTGCAAGAAGTTACTGTGGCCGAGTTCAAAAAGGGTGTTGCCTGTGTTCTCTTCTGTGATTTTGATGGACTCTTGTCTCACATTTAGATCTCTCATCCATTTTGAGTTTATCTTTGTGTATGGTGAAAGAGAGTGGTCCAGTTTCATTCTTCTGCATGTGGATGTCCAATTTTCCCAGCACCATTTATTGAAGAGACTGTCTTTCTTCCAATGGATAGTCTTTCCTCCTTTATCGAATATTAGATGACCATACATTTCAGGGTCCACTTCTGGGTTCTCTATTCTGTTCCATTGATCTATGTGTCTGTTTTTGTGCCAGTACCACACTGTCTTGATGACCACAGCTTTGTAGTACAAGCTGAAATCTGGAATTGTGGGATCCCTGGGTGGCGCAGCGGTTTGGCGCCTGCCTTTGGCCCAGGGCACGATCCTGGAGACCCTGGATCGAATCCCACATCAGGCTCCCGGTGCATGGAGCCTGCTTCTCCCTCTGCCTGTGTCTCTGCCCCTCTCTCTCTCTCTCTCTCTCTCTCTCTCTCTGTGACTATCATAAATAAATAAAAATTAAAAAAAATGAAATCTGGAATTGTGATGCCCCCAGCTATGGTTTTCTTTTTTAAAATTCCCCTGGCTATTCGGGGTCTTTTCTGATTCCACACAAATCTTAAAATAATTTGTTCTAACTCTCTGAAGAAAGTCCATGGTATTTTGATAGGGTTCGCATTAAACGTGTAAACTTCCCTGGGTAACACTGACATTTTCACAATATTAATTCTGCCAATCCATGAGCATGGAATATTTTTCCATCTCTTTGTGTCTTCCTCAATTTCTTTCAGAAGTGTTCTATAGTTTTTAGGGTATAGATCTTTTACCTCTTTGGTTAGGTTTATTCCTAGGTATCTTATGCTTTTGGGTGCAATTGTAAATGGGATTGACTCCTTAATTTCTCTTTCTTCAGTCTCATTGTTACTGTATAGAAATGCCATTGATTTCTGGGCATTGATTTTGTATCCTGCCACGCTACCAAATTGCTGTATGAGTTCTAGCAATCTTGGGGTGGAGGCTTTTGGGTTTTCTATGTAGAGTATCATGTCATCGGCGAAGAGGGAGAGTTTGACTTCTTCTTTGCCAATTTGAATGCCTTTAATGTCTTTTTGTTGTCGGATTGCTGAGGCGAGGACTTCCAGAACTATGTTGAACAGCAGTGGTGAGAGTGGACATCCCTGTCTTGTTCCTGATCTTAGGGGAAAGGCTCCCAGTGCTTCCCCATTGAGAATGATATTTGCTGTGGGCTTTAGGTAGATGGCTTTTAAGATGTTGAGGAATGTTCCCTCTATCCCTACACTCTGAAGAGTTTTGATCAGGAATGGATGCTGTATTTTGTCAAATGCTTTCTCTGCATCTATTGAGAGGATCATATGGTTCTTGGTTTTTCTCTTGCTGGTATGATGAATCACACTGATGGTTTTACGAGTGTTGAACCAGCCTTGTGTCCCGGGGATAAGTCCGACTTGGTCATGGTGAATAATTTTCTTAATGTACTGTTGGATCCTATTGGCTAGTATCTTGTTGAGAATTTTTGCATCCATGTTCATCAGGGATATTGGTCTGTAATTCTCCTTTTTGGTGAGGTCTTTGTCTGGTTTTGGAATTAAGGTGATGCTGGCCTCATTGAACAAATTTGGAAGTACTCCATCTCTTTCTATCTTTCCAAACAGCTTTAGTAGAATGGGTATGATTTCTTCTTTAAACGTTTGATGGAATTCCCCCGGGAAGCCATCTGGCCCTGGACTCTTGTGTCTTGGGAAGTTTTTGATGACTGATTCAATTTCCTCCCTGGTTATTGGCATGGTCAGGTTTTCTATTTCTTCCTGCTCCAGTTTGGTAGTTTGTGGCTTTCCAGGAATGCATCCATTTCTTCTAGATTGCCCAATTTAATGGCGTACAGCTGTTCATAATATGTTTTTAAAATCGTTTGTAAGTCCTTGGTGTTGGTAGTGATCTCTCCTTTCTCATTCATGATTTTACTAATTTGAGTCTTCTCTCTCTTCTTTTTAATAAGGTTGGCTAATGGTTTATCTATCTTATTAATTCTTTCAAAGAACCAACCCCTGGTTTTGTTGATCTGCTCCACAGTTCTTCTGGTCTCGATTTCATTGAGTTCTGCTCGAATTTTAATTAACTCTTTTCTTCTGCTGGGTGTAGGATCTACCTGCTGTTTTTTCTCTAGCTCCTTTATGTGTAAGGTTAGCTTTTGTATTTGAGTTCTTTCCAGTTTTTGAATGGATGCTTGTATTGCGATGTATTTCCCCCTCAGGACTGCTTTTGCTGCATCCCAAAGATTTTGAATGCTTGTATCTTCATTCTCATTAGTTTCCATGAATCCTTTTAATTCTTCCTTAATGTCCTGGTTGACCCTTTCATCTTTTAGCAGGATGGTCCTTAACCTCCACGTGTTTGAGGTCCTTCCAAACTTCTTGCTGTGATTTAGTTCTAATTTCAAGGCATTATGGTCTGAGAATATGCAGGGGACGATCCCAAACTTTTGGTATCGGTTCAGACCCGATTTGTGACCCAGCATGTGGTCTATTCTGGAGAAAGTTCCATGTGCACTTGAGAAGAATGTGTATTCAGTTGAGTTTGGATGTAAAGTTCTGTAGATATCTGTGAAATCCATCTGGTCCAGTGTATCATTTAAAGCTCTCGTTTCTTTGGAGATGTTGTGCTTAGAAGACCTATCCAGGGTAGAAAGAGCTAGATTGAAGTCACCAAGTATAAGTGTATTATTATCTAAGTATTTCTTCACTTTGGTTATTAATTGGTTTAAATATTTGGCAGCTCCCACATTCGGGGCATATATATTGAGGATTGTTAAGTCCTCTTGTTGCATAGATCCTTTAAGTATGAGATAGTGTCCCTCTTCATCTCTCACTACAGTCTTCGGGGTAAATTTTAGTTTATCTGATATAAGGATGGCTACCCCTGCTTTCTTTTGAGGACCATTTGAATGGTAAATGGTTCTCCAACCTTCTATTTTCAGGCTGTAGGTGTCCTTCTGTCTAAAGTGAGTCTTTTCTAGACAGCAAATAGATGGGTCCTGTTTTTTTATCGAGTCTGAAACCCTGCGCCTTTTGATGGGCTCATTAAGCCCGTTCACGTTCAGAGTTACTATGGACAGATATGAGTTTAGTGTCATCATGATATCTATTCAGTCCTTGTTTTTGTGGATTGTTCCATTGAACTTCTTCTTAAAGGGGAATTTTAAGAGTCCCCCTTAAAATTTCTTGCAGAGCTGGTTTGGAGGTTACATATTCTTTCAGTTCCTGCCTGTCTTGGAAGCTCTTTATCTCTCCTTCCATTTTGAATGAGAGCCTTGCTGGATAAAGTACTCTTGGTTGCATGTTCTTCTCATTTAGGACCCTGAATATATCCTGCCAGCCCTTTCTGGCCTGCCAGGTCTCTGTGGAGAGGTCTGCTGTTACCCTAATACTCCTCCCCATAAAAGTCAGGGATTTCTTGTCTCTTGCTGCTTTAAGGATCTTCTCCTTATCTTTGGAATTTGCAAGCTTAACTATTAAATGTTGAGGTGTTGAACGGTTTTTATTGATATTGGAGGGGGGGGTGGAATCTCTGTATTTCCTGGATCTGAATGCCTGTTTCCCTTCCCAGATTCGGAAAGTTTTCAGCTAGGATTTGTTCAAATACATATTCTGGCCCTCTGGCCCTTTCGGCGCCCTCGGGAACCCCAATTAAACGTAGGTTTTTCTTCCTCAGGCTGTCATTTATTTCCCTTAATCTATCCTCATGGTCTTTTAATTGCCTGTCTCTTTTTTCCTCAGTTTCCCTCTTTGCCATCAACTTGTCTTCTATGTCACTCACTCGATCTTCCACCTCGTTAAGCCTCGTCGTTAGGACTTCTAGCTTGGATTGCATCTCATTTAATTGATTTTTAATTTCTGCCTGATTGGATCTAAATTCTGCAGTCATGAAGTCTCTTGAGTCCTTTATGGTTTTTTCTAGAGCCACCAGTAGCTGTATAATAGTGCTTCTGAATTGGCTTTCTGACATTGAATTGTAATCCAGATTTTGTAACTCTGTGGGAGAGAGGGCTGATTCTGATTCTTTTTTTTTTGAGGTGAGGTTTTCCTTCTAGTCATTTTGCTCAGTGCAGAGTGGCCAAAAACAAGTTGTATTGGGAAAAGGAGAAAAAGAGGGAGAAGGAAAGAAAAGAGAAAAAGAGAAAAGAGAAAGAAGAAAAAAAAGGGGAAAAAGAGAAGAAAAAGAGAAAGAAAAAGAAAGAAAGGAGAAAAAAGAAAAAAAGGGGGGGGGTGGGGGAAGCAATCAGAAATCAAGAAGAAAGAAAGAAAAAAAGCACAAAACAAAACAAAAACAAAAACAAAGAACACGGGGGAGTATCTTCCGATTCTGTATACTTTAAGTCCCTTGACTTCCCTTGGAACTGGTCCGTCTCACTGGTCTCCTGGGGGAGGGGCCTGCTGTGCTGATTCTCAGGTGTTAGCACTTGGGGGAGCTGCTCTGCCCCCTGCCTGGTGCAGGGCTCAGTGGGGGGTGTTTACCCCGTGAGGCCCCGGGAGGAAGCCACAGTGGCGGGGGCAGCTCTGGAGCTCTGGAGTCAGCCCCCGCAGTAGCTCCGGGGCTCTCCGTCTGCAGGGCCTGGGGGCTCCCGGGCGGGGCTGCTGATCTGCTCAGCTCGGGGCAGGAGCGTCCTTGCTGTCCTGGGCCCTCCCGGCCTCTGCCTGTCCCTGGGGGAGGCCGGACCCTGGGCTGTGTCCCGGCGCCCTGTGCTCCCGGGCCTGCGCTGTTGGATTCGCGCTCCCGCCCCGCAGCCCCCTCCGCGGAGCCGCCGCCCGAGCCCCTCGTAGCTGCTCCGGGTCCGGCCATGCGCGCTGCAGCCCTTAGGGAGCTCGGCGCATCTCCCCGGGGCGCAGTTCCTCTGTTACTGTCCCAGGGAGCCCGAGGGCATCCCCGCCTTTCTGGGGATCCTGCTCCAATTCCCCTGGCGGCCTTTCCGCAGGGAAGGTTGGTGCAGCTCCTGCTCCTCCGGGACGGGGCTCTCCTGTCCTGGGGACACTCGCCATGGCCTCAGCCCGGCTCCTCGCGGGGCCCCTCCCCCTTGGAGGCCTTTTGATTCTTTCTTTTTCCCCGTCTTCCTACCTTGATAGAAGCGCGAACTCTTCTCACTGTAGCATTCCAGCTGGTCTCTCTTTAAATCTCAGGCCGAATTCGTAGATTTTCAGGCCTCCCCCAGGGACCGGCAGAGGCCGGGAGGGCCCAGGACAGCAAGGACGCTCCTGCCCCGAGCTGAGCAGATCAGCGGCCCCGCCCGGGAGCCCCCAGGCCCTGCAGACGGAGAGCCCCGGAGCTACTGCGGGGGCTGACTCCAGAGCTCCAGAGCTGCCCCCGCCACTGTGGCTTCCTCCCGGGGCCTCACGGGGTAAACACCCCCCACTGAGCCCTGCACCAGGCAGGGGGCAGAGCAGCTCCCCCAAGTGCTAACACCTGAGAATCAGCACAGCAGGCCCCTCCCCCAGGAGACCAGTGAGACGGACCAGTTCCAAGGGAAGTCAAGGGACTTAAAGTATACAGAATCGGAAGATACTCCCCCGTGTTCTTTGTTTTTGTTTTTGTTTTGTTTTGTGCTTTTTTTCTTTCTTTCTTCTTGATTTCTGATTGCTTCCCCCACCCCCCCCTTTTTTTCTTTTTTCTCCTTTCTTTCTTTTTCTTTCTCTTTTTCTTCTCTTTTTCCCCTTTTTTTTCTTCTTTCTCTTTTCTCTTTTTCTCTTTTCTTTCCTTCTCCCTCTTTTTCTCCTTTTCCCAATACAACTTGTTTTTGGCCACTCTGCACTGAGCAAAATGACTAGAAGGAAAACCTCACCTCAAAAAAAAAAGAATCAGAATCAGCCCTCTCTCCCACAGAGTTACAAAATCTGGATTACAATTCAATGTCAGAAAGCCAATTCAGAAGCACTATTATACAGCTACTGGTGGCTCTAGAAAAAACCATAAAGGACTCAAGAGACTTCATGACTGCAGAATTTAGATCCAATCAGGCAGAAATTAAAAATCAATTAAATGAGATGCAATCCAAGCTAGAAGTCCTAACGACGAGGCTTAACGAGGTGGAAGATCGAGTGAGTGACATAGAAGACAAGTTGATGGCAAAGAGGGAAACTGAGGAAAAAAGAGACAGGCAATTAAAAGACCATGAGGATAGATTAAGGGAAATAAATGACAGCCTGAGGAAGAAAAACCTACGTTTAATTGGGGTTCCCGAGGGCGCCGAAAGGGCCAGAGGGCCAGAATATGTATTTGAACAAATCCTAGCTGAAAACTTTCCGAATCTGGGAAGGGAAACAGGCATTCAGATCCAGGAAATACAGAGATTCCACCCCCCCCTCCAATATCAATAAAAACCGTTCAACACCTCAACATTTAATAGTTAAGCTTGCAAATTCCAAAGATAAGGAGAAGATCCTTAAAGCAGCAAGAGACAAGAAATCCCTGACTTTTATGGGGAGGAGTATTAGGGTAACAGCAGACCTCTCCACAGAGACCTGGCAGGCCAGAAAGGGCTGGCAGGATATATTCAGGGTCCTAAATGAGAAGAACATGCAACCAAGAGTACTTTATCCAGCAAGGCTCTCATTCAAAATGGAAGGAGAGATAAAGAGCTTCCAAGACAGGCAGGAACTGAAAGAATATGTAACCTCCAAACCAGCTCTGCAAGAAATTTTAAGGGGGACTCTTAAAATTCCCCTTTAAGAAGAAGTTCAATGGAACAATCCACAAAAACAAGGACTGAATAGATATCATGATGACACTAAACTCATATCTGTCCATAGTAACTCTGAACGTGAACGGGCTTAATGAGCCCATCAAAAGGCGCAGGGTTTCAGACTCGATAAAAAAACAGGACCCATCTATTTGCTGTCTAGAAAAGACTCACTTTAGACAGAAGGACACCTACAGCCTGAAAATAGAAGGTTGGAGAACCATTTACCATTCAAATGGTCCTCAAAAGAAAGCAGGGGTAGCCATCCTTATATCAGATAAACTAAAATTTACCCCGAAGACTGTAGTGAGAGATGAAGAGGGACACTATCTCATACTTAAAGGATCTATGCAACAAGAGGACTTAACAATCCTCAATATATATGCCCCGAATGTGGGAGCTGCCAAATATTTAAACCAATTAATAACCAAAGTGAAGAAATACTTAGATAATAATACACTTATACTTGGTGACTTCAATCTAGCTCTTTCTACCCTGGATAGGTCTTCTAAGCACAACATCTCCAAAGAAACGAGAGCTTTAAATGATACACTGGACCAGATGGATTTCACAGATATCTACAGAACTTTACATCCAAACTCAACTGAATACACATTCTTCTCAAGTGCACATGGAACTTTCTCCAGAATAGACCACATGCTGGGTCACAAATCGGGTCTGAACCGATACCAAAAGTTTGGGATCGTCCCCTGCATATTCTCAGACCATAATGCCTTGAAATTAGAACTAAATCACAGCAAGAAGTTTGGAAGGACCTCAAACACGTGGAGGTTAAGGACCATCCTGCTAAAAGATGAAAGGGTCAACCAGGACATTAAGGAAGAATTAAAAGGATTCATGGAAACTAATGAGAATGAAGATACAAGCATTCAAAATCTTTGGGATGCAGCAAAAGCAGTCCTGAGGGGGAAATACATCGCAATACAAGCATCCATTCAAAAACTGGAAAGAACTCAAATACAAAAGCTAACCTTACACATAAAGGAGCTAGAGAAAAAACAGCAGGTAGATCCTACACCCAGCAGAAGAAAAGAGTTAATTAAAATTCGAGCAGAACTCAATGAAATCGAGACCAGAAGAACTGTGGAGCAGATCAACAAAACCAGGGGTTGGTTCTTTGAAAGAATTAATAAGATAGATAAACCATTAGCCAACCTTATTAAAAAGAAGAGAGAGAAGACTCAAATTAGTAAAATCATGAATGAGAAAGGAGAGATCACTACCAACACCAAGGACTTACAAACGATTTTAAAAACATATTATGAACAGCTGTACGCCATTAAATTGGGCAATCTAGAAGAAATGGATGCATTCCTGGAAAGCCACAAACTACCAAACTGGAGCAGGAAGAAATAGAAAACCTGACCATGCCAATAACCAGGGAGGAAATTGAATCAGTCATCAAAAACTTCCCAAGACACAAGAGTCCAGGGCCAGATGGCTTCCCGGGGGAATTCCATCAAACGTTTAAAGAAGAAATCATACCCATTCTACTAAAGCTGTTTGGAAAGATAGAAAGAGATGGAGTACTTCCAAATTTGTTCAATGAGGCCAGCATCACCTTAATTCCAAAACCAGACAAAGACCTCACCAAAAAGGAGAATTACAGACCAATATCCCTGATGAACATGGATGCAAAAATTCTCAACAAGATACTAGCCAATAGGATCCAACAGTACATTAAGAAAATTATTCACCATGACCAAGTCGGACTTATCCCCGGGACACAAGGCTGGTTCAACACTCGTAAAACCATCAGTGTGATTCATCATACCAGCAAGAGAAAAACCAAGAACCATATGATCCTCTCAATAGATGCAGAGAAAGCATTTGACAAAATACAGCATCCATTCCTGATCAAAACTCTTCAGAGTGTAGGGATAGAGGGAACATTCCTCAACATCTTAAAAGCCATCTACCTAAAGCCCACAGCAAATATCATTCTCAATGGGGAAGCACTGGGAGCCTTTCCCCTAAGATCAGGAACAAGACAGGGATGTCCACTCTCACCACTGCTGTTCAACATAGTTCTGGAAGTCCTCGCCTCAGCAATCCGACAACAAAAAGACATTAAAGGCATTCAAATTGGCAAAGAAGAAGTCAAACTCTCCCTCTTCGCCGATGACATGATACTCTACATAGAAAACCCAAAAGCCTCCACCCCAAGATTGCTAGAACTCATACAGCAATTTGGTAGCGTGGCAGGATACAAAATCAATGCCCAGAAATCAATGGCATTTCTATACAGTAACAATGAGACTGAAGAAAGAGAAATTAAGGAGTCAATCCCATTTACAATTGCACCCAAAAGCATAAGATACCTAGGAATAAACCTAACCAAAGAGGTAAAAGATCTATACCCTAAAAACTATAGAACACTTCTGAAAGAAATTGAGGAAGACACAAAGAGATGGAAAAATATTCCATGCTCATGGATTGGCAGAATTAATATTGTGAAAATGTCAGTGTTACCCAGGGAAGTTTACACGTTTAATGCGAACCCTATCAAAATACCATGGACTTTCTTCAGAGAGTTAGAACAAATTATTTTAAGATTTGTGTGGAATCAGAAAAGACCCCGAATAGCCAGGGGAATTTTAAAAAAGAAAACCATAGCTGGGGGCATCACAATTCCAGATTTCATTTTTTTTAATTTTTATTTATTTATGATAGTCACAGAGAGAGAGAGAGAGAGAGAGAGAGAGAGAGGGCAGAGACACAGGCAGAGGGAGAAGCAGGCTCCATGCACCGGGAGCCTGATGTGGGATTCGATCCAGGGTCTCCAGGATCGTGCCCTGGGCCAAAGGCAGGCGCCAAACCGCTGCGCCACCCAGGGATCCCACAATTCCAGATTTCAGCTTGTACTACAAAGCTGTGGTCATCAAGACAGTGTGGTACTGGCACAAAAACAGACACATAGATCAATGGAACAGAATAGAGAACCCAGAAGTGGACCCTGAAATGTATGGTCATCTAATATTCGATAAAGGAGGAAAGACTATCCATTGGAAGAAAGACAGTCTCTTCAATAAATGGTGCTGGGAAAATTGGACATCCACATGCAGAAGAATGAAACTGGACCACTCTCTTTCACCATACACAAAGATAAACTCAAAATGGATGAGAGATCTAAATGTGAGACAAGAGTCCATCAAAATCACAGAAGAGAACACAGGCAACACCCTTTTTGAACTCGGCCACAGTAACTTCTTGCAAGATACATCCACGAAGGCAAAAGAAACAAAAGCAAAAATGAACTATTGGGACTTCATCAAGATAAGAAGCTTTTGCACAGCAAAGGATACAGTCAACAAAACTAAAAGACAAGCTACAGAGTGGGTGAAGATATTTGCAAATGACCTATCAGATAAAGTGCTAGTTTCCAAAATCTCCAAAGAACTTATTACACTCAACAGCAAAGAAACAAACAATCCAATCATGAAATGGCCAAAAGACATGAAGAGAAATCTCACAGAGGAAGACATGGACATGGCAAACATGCACATGAGAAAGTGCTCTGCATCACTTGCTATCAGGGAAATACAAATCAAAACCACAATGAGATACCACCTCACACCAGTGAGAATGGGGAAAATTAACAAGGCAGGAAACAACAAATGTTGGAGAGGATGCGGAGAAAAGGGAACTTCTTACGCTGTTGGTGGGAATGTGAACTGGTGCAGCCACTCTGGAAAACTGTGTGGAGGTTCCTCAAAGAGTTAAAAATAGACCTGCCCTACGACCCAGCAATTGCACTGTTGGGGATTTACCCCAAAGATTCAGATGCAATGAAACGCTGGGACACTTGCACCCCGATGTTTCTAGCAGCAATGTCCACAATAGCCAAACTGTGGAAGGAGCCTCAGTGTCCATCGAAAGATGAATGGATAAAGAAGATGTGGTTTATGTATACAATGGAATATTACTCAGCCATTATAAACGACAAATACCCAACATTTGCTTCAGCGTGGATGGAACTGGAGGGTATTATGCTGAGTGAAGTAAGTCAATCAGAGAAGGACAGTGTATGTTCTCATTCATTTGGGGAATATAAATAACAGTGAAAGGGAATATAAGGGAAGGGAGAAGAAAAAGACTCCTATCTCGGGGAAACGAACTAGCAGTGGTGGAAGGGGAGAAGTGCGGGGGGTGGGGGTCAATCAATGGGTGACGGGCACTGAGGGGGGCACTTGACTGGATGAGCACTGGGTGTTATTCTGTATGTTGGTAAGTTGAACACCAATAAAAAATTAATTTATTTAAAAAAAAAGAAAACTCGAAAGCACTGATGAAAGAAATTTAAGATGACACAAAGAAATGGAAAGACATTCCATATTCATGGATTGAAAGAATATTTTTAAAATGTCTACACCACTCAAAACAATGTACACATTTAATGCAATCCCTATCAAAATGCCAACAGCATTTTTCACAGAGCCAGAACAAACAATTTTAAAACTTGTATGAAGTAAAAAAGACTCTGAATAGCCAAAGCAATCTTGAAAAATAAAATCAAAGTTTAAGGTGTCATAATTCTGGACTTTATATTACAAAGCTGTGGTGATCGGAATAGTATGGTTCCGGCACACAAATAGACACATACACCAATGGAACAGAATAGAAAACCCAGAAATGGACTCAGAACTATATGGTCAACTAATCATTGACAAAGCAGGAAAGAATATCCAATGGGAAAAATAAAATCTCTTCAACAAATGGTGTTGGGAAAACTGGACAGCAACATGGAAAAGAATGAAACTGGACCACTTTCTTACACCATACACACAAAAAATTCAAAATGGATTAGAGACCTAAATGTGAGACAGGAAACTATTAAAATCCTAGAGGAGAACACAGACAGTAACCTCTTTGACATCTGACATAGAAAAGTTTTTCTAGATATGTCTCCTGAGGCAAGGGAAATAAAAGCAAAAATAAACTACTGGGACTATATCAATATAAAAATCTTCACAGCAAGGGAAATAATCCACAAAAGTAAAGGACAACTCATGGAATGGGAGAAGAGATGTGAAACTAACATATTTGATAAAGGGTTACTATCCAAAATCCATAAAGAACTTTTAAAACTCAACACCCCAAAAATGAATAATACAATTAAAAATGGGCAGAAATCAAGTATAGACATTTTTCCAAAGAAGACATACAGGTGGCTAACAGACAAGACACATGAAAAGATGCTCAACATCACTTACCACCAGGGAAATACAATTAAAAACTACAATGAGATATCACCTCACACCTGTCAGAATGGCTAAAGTTAACAACACACACACAAAAAAAACAGGTGCTGGCAAAGATGTGGAGAAAGTGGAACTCTCATGCACTGTCAGTGAGAATGCAAATGGGTGCAGCCACTCTGGAAAACAGCATGGAGGTTCCTCAAAATGTTAAAAATAGAACTATGTTATGATCTAGCAGTTGCACTACTAGGTATTTGCCCAAAGAATACAAAAATACTAATTCAAAGGGATACATATACTCTGATGTTTATAGCAGCATTATCTACAATAGTTGAATTATGGAAACAGCCCAAGTATCCATTGACTGATGAATGAAAGAAGATGTGGTATGTGTATATATATAATGGAATGTTACTCGACCATAAAAAAGAATGAAATCTTGGCATTTTCAGTGACATGGATGGAGCTAGAGAGTATAATGCTAAGCAAAATAAGTCAGAGAAAGGCAAATATCATATGATTTCACTCATATGTGAAATTTAAGAAAGAAACAAAACAAACTAGCAAAGGTGGGAAAAAGTGACACAAACGAAGAAATAGGGTCTTAGCTATAGAAAACAAACTGATGTTATCAGAGGGGAAGTAGGTGGGGTGGGGGTGGGTAAAATAGGTGATGGGGATTAAGGAATGTACTTGTAGTGATGAGCACCAGGTGTTGTATGGCAGTGTTGAATCACTATATTATACACCTGAAACTAATATTACACTGTATGTTAACTAACTGGAATCTTATTATTATTTTTTTTTACTAACTAGAATTTTAATAAAAACTAAGAAAAGGGGCAGCCCAGGTGGCTCCGCGGTTTTGCGCCGCCTTCGGCCTAGGGTGTCATCCTGGAGACCCTGGATGGAGCCCTACGTCGGGCTCCCTGCATGGAGCCTGTTCTCCCTCTGCCTGTGTCTGTGGGTCTCTCATGAATGAATGAATGAATGAATGAATGAATGAATGAAAATAAATAAATAAATAAATAAATAAATAAATAAATAAATAAAACTAAGAAAAAACTCTGCTTGGCCATTGAGGTGAATCCCTTTTGGAGTATCTGTGCAGTTCATATGACTCCTTAAATTGTGCCCCCTCATTTTCCAGTTTCTTATAATGGTGGGATCCTGGTGATGAATGTGATTTGTAAATGTTGTTCCAATCCTAGGCCTAAATTGATTGGCCTAAGAATAATAACCTGACTGTTGAGAAGTTCTTCCCAGAAAAATTTAATGTGTGTGTGTGTGTGTGTGTGTGTGTGTGTGTGAGAGAGAGAGAGAGAGAGAGAGAGAAATGGAAATGGATTGTTTTTCCCCTGTGGGTGAACCTTAGAAAGTAAACAATAATGCCATGGTTCTGTGGGGAAGTTATATTTTCCATGATTTCTGTGGAGCTGAGAAAGCTGCTCATCAGAGAAAGAAGCAAAAAGAAACATCATAAAGAGAAAGATAAAAGGTATTGTCCATTGTCTAAGTTTCTGAAGACTTTGCAGTTGCCTGCTCTGGTGCATTCCTGAAATCCAATAACATTTTTGACTTTGGGTTTTGTGACACACCTTTAACTCCTTATAAGTTTCCCTGTGTTGATGAAAGTAGCTTACATTGGTTTCTGTTACTTGTAACTAAAGAATCTTGGTATGGAGACTTTAGTCAGGTTGATCATCATGCCTAAGTCTCTGGACCATTTTTCTTTAATTTACCTTTTAGCACTGTGTCTGGAACAATGTTTAAGAACACCCTTTATTCTCCATGCTTCAGTCTATTCTCTAGGCCCTTTCTTTCCGCTGGCTGACATGCTGCAAATGAATTAGTTACTCTTGCCAGTACCCAAGGGGTTGAGCCAGAGCCAAGTCACAAGTCAGTGCCAGCAGAGTAGCTGCATTTATTTCCAGTCTGTAGCAGTAGATTATTTATATACATATTTAGAGTGGGTTGGAAGGTTGTTGCAGGGAAAGTAGAAGGAAGGAGCGGTCCAGAGAGAATATAGACACCAGATTAGTAGAGGAATGAAATACACTTAATGGATAATCTATAGGATGTTAGCCAGGGATCTCAGAAAGGACAGAGCAGAGAACTCTGTGTCAGTTCTCCCAGAGTCAGGTTGTTATGATAGGCAAACTGCTTTATGGGCCATAGGTTTGCTTCTGAGGCAGGGAGGGCAGAAATATAACAAAAGCTAAAGAGTAAGCAACCAGATAAGACAGGAAGTCCAAATCAGAAATAGGAGGGAAGAAGGTGAAGGGGTAGTGTGACAGGATAGAAGAAAAATGAGGTAGAAAGCCCTAGAGAAAAACTGGAGCATTCTAAAAGCACTAAGTCAGGAACCAGTTGACTCATTCGGAGGTCAGCCAAACCAGACAGGTAGCCCCATGTTGTGTGGATATAACTAACAGAGCCAAGAGCTTTCAAGGCAGTGATTTGGCTTTCCTGATTATTTTGGCAAGACCACACTCCCACTACTATACTTATATCAACGTGATTTGGATGAGCGCCTTTGTAATTGCCACTCTAGCCCTTCAACCTATATCAAATGATCCTGCATTCTATTGGATGTCTCCATTTCTGTCCGTCCCTCTTTCCAGGCAGAATATTTATAAACACATTACAATTGTGCTTCTGACTAATGTCTATCATTATTTGGTACACATTTAAGTGTAAATGGAATCCATTTTTATATTTGGTCATTTTATTCCAGGGCAAAATGTTCTATTAAAATCCATGAGAAATTCAAGAAAGAACAGAGGGTCTACTCAGGCTCAATTGTTTGTAAGAAATCCACTTAAGCTAACTAAGATAAAGTGAAATATTTATTCTAAGGCTATGAGCAGAGTAACAGAATGAAAGGAGTAGTACATAAATCCAAGAATAAACACTAAAAGGAATGGAATTCACCAAGATTAGAGTGGGGGATAGTTTTGGCTTCAAGTTAACCTTAGAGAATTTCAGTAAGAGTTTTAGAGTCTTCACTCTAGTGACTGAGTCTTCGTTCCATCCCACTACCACTTGATAATTAGTCATTATTACTCATAAATCACTCTGTACATAGCCTATCATGGCTTCTCCAGCCCCAGTTATACCTCATGACCTTTTAGGTAAAATAATTCACTGTTTGTTTTCTGTTATTGTAGTTTTCTGTTTCATATTCTAGATTTAAGAAATAAAGTATGTGACCAGCTCATTCTTTCAAAGTAGCCTATACCGAACAGTTCATGCTCTTAGAAAGGTCTGTCTCCCTCACCACAGAAATTTAACTGTGGTGGGGGAGGGAAAACAAGTGGAGTCATGTGTTAGAAAATGTGGCTACTTACCTGGCACTAGGGATCTAGAAGAGCATAAAATAGTGGAATATGACATAAGGTAGAAGGGAGGAAAATAGCTGAGGCACTGGTGCCTTTAACAAAGAAAACTAACATGGGGAGTATAAGCCTGAGACAGGGTTTTAGACCCAAACAGTAAGAAGGTTGTTATTGGGCTCCCTTACAGGGACATTTATCGCATGTCTACTTTGGACTAACCAATTTAAATTAATTGACTCATTTTTCTGGTGTCATATTATCCCTGAGGAATAATTATTATTAACACAACTGTACAGATGAAGAACCTGAAACCCAAAGAGTAACTGTCTAAACTTCTGAGCAAATAAATGACAGAGAAAGGATATCCTGGGAAGTTGGGTTAGCCTTTTGGGGCCATTTGAGTTGGCACGGTTTCAATATTGGGCAAGTAAATGTAAGTCCTACCAATAAGCCAGATGTGGAAGGATGAGAGACGTGGGGAAATACATGCTGTCAGGGAGAGAGTATGTGATAGCAACTACTTTAAAATAAGTACAGAATTTTGACTCCCTCCAATAACCAACCCAGACAAAGACTCTTTGAGAGCCTCTGGACATCAAACAAAGCCCTGAAAATTAGCCCTCAGTGGTGATAATTCTATTGAATAATAAGAGGATGGAGGGAGGAAGGCACAGGAGAATTCATTTTGGAGTTTTACCTCCATTTTGAGGCACAGAGGAACCCAGAAGACAATGTTGTGTATTCCCAGGGAAAGGCAGATTAGAGACTCCTAATTACTCTTCCATACTCCCCTCTTCATCCCTCTCTTTCCATAGCAGAGGCTGGGATGGGTGAGTGGGGGCTGCACAAGGACTCTGGCTCAGCTTCTGCAGCCTTCATGCCTCCATCTTGAGGCTATGGTGCCACTCACTGTCCAGAGTTTTCCTTGGGGGGCAGAGTGGGCCTGGGGACAGCAGGTACTGTCTCTAGGAGCAGCAAGCAGACTTTCTGAGAAGTCCTGGGAAAAGACAGTCACTTACTTCCCAACTTTGTGTAAGGAAGTGTGGAAAGAGTCTTGGAGAAGGGGTTTGAAAACTGGCACTTAGTTCCCCTCTGGACTTCACTTTCTCTCCATAAGAACATCCATCTCATCCTCTCAGGATTAAGGGTTTAATCCAACCCAGAGGTTGGATTAAATGTGATGAGGGCTATGGGAGCATCTGTGAACTGTAAATTGCCCACCCAAAGGTGAGGGCACCCTGTTGTCCTTGAAGGGAGCCTCTATGTTCAGATGTGCTGGGGAAAGACCTTTGTGTTCATGGAGCTAAAGGATGAAGGACGTGGGTCCTTGTTGGGTGGGGAGGCAACAGGACGAATGAGGAGGCAAGTAGCTGAAAGTTCTCCCTGACAGGAGGAAAGTCTGGTCTTTGCAAGGCTTTGAGGTGGATGGAACTGCAGGGCTGGGCGTCCCAGAAGACTCCACCCAAGAGGAGAAAGAGTGTATGTGGGTGTCTGTGAGAGAGAAGTGGAGGTGGTTACCCTGGCCCTCCCCTTCATTCCCACTCAGGCAAGTGGCTGAATGAAGCAAGTTGGTGGAGAGTAGGGCAGAGGAGTGTTGGATGGAGAGCAAATTCAAGAGGGGGTCTTAGAGTCCATCTGGTCCATTCCTGGGTCTCCGTTCAGGTTTGAAGGAGGTTTCTCAAGCCTAGGAAATCCTGCTAGCTAGTTCACTTGTGTGAACCTAGGGCAACTGGCGTGGGTTCATTTTCACCCTGTGTGCTACCCAGGGACTGTGTGGTGAGGAAGCCTACTTGAGCTGGGAGCTCCCACCAGCATGTTTGGCCACCCCTCCCCAGGAGTTCTGGGACAACTATTACAGGGGACTCATGGGATTGAGGGATGGGCTGTTTCTTTGGAAGGAGCAGCCCCATTGTGCTGACTTGTGTGGAGGAGGTGGCCTCCCAGACCTGGATGGAAGGAGGTTGGAGTGGAATGGGGAAAAGGATGGCTGCTCTGGACCAAGGAGGCAATTCCCACCCCCAACCCCTTCATCTCTGAGAGCCCCTTGCCTAGAATCACTTAGATCCTTCACTAGCTGCAAACCAATTCGGCCCTTGGAGCCTTGGGGCCAGATCAGGTACAGGGAAGAGAGAAGAGGGCCACTGGCAGGAAGGGGTTGTCGCTCATCCAGCCTGGATCACCCCCAGGGCTCTGGACCAAGTGTTAGGTGGGGGCGGCAATGCTGCAGTCCCTGTTGGTGGTGACATGGGCAGGGCAGTAGGGGTGGGGGATGGAGGAGGAGCTGAGCCCAGGATATATGACAGCTGCAGTCTATTCATCTGGCTCCCCAGACAGTTGACAGGGCCTGGGGCTGGTTTCTCCTGCCTTCCTTCCCACCCCTTTGCCCTGAGCCATACTGATTCTCATCTGATTAGCAGGGTCAGATGTATCTCAGTGGTGTGTTTCCTGGGTTCTTACCCTTCCCAGACCCAGAAGTGGATGGAGGGCCACAGAGGCTCATAAACCATGCCCTTCACCACCCAAGGTGATCAGAGGCCAGTGGCAGAACCAAGAGATGCTGCAGCCAGGGCCCCAGGGACCGCAGCCCCATATCCATCCCCAGGCACTCCTGGAGTGTGAGCGTGAGGTAGATGTGGAGACCTGGTGGGAAGTGGTACTGATTTGCACCTCCATCCCTGGATTCCAGGGCCCAGTCATTGCAATAAGTAGGGTGGGTGTGCAGTGGAACAAGGGTAGCAGTCTCCTGCCTCTAGCCTTCCATCCCTGGAGCAGGTAGGCCTGTGGAGCAAGGAGGCTCTGGGCTGGGGTTGCTTGATAGGTGCTGTCAGTCCATGGTTCCTACTGGTTAGGCAAGAGCACTGCTGGGCTCAGCTCTGGTACTTGTTAGATGTGAGCAATGAGCTAATTTTTAAAAAACATTTTTTATTCATTTCAGAGAGAGACAGCATAAGTGGGAGGGGCAGAGGGAAAGAATCTCAAGCAGCCTCTGCTGAGCAAGGAGCCTCACTAAGGGCTCAGTCTCATGACCATGAGATCATAACCTGAGCCGAAACCAAAGTGGGAGGCACTTCACGGACTGTGCCACCCAGGTACCTTAGCAATGGGTACTTTTATCCTGCTGGGCTCTGGCTCATCAGGAAACCAATGCTGAGTAGTGTGTAGTTCTTCTGAGTGGGTCTGGCCAGGAAGAGGTCAGTCTCACAAGGCAGTGGGGAGGGGAAAATGCTAAGACCTTCATCCCAGAGGTGATGTATCCTCAGAGAAGACCATATTTTAGTGCCTAAGACTGTATGCTCCAGGTTGCTGTGTCAGGAATGGAATCTAGACCCTGTCATTGGGGCCTGGGTTCACAATGGAACACTTAGGAGGAAAAGTTAAAAAAAACAGGTGCACTAGAGGGCCAAAGTATAAGAATCCCCCCTCTCTAAAGGGAAGGCATGTTCTTAGCAAATCTGTTAGGTACCTCTATAGCTGGCAAATGTCCTATTTGAGAGTGTGGAGGTCAGTGATCCAAATAGGGGAGTCCAGACAGATCACCTATCCTGAGAGGGTGGAAGGAGAGCAGAGACTCTAACACGAGACCAGGGAAATGATCCAGGAAAGTAAAAGGGAAGATTCCTGGACAGTACAAAAATTGGGCACAATGTGATGCTTGCACCCTTCCTTCAGGAGGTTTGGCTGTTTTTGTTTATTGGTTTTGTTCTTTATTTTAAAGATTTTATTTATTTATGAGAGAGAGAGAGAGAGAGAGAGAGAGAGAATGAGCAGAGGGGGAACAACAGAAGGAGAGGGAGAAGCAGGCTCTCTGCTGAGCAGGGAGCCCAACGTGGGGTTTCATCCCAGGACCCTGGGATCATGACCTGAGCAGAAGGAGACTCATAACGACTGAGCCACCCGGGTGCTCTGAGCTGGCTGTTTTTAAAGGAATAGCACAGATACTAACGCCACATCTCTTCCTAGACTTCCCTCATTCTGAGCTAAGCTAGACCTCCTTGGGTTTGACCAATGGAAGGTTTAGATTCTTTCTGAGGGGATTCTTGGCTTGGGAGTTGAGCATTGTGACAGTGTTTCAGGCTCTCCTAACACTTTTCAATGGACCAATCCTAAAGCTAACCAGGTTTCAGGTAATGGGAATTTTATTTCCTCTCCTAATGAAAACAGCTTCTTTGCTTGTTTTGATCATAAAAATGATATATTTCATAAAGTTTTGTTTAATAAAAATAAGAATATGTGAAAAAATGTGGATACTATCTCCCCCACCTCTGCTTTTTGGTAAAACAATAACCAAAACACCCCCAAATATGTGTGTGTATATCCAGATAGGATTTGGGAAATAAAGAGAAAAATATGGAAGACTGCAAATTTTTAATATAGGTTACCTATGGTAGGGTGGAGGACATGCTGCCATGGAAGGGAGGAAAATAGGAAAAAATGGAAAGAAAAAAGCCACATTAAAAAAGGAATATATGTGATAACAATTATGAATTTACATTAAAAAGATGCAGACTCATTGTAAGAACTGAAAGCAATATATCAAGGAATAAGGTATTATATATAAATTTCTCCAAACCTCAGATTTTAGTGATAACGTCTAGTAATATTTGTATGTGTTTTTCCAGATAGACATACTGTTCTACATCCATCCTGCTTTTGCAGTTTTATAAGGAAATCTTTAATTTTTATTTTTTAAAGATTTTTTTAAGATTTTATTTTTAAGTAATCTCTGTATCCAACATGGGGCTTAAACTTACAACCCTGAGATCAAGAGTCAAATGCTCTACTGATTGAACAAACCAGGTGCCTCATAAAGAAAATTTTTATCGAGTTGTATCATACATACAAAGAAATGCACAGATCATAAATGTATAGTTCCATGATATATAATGTAATATATAAGCTCCATGATATATAATATATAATATTATATAAATATATATAATTTATAATGTAAACCCACCCTTATAACTAGTATTCAGATTATATATAACATATGCCCCAGAAGGCCCCTGTGGCTGCTTCTAGTCATACACTTCCTCCAGCCCTGAGGGCCTGAAGGTAACCACTGTTCTGACTTCTAAAATAACAGATTAGTTTGTTTTTATAAACTGAATCATAAGTATATATATTTCTTGGTCTATATTCTTTTGCTTAAACTTATATTTTTTGAAGTTCCAACTATTATACAGTAATAGTTCTTTTTTTCTCATTGACATATAAAATTCCGTTGTTCGGGCAGCCCGGATGGCTCAGCGATTTAGCACCGCCTTCAGCCCAGGATGTGATCCTGGAGACCGGGGATCGAGTCCCACATCAGGTTCTCTGCATGGCGCCTGCTACTCCCTCTGCCTGTGTCTGTGCCTCTCTCTCTCTCTGTGTCTCATGAATAAATAAAAAAAATCTTAAAAAAAATAAAATTCCATTGTTCAAATATATCACAGGGTATTCATCCATTCTGTTGTGATGAACGTTTCAGTTGTTTCTAGTTTTTGGGTATTATGAAATTGCATGAATATTCTTGTACCTAATTATACATTTTTGTTTGATATATACCGAAGAATGGAACTGCTATGTATATGGGATGGTTTTATTTTCAGTTTTAGTAGCTATTGCTAGTCTTCCAAACTGGTTATACCAGTTTATTTTATTTGCATTTATGTACTTTTGAGTAAAGTTGAATGTTTTATATATACTAGTTGACCATTTGGGCTGTTTTCTATGAGTTAACTATCAAGTATTTTCCTCCATTTTTACTGATTTTTTTTCTTATTGATTTTTAAGAACTTACTTTGTATTAAGAGTATACATGTCAATGCTGTTCTGAGAATTACTTGATGAATATTTAAGATGTTTCCAATTTCCCACTTATTTAAATAACCCTGTGGCAAATGTCCTTAAACATACTCATAAATTAACAGTCTTGTATGTTTATATATGTTCATTTATTTTCAGGAAGAATAATTAATGGGGCCAAAGTATATACTTTTGAATTGATTTATTAAATATTGGATGGATAAAAAAGAATATTAATAAAATATATACAACAAACAAGGCATATGTCCTTATTGAGGTTCAGCTGCCATATAATAAACTACACATATTTAAAGTATAAATGTGTCATGAAACCATCACCATAATCAAGATAATAAACATATCCATCAACTGCAAAATTTTTTCACGTTGCTTTATAATCATTCATTTTTAATGCTGAATAGTATTCCATAGTCTTGCTATCATTCACCTGGTGATAGACATGTGGGTTGTTTAGAGCTTGAGCTATTAAAAATTTTGCTATGAACATTTATGTACAAATGTACAAATGTCTGCATGAATATATGCTTTCAGTTTTCTTTGGTAATATCTAGGAGTGGAATAATTTGATGTATGTTGGTGTATGTTGTACTTACAAGTAACTGCCAAACTGTTTTCCAAAGTGGGTATCCAAGGGCACCTCACATTTGGAGATTTACTAGAAGGATGCACAGGACACAGTGTATAGTGTTACTCATAACTAAGATTTATTATAGTGATGTATAGTAAGGATATATAGCATAATCATTATGGAAAAATAAACAGGCGAAGTCTGGAGGAATATCTGTGCAGGTTTCCTTATGTTCTCTTCCTCCTGTTAGTAGTCACACAGATAGCATTCTTCTTTTAGCAAAAAATGCAACAACTTGTGCAGTGTTTCTGCCTAGGGAAGCCCATTGGAGACTCAATACCCAAGGGTTTCATTGGGAGCTAGTCATGTAGGTACCTTTTGCCTCGCACATACTAAAATTATAGATTCCCAGAAGGAAAGTAGTTAGTCAATATAAACCTTATCTTATCATTTGTACAAATAGCGTAGGTACAGTGAGCCACTTTAATCAGTTTTGGAAAGGCCAAGTGAGAAGCTCAGTTTTTTAAAATCTCCACCAGCCAGTAATGAGCCACCCACCTGATGGCATCACTGGAGACCATGTAGAAAGCCTGCAGTTTCACCCCTACCTAGAAACAATGAGGTTCCCTTCCCTCTATCCTTTGAAGTGGTATCAGAAGAGAACTAGAGAAGAGTCAGGATTTTAATCACAATCCAGGAGTAACAAGAACATCCCCACCATCATGTCCATAGAGAAGACATGAGGAGCCGGAACAGTCATCACTATCCATCAGTAATGAGGATATCCCCCACCCTCTGTCAATGGAGGTCAAGTGGGGAAGTAGGAGTTCTATTTACATCCACCTGGAAGTAATAAGACAGTACCCTACTTCCCCTGCAAGAGGGATGTTAGAGAAAACTAGCTACAATAGCAGGTTTTTAATAATATTCAGAGTCCCATAATATGAAAATGTCCAGGTTTCAAACTAAAATTAGCCATAAAACTAAGAAATAGGAAGATCTCAGAATGAATGAAAAAGACAATCAATATATGTCAATACCGAGATGACATAAATATTAAAAGTATCTGACAAAAAATTAAAGCAGCCAAGATAAAAAAAAAAAAACTTCAAGGAAATGACAAACATGTGAAACACATGAAAAAATAGAAAATTTCGGGATCCCTGGGTGGCGCAGCGGTTTGGCGCCTGCCTTTGGCCCAGGGCGCGATCCTGGAGACCCGGGATCGAATCCCACGTCGGGCTTCCGGTGCATGGAGCCTGCTTCTCCCTCTGCCTGTGTCTCTGCTTCTCTCTCTCTCTCTCTGTGACTATCATAAATAAATTAAAAAAAAAAAAAATTTAAAAAAAAAAAAAAATAGAAAATTTCAACAAAGAAATTTAAGACATATAGAAGAGCAAAATGGAATTTTATAAGTCCCCCCACCAAAAACAAACAAACAAACAAACAAAAAACAAATAATAACTAAAAAAGCTTGGTAGATGAACTCAATAGCAAAACAATAGGGCCAGAGGAACCAATCAGTGAACTGGAAGATAGAACAAAGGAAATGATTTAGTCTGAACCACAGAGAGAATATATACTGAAAAAAAAAAATGAAAAGAGCTTCAGGAACATGGGAGACTAAGAGAAAAGATCTAACATTTGTGTCATCAAGATCCCAGAGGGAGGGGAGAGGGACGGTGAGGCTGAATACATGCCTGAAGAAATTATGACTGAAAACTTCTCAAATTTGGAGAAAGTCATAAACCTACAGATTAAAAAATCAGAACAAACCCCAAATGGGAAAACCTCAAAGGAATCCACCCAAAGACACATGCTAATCTTCTGAGAACTAAAGACAAAGAAAAAAATCTTGAAAGCAGCCGGATAAGAACGGCATCTTACCTATGGTGGAACAATGATTTGAATGACAGTGGTTTCTCATCAGAAACATGAAAGTGAGAAGAAAGTGGCACAATGTTTTTTTGGTGCTGAAAGAACTGTCAACATGGAATCCTATACTCACTTTTGGAATAAAGGGGAAATCAAGACTTGCTCAGATGAAGGAAAACTAAGACAATTTGTCAATGGTGAATGCACCCTGAAGAGTGTCTAAGTGAAGTTCTGTAACCAGAATGGAGATAATAAGAAAACTTGGAACTTCAGGAAAGTAGAAAGAACATGGTAAGCAAAAATGAGTAGATGCAATACTTTCCTCCTTCCAAGTTTTCTAAATTATGTTTGATTATTGAAACAAAAATTATAATTCTGCCTGATGTAGAGGAAATATTTAATATATATATATATATATTAAATCAGTGGTGGGTTATAGGACATTAAGGAAGGTATGATTTCCATACTTCACTCAAGCTGGTGAAATGAGGACACCAGTATACTGTGATAAGCTATACTGTAATATAATATACTGTACTAATATACTGTGATAAGCTATACTGTAATACCTAGAGCAACAACAAATAAGACTATACAAAGAAATGAACTTTAAAAGATTATAGCTAAGGGATACCTGGGTGGCTCAGTCAGTTAAGCATCTGCCTTTGTTTCAGCTCATGATCCCAGGGTCCTAGGATCGAGCCCTACATCAGGCTCCCTGCTCAGGAAGGGAGTCTGCTTCTCCATCCCTTCTACCCCTCCCCACCTCGTGCTTTTTCTCTTGATTACTCTCTCTCTCTCAAATAAACAAATAAAATCTTAAAAATAAAATAAAAAACTATAGATAAATACAAATAGAATTCTAAAAACTTTTCTAGATATTCAAGTGAAGGTAAGGAAAAGAAAACAGAAAGAAAAATGGAGACAAATAAAACAAAAAAATAAAATAGCATACTTAGGTGCTAAAATAATAATTGTAAGAAGTATAAATAATCTAAATATACCAATTAAAAGGCAGAGTTTGGTAGAATAGATTAAAAAACAGTACCCAAGGGCAGCCCGGGTGGCTCAGTGGTTTAGCGCCGCCTTCAGCCCAGGGCCTGATCCTGGAGACCTGGGATTGAGTCCCATGTCAGGCTCCCTGCATGGAGCCTGCTTCTCCCTCTGCCTGTGTCTCTGCCTCTCTCTCTCTCTCTCTCTCTCTGATAAATAATAAAATAAAATCTTTTAAAAAAACAGTACCCAACTATTCTATTTGCTATCTAAAACAAACTTACTTCAAATATATATTTCCTTTCAGTTGAAAGGAAAAGGAAGAGAGAAGGTAAGTGATGCAAATATTAACCAAGGGAAAGTGATAATTTGCATTATCAGATAAAGTAGATTTCAGAGCCAAAAACTTATCAGAGACAGAGACATTATATAATGATAAATAATATAAGTTCTAAATGTTATGCTCTCAAAAATAAAGCTGCACAATATGTGAAGTGAAAACTGATAGAATTGAAAGTAGAAATATAAATATCCACTATTATGCTTGGGGACTTCAAAACCTCTCTCTAAACAATTGATAAAATAACTGGACAGAAAATCAGTAAGAATATACAATAACTCAAAAATACTATCAACCAACACAATATAATTGGCATTTATAGAACAATCCACTCAAAAAGCAAAATACACATTCTTTTCAAGTGCCTATGGAACATATTCTAAGATAGTCCATATCCCGGCCATAAGATAAACCTCAACAAATTTATAGAACTGAAATCATACAGACCATGTTTCAGAACACAATGAAATCAAACTAAAAATCAGTGACAGAAAAACAAGAATAAAATCTCCAAATACTTGAAAACCAAATGACACAATTTTAAATAACCTATGAATCAAGGAGGAAGTCTCAAGGGAAATAAAAAAATACATAGCACTGAATGAAAATGAAAACACAACATATCAAAGTTTGTAGAATGCTGAGTGGGAAATTTATAGCACTAAGTACATACGTTTATGAGGAGGAAAAGTCTCAAATCAATAATCTATGCCTCCACTTCAAGAATCTAGGAAAAGCGGATGCCTGGGTGGCTCAGTGTTTGGGCTTCTGCCTTCCACTCAGGGCATGATCCTGGGGTCTTGGGATGGAGTCCCATATCAGGCTCCCTGAATTAAGCCTGCTTCTCCCTTTGCCTGTGTCTCTTTCTCTCTCTCTCTCGTGTCTCTCATGAATAAATAAATAAAATCTTTTTAAAAAAGGATCTAGGAAAAGAAGACCAAAATAAGCCCAAAGTAAGCAGAAGAAAGGAAATAGTAAAGTACAGAAATCGATGAAGCTGAAAATAAGAAAACAATGGAGATAAATACAATAGAAGTATTTTTAAAAGATTTTGTTTTCTTTTTAAAAAAGACTTTAAAGGGAGGGAGAGAATCTCGAGCAGACTCCTCACTGAGTGCAGAGCAGACTCTGGGCTCCACATCAGGATCCTGAGATCATGACCTGAGCCAAACTGAAAGTCAGACACTTAACCAACTGAGCCACCCAGGCACCCCCAAATAGAATTCTAAAACATTTCACGGTGAAATGAGGAGTTGGTTCTTTGAACAGTTTAAAAAAGTTAACAAACCTCTAAGAAAGACTGACAAAGAAAAAAGAGACAAGACACAAAGTATCAGGAATAAACAGGGCTATTCACTTCATCTACTTCAGACATCGGAAGGATAATAAAAATTGCCACGAACAACTCTAAAGACCTAACCCTGACAATTTAAACAAAATGGATCCATTTCTTGAACAACCCAAATTATCACAACTCACACACAATGAAATACATAATTTGAATAGCCATATACCTATTAGAGAAATTGAATTCACAATTTAAAACCTCTCATGCACTGTTGATGGGAATGTAAGTTGGTGCAATTGCTCTGGAAAACAGTATGGAGTTTCTTCAAAAAGTTAAAATTGAAATATCATATTCCACTGTGGGCATTTACCCAGAGAAAACAGACACTAATTTGAAAAGATATATGTGCCCCTATATTTATTGCAGCATTATTTACAAACTTCCCCTATTCCAAACAATCCAATTAGACAGTGAGCAATAAATCTGAAGGGACGTTTTATTGAAGAGGCTATACAGCTGGTAAATAAGTACATGGAAGTACTTATTTTAAATTTCTCATACAAAATTATTAGCCATCAGAGAAAATACATATTAAAATCATGATGATATTTAAAAAAAAATCATGATGAGATAGTACTACACACCAGAATGGCTAAGATTTATTTTTTTAATTTTTATTTATTTATGATAGTCATACAGAGAGAGAGAGAGAGAGAGGCAGAGACACAGGCAGAGGGAGAAGCAGACTCCATGCACCGGGAGCCTGATGTGGGATTCGATCCCGGGTCTCCAGGATCGCGCCCTGGGCCAAAGGCAGGTGCCAAACCGCTGCACCACCCAGGGATCCCCCAGAATGGCTAAGATTTAAAAAAAACTCACAACAGCAAATGCTGGCAAAGATAGAGAAGCTGGATTACTCATACATTGCTGGTGGAAATGAAAGATAAGGTGAAAAACTGTTTGGCAGCTTAAAAAACAAACAAAAGCAACTAAATATTCAACTACCATATGATTCAGCAAATGCACTCCTGGGCATTTATCCCAGAAAAACGAAGACTTGTGTTCACACAAAACCCTGTACATGAATGTTTATAGCAGTTCTGTAAGTTTTAACACATGTATAGCTTCATGTAAAAATCAGCATAGTTATTTCCATCACTCCCTCATGCTATCTCTTTAGAGTCATACGCTACCTTCCACAATAATCTCCAGAAACCATTGATTGGCTCTTCATCACTGTAGTTCTGTTTTTTTTCAAGAATGTCATACAACTGGAATAAAACAGTATGTAACTATGAAGAGTTGGAATATTTAAATTTTAATGAAGTGCAATTCATCAATTTGTTCTTTTATGTGTTGTACTTTTGACGTGGTGTAAGAATCTTTGCCTAACACCAGGTTACACAGGTTATCCCCCTCATTTTTTCCTAGAAATTTTATAGGTTTCGATTTAATACTTAGGTCTATGATATATTTTGTGTTGATTTTTATATATGTGGTACAAACTATGGATTGAAATTTATTTTTTTGTATATAGGTATCCAATTGTTCCAACACCATTGATCAAAAAAACTGTTCTTTACTGAATTACTTTTGAAACCTTTTCACATGTCCAAACATACCAGTTGTCCATATATATGTGGATCTATTTCTGGACACTCTATTCTGTTTCATTGACTTATTTGTCTACCTTTAAACCAATATCACACTGTCTTGATTAATGTGGTTTGATAATAAATCTTGAAGTCAGTTAGTGTTTCATCCTGCATTTTTGTTCGTTTTCAAATTTGTTTTGGGATTATGTGTCCTTTTTATTTCCATATGAATTTTAGCATCAGTTTATCAATTTCTACAAAAATAATGCTGGGATTTTCATTGCTATTTTATCAAATCCATAGAACAATTTGAAGAGTTGACATCTAACATTGAATCCTCCAAATCATGAACACAGTATATATTTCAATTTATTTAGATTTTCCTTAATTTTTCTCAGCAATGTTTTATAGTTTTAATTGTATAGATCTTTTGTCAGATTTATTCAAAATTTTTGATGCTACTGTAAGTGACATTGTTTTTTAAAATTTAAAATTCTAACTGTTGTTACTATGTAGAAAAAACAATTGATTATTGTATCCTGCAAACATTACTGAACTCATTTATCAGTTCTAGTAGAGTTTTTGTAGATTTCATCAGCTTTTTCTATATAGATTAATCACATAACCTATGAATAAATGCAGTTTTACTTCTTTCCTTCCAATATGGGAGTCTTTTTTTCTTTTCTTTGTCTAATTCCACTAGCTAGAATGTCCAGTATGGAACAGAACTGGTGAAAGCAGACATTCTTGCTTTACTCCTGATTTTAGGGGAAACACATTCAGTCTTTCATCATGTAATATGATGTTTGCTGAGATTTTTGTAGATGCCTTTTATCATTGAGAAAGTTGCCTTCATTTCTTAGTTTGTCGAAAATTTCTATCTGGAATCATGTTGTTTTTCCCAAATGATTTTTTTTTGTCTATTAAGATGACCATACAGTTTTTCATTTTTAGTCTGTAAATATGATGACTTTCTTTAATTTATTTCCAAATGTTAAACCAAACTTGCATTTGTGGGATATGCCCCACCTGGTCATAATGTGTTATTATTTTTATATATTGTTGGATTTGATTTGCTAATTTTTTTAAATTTTTGGCATCCAAATTTATGAGGGATATTTATTTGTAGTTTTCTTTAATGTCTTTTCTCTAAAGGAGGTTTAAAGAAAATCTTCTATGGGTTGGTTTGGAGGGTCACAGTAAATCTACTGTCATAGAATGAATTGAGGAATATTCCCCAATTTTAATATTTTTTTAAAGATTTTAGTTTTCATTTTTTAAAATTCCTCTGGCTATTCGGGGTCTTTTCTGATTCCACACAAATCTTAAAATAATTTGTTCTAACTCTATGAAGAAAGTCCAAGGTATTTTGATAGGGATTGCATTAAACGTGTAAATTGCCCTGGGTAACATTGACATTTTCACAATATTAATTCTGCCAATCCATGAGCATGGAATATTTTTCCACCTCTTTGTGTCTTCCTCAATTTCTTTCAGAAGTGTTCTATAGCTTTTAGGGTATAGATCCTTTACCTCTTTGGTTAGGTTTATTCCTAGGTATCTTATGCTTTTGGGTGCAATTGTAAATGGGATTGACTCCTTCATTTCTCTTTCTTCAGTCTCATTGTTAGTGTATGGAAATGCCACTGACTTCTGGGCATTAATTTTGTATCCTGCCACGCTGCCAAATTGCTGTATGAGTTCTAGCAATCTTGGGGTGGAGGCTTTTGGTTTTTCTACGTAGAGTATCATGTCATGGGCGAAGAGGGAGAGTTTGACTTCTTTGCCAATTTGAATGCCTTTAATGTCTTTTTGTTGTCTGATTGCTGAGGCTAGGACTTCCAGTACTATGTTGAATAGCAGTGGTGAGAGTGGACATCCCTGTCTTGTTCCTGATCTTAGGGGAAACTGTGGAAGGAGCCTCGGTGTCCATCGAAAGATGAATGGATAAAGAAGATGTGGTTTATATATACAATGGAATATTACTCAACCATTAGAAATGACAAATACCCACCATTTGCTTCAATGTGGATGGAACTGGAGGGTATTATGCTGATTGAAATAAGTCAATCGGAGAAGGACAAACATTATATGTTCTCATTCATTTGGGGAATATAAATAATAGTGAAAGGGAATATAAGGGGAGGGAGAAGAAATGGGTAGGAAATATCAGAAAGGGAGACAGAACATAAAGACTCCTAACTCTGGGAAACAAACTAGGGGTGGTGGAAGGGGAGGAGGGCGGGGGGTGGGGGTGAATAGGTGACAGGCACTGAGGGGGACACTTGGCGGGATGAGCACTGGGTGTTATTCTGTATGTTGGCAAATTGAACACCAATAAAAAATAAATTTATTATTAAAAAAATGAAAATTCTTTAAATTTGAAAAAACTAAAAAAAATTTTAGTTTTCAGAGAACTTTCAAATTTACATGAAAAATTGAGCAGAAAGAGTCCCCATGACCACTCTCTGCCCCTCCCTTGCAGTTTCCCTATTATTATCATCTAGCATTAAAGTGCAGTGATGTTTGTTATAATTAGATTAGCCAATATTGACACATTAGTATTCTTTAAAGTTCTTACATAAATTCCAGTTATTTAACATACAGTGTAATATTAGTTTCAGGTGTACAATTTAGTGATTCAACATTTCCATACAACACAGGGTGCTCATCACTCTAAGTACATTCCTTATTCCTCATCACCTATTTAACCCATCCAATACGCACCTCCCCTCTGATAACCATCAGTTTGTTCTCTATAGTTAAGAGTATATTTCTTTGTTTGCCTCTCTCTCTCTCTTTATGCTTATTTGTTTTGTTTCTTAAATTCGTTCCACATGAGTGATATTATAGGGTATTTGTTTTTCTCTGACTGACTTATTTCACTTAGCATAATATTCTCTAGCTTCATGTATGTCATTGCAAATGGAAAGATTTCATTCTTTATGGATGAGTAATATTCCATTGTATTTTTATACACATCTTTTTTTTGAGATTAAACAGGTGGGTTTTACTATCAAATGTAACAATTCTATGAAAATTCACTAGTATTGTAGTATTACTTTCTATCTTAAAGTCTTTCAGAGCTTTGGGTAGATAGCATCCTAAGGCATTAAATATAAACAAACCCTTTTTCTGATCTAAAGTGCCAGTTGCCACCAATTTTCATACAAAATGGTTTTTTGTTTTTTCTTTTTTCCTACTGCAGTTAAAGGGCCATTGCTGGGTCAGGTGAAGAGGGAATGTTTGGCTCTCCATTCAAGGTAGTAATCAAACTAAGTAAAAATAGCAGCCACATAAATCTGCATGGCATTGCATCCAAGCCAAGGACAATAGGAGTAACTTAAAGATTCATGTGCATTTAGTTAATCAAATTCTGTTTTCCTCTTTGGAGCTACATGAGGCATTGGTACGAGGTAGCTCGTGACTAATATTGCACTTTTGTAGCATAAACACAACTAAACATAAACATAGTGATAAACATTGATAGAGCATCACTACCTGCTCTAACCATTTCAGTGTTTACCTCTCAATCCAGCATGCTGACTATAATCCTATGTTTTTAAAAGTTTTAATTATTTGGCAATAAAAGCATTAGAGAGAAAGGTTTAAGGCTATATCTTAATATATATAAGCATTCGCTTCATCAAGTATACTGCTTTCTAGAATACACTGTTCAAATATTCTCATTTTGCAATGTTAAAAACTATGGAATTTATCTTATTAAAGTGCAAACCATGAGTAATGGGGAAAGTACGGTATAAAATAATAAATATGAAGCCACAATGTCCATTACAGTTTACACTAGAAATTACTAGCTACACATTACTGCTTCATTCATATTTTGGCTTCATATTTTGGCCCCTAGTTCATTCCTATTTACAACTGGTACCTGCTGAGAGAAAAGATGCAACTTTTAATCTATGTATATTTTGTGGTGGATGTGGACTGTCTTCTAATTTATCCCAAAGTGATTGATTGATTTTTAAAGGTTTTGTTTATTTATTCATGAGAAACACACAGAGAGAGGCAGAGACATAGGCAGAGGGAGAATCAGGATCCCTACAGGGAGCCTGATGTGGGACTTGATCTCAGGACCCCGGAATCTGAGCCAAAGGCAGATGCTTAGCCACTGAACCACCCAGGTGCCCCTATCCCAAAGTGTTTCAAAAATCATTTTCATTGTTTTTTAACTGTAAGTCATCATGATGGCCAAGATAGTATACACCACATCTCTTTTACCCATTCATCAGTCAGTGGACATTTTGGCTATTTCCATAATTTGGCTATTATAGATAATGCTGCTATAAACATTTGGGGGTGCATGTATCCTTTTGAGTTTATTACTATTTTTTAAAAAAGTAAACTCTACTCCTAACTTGGTGCTCAGACTCATGACCCTGAGATCAAGAGTCACATGCTCTACCAACTGAGCCAGGCCAGATGCCCCTTGATATATTATTCTTCATTAAAGTCCATAGTTTACATTAGAGTTCACTATTACCCCATTTAAAATTTTCTTGACATTTGTGCAGGATTTGTTTTATTATCTTCTCAATTATTGGAATAATTCTTCAATGAAGCCATCTAGCCTGAATGGGGTTTTCTTTGCAAGAAGGCTACTAACTTCAAGTTTGGTTTTTAAAATTGGATAGAGGACTATTCAGTTTATCTCTTTCTTCCTGATTGATTGTAGTGGGCAGAATTCTAAGATGATTCCCCCAGATTCTTCTTCCTGGTATATATGTCCTGTATAATTCCCTTCCCTTAAGTGTGGGATAGACTTGTGAATATGATGTGATACCTCAATTAGATTATATTATATTGCAAAAGTGATGAGACAGTCAATCTCATGAGATGATATTCTGTTTTAACAGAGCTGGAGACAGATATTCTGCTGGTTTTGAAGAAATAAGGTGCCATGTTGTAAAGGCAATATGACTAAAATGTGAGGTTGGCTACAAGGAACTGAGAGTCACCTCCAACCAATAGCTAGCAAGAAAATAAGACCTCAGTCTTAAGACTGCAAAGAAATGAATTCTGCCAACAAACTAGTAAGCTTGGAAGAGACCTCAAGCTCCAGATGAGATCACAGCAAAACAATGAGCTTTAATTATTTGTGTCTTTCAAGGAATTTGTCTATTTTTAAAAGGAATTTGTTTATTTATTTATTTATTTATTTATTTATTTATTTATGAGAGGTTGAGAGAGAGAGAGAGTCTGAAAGATGGGAGAAGCAGAGGGGTGGGGAGAAGGAGAGGGAGGAAAGAATCTTAAACAGGCTCTGTGCTCAGTGTGGGGCTGGATCCCACCCTTAGATCGTGACCTGAGCCAAACTCTCAACCAACTGAATTATTCAGGTGCTCTAGAATTTGTCTATTTCATCTAAACTGTTGAATTCAGTGTCATAAAGTTATTCATAATGTTCTCTTTTTATCCTTTAAAACTTGCAGAATCTTTAGTGACATTATCACTCTCACTCCTGATATTAGTGATTTGTGTTGGATTTTCCCATTTTTTCCTGATAAATCTGGCCAAAATTCCATCAATTATATTTATGCTCTCAACAAGAAACACCTTTTACTTTCACTGATGTTCTCTATTGTTTTACTGTTTTCTCTTTCACTAATTTTTACTCTTAACCCTTATATCTTTCTTTCACTTTAGATTTAATTTGCTCTCTTTCTTTCTAGTTTCTTTTTTTTTTCTTGTATACTTTTTTATTGGAGTTCGATTTGCCAACATATAGCATAACACCCAGTGCTCATCCCGTCAAGTGCCCCCCTCAGTGCCCATCACCCAGTCATCCCATCTCCCCGCCCACCTCCCTTTCCATTACCCCTTGTTCTATACTACAATTCTTTAACCATTCATCTGTCAACAGACATCTCGGCTCCTTCCACAGTTTGGCTATTGTGGACATTCTTCTATAAACTTTGGAGCGCAGGAGCCCCTTTGGATAATGGCTTTTGTATCTTTGTAGTAGATACCTGGTAGTGCAATTGTTGGGTCATAGGGTAACTCTACTTTTAACTTCTTGAGATACCTCCATATGGTTTTCCAGAGTGGCTGTACCAGCTTGCATTCCCATCAACAGTGTTCCCATCAACAGGGTTCCTCTTTCTCCACATCCTCAACAATATTTGTTGTTTGCTGTCTTTTTTTTAATTAATTTTTATTGGTGTTCAATTTACCAACATACAGAAAAACACCCAGTGCTCATCCCGTCAAGTGTCCACCTCAGTGCCCGTCACCCATTCCCCTCCAACACCCGCCCTCCTCCCCTTCCACCACCCCTAGTTCGTTTCCCTGAGTTAGGAGTCTTTATGTTCCGTCTCCCTTCCTGATATTTCCCAACATTTCTTTTCCCTTCCTTTATATTCCCTTTCACTATTATTCATATTCCCCAAATGAATGAGAACATACACTGTTTGTCCTTCTCCGATTGACTTATTTCACTCAGCATAATACCCTCCAGTTCCATCCACGTGGAAGCAAATGGTGGGTATTTGTCGTTTCTAATTGTTTCTTAATGTGGAAACTGAAGTTATTGTATGATCATTCTTCTTTTGTAAGATAGGTCTTTAGAGCTACAAAATTTCCCCCAACAAATACAGCTTTAGTGGCATTCCACAAATTTTGTTATGTTGTATTTTTGTTTTCATGTAGCATGTGATATATTCTAATTTCCCTTTTGACTTCTTTGATCTTTGAGTTACTTAGAAGTATGCTATTTATCTGCCAAGTATTTGTGAATTTTCCAGAAATCTTCTGTTTTGATTTCTTTTTTTAAAAAAGATTTTGTTAATTCATGAGAAACACAGAGAGAAAGAGAGAGGCAGAGACACAGACAGAGGGAGAAGCAGGCTCCATGCAGGGAGCCCGACGTGGGACTCAATCCTGGGACTCCAGGATCATGCCCTGGGTGGAAGGCAGACGCTCAACCACTGAGCCACCCAGGCATCCCTTTTGTGCACTAATGGGGCTATTTGCTTTATTATTGCTGAGTTTTGAGTGTTCTTTATATATCCTAGATACTAGTCCTTTGTTGTGAGACTGTGGATCATCTGGTAGTTCTATTTCTATTTTTTTGAGGAATCTCCATGTAGTTTTCAAGTGGCTGCACTGATTTACATTCTCACAAACAGTGTGCAAGGGTTCCCTCTTCTCCACATACTAGACAGCACTTCTTATCTCTTATGTTTTTAATAATAGCCATTCTAACAGATATAAGAAAGATATCACATTGTGGTTTTGATTTGCATTTCCCTGATGATTAGTGATATTGAGCACATTTTCATGTGTATGTTGGCCATTTGTATGTTTTCTTTGGAAAAATGTCTATTCAGTTCCTCTTCCCATTTTGTAATTCGGTTGTTTTGTTTTATTTTGCTACTAAGTTCTACTGAGTTGAGTGAATCCTTTATATATTTTGGATATTATCTTTTCAGATACATGATTTGCAAATATTTTCTCCTTTTCCACAGGTTCACTTTTCATTTTGTTGATTATTTCCTTTGCTGTACAGAAGCTTTTTAGTTTGATGCAGCCCCCACTTATTTGATTATGCTTTTGTTTCTTATGTTTTTGGTGTCATATCCCAGAAATACTCTCATGCCTGAGTCTTTGAGCCATTTTGAGTTAATTTTGTGAATACTCTAAGACGGGTATCCAATTTAATTCTTCTACATATGGCTATCTAGTTTTCCCAGCACCATTTGTTGAAGAGGCTATCCTTTTCCCATTGAGTATTTTGGGCTTTCTTGTCAAATATTAGGTGACCCTATATGTGAGGGTTTATTTTGGGACTCTCAACTTTGTTCCATTGGTCTGTGTATATTTTTATGCCAAATGCCATGCTGTTTTTATTACTATATTTGTGTAGTATAGTTTGAAATCAGGAAATGCAATACCTCTAGCTTTTTCAAGATTATTTTGCTTATTTGGAATCTTTCGTGGCTCCATATGAATTTTAGGATTTTTTTCCTATTTCTGCAAAAAAAAAAACATTGGAATTTTGATAGGGATTCCATTGAATCTATAGATAGCTTTGGGTAGTATGGACATTATTTTATTTTATTTTATTTTATTTATTTTATTATTTTATTTATTTTAATAATAAATTTATTTTTTGTTGGTGTTCAATTTGCCAACATACAGAATAACACCCAGTACTCATCCCGTCAAGTGCGCCCCTCAGTGCCCACCACCCATTCACCCCCACCCCCCGCCCTCCTCCCCTTCCACCACCCTTAGTTCATTTCCCAGAGTTAGGAGTCTTCATGTTCTGTCTCCCTTTCTGATATTTTAATAATATGAATTCTTCTGATCCATAAACATGGGCTGTCTTTTCATTCATTTGTTTTCTTCAGTTTTTTTTCTTTTTATTAAAGTCTTATAAGTTTTGGTGTATATGTCTTTTATCTCCTTAAAAATATTTATTCCAAAATATTAATAAATTTATTCCAAAATATTTTATTGTTTTGAATCCTATTGTGAATGGGATTGTTTTCATTATTTATTTTTCAGATGCTTTGTTCATGTATAAAAACAATTGATTTCTGTATGTTGATTTTTATCCTACATCTTCACTAAATTGGTTAGTTCTCAGTGTGTTGGTGAAATCTTTAGAATTTTCTATAAATAAAATCATATCATCTGGGGGTACTTGGATGGCTTATTTGGTTAAGCAGCTGAGTCTTGATTTCAGTTCAGGTCATGATCATATGGCTCTGGGATCAAGCACTGCATGGGTCCCCGCATCAGGCTCTATACTCAGTGAGGAGTCTGGTGGAGATTCTCTCTCTCCTTTCCCTCTACCCCTCCCTCTGTTCAGGTGCTCTCTCTCTCTCTCAAATAAACAAATAAATCTTAGAAAAATATTCTCTGTAAACAAAGACAATTTTAGTTCTACCTTTCTTATTTGAATTCCTTTTAGTTTTTCTTCTTGCCTAGTCTTTCTGTTTAAGTCTTCAGTGCTGTGTTGAATAAGGGTGATGAGAGTATGCATGTTTATCTTATTCCTGATCTTAGAGGAAAAACTTTCAATCTTTCACTTGAGTATGATGTTGGCTGTGGGTTTGTCATATATGGCCTTTATTGTTTTGAAATCTGTTTCTTCTATAATTAGTTTGTTAAGGGTCTTTATCATAAAAGGATGTTAAATTTTGTCATTTTCTGCAACTATTGAGATGCTCAAGTTTTTATTTTTCATTCTATTAATGTGGTGTGTCACATTTATTGATTTGCATATGTTGAACCATCCTGCATCCCAGGGATAAATCCCACTTGATCATAGTGTATGTCTCTTTTAATGTGCTATTGAATTCAGATTGCTAGTATTTTTTGAAAACAGTTCATCAATATTAATCAGGGATATTGGTCCATAATTTTTTCTTATGGTATCTTTATCTGATTTTGATGTTGTAATAATGTAATAATGTTGTAATAATGAAAAAACCTAATGTTTCTACCCCTGTATATGGAAAAACCTAGCTCTTCCCTACAGTCTTTCTTTCTTGTGAGTCACCTTTACTACTAACACTTCACTTCTGGTCAGCAAATGTGTAGAGGTATTTCCCTACATCATCAATAAATTCTTAGACACCAGCAAGAAGTCCAAGAATTCAACTCAATTCTGACACTATTTACTCAGAGATACTATCAGAGTCCCCTGATTAAAGGTTTAGTCCTACAAGATGCCCCCCACCAACTTCAGCTTCAGGTGCCATTTGCAAGCCCAGGTTATCACCTGTGCTTCTAACCAACATACTACAGACTGGGGGTTCCAATGACCCTTTCCTTGGGTTTGATTAATTTTCTAGAGTGGCTTACAGAACTTAGAGAAGCATTTTACCTAATAGATCATCCGTTTATTGTAAAAGGACATAATACCCAAGAACATCCAAACAGAAGAGTTAAACAGGGCAAGGTATGGAGAAAGGGCATGCCACTGTTTCAGTACCATCATGTGTTCATCAACCTGAAAGATGTCAGAACCCTATACTTTTGGGATTTTGTGCAGGCTTTATCATGTAGGCATGATTGATCATTAACTCCATTTTCAACCCTTCTCTCATATCAAGAAAATGGGGAGGTGAAAATTGTAAGCTTCTAATCATGGCTTGGTCTTTTCAGTTACCAGCCCTCACCCAGGAGCCATCCAGCAACCCACTCAGAGTTGCCTCATTAGAATAAAAGACACTCCTATTATCCTGGAAATTATAAGGGTTTCAGGAGACTTGTGTCAAGAACTAGGGTCAAAGACTAAACATTAGAGCAAAATATGTTCCTGGTGCCCTTATCACTTAGGAAATTACAAGGGTTTCAGGAGCTCTGTATCAAGAACCAGAGGCAGACACTAATATATATGTTTCTATTATCTCACAGATGTTAAGGTAATGATGACCTTCTAAGATAGTTTGGGAGTTTTCCTTCTTCTTCATTTTTTAATTTCTTTAGGACAGTTTGAGAAGGATTGGAATTAATTTTGCTTTAATTTATAATTATATTTCTCCATGATTTAGTCTTGGTAGGTTTATTGGTTTTGTTTTGTTTTTATTTAAATTCCAGTTAGTTAATTTACAGTGCATTATTAGTTTCAGGTGTACGATATAGTGTTTCAACACTTCCATACACCAAACCGGTGTTCATCACAAGTTCACTCCTTAATCCCCATCATGTATTTCACCCATTCCCCCTATCCACCTCCTCTCTGGTAACCATCAGTTTGATGTCTACAGTTTTAAGAGTCTGTTTCCTGGTTTTCCTCTCTCTCTTTTTCCTTTGCTTGTTTGTTTGGTTTCTTAAATTCCATGTATGAGTGAAATCATATGGTATTTGTCTTTCCCTGGATGAATTACCTTGCTTCACATAATACTCTTAAGCTCCAACTATGTTGTTATAATTTTATTTTTATTTTTTAATTTTTTTAAAGAATTTATTTATTTATTTATTTATTTATTTATTTATTTATGAGAGAGACAGAGAGAGAGGCAGAGACACAGGCAGAGGGAGAAGCAGTTTCCATGCAGGGAACCTGAGGTGGGACTTGATCCCGGGTGTCCAGGATCATGCCCTGGGCTGAAGGCGGCGCTAAACCGCTGAGCCACCCAGGCTGCCCTATGTTCTTGCAATTTTAAAAATGGCAAAATTTCATTCTATATGATATATAGATCACATCTTCCTTAGCCATTCATCAGTCGATGGACACAAAGGCTGCTTCCATATCTTGGCTATTGTAGATAATTTTGCTACGAATATTGAGATGCATGTAACCCTCTGAATTAGTATTTTTGTACTTTTTAAAAAATTTTATTTATTTATTCATGAGAGGCACAGAGAGAGAGAGAGAGAGAGGCAGAGACATAGGTGGAGGGAAAAGCAGGCTCCATGCAGGGAGCCCGATGTGGGACTCGATCCCGGGACTCGATCCCGGGACTCCAGGATCACATCACGCCCTGGGCCTACCGCAGGCGCTAAACCACTGAGCTACCCAGGGATCCCAGTATTTTTGTATTCTTTGGGTAAATACCTAGTAGTGCAATTCCTGGATTGTAAGATAGTTTACTTTTAACATTTTGAGGACCTTCCATTTTGTTTTCCAGAGTAGCTGCACCAGTTTGCACTCCCACCAACAGTGTAAGAGGGTTTCCCTTTCTCCACAACCTTGGCAACACCTGTTGTTTCTTGTGTTATTGATTTTAGTCATTATGACAGGTGTGAAGTGATATCTCATTGTAGTTGTGATTTGCATTTCCCTGATGATGAATGATATTGAGCATCTTTTCATGGGTCTGTTGGTCATCTGTATGTCTTCTTTGGAAAAATGTCTATTCATGATTTCTGCATATTTTTATTTTTATTTTTATTTTTTTCTGCACATTTTTAAATTGGATTATTTGTTTTTTGGGTGCTGAGTTTTCTAAGTTTTTTTAATATATTTTTGATACTAACCTTTTATCAGATACATCATTAGCAAATATTTTCTCCCATTCTGTATGTTGTTTTTTAATTTTGTTATTTCCTTCACAGTGTAAAAGTTATCTTGATGAAGTCCCAATAATTTATTTTTCCTTTTGTTTTCCTTGCCTTACAACACATCTCTATAAATAAGTTATTATTGCTGATGTTTAAGAGGTTACTGTCTGTGTTCTCTTCTAGGATTTTTATGGTCTCTGTATCACATTTAAGACTTTAATTAATTTTGAATTTATTTTTGTGTGTGGTATAAGAAAGTGGTCCAGTTTCACTCTTGCATGTTGCTAACCAGTTTTCCCAGCACCATTTGTTGAAGAGACTTTCTTTTTCCTATTGTATATTCTTTCCTGCTTTGTCAAAGATTGATTGACCATATAATTGTGGGTTCATTTCTGATTTTTCTATTCTGTTCCATTGATCTATGTGTCTATTTGTGTGCCAGTGCTATACTGTTTTGATCACTACAGCTTTGTAATATAACTTGAAGCCCAGAATTGTGATGCCTCCAGCATTACTTTGCTTTTTCAAGAATGTTTTGGCTATTCAGGGTCTTTTGTTGTTTCACGCAAATTTCACGCAAAAATGCTGTTGGCATTTTGATAGGGATTGCATTAAATGTGTACTTTCGGCAATATAGAGATTTTAACAATATTTTTTCTTTCAGTCTATGAGCATGGAATGTCTATCCATTTGTGTTATCTTCAATTTCTTTCATGAGCATTTTACAGTTTTCAGAGTACAAGGTATTCATCTCTTTGGTTAGGCTTATACATACATATGTTATGGTTTTTGGTGCAATTATCAATGAGATTGATTCCTTAATTTCTCTTTCTGTTGCTTCATTGTTGGTGTATATAAATGCAACAAATTCTTGTACATTGATTTTCTACCTTGTGACTTTACTGAATTCATTTATCATTTTTAACAGGTTTTGGTGGAATGTTTTGGGTTTTCTATATATGAGATTATGTCATCTGCAAACAATGTAAGTTATACCTCTTCCTTGCTTATTTGGATGCCTTTTATTTCTTTTTGTTGTCTTATTGCTGGGCCTAGGACTTGCAGTACTATGTTGAATGAATGGTGGTGAGTGTGGACTTCTATGTCTTGTTCCTGACCATAGAGAAAAAGCTTGCAGTTCTTCCCCATTGAGGATGATATTAGCTGTGGGTTTTTAATATATGGACATTTTTTACATTTTTAATTAATTAATTTATTTTTTTAAAAATTTTTAATTTAAATTCAATTTGCCAACATATAGTATAACACCCAGTGCTCATCCCATCAAGTACCCTCTTCAGTGACCATCATCCAGTTGCCCCATGTCCCCACCCACCTCCCCTTCCACAACCCTTTGTTAGTTTCCCAGAGTTAGGAGTTTCTCATGGTTTGACTCCCTCTCTAATTTTTCTCACTCAGTTCCCCTCTTATCTTTCATAACCCCTTTCACTATTTCTTATATTCCACGTATGAGTGAAACCATGAGATGATTGTCCTTCTCTGACTGACTTATTTCACCCAGCATAATACCCTCCAGTTCCATCCACGTCGAAGCAAATGGTGGATATTCATCTCTTCTGATGGCTGAGTAATATTCCATTGTATATATATCCCACATCTTCTTTATCCATTCATCTGTGGAAGGACATCGTGACTCCTTCCACAGTTTGGCTATTGTGGACATTGCTGCTACGAACATTGGGGTGCGGTGTCCCAGTATTTCACTACATCAGTATCTTTGGGATAAATCCCCAGTAGTGCAATTGCTGGGTCATAGGGTAGTTTGATTTTTAACTTCTTGAGGAACCTCCACTTTGTTTTCCAGAGTGTCTGTACCAGTTTGCATTCCTACCAACAGTGCAAGAGGGTTCCCCTTTCTCCACATCCTCTCCAAAATTTGTTGTTTCCTGCCTTGTTAATTTTCCCCATTCTCACTGGTGTGAGGTGGTATCTCATTGTGGTTTGGATTTGTATTTCCCTGATGGCAAGTGATGCGGAGCATTTTCTCATGTGCTTGTGGGCCATATCTATGTCTTTTATGGAGAAATTTCTGTTCATATCTTCTGACCATTTAATGATTGGATTGTTTGTTTCTTTGCTGTTGAGTTTAATAAGTTCTTTATAGATCTTGGATATTAACCCTTTATCTGATACATCATTTGCAAATATCTTCTCCCATTCTGTAGGTTGTCTTTTAGTTTGCTGACTGCTTCTTTTGCTGTGCAGAAGTTTTTTATCTTGATGAAGTCCCAGTAGTTAATTTTGCTTTTGTTTCCCTTGCTTTCATAGATGTATCTTGCAAGAAGTTGCTATAGCAAAGTTCAAAAGGTTGTTGCCTGTTGTTCTCCTCTAGGATTTTGATGGATACTTGTCTCACATTTAGATCTTTCATCCATTTTGAGTTTATCTTTGTGTATGGTTTAAGAGAATGGTCCAATTTCATTCTTCTGCATGTGGACCTCTAATTTTCCCAGCACCATTTATTGAAGAGACTGCCCTTTTTCCAGTGGTAGTCTTTTCTGCTTTGTTGAATATTAGTTGACCATAGAGTTAGAGCCCCATTTCTGGGTTCTCTATTCTGTTCCATTGATCTATGTGTCTGTTTTTGTGCTAGTACCACACTGTCTTGATGATCACAGCTTTGTAATACAGCTTGAAATTCGGCATTGTGGTGCCCCCAGCATTGGTTTTCTGTTTCAATATTCCCCTAGCTCTTTGGGGTCTTTTCTGATTCCATACAAATCTTAAGTTTCTTTGTTCAAACTCTATGAAGAAAGTCCATGGTATTTTTTAAAAGCCTTTACTTATTTATTCATCACACACACACACACACACACACACACACAGAGAGAGAGAGAGAGAGAGGCAGAGACACAGGCAGAGGGAGAAGCAGGCTCCATGCAGGCAGCCCAATGTGACACTCGATCCTGGGACTCCAGGATCATGCCCTGGGCTGAAGGCAGGCACTAAACCACTGAGCCACCCAGGGATCCCGAAGTCCATGGTATTTTGATAGGGATTGCATTGAATGTGTAAATTGCCCTGGGTAGCATAGACATTTTCACAATATTTATTCTTCCAATGCATGAGCATGGAATGTTTTTCCATCTCTTTACATCTTTCTCAATTTCTTTCAGATGCTTTCTGTAGTTTTAAGGGTATATATCCTTTACTTCTTTGGTTAGGTTTATTCCTAGGTATCTTATGCTTTTGGGTGTAATTGTGAATGGGATTGATTCCTTAATTTCTCTTTCTTCAGTCTTATTGTTAGTATATAGAAATGCCACTGATTTCTATGCATTAATTTTGTATCCTGCCACCTGCCACATTGCTGAGTTGCTGTATGTGTTCTAGCAATCTTGAGGTGGAGTCTTTTGGGTTTTCTATATATAGTATTATGTCATCTGCAAAGAGGGAGAGTTTGACTTCTTCTTTGCCAATTTGAATGCCTTTTATTTCTTTTTGTTGTCTGATTGGTTAGGCTAGTACTTCTAGAGTATGTTGAATAACGTGGTGAGAGTGGATCTTCCTGTCATGTTCCTGATCTTAGGTGAAAGGCTCTTGTTTCTCCCCCCTTTGAAAATGATATTTGCTGTGGGCTTTTCATAAATCTCTTTTAAGATATTGAGGAATTTTCCCTCTATCCCTATACTTTGAAGAGTTTTAATCAGGAATGGATGCTGTATTTTGTCAAATGCTTTCTCTGCATCTATTGAGAGGATTGTATGGTTCTTATTTTTTCTCTTATTGATGTGTTCTATCGCGTTGATTGTTTTGCGAGTATTGAACCATCCTTGCATCCTGGGGATCAATCCCACTTGGTCATGGTAAATAATCCTCTTAATGTACTATTGGAACCTATTGGCTAATATCTTGGTGAGAATTTTTGCATCCATGTTCTTCAAGGATATTGGTCTATAATTCTCCTTTTTGGTGGAGTCTTTGGTTTTGGAAACAAGGTAACACTGGCCCCATAAAACGAGTTTGAAAGTGTTCCCTCCCTTTCTATCCTTTGGAACAGGTATTATTTCTTACTTAAATATTTTGTAGAATTCCCCTAGGAAGCCATCTGGCCCTGGACTTTTGTGTTTTTGAGATTTTTGATGACTGCTTCAGTTTATTCTCTGGTTATTGGCTGTTCAGGTTTTCTATTTCTTCCTGTTACTGTTTTGGTAATTTGTGGGTTTCCAAAAATGCATCCATATATTTTAGATTGTCTAATTTGTTGGCATATAGTTGCTCATAATACGTTTTTAAAATCATCTGTATTTCCTTGGCATTGGTTGTGATCTCTCCTCTTTCATTCATGATTTTATTGATTTGCATCTTTTCTTTTTAATAAGACTGACTAGGGGTTTATATATCTTGTTAATTCTTTTTAAAAACAAGATCCTGGTTTTGTTTATCTGTTCTACAATGCTTCTGGTCTCTATTTCATTGAGTTCAGCTCCAATCTTTATTATCTCTCTTCTTCTGCTTCATTTAGGCTTTACTTGCTGTTCTCTCTCCAATTCCTTTAGGTGTGAGATTAGCTTGTGTATTTGAGTTTTTTCCAATCTTTTGAGGGAGGCTTGTATTGCAATGTATTTTCCTTTTAGGACCGCATTTCTCGTATCCCAAAGATTGTGAACAGTTGTATTTTCATTTTAATTAGTTTCCATGAATCTTTTAAAATTATTCTCTAATTTCCTGGTTGACCCATTCATCTTTTAGTAGGATACTTTTTAACTTCCATGTGTTTGAGTTTCTTCCAAATTTCTTCTTGTGATTGAGTTTCAAAGCATTGTGGTCTGAAAATATGCAGGGGGCAATCCCAATCTTTTGGTATCAGTTGAGACCTGATTTGTGACCCAGTGGGTGATCTATTCTGGAGAAAGTTCCATGTGCACTTGTGAAGAATGTGTATTCAGTTGCATTCAGATGGGTTCTGTATTTGTCTGTGAAATCTTTTTGGTCCAGTGTATCATTCAAGCCCCTTGTTTCTTTGATGATGTTCTGCTTAGAACATCTGTCATTTTCTGAGAGTGCCTTGTTGAAGTCTCCTACAGTTAGTGTATTATTATCTGAGTATCTCTTTACTTTGGTTATTAATTGATTGATATACTTGGCGGCTCCCACATTAGGGGCATAAATATATCCATGATTGTTACATCTTCTTGTTGGAAAGACCTTTTAAGTATGATATAGTGTCCCTCTTTATCTCCTAGTACAGTTTTTGGTAGAACACCTAATTTACCTGATATGAGGATTGCTACTCTGGCTTTCGTTTGAGGATCATTTGAGTGGTAAATAGTTACCCACCCCTTCATTTTCAGGCTAGAGGTGTCCTTTGTTCTAAAATGAGTCTCTTGTAGACAGCATATAGATGGGTCTTGCTTTTTTAAACAATCTGATACCCTACGTCTTTTGATGAGATCATTTAGCCCATTCACGTTCAGAGTAACTATTGAAAGATATGAATTTAGTGTCATCGTATTACCTGTACAGTCTCTGTCTTTGTGGATTGTTTCTTTGGGCTCCCTCTTTCTTTTATGGGGTCCCCTTCATATTTCTTGTAGAGCCGGTTCGGTGGTCATGTATTCTTGCAATTTTTGCCTATCCTGGAAACTATCTCTCCTTCTATTCTGAATGGCAGTCTTGTTGGATAAAGTATTATTGGCTGCATGTTTTCCTCATTTAATACCCTGTATGTATCCTGCCAGCCCTTTCTGGCCTGCCAGGTCTCTGTGGAGAGGTCTGCTGTTAATCTGATATTTCTTCCCATTTAAGTTAAGTGTCTTTTGTCTTGAGCTGCTTTAATAATTTTCTCTTTAGGGATCCCAGGGTGGCGCAGTGGTTTGGCGCCTGCCTTTGGCCTGGGGCGTGATACTGAAGACCCAGGATTGCATCCCACGTCAGACTCCCGGTGCAGGGAGCCTGCTTATCCTTCTGCCTGTGTCTCTGCCTCTCTCTCTCTCTCTCTCTGTGTGTGACTATCATAAAAAAAGAATTTTCTCTTTATCTTTGAAATTTACAAGTTTCACTATTAAATGTTGAGTTGTTGAATGGTTTTTATTGATTTTTTTTTGGGGGGGTCCTCTCTATTTCTTGGATCAGAATGCCTGTTTCCTTCTCCAGATCAAGGAAGTTCTCAGCTATTATTTGTTCAAATATACTTTGTGGTTGCATCTCTCTCTCTCAGCCTCTACTGGAAGCCCAATTAGATGTATATTCTTCCTTCTCAAGCTATCATTTTTTCCCTAAGCCTTTCCTTGTGAAATCCTTATTGTTTTTCTCTTTTTTGCTCAGCTTTCCTCGTTTCCATCAACTTGTCTTCTATGTCACTCACTCCTCCACCTCATTAACCCTAGCAGTTAGAGCATCCAGTTTGGATTGCATCTCAGCTAAATTATTTTTAATTTCGGTCTGATTAGATTTCAATTCTCAGTAATGAAGTCTCTAGAGTCCTTTACACTTTTTTTCCAGAGCCATAGGTAACTCTATAATTGTGCTTCTGAACTGACTGTCTGACTTGTACTTAAATCCACATTCTGTAAGTCTGTGGCAGAGAGTATTGCTTCCAGTTCTTTCTTTTGTGGTGAATTCTTCCTTCTAGTCATTTTGTCAAGTGCAGAGTGCCTGTATGGGTGAGCTGAGTCAAAAATTTCAACCACAACCTAAGTAAAATATACCCTAGATGATTTCTAAGAAGTCAGAGACCAGAAAATAACAGAAAAAGAAAAATAGAACCAAATAAAACAAAAAGACAATTAAAGTGAAAAACAGGGCATCCCTGGTGGTGCAGCGGTTTAGTGCCACCTGCAGCCCAGGACGTGATCTTGGGGACCCTAGATCGAGTCCCACGTCAGGCTCTCTGTATGATGCCTGGTTCTCCCTCTGCCTGTGTCTCTGCCTCTCCCTCTCTCTCTGTCTCTATGAATAAATAAATAAAATATTTTAAAAAATAAATTGAAAAACAAATTTTAAAACAAAGTAGTAAAAATAAAAAACCCAAAACCAAAAATAAATGAGAAGAGAAAAAAAAAAAGAAAGAAAAAAAGAGGGCTATGGTAGTGGTGAGGAAGTGGTAGTGGAGAAATAATTTAATCTCCCTGAGGGGACCAAGAGGGTGATCCTACTGGTTTTGAGTGTTTTTTGTTCTGTATATTAGAAGATGCTCCATTGCAAATTTATATAAACCAGCAATACTTATATAAGGCCCCAACATTGAACAGAAAAACATAAAGAAGATAAAAGAGGGGGCAGAATGAGAAGGAAGAGAGAAAATAATCTCACAGAATAAACCAACACAGTATTCCACTTGGTTCTGGGTGTATTTCGGTTGTGTGTTAGAAGGTACTAACTTCCACTATTGTAAAACAAAACGAGACAGACAAAACGAAAAACCATGTCTTGTATATCCAGCAAAATTAAATTGAATATGATGGGATCCCTGGGTGGCTCAGTGGCTTAGTGCCTGCCTTCAGCCCAGGGCATGATCCTGGAGTCTTGGGATAGAGTCCCACATCAGGCTCCCTGCATGGAGCCTGCTTCTCCCTCTACCCGTGTCTCTGCCTTTCTCTTTCTCTCTCTCTCTCTCTCTGTGTGTGTGTGTGTGTCTCGTGAATACATAAATAAAATCTTTAAAAAATATTAAATTGAGTATGTTGAAGGGAATTCAGAAATGAAAAATATATCTAAGATATGTAATTGTAGAAATATGAAAGTCAAAAAGGACAAAACTTAAAAATGGAGAGTTGGTAAAATATTGTACTTATTTTACAAATAACTACTGGAAATGCTACAAATACTAACTGGAAGTTACAAATACTAACTGGAAATTTGTAGCCTGATATGAAAACGAGTTGTAGTGGGAAAAAAAAAAAAAAAAAAAAAAGGCCCGCTAGTTCTATATACTATTTTCCCTCAGTCCTGGAACTTTCCAGTGCTGCTTGTTCAGTAAACTTGCTTTTCCCTTGTTCTTTCAGCTGCTCTTCTTGAGGAGGGGTCTGGTGCACTGATTCTCAGGTATCTGTGCCTGGGCAGAGATGCCCCACCGCTTGACAGGTCCTGGGCTTAGTGTAAAACACAGAGGAAAAAAATTGGCAGTGGCCAAATTTCCAGCTCTGGAGTCAAGCTCCCAGTGAGTAACTAAGTGCAGTCTCCCAGTCCATACTGGTCTAGATGCTCCTGGGGGCAGGCATGGGTGCACTGATCTGCACCGCTTCCTGGGCACCCAGTGGCAGGAGAGTTCTCTTTCCTGTACCCCCCTCAGCTTCCACCCGTGTCAGGGGGAACAGAAGATAGCTGGCTCTGTCCACTTTGGCACCCTTGGATCCAGGGCTCTGTGCCCACTGGACCTGTTTTCCTGGGGACTGCCTCTCCCGCAGGGAATGGAGTACAGCCACCTCTGTCCATTGCCAGGCTGTAGGTAAAGGCAGCTCCAGAGCTGGCCCCATAACCATTGGGCTTCTCCCAAATGCCCCGGAGGACTGCGGTGCTCTAGCCTTTTATCAATATCTGACCATGGTTTGCGGTGAGCTTTCCCCTGGGCGCTTCTCCTCTTATAATTACTCCAGGAATCTTGATGCTTCACTGCCCCACCTGTCATTCTGCCTGATTACTCTGCTAAGCACTTTTCTGTCAGGGAAAACCCAAGCATGGATTTTTAAAGTTCCCGCTTGTCTAGGGCTGGGCTTTCATACCCTAGAGGCTTTTGCAGATCCGCTTTAGCCCTGATAGCCATGGTTCCCCTCCCCAACTTTATTCCTTTTTTTGTTTTTTTCATCTTCCTACCTTGTTATAAGGGAAAACTTTTCTCTCTGTAACATTCCAGCTGTTCTCTCTTTACATCTCAGGTCGAATTTGTAGGTGCTCAGGATGTTTTGAAAGTTATCTAGATAAGTTTGTGGGACCAGATGAGTTGAGGACCCCTACTCTTTGGCCATCTTGCCAGTCTCCTATCTGATTCTACAGTCTTTGTTTAAAAGTCCAGTTTGTCAGATGTAAGTATTGCTACTCTAGCTTTCTTTTTTTTTTTTTTTTTAAGATTTTATTTACTTACCAGAGAGAAAGAGAGAAAGTACAAGCAGGTGGAGCAGCAGGCAGAGGGAAAGGGAGAAGCATACTTCCCACTGAGCAGGGAGCCTAATGCAGGCCTGGATCCCAAGACCTTGAGATCATGACCTGAGCCAAAGGCAGGTGCTTAACCAACTGAGCCACCCAGATGCCCCTCTTCTCTGGCTTTCTTTTGATATTCATTTGCATGATAAATGTTTCTTCATCCCCTCACTTTCAACCTGCAAGCATCTTTAGGTCTAAAATAGGTCTCTTACAGTCAGTATGTAGATGGGTCTTAATTCTTTTATTCATTCTTATACTCTATTCTGAATGCTAGTCTTGCTTGATAGAGTATTCTTGGTTTCAGAGTTTTCCCATTCAGCATTTTGAATATATCATGCTTCTCCTGGCTTGCCAAGTTTCTGTTGAGAAATCTCCAGCTAGCCTTGTGGGTTTTCCCTTGTTAGGTAAGGACTTCTTTTGTTTTGCTGTTTTTAAGATTTTTTTCTTTGTCACTATATTTTGCCAATTTAATTACAATATGTCTTTGTGTTGGCCTGCTTTTACTGATTTGGATGGGAGATCTCTGTGCCTCTGGGATCTGGATGTCTGTTTCCTTCCTAGATTTGGAATGTTTCCAGGTATTATTTCTTCAAATAAATTTTCTGCCCCCTTTTCTCTCTTTTTATTCTGGGACTTCTATAATACAAATAATATATTTGATGGAGTTAGTGAGCTCCCTATGTTTCTTCTCATATTGCACAATTCCCCTCTCTCCCTTTTGTTCAGCTTACTTTCCATTACTTTGACTTTCAGATCATTAACTCATTCATCTGCTTCTTCCAGCCTGCTGTTCATTGCATCAAGCTTGTTTCCAAACTTGTTTATTTTACTTTCCATCTTTGATTGATTCTTTTTAAACTCTTTATCTGTGTGGTAATGGTCTCACTGATGCCTTCTTTTCTGAATCTTATGATTGTTGCTTTAAATTCTCCATCAGGTATGCTACTTAAATCTGTTTTCCTTAGATCTCTGGCCATGGCTTTATCTTGTTCTTTCATTTGGGATAAATTCCTCCATCTTAACATTTTTGTCTAAATCTCTGACTTCTTTGTGTGAGAAAAGCCGGTTGTATCTCCTGCTTCTGAAAGTAATGGCCTTATGAAGAAGAAATCATGTAATACTCAGGGCCTGGTGCTTCAGGGGTATCTCCAGTGTGTGCTGCATGCATTCTTCTATTGTGTTTTAGCAGCTGTATCTTTCAGGACACTTGTCTGCAGAGGCTCTCTTTTCCTGCTGTGGGAAGTGTGGGTCCCTGTCCTGAATGTGGTGAGTTTTAATTTGGTGTGATCTGGTCTGCTTGTGAGACAGAGACCTAATGCCACCTCCACAAGAATTCAGGCCTTTCAGAACTCTCTGGTTATGAAATGCTGTTTGAGCAGGGGTTTATGCTGGTCTTTTGGGGGAGGGACCCATTGCACTGGGACTGAGGCAAGCATGACTGAGAAGGGTAGTTACACTGGAACACAGGAGGGTGGGCCTTGGTGAATGCAAGTTGGGCAGCCAGTATTAGTGCTGTGCTTCTTCCCCCAGATGGCTCTGTGTTTATGCTGAGGGATGGCTGGGGGAAATGTTGCAGGCCAGCAACTTTCTTTCTGGAGAGGTGTCTCTATGAACACTGCCTCTCAGAGATGGCTCCAAGAAGAGCAAATAATCTCCCCACTTCTACTCCAGTTGCTCTTGAGATCACTGTTTCCACACTGTCTCCTCCTGGATGTCTGCTTGCCTTCTTTCCAGGAGCAACACAGTGCCCTCTGGGCTCTATCACAGCCAAGACTGCTGACCTTGTAATCTCTAGGCTTTAAGCTCTACTGGTTATAAGAACTCATGAAATTCAGTCTCTCTCATTTTCTAAGCCAATGGCTTTGGGGAAACCTTCTCCTCGTGCATCCCCCTCGGTGTTCCTCTCCCTTTCACAGCTCTCTGTAACCACAGCTCCTTCCCTTCCACAGCATCTGTGATCTGTTTTTCCCCTAAACCACATCTTCACACTTCTTAACTTTTTTGATGTGACCTCTCCCTTTAGTTGTGGAGTTTGTTCTGTCAGTTTTGAGGTCTATTTCTGGGGTATTTAGGATTATTTGATAGTTATCTAGCTGTGTTTGTGGGAAGAGATGAGCCTAGGGTCCTCCTACTGAACCACCACCATCTTCCTCTCAGCCTTGGTAGGGTCTATGTATCTAGGAATTCATCCATTTCTTCTAGGTTATCCAGTTTGTGGGCATATAATTGTTTATAGTATTCTGTCATGATCCTTTATATTTTTGTGGTATCAGTTTTACTGTCTCTTCTTTATTTCTGTTTTTATTAATTTTATGATTTTTTATTAAAGATTTTATTTATGAGAGAAACTGTGAGACTGCAAGAAGAGGGAGAAAGAGAGGGAAACAACTTCCAGTAAACCCCATGCTGAACACAGAGCCCGATGTGGGGCTCAAGCCCACGACCCTGAACTCATGACTTGAACCAAAACAAAGAGTTCAAAACCCAACCAACTGAGCCACCCAGGTGCCCCTCTGTTTTTATTTATTTAATCTTCTCTCTTTTCTTTTGATTTAGTAGCTAAGGTTTGTCAATTTTATCTTTTAAAAAACTCTTAATTTGTTTATCTTTTCTATTTTTATCCTTATCTATTTAATTTATGTTTGCTCTGATCTTTGTGATTTACTTCTTTATGTTAACTTGAGCTTAGTTTATTCTTTTTCTAGTATCTTGAGATGTACAATTAGGTTATTTATTTGAGATCTTTCTGTAATCTTAATGTAGACATTTATCACTATAAGCTTCCCTCTTAGATATGCTTTTACAGCGTCCCATGGGTTTTTATATGTTGTTCCATTTTAATTTGTTTCAAGATTTTAAAATTTCTTATTTCTTTGTTGATATGTTGTTTGTTTAGTTGTATGTTAATTTCCACATATTTATAAATTTTCCAGTTTTCCTCCTATCATTGATTTCTAGTTTTATATCATCGTGGTCAGAAAAGTTACTCAGCATAATTTCAATCTTCTTAAATTAACTGAGACTTATTTTGCAACCTATCATATGATCTATCCTGGAGAATATTTTATGTGCACTTGAGAAGAATGTGTATTCTGGTGCTGTTAAATGGAGTGTTCTGCATATGCCTATTAGATCCATTTGGTCTAAAGTATGGTTCATGTATATTTCCTGATTGACTTTTTGTCTGGATGGCTATCCATAGTTAAAAGTGGGGTATTGATGTCCCCTACTGTTATTGTATTGTTGTCTATTACTCCCTTTGGATCTGTTAGTATTTGCTTAATATATTTAGGCTGTCTGATGTTGGGTTCATATATATATATATATATATATATATATATATATATATATATATACCATCTTTGTCTCTTTTTATTACCATTTTTTGCTTAATGCCTATCTTGTCTGATATAAGTACAATTCTTCCTCTCTTTGGTTTTCACTCATATGGAATATCATTTGTAATCTTTTCATCTTGAACTTATGTCCTTAACACTAAAGTGAGTCTCTTGTAGGCAGTATATAATTTGAGTCTTGTTTTTTTTTTAATCCACCCAGCCACTCTGCCTTTTGTTGGACAAGTCAATCCACTTACATTTACAGTAATTATTGGTAGGTAAGGACTTACTAATGCCATCTTATTAATTTTTTTCTGGCTGTTTTGTAGTTGTTTTATTTCTTCCTCTATTGCTATCTTTTGTGAATTGATGATTTCCTTTAGTTGTATGCTTTGATACCCTTCTCATTATCTTTTATGAGTCTACACTAGGTTTCTTTTTTGTGGTTACTATGAGCCTTACGCAAACCATTATATATATATATATATATATATATATATATATATATACACACACACACACACATATACATATATACACATACACATATATGTGAGTGTGTCTATTTTATGTTGGTAGCAATTTAACTTCAATCATATACAAAAACTCTATTCTTTTACACCCTTTTTTATATTTTTGATGTCTCTATATTATTTAAAATCATTTTGTATTGTGTATCCATTAACAAATTGTTGGAGGGAGGGGCAAGATGGCGGAAGAGTAGGGTCTCCAAGTCACCTGTCCTCAACAAATTACCTAGAAAACCATCCAATCATCCTGAAAATCTACGAATTCGGCCTGAGATTTAAAGAGAGACCAGCTGGAATGCTACAGTGAGAAGAGTTCATGCTTCTATCAAGGTAGGAAGACGGGAAAAAAGAAATAAAGAAACAAAAGGCCTCCGAGGGGGAGGGTCCCCGTGAGGAGCCGGGCTGAAGTCGGGGCGAGTGTCCCCAGGACAGGAGAGCCCCGTCCTGGAGGAGCAGGAGCTGCACCAACCTTCCCTGCGGAAAGGCCTCCCGGGGAATTGGAGCAGGATCCCCAGAAAGGCGGGGATGCCCTCGGGCTCCCTGGGACAGTAACAGAGGAACTGCGCCCCGGGAGAGTGCGCCGAGCTCCCTAAGGGCTGCAGCGGGCACGGCGGAACCCGGAGCAGCTCGGAGGGGCTCGGGCGGAGGCTCCGCAGAGGGGGCAGCAGGGCTCCGGGAGCAGCTCGGCGGCGGCGGTGGCTCGGGCGGAGGAAAACGCTCCGCGCAGAGGGGGCGGTGCGGCTCCGGGAACAGCTCAGAGGGGCTAGGGCGGCGGCTCCGCGAAGGGGGCTGCGGGGCGGGAGCGGGAATCCAACAGCGCAGGCCCCGGAGCACAGGGCGCCGGGACACAGCCCAGGATCCGGCCTCCCCCAGGGACAGGCAGAGGCCGGGAGGGCCCAGGACAGCAAGGACGCTCCTGCCTGGAACTGAGCAGATCAGCGGCCCCGCCCGGGAGCCCCCAGGCCCTGCAGACGGAGAGCCCCAGAGTTACTGTGGGAGTTGACTTCAGGGTCGCAGAGCTGCCCCGCCACTGTGGCTTCCTCCCAGGGCCTCACGGGGTAAACAACCCCCACTGAGCCCTGCAGCAGGCCCCTCCCCCAGAAGACCAGCTAGACAGACCAGTTCCAAGGGAAGTCAAGGGACTTAAAGCATACAGAATAGGAAGATACTCCCCCGTGTTTTTTTTGTTTTTGTTTTTGTTTTGTTTTTGCTTTGTTTTGTGCTTTTTTTCCTTTCTTTCCTCTTGATTTCTGATTGCTTCCCCCACCCCCCTTTTTTTCCTTTTTTTCTCCTTTCTTTTCTTTCTCTTTTTCTTCTCTTTTTCCCCTTTTTTTCCTTCTTTCTCTTTTTTCTTTTTCTCTTTTCTTTCCTTCTCTCTCTTTTTCTCCTTTTCCCAATACAACTTGTTTTTGGCCACTCTGCACTGAGCAAAATGACTAGAAGGAAAACCTCACCTCAAAAAAAAGAATCAGAATCAGCCCTCTCTCCCACAGAGTTACAAAATCTGGATTACAATTCAATGTCAGAAAGCCAATTCAGAAGCACTATTATACAGCTACTGGTGGCTCTAGAAAAAACCATAAAGGACTCAAGAGACTTCATGACTGCAGAATTTAGATCCAATCAGGCAGAAATTAAAAATCAATTAAATGAGATTCAATCCAAGCTAGAAGTCCTAACGACGAGGCTTGACGAGGTGGAAGAACGAGTGAGTGACATAGAAGACAAGTTGATGGCAAAGAGGGAAACTGAGGAAAAAAGAGACAGGCAATTAAAAGACCATGAGGATAGATTAAGGGAAATAAATGACAGCCTGAGGAAGAAAAACCTACGTTTAATTGGGGTTCCCGAGGGCGCCGAAAGGGCCAGAGGGCCAGAATATGTATTTGAACAAATCCTAGCTGAAAACTTTCCTAATCTGGGAAGGGAAACAGGCATTCAGATCCAGGAAATAGAGAGATCCCCCCCTAAAATCAACAAAAACCGTTCAACACCTCGACATTTAATAGTGAAGCTTGCAAATTCCAAAGATAAGGAGAAGATCCTTAAAGCAGCAAGAGAAAAAAAGTCCCTGACTTTTATGGGGAGGAATATTAGGGTAACAGCAGACCTCTTCACAGAGACCTGGCAGGCCAGAAAGCGCTGGCAGGATATATTCAGGGTCCTAAATGAAAAGAACATGCAACCAAGAATACTTTATCCAGCAAGGCTTTCATTCAAAATGAAAGGAGAGATAAAGACCTTCCAAGACAGGCAGGAACTGAAAGAATATGTAACCTCCAAACCAGCTCTGCAAGAAATTTTAAGGGGGACTCTTAAAATTCCCCTTTAAGAAGAAGTTCAGTGGAACAATCCACAAAAACAAGGACTGAATAGATATCATGATGACACTAAACTCATATCTGTCAATAGTAACTCTGAACGTGAACGGGCTTAATGAGCCCATCAAAAGGCGCAGGGTTTCAGACTGGATAAAAAAGCAGGACCCATCTATTTGCTGTCTACAAGAGACTCATTTTAGACAGAAGGACACCTACAACCTGAAAATAAAAGGTTGGAGAACCATTTACCATTCAAATGGTCCTCAAAAGAAAGCAGGGGTTGCCATCCTTATATCAGATAAATTAAAATTTACCCCGAAGACTATAGTGAGAGATGAAGAGGGACACTATCTCATACTCAAAGGATCTATCCAACAAGAGGACTTAACAATCCTCAATATATATGCCCCGAATGTGGGAGCTGCCAAATATTTAAACCAATTAATAACCAAACTGAAGAAATACTTTGATAATAATACACTTATACTTGGTGACTTCAATCTAGCTCTTTCTATACTAGATAGATCTTCTAAGCACAACATATCCAAAGAAACGAGAGCTTTAAATGATACACTGGACCAGATGGATTTCACAGATATCTACAGAACTTTACATCCAAACTCAACTGAATACACATTCTTCTCAAGTGCACATGGAACTTTCTCCAGAATAGACCACATACTGGGTCACAAAACGGGTCTGAACCGATACCAAAAGATCGGGATAGTCCCCTGTATATTCTCAGACCATAATGCCTTGAAATTAGAACTAAATCACAACAAGAAGTTTGGAAGGACTTCAAACACGTGGAGGTTAAGGACCATCCTGCTAAAAGATGAAAAGGTCAACCAGGAAATTAAGGAAGAATTGAGAAGATTCATGGAAACTAATGAGAATGAAGATACAACCGTTCAAAATCTTTGGGATGCAGCAAAAGCAGTCCTGAGGGGGAAATACATCGCAAAACAAGCATCCATTCAAAAACTGGAAAGAACTCAAATTCAAAAGCTCACCTTACACATAAAGGAACTAGAGAAAAAGCAACAATTAGACCCCACCCCCAGCAGAAGAAGACAGTTAATTAAAATTTGAGCAGAACTCAATGAAATCGAGACCAAAGAACTATGGAACAGATCAACAGAACCAGGAGTTGGTTCTTTGAAAGAATTAATAAGATAGATGAACCATTAGCCAACCTTATTAAAAAGAAGAGAGAGAAGACTCAAATTAATAAAATCATGAATGAGAAAGGAGAGATCACTACTAACACCAAGGACTTACAAACGATTTTAAAAACATATTATGAACAGCTATACGCCAATAAATTAGGCAATCTAGAAGAAATGGACGCATTCCTGGAAAGCCACAAACTACCAAAACTGGAACAGGAAGAAATAGAAAACATGAACAGGCCACTAACTAGGGAGGAAATTGAATCAGTCATCAAAAACCTCCCAAGGCACAAGAGTCCAGGGCCAGATGGCTTCCCAGGGGAATTCTATCAAACATTTAAAGAAGAAACCATACCTATTCTACTAAAGCTGTTTGGAAAGATAGAAAGAGATGGACTACTTCCAAATTCGTTCTATGAGGCCAGCATCACCTTAATTCCGAAACCAGACAATGACCCCACCACAAAGGAGAATTATAGACCAATATCCCCGATGAACATGGATGCAAAAATTCTCAACAAGATACTAACTAATAGGATCCAACAGTACATTAAGAAAATTATTCACCATGACCAAGTAGGATTTATCCCCGGGACACAAGGCTGGTTCAACACTCGTAAAACCATCAATGTGATTCATCATATCAGCAAGAGAAAAACCAAGAACCATATGATACTCTCATTAGATGCAGAGAAAGCATTTGACAAAATACAGCATCCATTCCTGATCAAAACCCTTCAGAGTGTTGGGATAGAGGGAACTTTCCTCGACATCTTAAAAGCCATTTACGAAAAGCCCACAGCAAATATCATTCTCAATGGGGAAGCACTGGGAGCCTTTCCCCTAAGATCAGGAACAAGACAGGGATGTCCACTCTCACCACTGCTGTTCAACATAGTTCTGGAAGTCCTCGCCTCAGCAATCAGACAACAAAAAGACATTAAAGGCATTCAAATTGGCAAAGAAGAAGTCAAACTCTCCCTCTTCGCCGATGACATGATACTCTACATAGAAAACCCAAAAGCCTCCACCCCAAGATTGCTAGAACTCATACAGCAATTTGGTAGCGTGGCAGGATACAAAATCAATGCCCAGAAATCAATGGCATTTCTATACAGTAACAATGAGACTGAAGAAAGAGAAATTAAGGAGTCAATCCCATTTACAATTGCACCCAAAAGCATAAGATACCTAGGAATAAACCTAACCAAAGAGGTAAAACATCTATACCCTGAAAACTATGGAACACTTCTGAAAGAAATTGAGGAAGACACAAAGAGATGGAAAAATATTCCATGCTCATGGATTGGCATAATTAATATTGTGAAAATGTCAATGTTACCCAGGGCAATTTACACGTTTAATGCGAACCCTATCAAAATACCATGGACTTTCTTCAGAGAGTTAGAACAAATTATTTTAAGATTTGTGTGGAATCAGAAAGGACCCCGAATAGCCAGGGGAATTTTACAAAAGAAAACCATAGCTGGGGGCATCACAATGCCAGATTTCAGCTTGTACTACAAAGCTGTGGTCATCAAGACAGTGTGGTACTGGCACAAAAACAGACACATAGATCAATGGAACAGAATAGAGAACCCAGAAGTGGACCCTGAAATGTATGGTCATCTAATATTCGATAAAGGAGGAAAGACTATCCATTGGAAGAAAGACAGTCTCTTCAATAAATGGTGCTGGGAAAATTGGACATCCACATGCAGAAGACTGAAACTGGACCACTCTCTTTCACCATACAGAAAGATAAACTCAAAATGGATGAGAGATCTAAATGTGAGACGAGAGTCCATCAAAATCATAGAAGAGAACACAGGCAACACCCTTTTTGAACTCGGCCACAGTAACTTCTTGCAAGATACATCCACAAAGGCAAAAGAAACAAAAGCAAAAATGAACTATTGGGACTTCATCAAGATAAGAAGCTTTTGCACAGCAAAGGATACAGTCAACAAAACTAAAAGACAACCTACAGAATGGGAGAAGATATTTGCAAATGACATATCAGATAAAGGGCTAGTTTCCAAAATATATAAAGAACTTATTAAACTCAACACCAAAGAAACAAACAATCCAATTATGAAATGGGCAAAAGACATGAAGAGAAATCTCACAGAGGATGACATGGACATGGCCAACATGCACATGAGAAAGTGCTCTGCATCACTTGCCATCAGGGAAATACAAATCAAAACCACAATGAGATACCACCTCACACCAGTGAGAATGGGGAAAATCCACAAGGCAGGAAACAACAAATGTTGGAGACGATGTGGAGAAAAGGGAACCCTCTTACACTGTTGGTGGGACTGTGAACTGGTGCAGCCACTCTGGAAAACTGTGTGGAGGTTCCTCAAAGAGTTAAAAATAGACCTGCCCTACGACCCAGCAATTGCACTGTTCGGGATTTACCCCAAAGATTCAGATGCAATGAAACGTCGGGACACCTGCACCCCGATGTTTCTATCAGCAATGGTCACAATAGCCAAACTGTAGAAGGAGCCTCGGTGTCCATTGAAAGATGAATGGATAAAGAAGATGTGGTTTATGTATACAATGGAATATTACTCAGTAATTGGAAACGACCAATACCCACCATTTGCTTCAACGTGGATGGAACTGGAGGGTATTATGCTGAGTGAAATAAGTCAATCGGAGAAGGACAAACAGTGTATGTTCTCATTCATTTGCGGAATATAAATAATAGTGAAAGGGAATATAAAGGAAGGGAAAAGAAATGTTGGGAAATATCAGGAAGGGAGACAGAACATAAAGACTCCTAACTCTGGGAAACGAACTAGGGGTGGTGGAAGGGGAGGAGGGCGGGTGTTGGAGGGGAATGGGTGATGGGCCCTGAGGTGGACACTTGACGGGATGAGCACTGGGTGTTTTTCTATATGTTGGTAAATTGAACACCAATAAAAATTAATTAAAAAAAATAAAATTTCATTAATGTCTTTCAGGAAAAAAAAACAAATTGTTTAGCTGTACATAATTTTATTTTATTATTTTTTAAATATTTTATTTATTTATTCATGAGAGATATGCAGAGAGAGAGAGAGAGAGAGAGAGAGAGGCAGAGACACAGGCAGAGGGAGAAGCAGTCTCCATGCAGGGAGCCTGACGTGGGACTGGATCCTGGGTCTCCAGGATCAGGCCCTGTCCTGAAGGCAGCACTAAGTTGCTGAGCCACCTGGGCATACTGTACATAATTTTAAAACTTTTTTTACTTTAACCTTTACACTAAAGTTAAGTAGTTAACACATTGCCATCTTACAGTATTAGAGTATTCTGGATCTGACTAATTTCACTATATGCTTACCTTTGCCAGTATGTTGTACATTTTCAAAAGCATTCATGTTACCAATTAGCATCCTTTTGTTTTGGTTTTGAAGAACTCCTTCCAACCCTTCTGCTTTAATTTCTGAAGGACAGCTTTGATGTTTTGAGTGTGTTCTCGGCACTTTTAGCACTTTGAATACATCAATCTATTCTCTTCTGGTCTACAAGTTCTCCATTGAAAAATCTACTGATAGGGATCCCTGGGTGGCGCAGCGGTTTGGTGCCTGCCTTTGGCCCAGGGTGCTGGAGACCTGGGATTGAATCCCACATCAGGCTCCCAGTGCATGGAGCCTGCTTCTCCCTCTGCCTATGTCTCTGCCTCTCTCTCTCTGTGACTATCATAAATAAATTTAAAAAAAAAAAAGAAAAAGAAAAATCTACTGATAGCATTATGATGATTTTATCATAGGAGAGAAAATTTTTTCTCTTGCTGCTTTTAAAATTCTGGCTTAGATTTTGGTTTTATGTCTTTTGGTAAAGATCAAATTGAGGGTAAGCCATTAGCTTCATAAACTTAGATATCCAAATCTCTCCCCAGGTTTGAGAAATGCTCAGTCATTATTTCTTTAATAAACTTTATACCCCTTTTTCCTTCCACACTTCTATTTCTGGTACTCCAGTGTTGCATACATCATTTCTCTTGATGGTGTCCTCTAAGTCCCATAGGCTTTTTAAAATTTATTTTCATTATTTTTAAAATTTTTGCTCATATAGTTGGATAGTTTTAACTGATTTGTCTTCTAACTCACTGATTATTTGTTCTGCTTGGTCAAGATTGTTATTGAAGTTCTTTGGTAAATTCTTTAGGTCACTCACTGTATTCTTCAGTTCCAAAATTTCTGGTTACATCATTTATGTTTTCTATTTCTCTGTTGAACTTCTTTTTTTTAAAGATTTTGTTTATTTATTTATGAGAGACACAGGTAGAGAGGCAGAGACACAGGCAGAGGGAGAAGCAGACTTGATCCCGGATCCCAGGATCACGCCCTGAGCCAAAGGCAGATGCTCAACACTGAGCCACCCAGGTGTCCCATCTCTGTTGAACTTCTTAGGCTCTTTGTTGGACTTCTTATTTTGTACTTGTATTGTTTTCTGGATACCATTAAGTTGTTTATCAGTATTCTCTTGTAGCTCTCTGAGCATCTTTGGAACATCTATTTAGAATTATTGTGAAATTCCTTGATTTCCTTTTTTTGTGGCCAGTTAATTACTTTACTATATTCATTGGAATCATGTTTTCTGATTCTCCTTGATCCCCTTAGACTTTCATAGGTGTCTGAATATTTGAAGAAGCAGTTATCACTTCCAGAATTTATGGGCTGACTTCAGTAATGGAAGTCTTTTGTATGCAGGTGGGGGGCATTCTGTGCTGGGACTTCATGTCAAGTGGTACAGGACACTAAGTTCAGGGACAGGTTGAGGCATCAGATCCAGGATTGTGTGATGTGTCTTTAGCTCAGGCCATTGGGGTCTACTATCAACTGTGTGGTCCTTGGCAAATACTGTGGAGGGTCCCCAGTGGCTACAAGGGCCATTGGAGTCCTCAGTGATGCCTTCAATTCTAGTGGCTAGGGACAAGGGCAGGCAGCAGTGGGGTCAGAGCTAGTGGTGTCCACACACTCAGCTGCAAGGACCAGTTGTAGGTATCTGTGTAGTGGCAAAAACTGGTTGCAGACATCCATGTAGTATTGGGGGTCAGGAGGCAATTTGGGCCAGGGCCAACTCCAAGTTCATTGGTAGATGTGGCAACCCTGTCAGTGTGCTCTCCTGAGGTGGCATACTTGCCCTTTGAGCACATGTACTGCAGTGAAGTCTAATGATAGGCATTAGGCTGGTGGTATCCATGTGCACAGCTGGAGGTGGTAGCTACAGGTGAGCATAGTGGTGCAGGCCAGTGACAGAAGACAGGATCTAATCTGGTTCCATAAGCAGCTATGGAAACCGTTGCTGTCAGTGTGTTTTCCTGTGGCTATTCACTCTCCCCCTAGGCACATGCACTGTAGTGGAGGTTTATGACATGTATCAACTTGGGGGTGTGCAGTGCAGATACAAAGCTAGAGTGGCTATCTCTGAACATTCATACAGCAGTAGGGGTCTGGGTGTGTGCTTAGGCTAGCATTTTGCATCCATGCAGCCAGAAGCATGAGCTGGTTGCCAGTGCCATCTGATCTTTGCTCAGGATGGGGGAAGTTGCAGGGAGAGACTCAAGTGGCTGTGAATACCTGTGGGGCAAAAGCCAGTGAAATATTCAGGGAGTCTATGGCATCTGTGCTGGCTGCTGGTTTCACCAGTGATGAAATCTGCTGAGTTTGTCTGCAGAGCCAGTCTCTGTGATCCATCAGGTTCTTGAGGTGTGGCTGCTATTAATAGCCCCCACTTTTCTTCCTTGTTCCTAACCATCTCCATATATCTGAACTTTGCTGGTCTGGGTGGCATGAAACCAAAGCAGGACCTTTGTGTAGTGCTTTAAAATGCCGGGCAAACGGGTTGCTTATCCTGTACTTTTTTCCTTGGTAAAGGGAACTTTAGCTGGAAAGTTCCCTGTTGGCACTGAGAAGTAGTGGTCTGATGCAGGATGATGCAGGAAAAATGAAGTTGTTTTCCTTCTCTTCTTATTGCAATTAGGGTAGCTTTTTGTTTCCACTGTGTGGTTTTTTAAAGAGATTTTATTTATTTATTCATGAGAGACACACAAGGAGAGAGGCAGAGACATAGGCCGAGGGAGAAGCAGGCTCCCTGTGGGGAGCCCAATGTGGGATTTGATCCCAAGAACCCAGTATCACAACCTGAACTGAAGGCAGATGCTCAACCACTGAGCCACCCAGGTGTCCCTGTTTCCATTGCATTGCTAAAATTTCTTAAGTGAACTCTAGGCTCTTTCAGAACTGTTTTTGTTTGTGGATACCTGTTTTTCTACTGATCTTTGTTGGGAGATGGTGAGGCTTATCTCCTGTATCACCATTTGGGTTTTTTTTTTTAATACATTGTTGAAAGTGGGATATTAAGGTTTTCTACTTCTATTGTATTTCTCCCTTCAATTCTGTCAGTTTACTTTATATATTTAGGAATTTTCTTTTCTTGTATTGCTTTTTCCTGGTTTGGTATTATGTTAGTGCTGGCCTCATAGAATGAGTTAGGAACTCTTCCCTCTGCTTTCATTTTCTGGAAAAGATTATAGGAATTGGTATAATTTCTTCCTTAGATATTTGGTAGAATTCACCAGTAAACTCACTTGGGCCTGGTGCTTTCTGTTTTGGATGGTTATTAAGGAGGAGGGGGCAAGATGGTGGAAGAGTAGGGTCCCTAAGTCACCTGTCCCCACCAAATTGCCTAGATAACTTTTAAATCATCCTGAAAACCTACGAATTTGGCCTGAGATGTAAAGAGAGAACAGCTGGAATGCTACAGTGAGAAGAGTTCATGCTTCTACCAAGTACAACTTGTTTTTGGCCACTCTGCACTGAGCAAAATGACTAGAAGGAAAAACTCACCTCAAAAGAAAGAATCAAAAACAGTCCTCTCTCCCACAGAGTTAAAATTTGGATTACAATTCAATGTCAGAAAGCCAATTCAGAAGCACTATTATAAAGCTACTCGTGGCTTTAGAAAAAAGCATAAAGGATTCAAGAGACTTCATGACTGCAGAATTTAGATCTAATCAGGCCAAAATTAAAAATCAATTAAATGAGATGCAATCTAAACTAGAGATCCTAATGATGAGGGTTAACGAGGTAGAAGAACGAGTGAGTGACATAGAAGACAAGTTGATGGCAAGGAGGGAAACTGAGGAAAAAAGAGAAAAACAAAAGATCATGAGGATAGGTTAAAGGAAATAAATGACAGCCTCAGAAGGAAAAATCTACGTTTCATTGGGGTTCCCGAGGGCGTTGAAAGGGACAGAGGTCCAGAATATGTATTTGAACAAATCATAACTGAGAATTTCCCTAATTTGGGGAGGGAAACAGGCATTCAGATCCAGGAAATAGAGAGATCCCCCCCCCCCCCGAAATCAATAAAAACCACTCAACACCTCGACATTTAATAGTGGATGGTTATTAATCATTGATTCAAATTCTTTAATAAATATATACATATTCAGATTGTCTATTTATTCCTGTTTGAGTCTTGGTAGATAGTGTCTTTCAAGGAACTGGTCCTTGAAAGGTTATCAAATTTGTGACATAGAGTTGTTCATAGTATTCCCTTATTACTATCTTAATATCCATAGAATCTGTGGTGATTCCTTATATTTCATTTCTGACATTAGTAATTTGTGTCTTCTCTTTTTTTCTTAGCTGGCTAGAGGCTTACAAGTTTTATGGATCTTTTCATAGATCCAGCTTTTGGTTTTGTTGATTTTCTTAATTGATTTCCTGTTCTCAATTTCATTGATTTCTGCTCTATTTTTTGTATTATTTATTTTCTTATTTTCTTTAGACTTATTTTTTTCTTATTTTTCTAGGAAGGTGAAAGTTTAGATTTTTTATTTTACATCTTTTTTCTAGATATGCATTCAATATTATAAATTTCCTTCTAAGCCCTGCTTTCATTGTATCCTAAAAATTTGGTAAGTTATATTTTCATTTTCTTCAAAATATTTAAAAATTTCTCTTGAGTTTTCTTCTTTGAGTCATATGTTATTTAGAAGTGTGTTTTTAAATATTGTATTTTCCAGTTATCTTTCTGTTACTGATTTTTTAGGTTAATTCCATTGTGGTCTGAGCACAGACATTATTTATATATGATCCCTATTTTTCTAAGTTAATTAAGGTGGGTTCATGGTCTAAAATGTGGTCTACCTTGGTGAATGTTCCATGTGAGCTTGAGAAGAGTGCTTATTCTGATACTGTTAGATGAAATCATTTATAGATGTCAATTAGATCCATTTGATTGATGGTATTGTTAAGTTCAACTATGCCCATACAGATTTTCTACCTGTTAGATCTTTCCATTACTGATAGAGGGATGTTAATGTTTCCAACTATAATAGTGAATTCATCTATTTCTTCTTGTGATTCTATCGGTTTTTGCCTCATATATTTTGATACTCTGTTATTGCATACCTACGCATTAGGAATTTCTATGTCTTCGTGGAGAATTGACTCCTTTATCATTATGTAATGCCTCCCCCTTTTTAAATTTTAATTTATGATAGTCACACAGAGAGAGAGAGAGAGGCAGAGAGACAGGCAGAGGGAGAAGCAGGCTCCATGCACCGGGAGCCCGATGTGGGACTCGATCCCGGGTCTCCAGGATCGCACCCTGGGCCAAAGGCAGGCGCCAAACTGCTGCTCCACCCAGGGATCTCCCCTTTTTTTCTTAATGATATTTCTTGATCTAAAGTCTGTTTTGTCTGAAATTAAATAGCTACCCCAGTTTTTTTTTTTTGCTGAATTTTAGAATGTCACTTATTTTTCATCTCTTTAATAAATTAACTTTTAAAGTTATCTGTGCTTTTATATTTAAAATAGATTTTTTAGACAACATATATTGTTTTTTGTGTATGCTGACAGTCTCTCTTTTAATTAGTATATTTAGACAATTGACTAATTGATTATTGGTACAGTGTTAACATCTACCATATTAGTTACAGCTTTTATTTTTTTAATAAAGATTTTATTTATTTATTCATGAGAGACACAGAAAGAGAGGCAGAGACACAGGCAGAGGGAGGAGAATCAGGCTCCATGCAAGGAGCCTGATTTGGTACTCCATCTCGGGGAATCTGGGATCAGGCCCTGAGCCAAAGGCAGATGCTCAACTGCTGAGCCACCGAGGCATCCCAGTTACTCCTTTTATTCATTGTCCTTACTCTTTGTTTTTCAACCTTTCTACCTTTTTTTCTGCTTTTGCTGTTTTTAAAATTGAGCATTTTTTGGGTATTTTTTTATTGGAGTTCGATTTGCCAACATATAGTATAACACCCAGTGCTCATCCCATCAAGTGCCCCCCTCAGTGCCCATCACCCAGTCACCCCATCCCTCCGCCCACCTCCCCTTCCACTACCCCTTGTTCATCTCCCAGAGTTAGGAGTCTCTCATGTTCTGTCACCCTCTCTGATATTTCCCACTCATTTTCTCTCCTTTCCCCTATAATACCTTTCACTATTTTTTATATTTTTTTATATTCACTATTTTATTTTTTTATATTCACTATTTTTTATTTTTTTTTATTTTTTTATTATTTATTTATGATAGTCATACAGAGAGAGAGAGAGAGAGGCAGAGACACAGGCAGAGGGAGAAGCAGGCTCCATGCACCGGGAGCCCGACGTGGGATTCGATCCCGGGTCTCCAGGATCGCGCCCTGGGCCAAAGGCAGGCGCCAAACCGCTGCGCCACCCAGGGATCCCTATATTCACTATTTTTTATATTTTTTATATTCTCCATATGAGTGAAACCATATAATGTTGTGAGATATATATATATATATATATATATATATATATATATATATATATAATGGAATATTACTCAGCCATTAGAAATGACAAATACCCACCATTTGCTTCAACGTGGATAGAACTAGAGGGTATTATACTGAATGAAGTAATTGAGCATTTTATACGATATTGTTTTGTCTTTTCCTAACATGTCAATTATTTGTGTTAGAAGAAATTTTTGGTGATTTTCTATAGTTTAAAATATACATTTACAATGAATCCAAGTTCACATTCAAATAATACTATGCCACTTTTTGGGTAGTGCAAGTATCTTATAACAAAATATTCCTAATTCCTTCATTCTGTCTTTTGAATCATTACTGCCATTTCATTTCACTTATATATAAAGTATAATCATTGAACACATTGTTGCTATTATTTTGAATAAATTTTTATATATTGATCAATTAAAAATAAGAAAAATAGAAGTGCCTAGGTGGCTCAATAGGTTAAGCATCTGCCTTTGGTTCAGGTCATGATTTCAGGGCCCTAGGATCAAGCCTTGCACAGGGGTCTCTGCTTAGCTGGGGGTCCGCTTCTCTCTCTTCCTTTGCCTGCCTCTCCTCCTGCTTGTGCTCTCTCTGTCAAATAAATAAATTTAAAAATCTTTTTAAAAAGAATAATAAAAATATTCTATCACTTATTCCTTCTCTAACACTCTTCCTTTTTTAAGATTTTATTTTTTAAAGTAATATCTACACCTAATGTGGGACTCAAACTCAACCAACAACCCCAAGATCAAGAGTTGCATGGTCCATCAACTGACCCAGCCAGCCACCCCTTTTCCTTTGTTTTTGTAGATCCAAGTTTCTAACATATACTTTTCCTTCTTTCTGGAGAACTTATTTTAACATTCCTTCCAAGGATGGTCTGCTAGCAACAAATTCCCTTAATTGTTTGCCTGAGAAAGTCTATTTCTTTTATTTTTGAGGGATAATTTCACTGGACACAGATTTCTAAGTTGATGGATTTTTTTCTCTCAATACTTTATCTCAGAACGCTGTCCTCTTGTTTGCATAGTTTTTGAATAGGAGTCTGATGTAGTTCTTATCCTTGCCCCTTTGTAGGTAAGGTGTTTATTTTCCTCTGCCTTCTTTAAATTTTTTTTCTCTATCTTTGATTTTCTGAAGCTTGAATGAAATATGCTTAGTTGAACTTTTTAGGCATTTATTTTGTTTGCTGCTCTCTGAGATTTCTGGATGTTTAGTTTAGTGTCTGTGAATTTTATGAAATTCTCAGTCATCATTGCTTCAGGTATTCTGTTCCTTTTTCTCTTCTCCTTCTAGTATTCCCATATTAAAAATTGTTTTGTTTTTGTTTTTTTTTAACCTTTCAGAATGCCTTGTATGTTTTTTTTTTTTGTTTGTTTGTTTGTTTGTTTTTTAAACAAGACATGATGTACTGGGTAAAGGGAACTGGGGTAAATTGGCCTTTATTGATGTAGTGATAGTAAGGTATGGGAAGAGGGGAAACATTCTGTGGACCTGTGATTAGGCCTCAGTCTTTTAATAAGCCTGTGTTTCTGGGTTGTATCCTTCACAAGTGCTTCTCAGTTTTTCCTTCCTTTTATATGAGTCAGAAAGATCAGTGTGCTGTAGTTGGATATTTCCATTCCTTCAGGTTGGATAGGCTCTGATAAAATTCCAATAGAGTACACTGTGGCAAAACAGTTTGGAGCACAGCCCTCATGGTAAAAAACATAATACTCCAGGCATACTTCAAAATGGCTCCCTTTTCCATTTCCCTGCTTGAAGCACAAGGAGATTTTTCTCCAGTCTTCATTTTGAGAACCTGGTAGGGCTCCTAGAGTAAAAATCGCAAGAGTTTTTGGGGCATCTCTGTTACTAGGCCCCTTGGAGTTTTCAACTCTCAAATTCATCCACACTGAACCTCTGGCAATTTATCAATTTCAGTTTAGATTTTCCTATGCCAGCATTAGTTTCCATGGGAGTTTCTGGTTTGAGTTTCTGTTTTGGTAAATGTAATTATTTTTTAAAATATTTTATTTATTTATTCATGAGAGATACAGAGAGAGAGGCAGAGACATAGACAGAGGGAGAAGCAGGCTCCCTACAGGAAACCTGATGTGGGACTCGATCCCAGGACCCCAGGATCATGACCTGAGCCAAAGGCAGATGTTTAACCACTGAGCCACTCAGGTGCCTGGTAAATGTAATTCTTTATCTGCCTGTTTATGTCTCCAATATTGGGGGCATTAGTAGGCCCTGAATCCTCAATTCTCTGATAGATCTACAAAGAGTTGTTAATTTTTAATTTGTTCAGTTTTTTATTTGTTGTTAGGAGGGGTGATAATTTTCCAAGTTTTATACATGCTATACTAGAAAGTAGAAGTCTTTCCTTCCTTTTTTTTTTTTTTTTTGGTTTTGGAGAGAGAGCAGAGGAGGAGGGGCAGATGGAGAGGAAGAGAGAGTATCTTTTAAAAATTATCTTGTATATTTTTTTATTGGAGTTTGATTTGCCAACATATAACACCCAGTGCTCATCCCATCAAATGCCCCCCTCAGTGCCCATCACCCAGTCACCCCCCCCACTTCCCCTTCCACTACCCCTTGTTTGTTTCCCAGGGTTAGGAGTCTCTCATGTTCTATCACCCTCACTGATATTTTCCACTCATTTTCTCTCCTTTCCCCTTTAATCCCTTTCTCTATTTTTATATTCCCTGAATGAATGAAACCATATAATGTTTGTCCTTCTCTGATAGACTTACTTCACTCAGCATAATACCCTCTAGTTCTATCCACTTTGAAACAAATGGTGGGTATTGTTGTTTCTAATGGTTGAGTAATATTCCATTATATATATATATATATATATATATATATATATATATATATATATATGCCATATGCCACATTTTCTTTATCCCTTCATCTTTCGATGGACACTGAGGCTTCTTCCACAGTTTGGCTATTGTGAACATTTCTGCTATAAACATTGGGGTGCAGGTGTCTTGGTTTTTCACTACAGAGAGAGAGTATCTTAAGCAGGCTCCACACTCAATGTGGAGCCTGATGTGGGGCTCAATCTCACTACCCTGAGACCATGAACTGAGCCAATATTAAGAGTCAGACACTTGGGGATCCCTGGGTGGCGCAGCGGTTTGGCGCCTGCCTTTGGCCCAGGGCGCGATCCTGGAGACCCGGGATCGAATCCCACATCAGGCTCCCGGTGCATGGAGCCTGCTTCTCCCTCTGCCTGTGTCTCTGCCTCTCTCTCTCTCTCTCTCACTATCATAAATAAATAATAATAAAAAAAAATTAAAAAAAAAAAAAAGAGTCAGACACTTAACTGACTGAGCTACCCAGGCACCCCTTTCCTTCATTTTTCAAGGCTAGTTTTGCTGGATACAGAATTCTTGGTTGATTTTATTTTTCTTTCAGCACTTTCCATATGTCATCTCAATGCCTTCTGGCCTCCATGGATTTCTGGTGAAAATTTGGTTGTTTATCTATTGAGGATCCCTTGTACATGTTCAGTCACTTTTCTCTTGCTGATTTTTTTTTCTTTTTAGTTTTGGATACTTTGAATATAATGCCTCTTAGTGTGGATATCTTTACGTTTATCCTATTTGGAGTTGGATGATCTTCTTGGATGTACACACTCGTATCTTTTCCCAAATTTAGTCATTATTTCTTAAAATATTTTTTCTGCCTTCTATCTTTCTCCTTTCCTTATGAGAATCCTGTAATGTGCCTATTAGTACCCTTGATGTTATACCACAGGTTTCTTAGACTTTCTTCATTTTTCTTCATTTTCGTCTCTTTCTACTCCCCAAACTAGATAATCTCAATTGACCTGTCATTAGTTCATTGATTCTTTCTTTTGTCTGCTTAAATTAGTTGTTAAACCTCTCAGTAATTTTTTAATCTCAATAATTGTACTTTTCAGTTCTAGAATTTCTATTTTTTTTATAACTTCCCTTTTTCTCTTTATTGATATTCTCTATTTGGTTAAATATCATTCTCCTGTCTTCCTTTAGTTTTTTTGTTAATAGTTTTCTATATCTTTTAGAGCATAATAACACCATAGATTTAAAGTCTTTGTCTAGTAAGTCAAATGTCTGGCCTTCTTTATAGATACTTTCTATTTTTTTTCCTGTGGTTGGACCATATTTTCTTGTTTCTTTGCATGCCTCATAATTTTTTATTGAAAACTGGACATTTGAGGATTCTAATGTGACAACTCTGGCAACCAGATTCTCCCTCCTCCCCAGGGCTTTTTTCCCCCTACTGCCTATTATGGGTTATTATTTGCTTATTTAGTGACTTTTCTAAACTCTTTTTATGAAGTCTGTATTCTTTGTTGTCTGTCACCCTTGAAGTCTGTGTTCTTTTAGTGTAATGGTCGGCTAGTGTTTTGACAGTTTTTAAATGCTTGGAGCCAAGAAATGTGAAAAAATGAAAGAAATACAAAAAAAAATTCTTCTAATCTCTGCCTATTGGTTCTGTGTTGGGGCACTTTTCCTTTTTTTTTTAAGATTTTATTTATTCATTCATGAGAGACACACAGAGATAGAGATAAAGAGAGGGGGGGCAGAGACACAGGCAGAGGGAGAATCAAGCTCCATGCAGGGAGCCTGGTGTGGGACTCGATCCCAGGACTCCAGGATCACATCACACCCTGGGCCAAAGGCAGGTGCTAAACCACTGAGCCACCCAAGGATCCCATTGGGGCACTTTTTCAATGCTTCATTAGGTCATTTATAACTCTACCTTCGTTTTTGCTTCCCACAGGTGCCAAGCCTGAAGAGCAGCCAGAAGTGAAAGCTTAGGGTCTCCTCAAACCTTTTCAGTCATATGTCTTATCTTGGTTATGTACTTGGGTTTCTTGATTCCCTAATGTACATCAAAGGTTTTAAAATTTCTTATTACCATATATATCTCCTATTCAGCATCTTCTTTTCCAAGCTTCTAAGTTTATCTATTGCTTGTGTGTATCAAGTGTTGTCCCTTGCCCCAGACTGCTGTGGCCAATATTATCTCTTTAAATGCTTGTGGCAATGGCCTCCCTGGAAGCCACCCAGCCCTGTGAACTCTGAGTCAAAAATGGCAGAGAGAAACCTTAGTGAAAGTTCTTGAGGGAGCCTCCAGTCAGGTTGAGACCGTTAACACAATTATTTAAGAGTAAGACCCATATTGCTCCCTCTGGCACTAGCAGCTTGCACCAGTTGTGCCAGCTACTCTCCTTACAGCTGCTGTTGATCTGAGATGTGGAGGATGGTAAGTGGATGATTTAAAACACCACAGCAGGCAATTACCACAAAGCAACACCTTCTTTCTTCACCAAATCTTGGTGTTGTAAGTTCCCTTTTGTTGTAAGTTTTTGACTGGATTCCAGAGTTTTTCCAAAGCTGATTCAGATAGTTTTTTTTTTTTTTCTAGCTTTTTGGGAGGGTTGTATACCTGGAGTTCCTTATTCCATCATTTTCAGTGATTTATATATCGTAATTTAAAAAACACTATGCTTGCCAGTATAAACAGTTATGAATGCTATGTGTACCCCAAGTGCTGAAGTGGCACCAGAATATACAAACAGGCATTTTTTATTTATTTATTTTTTAATTTTTTTAAAAAATTTTTATTTACTTATGATAGTCACAGAGAGAGAGAGAGGCAGAGACATAGGCAGAGGGAGAAGCAGGCTCCATGCACCGGGAGCCCGATGTGGGATTCGATCCCGGGTCTCCAGGATCGCGCCCTGGGCCAAAGGCAGGCGCCAAACCGCAGCGCCACCCAGGGATCCCCAAACAGGCATTTTTTAAAGGGTGGCAGAGGGGGCTGGTTGGAGGAAAGTATTAGGGAAGTTTTCTTCAAGTTGTGTTTGCAAAGCACATTGCATAAATTTGAGAAAACACCAGTTGTCAATATCATGGGTGTGTGAGGACCGATGAGAATTATGGAATGAGGTGTTGAATCCTTCCCAGACTCCTCTTGATGCTGCTGAAGTAGCAAGTAGTTCTGTTGTGAGGAAGCTGATTCTGAGGCTACATGTAAGGATGGGAAGGTGAGCCTAGTCAACCACTAATAGTCACTTCTTGAGAGGAACTTGGGAGTCAAGCAAACTTATCTGAATTTTGGGGTGGGTCCAGAATTTATTGAGCCCTTTTTTATCATTCTGTTCTTGGGCTGCAGAAGGTATATAGCCTGATCATATATAAAGGCCAGAACTGTAAAGACTTCTCAGGTTCATCCCCATCCCAACCCAGTCCCCTCAATCCACAGTCTCTGAGGTTTGTTGAAAACCACTGTGCTCTGGAACTGGCTGCTCTGAATGAATGCTAATCCAGGTCAAAAGAAACTCTCTGACCATACACATTGATGTCTTTGGCCAGTAGGGGGCAGCTGGACTTTAGAGACTATCACCATCCCCCACCCTTACCCCCACCCCCACCCCCGCTGCCCCACCCCTTCCCTTCCAAGGCTAATTTTGAATGGCAGCTTCTACATTTTTTCCCCATAACTTCCCCCTGGAGCCTGAAGTACACTGCAGGGAAGCAGGCAACTTTTCCAATCATCTGACTTACACATAGCCATCAAATTACCCCTCAGTCCAGGAGAACACTCAAATTCAGCTGTTGTGATTTACAGTCTTTGAATGTCAGTACTGAGGACCCTTGGAGATTACCTGGGCCAGGGCTTAGGTTTTATTTTTGTTTTCTTTCTTTTTTTTTTTTTTCAAATTAAAGGTGCAACTCTTTTGGTTAAAGGGTAGTGATGATGGTTGTCAATGGGGGGCCTAGGGTTCAATTCTGGTCTGAAGAGATGCCTTAGAATTCTAGGGCAATGTTAGCCAACTTTCAGTTCTACCTAGAGCACCTATCTACCAGCCAGGGTGATATTTATTTTTTTAATTGACTCACATTTTTCTTAAATAAATTCACTCTCATTCTATGTAATATTATAGATTTTAATGCTCTAGGCATATTTTTTCTAATTCACATTAAAATACATACACAGCCATTGAAATTTAAGATTTATTTCTGGTAACACCTAAAATTGTCTCATGTTCCTGTATTATACTTTGGGAAATGACACTCTATGACACCAAAGGCACAATTGGAAAAGTACTCATCCTGGTTTATTATGTTGTCAAGTGAAGACAATAAAAGACCTAGAGAGGGTAAGGGACTCACCCAAGGTGACTCAGTGACAGAGCTGGGACTTAAATACAAGTGTATTGATTCCCAGCCCTTTGCTACTTTCATTGTACCAGATTCCAAGGGCATTAGAAAGCCTCTCCACCATCCAGACTCTCCTATAAGAAGGAAGGAAAGAAAGAAAAGGAAGAAGGGAAGGAGAAGAAAAAAAAGCCATTGGATTGCTGAATCAAGAAAAACTATAGCTCAGGAAGGCTAAGGCAAATGTGGGGTACAATGATTTCTCATGTCTTACTGGGCTAAGTACTTGTGAGGCCCCATCTTCCAAAGTGTGGTCTCATTTGCTCATATGCACAAGATGAAATTATAGAGCACTTATCATATGCCTGAGTACACAGGAAGGAGCTCAAATTCCAGTGGGTAAAACAGCTCAGTAAACAGCTGATTAGAGAGTTCGGATGGTACTGCAAGAGGCCAGAGGAAGGCTTGATGGGAGTGAGGAAAGGACGGAGAGGGGACACAAGCCTTGTCCTATGAAAATTCAGCAGCCCCTATTACAGAGGCTCAGTTTTCTCTCCTCTCAACCATGGGGACTGATAGGTGTTAAATACCGTTGAAAGGCTAGGGTTGGCAACCCATTGCCAGACAAAGGCCATAGCCATGTAATCCTTTGCTTTTTTTTTTTTTCTTTTTTACCACTGATAGTTGTCACCAATGTCTCTTCCTTTCCCTTGCTCCTTCATCTCATGTACAAACATGGAACCCACCCTCCAAATGGGAATTAACAAATTGAATGTGACCACAAACTCAACCACGAGAGTATTGAGCTCTGAGTTACGGCTCTTACCAACCTTGTCCCCTGCCCAAACTTGTTCATGAGGCACTTCAGAAAGGAAATGTTGGAAATGGATTTCTAATAGATTCTTATCATCTGATTCTGGTATCTCCATTTGGCGTTTCCTAGTTGGATGGGAAGCTGGAATCCACTCCCACCTCCTTCACACATGTGATCCCTCCCCAGAAATATGAAGATAGGGATTTTGTTGTTTATTGGCTACAGGGTTCTGAGGGCTACTTTTACTACTTTCTTTGCCCCTCAAAATTTCCAAACCCCTAAAACTAAATCTTCTAATAGGAAGAAGACCTGAAGTATTGCTTCCTTCACAGCTATTTCCTGGATTGGATTCTTCTCAGTCAGGGAAGTGTTCACCCTGAGGGAGCTCCACTGATGTAGGTACCAGGCTTGGCCTTCCTGCTAAAACTGGGCCTCCTAAGGCAATAAGTAGGGAGGGGGACAGACAGCACCAGACTCATTTTTAACTATCTTTCCCCCCTCTCGCTTCAGGACCCTTCTCCTTGTTTGTAGTTTTCCCTCTTTTTTTCTCACTCCATTCATATTCGGAGGGCCTGTAAGTACCCTCCCTTTTACCAATATGATAAATTCATTTGCAGGGGGAAAATTTCTGGATAGATATAAGAAAACCTGGTTCAAATCTTGGCTTTTTCATTTACTAGTTGACTTGGAATAAAATAATTTCACTTTTCTGAGTCTCAATTCCCCTTTGCAAAATGAACATGATGATCCCTGCCCACCTCAGCAAACTGCTGGATAGATCAAAGAGGATACTGGACATGAAGTTGCTTTCTGATGAGCCAACCACAACACACAGGTGAAAGGTTGAATGAGTCACCTTTATTTGGGGACTGGTATTTTGGAAGAACATAACTTGAACAAAGCAACCACTAATACAGCATTTTAAAAATCAGGGCAGTATGGTCTAGAGGGTGGAGGATCAGGCCACTTTACTGACTTCTTTATTATTCACTTGACATGTTATTAAACATCTACTATGTGTTAGGCACTCTTCTAGATACTGGAGATAGAAATCCATCCCTCCATTAAACTGACATTCTTTTTTTTGTATATTTTTTTTATTGGAGTTCAATTTGCCAACATATAACATAACACCCAGTGCTCATCCTGTCAAGTGCCCTCCTCAGTGCCCATTACCCAGTCACCCCAGCCCCCCGCTCTATTAGTATCCGAAACATATAAAGAACTTATAATCCTCAACACCCTAAAAATGAATAATCCAGTTAAAAATGGGCAGAAGACATGAATAAACATTTTTTCCAAAGAAGACATCCAGATGGCCAACAGACACATGGAAACATGTTCATCATCACTCACCATCAGGGAAATGCAAATCAAAACTACAATGAGATATCACCTCACACCTGTCAGAATGGCTAAAATCAGTAACACAAGAAACAGCAGGTGTTGGTGTGGATGTGGAGAAAGGGGAATTTCTCACACTGTTGGTGGGACTACAAACTGGTGCAGTCACTCTGGAAAACAGCATAGAGGTTCCTCAAAAACTTAAAAATAGAACTACCCTATGACCCAGAAATTGCACTTCTAAGTATTTACCCAAAGAATAAAAAATTACTAATTCAAAGGGATACATGAACCCTAGTGTTTATAGCAGCATTATCTACAACAGGCAAGATACAGAAACAGCCTACATGTCCATCAACTGATGAATGGGCAAAGAAAATGTGATTAATATAATATAATATAATATAAGTGATATATATGCGAATTAATATGTATATTATTCAGCCATAAAGATGAATGAAATCTTGCCGTTTGCAATAACGTGGATAGAGCTAGAGAGTATTATGCTAAGCAAAATAAGTCAGAGGAAGACGAATGCCATATGACTTCTCTATGTGGAATTTAAGAGACAAAACAAACAAGCATAGGGAAAAAGAGAGAGATAAGCAAACCAAGAAACAAACTCTTTTCTTTTTTTAAGATTTTACTTATTTATTCATGAGAGACACAGAGAGAGAGGCAGAGATATAAGCAGAGGGAGAAGCAGGCTCCTCGCGGGAAGCCCGATGCCGGACTCTGGGATCATGCCCTAAGCCAAAGGCAGACGCTCAACCGCTGAGCCACCCAGGCATCCCAAAACAGACTCTTAACTACAGAGAACAAACTGATGGTTACCAGAGGGGAGGTGGGTGGGGGGATGGGTTAAATAGGTGATGAGGATTAAGGAGTGCACTTGTGATGAGCACTGGGTGTTGTATGGAAGTATTGAATTACTATATTGTACACTTGAAACTAATATTACACTGTATATAAACTAACTGGAATTTAAATAAAAACTTAAAAAATAAACTGACATTCCAGGATCATGGTAGGGACTTAGAAAGAAGAGCGCCTAATCCTCAAGCCTAGAAAATTGAACCCAAGGTCTCTGAACCTCAGGGCTATGGAAGAGCTCTCAGTAACTTCATTTAATCCTCATACAAAATCTGTTTTAACAGTAATTCAACAATATCAACCATTTGCCAAAGCCCTGTGCAGATCCAAAGAAATATATATCATGTATTCAACAAGCATTTAATTAAAAAAATGTTTATTAAGTGCCTAGTGTGTGTTTGTCATAATGTATGTGTGGTAATATCAAATGGAAGAGGGTGTACAGAATTAAACAAGGTGGAACTTCTGCCCTCTGGAGAGTTGCCAGCCTAGTGAGGGAGGCGATTACAAAGATATAAGTCCCATGACACAAAGTTAGAGTTGCTCTAACAAATAGTTTAACCCAGTAATGGGTGAAAATAGATGCCCAATAAAAGTTAAATATTATAATTGAGTAAAAAGTGCTATGGGAATTCTGAGGAAATATTTAGATGGCCTAGGAAATAGAGAAAGCTTTGTCAAAGAAGTGACATTCGAGTTGGATCTTGAAGGTAGAATAGATTTTTATTAAGTAAAAAGGGAAGTAAATCACCCATCACAATTGTAATAAGTAAAATAATGACAGTTTCAAGAGGATAAACAAATGTTTGGTAAACATATGAATAGGTACTTTTAATTAGGTAAATGAAATTAAAACCACAATGTCATTTGCACCAAAATAAGTAAAATGGAAAAGATAAATAGTATCAAGAATTGTCAAGGATGTGGAGCAACTGCTAGTGAGAGTACATATTGAAATAATCACTTCAGAAGACGGTTTGGCAGCATCTATTAAAATGTGAAGCTAGGCATTATGACCTAGTAGTTCCACTTCCTAAGTATACATCTAACAGAAATATATTATATATGCAACAAAAGACATGTTCATAGCAACACCATTCATTATAGTCAAACACTGAAAACAACCCAAATGTCCATGTCCTTATAGTATATTCATTCAACAAAGTAATATGCAGCAACACAAATGAATATACTATTGCTATACACAACGTGATGACTCTCATAAACCTAATATTGAGAGAAAGAAGCCAGATACGAAAGAGTACACAATGTATAATTCCATTTATATAAAATATAAAATAGGCAAAATTAATCTATACTATTAGACATTAGGATATGGTTACCATTGCCACAGAAGGAGAGGTTGTAACTCTAAGTAGGCACACAGGGGGCTTCTGGGATGCTGGTAATGATATGGTTGCTATGATATGGAGGCTGGTAAAATGAGAGTGTTCCACTTGTGAAAATTCAGTGAGCTTTACACATCTACTTTTCTAAATAAAAGAGCTAAAAATGAAAAGATAATGAGCTAAAGGAATCAAAAGGGGAAACACAAGTCTTTTCAACAAATGGTAAAGAGTAATTGGATATCCATATGAAAAAAAAATGAACCTCAACCCTTACCTTACATCATACACAAAAATTAGAGATGGATATGTCTAAGCATAAAACTTGAAATCATAAAGCTTTTAGAGGAAAACAGGAGAATATAACTTGGGGGTAGATAAAGATTTTTAAAACGATCACAGAAAGCAATACCCAAACAAACAAACAAACAAAAAAAGACTAAATTAGACTTCCTCAAAATTAAAATGTCTGCTCATCAAAAGACATTGTCAAGAAATCAATAAGCAAACCATAGAGTGGGAGAAAATTTTGCAAAACATATATTTGACAAAGGACTGGTATCTGGAGCTCCCTGGGTGGCTCAGCGGTTTAGTGCTTGCCTTTGGCCCAGGGCATGATCCTGGAGTCCAGGGACCAAGTCCCGCATCAGGCTCCTTGCATGGAGTCTGTTTCTCCCTTTGCCTGTGTCTCTGCCTCTGTGTGTGTGTGTCTCTCTCTCATGAATAAATAAATAAAACCTTAAAAAAAAAAAGGACTGGTATCTTAGATATGAAAAAACACCTCCTACAACTTAATAATTATAAATAATCCAATTTAAAAGTGTACAAAAGGGCAGCCCCGGTGGCGCAGCGGTTTAGCGCCGCCTGCAGCCCAGGGTGTGATCCTGGAGACTTGGGATCAAGTCCCACGTCAGGCTCCCTGAATGGAGCCTGCTTCTCCCTCTGCCTGTGTCTCTGCCTCTCTCGCTCTCTCTCTCTGTGTCGCTCATGAATAAATAAATAAAATTTTTAAAAAAGTCTACGAAATATTTGAACAGACACTTCACAAAAGAAGATGTATGATTGACTAATAGGGACATGAAAAAATACTTTAACATCATTAGACATCAGGGAACTGCAAATTAAAGCCACTTGCACAGTCACTAGAATGGTTAAACTATTTTTTTTTTAAAAAACTGTAAATACCAAGTATTGGTGAAGATATGGAATAAGTGGAACTCTTATATACTGCTGGCTGGAGTGTAAAATGGAATAACGTCTTTTGACAGAGTTCTGGCAGTTTCTTCTATAGTTAGACATATACCTTACTCAATGACCTAACATGTCCACTTCTAGATGTCTACCTAAAAGAAATGAAAATATGTCCATGAAAAGACTTGTATACAAATGTTCATAATAGCTTTATTCATAATAGTTCCAAACTAGAAACAGCCCAGCTGCCCACCAACTGTTGAATACAATGCAAATACAATGGAATACTACTCAGCACAACATGGCTAAATCTCAAAAGCATTATGTTGTGAAAGACACCATACTCAAAAGGCTACATACTATCTTGTTCCATTTATATAAATCTCTATAAAAGACAACTAATCCATAGTGGTTGTTTTAAAAATGAGACGGGAGTTTGAGAAGGAACATGAGGGAAGTTTCCAGGGTGATGGTAATGTTCTATATCTTGATAAAGGTTTGGGTTATAGAGACATATACATTTATCAAAACACAGCAAATATTCCCTTAAGATTGATGTATTCCATTGTATGTAAATTTTACCTCAAAAGAAAACAATGAAAAAAATCGAATTCTAGCTAGTAATATACATGCTTCTGCATATATATATACAAATATTTTTGTATTGGGAAAAATGTGTATCGATGTCTTCAATTTACTTCAAAATGCATTAAAAGTAAGATGGATTGATATAGGTCAGTGGGGAGTTAGATGGACAAATATGTGTTAAAACAAATATAGTAAAAATATTAATGGTAGAATCCAGTGGTGGGTATGTAGATGTTAGTGGTAAAATTATTTCAATTTGGGGAGGGAAAAGTTGCAAAAAAAAAAAAAAAAGAGAGAGAGAGAGAGAGACATGGACATTTGGGGTCGGTGAGTAGAAAAGAGTTCTGTGCTATTTCAATTTACATCCCATTGTGGGAAGTGGCCTAGGAACCAATGGAGAGTTGAACAGGACCTGCATAATAAGGGCCCCAATGTGGCAGCCCAGGAGTTAGGATTTTATTCTTTAGGCAATAAGGAGCCATCTCAGATTTTTAAGCAGTTGAATGACATAAAAGGAGGTAATGTGGCATGGAGAAATGTCCTGTGGTTAGAGCTAAGAGACAAGGGTTCTGGTACCACTCACAGCTTTCTTTGGGCAAGTAGATTAACATCTCCAGGTCTCGGGAAGTTTTAACAAAATAAACTCCTTCTACTTATCCCTTCCTTCATCCAAAAAGAGGCCCTAGAAAAACAGCTTAGTCAGGCACAGAAGGAACTCTGTAAATATGTACTGAGGAGAATAAGCTGTCTTTTCTTTGAACTTTCCCTCCACCCAACTCCCTTGCCCCCTGCCCCTTGCACCCTTTCCCCTGCTCCATTTGAATAATTTTTCCTGCCCTTTAACTGGCTTTATTTATCTGCAGGGTCAGCAAGTTGGACTTGAAACTTGGCCTCTGTGCCAGACTATACCAGTCACTCTCCTCTCAGTTGCTTATACCTGGTTCTGGCCCTAAGGCCCACTAATGTTTCATTTCTCTAGAAACTTTCTGTGCAAGGTCCTCAGGGTTCCTAATGGCTCTAGGTCAGTGGCTATCTTGGATTCTGAGAAATATTCCCCAAAGAGGTGAACCAGGCAATATCTGAGAATTTAGGCACACAATGTCTACTCCTAGCTTCCCTCTGCTACACTGAACCCCACTCTGCCCCACCTCCCAGGTCTCCCTCACTTTGCTGTCCTAAGGTCTCTTTAGCAGTTATTGTTTCTTCCAGTGACTTGGTGCTTGGGGAATGATCTTACTATATATATATCATATATATATATATATATGATATATATATGATTTATCTTTCTAGCTAAACTGTGAATTCTTAGAGGGCCAAATGGGAGGAGGCAGGCAAGAGGTATCCTTAAGACCAGAGCACTTCCTAAATTGAACAAAACAAAACAAAACACCTACCACAGGTAATTCTCAAAAGCCTTTACTGAAAGAAGACTCTCCATGTGGTAGGGAAATCCCTGTTCTCATCATGTCTCTGATTTTACACTTTTTTCCTGAAGTTTCTCACTACGTATTCTCCTTTAACAACCTGGCTCAAGAACGGGCACAGTACAGTTTGCTGCAGAGAACAGATGTGACTAAGCTAAAATGTTCAACAAGACAATAGTAAAGGGAAGGATATAGCAAAAGGGAAATGAATATCAACAGTACCACAGAACTAGATAATCTGGCCTAAAGATATGGCCCTGCTCTTTAGGCCTAGCAAGTCCTAGTGTATAATAGTTGCTCAGTAAATATTTGTTAAGTGAACTAATACCTATCCACAGTGGAATTCAGACAGTGTTCTTCCCTCAAAGGGCTTAGGTTGTAGTGAGGAGACATGTTAAATGGGTAATTTTAATATGATTTTATAAGTTCTGTGATAGAAAAGTATAGTGATGAAAATCATAGACCTAGGAGTCAGACAGCCATAGTGTAAATCATAGGTCCTTGGGCAAATTATTTAATCTTATTCTGTGCCAATTGTAAAATGATGCCGCTACCTTGTATGTATAATATGTATATTATATTGCCTTCCACCAGGATTTGGGGTCATTAGAAGGAAAAGCTTAGATAAATTAGATGGCACCGTAAGTGAGTACTTTTTCCTCTTTAGACTTCAGTTTTCCCATCTGTTAAATTAGGAGTTTGGACTTCATGGACGATCCCTTCCAGCTCTGATATTTTATGTTTTTCCTAGAATTTGGAACTACACCAATGCCAAAGAACATACTAAATCATTTTCTTCTTTTTTCAGTGAAAGGAATCTTCAAAACATCTTGCTGTTAACATTAATTAACCACGTACTACATGCTAACATTTATTGAGTCCTACTACATACGGTACTATGCTAGGTGCTTTCCATATTTTTATTTATTTATTTTAATTTTTAAATTCATTTATTCATGAGAGACACACAGAGAGAGGCAGAGACATAGGCAGAGGGAGAATCAGGCTCCCTGCAGGGAGGCTGATGTGGGACTTGATCCCAGGACCCTGGAATCACGCTCTAAGCCAAAGGCAGACACTCAACCACTGACCCACCCAGGCTTCCATCCATATTTTATTTCTTTTTATTTTATTTTTTTTATTTATTATTTATGATAGTCATATTTTATTTCTAATCCTCACAACAAACCTGAAAGATGAGCCTCATCCCTATTGTGTATGGGCTTTGTTAGATGAAGTAACTAAATTGATTGATTGATTGCACCTTCTTTGTATCAGGCATCACGTTAAATACTAAGCCTACAAAAATAAATAATGCTGACTCTATGTTCAGGGAAGTCACAGTCTATGAAAGGAAACTGAGATGTAACACAGGCAAGGCCCATTCTTTACGCTGCATTGCAACCATACACCTGAGACACCTCTGTTCCAACCTTACAAAGGCTCCACTTCTTAGGATAGGACATTTTCAATCAGGGTTTAGCACAATGTTTAGCATATAGTAGGCTCTCAATAAGTATCTCTTGAATGACTAAAAAATGAATAAATGAATAAAAGCCTTAAAAACCCCATTCCATTTTTCCCTTGGGTATAATCAAGAAACCAATCCAAGGATGCCTGGGTGGTTAAGCGTCTGCCTTTGGCTCGGGGCATGGTCCCAGGGTCCTGGGATCGAGTCCCACATCGGGCTGCCTGCCTGGAGCCCGCTTCTCCCTCTGCCTATGTCTCTGCCTCTCTGCCTCTCTGTCTCTCTGTGTCTCTCATGAATAAATAAATAAAATCTTAAAAAAAAGAAAGAAACCAATCCATTTCATCCTTTCTCACTTCAAGCTTTGCTGGCCCTTAGAGGGTTAAGTATTTCCTATCTCATTCTTTTCTGTAATGCTCTGTTGCTTCTGTCATCTTTTCCCTTCTAAGCTTGCTCTAATAATAGACCAATTATTGAGCACAATTGCATCCTTGGCATTCAGGAAGCAGGATCCATGCATATGGCCAATTGATTTGTTTTTAGTGCACCTACTGTTATGAATAGCCTCTTGGCTTAATCTGATATCAGACTACATCCAATATCTTCCTTTCCACACATCTACTTTGGCCATCAGAATGTGTCAATATTCAAACTCATTTCCCAATAATATGGGTTCCCATCAGTACTCTTTCCTGATTATGAACAATAAAACTTAAGTCTTCTCTGCTTTTTGCCACTACTAGAGCACCCTGTCTCCTTTTCACAATTAACCTCACATGGCTCTTGGATTCAAGGGTGGTGCTGTGTCATCAGAACTGATAAGTTGCCCTCATAGAGATAAAGGAAAGTGAGTAAAGGAGGAAAAATATGTACTTACCTTCTTGAGAAAGCTCTCACTACATTATCCATTTTCAAATAGTTAGGATGAGTTAGGCACAGAGCAAGGGGAATGAGAATGACCTACTTAATTCCACTCTAGCCAGAAATATTCTATTTGAGAATAGAAAAGACTCAGAAGAAGTAAGTACCTTTGGCCTAAAATAGAGAATGCCAGAGATTGCAGTACTTTCAAAGGTTATATATGGTCCAGTGAATCCCAAGCACTAATCTGCAGATCCATGACAGTCTGACATTTTCATCAGACTGTTGACACATGAGAAAAATTATTGCCAACTGACATTTCTTGAGAAAGACTTCTTATGGGGGATCCTTGGGTGGCTCAGCGGTTTAGCGCCTGCCTTCAGCCCAGGATGTGATCCTGGAGTCCCAGGATCGAGTCCCAGGATTGAGTCCCACATCGGGCAACTTGCATGGAGCCTGCTTCTCCCTCTGCCTGTGTTCTGCCTTTCTCTCTCTTTGTGTGTCTCTCATGAATAAATAAATAAAATCTTTTTTTTTAAGAGAAAGATGGGCAGCCCCGGTGGCCCAGTGGTTTAGCTCCACCTTCAGCCTGGGGTGTGATCTTGAAAACCCAGGATCAAGTCCCATGTTGGGCTCCCTGCATGGAGCCTGCTTCTCCCTCTGCCTGTGTCTCTGCCTCTCTCCCTCTCTGTGCCTCTCATGAATAAATAAATAAAATCTTTTTAAAAATTTTTTTAAATTAAAATAAAATCTTTTTTAAAAAGAGAGAGAAAGAGACTATGGCCTTTCTAAATTTTCATTATTTCAATGTTAAAACATCATTTCATTGATGATATGTTAGTGATGATACATGTTATCACGTGGCAACATTAAAAATTGACATCCTTATGTTGGTTCCAAAGTTTTGGGAGAGATTTTACAGAAGTTATGCTAGTCTTTGAGATAGAAATTTTAGGTTGCTATTGTTTTGGTCTAGTGGTTTCAAATTCTGGCAGTGCATCTATATTTCTGGTAGACTTGTTAAAACCATGAATTCCTGGCTCCCACCCCCAGATATTCTGAGTCAGCAAGTGTGGAGTGGGACCCAGGAGTCAGTATTGTTATAAAAGTTTCTATGTGATTCTGATGTTCGACCAGGTCAAGGAACCACTGCTCTGTTTCACCCACTGGTATGAGTAATCAAGGGCATAAGCAATTGAAATGATTCCACTGTGGGCTTATTTCTGTTAGGAACATTCATTCACTTGCAATATAAACCAGAGACCTCCACTAGAGTTTCCTAAGGACCACAGCCTGACAAGTAAAATAATTTAAAAGGCCTACAGGGGCCACACCTAACTTACTTGTCATGAGGACCAAACTGAATGGGTCTATACATAGTATATTCTTTCTAAAGATTTTCTTTTTTTGCTATTTATGATGTTTGTTGACTACATCTGAATTAGAAACTTGGAGAAAAAAATTCATTCATCTCAAGACACTAGCCCTACCTCTACCACTTCATCCTCAACCTTGTCTCATCCTTTACATCCCTCAATTCCCTTTTCCTCAATCTCAAAATGTCTTCATCCAGTCTAGTGGAGTCAAGTTCAATAAATGGTAATTATTACTATTTCCCACTAGAATGTAAACTCCACCAGGATAAGAACTATTAAAGGTTTCCAGCACCTGACACAATAGTTGCTCAATAACTATTTGTAATACGAATGGCTGAATGCCATAAGAAAGGCAAGAAACATGCCTCCACAATTCAGTACTAACCTTCCTATTTGCTTTGTTGAACTGACTCTGGAAATTTAGGAAAGGCATAGAATTTCAACTGGAGAACAGTGAGAAGAATGGGTGGTAAGGGCTGAGAGATCAGCAGGTGCCCATAAATCATGGAATGGTGGTGTGTTTGGAGCCTGGCATGGATGGAAGAAAAGAGAAGGGAACAAAGTGACAGAGTATGGTGCTAGACAGGTTGCATATATGATCCTCAGAAACAGGCACCAGGGTGTGTGTGTGTGTGTGTGTGTGTGTGCGTCCCCTTGATATTTAGTACAGAGCCTGGCAGACAGAGGCTCTTAGTAAATATTTACTGAGTGAATAAGGCTGGTCCCAAACCAAGGACTTTTTATGCCTGGCTGGGGAAAGAAAAAATACTTCTCTGGCTGGGCAGAGAAATATCATGATTAAAATTATATTTTACAGCTGTAACTGACAGGATTATTTAGAAAGAGTATGGAAATCACAGGCATGTCAGACCTCATTTGGCTGCTAATTCCCAATCTCTGTTAACACTGTTACCACTCTTTCCTTCACTCAGCAAGAAATGTCAGCATCATCTTTGCTTCTTCTTTTTCCTTCAGTACCCAAATCTGTCAACTTTATTATAACAGTGGTTCACAGAGTCATCCCTTTATCTCCATCTTCACAGTCAGTGCCCTATTTCATATTATCAACACTTTTTTAACCTGCTTGGTTTTCTTACCTCTTGTATTTCCAAGCCACAGTATCTTTCTACGTGGTTGCCACAGTTTTCTTTCTAAAATGTAGATTTGAGGGCAGCCCGGGTGGCTCGGCGGTTTGGTGCCACCTTCAGCCCAGGGCCTGATCCTGGAAACCCGGGATCGAGTCCCACGTCGGGCTCCCTGCATGGAGCCTGCTTCTCCCTCTGCCTGTGTCTCTGCCTCTGTGTGTGTGTGTGTGTGTGTGTGTGTGTGTGTGTCTCATGAATAAATAAATAAAATCTTTAAAAAAATAAAATGTAGATTTGATGTTAGTCTCCTACTCAGAAATCTTTAATGGCTCCTTTGTATATCCAAAATAAAGCCTGTACTTCTCAGCATGGTATTTAATAACTGCACAGTAGGTATTAGCTTCAATCTGCAGTAAGGAAATTGAAACTCAAAAAGGGAAAACAATTTGCTTAGAATCACACGGGTACACAATGGTAGAATCCAGATTAGAATCCAGGTCTTCTCATATCAGTACTCTAGCCATTATAAAGTATCTTTTAAAGGGGGTTGAAATGGTAGGTATTGCATGTGCTGCTAGAATAGTGGGATGGTGGTTATAGGATCCTGTCTTCTGGGAGGGCATATACTTTGAAGCTCACAGAAATGAGCAAAGATTCCTGTGCTTTGTAGACATAAACAACTGACTTAACCTTTTAGAGTCTCTGTTTCCTCAGTTATAATATAGGCACAAATCCATCCTGACCTTATAGGGTTGTTATGATTATATGAGAGCATGTATGTAAAGGGCTAACATAGTGTTAGGTTCATAAAAGATTCTCAATGAGTGTTATCACCCACCCTCATCCCACACTCCAGTGATCTAAAAACCCATTTAAACAATGAGGAAATAGAATTTAGACAGTAGGGTATGAGATAAGCTGCAAGACTCCAGGTCTATTCCTAGTTGCGGGGTTGGAAATAACTTTTTTTCAGGGTTTTATTCAGGTTCCCTGCAAATGGAAACTAAGGCTAGTGCCCCTTGGGGCAATAGTTGGTCATGTGTATGGTGAGACACCTGACTAAAAAACAGATCTTAAGCCCTGGAGCCCATTATGTGCATGATTTGTCACTCATGGCTAAAGCATTGTGGATTTTTATTAAAATGTAAATGTTTCCTGGAAGAGGTAACATACATATTAACTTCTTGGCCTGATTAACTTTCACTTACCTCTTTCCACAAGTAGAAGTCTTCTGTGCCTCTATGCTTTCTTTAACTCTTTTAAGCAGGGATCCTACCCCCAGACTGTTAAAATCTTTCTGAATATTCAAGGCCCATCTAGGCCGCAACCTCTTCCAGAAGCCTACAGTGATTGCTCAGGCAAATCCTGCCTTCCCTCCTCTGTCCCTCTCCCACAGTGCCAAGCCCTAGGCTCCTGTGGTGAAGATTAGGAAGCGTGAGGCTTTTATGTATGGAGACCTGCCTCAAATTCCAGCTTGTACTTGACTTGTCCCATGACCTTAGGCTAAAAAATACCTTGGCCTCATTGAACCTCCGGTTTTGAGCTTGGAAAAAGTAGGTGAAACCCTTGACTAAAAAGGTGGCAGTAAAAGTGCTCTTATTGGCTCAAGCAATGCCTGCTCTGTTGACTGGTATAGCCCACGCGATTTGTGAATTTGGATAGATTCCTTTCATCGAAGGCAAGCTCCTCAAAACCCCTATTTTCTTCTGCCCAGTTCAGTCCCCTCTTATGTGCTTAATAACTCTGTGTTCACGGGCATCTGGCAGAGCCCTGAGCTGCATTTTCACCGGCCATATAGTTTTTTCACCCAGGTTAAAAGGTTTCAGAAGGTTAATGAGATGCTGGGTAGAAATAGCTTGGCGCTCACCCGCCTGCTGGTGGAGAGCGGAGTAGCTTAGTAACCACACAGCGACCTCTTGATTAGTGCATTAGACGCCTGGGCCCCCAGCGTAGGCAGAACTTCCCCGGATTGTGGGGCGGGTCCCCAGGGCTGAGGGATGCAGCAGAGCGCTTGGGGGTGGGGGGGCGAGGAGCTGGGCCGCCCACAGGGCAGATCACTTATCCCGCCTCCTGGGACCCGTGCACTCTCTGGAGAGCAAAATCTCCCTTACCCTCCCAGGGCTGGGGCTTTAGTCTGGGACATTCAGCGAGACTCTCACTTCTCTAAGCCTGAGGTGGGCGGAAGGGGGCGGTGGGTGCTGGAAAGACAACCCTCTGCAAGTGGCTCCGCTGAGTCCGAAAGGCCGGAAGATCAGCCCTTGCCCAACTGGCGGCTTAGACCTGGCCTCCACTTCTAGTTTCCCACTGCGGGACAGGGAGCCGGGAGGAGCCTAAACTGAGCTTGGGCTCCCGCCCGGCCTGGGCCCGGCCCCCTCCGGTGCCACTGCACTTCCCTCCCTTCCTGGCCCAGCCCCTGGCCCAGCCCCGGCCCTCTACCGCTCCTCTGCACTCCAGGTTGGCGCAAACAAAACCCTGATTGACTGCCCGGAGGGGCGGGCCTCGCTGCCGGGCTGTCTCCTCCCCTTCGCGCCCCGCCAGGGATTTGCCGGGAAGGGCGGGGGCGAAGGGGGACAGACTGGGGGGCCCGGAAAAGGGGGGTTTCATAGGGCCGTGGGAGGCTGAGCCCCCGGGCTTTAGAAGATTGTGCCCATCTTCTGTCCGAAGTCTTGGCTTTCCCCTCCAGGTCGCTCTCCCCAAGCCAAAGTGGGGGACAAAGAGACTCCCGAGGGCAGGGTGGGGTCTCTCATTGTCCAGCTTTTGTTCAGGGGTCCTCAAGGCCACCCCAGTTCCAGGATGCTTGTGAGGAAGAAGGGAGTGGGAGCAAGAAGGGAGTGGAAGACCCAGTGGGGTCTTCCTTGGAAATTCTGGATTGATCAATGCCTTTTTGGAACCTGTGGGGAGGAGAAGGCAGAGGGAACACGATAGTTTGTGGAAAAGCCATTTTAACTCTCCCTCTACCGGGTATCTGGACAAGGAGGACAGGATTCGGTAGTTTGGAAAGGAAGTTAAGGTAGGGAGCAGTGGCTAGAATAATTAGGCGAGTATGGGGAGCAGGAAGGGCTAGGGAGAAGAGCAAGGCTGAAGCGGCTGCCTGTTGAGGGAGGAAGAGGTGGGGGGGAGAAGAGGAGGGGAGGAGAGAGATGACATGGGGAGAGCAGAAGGGGGGGTTGGACGTGGGAGGAGGAGGAGAGGACTCGAGGGACCGTCTGTCGCGGGACAGGCGGGCCAGCTGGGACGCGGAGCCGGGAGGAGGAGGCAGGGGCAGCAGCAGTGCTCGGAGCAGCAGCAGCAGCAGCAGCAGCCGCCGCCGCAGCAGCAGCAGCAGAAACAAGTACCAGCCACACAGCGGCTCCTCCCGCCAGAGCAGCCACAGTCCCCCTGCCGAGATGGCGCTGCAAAGCCTGGCGAGCAAGGAAGCCAAGGGGCCCTGGCGGGAGGCAGACCCGGAACAGCAGGAGTGGGTGGGCAGCCCCAAGCCCGAGCCCGAGCCCGAGCCTGAGCCCGAGCCTGGGCCCGAGCCGGTGCCAGTGCCCCCACCCGAGCCGCAGCCGGAGCCCCAGCCCCTACCGGACCCTGCACCCCTGCCGGAGTTGGAATTTGAGCCTGAACCCGTGCACGAATCCAAGTCCATGCCCACTGTGGAGACCCGCGGCACCGCGCGTGGCTTTCAGCCCCCCGAAGGTGGCTTTGGCTGGATGGTGGTCTTCGCTGCCACCTGGTGCAACGGCTCCATCTTTGGCATCCAGAACTCTTTTGGGATCCTCTACTCCATGCTGCTGCAGGAGGAAAGAGAGAAAAATCGCCAAGTGGAGTTCCAAGCAGGTGAGTGACCCCACGCGCCCCTCCTGGCAAGGGTGTCCTCTGCTCCCACTGCTGTTGACTCCTGACCTCTGAGTCGGAGGCGCCCCTTCATCTTTCTACTTCGACTCCTCCTTGTCCCTTGCCCAAGGCGCTGCTAAGGCGCGGGTTGCAGGACTGTAGGCACACTTAGCTAGGAGACTAGGCACAAGACGTCCCTTAGGTGGGACCTGGGATATTCATTGATCACAGATAAGGAATGAACTTTTTTGCCCTGGGACAAATCCAGGTGTACCTTTTGGTTTTTAAGTATGCTGACCATGTGTAGTGGGGGGGGGGGAAATATTTGCAGATTTTTTTGGAGGCGGGTGCAAAGTCATGGAAAGAGGAGAGAGTTGGGAGGTTGGGAGGGCTTTGAGAGAAATACTGTACTGCGGATCTCCGCAGCAACCCCTGTTCCTATACAGGGAGCAGAGGTGTTTTCTGTCAAAAACACTTTAGGAATCCTGGTGACTGAGTGAAGAGTCAAACACAAGGCAGGCGTGTGTGTCTGCCGGTGTGTGTGTGTGTGTGTGCGCGCGCGCGCGCGCGCGCGCACGCGTGCATGCACGGGCCTCTCTTTGCTGGTGGTGGTTATGGCCCAGCCAGGTCAGGCCGTCCTCTGCTGCTCTGAGGAAGCAAGCAGATCTCTGTGCCCTCTGAGCTGATCTCCAAAGCAAGCAGGGAGTTGGGCTTTGAGGTCTCCTGCCAGAGAAGTGTAAGGCAGCTGGCTTGCTGGCCCCTGAGATTCACTCCACGCTATCCTCAACCTGAGCCGTGGCTGGCACCTGAGCCTCTCTACTAGCCGTGGGAAGCCTCCTTGTGCCTCAGCCAGAATGCTGGCCTCACCTCTCCCACTATTCTCATGGGACTGACTTGGTCTTCTTCCCTAAGACAAGCAGGGCTGGGGGCCATAGCCTTCATTCTCTAGGCCTGTGGCCACAAGACTGCAACCTTGTGTTCTCCTGCATTGAATCTGCCCGTAGGAGTTATACGGTTTTCTCAGAAAGCCAATGGGATGCCCCTCAGCAGTTCTGATGAGGAGTCTAGGGAGAGAGCAAGGGACTTGGGATGCCCTCTCCCTCAAGGCTTGCTCCTTCTGTGGCTCCTCAGGACAGCTGCACTTGCCCCTCACTGCAAGTTGGAAACTCTGAATTTGTGGCTTTTTATAGTGTTGCCCTGGGGCTGAAGGGTTCCCTCTTCTTGCCACCCCAACGCATACTTCTGCTGCCCTCCGTGGGGGCCTCAGGATTATTTATTAAACATAGAAACCTTGAATTCTAGGGTGTCCACCTGTGGATTCCCTGAGCCCTTGAACAGCTGCTCTTACTGCCCCTCTGAACCAAGGACACCCCTCCCCGCTTTTTTTTTAAGTTTGCAGTTTCACAGGGCTACTTTTGGAGAAGAGGATTTGGGTTACCTCTTGGACCTTTTGTGACCCATTGGCACTGAAGTGCGTGGGCCCCACTTGAAAGTTAGAGTGTGCCTCAGTGGCTGTCCAGGATAGAGACGCTAGGCCACACTGATGCCCAAGTGTAGGTGGGGGGGGGGGTCCCTGGACTGTGTGGAACAACTTCTCGGAGTAAGGTCACTGCCACAGTCATCCCTGGGACTACCTTTCCCTTGCTTTGATGCAATTCAGGGGCTCTTGGGAAGGCAGCCAGGGTAGGGCCTCTGGCTGTTGCCTGGGTTACCTAGGAGAGCACCTGCTGAGCATTGCCCTGTGGTTGAAGGCAGGCTATTGGCCTTCAGAGTCAGTGGCAAAGTCTGGGTGAAACTTCATGGGAGGCAGTGGAGGATGGGCTGAAGCCAGGATCTGGCATTTGTGTGGTGTGAGCAGGTCTAGAGCTGGGCCCTTCAGAGTGTGTAATAAAACTTGGAAAAACCACTACTTTACCAGGAAGAGGTTTACTGCTGGGGAACAAACTTCAAAGTAGGTGATCATAGGGGACTCAGGGGGAGGGCTGGCTGGGACTTTCCGGTCAAGACCTCACAGTACAGCTGGGAAGAGGGAGGTGCAGTGGGCTGTGCAGAGGTGTGGCTGGTGTGTACTCTGCCACAGACTAGGTCCATTGAAGATCTGGGTTTACTGGTTTAAATTATGGTAAGTATAGGTCAGGAAGGGACAAAAAGGAATTTGGTATGTCCCCAGGGTCTCAGAATACTTTGGCTTGGGTCCATGCTGTGGTGCATCTTGAATTCATGAAAATTATTTTTGATACTGGATGCTCTTGGGAACACATCAGTTTTTATTTTGAAAAGATAAAGAACACCCCACCACATTCCTGAGCTCCTAGAAAATCTCCTCCTTAGCACTATCTTTCTTGGGCCCCTCAGCTATCCCAAGCAATCATTCAGATCCTGAGATTCCAAATATGCCTCTGCCTCCACACGCTTTCTGCAGTTTACTCAAAATTTCCCAGCAATCTGTGCCACAGCACTGGTGTCTCAAAGGGATAGAGGAAGCCAGTAGAACTTGCTAAAATGTTTATCAGCCAATATTTGCCTAATAGCCATTCTGGGGAACATGGAACATATACTCCCATAGTTAAGGGGGTTGGTGGATTATCCATTTCTATTAATGTCTGACATGCCTTTCAGCTCTAAAAATCTATGAATTTAATGTTTAGAGGCACCCCATAACCCAGATTCTCTTTGGATAAGCCTAATATCTCTATAGTTCTTTTTTTTTTAAAGATTTTATTTATTTATTCATAGAGATGCAGAGAGAGAGAGAGTAGCAGAGACACAGAGGGAGAAGCAGGCTCCATGCAGAGAGCCTGACGTGGGACTTGATCCAGGGTCTCCAGGATCACACCCTGGGCTGCAGGCGGCGCTAAACTGCTGCACCACCGGGCCTGCCCTATCTTTACAGTTCTAAATATCTTTACAGTTCCTACAGTTTGTAGGAAATTTGGGAGTCCCCTCACCCAGACCAAGTAGCAGACAGGACAGGGCAGCCAGGCAACTTGGTGGAAAGTATAGCATGGCTTCTTGGTTGAGCTTTCCTACAAGCTTTGCAAAAAGTATAGGCTCATTTCTCTCCTGATCTTTTCCTTTTCCCCCTTCCCTCCATCTCAGGAACATTTTGCCTGCTATTCCTCCCAGGCATAGGACCCAGGGAAAGTTGACATTTGGAGGAAAGAGAGTAAAGAGGAACAGGTGGCATTGGTTGTGGGTCCCAGGTCATTATTGGAACCCTAAGTGAGTTAGGGCTGGGGCAGGCTTAGGATTGGGATCCCAGGGACAAGGTACACCAAGCCAGAGTTGTTAACATTGGCTCCAAGCTTAGGTCTTTTTAAATGTGCTCCAGAGTAAACCCATTACTCTGCACTTTCCACCTTGACTGCCAGTCTAGCAATGAGCCATAGAATATGATGAAAGGCATCTTTTATTGGGTAGTTTGTAAGCATGGCCTCGTAGGCTCGTAGGTTGGAGAATTGGGCTAGGGCTCTCACCACCCAGGGAAAGGGACAATGGTCAGAAAAGTTTGCTACTGAGCACAAGATAGTTCAGACTCATGGATCACACTAATGGAGACAGAATTTTCTAGGCATGGGGAAAATGGTATACTATGCATTTATACAGAGAGTTCCAAGGATGGGTAGGGTCAAAGGTAGGTTAGGCTATCTTCCTCTTCCCCATCTTAGGGCCTTTCATTGCTTGGTTCAGTATCTCACTGGGATGACCACTAAACTGCTGAGTTTAGGAACCAGGTATTTTTTGAGCAAATCTGCCAGGTCTTGCCTTTGGCTGAAGGCTTTTGCCTACCGTCTAGATAAGCTTGATCAAGTTGGTTTAGAGCCTCAATGGAGCTTTGGGCCAGAGGGCCATTGGTCAGTAACTCTTCTCCCTCCTTTCCACCAAACTGGGCTCCAAACTAGGACCTTGACTCATATTGGAAGGGATGAGGACGAGAGGTTGGGGTATTTGGAAGCCAAACAGGGGGATGTTTGTTTTCGCTGGAGTAGCTGGTTGAGGCTGGATCCCTGGCTCACTGTCCAGTGGCCTCAAATGCTCATTCTAAATATAAATCTGGACCCTAAAGGGCTGGTGATCTCAGTAATACCAGCTAGACAGTGACTAGGAGTTCAACAACTTGTGCCCCTGACTTTCTCTCTGACTTTGAGCAGGTACTTTACTTCTCTGTACTTTAGTCTTTCTATCTGTAAAATGAGGGGGTTTGACTAGATGAAGTTTATAGCCCTGCCATTCTATTCTTCTAGAATTATGTGACATTCTATTCTTAACTATTTACTTGGCACACATTTTGACTCATTCAGATAAAATGGAAATTTGTTAATCTGCCCGAATGTAAGTAGAGACAGGTTGGGAGGTTATTGGGAAAAAAACATATAGATATTATTTTCCTGAGAAAATATGTACATATGTCATATGTACTTAAAGATTATATGGCTGCTTATATATCTCACCGTGATTGAAAAGATCCACTCCTTTTTACACAGTGTGTAAAGGCTACTCTGGATGGACAACTTCTTCTCTCAAAATGCCCTGCTCAGTATGGAACTGGGCACCCAACAAAATTCCCTCAATTTGGCTGACTGCAGGCTAGCAGAGTGGGTCTGTTTCCCAGCATTTGAGCCTGTTCCTAAAGAGCATTAAACTAGAAGCATTTCCTTAAGCCTCAGGTTGGACCCTTCTTTTGAAACTCAGTTTCCCACATCTCATTCTCATTTCTCAGAAATGCATGATTATGACCTTGGTTTGCTGTTACTTCAGGAATGAAGAGTAAACCAAGATCCCTAAATGTGACAGAGTTGTTTTCTTCAGGGGGCTTCAGACAGGGCATCTTTATAGCTGGATTGGGGCTGCTGCCTGGGTCTCACTGTGGTTGGGTGTGGAAGGACTGCTGTTTCAATCCTAGAGGAGACCCTCTTGGGTATTCATTCACAATTACTGGTCAACTTCAGCTTCACTCAAGGCTTAGCTGAGAGTATGGCTACTAAAGTAGTAAGCATAGAGCTCTCTCTCTCACTTTCCCTAAATTTATACTTGCTTGTCACTGGAAACATTTCCTCCAGTGCCATAAAGAGTAAACAAGCAGCTGGACTATCAACATTTGCAGAAATATGTAAAGGATGCCATTTTGACCTTTTGAACAGACCAGTTTCCCAAGAGGGTGTGCTGCTTTTACCACCAGCATCTTTTTGTTTTGTTGCCTTTTGAAAAGAAATGATCATTCACTCTTTTCAGATTGTATAAAAGATGGAGTGAACTTTCTTGCCTTGAAAGAAACTGTCTCACTTGGGATTCAATGATCAAATCTTAGAGAAAAGGCTTTATTCATAACACACACACACACACACACACACACACACACCATACAACTCATCTGAACCTGTGGATTATGAAAGAAATCTTTACCATCTGTTTATGGAATCATGTTAAACATAATAGAGGCTTCTGTAGGGGTTATGGGAGACTAGCACAGAGGGCCCAGAATGAAAAACTTGTTAGGTGAGGGTGATGGAGAGGATATGGACAGCTTGATCCATTCCTCTTGGCCTGGACCCCTTTGTAACTTCCCAACACTTGAGGTTGGAAACACTTGTTATTATAAGTTTCTTTCTGCTTCCATCCTTTCCCCTATCCTGCATCAGTCTTGGTACTCAAAGATTACTGGGAATAGGGTTTAGGACACTCCAGCCCCCTCCCATTTTAGGAATGACAGAGGACTAAGCATAAAGATATCTAATTACTGTGCTGTAGTTACTAATGTAAAATCACTTGGCACCAATTAGTGAGTGTCGAATGTGGCCTGTTTGGGTGGCTTGAGGAAGTACATGCCTCTTCACTCTGGTAGTCTTACCTACCTTATCTTCTATTGCTCCAGCTTCTTGAGTTGACAGGAGACAAGGGATGAAATTGGTTGTCCTAACCATATTTTCTTGGCTTCTTCCATTTTCATGGTGCATTTGTATCACCTTTGATTGATATGCTATCCCCTTTCCTCACAGTATTGTTATCTCTCTTCTTTTTCTTTCTTTTGCTCAAAAGAATTTAAGATGTTGTACAGGTCCAACTCCAGCCTGGATCTTGGCCCATTTCTACACATCCCACAGAGGCATCTCTTCCTTTTTCCCCTTTCTTCCCTCTCTTAACTCTCCACTTCCTGGGGGGAAAGGTGACTTTCTATGTAGCACTCAAGAATGTGGAGGCTATTATGTCTGGTTTTTTTGCAGTAAGATAGCTGCTATGAACCTGTTTTTGTCATTTACACACCCCCTCTTTTCATAACTCTGGGGCCCCAGCCAAGGAAATAGTATCATAGCAGGTCTTATCCACTTGTTATCAACAAATGTCCTGGTCCATTGCTCTCCCTTCTCTTCAAGTCCTTACTTTCCTTGTTCTGGGCCAACTGAACTTCCAGAGATTTCAGATTGGTTTTTAGTAGCTTCAGTAGCTCTGGATAGAACAGAAGTCTTTATTTTGAGTCTCATCATCTCTCTTTTTGCCAAAAATTACTACAGAATTGATTGTAGAGGAGTCAGAGAAGGAAGCAGATACCCAAGTCCTAACTAGGGTCAAAAGTGCTTTCAGTGAGGGTAGAAAGAGAGCAAGTAAAGCTCCCAAGTTAGTTGCTTCCCCGCTTCTATGTAGCTGAAGGGAAAAGGGGAACAAGCAGTCCCTACACAGTCTTTTTGCTCAATTTATCCTGTGGATCTACCCACTCACCCTCTTATCCAGGCTGAAAGGGTATATACATGCACCCATATGTCCAGACCTATGTGTATGTGTGTATGTATAGTTGGGCATATGATGTCTGTCTGGGCCAGTTATCACAGTTACTTAGAACACAGCACCTATGAGGCTGAGATCACAGGTTCAGTCACTTGTTTAGGTCACTGAGTTTCTCACAAAGAAAAGAGCTCTTCTGTTCACTACCCATGCCCTTCATGTGGTATTGCCACCGATTTCAAGGGGACTGGGTAAAAGTATGGCGATGACTCTCTATAAGCCCTCCCTGCTACTACTACGACTGCTACTACTATGACTACTATGACTACTACGACTACTGCTACTACTACTTCTTCTTCTTCTTCTTCTTCTTCTTCTTCTTCTTCTATTATTATTATTTAGCATTTAGCAATTAAGTCTGTGCCAGCATTATATGAAATTCTTTACATGTACCAATTCATTCTCAACATTATGAAATAGGTATCATTATTTCCTCCATTTTGTAGATAAAAAGGCAGAGGCACAGAAGTTAGTAACTTACTTAATCTCATATAGCAAATAATGGCAGAGCCACGATTTGAACACAAAGCATCTAAGTCTAAAATTCCTGCTTTTATATATCACCTAATACATAGTAAGGATGGGAAGAGGCAGCTACCAAGGGAACTGCTACCAAGTTTTCCATTCCTGGAGCCTCAAGGCATTCTTATGACTAACGGATAAAAAAGATGACCAAAAGGGTTTAGTAGACAGAAATCTGACAGTTTTGTGATGTATGATATACTCCACTAACTATCCATCTCGCTCTACTCAAAGTCATGATTTCTGGGTCCAATAAAGACCATAGAAATAGTCTCTTATTAAATATTTAGCCTTGAACAAATTATATAAATTTCCAAGTCTTCAGTGTTCTCATCTGCACAATGGAATTAACAATATTTTATAGGACTATGAAGGATCCAATGAGATTATGTATACGAAAGATCTTTGTAAATTATGAAGGGGATGGTATTATTTTTATTTCCAGGAACCTTTTCCAGACCCTAGAAATTGAATACCTTTCTCTAAATGTTTCTGGAAGGGGAATCAACTCTCCTCCCCACCTTCCACCTCCCAACTCAATCTCTTTCTTCCTCATATCCCCTCTATATTATTCTGCAATTTGATCTGGGTGTCCTATAGCTAAGGATTGGCTGTGTTTTCTTTGTTTCTCAGTTCTCTAGGAGCTGAGAGAAAGGAGGGGCCAGATCCCAGGTCATATACATTCAAGGAAACAAGGCATGTTAAAATATTTACAGCTCTTGGCAGGAGCTCACAAACCTCCCTACAAGTCAAGGACTGAGTTTTTTAGTAGGAATTGCTAGGGATGGGGGTGGGTGAGTGGTGGGTGAAGTTAAGGCGTCACTTCCTCCCAAGGGTCTCTCACAGAGCCTGTGTTCTGCAGGTAGTGAGGAAGAAGGAAAGGGATATTTAGGGTCAGAAGGTCTGGGCCAGGGGACATTAAGCATAGAAGAGGCCTTGCTCTTTTGTATTCAGTTTTGGAGTGGGCCAATTTCCTTGTGTTCTAAACAGGATAGCCCTGGAGAACAGAGGCCACAGAAGGCCAGAGGCTTGGAGGAAGACTGCAATAGCAATTTTGAGCAAGCATTTCAGTGACCACTTAGGGAGTCTCCATTAAGACCATCTAGTAGGCAAATCTGAATCGAAATGTTTCTCTTCTTTGTTGCAAACAAAACAAAACCTCCAAGCTCTTCTTTGAGATTAAGATTTCAAATGTAGTAGATTCACCCTTTTGATTTTTGGTTATTTAAATGTCTGAACTGGAAGGCATTTTAGAAACCATCTCTTCCTACCCCATCTGGATCCCATTTTATAGGTAGAGAACTGAGATCTGGAACGATGCGACCTCAATCAACGTTACAGTCAGATTATTATAGTGGAGATTGGTTTGTAAGAGGAATTAGAAAATGAGTGCAAAGGATGGGGCTTTTGGCACACTGGGAGGTCCCCAATCCAATTCACTGACATATTGCCCCCTTCTCTCCCTGAAGTTTTCCAAAGTCAATCCTCAGGCACTACTTGTGGAAAGAGATTGTATTGTGTTTTAACAAATGTGATTTTACTTATTAATATGAGATAAAATGCAAGAGGTACAACACTGTAAAGTCTCTCTCTTACTCCTGTCTCCCAGTTATACTGTTCTCCTCCCTAGAGGCCACCAGTGTTGTTTGATGTGTCCTTTTAGAGATATTCTGTATATGTTTTTTAAAAGATTTTATTTAAAGAGAGAGAGACTGCAGGAGAGAAAGCATGAGAGGGGAGGTGAGGGTTGGGTGGGAAGGGAGAAGCAGGCTCCCCACCTGAACATGGAACCAGATGTGGGGCTTGATCCCATGACCCTGGGTTCACAACCTGAGCTGAAGGCAGACACTTAACTGACTGAGCCACCTAGGCACCCTGGGATATTCTGTATATGTACATGTAAGTGTGTGTGTGTGTTTGTGTACACTCTAAAACACAAATGGTAGCCCATACTTTGTATTAGCCTCTACCTTGCCTTATATACTTCAAAATATATCTTGGATATTATTACATTAAATCCATAAAGTCCTCATTCTTTCTTTTATAATTGTATAGTACTGCATTACATGGATATATCATAATTTATTTAATCAACACTTCACTAATAGACATTAAAGCTGTTACATATCTTTGAATATGGGCTTTGGAATCAAACAGTGCTAGATTCAATTAGTTACCATGTGGCTGGCTTTGACAAAGTTCTTAACTTTTTAGACTCTGGGTTTTCTCATGCATAAAATAGGGATAATAATAACATTTTTCATTATAGGCATGGAGATTAAATGAGATGAGGCACACAAAATATCTAACATATAGCCAGGCACATACTAAATGGCCAATACATGTTTGTTTTCTCCCTGCTTACAAACCTTCCCCATACTCTCTACCCAATTCAATTGATGTTGGTTCAATTTAACTCAATAAGTGTTGAGTATGTGCAAGGCTAGACCTAGGATGAGCCAGAAAGGGCAAAATGTCTCTCAAGAAGTTTATAATTTCTTTGCAAAGACATCAGATACTAAACAATTTCAGATTGTTGCTAAGTAATACAAATATGTACATACATATAACTGAATGCAATTTTTGTGTGGTAATGTGGAAAAGGAGAGATGAGTGTGAGGAATCAAGGAAGGTTTGCTAGAAGAGTTGTAACTCAAAATGGGATTTAGCTAAGTGAAGAAGAGTCTATGAATTGGGAAGTGGCAGGATGGAGGTTGAGAATTAGTTTAATTGTTGCTTCAAGTCTGGGTCTTTGCTCTCTGAGAGTCCAGTGAGTCACTGTTCCCCATTAGGCCCTGACCTAGCAGGCAGGGTGGAATGGAGGGGCAGGAGTAGAGGAAGATACTGAGCACATTTGGAGAGAAGGGCACTGGGTGGGAGGATGTCTGGGCATTGGGCCACGGAATGAGGTGCCTGCAAATGGCTTGTGGCATAGCCTGCCCAACCTACACCACCTGCTCTTCCATGTCAGCAGCCCAGGCACTTTTTCTGAGGTCTGAGGGGAGGAATAAAGGGCATGAGAACAGAAATGGCAACAGCTCTCAGCCCCTTACTCTGAGTCCCAGATAGACCTCCAGATGCTGTGAGCCCTAGGAGAGTGGAAGACTACTGAGTGGTAACAATCCCTTCTGTGTGTAGCACATTGTAGTTTACATCTTAGTTGATGTTTATCCTTGCAACAGAGACAGTTATGAAATAAAATACTCCATTGAATTTCATCATGTGCCAACATCTTTGATCACAACAAGTGCTATGTTGGGGGGTTCTGGAAAATGGAAAGTCAATATTGTTTGTATTTAGTTAGGGAAACGTTCACAACAGGGAAGGGCTATATAAGAGACTTATATTCCCATTTTATAGTTGCAAAAAATGGAGAGCAGACTGAGGGCAAGTGAGTGGCCTGAGGTCAGACACTAAATACTTAGCAAAGCTGAGGCTAGAACCCAGGTCTCCCTATTTCATGATACATGGGGACAATATACAGGAGCTCGCTGAAACCTGGAATAGAACTGTTTCTAGACTTGATAGCAGCCTGAGGTTTAAGTGTATGGATAAGATGAAGTATGGCATAATGAAAAACACACAATTGGGAGTCAAAAGTTAAGGACAAATGCCTGGAAGTCCCAATAGGAGTCCCCTGCAGGAATCTCTAAACATTAGCAAAAAAATGAGGATCATGGAAGAAAGATCTGGGCCTCACTAAGTCTTGTCAGCTAGGATCAAGGAAGGTACTGGATTGCCAATCAGGAAACCTGGGTTCTGCTTCTAGCTCTGTGACTGTCTTTGTGATCCTGAAAAGTCCCTTCCCCTTTCTCAGCCCCAGTTTTTCCACTAATGCAATGAGAAGACTAGACCTCTCAGAGGCCGTGATTATAACCAGTGAGTGGCTTCTATAAACCAAAGAGGTCTTGGGTGCTTTCTGGCAAGGGATTGGGGGTGATGGGGAATGGTGAGGTAGTGAGTAAGAGAGCAACTTCTCTGATGAAAATGGAAAAAATTCCCCCCATATTTGAGAAAGGATGAGTTTTGGAAAGGGTAGCTATCCTGTGGTATCCATCCTGTCTCCTTGGAGAATTCCATCCAAGAGAGGCAAAGAGAGAACATATGTACACATGTGAGCAAATACCTCAATGCAAAGCTGAGATGTGGTGGGACAGATTATGATATGGTGAGTTAACATGCCTGGAAATATATTTTTTTTGCCTGGAAATATTTTTTGAATATTCTCCAATTTAAGATCACTTTCCTAAGATCTTGGCTTTATTTTTTAAAAAGGGGGTTTGTGTCCTATGAGTGAAGTACCTCAGAGAATTCTTTCATGGAGCCTTCTAGTGTGAGCAAAACCACTTGAGTAAGTCTTGGATTCACCACATAGCTGTGTCCATAGCAGGCCACTTAACTTCTCTGTGCTACTCCGTCCTCATTTGTAAAGGAGGATAATAAGAGTACTTACCATATAGGGTTGTTAAATGAGTTATATATAGCTTGAAACAGTGTCTGGCACATGTTAAGTGCTGTATGAGCTTTTGCTATTCTTATTATCTCACTAGTAGGCTAGTGTAACCCCAAGTGAGCCCAAGGGAGGTTAGCACTCAGGAATTCTGGGGGTAAACTTACTTTATCTAGGTACCACCTAAGCTGCTCTGATGTTGGTTATGCTCAGGACCAGATTAAGATCTTTAGAGGCCCTAAGCACTATTTTTCAACAGCCAACTTCTGAAACAATTCATTAAATTTATGCTTTTCTCATTTGAGGCGGCCCCACTTCACTAGTGCTCTAAACCTGTAACTTTGTCCACATGTTGGTTAATCCTGAACTGGCCACATCTGCCTATAAGCTCCTCTCTGAGTTCTGGAGGGAATTAATGACTGTGAGTCGTCTACACATCCACATACAATGGTTTTGAAACTGAAATAACTCCATCCACAACAGGGTGCTCTGCATCCCACCTCCTAACAGCTTGCCAAGATCCTGCCAAACCCTATGACCTCCTTGCCAGTTGGGACCTCCCATCCTGTTACTTGGAAAGAGGGTTTATTTTTTGGGACTGGGGGGAGGGGAGGACAAATGCCTGGAAGTCCCAATAGGAGTCCCCTGCAGGAATCTCTAAACATTAGCAAGTAAAAATTCTGGTACCCAGTTGGAATCACTGATCACAGTCATATTAGAGTGGGGGGAATGGTGAAGATCACCTGCCTTGAAATGACTAGGAGACCATCTCTCCTCTCCTGAGCCCTGTCTCCAAGGCCTTCAAATCAGGAATCCTGAAACCTTGGAATCATTACCATTATCTCCATTGCTCTTGCCCAGGTTTTAACCATCCAAATGGTAAACAACAGGACAGTGTGTGTTTCATTTTTGGAAACAGTGTTTTTTTGTCTTGACCTAGATTTTGCCTATGGAAAGACTAGCCAAAACAAGTTTTCCCTTAGATCTATAGGCTGACAAGCTGGAGGGACCTAGTGGTCAAGGTAAGGGAGGTTAGCAAAACCCCAGATGGACTTATTTGCTACTTTGCCCTGGGATGGCACCACTCAAATTCAGGCTAGCTAGACCTGTGCTACCTGCCCTCCTCACAGGATGTCTTGAACATGGAAGACTCAGGTAGAACCGGTCAGGCCAGATGTTGGGAGCCTGTGGCTTTTAGGATGTTGGGAGCCTGTGGCTTTTATATTTAGGGAGGGAAAGACAGACGGCAAAGCAGAGAATAGAGAGGGAACAAACCTACTGTCCTAGCTCCTGACTCCAGAAAGTACCTCCAATGGGCTCCAGAGTATCACCAGTGAACATCTGCTCAAAAAGGCCATGGCTCATCTATGTCTCATGAGTGGACTTGGCTCGTGTCTCCAGGCAAGACCAGCAACCTGCAGACTGCTCTTCAGACCATGCCTCAACAAAGAACAGCACTTACCATGGGACCTTCTTTTTTTGTCTCCCCACCATGGTATTTGTTTTAGCACTAATAGAAAAGGTGCCCTTGAAATGGGAGATCACAAAGTAGACCCCAGAGTTCAAATGTTCTTTGCCTCGTTTCTTTCTGTGCTGTGTGGCATAGGCTCAGACACAGGCTCTGACATCAGATAGAGCAGCATTAGAGTCCTGGCTTTGCCGTTTACCTAATCTGCAACCTTGACCAAGTCACTCGGCCTTTCTGAGTCTCACTTTCTTATCTGCAAAATGGGAGGAGGGACTAATAATCTCTATCTCACAGTGACAATATTTTGAAAACGTCTTATATATAAATTATCATCATGGCTGCCAGGTATAATAAGTCTATCTATAGATTTGTGCATGTTCTCATGCATCTATACCTGGATTGAGGCATCACCAATGATATAATCAACCACTTGTGTGTATAAAACTATATGTACAATCTGACTTTAAGCTTGAACTCATGAGACAACTAAAAGAACACACACCCATGGGCACACACATACACATTTATCTACATGGATAGGCCCTTTCACTTTCTCTTACACATATACCCCACACAGGCAGATGTATATATATATGTATGTATATGTACATATATGTACAACTCCATAGCTATACAGGTAAGCCCATCATGCCCTCCAGCTTCTCTCCAGACTATTCAGTTTTCTTAGGGTCTAAGAAAGGCCATATGTGTAAATCCCCCCACTTCATAGTGATAATGTCCCTTTTGCTCTTTTGAGGTCTCTTCCCTGCTTCATCTTGTTTGCTGCCAAAATTCAAGCTGCAGTATGTGGTATACACATGTCTGGAGAATATGGATTCTTTTCCAGTAGCTCTGTGAATAGCATTACAAATCTATTCCGCACAATATATTTATAGCCATGTTTGCAAAGAGCTGACAGCGTTTTCAGATTTTTTCAAAACATAGTTAATCCAGCCACAAAAATAGTCACTAGCTCCCATGCCTGGAAGCTAAAAGAAGTTAGGTAGCAGGCCTAATGAAAATTAGTCACAGAGCCTAAATGAGGTTGAATCTCTCTCTCTTCCTTTCCATCTCCCTTTCTCTCTTTCCCTTTCCTTCTACTACTCCTTTTTATTCCAAAGGTCTCTGAGTCTAAGGTAGAGTGGGTGGTGATGGCATGGAGTGTAATTTGCTTCAGAGAGAATCTGGGGTCTTCAGAGCCTAATGTTTTAGAAAAGATTAAGACAAGAAAAAGGACAAAAAATGTTAGGGTGTCCAGGATTATAAGCAGAAAGAATTTAGCTGGGGAATTCAATGGTGTGAAAACAAAAAGAAGGTTAATGCCCCCTGTGAGGCCAACTAGAATGGCAAAGTACCCCAGCCTCCCCTTAATCACCAGGACATTGGGTACTAAACTGTTTTTGTTTAAATGCAAGATTGGAACACTAAAAAGAATCTCTAGTGATAGAATTGAAGAGTTAAGCATGGTTAAAGAATTAAATATTTTTTTCAGGGAGACAGTAGGCCCAGGACTGAAGTAATGGACTCCTTCATGGGTGGACTTTTGAGAGTGAAAGGAAACACTATCAAGATAATGCTGGGACAATAGGATTGTCCCAGGCTGACCAAGATGTATTTTCATTTTGGGTTTAGGCCTTATTGTTCCATCTTGCTAAGAAAGGGCAAAATGTAAGGGTTCCTCACAAGATGACTTTAAAAATGTGTATGGGCGACCCAGCAATTGCACTGCTGGGGATTTATCCCAAAAACACAGATGAAATGAAACGCCGGGACACCTGCACCCTGATGTTTCTAGCAGCAATGTCCACAATAGCCAAACTGTGGAAGGAGCCTCAGTGTCCATCGAAAGATGAATGGATAAAGAAGATGTGGTTTATGTATACAATAGAATATTACTCAGCCATTAGAAACGACAAATACCCACCATTTGCTTCGACGTGGATGGAACTGGAGGGTATTATGCTGAGTGAAATGAGTCAATCGGAGAAGGACAAACATTATATGGTCTCATTCATTTGGGGAATATAAAAAATAGTAAAAGGGAATAAAGGGAAAGGAGAAAAAATAAGTGGGAAATATCAGAAAGGGAGACAGAACATGAAAGACTCCTAACTTTGGGAAACGAACTAGGGGTGGTGGAAGGGGAGGTGGGCGGGGGGTGGGGGTGACTGGGTGACGGGCACTGAGGTGGGCACTTGACGGGATGAGCACTGGGTGTTATTCTATATGATGACAAATTGAACACCAATAAAAAATAAATTTATAAAAAAATTTTAAAAAATGTGTATGGGGGGTTGGATAGTGGCGATCAGGGCAGGCAGATTCAGCTTTGAGACTGGGGATTGTTTACTATGAATATTAAATCCTTTTATTTTTTTAAAAAAGATTTTATTTATTTATTCATGAGAGACACAGAGAAAAAGAGAGAGAGGCAGAGACACGGGCAAAGGGAGAAGCAGGCCCCATGCAGGGAGCCCGACATGGGGCTGGATCCCGGGACTCCAGTATTACGCCCTGGGCTGAAGGCAGGCGCTAAACCACTGACCCACCCAGGGATTCCCCCTAAATCCTTTTCTTGTTGTTGTCTGTGAATATATAATAGAATTCCTTCCTGAGTATGTTTATTTCCTGGTCACCTTCATAAGAGAAGGAACTATTTGTGTATGTGTGCTTCTGTTTATGCAGTTTTATGCATTACATGTATATGTGTCAAAGTTTTGAAAGTATTTATGAATATGAGTAGGAATGTGAGTATATGTAACTGTGTGTAACTGTGGGCATATACATGTATGCGGACATAGGAGTATATGAATGTGGATGTCATGAGGATAAATGAAGGTGTGTGTGTGTGCACACATCTGTGCACATACATGAGCATGTGTAGAGCAGAGCCTGACTCCTTGGTTCATTGAGTGGAGAACTCCTCAATTCCCAGAGAGTAATCACATAAACCACAACCTCATTTTGCATGGCTAGAAACTGAGGCATGTGTCATGAGAACTACTTTCACTATTTGCTTGGCAGTGGTTGAGGGAAGACTATCAATAGTCACAGTAATCCTGATTAGGAATTAACTGTCAATCCATGCATTGGAGTAAAAACCCAGCTATTTCTTTAGAGTTTCTAAAAACTGGTGCTTGGCAAGCGTGGGAAGCCACTTAAGAGTAAGCTTGAGGGGCACCTGGGTGGCTCAGTTGGTTGAGTGTCCAACTCTTGGATTTTGGCTCAGGTCATGATCTCTGGATCATGAGATCAGGCCCCGTGTGGGCTCCGCACTCAGTGCAGAGTCTGCTTGAGATTCTCTCTCTCCCTCTGCTTCTCACCTGATCTCTCTCATAAATAAATAAATAAATAAATAAATAAATAAATAAATAAATAAAACCTGTAAAGGAAAAAAAAAAGAATATGCTTGAGGTTCCTGTAAAGTATAGATTTGAGCTCAAGGGGAAGATTTGGTAGCAGGCCAGTTCTCCTAGGCTTCTTCCCCTGAAGCACCATGTCAGGTCATGGAAAATTTCTGTGGTTTGAACGTCATTCAGCAATCCCCCCCTTGCCACCACCACCAACACACATACACATATACAAATTACAAATGAGGTTTGCTTTGTAGGCAATCCTGCGTAGTAAAGATCCACTAAAGGCTTTTATAGGATGCAGGCCAGATGTAAGCTGAAAGTATTTCAAGACTGAGCAGTAAAAGGAAAGCCTCTCTTTAATCCTTGACCTTTCTGTTTCTGCCCTCATTACTTTGGGCTTTGTGCAAGGAAAATGGCTATAGAGGTCCTAGGAGTGTTAGAGTTGGCTGTTGGAATGGGATTTTGTGCCTCCAGGAGCATAAAAGAGACTACCTCATGAACCTTGGCCTGTTATGTCTGTTGCTGAGGAGTTAAGCTGTGCAAGTGAGCAAGTGCAAGCCATGCATTAGCCTAGTGCTAATGAAGTCAAAATCCCATACTGTGGTTCAGTACTCTTCTGAACAAATTCAGCTCCCTCAAGGCTCTGTTTATGCTGTATCCATTTGCCTGACCAGTCACACAGATGAGGCAAAAAAATTATGGGGTGTTAAAGCACAACTCTGAGAAAATAATCCAAGTTTCATGTCCTAGTGATATGCCCATTCACATTCACCAAATATTTATTGAGCATTTTACTGAGTGCCTAGCACCATTCTCACTTTTACATGTGTTAATTACCTCATTGAACCCCCACATCAGCCCTGTGAAGTTAGATTAGTCCCATTAAGATACATACACCAAGAGGTAAAGTGGCCTCTCAAAGTAAAACACCTAGAAATGGTGAAATCAGAATTTAACTTGGACTCTGCTTGCTTAATGGTACTAAAGCCATTTACATTTAAAAGAAATTATTGAGATCCCACTGCATGCCAGATACTATGCTAAGATTTTTTTCGATGTGTTATCTCACTTAACCTTCAAAATAGCCCTATGAGGGGAAACTCATCCCTTTTTTACAGATAAATGTATTGGATAGAAATGTTAGGTAACTTATCCAAGGTCAGATGCCCATATAGCACTAGTATAATTTGTTGACTCCCAAGCCAAGGGTGTCTCTCTTTTGCTCCTCCATGGATATCAGATACTCTGTCTAGGTGATTCCTAAAGCCCCTTTCAGATTTGACATTCTAGAGGCCAGCAACTCTATGATAACCCTTCCCCAATAACTCAGGCAGCCTTGAGTCACTCGACTATGGGACCTATCATGCTCCTTTTCTCACTAAGTTCTCTTTGTATATGGTACAGAGGAAGAGTAGGCAAGTGCCTCCCCAATAAGCTCAGCCTGACTTGGCCTGAGACTGATTGAGCTCCCCACTCCTGGCCCCAGGCACTAGGTAAGATGCTTTTTGTAATAACTTCCAGAAGCTGCTCTGGGCTCTAGGCCTGGGCCCTGTAACTCTCTCACTCTCTCTCTCTTTCTCTCTCTCTCTCTCTGAAGAAAGAGAGAAAGAAAGAAAGAGAAAGAAAAAGAAAGAAGAAAGAAAGAAAGAAAGAAAGAAGGAAGGAAAGAAAGAAAGAAAGAAAGAAGAAAGAAAGAAAGAAAGAAGAAAGAAAAGAAAGAAAGAAAGAAAGAAAGAAAGAAAGAAAGAAAGAAAGAAAGAATCTCCTTAAATTGGCAAATGAGAAAAATCTTACAGAAAGGGAGGGCCCAGGGAAGCTGCTTCCATGCCTGAGTTGATTGTACCCATGTATGTGTGTGTGCTTCTTTGGGTACATGGTACAGCCAGGAGTTGCAGACAGAGGACAACCTTGATCCTACATTGTCCAAAGCCGTCCTTGGGCTGAGATGAATATTTTCTCCTCTACCTACTCTATCAGACCATTTTCTCTTGGAAGCTGCTGATGAATTGTATATCCCTTTCTGAACCTCAAGCAGAAGAAGACTGGTTGGCTCACTAAGTGATTAGTCAAGTTCAGGTACCTGGTTGGGTTGTATTGATCTATCCCATCAGAGGACTATCCAGATGTACATAGTGGCCAGGGTCTAAAGTGAGCCAAGTTGCTTATAGCCAACATTTGGGGAAGGGAGTTTTTCCCTAGGAGAACCCCTGAGCAGCACTTGGGAAATTACTCTGGGGGAGGCTGTGGTTTGGATAACTCCCCATTCTCCTTCGCCTTTCCTGATCTTGATGCCTTCTGAATTCCCTTTCTGTACTGCCTCCCTCTTCAAACCTTAGTGTCCTACACCATATTCTGCCCCCCGCCCTTCCTCTACCCTTGTTATTTGGTACAGGTGAAGGAACACTCTACAAAGAATGAGAAAACATGGATTCTGCCACTATCCGCAAATTTTACCACTATCTCCCTGTGTGACTTTGGTCAAGGTACCTTACTACCCTGAACTTCAGTTCCCGCATTTGTAAAACAGGCAAAAACCAGACTATTTCTAAGGTTTGATTCAGGATTTAAATGAAAAATAAGGGACACCTGGGTGGCTCAGCGGTTGAGCAACTGCCTTCGGCTCAGGGCGTGATCCCGGGGTGCAGGATCAAGTCCCACATGGGGCTCCTTGCAGGAAGCCTGCTTCTCCCTCTGCCTATGTCTCTGCCTTTCTCTCTCTCTCTGTGTCTCTCTTGAATAAATAAATTAAAAATCTTTAAAAAATGAAAAATAAAACCATGCAAAAACATCTAGGACAATTCTATTGCTTGTTTTGAGGATCAAATGAGAGAATAATCTGGAAATATTTGGTGAACTCTAAAGTGCTCTTCATACAGGAGGAGTTGCTATTGTTAATACTCCCTGTTCCCTGACTGCCTTTCCATATATGTAATAATTGAAATTTACCCAGCTTGGCTAATATCCTGCTTCATTCACCTCCAGTATTTGCTCTGAAGACTAGGTAGTCATCTGCTTCTGGAATCTCTATGTCTGTAGTGGAAAAATCACAAGGTTCCCATAGGGTACTCTTTTTTTTTCCCCAGGGACAAACTTAGCTGGGCTTTTCTGCACAGAAAGGTTTTCTTATTTCACCCACAAAAGCAGCGGCAATCTTAAGTCAATGCAGTCAGTAGGAAAGATCTATTTGGAAAGATGAGGCTTGTCTCAGGATGTTATTACTAGCCCATTATTACAGATGAGAAAACTGAAGCTCAGAAAAGTGAAGGGCACATAGATAACAAGTGAAAGGTTCTAAGTTGTGTGTGTATGTGTGTGTGTATTGATGTGGATAGGAAGTTCATCTGAAAGCATACGATAGGTGAGAATTTTGGATTAGTTGTTAAGATAACCATCAGTCTCCAGGAATTAAATAAAAACAGGCAGTAAACCTAATAAAAATTAGGTAGAGTACCCAAAAGATACTGTGTACTATATTTTCCTCTCTTTCCTTTCTTGGCTTGAATTCCTGCAAGAAAACTCATTTTATTTCTCTCTATATAGCACATTTTGCTAGGTGCTATGATAGAAGGGTCAAGGGGAGACAGAGAACTAAGTTTCATGTCTGATGTCTGTAAGAACAGACACACAATTGAGTACAGTGATTTATAAAGAGATATGTAGTGACCCCATACACAATGGGATATGTAGTGACCCCTAACACAATGCACTATATATAGTAAGTGCTTAATAAATGTGTACTGAAAGAAATGAGGGCCAAAGGTCAGAGAACATGGACATGTTTGGGGAAAGATTAATACATTGTGGGCAAAAAGGTCCAAGTGTTTCATGCTTCTCATTCTAGGCATACTAGCCAAAGCCAGAATTCACTGCTTATTTCTTAGGCCTGATTTGCAAGACTGTTTTAAAGGTGTGATGTATTTGGATTTGTTTTCTAAAGCATTCTCTTTAACAAGCAAAGTTAGAGTTTTAGGCTTTTCCTTTGACACTGATCAGTGCTCCTTCTGCCTAACAAATCCCATAGGAATCTTCAAGCTTCACTTTATGCCTGACAAATGACTCTCATATCCTTGCCCTACCTATGGACTCTTGATTTTTAATTATGGGGACCAAGATTCCATCCCCTGTTTCCCCCGGGACCAATCAGGTTTCTGAATTCCAGAGTAGAGCCACATTCTCATCCATCCTCAGCTGAGTCTGGAATTCCCAAAGCATGGTCTGCCTTGTCTGCATGCCAGGTGCAGCTGGAGAGGATAAAAATCCTGCCTTGTTCTTCCCTGAGCAGTCTGGCCTCCCCACCTCCAGTTTCTAGACTCAACATAAGTCAATTCCCTGCCTTATTCCCCCCTTAAAGAGAAAATCTGGCATAGAAAACAGGCTCCTCTCTTGCCAGCCTCAGTAATACCTTTGGATGGAGCAAGTAGATTGCATCCCAAATTTGAGTGGATTCTGACACATAATTGTCCAGATAGTGGTAATTTAAGCTTGCTTACCTCTCAAATAAAGACCGAATAAAGTTTACTTCTACAAGTAGAAGCAGCAGAAGAAAATTAATCTGGAATAAAGAATTTCTCAACTTGAGAATTCTAGGACATTGTTACGGATACAGTTCTCCCTAAACTTTTGGATTCAGCCTCTTGCCTCCAGTCATGCCAGAATGATGAAGGTCTCTGTTTATTTTCTTATTGTTGGAAGTTCAGATTTTGGCCTAGAGCCTGGATGAAGATGAGGATGACAAGATGACAGAGTTACCTAACTGCAACAGAGAATGCACTCCTTCCCACCCGGTCCTGCCCCAACATGTAATTGAATACCTCTCCCTTTGCCACCCCTCAATAGGCTTTTGCCCTTCTCTTCCTAAATAAGATTTTTAACTTATTGACTTACTTATTCCAATAAAAGATCCAATGTTCAAATGATCATAAGTATGTCCTTTGGGTCTGAACACATGGTCAATTTCAATCTTTGGGAGTTTTCAGAGAGGCCCACAAATTCCCTGTGTGAAAATCCTGAACCTTTGTCATGTGAAGGTAGTTGTATGATGATGGCTTTCTGGATGGTGACATTGATGATTTTGATAAAGTATTTGGTCTAAACTTGACTTAAAGTCATAGAAGCTCAGAGCTAAAATGTCCTCAATGGTCTTCTAGTCCAGTGGTTCCCAACCAAGGCTGATCATCAAAATCATTTAGGGAGTGTGTTGAAAATAATTTCTTGGGAATGCCTGGGTGGCTCAGGGTTGAGCATCCGACTTTAGCTCAGGGCATGATCCTGGAGTCCCCAGATTGAGTCCCACATTGGATTCCCTGCATGGAGCCTGCTTCTCCTTCTGCCTGTGTCTCTACCTCTCTCTGTGTGTCTTTCATGAATAAATAAATAAATTCTTAAAAAATAGTTTCTTTATGTGATATACATATGGAATATTCATGGAATATTAGCTATAAAAAGAATGAAATCTTGTCATTTTGCAACAATGTGGATAGAGCTAGAGAGTATTATGGTAAGCAAAATAAGTCAGAGAAAGATAAATACCATATTATTTCACTCCTATGTGGAATTTAGGAAACAAAATGAACAAGCAAAGGGAAAAGGAGAAAGAGAGGGAGTCAAACCAAGAAACAGACTCTTTACAGAGAACCGATGGTTACCAGAGGGGAGATAGGTGGGAGGATGGGTTAAGTAGGTGATGGGGATTAAGGATGGAATTTATCATGATGAGCACCAGGTATTGTATGGAAGTGTTGAAACACTATATTGTATACCTAAAACTAGTATTACACTGTATGTTAAGTAAATGGAATTTAAAAACTTTAAAAAATACAGCTTGTTTGCAGCCCATGATAAGTAAATGGAATTTAAAAACTTTAAAAAATACAGCTTGCTTGCAGCCATGACTCTTTCTAAATCAGAGTTTCTGAGGTAGAGCTTCAAAACCTGTATTTTAAATACTCTCACCAGGTGATTCTGATAATAGGCCCATTTTGAGAACTGCTTGGTTGAATCCTTTGATTTCTTTTTTTCTTTTTTTAGGCGAGGAACTGAGGCTCAGAGGGCAGTGGCCTACAACAAAGTGGACAGATAGGAAAATAAGGGCAGAGCCTTTCTGCTTCAGTTTTCACCATCTTCTTTTTGCATAGAACATCCACATTACTTTCCCTCATTCTGCCATTACTTATCTTTCCATGTATCCAGAACTGTGAGTGCTTTGATGGTGGAACCATGTCAAATCCATCTTTGAGGCTTCTATGTCCTTGAGCTTAATCCTTGAAGCCAGGCTGCCAACTTGCTGGGCAGGTCCACATTCCTATCTCCTGTACTTCTACTTTTCCAGAGATCGAGGATTGGGGCTAGAGACACAATATTCCCTTCCTTCAAAAATCAGGGTTGGCTGTAAGGTTTCAACTTTTTGTGCAGCCAGAGATCTATCCAGAGCCATGTGGGACCCAGGAACCCAATTCTTGTGCTGCGGGAGCCAGAATGTCTAGTGGCAGCAGGTTACCTGAAGCTCAGGCTGGGGCTGAGTGTCTGTTTATCTTGGGGAATTTTGGCTTTATTCCCATCACATTATTGCCAATGGCAATCTTAAGTGCAAGGATAATAACATGCTTTGAAAAATGTTTAAAACGTCAATTACCCAGCATTGAGACAACCTCTGGGAGTTGTTCCTTCATGTCCACATCTTAAGCTGTGCTTATCATTCTCATAGCACTGTTTCACCCTGCCTCATTCTGCGGGGCTGCCCACTGCTTTGGCTTGCGTTTTTCAGGGCCAAGTTAGGAAGTAGAATGGAAAGATGGCTGGAGGGAGGCAAGACAGGGCTGATGTAGTTTGCATTATTGTGCATTGAGAGGAGCTCATTACCAAGTTGCGGAGGGGAGCACTGACTATCATTTGACATGGGTTTTAGCCTCACCATTGCTGTGTTCATTCACTGTGTGACTGTGGAGTAGGCCCTCACCCCTCTAAGTCTCAGTTTCTCTGTCAGCACAATGAGGAGGTTGGACTCAGAGCCTTTCAGCTCTGATTGAATGGTAATAACTCAAGAGCAAAGCTGTAGGATCATGGAAGGATCACCTAATGGGTGTTCATTCTCTGAACTCATGATGCCCTATTCATCTCAGATCTTGAGTTCACTCTTTTTTTTTTACTCTTTTTTTTTTAGATTTTATTTATTTATTCATAGAGATGGAGAGAGAGAGAGGCAGAGACATAGGCAGAGGGAGAAGCGGGCTCCACGCAGGGAGCCCGACGTGGGACTCAATCCCGGGTCTCCAGGATCACACCCCAGGCTGCAGGCAGTGCTAAACTGCTGTGCCACCGGGGCTGCCCTTGAGTTCACTCTTGGAAAATGTGTTATTAGCCCAGGTTCAAGATATGACCTCCAAAGCAATTTGCATATGTTCATGCCCTACTGTGATAGATTCAGTGGGTCTCAGCTGGGCAATATCTCACTGCAGCCTGGCTTCACTGCACTCGGGATATTTCAGCTTCTTAAAGGCAGCCAGGAGCAACAGAAAACTGCTTTCCTACTGGATGTGGGTGTCCCAGGATATAGCTAACTCTACTTTTTTGGGATCCCCTCTTCATTCTCTGTTGCCTGCTTACAACATCTGTGGGGCTTTTTAGCACATTGACTCCCTCAGCCACACACTCCTCTACGTCACCTGCTGGCACTGCAGCCTGTGGTTTCTCTGACTGGAAAGACCTTGCTTCATCCTGTTGTGAGGAACTCTTCTATTTCGCAGTTTTGCTCTGGGGATTTCTCCTCTGCCTAACCCTTCTCCTAAAAATTCTCCCTCCCTCCTCCTTTTCCCCAACCCTTGCCCCAATCCCCTAGGGATAATGGGATTGTCTTTGTCTTGGAACAGGGCACTGTGGTCTGTCAGGAATGTACACCCTTTCTTTATCACCAGTGATCGCAACAAAGACTAGCTTGGGGAACTTTAGCATCCCCCAAAGCCATGACTAATAAACTGATAATCTAAGCAAAACTCATGAGCTTGCTATGCAAATAAGCATGGAGACAAGTCCTCTAGTCACCTTCCTTCTAACAAATTGCTTTCTTTATGCCCTATTGAGAAATTATGCCCCCGCCTTGTACCAAGAAACAGACTCTTAATTATAGAGAACAAACAGATGGTTAGCAGAGGGGAGGTGGGGGGGGGGTCAGTGAAGTAGGTGGTGAGGATTAAGGAGTGCACTTACCATGATGAGCACTGGGTGATGTGTGGAATTATTGAATCACGACATTGTACACCTGAAACTAATATAAGACTATGTTAACTATACTGGAATTAAAATTAAATTTGAAAATTTCACATTAAAAAAAAAAAGCGTAGGGCCCCAGAACTACAACAGTCTTCCAGGTGTAGTCTGCCTAGGGCAAAGGAAAGCACAACTGTCTTTTCTGTTGTTGCTGTTGTAACACCTTCAACATTTTCCATATATAGTATTATGTCATCTGCAAATAGTGGCAGTTTTACTTCCTTCATTTAAATTTGGATGCCTTGGGACGCCTGGGTGGCTCAGCAGTTGAGCATCTGCCTTCGGCTCAGGGCATGATCCCAGGGTCCAGGGATCGAGTCCCATATCGGGCTCCTTACAAAAAGACTGCTTCTCTCTCTACCTGTGTCTCTGCTTCTCTCAGGAATAAATAAAATCTTTTTTTAATTTATTTTTTTATAATAAATTTATTTTTTATTGGTGTTCAATTTACCAACATACAGAATAACACCCAGTGCTCATCCAGTCAAGTGCCCCCCTCAGTGCCCGACACCCATTCACCCCCACCCCCCGCCTTCCTCCCCTTCCACCACCCCTAGTTCGTTTCCCAGAGTTAGGAGTCTTTATGTTCTGTCTCCCTTCCTGATATTTCCCACACATTTCTTCTCCCTTCCTTTATATTCCCTTTCACTATTATTTATATTCCCCAAATGAATGAGAACATACACTGTCCTTCTCCGATTGACTTACTGCACTCAGCATAATACCCTCCAGTTCCATCCACGTTGAAGCAAATGGTGGGTATTTGTCGTTTATAATGGCTGAGTAATATTCCATTGTATACATAAACCACATCTTCTTTATCCATTCATCTTTCGATGGACACCGAGGCTCCTTCCACAGTTTGGCTATTGTGGCCATTGCTGCTAGAAACATCGGGGTGCAGTTGTCCCGGCGTTTCATTGCATCTGAATCTTTGGGGTAAATCCCCAACAGTGCAATTGCTGGGTCGTAGGGCAGGTCTATTTTTAACTCTTTGAGGAACCTCCACACAGTTTTCCAGAGTGGCTGCACCAGTTCACATTCCCACCAACAGTGTAAGAGGGTTCCCTTTTCTCCGCATCCTCTCCAACATTTGTGGTTTCCTGCCTTGTTAATTTCCCCCATTCTCACTGTTGTGAGGTGGTATCTCATTGTGGTTTTGATTTGTATTTCCCTGATGGCAAGTGATGCAGAGCACTTTCTCATGTGCATGTCGGCCATGTCTATGTCTTCCTCTGTGAGATTTCTCTTCATGTCTTTTCCCATTTCATGATTGGATTGTTTGTTTCTTTGGTGTTGAGTTTAATAAGTTCTTTATAGATCTTGGAAACTAGCCCCCTATCTGATATGTCATTTGCAAATATCTTCTCCCATTCTGTAGGTTGTCTTTTAGTTTTGTTGACTGTATCCTTGGCTGTGCAAAAGCTTCTTATCTTGATGAAGTCCCAATACTTCAATTTTGCTTTTGTTTCTTTTGCCTTCGTGGATGTATCATGCAAGAAGTTACTGTGGCCGAGTTCAAAAAGGGTGTTGCCTGTGTTCTCCTCTAGGATTTTGATGGACTCTTGTCTCACATTTAGATCTTTCATCCATTTTGAGTTTATCTTTGTGTATGGTGAAAGAGAGTGGTCTAGTTTCATTCTTCTGCATGTGGATGTCCAATTTTCCCAGCACCATTTATTCAAGAGACTGTCTGTCTTCCAGGGGATAGTCTTTCCTCCTCTATCAAATATTAGTTGACCATAAAGTTCAGGGTCCACTTCTGAGTTCTCTATTCTGTTCCATTGCTGTATGTGTCTGTTTTTGTGCCAGTACCACACTGTCTTGATGACCACAGCTTTGTAGTACAAGCTGAAATCTGGCATTGTGATGCCCCCAGCTATGGTTTTCTTTTTTAAAATTCCCCTGGATATTTGGGGTCTTTTCTGATTCCACACAAATCTTAAAATAATTTGTTCTAACTCTCTGAAGAAAGTCCGTGGTATTTTGATAGGCATTGAATTAAACGTGTAAATTGCCCTGGGTAACATTGACATTTTCACAATATTAATTATGCCAATCCATGAGCCTGGAATATTTTTCCATCTCTTTGTGTCTTCCTCAATTTCTTTCAGAAGTGTTCTATAGATTTAGGGTATAGATCCCTTACCTCTTTGGTTAGGTTTATTCCTAGGTATCTTATGTTTTGGGTGCAATTGTAAACGGGATTGACTCCTTAATTTCTCTTTCTTCAGTCTCATTGTTAGTGTATAGAAATGCCATTGATTTCTGGGCATTGATTTTGTATCCTGCCACGCTACCAAATTGCTGTATGAGTTCTAGCAATCTTGGGGTGGAGGCTTTTGGGTTTTCTATGTAGAGTATCATGTCATCGGCGAAGAGGGAGAGTTTGACTTCTTCTTTGCCAATTTGAATGCCTTTAATGTCTTTTTGTTGTCGGATTGCTGAGGCTAGGAATTCCAGTACTATGCTGAATACCAGTGGTGAGAGTGGACATCCCTGTCTTGTTCCTGATCTTAGGGGAAAGGCTCCCAGTGCTTCCCCATTGAGAATGATATTTGCTGTGGGCTTTTCGTAGATGGCTTTTAAGATGTTGAGGAATGTTCCCTCTATCCCTACACTCTGAAGAGTTTTGATCAGGAATGGATGCTGTATTTTGTCAAATGCTTTCTCTGCATCTATTGAGAGGATCATATGGTTCTTGGTTTTTCTCTTGCTGATATGATGAATCACATTGATAGTTTTACGAGTGTTGAACCAGCCTTGTGTCCCGGGGATAAATCCTACTTGGTCATGGTGAATAATTTTCTTAATGTACTGTTGGATCCTATTGGTTAGTATCTTGTTGAGAATTTTTGCCTCCATGTTCATCAGGGATATTGGTCTATAATTCTCCATTGTGGTGGGGTCATTGTCTGGTTTCGGAATTAAGGTGATGCTGGCCTCATAGAACGAATTTGGAAGTAGTCCATCTCTTTCTATCTTTCCAAACAGCTTTAGTAGAATAGGTATGGTTTCTTCTTTAAACGTTTGATAGAGGGATCCCTGGGTGGCGCAGCAGTTTGGCACCTGCCTTTGGCCCAGGGCGCGATCCTGGAGACCCGGGATCGAATCCCACGTCAGGCTCCCGGTGCATGGAGCCTGCTTCTCCCTCTGCCTGTGTCTCTGCCTCTCTCTCTCTCTCTGTGACTATCATAAATAAATAAAAATTAAAAAAAAATAAAATAAACGTTTGATAGAATTCCCCTGGGAAGCCATCTGGCCCTGGACTCTTGTGCCTTGGGAGGTTTTTGATGACTGATTCAATTTCCTCCCTAGTTAGTGGCCTGTTCATGTTTTCTTTCTTTTTTTTTTTTTTTAAATTTTTTATTTATTTATTTATTTATGATAGTTACACACACAGAGAGAGAGAGAGGCAGAGACACAGGCAGAGGGAGAAGCAGGCTCCATGCACCGGGAGCCCGACGTGGGATTCGATCCCGGGTCTCCAGGATCGCGCCCTGGGCCAAAGGCAGGCGCCAAACCGCTGCGCCACCCAGGGATCCCCTGTTCATGTTTTCTATTTCTTCCTGTTCCAGTTTTGGTAGTTTGTGGCTTTCCAGGAATGCGTCCATTTCTTCTAGATTGCCTAATTTATTGGCGTATAGCTGTTCATAATATGTTTTTAAAATCGTTTGTATTTCCTTGGTGTTGGTAGTGATCTCTCCTTTCTCATTCATGATTTTATTAATTTGAGTCTTCTCTCTCTTCTTTTTAATAAGGCTGGCTAATGGTTCATCTATCTTATTAATTCTTTCAAAGAACCAACTCCTGGTTTTGTTGATCTGTTCCACAGTTCTTCTGGTCTCTATTTAGTTGAGTTCTGCTCAAATCTTTATTAACTCTCTTCTGCTGGGTGTAGGATCCATTTGCTTTTTTTTCTCTAGCTCCTTTAGGTGTAAGGTTAGCTTCTTTATTTGAGTTCTTACCAGTTTTTGAATGGTTGCTTGTATTGTGATATATTTCCCCCTTAGGACTGCTTTTGCTGCATCGCAAAGATTTTGAACGGTTGTATCTTCATTCTCATTAGTTTCCATGAATCTGTTTAATTCTTCCTTAATTTCCTGGTTGACCTTTCATCTTTTAGCAGGATGGTCCTTAACCTCCACGTGTTTGAAGTCCGTCCAAACTTCTTGTGATTTAGTTCTAATTTCAAGGCATTATGGTCTGAGAATATGCAGGGGACAATCCCAATCTTTTGGTGTCGGTTCAGACCTGATTTGTGACCCAGTATGTGGTCTATTCTGGAGAAAGTTCCATGTGCACTTGAGAAGAATGTGTATTCAGTTGAGTTTGGATGTAAAGTTCTGTAGATATCTGTGAAATCCATCTGGTCCAGTGTATCATTTAAAGCTCTCGTTTCTTTGGAGATGTTGTGCTTAGAAGACCTATCGAGGGTAGAAAGAGCTAGATTGAAGTCACCAAGTATAAGTGTATTTTTATTTAAGTATTTGTTCACTTTGGTTATTAATTGGTTTAAATAATTGGCAGCTCCCACATTCAGGGCATATATATTGAGGATTGTTAAGTCCTCTTGTTGCATAGATCCTTTAAGTATGAGATAGTGTCCCTCTTCATCTCTCACTACAGTCTTCGGGGTAAATTTTAGTTTATCTGATATAAGGATGGCTACCCCTGCTTTCTTTTGAGGACCATTTGAATGGTAAATGGTTCTCCAACCTTTTGTTTTCAGGCTGTAGGTGTCCTTCTGTCTAAAATGAGTCTCTTGTAGACAGCAAATAGATGGGTCCTGTTTTTTTATCCAGTCTGAAACCCTGCGCCTTTTGATGGGGTCATTAAGCCCGTTCACGTTCAGAGTTACTATTGACAGATATGAGTTTAGTGTCATCACGATATCTATTCAGTCCTTGTTTTTGTGGATTGTTCCACTGAACTTCTTCTTAAAGGGGAATTTTAAGAGTCCCCCTTAAAATTTCTTGCAGAGCTGGTTTGGAGGTCACATATTCTTTCAGTTCCTGCCTGTCTTGGAAGCTCTTTATCTCTCCTTCCATTTTGAATGAGAGCCTTGCTGGATAAAGTATTCTTGGTGGCATGTTCTTCTCATGTAGGACCCTGAATATATCCTGCCAGCCCTTTCTGGCTTGCCAGGTCTCTGTGGAGGTGTCTGTTGTTACCCTAATACTCCTCCTCATAAATGTCAGGGATTTCTTGTCTCTTGCTGCTTTAAGGATCTTCTCTTTATCTTTGGAATTTGCAAGCTTAACCTTTAAATGTCGAGGTGTTGAATGGTTTTTATTGATTTTAGGGGCGGATCTCTCTATTTCCTGGATCTGAATGCCTGTTTCCCTTCCCAGATTAGGAAAGTTTTCAGCTAGGATTTGTTCAAATACATATTCTGGCCCTCTGTCCCTTTTGGCGCCTTTGGGAACCCCAATTAAACGTAGGTTTTTCTTCCTCAGGCTGTCGTTTATTTCCCTTAATCTGTCTTCATGGTCTTTTAATTGTCTCTTTTTTCCTCAGTATCCCTTTTTGCCATCAACTTGTCTTCTATGTCACTCACTCGTTCTTCTACCTCGTTAACCCTCATCGTTAGGACTTCTAGTTTGGATTGCATCTCATTCAATTGATTTTTAATTTCTGGCTGATTGGATCTAAATTCTGCAGTCATGAAGTCTCTTGAGTCCTTTATGGTTTCTTCTAGAGCCACCAGTAGCTGTATAATAGTGCTTCTGAATTGGCTTTCTGACATTGAATTGTAATCCAGGTTTTGTACTCTGTGGGAGAGAGGACTGTTTCTGATTCTTTCTTTTGAGGTGAGGTTTTCCTTCTAGTCATTTTGCTTAGTGCAGAGTGGCCAAAAACAAGTTGTATTGGGAAAAGAAGAAAAAGAGAGAGAAGGAAAGAAAAGAGGAAAAGGAAAAAGAAAAAAAGGAAGAAGAAAAGAAAAAAGAGAAGAAAAAGTGAAAGAAAAAGAAATGGAAAAAATGGTGGGGAAGCAATCAGAAATCAAAACAACAACAACAAACAACAACAAAAACACGGGGGAGTATCTTCTGTTGCTGTATACTTTAAGTCCCTTGATTTCCCCTGGAACGTGTCAGTCTAGCTGGTCTTCTGGGGGAGGGGCCTGTTGTGCTGATTTTCAGGTGTTAGCACTTGGGGGAGCTACTCAGCCCCCTGCCTGGTGCAGGGCTCAGTGGGGGTTGTTTACCCCATGAGGCCCCAGGAGGAACAGCCACAGTGGCCGCGGCCAGTTCTGGAGCCCTGTGTTCAGCTCCCACAGTAACTATGGAGCTCTCCGTCTGCAGGGCCTGGAGGCTCCGGGGGCGGGGCCGCTGATCTGCTCAGCTCGGGGCAGGAGCGTCCTTGCTGTCCTGGGCCCCCGGGCCTCTCTGTCCCGGGGGGAGGCCATATCCTGGGCCGTGTCAGGGTGCCCAGTGCTCTGGGGCCTGCGCTGTTGGATTCGCGAACCGGGCCGTGCAGCCCCCTCCGCGGAGCCGCCGCCCGAGCCCCTCCGAGCTGCTCCTGGTCCCGCCCCGCGCGCTGCAGCCCTTAGGGAGCTCGGCGCACTTTCCTGTGGGCGCCGCAGGTGTCTGTTAGTGTCCCAGGGAGCCTGAGGGCATCCCCGCCCTCCTGGGTCCTGCTCTAAGTCCCTGCGGGAGCCTTTCCACCCGGGAAGGTTGGTGCAGCTCCTGCTTCTCCCGGATGGGGCTCTCCTGTCCTGGTGGCACTCGCCCCGGCCTCAGCCCGGCTCCTCGCGGGGACCCTCCCCCTTGGAGGCATTTTGTTTCTTTATTTCTTTTTCCCCGTCTTCCTACCTTGATAGAAGCGCGAACTCTTCTCACTGTAGCATTCCAGGTGGTCTCTATTTAAATCTCAGGCCGAATTTGTAGATTTTCAGGATGATTTGAATGTTATCTAGGTAATTTGGTGGGGACAGGTGATTTGGGGACCCTACTCTTCTGCCATCTTGCCCCTCCTCCCCTAAATAAAATCTTAAAAAAAATAAATTTGGATGCCCTTTATCTCTTTTTCTTGCATTATTGCTATGGCTGGAACTTCCAATACAATGTTGAATAAAAGTGGCAAAAGTGAGCCTCCTTGTCTTCTTTCTGATCTTAGAGGAAAAATTTTCAACTTTTCACCACTAAGTATGATGTTTGCTGTGTGTTTTCCATTTATTACCTTTATCAGGTTGAGGTACATTCTCTCTATGCCTACTTTGTTGAGAGCTTTTATCATAAAAAGATGTTGAATTTTATCAAATGCTTTTTCTGCATTTATTGAGATGATCATATGATTTTTACCTTTATTTTATTAATGTAGTGTATCATGTTGATTGATTTATAGATATTGAACCATCATTGCATCTCATTTGAATAAGTGATCCATTTAATATATTGTTGAATTTGGTTTGCTAATATCATGTTAAAGATTTTTCATTTGTTTATCAGAGATATTGCCTTATATTTTTCTTTTTTGTGGTATCTTTGCCTTGTTTTGGTATCAGGGTAATGCTGGCATCATAAAATGAACTTGTATGGGTTATGTCCTCTTGAATTGTTTGGAATAGTTTGAGAAAATTTGATATTAAATCTTTGAATATAAAAAAAATCTTTGAATATCAGGTAAAATTCACCAGTGAAGCCATTAGTCCTGGACTTTTGTCGGAAAGTTTGATTACTGATTCAGTCTCATTACTAGTGATTGGTCTAGTCAGATTTTCTATTTCTTCATGATTCAGTCTTGCAAGATTGCGTGTTTCTAGGAATTTATTTACTTCTAAGTTGTCCAATTTGTTGGTATATAATTGTTTGTGGTAATCTCATAATCCTTTGTAATTTTGTGGTATCACTTGTAACTTCTGTTTTATTTCTAATTTTATTTGGGCTCTATCTGTTTTTCTTGATGAGTTTACCTAAAGGTTTGTCAATTTTATTTATCTTTTCAAGGAACCAGATCTTGCTTTTATTGATTTTTTTCTATTTTTTTTAGTCTCCTTTATTTCCATTCTGATCTTTATTATATCCTTTCTTCTATTAACATTGAGATTTGTTTGTTCTTCTTTTTCTAGTTCTTTTAAGTGTAAAATTGGGTCATTTGAGAGTTCTCTTGTTTCTTTTGATGACTATCATTGTGTTTATATTCTCTTTTCTTAAAGCTGCAGATTCTTAGGACCAATTCTCCTTTTTTCCCCAGGTTTTAGTTTACTTCCAGTTAGTTAACATACAGTGCCATATTAGTTTTAAGTGTACAATACAGTGACCCAACAATTCCATACATCACCCAGTGCTTATTACAGCAAGTGCACTCCTCAATGCCCATCACCTATTTACTCCTCCCCCCAATCTGGTAACGGTCAGTTTATTCTCTATAATTGAGTTTATTTCCTGGTCTCTCTCTCTCTCTCTCTCTCTTTTTCCATTTGCTCATGTCTTAAATTCCACATAAGAGTGAAACCATATGGTATGTGTCTTTCTCTGACTTATTTCACTTAGCATTATACTCTCTATTTCCATCTATTTTTATACAAATGCCAAGATTTCATTCATTTTTATGGCTGAATAGTATTTCATTTTCTCTCTCTTTCTCTCTCTCTGTACACACACACACACACATATACACACATACACATATCACATTTTATTAATCTATTCAGTTGGTGGACACTTGAGCTGCTTCCATACTTCAGCTATTGTAAATAATGCTACTATACACATAGGGGTGCATGTATCCCTTTGAAATAGTGTTCTTATATTCTTTGGGTAAACACACAGTAGTATGATTGCTGGATCATAGGATAGTTTTATTTTTAACTTTTTGAGTAACCTCTGTACTGTTTTCCCCAGTGGCTACACCATTTTGTAGTCCCAGCAACAGTGCACAAGTGTTCTTTTTTCTCCACATCCTCCTCAACACCTGATGTTAATTGTGTTGTTAAGTTTAGCCATTCTGATAGGTGTGAGGTGATACCTCATCATAGTTTTGATTTGCATTCCCCTGATGGTAAGTGATGATGAATATTTTTTTTCATATGTCTGTTGGCTATCAGGATGTCTTCTTTGTTTTTTTTTTTTGTTTTTTTTTTTTTTTTTTTTTTTTTTTAGGATGTCTTCTTTGGAGAAGAAGTATCTCTTCATGTCTTCTGCCCATTTTTTAATCGGGTTGTTTTTTTATGGATGTTGAGTTGTATAAGTTCTTTATGTACTTTGAATACTAACTCTTTTTTGGATATATCATTTGCAAATATCTTCTCCCATTCTATAGAGTGCCTTTTAGTTTTGTTCATTGTTTCCTTCAGTGTGCAGAGGCTTTTTATTTTCATGTAGTCCCAATAGTTTACTTTTGCTTTTGTTTCCCTAACCTCAGGAGACATATATAGAAAAAAGTTGGTATTTTCAGATGTCAAAGAGGTTATTGCCTTTGTTCTTTTCTAGAATTTTTATGGTTTTAAGCCACAAATTTAGATATTTAATCCCTTTGAACTTATTTTTGTATATGGTGTAAGAAAGTGGTCCAATTTCATTCTTTTGCATGTTGCTGTCCAGTTTTTCCAACACCATTTGTTGAAGAGACGCTCTTTTTTTCAATTGGATATTCTTTCCTACTTTGACAAAGATTAATTAACCATATATTTGTGGCTTTATTTCTGGACTCTCTATTCTGTTTCTTTTTTTCTTTTAGATTTATATTTATTTTTTCATAAGAGACACACAGAGAAAGTCAGAGACATAGGTAGAGGGAGGGGCAGGCTCTCCGTGGGAACCCAATGTGGGACTTAATCCTGGGACTCCAGGATTGTGTCCTGAGCCAAAGGCAGATGCTCAACCACTGAGCTACCCAGGCTTCCCTCTCTATTCTGTTTCATTCATCTATGGTCTATTTTTGTGCCAGTAGTATAGTATTTTGATCACTATAGCTTTGTAATATATTTTGGAGTCCAGAATTTTAATGCCTCCAGCTTTGCTTTGCTTTTTCAAGATTGCTTTGGCTATCCAGGGTCTTTTGTGGTTCCACATAAATTTTAGTATTGTTTATTCTAATTCTGTGAAAAATGCAGTTGGTATTTTGATAGACTTTATTTTTTTGAGAGAGAGAGAACACAAGAAGGAGGAGCAGCAGGCAGAGGGAGAGGGAGAAGAAGGCTTCCCACTGAATGGGACTCTGGGATCATGACTTGAGCCAAAAACAGATGCTTAACCAACTAAGCCACCTAGGCTCCCTGATAGGATTGCTTTAAATGTGTAGATTGCTTTGAGTAGTATAGGCTTTTTTTTAAAAAAAAATCTATTCTTCCAATTCATGAGTATAAAATGTCTTTCTTTTTTTTAATTTTTTTAAAACTTTTTAAAAAAATATTTTATTTATTTATTCATGAGAGACACGGAAGAGAGAGAGAGAGAGAGAGGCAGAGACACAGGCAGAAGGAGAAGCAGGCTCCATGCAGGGAGCCTGATGTGGAACTGGATCCCGGGTCTCCAGGATCACGCCCTGGGCTGAAGGTGGTGCTAAACCACTGAGCCACCAGGGATGCCCCTAGAATGTCTTTCTATTTGTTTGTGTTATATTAAATTTCTTTCATCAGTGTTTTATGGTTTTCAGAGTACAGATCTTTCACCTCTTTGGTTGGGTTTATTATTAGGTATCTTATTTTGGGCGCAGTTTTAAGTGGGATTATTTTCTTAATTTATCTTTCTGCTGCTTCATTATTGCTGCATAGAAATGCAACAGATTTCTGTACGTTGATTTTATACCCTGTGGCTTTACTGATTTCATTTATCAGTTATAGCCTATTTTGGTGGTCTTTTGGGTTTTCTATATACAGTATCATATAATCTGCAAATCTGGAAAATTTTACTTCTCCCTTGCTGATTTGGATGCCTTTTATTTCTTTTTGTTGTTTGATTGCTGTGGCTAGGATATCTAGTACTATGCTGAATAGAAGTGTTGAGAGTGGATATCTTTGTATTGGTCCTGACCTTAGAAGAAAAGCTCTCAGGCTTTGCCCCTTTGAGGATCACGCTAGCTGTGGGTTTTTTATAGATGACTTTTCTTATATTGAGGTATGTTACCTCTAAACCTACTTCGTTGAGGATTTTTATCATGAATAGATATTGTACTTTGTTAAATGCTTTTTCTGCATCTATTGAAATGATCACATGGTTCTTATCCTTTCTCTTATTGATGTGAGCTATCACATTGATTTGTGAATTATTTAACTACCCTTGCAGCGCAAGAGTAAGTCCCAATTGATTGTGGTGAATGATTCTTTTAATGTACTGTTATATTTGGTTTTTAGTATTTTATTGACCATTTTTGTATCGTTGTTTAGGGATATTGGCCTATAGTTCTCGTTTTTTAGTGATGTCTTTGTCTGCTTTTGGTATCAGAATAATGCTGGCTTCAGAATGAATTTAGAAGCTTTCCTTTCTCCTTCTCCTCCTCCTCCCCCTTTTTCTGGAATAGTTTGGGAAAAATAACTTTTCTTTAAAGTTTGGTGGAATTCACCCATGAAGCCATATTGTCTTGGATTTTTGTTTGTTGAGCATTTTTTGATTACTGATTCAATTTCTTTGAAGGTTATTGGTCTGTGAAAATTTTCTATTTCATCCTCTTTCAGTTTTGGTAGTTTATTTGTTTCTAGGAATTTATCCATTTCTTCCAGGTTGTCCAATTTATTGGCATATAATTTTTCATAATAATCTATTATAATTATTTGTATTTCTGTGCTGTCAAGTTGTTATTTCTCCTCTCTCTTTTTTAAATTTGTTGATTTAAGTACTTTCTCTTTTTTCTCAATAACTCTGGGTAGAGGTTTATCAATTTTATTAATTTTTTTCAAAGAACCAGCTTCTCGTTTCATTGATTATGCTATTGGTTTTTTTTAGTTCTTATATCATTTATTTATGCTCTAATATTTATTATTTCTTTTTTTCTGCTAGTTTTAGGTTTTGTTGTTATTTTTCTAGCTTCTTTAGGTATAAGGTTAGGTTGTTTATTTGAGATTTATCTTGCTTCTTGGAGGTGGGCCTGAATTGCTATAAACTTCTGTAAAAGAACTGATTTTGCAGCATCTCAGAGGTTTTGAACCATTGTGTTTTTATTTTCGTCTGTTTCCGTGTACTTCTTTTTTTGTTTTGTTTTGTTTTTCAGTTTTTTTTGTTTCCGTGTACTTCTTAAATTTCTTCATTTATTTCCTGGTTGACCCATTTGTAATTTAGTAGCACGTTATTTAACCCCTATGTATTTGTGGTCTTTCCAGATTTTTTCTTGTGGTTGAATTCTGGTTTCATAGTATTGTGGTCAGAAAAGCTGCATGGTATGACTTCAATCTTCTTGAATTTGTTGAGGCTGGTTTTGTGAGCTAATATGTGGTCTCTTCTGGAGAATTTTCCATGTGCACTTGAAAAGAATGTGTATACTGCAGTTTTAGGATGGAATGTTCTGAATGTACCTGTTAAATCCATCTGGTCTAGTGTGTCATTCAAAGCCATTGTTTCCTTGTTTATTTTCGTTTAAGATGATCACTCCATTGATGTAAGTGGGGTGTTAAAGTTCCTTACTATTATTGTATTATTACCAATTAGTTCCTTTATGGTTGTTATTAACTGTTTTATGCTTTGGGCGCTTGCATGTTGATTGCAAAGATATTTACAATTGCTAGACCTTTTTGGATTGTCCCCTTTATGATTATATAGTGTCCTTTTTTGTTTCTTGTTACAGGTTTTGTATTAAAGTCTATTTTGTCCAATATAAATATTGCTACTCTGGTTTTCTTTGGACATCAGTTTGCATGGCAGATGTTTCCCTGTTTCCTCACTTTTAGTTTTTCAGCCTAAAATGATTGGGTGATGGGCATTAAGGAGAGCACTTGATGTAATGAGCACTTGGTGTTATATGCAACTGATGAATCACTGAACTCTACCTCTGAAACTAATAATACAGTATATGTTAATTAATTGAATTTAAATAAAATAAAAATTATTCTTTTGTAGGCATCATATAGGTGGTTTTTTAAAAAAGATTCTATTTAAATAGAATTATTTAATTTATTCATGAGACACACACACACACACACAGAGAGAGAGAGAGAGAGAGAGAGAGAGACAGGCAGAGGGAGAAGCAGGCTCCATGCAGGGAGCCTGATGTGGGACTCGATCCCGGGTCTCCAGGATGACACCCTGGGCTGCAAGCGGCGCTAAATTGCTCTGCCACCAGGGCTGCCCAGGGTCTTGTTTTTTTTTAAATCCATTTTGTCACCCTATGTCTTTTGATTGGAGCATTTAGCCCACTTACAAAGTAATTATGGATAGATATGTATTTATTGCCATTTTATTACTTGTGTGGCTATTTCTGAAGTTTTTCTCTGATCCTTTCTTTTCTTTTTGTATATTTTTTTTTTTGGAGTTTGATTTGCCAACATATAGTATAACACCCAGTGCTCATCCCATCTCAGTGCCCCCCTCAGTGCCTGTCACTCAGTCACCCCATCCCCCCTCCCACCTCCCCTTCCACTACCCCTTGTTCATTCCCCAGAGTTAGGAGTCTCTGTCTTTTCTTTCTCTTTTATGTTTTGCTGATTTTCTTTACTGATATATTTGGATTCCCTTCCCTTTATTCTTTGCCTGTTTATTAGTGGTTTTTAAAAAAGATTTTATTGAGATGTAGGTAGAGGGAGAAGCAGGCTCCATTGAAGGTGCCCGATGTGTGACTCCATCCTGAGACCACAGGATCACACCCTGAGCCAAAGGCAGGTGCCCAACCGCTGAGCCACCCAGGCATCCTATATCAGTGAGTTTTGATACGGGATTACCATTAGGTTTGTATATAACCTCTTCTTGCATATACCAGTCTATATTAAGTTGGTGGTCATTTAAGTTTCAAATGACCTTCCCATGTTTTAGGCAAATGTTGCCATATTTTATATCCTTTAATTTTGTGAGTTCCTTGACTGATTTTTTTACCGAAATGTTCATTTTCACTGCTTTTGTGTTTCTTATCTTTATACTGTCACTTTTGATCTCTCCTTTTTTTAAGATTTATTTTTATTTATTTATGAGAGAGAGAGAGAGAGAGAGAGAGAGGCAGAGACACAGGCAGAGGGAGAAGCAGGCTCCATGCAGGGAGCCTGACGTGGGACTCGATCCTGGGTCTCCAGGATCAGGCCCTGGGCTGAAGGTGGCACTAAACCGCTGAGCCACCGGGGCTGCCCTGGGCCACTAGTCTTATGCTGGATCCCCCAAAGTGCTGTGGCATTTGAGGGCTCTGTGGAGCTGTGTGATAGCTGGGTGTCGCTGAGCCCAGCCCCTGGTGGTTGCCTGGGGGCACATGGCTGGATGCATTGTGGTGTCTGGGTGCAATGTGCAGTGGTAGCTTGCACCTGGCATGTGGGTGTGGCATGCAATGGCGGCTGGGTGTGCATGTCTGGGTGCACTGTGCCTGGGTGGAACATACATGCAGCTTTAACAAAATCTCCCCTGAGCCCTTGGCCAAGGCTACAACTGTCCATGCAGCCTGCCTCCCACAGGTGGTTCTATGTTTATGCTGGGTGTTGCAGGAGGAAAATGATGCCTGCTAGCTCCCTTGTTTTCAAAGAAGTCTCCCAACATCCTCTGAAATCATTATAAACAGATCTGTTTCCTGTTTGACCCTGGAATTATGTAAACTGCTGTTTTTATGTTGCCTCTCCATGCAGGCTGCTGTCTCATTAAGGGTAGCAACCCAGCTCTCACTGGCCTTCCCAGCTTGCCCACTGCTGAGTTAGCTGACCTTTAAAGTTCCAGACTCCAAGTCCTACTGGTTTAATAGACTCACAGAATTCAGCTCTTCTGGTTTTTAAACCCAAACATGCAAATTAGTCTTCTCTGTGTGAGCTCCCTGGTATAAGGGTCCATTTCTCTGTCCTCTCTATGTGCATCTTCCTCCCTCCTGCAGGCAGCCTCTCTCCACCTTTCTCACCTTCCTTAGCTTTCAGATTCAGCTTCTCTATATTTAGTTGTGGAGTTTGTTCTGTCAGTCTTCAGATTGCTTTCTGGCTTATTGACTTGGATATGGATGATATCCAGTTGTAAACATGGGACAGGGTGAGCTCAGGGTCCTCCTACTCCACCATCTTCCCTTACACTCTCTCTCTCTTGTTTCTTGAGGTAGGCCTGTATTGCTATGAGCTTCCCTCTTAGAATTGCCTTTGCTTCATCCCATAGATGTAGGAATGTTGTATTTCCATTTTCATTTGTCTCAAGATATTTGTTCCCCTTTTGACCTATTTGTTGTTTAGTAGCATATTGTTTAACCTCCAAGTGTTTGTGGGGTTTTTACAGTTTTCTTCCTGTAATTGATTTATAGTTCCATACCATTGTGGTTGGAAAATTTTCTTAGGGGAAAGTTACATAAAGGGCTTTAGAAATATTAGTAATCTTTTCTTTTTTAAATTATAGCTGACACACAATGTTACATTAGTTTCAAGTGTACAATGCAGTGATTTGACAACTCTATAAATTATGCTATACTCACAGCAAGTATAGCTACCAGCTGTCACCATACAATGCTATTGCAATTCCATTGACTATATTCCCTATGATATACCTTTTATCCCTGTGCCTTATTCTTTCCATAACTGGAAACTGGTACCTCCTACTCCCCTTCACCCATTTTGCCCATTCCGCTACATGGACAAGATTCTTGATATAATTTACATTTTCCTAGGTTTATTGAGACTCCTTTTTGTGGCCTAAAATGTGATCTATCCTGGAAAATGTTCTGTGTGCACTTGAAAAGAATGTGTATTCTGCTGTTTTATGATGGAATGTTCTATAAATATCTATTAAATTCATCTGTCTGATGTGTCATTTAAGGCTGGTGTCTCCTTATTTATTTTCTGTCTGGCTGGTCTATTCTATTTATTGATATAGGTAAGATATTAAAGTTCCCTACTATTACTGTATTTTTGTCAAATTCTTTCTTTATGTCTGTTGATATTCGCTTTATATACTTAGGGGCTCCTATATTGAGTGCATAAATATTTACAAACATTATATCTTCTTGTTGCATTGACCCTTTTATCATTATATAGTGCCTTTCTTTGTCTTCTGTGGTATTTTAAACTTTTATCTTCTCTAAATATTGCTACCCCAGCTTTCTTTTTGTTTCAATTTGCTTGGAATATCTTTTTCCATCCATTCACCTTCAGTTGTGTGTATCTTTAGATCTGAAGTGAGTCTTTTGTAGGCATCATAGAGATTTTTTTTTTTAAATCCATGTAGCCACCCTATGTATTTTGATTATAGAATTTAGTCCATTTACATTTAAGGTAATTATTGGTGGGTATGTACTTATTATCATTTTGTTAATTGTTTTCTGGTTGTTTTTATAGTCCTTCTCTGTTCTTTTCTTCTTTTGCTCTCTTCTCTTGTGCTTTCATGACTTTCTTTAGTGTTATGTTTAGATTCTTTTCTCATTGTGTTTTGTTTATCTACTATAGGTTTGTGGTTATCATGACGTTCATATGTAATAACCTCTCTGTGTTTGTTTCTGTATTATGTAAAACCTCTCTGTGTTTGTTTCTGTATTATGTAAAACAGCTATCTCTACCTGTTTTGAAGGAGTTGAAATGTCTCAGTGTGGTTCTTTTATTCTTTGTTGTGGAGCAGGTGTTCAGCTAGTTCTCAGGTTTTCTTCAGAGGAAATTATTCCATATATAGCTATATATTTGTTGTCTCTTTGGAAGGAGATGAATTCAGGTCTTCCTATGCCTTCATCTTGAACCACTTCTGTACAGGCTGCTTTTTAGTTCAAGTACAGTAAATGTAATTTATCTCTGTTACAGTTTACCTTTCACCTTGACTCACATTTTTAAAATCCACTTACATGTTGCATCCATGACCACCCATGCATATTTAAACTTGATTCTGGGGTATCTGGCTGGCTCAGTCAGTAGAGCATGTGACACAATCTTAGGGTTATGGGCCCCATGTTGGGTGTAGAGATTACTTAAAAATAAAATCTTTAAAAACAATAAAATAAAAAAAAAATAAAAAAATACAAACAATAAAATAACTTTGTTTTAATTGGATCAGAACTATAGACCTCACATAGCTCTTGCTCAGCATGTTATATTTTTTTTTCCAGATCATTCCTTTTCCTGGTCATCTATCCTTTTCTGTTTGACTACCATGGTGCTCCCACTCAATCCAAGCCAATATCCTCATTGTTTATCTCCCTGCACACCAGATACTTCTGCCTCTGGGTTTTTTACTACACTAAGCCCTCATATAATGATACTCTCCTTGCTCTAATCTTTCTTTCATGACCCAATTTAAGTCACTACATTTTCTATGATGCTTTATTCAACAGCTTTAAATCATATTTGTCTCTCCTCTGAATTTCTACATTTTTATTGCATTTGCTATATATTGCTTCACACAATATTACATAATAATATGTATATTGTATTATTATATTACATATATTTTTTCCTACATTGGGGGTGTATAGCTGAGTCATACAAGTGGGAACTCCAAAACCAGAATGCCTGAGTTCAAATACAGCTCTACAAATTATTAGTTGTGTGTCCTTGTGCAAATTATTTAATCTTTCCGTGTGTCTCAGTTTCCTCAAAATCAGGTTAATAACTGTATGTATTACCTAGGGCTGCTTACTTGTTTTTTTAAAAAAGTTTTTATTTATTTATTCATGAGAGACACAGAGAGAGAGGCAGAGACACGGACAGAGGGAGAAGCAGGCTCCTTGCAGGGAGCCTGATGTGGGACTCAATCCCACGACCGAGATCATGCCCTGAGCCAAAGGGAGACACTCAACCTCTGAGGCACCCAGGCGTCCCAAGGGCTGCTTACTTGTTTAAGTGAATGGATATATATGAAGTATTTAGAATGGTGTCTGATCAATATCAAGTACTCAATGTTAACTAACATCATGATTATATACTATATGCTTTCACATATTTTATCTCATTTGATCTGGGAGGAGGTTAAAGCAGGGATTGTCATTCCATTTTACAGTTGAGTAAAGTTTGAGAGGTTAAGTGACTTGTTGAAGGTCATATAACAAATGAGCTGTCTTAGGGTTATGGGAGATTAACTACGGAGTATAATAGAAAATGCTAAGGGCTATGAGAGAGGGGAGCTAAAGGCCTCTGGAAATTTGGACTTTCTTCTGGTTGAGGGAGTAGAGAAGTCTTGCTGATGGTGATGAATAGGCAATGAGGAGGGAACTGGATAGAATTAGCCCTTGATAAGAGTCTATTGAACAATTCCAGGCAGAGGGGGCCCAAGTGAGGGAGAAGGTGGTGGAGGAAGTGGGGTATTGCTCCCTCTACATTATACTTTTGATATGGAGGACCTGGATCAGGAGGAGAATTAACTTGAAGAAGAGACACTAGTGTGCATGACAGTCATGTGAGGAGCAGGCATGAGTAGTTCTGTGTTATGGAGAGGGTTATACTATGTGGGAGAGGGAGGAGGAGAATCTGTAGTGGTAAGTCAAGGCTTTGGACCTATATTCCAAAATACCTACTCTCAAAATCCATGAATATTTGGCTACTTCACTGAGTTCTTACAACTCTTGGTTGATCAACCCTGACAACCTTATCAGATGAGCCAACTAGCCACTTGTGAAAGGTGTGCAGAACTGAGTGTCTGCTCAGTTCTGTGTTAAGCTGTAGGGAACTAAGGAGAAAGAGAAAGCAAAATATCTTTCTTAAGGAATTTCCAGTTGTTGCATGGTGAAGCTGTTAATTGTGTTCTGTATGTAATTCATGAGTAGGGCTATGGGGGAGAGGTAAGAAATGGATGAAGAGACTGCCAAGGGGCATGAGGGCACTGGCTGGGAAAGGAGGTTTGGAAAAGAGAGGTTAGAATTTGAATTTTTCTGGGGTAGGGCCAGTACAGCAGTACTTTTTTTAAAGCTCCCTACAGGATTTTGATGGGCTATAAGTCCTTCCCAACTGGGAAGACATCTATATATAGAGTCCAAAGTGTGTGCTGAGAATCTCAGCTAGGATTGAACTTGGAAACCAGTGACTTGAAATATGAATTACCACATATGCTTCTACCTCAGCTCCTTGGGACTTTGTCTCCCCAGTGGAGAGATAATAAGAATGAAAAAGAGAGTACATTTGAAGTATTTCAGCTCCTTGGGATACTACTATAGACACATTTGAGCTGTCATTATGAAATGGGAAAGCTGGATGTCAAATTAAGATCACTACTCCTACGATGACCATAAATAATATTAATAAACATGTGTGTGATGGCACTAGTGAGATCCTACACTTGGGCATGGTCTGTGCCTAGTGGGCTTGCAATTGAGAAGGATCTAAGGACAGCTTCCATGCCTTTCCATTTGGGCTCTGGATAGACAGACAATTCCCTGGGACCAGCCCTTCTCAGAGAGTTGGGTTAGCAGTGTTCTTTTGCACCCCCTGCATAGCATGCAGCAGCCCAAATATCCACCCCTTTCTCCACCAACCCCACTCTTTTCTTCTGTCTAGTACACTTTTAGAATGTTGAAGAAGTCAGAAGGATCCTTAGAAGCTATGAAGTTCAACTCCTTTGTTGTACTGGGGGAGATGGGGGGCTCAGAGGGAGATGAGGACTTGAGGGTCACACAGTAAAGCAGTGGCAGAAACAGTGCCCCGACACACATCTCCTGGCTCATATAGGCCAGTGTGTGCTTTCTATAGCATATACCTCTTGTTTCTTCCTCTCTACCTCCACTAAGTCCTCACCTAAGCTGGCATCTGACTGAGACTATGGGCTTCCTCCAGAACAGTTATTCTCAATCCCAGCAGCCCACCAAAATGCCCTGAGGAGCTTAAAAAATACTGATGTACTGGCCTTACCTCAGACCAATTGAATCAGCATCTCTAGGGGATTGGGGAGTATTTTGAAAGGCTCCCTAGGTGATTCTAATGTGCAGTTAAGATAAAATAAAACAAACACTGCTCTAGAGAAAACAAACCTCATATGTTTTTAAGTAATCTCTATACCAACATGGGGCTTGAACTTACAACCCCAAGATTAAGAGCTGCATGCTCTACTGACTGAGCCAGCTGGCTACCTCCAAGCCTCATATATGTGAGATATAAAGCACAGACTACCAACAAAGCAGGCTTTCCACCCACTGAGCCCCTCAGCAAACCCTTGAACCCTGGTATGTGGAGGGCTTGGGAGTGTGGGAATCTTTCAGTCACTGATGTTGCCCTGAGCCCCACTGATCCTTTTGTAACCACCTTCCCCCTCATCCTAGGTCAGAAATATTTTATTTCCAGCCTTCTTATTCTTTATCTATCACAAATTCCTCTGAAGAGACTTCTTGCCTCCAATGGGAAGCCACTTTGTCTCAGTTTTTTGACTCGTTTTGAAGACCTCCACACATAAGACATCTCATCTCTGGCTCCTCTCAAGGGACTTGTGCTATCTAGAGCCACCCTCCAGCTGCTACCTCATCTGCTTATAGTTCTCACACATAGAACCTGCTTCTTAAACACCAGACTTTTAGAGAGTCAGTACAGAACAGGGAGAAAGGTGACACTGGGGACTGGGGCCCCTGATGCTTATTCAGCTCTTTGCCTATTGTCTTGCTGGCTCTGAGCCCATAGTTATGTGTTAGTTTGACTTGCCTGGGGATGAGAAGGTAGACATGTGTATCTTTTCCATACCACCAAGTTCTCTTTCCTTTTTTTCAGAAAATTAAGATTTATTGAAAATTTCTAGTAGTAAAACTAAACATTAGTAATACTAAATTGACAAAACATTTTCTGGAACATACTACATACACCTATTTTCAAATAATCAGGTAGGAAGGGAAACAATAATCAATAATTGTTTGGCAACATAGGCACTTTGCTATGTTGTAGTCTTTTACGCCCTCCCTTAGATTTCTGCTCCCTCCTTTACCTCCTCCCACCTATGATTCAGTGTCCAGGAATGTGCTTGTTAAATCTCCTGGACTGTTGCTTCGTGAGCTTTTAAATTGTAAAAATCAAAGCTAGAGTAATAAAGAAATCCCTTTGGACCACGGTTGTGGCAGGATAGCATATTCTGTTTACTGTAGTGGGTGGTTTCGTAGACTGGGATACTCAGAAAGCCCAGCTGGGCTCCAATCCTTGCCATACCAGAGCCCTTCCTGGATTGCTTCAAGCCATTTACAGACCTCTGCTCAGATCTCTATCTATAACTGAGCCCTGATTCTGATCTTAATCCAGAAGTTCCCATTTCCTATCAAGGCCAGAAGCTGAGAAGTATTTTGGGAAAGAGACACTGAGGCAGTGGCCTCTGAGGGGCTGGAGTTGAGTTGAAGGCATGGCAGTCAGCAGACAGAAATGCAGATTAGTGGTGGCCTCCAGCAGAAGCAGCTTGCAGAAAGAGCTGTACCTCTGCCAGTCCCCAGGGCTCTAGAAGAGGAAAAACTCACTGAAGGGCAAAGCTTGTGTCCCCCCTCACTGGGGTTCAGATTCATTGTGAGTTTAAGGGCTCTACTACTTTGAGCTGTGACCATATGCAAGTGGCTTACATGTATCCCCAGTTTTCTCATCCATCAAGCAGGCACACTAATACCTATCAGTGTAGGTGTGTGGAATAATGCAGGTTAGGCATGCTGGCATGGGGAGATTAACAAAATGTTAGTTCCTAACCTTTCCCTATCCTGGTTTCAGTAGTCACACCCACTATTGGAAGAAAACAGTTACATGTGACACTCTCCAACTCTCACCCCCACCTCCTTGGCCATTCTGTTTTGTTCTGTGTTCTTTAAACTTGGGTTATTGAGAGGCTAGAGAAAGAAAGGATAATGGGTATCTGAAGCAATAAAAGTTCTTTATATTCAGGGTTCCAGAAGGGCTACTGGAATTGAGTGGTTTTTAAAAATATTTTTATTTAAATTTAATTAACATATACTGTATTATTAGTTTCAGAAGTAGAATTTACTGATTCATCAGTTGCATACAACACCCAGTGCTCATTACTTCAACTGCTCTCATTTATGCCCATCACCCAGTTACCCCATACTCCCACCCACCTCCCCTATAGCAACCCTCAGTTTGTTTCCAATAATTAAGAGTCTCTCATGGTTTGACTCCCTCTTTGTTTTTGTCTTATTTTATTTTTCCTTCCCTTCCCCTATGTTTATCTGTTTCTTAAATTCCACATATGAGTGAAATTGAGTGGTTTTGACTGACAACAAGCATGAATGGTATGAACATGTTAGCTCATGCTGCAGTGCAGAGCCATGGAAAAGAGCCACAGTTCAACTTAGGTCTGACTTTAGTGCTTCTGACAGAGGCTCTCTGGTCTCTGTCATTTCCTATTCTCCTTCTCTAGAGACTCAAGGCCCCAGTTGAGCCTATGGGTATGGGAAAGCATCTGCAGCTGGGCAAAGAAGGGATATAGTAGAAGTTAAAGGTGGAGTTCTGTAGCACCCAAGACAGTGCGCCTTGCAGACCTCCAACTACAAAGAGCATAACTGACGGAGGGCCTTGGCTACCTTGCTTTGAAACCCATCCCAGCATTTTCACTGAGGCACCTGCTACAAGTAGGCCCATTCTTGGGAGACACATAAGTCCTCTGACTGCCAACTGACCTTGTCTTCATCAATTCCTATTGGCCTTGACAAGCCTTCCTTAGAGTGTAAGGCAGACTAGGACACTTTCACTCAACCTTCCCGCCCTCCTTCTTTTATTCAGGGGAAGATTTATATTATAGTTTCATGGCTCTCCTAATCTTTCCAGGCTCCCTCCCCATTTACTTTCATTTTCCTTAATGAATCTTTGCACACTTAATCCCATTTTATTGTCTAATCCTTGGAGGCCCCAGACTAACACAAGTTCTAAGCAATGTGAAATCAAATGCATTGGCCTGGAGTCTGGACCTATACCTAGGGTCCTATGTAATGAGAAGCCATGGGTTATCCTTAGAAAGCAGTCAGCAGGTTTCTAAACATTGGGGAAGAATCCCTAGGGTTCAGGGATACTTTGTGAGTGATCCAAATTTTGCTTTACTCCAAATCAATATTTCAGATAATTTTTTCAGTGTTTTAACTCAATGTCTTATATGTCTTTTCAATTAGCAATAATCGCTCCTCGGATAAATCTCATTGGCTACAATACTGCCACTGTGCAAAGCTTTATATGTCTTTATATGGAAGAGGATCTTTCTTTTCTTATTGAAGTATAATTGATATAACATTGTATTAGTTTCAGGTGTACAATATAATGATTTAATACATTGCAAAATGATCATCATAGTAAGTCTATTTAACATATATCACCATACATAGTAACAACTTTTTTGTTATCATGAGAATTCAAGATCCAGGCTCCTAGCTACTTTCAAATTTGCAAGATAGTATTATTAACTATAGTCACCATGCTGTATATTATATCCTCATAACTTATTCATTTTATAATTGGAAATTTGTACCTTCTGACCCATTTCACCCATTTTACCCACCTCCATCTCAGGCAGCCACCAATCTGTTCTCTATATTGGTGAGCTTGAATTTTTTTTAAGGATTCCACATATAAGTGAAATCGTACAATATTTGTCTTTTTCTGTCTGAGTTATTTCACTTTAGCATAATACCTTCAAAGTCCATCCATGCTGTCATAAATGGCAAGATTTTGTAGGAAGATCTATCTTTAGTCTAGCTACGGTATTACCCAAGAAAGCAACTTCATCTTGATCTCCATTTTTGATCTGGAGTCAGAATTCCAGCTCCAGGTTTGCCACTGACAAATTATGTTACCTTGGACAAGTCCCTACACTCTCTATGACCTTCCCTTTCTGGGCCTCAGTTCTTATTTTTTTGTGACTTCCACTTTTTTTTTCCTGTTTTGTCAGTCTTTCCTTATACAAATCATGGTATTTAAGTTCTAAAGGGCAATAATGTGTTGGAAAAGGAGTGTGTGTGTGTGTGTGTGTGTGTGTGTGTGTGTGTGTGACAGAGGTGGGGGAAGACAACTCCTTCTTACAGCTTGTTTCCAGCTTTGCTTGGCAGTTCCCTCACATGGAGTGCTAGGCAACACACATGGTGACCTACTTTTGCAAGAAGGCTGCTTTTGGAGTTACAGTCTTCTTTACCTTGTTACTTGGCCTGGAATGCATCTGCTACTAAATGGCAGGTACAGATGTAGGGAACATAGGGTCTGTGGCTCTGGTATAATCACCAAATTAAAGAAATTATGAGATTGAAAGGCATTCTAGCTCTCAGCTTCATGTTGCCAGAAACCACCCCAGAAATTTTAAACTTAATCACTTCCACCTCCTCCTAGGTGAGATTCAGCCTTAATCTCATTTCTAGCTTTTTCTGGAGAGGCCAGGATGCTTTATTCCAAGCTCCTGATTTCTCTAAATCTTACCTTCTCCGCTACAGTGGCCTTCCTTCTCTCCTACCCTCAGTGAAGTGTCTCTTCCTGAACCCTTTGGCCCAGCCCAGATCAGCTCCTTTTATAGCTACCCCTCCCCCTGAACTCCCTCTTCCTGTCTCCTCTAACCCCTAGTGGAGGAAACCCCACCTCTGTTGACCCAGTATCTTTGAAGAGGGTCTGGAGCTGCCCCTCTGAATTTGGGTGGAGCCCCTTGTAGGCATCCAGAGAAGGATTAGGAATCAAGATTGTTTATACTTTCTGGTTCCTAGGCTATTTGGGGGCTTGAAATTCTTTTCATTTGAAGTGGTACTTGTACTGAAGTACTTGTTTCCTTGTAGCCTCCTGACTGCCAGTGTTTCACCCAGAGCTTTTGGTTCTAATTTGGTGTTTTTATCCCAATATGTCACAACTTTACCATCGAGTGAGCCTGCTGCAGATCTGCTGAGATCTGCAGATATCTGGGCTGCTCCAGAAGGGAGGAAGAAGGTTCACAGGCCTGGAAGACCCTGACCAAATAGAAACAGGACTAAGCAGGGGGCAAGGAAGTAGTTGTGCTTGGGATTAGCATAGCAGGAATTCATTAAGGGTGCAAGACACTTGTAAAGAAACTGAAGAGAAAATCCCATCAAAACAAAAAGTCTTCAGAAACACCACCACAGGCACAACACAGGGCTCTGTCTTAATACTTCCCCAGTACTTGGACCACCAACTTCTGCTTCTGTCTCTGAGACCATGTACAGGTCCTTTCACTTCTTCATGGCTCAATTTCTCCATCTATCAAGTGAAAGGATTGGACTCTATCATCTTTTAGGATAGATACTGAGAAAGTAAGTGGCCTGGAAGAGAGGAGATCTGTACAACTCGAGATTATTTAGTACCTGTCAGGGACCCCAGTGGAAGGAGAGGATAAATGAAGAGAAAGTAAATAAGAAAAAAAAATCAATGGAGGTTCCAGTATCCTGAGAACCATCCCCATATAACACCAGTGCAGCCCTCCTTTTATATGGTTTATATAATGTGCTCCAGTGTAAGACTGCAATTGGAAAGGAAAAGGGGTTCCATAGATTTAGAAATATTTTAAACTTTCTAACTTCTAGCCGTGAGTCTAGAAAAGTAAGCATTTAGTTTGTAGCTTCTGTAATGCTGACAGAAATAGAGAAGAGAATTGAAATGGATATTGAGTTAGCCCAACAGCATTTGCTATATTTAATTTTTTGCTCTAAATATAATGCTTTTTATAGCTTATGAAGGTATAATTGATGTGCAATAAACTGCATACATTTAAAATGTATAATTTGGTAAATTTTGGTACATGTATATATCCATGAAGTCATTGCAATACTGTAGTTACAAACATATTACCCTCAAAAGTTTCATCACACCTTTGTTCAGTACACCTCTCCTTCCACCACCATCCCCACACAACCACTAATCTGTTTTCTGTTGCTATAGATTAGTTGGCATTTTTTAGTATTTTATATAAATTGAATTATACTCTGGTGGTTGCCAAAGGGAAAGGGGGTAGAATGATGGGGAAAATGGTGAAGGGGATTAAGAGGTATAAACTTCCAGTTATAAAATAAGTCATGGGTATAAAAAGTATAGCATAGGGAACATAATCAATAGTATTGTAATACACTTATTGTGGTGAACATTTTGTAATATATATAATTGTTGAATCACTAGGTTGTATACAGGAAATGAATTTAATATAATAAGTCAACTATACTTCAAATAAAAATTTAAAATTAAATAAATAATGGAGTCATACAGTATGTACTATTTTTATCTAGAGATTCTTCCACTCAGCATAATTATTTTGAGATTCAAAAAAAAGTGTATATTGATATTTTGTTATTTTTTATTGCCAAGTAGTACTCCATTGTATGGATATAACACAGTTTGTTTATTATTTCACTTGTTAATGGATATTTTGGTTGTTGCCAGTTTTTAGATGTATAAATAGAGCTATTATGAACATTTATGTATAAGCCATTTACAAGTACTTTTTAATTTAATTGATGACTTCCACTTTCAGAATGTTTCTAGCAGAAACTGACTTGGCAAATGTTGCATTTGTGTTTCTCTTTTGTATTCAAGGCTATTTTTGGCATTTTTATTGTTGTTGATGTTATACATCCTTTTGATGTTATTACATATTTTGACCCTATGGTAGCACTTGCCCAAACATGGGGAATGGCTTCTGACAACCCATGCAGGAAGAATTACAGTTGAAAAACTTAAGATTTTTGTAGAAAAAAGTTTCTTGGGGGAAATGAGAGGCAAAGCCCTTGTAAATATTTACCTTTAGTAAAACAAACCAATAACTATAATACCAAATAAAGACAGTATTAATTTCTTTTTAAACTCACTGGCCTAGACAAAGGTTACAGTCTTCACTCAGAAGAGACTAGAAATCCATGAAAGAAACAGCAGACAGAATCCTAAAATTGTTGCAGACCTATTGTTCTGCCATTGAGCCAGAGAATATGGCAACACAGAGGAAACTGGCCTTCAGGGCTGGGCTAGCCCATGGCCAGCAAAAACAGCTGTTGTTTCAAGAAGGGGGTTTGGAGTGAATTGCATGAGGTACATCTGTTAATAGGATAGGATATGAGATCTATCTCATGTCTTCCTTCCATACCTCCCCAAAGAAATGGCCATACTTTTATTTCATTCTTATGTTATCTTAGTTTATATTTCCTTAATAAAATTTAAAATGGCCCTATGGGACTATTTGGAAACCAAAGTGACTCTCAGACCAGGAGACAGTGTGGCTTAAGGAAATTTTGCCACAGTGTGGGTAGCCTGGAATGGGGAATACAAGCACAAAATCTTTGCCCTAGACTCTGGAGTCCCTTCATATGTCCTTGAGAATAGAATTACTGCAGAGAAAGACAAGAACAAAACCCTTCAGAAAGCATTGACTCATCAACTGCTGCAACTTCACAGGTTCTTGCTGCCCTTGTCACCCTTCAGATTCTTCTCCTGGGCCTTGAGGCCACTCAGATCAGCTTGAATAGTATTTCACTATACTGGGCTGCCAAGAAGGCTGGATGTAGCATTCAGCCCATAAGGTAGATTGGAGACAGCATTTGAGCACCAGGGCAGTCCCCACTGCCAGACAGGAAAGGGCTGAGGGCTGGAGAAAGGCCTAGTGAGGAGCACACTGCAGTTTTCTTCTTCAGCCAACCCCCATATTTGAGTGACAATTCCAGGGAGATGGAATGCATTGTTCTTGGCTTGCTGAAAGTGTCTGGGCAATGAACAAAGTAGTCAAGAGACCATGTGAGGAGACAGGACAAAGATGAGAAGGGGACTGAAAGGAAAGTGGTGAAGACTATCTGGACCAGGAGCCCCTGGGGCTGCCCAGGCAACCAATTGATCTGCTTACAAACATTAGAACTTCCCCTCTCTGACCCTCCCAGACCCCAGGGAATGCTTGCTTTCCTAGATCAGGAAGAACAAGATGTCCTTATGTGGTGGGAGAGGGCTGGTCAATGCCACCTCCAAGGAGAGATGAAAAGGGAACCAACAGAACTGCAAACTCAGCAGGCAATGCCATTGAGGGAAAAACCTAGGACGAAGGGTACAGGCTCCATCCAAGGCCCCAGGGTTCCAGGAGTCCGGATGGGCGGTGGATGTCAACTCCATACTCTCTCATCAATGCTTCAAAGCCCTGGTGTTTAGAGCTAGTGTGAACTTTTACTTTCATCGTCTTTATGAGCTTTCTCTAGATCTGGCTCCTCAAAAGCTATGAAAAAGATGCGCAGGTAACAGCATTCTCCACTCCTTTCCCTTGGCTCCCCACTTGCCATTCCTTTCACTGGGGTCTGCTGCAGACTCATGCTTTTTCTGGGGCTCTCATTCTTTGAACCTTTTTTTGCCACAGAGAAATAGACCTGTTGTGCCTAATGAAAACAAAGTTGCCCTTCCCTGAATTACTTTACCAAGCTCCACCCAAGCCACAGCCACTCTCAGGGCCAGTTCAGTGACATTAGGGGTACAATAAAACACTCACCTGGTCAAAGGGATCTTGGAGTTTTGGAATTTGTGGTTTGGGTTGAGACCGTAATGTTGTCTTAATCTAAGTTACTGTTGCCATAAATTTAACATGGTCCAGAAGCCCATGATTTTGTCATAATACTCAATACTTAGTGATATGGCCTTACAGAGGTTTTAGACTTTTTGGCCTAAATTCTAGGTTTTTTGGCCCAATTCTGCCAACACAGATCACTTTCAGTCCATGGAAACAATTAAGCTAGACTCTTTCCTGGCAAAACTGATGGGTTTCATTTAATTCAACAAATTTTTCCTGAGTACCTACTTTATTGTGGGGGATAAGCAGCCCTGGAGTGGAGTGGAGCAGAGGAAACAGAGTTCTGGCTGGTGCTTAAAAGACTAAAAGACCTGGGCTCCAGATCTGACAGAACCAGACTCACTATGTGATTTCAGACAAGTTACTACTGTTCTTTGGGTCTCAGTTTCCTCATGAGTAAAATTAAATGCTTGGATTCTGTCAGCAGTTCTCAATTTTTTCACCCTTTAAAATATTTCCTCTCCTGAGCCATGCATTTCTCAAGATTTTGTTTACCAATAAATATATTGATTACATGATAATTCATTTCCTCATCTTATTAGCAGATGTCATAACTGCTAATCAGAACTGACCAGTAAAGATAATGACTGGTATAGCCAAAAAGAAAGAAATTGAAATTAGTGAGCATATACTGTATGTCATCTTATCCTGGATCAACTTAAACTTTGAGAGTTTTGGATTTATTCAAAGACTTCCATCCTTCCACTCCCTTTTTACTACTTCTACCACTCTCAATTAGAAGCTGGGGAACAGATGCTCACTAAGCTCCCATCAGCCCTAGGGGTGCCCCAGGGAATCAATCCCAGCTCCCTTTGTCTGCTGTACCCATACTTATTGCTTCTAAACCTGGATCCCCAGTTTCTATGACACTGCCACACTAGCCTTCTAAACCATGGCTCCTTTGTGGATAGGTAGACCTTCTTCTCTGGGTCATTTCTCCTCAGTTGTAAGGCCTCTGTGAATTATGGGTAGGAACCCAGAAACCTCTTAAGGATAGGCATAAAAGGCCACAGCAAGAATCCTCACTACAGTGTTGCTATGCCTGATCTCCAAGGACTTTTTGTTCTGCCTGCCATTTTTCAGTGGATTGTTTAGGTTGTTAATGAAGGTATGCTTCCTATGGATTCCTACCTATGGGTTCCTATCTTAACCCAAAACAATATGATCTAAGGACCTCTAAGGGCTTATCCCTTTTCCTTGCCTTCCAGCAATTCTCTATCGCTGTCCCTTCTCTGCTCACTAGGACTTAATTCCACTTAAAAAGAGCTAAACTGGAAAGTGATAAGGGCCCTTATTGAAATTCTTTTCAGAACTCCTGATGGACATAAAGACTCCTAAATCTGGGAAACGAACTAGGGGTGGTGGAAGGGGAGGAGGGCGGGGGGTGGGGGGGAATGGGTGACGGGCACTGAGGGGGACACTTGACGGGATGAGCACTGGGTGTTATTCTGTATGTTGGTAAATTGAACACCAATAAAAATTAATTTATTAAAAAAAAAAAGAACTCCTGATTGGAAAAAAAAAAGAACTCCTCATGATATAGATGGAGAAACAAGGATGCAGAAGAGTAAGGGATTTGATTTAGGCCACATAGCAGATTAGCAGCAGAGCTGGGAACTGGAGTCTAGGGCTAAGGATGGAAGGGAAGCTTCTAAAACAGAGGATATCCTAAATTATGTATGTTGGGGGGGGCATGCAGAAAGCAGGTCAAGACCCATAACCTCCTTGCCTCCTTTCATATATTCTATAGACTGATTGTTGTCATGTTCCATAAAATGGAAATCTGGGTTTGTCAGTCTCCAGTACAGGAACCACTCATGAATCTTCATTTAACTTGGTGATATTAGATCCAAACTGCTGAGTATACCATTCAAGTTCCCAGGTTACTTTCCCAGGCTCATCTTCCACTTAACACCTATCTAAACCACGCACACATGCCTTTTTCATTCACATCATATCATTCATATTTTGTACCATATTATTCATATTTTGTTCACACTTTTCCACTAGCTTAAAATACCTTTCTTTACTTTGATTATTTGATCATTCTCTATGGCTCACCCCAAAAACTACCTTTGTTCTGTTAAGCTTTTTTATTTTTTTTTTTTTTTTTTTTTTTTTTTTTTTTAATTTTTATTTATTTATGATAGTCACAGAGAGAGAGAGAGGCAGAGACACAGGCAGAGGGAGAAGCAGGCTCCATGCACCGGGAGCCCGATGTGGGATTCGATCCCGGGTCTCCAGGATCGCGCCCCGGGCCAAAGGCAGGCGCCAAACCGCTGCGCCACCCAGGGATCCCTGTTAAGCTTTTTTAAAATAAGTTTGAGACAAAATTCATATGCCATACAATCAGCCCATTTAAAGTACACAATTCAATGTTTTTTAGTATCTTTACAGAATTGTGCAACTATCGCCATAATCAATTTTACAACATTGTCATCTTCCAAAAAGAAACCTATACCTTTTAGCTCTCACCCTGAATTTTCTCATTCTGCCATTCCAGTTCTAAGCAACACTAATGTACTTTTAGTCTACTTGTCTTTACATGTTCTAGACATTTCATGTAAATGGAATATGTGCTCTTTTTCTTTTACTGGCTTATTTCACCTACCAAAATATTTTTTTTATTTTTAAGATTCTTCTATATTGTAGCATGTATTAGTAATTTATTACTTTTTATGGCAAAATAATATTCCATTGTATGGATATATCACATTCTGTTTATCCATTCATCAGTTTATGTACTTTTTGGCTATGAACATTTATATTCGAGTTTTTTTGTTTGTTTTGTTTTGTTTTTGTTTTTTTGTAGATGTGTTTTCATTTGTCTTAGGTATATACCTAGGAGTACAATTGTTGGATTAAATGATAACTCTATGTTTAACATTTTAAGGGACTGCCAAAATGTTTTCCAAAGCAAATGAACCATTTACATCCCCACCAGCAATGCATGATGATTTCAATTTATCCACATCCTCACCAACATTTATTTTCCTTTATTATTTTTAAAAATTTTTATTTTTTAGTTCCTTTTTAATTATTATTATAGCCATCCTAGTAGGTGTGAAGTGGTATCTCATTTTGATTTTGATTTGCAGTTCCCAATTGATGTTGAGCATCTTTTCATATGTTTATTGGCCATTCATATATCTTATTTGGAGAAATATTTATTCAAATATTTTGTCTGACTTTTAAAAATTCTTTTTAGGTTCATGCCAAAATTGAATGGAAGATACAGAAATTTCTCATATTTTTTCTGTTCCACTGTATGCACAGCCTCCCCTACTACGAACATCCCAGAGTGATACATTTGAAGTTCAACCATCAATAAACTACACTGACACATTATCACCCAACATCCATATTTTGCATTAGGTTCACTCTTTAATGTTCACATTGAACATTGAACAGAGCTCACATTCTATGAGCTCTGACAAATGTCAAACTCCTCCATTATAATATTCCCCCTTATATTATTGTATAGTTTCCCAGCCCTAAAAATCCTCTGTGCTCTGTAGCTATTCCTCTCTCCCTTCCCCTGAGCCCCTGATAACCTGATCATTTTACTGTCTCTATAGTTTTGCCTTTTCCAGAATGTCATATACTTGAAATTATATGTAGCCTTTTCAGATTGGCTTCTTTCACTTAGTAATATGCATTTCATTTAGTAGCATGTCTTTTCCTGTCTTGATAGCTCATTACTTTTTAGTACTGAATAATATCTCATTATCTGAATGTACCCACAGTTTATCAACTCACCTACTGAAGGACATCTTGGTTGCTTCCAAGCTTGGACAATATGAATAAAGCTACTATAAGCAATTGTGTGCAAATTTTTGTGTGGACATAGGTTTTTTTAATCTTTTAGCTAAACACAAGGAGCGTAACTGAGGTTACGTGGTTAGATCATGTGGTTAGATGATGTAGTTTTGTAGGGAACTGTTAAATTTTCTTCCAAAGTGGCCATACCATTTTGTATTGCCATCAGTAGTGAATGAGAACCTGTTGTTCCACATCCTCACCAGCATTTCGTGTTGTCAGTGTTTTGAATTTTGGCCATTGTTATAAGGGTATAGTGCTATTTCATTGTTGTTTTTATTTGCAATTCCCTCATTGACACATGATGTGGAACATCATTTCATAGGCCTATTTGCCATCTGTATGTCTTCTTTGGTGAGGTATCTGTTAAGATCTTTTGCCCATTTTTTAATTGGCTTGTTTACTTTCTTATTGTTGACTTTTAAGTGTTTTTTGTATACTGTGGATTAGGAACTGTCCTTTATCAGATATTCTTCTGCAAATATTTTCTCCCAGTCTGTGACTTGTTTTCTCATTCTTGTGATAGAGTCTTTTCAGAGTAGAACCTTTTAATCTTAATGAAATATAGTTTATCAATTCTTTCTTTTATGGATTATATAAAAAAGTCATTAACATATCTGAGGTCATCTAGATTTTCTTCTACATCATTTTCTAGAAGTTTAAGAGTTTTGCATTTCCATTTTTAGGTATATGATTTTTTTTTAAAGATTTTACTTATTCACCCATGAGAAACACAGAGCAAGAATCAGAGACATAATCAGAGGGAGAAGCAGGCTTGCTGTGGGGAACCCAATGGAAACTTGATTCCTGGACTGGGATCATGCCCTGAGCCGAAGGCAAACGCTCATCCACTGAGACACCCAGGCATCCCCTATGATTATTTTTGAGTTAATTTTTATGAAGAATGTAAGGTCTGTGACTAGATTAATTTTCTTTCTTTCTTTCTTTCTTTCTTTCTTTCTTTGCCCATGGACATACAGTTCTAGCATTATTTTTTTTTGAAAAGACTATCTCTGTTCCATTGTATTGTCTCTGCTTCTTTGCCAAAGATTAGTTGACTATATTTATATGGGCCTATTTCTGGGCTCTACTGATCTATTTGTATATTCTTTCACCAATGCCACACCATCTTGATTACTAAAACTTTATAGTAAGTAAGCCTTGAAGTTGGGTAGTATCAGCCCTCCCACTTTGTTCTCTACCAGTTATGGATTAAGCATTAATCCGGATTATGATGCCTACACCATAGGCAATCCACTAAGACTGCAAAGACAAAAATGAATCTTGCTCTTTTATATAGCCACGAAGATACAAACTATTATATCCTTTTTCTCAAGATAAACAATAACTTGTCCTCAAGTAAGAGGACTTAACAGCATCATTTGTCACATATAGTTCTTCCAAACTTTACTTGGTATTTAGGGTATTCTCTTTCATTTCATGTTGGCTATTTGCAGTCCTTTGCCTTTCCATAAAAACTTCAGTCATATTGTCAACAGCCACAAAATAACTTGCTGGGATTCTAATTGCAATTGCATTGATCAAGTTGGAAGAACTGACGTGTTGAAAATATTGAGTGTTCCTATCCATGAACATGGAATATCTCTCCATTTATATAATCCTTTTATTTCTTTCATCAGAGTTTTGTAGTTTTCCTTATATAGATCTTGTACATACTTTTAAAGATTTATACCTAAGTATTTCATTTTGAGGAGTGATAAAGTAAGTGGTAGTGTGTTTTAATTTCAATTTCACTTGTTAATTTTGGAAAATGATTGACTTTTTTATGTTAACCTTGTGCCCTGCAGCCTTGCTATAATTGCTTATTAATTCCAGGAATTTTTTAGTCTTCCTTCCCCCCCCCCAAGTTTTTATTTGAATTCCAGTTAATTAAATACAGTGTAATATTAATTTCAGGTGTAGAATTTAGTGAGTTATCACTTATAACACTCAGTGCTCATGACAACATGTGATCTCCTTAATACCCATCACTCATTTAACCCATCCCCCGTCCACCTCCCATCCAGCAACCCTTAGTTTGTTCTGTATAGTTAAGAGTCTGTTTTATAGTTTGCCTCTCTCTTTTTCCCCCATGTTCATGTTTTGTTTCTTAATCCATTGAGTGAAATCATATCGTATTTGTCTTTCTCTGACTGACTTATTTCACTTAGTATAATACTCTAGCTCCATTCATGTTGTTACAAAAGGAAAGATTTCATTTTTTATGATATATATATATATATATATATATATATATATATATATATATAATCTTCTTCATCCATTCATCAGTCAATGGACATTTGGGCTCTTTCCATAATTTGGCTATTATTAATAATGCAGCTATAAATATTGGGGTGCATGCATCCCTTTGAATCAGAATTTTTGTATTCTTTGAGCAAATACCTAGGAATGCAATTGCTGGATCATAGGGTAGCTCTATTTTTAACTTTTTAAAGGAAACTCCATACTATTTTCTAGAGTGGCCACACCAGTTTGAATTCCCACCGACAATGTAAGGGAATTCCCCTTTCTCTGCATTCTTACTAACATTTTTTGTATCCTGTCTTATTTTAGCCATTCTGACAGGTGTGTGGCTACTCTCTCATTGTAGTTTTGATTTGTATTTCCCTGATGCTGAGTGATATTGGGCATCTTTTCGTGTGTCTGCTAGCCATCTGTATGTCTTTTTTTTGAAAAATCTCTATTCATGATTTCTGCCCATTTTTAAATTGGATTATTTGGCTTTGGGGAGTTGAATTTTCTAAGTTCTTTATATATTTTTGATACTAACCTTTTATTAGATATGTCATTTGCAGCTATCTTCTCCCATTACTTATGTTGCTTTTAGTTTTGTTTTTGTTTCCTTCACTGTGCAGGAGCTTTTAATATTGATGAAGTCCCAATAGTTTATTTTTCCTTTTATTTCCTTTGCCTGAGGAGATGTATATAGTAAGAAGATGCTATGGCCAATGTCAAAGAGTTATTGCCTCTAGGATTAAATCCTCTAGGATTTTTATGGTTTCCTGCCTCACATTTACATCTTTAATTCATTTTGAATTTATTTTTGTGTATGGTGTAAGAAAATGGTCCAGTGTCACTCTTTTTCATGTTGCTGTCCAGTTTTCCCAACACCATTTGTAGAAGAGACTGTCTTTTTCACACTGGATATTCTTTCTTTGTCAAAGATTAATTGACCATATAGTTGTGTATTAATTTCTGGATTTTCTATTCTGTTCCATTGATTTATGTCTGGTTTTGTGCCAGTACCATGCTGTCTTGACCATTACATCTTTGTAATATATCTTGAAATCCAGAATTGTGTTGTCTCCAGCTTTGCTCTTCTTTATCAAGATTGCTTGGGCTATTCAGGGTCTTTTTAGAATTGTTTGTTCTAGTAGCATGAAAAATGCTTTTGGTATTTTTATAGGATTGTTTGAAATGTGTAGATTGCTTTGGGTAGTATACACATTTTAATAATATTTGTTCTTCTGATCCATGAGCATGGAATGTCTTTCCGTTTCTTTGTATCATCTTCAATTTCTTTCATTAGTGTTTTATGGTTTTCTTTCACTACTTTGGTTAGGTTTATTCCTAGGTATCTTATTGTTTCTGGTGCAATTGTAAATGAGATTTATTCCTTAATTTCTCTGCTGATTCGTTATTGGTGTATAGAAATGCAACAAATTTCTGTACATTGATTTTGTGTCCTGAGACTTTACTGAATTCATACATCAGTTTTAGCGTTTTTTTTTTTTTTTTGGTAGAGTCTTTCAGGTTTTCTATATATGAGATCATGTCATCTGCAAGTAATTTTACTTTTTCCTTGCCATTGTGGATGCCTTTTAAAATTTTTTGTTGCCTGATTTCTGTGGCTAGGACTTCCAGTACTATGGTAAATAAGAGTGGTGAGAGTGGAATCCTTGTCTTGTTCCTGACTATAGAGGAAAATCTGTCAGTTTTTCCCCACTAAGAATATTAGCTGTCAGTTTTTCATACATAGCCTTTATTATGTTGAGGTAAGTTCCCTCTAAACCTACTTTGTTGAGGATTTTTATCATAAATGGATGTTATACTTTGCCAAATGCTTTTCTGCATCTATTGAAATGATCACATGGTTCTTATCCTTTCTTTTATTGATATGGTGTATCATGTTGATTGATTTGTGAATATCAAATCACCCTTGTAACCCAAAAATAAATCCCACTTCATCATGGTAATGATTTTTTTTAATGTATTGTAGCATCTGATTTTATTGGGAATTTTTGCATCTATGCTCATCATGGGTATTGACTTGTAGTTCTCTTTTTTAGTGATGTCTTTACTTGGTTTTGACATCAGGGTACTGCTAGACTCATACAATGAATTTGGAAGTTTTCCTTTCTTTTCTATTTTTTTGGAATAGTTTGAGAAGAATAGGTATTAACTTCTCTAAGTGTTTGGTAGATTTTGCACATGAAGCTGTCTGGTTCTGGACTTCTGTATGTTGGTAGTTTTTGATAACTGGTTCAATTTCTTTGCAGGATATCAGTCTGTTCAAGTTTCTATTTATTCCTCTTTCAGTTTTGTTAGTTTGTATGTTTCTAGGCATTTATCCATTTCTTCCAGGTCGTTCAATTTGTTGGAATATAGTTTTTTATGAAAAACTCTTATAATTGTTTGGATTTCTGTGGTGTTGGTTATTTCTCTTCTTTCATTTGTGATTTTATTAATTTAGGTCCTTTTAGGTCTTTTCTTTTTGATAAGTCAGGCTAGAGTTTTATCAATTTTAATAATTTTTTTCAAAAAACTAGCTCTCGGTTTCATTGATCTGTTCTATTGTTTTTTAAGTTTCTACATCATTTATTTCTGCTCTAATCTTTATTATTTCCTTCCTTCTGCTGCCTTGAGTATTTCTCTTCCTCCAGGTGAGTTAGTCTCCGATAAAACCCCTATAGTTTAGGCTCTAGTAAAATTGTTTCTGCTGAGAGCAGACCTTGTTAAGAAGAACAGAATGCTCTGGTGTGTTTCAAAATGGCTACATTTTCCCTTCTCCTACCAGAAGCAGGAAAGGCTTTTTCTTCAGTCTTTACTGTGAGAATTTTGTAGAGCTGTTGAGGTAAAATTTACAAAATGTTTCCCCCCCCCCCCCGCCCATCATGGGCCCCTCCTGGAGTTTTTAGGTCTTATACTTTCTCACACTGAGCCTCTAACAATTTTCCAGTTACAGTTTAGGTTTTCCAGCCATGCTGCTTGTTCCATAGAGGTGTCAGCTCCAATAAGTTGTGATTCTCTGTATTCAACTGTCTTTATAATTTTTGGTACAGTGATTTGCCCTGTGACCTCACTTCTCTGGTGGATCTAAGAAACATTTGTGATTTTTCAGTCTGTTTAGCTTTAATTAGAGTGATAAATGACTTCTAAGCTCCTTATGAGCCAGACCAGAAGCCCTTTGCCTATTTTTAAATAGGTTATTTCTCTTGTATTGCTGAGTTGTCAGTGTTCTTTACATATTCTGTATATTCAACCCTTTTCAGATAAGTGGTTTGCAGATATTTTCTCCCATACTGTGGGTTGTCTTTCCTATATTGCTGATGTTCTTTCAAGCACAAAAGTTTTAAATATTTTATTGTGGCAAAATGCACATAACATAAAATTTGCCATTTTAACTATTTTAAGTATACATTTCAATGGCATTAAGTACATCCACATTGTTTTGCAATGATTAGTACCACCCAAAACTAGAACTTTTTCTTTTTCCCAAACTGAAATTCTGTACCCATTAAACAATAACTCACAATCCTCTTCTCCTGAACCCCTAGCAACCAACATTCCACATTTTGTCTCTATGAATACTCTATATAACTCCTATAAGTGACGTCATACCTTTTTTCTTTCATAACTGGTTTGTTTCACTTATCATAATGCCAGCAAAGTTTATCCCTGTTGTAGCATGTGTCAGAATTTTCTTCTTTTTAAAAGTTCAGTGATATTCCATTGTGTATATATCACATTTTGTTGATACGTTCATCTGTTGATCGACATTTTGATCATTCTATCTTTTGGCTATTTTGTATAGTGCTGCTATGAACATAGGTATACAGATATATGTCCAAGTCCATGCTTTCAATTCTTTTGGGTATATGATTTTAAAAGTTCTTAATTTTTATTAAGTCCAATTTATCCATTTGTTTCTTTTGGTCTTTTTGTTATCATATCTAAGAAACCATTGCCTGAACTGAGGTCATGAAGATTAACTCCTATTCTTTCTTCTAAGAGTTTTACAGTTTTAGTTCTTACATTTAGGCCTATGTTTCATTTTGAGGTCATTTTTGTATATGGTGTGATGTAAGGGTCCAACTTAATTCATTTGCATCCAATTGACTCACCACCACTTGTTGAAAAGACTATTTTTCACTCTACTTTCCTTTGGTGCACACTGAAGGTCTTGGTGTCACCATGGAGCACTGTCCATACTGGTGTTACCAGTATTGTAAAAACAAATAATATCCCAAGTCTCCCTTCTGTAGAGGTGCCCCTGATGCTGAGATCCACATCTTTGACCTGGGGCAGAAGAAGGCAAAAGTCGAGGAGTTCCCACTATGTGGGCACATGGTATCAGATGAATATGAGTAGCTCCCCTCTGAAGCTCTGGATGCTGCCCATATTTGTACTAACAAGTACATGGTGAAAAGCTGTGGCAAAGATGGTTTTCACACCTGAGTGGAGTTCCACCCCTTCCATATCATCTATATCAACAAGATGTCCTGTGCTGGGGCTGACAGGCTCCAGACAGGTATGCAAGGTGCCCTTGCAAAGCCCTAGGGTATAGTGGCCAGGGTCCACATTGGCCAAGACATCATGTCCATCTGTATCAAGCTGCAGAATAAGGAACATGTGATTGTGGCCCCATGCAGGGCCAAGTTCAAGTTCCCTGGCTGCCAGAAGATCTACATTTCCAAGAAGTGGGTTTTTTTTTCTAAATTTAATGTGGACAAATTTGAAGACATGGTGGCTGAAAAGTGGCTTATCGTCAGTGGTTGTGGGGTCAAATACATCCCTAATCATGGCCCTCTGGACAAACAGCAGGCTCTGCACTCATGAGAACCTTGGCACTACCCCCTCTTTATTCATGCCCACCAATAAATCCTACCTCATGTCAAAAAAAGACTATTTTTTTTCACACACTGAATTATCTTGGCACTTTTAACAGCAATCAATTCACAATAAATGTGAATTGTTTTTGGACTCCCAATTTTATTTCATTAATAATGTGCCTGTCTATCCTTATGCCAGTACTATATTGTCTTGATTACTGTAGCTTTGTAGTATGTTTTAAATCTGGAAGTGTGAGTCCTCCAACTTTGTTTTTCTTTTTCGAGTTTGTTTTGGCCATCTGAGTCTCTTGCATTTCCATACAAATTTTAGAATCAACTTATCAATTTTTGCAAAAAAAAAAAAAGCAGCTAGGATTTTGATAGTAATTGTAGTGAACCTGTAGATCAACTAAGAGAAAGTTTCATTTTAACAATATTAAATTTTTTGATCTATGAAGAAGAGATGTCTTTCAACTTGTTTAGGTTTTCTTTAACTTCTTTCAACAGTATTTTGTAGTTTTCAGAGTGTAAGTTTTATACTTATTTTGTTAAATTTATTCCTAGCTAATTTATGTTGTTTCATGCTATTGTTAATGGAATTGTTTTCTTAATTTCATTTCACATTGTTTATTGTTATTACAGAGATGTATCATTGATCTTTGTATACTGCTCTTGTATCCTACAATGTTGTTGAACTAATTTACTAGTTCTAATATATATTTTTCAGGTTCCTTAGGATAAGATCATGTAATCTGCAAATAGAGATAATTTTACTTTTTCATTTCCAATTTGGATGCTTTGTATTTCTTTTTCTTGCCTAATTGGCCTGGCTGGAAATTCTTATTCAATGTTGAATAGATATGATGACAGCAGATATCCTTGTCTTGCTTCTGATTTAGGGGGAAAGCAATTAGTTTTTCACCAATAAGTATTATATTAGCCTTGGCTATTTCATAGGTGGCCTTTATCAGGTCAAGGAAGTTCCCTTCTATTCTTAGTTTATTGAATACTTCTATCATCGAAGAATATTGTGTATTTTCAAATTCTTTTTCCTGCATTTTTTGAAATGATCATGTGGTTCTTGTCTTTCGTTCTGTTGATACGATGTATTACATTAGGTGACTTTCAGAAATTAAGTCAACCTTGCATTCCTGGGATAAATGTCACTTGGTCATGGTGTACAATCTTTTTTACATGTTACTGTATTTAATTTGCAAATATTTAGTTGAGGATTTTGCATCAGTATTCATGAAAGGTGTTGGTCTTTAGTTTTATTCTCTTGTAATATCTTAGGCTGGCTTTGGTATCAAGGTAATACTGGGCTCATAGACTGAGTTGGGAATGCTTCCTTCTATTTTGGGAGAGTTAGTGAAGACTGGTACTAATTATCCTTTAAATGTTTGATACAATTAATTAATCAGTAAAGGGATTTTTTGAGAAAGGGAGGAATGTTTTAATTACTAATTCAATTTCTTGATGTATCTCTTCAGATTTTCTATTTCTTCTTGTATCAATTTTGATAGTTTGTGGTTTTGTAGAAATTTGTCCATTTCATCTAAGTTATCTAAGTTAGTGGCATATAGTTGTTGATAGTATTCCCTTGTGCTCCTCTTATTTCTGTAAAGTTGTAGATATCCCAGCTTTATTCTTTTTTTAAAAAAGTTTTTATTTATGAGAGAGAGAGAGAGGCAGAGACATAGGCAGAAGGAGAAGCAGGCTCCCTGCAAGGAGCCAGATGTGGGACTCGATCCCAGACCCTGGGATCATGCCCTGAGATGAAGACAGATGCTCAACTGCTGAGCCACCCTGGAACCCCCCAGATCTATTCTTAATTTTACTAATTTGAATATTTTTTTCATTTTTTTGGTCAATCCAGTTAAAAATTGTCAGTTTTGCAGATATTTTTAAATAACCAATTTGTGGTTTTATTGATTTTCTCCATTTTTTATTGTTTATTTAATTTATATCTCTTGTAGTCTTAATTATTACCTTTCTTCTACATAATTTGGGTTTAGTTTGGTTCCTCTATTTCTAGTTTCTTTAGCTGGAAAGATAGGCTAGTGACTCAAGATTCTTATTTTTAAATTTTTTATTGAGCTAAAATTCACCTACCATAACATTCATCCTTTTAAAGTGTAATATTTGGTGCTTTTTGTATATTTTTAATGTTCCAACGATTACCATGATCTAATTCCAGAACATTTTTTTACCCCCAGAAGATTACATTTAGTAGCAGTATTTCCCCTAGCTCCTTTTTCCTCTGTCTCTAGTGACCAGTAATCTACTTTCTGTCTCTATGGATTTTGGACATTTCATAGAAAAGATTTTTGGTTGACAATTTTTTCTTTTCACTACTTTGACTATGTCATCCCACTATTTTCCAGCCTCTATTATTTTTGGTAAAAGTCAGCCATTAATCGTACTGAAGTTTTTCTTGTCCATGATGAGTCATTTTTTTCTCTTGTTGCCTTCAAAATTTCCCTTTGTTTTTAGCATTCTACATCTTGACTGTGGTGTGTCTGGGATGTCTCTCCTTGTGTCCATCCTACCTGTTATTTGTAAAAGCTTCTTAGATGTATAGATTAATGTTTTCTTCAAATTTGAGGAGCTTTCATTATTTCTGATTTTTTTTCTGTCCTTTTCTCCCTTCTCTTCCTACAATCTCATTGCGTGTATATTGGTGTTTTTAATGATGTCCCACATTTCTCTGAGGCTCTGTTCATTTTCTTCATTCTATATTCTCAATCCTTTTTCAATTTGCATAATATATATTGATCTACCTTCAAGTTTGCTGATTTTTTCCTTCTCCCACCTCAAAACTACATTGAGCTTCTCTTTTGAATTTTTTATTTCACTTACTGTGCTTTACAACTCCAGAATTTCCATGTAGTTCTTGTTAAAAGTTTCTTTCTCTTTATTGATATTCTCTATATGATGAGACATTATTATTATGATACATTCTTCTAATTCTTTAAGCATGATATCCTTTAGTTGTTGAACATATTTGTAATAGGTGCTCTGTCTTTTAAGCTCAACATCTGGCCTCCTCATGGCAGTTTCTATTGTCTGCTCTTTCTCCCTATTTATGGATCACACTTTACTATTTCTTTGCATGTTTCATGATTTTTTGTTGAAAACTGGACATTTCAGATAATATATTGTAGCAACTCTGGATACTACTACTGACTTTTCTGGACTTGTTTGGTGAATTCTCTTTCCTGCAGTACATGGCCCTATGTTCCTCTCCAGAAGTAGCTGTAGCCTTGGAATGCACACAGCATTACTACTACTGTGGTTTTAGCGGGGCTCTCTGCTTCTTTCATGGAGATCCCCATTTAGCTTCTGGCAAATCTGTCTCCAGTGGTATCACACCCAGCTATTAGCCTATGCTAATTGCCGCTTAATTCCACCATTGTGTTTTTAATGATGCCTGTGGGCATAAATTGTTCCACAATCTGATCCAATTAATGTTGTAGTCTATTGCAGGGGCAGGGTATTATCAGTCTTTGAGGCTTGCTTAGATCCTAGAATCTTTCTTCGATCTTTCTGTGCTTTTTTTTTTCTATTACATTTCTAGCTAGTCTACCAATCTACAGTTGCTACTAGAGTCATGGAGCTACCAGTTCCCTCTTAATTACTCACCACCAAGACCTTTATTGTTTCTGAAAATACCCCCAGGGAAGAACTTTTCCACATAATATTAGTCTATTTAGGGAGAACTGAGGTGCTCTCCCTTCTTAAAAACCTGTCTTTCTTCCAGGCAGAAATTCTGCCCCACTGCAATTGAGCTGGAGGTGGGGATACCAGTCCCACATCTCCCAGAATGACACCCCTGCTCTGTAATCAACTGCTGGAAACAATGGTAGCTGCTGCTTTTCTCATCTTGACTTAACCTAGCATGGAAGCTCCACCCTATGAGTGAGATGAGGCTGAGGTAAAAAATGACACAATATTTTTGGCCAGCCACACTAGGAGAAGCTATGCCAGTTTCCGTAGTGTAGTGGTTATCACGTTCACCTCACACACTAGGAGAAGCTGGGTGGTAGAAAGACTCTCCAGGCCTTTTGGCTCCACCAGTCTAGAATAAAGCTTCTACAACAAAGAACTAGAAAGTAAGGTTAAAATTCTAGCATCTTACCTTTCCAGGGATCAAACTGTAGCTCAGTACTAGATGATGGAACTGTAAGTTATTGATCACACCCACCCAGAATAGAGCTTTTATCACACTGAGCTGGATGTGGGCAGGGACAGGAAAACTCATGCTTCAAATGCCATAGACTCTTGCTGTTCTTACAAAGATGTATTAGTTTCTTGAATAAATACTGCTTCATTTGTTGTATGACATTAGGACAACATTAATTAAATTTAATGAAATTTAACAGCTACAGTTATTTCACTAGAAAATGGGATTACAGAGCTCATTATACCCCTCATTTCAAAACTGGAAACCTCTCTGTTAGGTTTGTAAACAACCTTCAGAGTAATTTATTTCCCTCTGACCTGATACGCTGTCCTGGGCTAGGAGGTATCCACCTGAGCAGGGTGGTGGAAAAAGCATGGACTCTGGGAGATGAATTGATCCAGGAACTCTATAAATTTGTCTATCCTAGTGGCCCACACCCTAAGGAGGCTGAAGATCAGACTGAGAGTGGGGGACCAGAGGGCACCAGTCACCATAAGTCTTCCACCAAGGCTGTCCCCCAAGAAGTGGCAAGAGGTGGGGTATGAGGATCACAAAAGAGACACACTACAGGTCCCTACAGCAAGGCAGATTGGACTAGCTCCCTTGGCCTTTGAGGGAAGAGCCACAGTGAGACTGACTTGGGCTACAAGGGACAGAGTACTTTCTAAGGGTAAGGTACAAAAAGGGCTATCCCAGGAAGAAGTAGTTCTCTGTCATACTGAGGTTATTATCTAAGCAGACAGGTGTGGAGGGGCCTCTGGCATTCAGCAAGAGGTTGAACCCCAGAACCCTTGGGGGGCCCTGTGGACCCTAAAATACTCTGATCCTCCCACTTTTTGGAGGATAAACCCTGCCCAGTCCTGTCTGGCCTGGTCAGGTGGTTCAGAAGCACCCCAAGGACCAACAGCCCTTTCCTGAGGTTTCAAAAAGGAGCATCATTAGCATTGATTAGTGCTCTAATTGGCATTTTAATTGCCAGTCTCACTCTCTTCTTTTAGGCTTTATAATGAATACCTGGTGCCTAATCCTCTCCCTATTCCTGCCACCCCTCTTCTCCCTGGAGATCAGCTCAAAGTTGTGCCTCATCTTCCCTTCACCCACCACCCACATCCCCCAACAAAGCCTGGAGGCCTGGATGAGCATCTCCATGGCATCTGCATTGCACTTTCTCTCCCTCCCCCTGCCAGTGAGCTCAGGAAATTGGTTTTAATCCACCAGCTCTAGTTGCTTAGCAACAGAAAAGCCTGCTCCTAGCAACCAGAAGCCACAAAGATGCTGCAAAAAGAAGGGGTTGTCTGAGCCCTGCTCAGCTCCTGACTGCTGGCCTCCCTGATGTTTTTCTCATCGAATAGAGACACCCTTCCTTTCTCAGATGCCAGGTCTTGAAAGGCTGATCTCTGGGGCAGCTGCCTTGACCTCACAACTCCCCCCCCCATTTTTCCTGCCTGGAGCCTCCCTGAATCCCACCTCCAAGCCCAGCAGAAGACAGCCCATGATCACAGTAGGGTGGCTCTAGGAAGTGCCCTCACCTTCCAGTGACCAGTGACAGAGATCACTGGCTACGTAGGTTCCTCCAGGCTGGCCTGGTGGGTGGGAGTGGGGTGGGCCAGGCTCCTTTGACTCAGGGTGAGAGCAATTCCTGCCCTGGGTGTAGGGGGCTGTGCACTGTAATCCCAGCCCACCTGAGTCTGAGGGGAGACAAGGGACCATACACAATAACTCCCTACTTCTAGAGGTCAGAAAACTGAGAGTCAGATGGGCTCAGATCCGCACAACATTTCAGTGACAGTTGGGTCTGAACCAATGCCAGAGCACAAGGCTCCCCAACACAGTCAGCATCCGTGAGACTGCCAGGCTACTGTGCAGCACACCAGGCTTCTGCTTCCCCTCCTCAAAAGACAGTGAGGACAGGGTTGTCCACCATGAAGAAGAAGAAGCCTTCTGCCCTCCTGCTTTTTGGGATGGCCTCAGCTCAGGGTGATGATCAGTACAGATTTTCCGTTTGACAAGCTGCTTTCCTAGAATGTTTTAACATAATAAGAGTTCAGGAGCATCCCCCAGGAGAGAGAGGGCTGATCAGAATTCTGACTCTGTGAGTGGGGGCTAACTGGTATCTTAATCTCAGATCTCACTGGACTTCACAGGAGATACACATGCATGCATTCCTCTACCCCTTCTGTAGGGCCTCAAGCTCTAAGAGCAGGGCTGTCCCCTAGAGATAAACCATGGAAAGTGGGGGCTGTGGGAAACTGGCATCGGACAAGGGACCCCCATCCCCATTTTTCACCCTGAGCCAGGCCTCTAGGCAGGGACAAGCCTTCCCCTGGGCAACTTCTTTCTACCTTCCCCCCCTTCTTGCTTCTCTCCCTCCCTTTCCCCCTTTCTCTCTCCCAAGAAAAGGGCTTCTGGCTTCCATTGCCTGGCAACTAGACCGCCACAGGCTGAGAAGAGCAGCACAGATGCTGCCTAATGAGGGGGCTGAAACAAGGGGCAAAACCTTTGTCTTTCGTCCTAAGCCTCTGCCAGCACTGCCTCTGGTGCTCACAAATTACACATTTTCTTAAATTTGTGATGGCTGTGCTCTATAATGAAAAGCCTTCCAAAGTCGGACAGATAACCCCATTTGGATAAATACCTCCTTAATCCACCGTTTTTCTATTTCATGTTTAAAGCCTTTTGTTATGGAAAATTTCAAGCCTACACGCAAGTAGAATAGCATAATGAGCCCTCTTGTGCACACCACCCAGCATCAACAATTATTAACTCCAAGCCATATTGTCACATCATTGTATCTGCAAGCGTTCAGTATGTGGCTTTGGAACATTAGGATTATCTTTTTAACATAACTACAGTGTTATTTTTTTATTTTTTATTTTTTACAGTGTTATTTTAAAATAATTAAGGATAAACCCATAATATCATCAAATACCCTATCAGTGTTCAAACGTTCAAATGTATCATCAACATCATGAAGGACTGGTCTTTTTTTTTAACAGTTTATTTGGGTCAGGATCTAAATAAAATCTATACATCAATCTATACATTCCACTTTCTGAATATTGTAGGGGAGGAAAAACTTTTCTTCTACTCTCTTAAACTCAGTAAGTGAGGTATGTAAATTAAGCCTATAAAACACAGACTAACAGGAGGGGAAAACCAGGGTTTATTTCCATGTGCAACCTCCATATACATGGCAAAAACTGAGTGATCATAACTCAAAGGAGTGATTGGAGTTTGGTGCTTATATGCCATCTTACTAGGTGAAGGCTAGGGGAGAAAGGCACTTGCTGGAAAACAAATGCCTTTTTAGAAAGATAAATGAGTTTTCAGGAGAACAGTTGATAGGAAGATTTGTGATAGTGTTTGTCTCTACACATGTGAATGGTCTTTCTGTCTCCTTCAGAGCCAAAAGATTCTCCTGGAGAAGAGATTTCAGGTAGATTTTATTCACAGTCTACCTTCTGCGTGTAGATGGCCTGAGAAGGAATTTATGTCTGCCTCATTTCCCAGAAGTTGCTGCTTTTAGCCAAATACGGGAAGCCCCAAGAAGGATTTCCCCCCCTGTTATCTGTTGAATCTCACGTGTCTTTAGCTAAAAATAATCTTTATACCAACTCTAGGGTTCCAAGTGGGTCCCCACAATATTCCAACATAATAAGGAACTTAAATTACCCTGGAAACAAACTATTGACCCTTAAGCTCTTCCTAGACTTCCTATGAGCTCTGCCCTGAGCTGTGTGAGGCCTCCTTAAGATGAGGAGACTGAGATTCAAAGTGGTGAAATGAAGAGCTCAATGTCACCCAGCTAATGAGGCACGGAGTCAGGTCAATAACTCATGTCAAGAGTCCAAACTCCTAACTGTATGTGCCTTGACAACCATACTCTGCCACCCCCACCTGTCCTGCCTCCAAAGACGTAAGAGAAACTTTAGGAAGGAGTCAGGGAAGGCATCCCCTGACCACCTCTTAATCCAAGTACTACCCAGGATCTGTGAAAGACCCATGCAATCCCACCTCCTCTGACTGCACTGGCCCATTTCCTTTCTCCCAAGTATCTGCCATTGGGTACATGTGCCTCAGTCTCCCACTCACTCAAAAGCTCCTGAGTGCAAGGACCTTGGCTCTGGATATTGGTGACCTGCCCCAGCTGAGGACTCACCCAGAGGCATTTGGAAGGTCCTCCCCAAAGGGAGGGCCTACCTACTGACTGCCTGAGTCGGAGACCTTCTGGAGGATAGGTGTGCTAGAAATACAGTGAGTCTTTGGGAGAAGAGATCCTGGACCCCAGGAAGGAGCAGCCATCAGACACTGCAGAGTGAAAGTGGTCCCTCTTGTTCTCAGAGAAGGCAAGGCAGTGTCCAGGGAGCAGCCTGGGCCCAGGCACCCTGAGAACAGGGGCCTTTGGCCTCACCCCTCCCTCTTATAAACCATTTACTCTCCGAAGGCATCAGGGAGTCTTCATCTGTGCAGCAAAGATACTGTTGGGCTGTCTTGTGGTTGTAGGAGCCCTCAGCTTGGAGCAATGAAATGTGCTCTGGCTGGTAAACCTTGATGGCAGGTCTGCGTCTCTGCTCTTTCACTTTGCTGCTCAGTGACCCTGGGCAGGCAATTTCCTCCCTGTTGGTCATTATTTCCTTATCTATACAATGAAGGGATTAGACCAGATGATCTCTAGGGGCCCACTAGCCTCCACATTCCTGTGATTGCCAGGAAAGGGAAACCCACAACACTCCTTGGTAAATGGCTACTGTTCTTAATTATCTTTACAGTCAGGAAGATCTTCCTGTCTGTTTCCTACTGTCTCTGAGCCTTGGCTCCTCTGGCAAGGCCCAGGTCTGGATAAGCATCTTCACTGTCCTGGAAGTACCTGGGTAGGCAACAGGCATTTTCATGGAATAGAATGCACAACTCAAGTCACAATGGTGGGAGAGTGGGGTCTGGAGCCCTGCAGTCCCTGCTCCCAACCCCAGACGTGTTCAGGAGGCAGCCATGTTCAGACATCATAGAGATGAATAACTGTGACACTGATTAGCTCCTTGCCCTCCGTGTAGCCCAAACTCTCCATTTTCTAGATAAGGAAAGAAAGACTTGTCGAAGCTCATAGAGATCTACGGGCAGAAAGGAGCTTGGAGTGGGGAAGAGCTGGGGACCTCCTCAGGAGGTATCTTTCCTGGTGAGGGGTGGAGATGGTGAGGAAGAGAGCCAGTCCCCAAGGAGCAGAGTTGTGGCATAAACGAAAACCAGTTTGTGAAAACCACCATCAGTGAGCTCCTGGGGGAACATGCATACACCCACACCCACACACCACAGGAGAAGAGGTCACAAACATGTCTGACTACCAAGCAGCTGAGCTGGGGCTCTAACTTGACCACCCCACCAGGAGCCACTGAATCTCTCAGCTATTTCATTTATTCAACAAATGGTGACTAAGTTACTGGGACCAAACTGTGAACAAGTGGGACATGGTCCCTGCCCTCTCAGAGTTTCCAACATAGCTAGGCAGGCAAGTGCTCAAGAGGAGATTCCAACCCAGGGAACTAGTCCCAGGCTCAAGGAAGCCAGGAGCTGTGGGAACCCACCAGAGCCCATCTCAGGGGCTCAGGGGCTACAGGCACTGTGCTATAGGCACTCCCTGGCTGTGCTCATTTCTAAAAAAGTCAGTTCTGGTTGGCTGGGAAGGTAGCCATGGGGAGAAACTGATCTCCCTTCTTTAGATCAGGCAGGCATAGTCAAGGATGTGGATGACCCTCAGGAACTTTTTGTTATCTCAGTAGGAACTGGACAACTTCTGGGGCTTGGAGGAGAGGCAGGGCCTCCTTCTTCAGGTAGGGGCTCTCGAAGTAATGGGTTGGGGCCCCAGAGCTCACTGTTGAGTCTCCCGAGTAGAAGTTGCATATGAACTGGGACCCCTTTCTCTTTAGTGGTTGTGGTGATGTGAAGTGTGGGTTGTGGGGACTCAAAAAGCGTCAAAAGTTAAATTATTGTGAAAAAGAAATTTGCCCTTGCTCATTCTCAAGTCGTTTCCCCCTTCAAACCTGTGCCTGTGATTCAGTTCCCATTGATCCTGACAATTAATACAAAGGGCACTGAGCAAAGGTGCCCCTTTTTTCCACTCTTGCTGCTCTTCTATTTGTGTGGAGGGAAGTGTCACAGGAAGCAAAGGGGAGGGGAATTTGGAAAGTGTCCTGTGGATTCTATATTTACTGAGCTCAATGACATGTAGAGATGTTTAAGTGAAATTTTCGTGGAAAAAATAAGGAAATGCCTTGTTTTAGCTGCTTGGTCATTCCTATTATTTGGTTTCTGCGTCTTTCTGTTTTCAGGCTGTTTTGTAAGTGCTGAGTTGTTACGGAGCTGTATATTTTCCTGGAGCAGAAAAGGGAGGGCCCTCTTTTTCCTTGGGCCTCTTCTATCTCAGATTTTCCATTCATATGTAGGTGCTCTCTCTCTTTGCCACTGTCACTGGTGTGGGGCCTGTGCCCGTGGAAGACATCCAGCCTCCATTCCTTTGAGGTCCAGGGCTTCACATTCCTTCTCTCTTCCATACTAAGTTCTACCCATATCAGACTTTGAATCATAGGAGAGCACTGATTGGTGGTATCCAGTCCCTTCTTACTAAGAGCTGGGATCCAAGGCCTAGAGGTCACAGTGCACTTGCTCTTGTCCCAGGTATCAGAATTCTGTGTACCTCTATTTCACTCAATTATTAGTAATTTAATGCAGTGCTTATCACAGAATTATGTTCTGGAATAGAATGCACAGTCCTGTTGGATCTCAAACAATTATCAACTTCGTTATAATTCTAAGCCTATCCCATGTACCTTGTACACTCTATTTCTAAGATAGACAAACAGAGTTTCAGAGAAGGGAATTCATTTGCTCAAAACTCCATGGCAATCAATTGCAGAATTGAAACTCATGTTTCTTAATAATAGGTAGCCTCTATAAATTGAATAGCTGGAAGTCCCAGTTTATGAATGTTCTCCCATTTTAATTATTGGAAGAAAATTTTATGTACCCATTGGCATGATTTGGATGATAAATTATGTTCTCCACCTATGTAAGTACTATTCATTTTACTTTATGTTCTCCACCTATTTAAGTACTATTCACTTTACTTTGTATGCATTATTTTATATTATCCTTATAATAACTTTATGAGTATTATTACCTTCATTTTATAGCGTAAGATAATTAATTAGAAGGGGTTATTTTACTTGCCTGAAGGTATATAGAAGTTAAATGATGAGGCGAGAGCTATGCACTCAATTGTCAAGACTATTGTTTAGTGTCTCCAGACCAAAATCTCACCAGAGAGGCCTGGAGCTATGTATTGAACAGCTGCTTGACTTCAACTTAGGCCCTTTTGGAGGTGTATTAACCTCAGCTGGGCAGACAAGGCAGAGAGGATGCCACTCAGTTTAGGAGGGGGCAGAGTGATACTCTCCTCAGGCCTGGTGGCAAAAAACACTTTAAGGGGCAGCTGATGACAATAGCACGAGCCAGTTGAGTAGGGTGGTTGGAAAGGGTGCAGCTGTAGCCCCTTGAACAAGGAGGGCAAGGGGCAAGACCCTAGTGCTGCTGCTGTCATTTCTGGTGGGTGGGCCCCATCTCTGCTTTAGCTCCCTTTGGTTTTAGTTCCCAGGAAAACCAACTTTATAGAACTGTTTCCCCCTAGATAAATATCACCTCCTAGCCAGAGGAGACTGCTGAGTGGTACTGGAGACACCTACTTCCCACTCTGCCCTCACATGTTCCCCTTCTGCAGTCTGGCACTGAAGACTGCAAAAGTTCATCCTGGACAGAACCAATTCTTTGGTAGAAGCCAAACCTTAAACTCCAAACCCATAATTAGTCTTTTGTGTACAATCTTTATTTCTGAAGGAGTTTGTCTTGGCATGGGGACCACCTCCTCCAAAAATCGCATGTCTCAATAAACAGCTCCTGTTCTTCTTCACCTTGCTGTTCACTAGCTTGTTCACCCTGCCCCAACCCTGCCCCTTGGGGAACGCCACCCACATTGAAGAATGGAATAGCTTGCAATACGAGCTGAATAGCCTGGCTTTTACTGATACCTGCTGGTCCACCAAAACCCACCAGGCAAGGATCCTTAGCCAAATCTCAGACCGGCCCCTGGCCCACTGCATGGAAAGAGCCCTTAGTGTCTTCTATACACCCCAGCCTTGCACCTGAGGGTAAGGCCTCAGCCACTTTCTTTGAAGTTTTCCTGAAATCTTGTCCATCCTCCAGGGTAGGAGGATCCAAGGAACATCTTCAGATCTTATGTCCAAGACTATCAGAGATGTAGGTACATGCTTAAAGTCGTGGAGTCCTTTTCAGGTCTCTCTTTCCCCTCTCTAGAAAGAGTCCCATCTCTTTTTAGTATCCCAAGTCTTCCTGTACTAGAAAAATATAATGTGTTACTATAGGCTCTGGCACTAACAGATTAGTAACTTTGGTAATACATTTTAATCTCTCTGGGCTCAGTTTCTCCATGCATAAAATGAGGATATTGGTTTAAATGACACTAAGTGTTGTTATTATAAACTTCTGTATATATGATTAAAACTTAAGTCTGCTCCCATTGGCAGGTCCCCAGTCCAGGCGCTTTCCTACTGTCCCCCCAAAACACTGACACCAGCCTCCTCAAGGATGGCTTCTAATCCTGCCTTCACATCCTTATGGGCACAATGACCATGTCTATCTTTCTAAAATTCTGCTTGACATGTGGGGGCTCTCTAGTACCTAAAGATCCGGGTCCTTTTCCTGATACTCTCATTGGAAACTCTCTATACTCAAAGTTGGAGAAAGGCTTAGGATGCATCCATTTTGTGGGACTTTCTGGATATTATAAAATGAAAAATAAAGTCAAAATATGTTATCAGAAATTGTGGTACTTTTGAAATACTTATATTTAACAACTAAACATTTTAACATACATCACTCATATAAAATGCAACATATACCATTTACAAGATAATTATTTAATAAGGTCTTTATTGAAGACCTTTTCTGAATGAGAGCTCTATCCTAATTGTCCTTCTGACTTCTTCCTCCTGCTATCCCTACATTCCACAATGGACCCTGACAATGGACAATACTAGTTGAGCCAATCCAGAACTCCCCACTTGACAGTGCCTTTGAATTACCCAAGCTGGCATTTAGGATCACTAGACAGGCTCCCTTTACATGTGTATTAGCCTCCTGCTTGGACTGGTCAGACCTTTGACTCTGCATTGCTCCATAGCCACCTCAGCCCCTGGTTTCAGGCCAAAATCCTGGCAAGGTATTAGTCAGTGTTAGTTTCATGGCTGAAGACCAATCAGGGTAGAAATGTGTTTACAACTTTGTTTATGTTCCTTCTCTCTCCTCACTCCCTTCAAAGACACTACATAGCTTCTACAAAAAGATAAGAGTTAAGTTTTGAAATATGTATACATCGTGAAGCCATCACTAGATTCAAAATAATGAGTATATATCTATTATCCTCAGAAGTCTCCTTATCCACGGGAAACCATTGCTCTTCTTTCTGTCATTACAAAAGTGGTCTTTTTTTAGTCTGGCTTCTTTCAGATATCACAATAGTTTGAGATTCATCCAAGTTGTTGCATATATCAATAGTTCAATCCTTTTTATTGCTGAGTACCATTTCCTGGCATGGATGTGTTTATCCATTTACATATTGATGAACACTTCATTTGGTTCTAGTTTTTTTATTATTTACTATTACATTCATTTCTTTTGGGTTGCTGGGTCATCATAACTCCATTTTTAACTATTTGAAGAACTAACAGAGTGCACTATTTTACATTCCCAGCTGCTGTACAACTGCAGCTAAGAGTTCCAGTTTTTCCAAATCCTTACCAACAGTTGCCATGCTCTGTTTTTTAAAATTTTAAGTATTTTGGGCAGCCTGGGTAGCTCAGTGGTTTAGCACCACCTTCAGCCCAGGGTGTGGTCCTGGAGACCTGGATGGAGTCCCACTTCTGGCTCCCTGCTTCTCCCTCTGCCTGTGTCTCAGCCTCTCTCTGTGTGTGTCTCTCATGAATAAATAAATAAATAAATAAGTAAATAAGTAAATAAATAAATAAATAAATAATCTTTAAAAAAATAAAATTTTAAATATTTTAATAATTGTGTAGTGGCACCACATTGGGCTTTAATTTGCATTCCCCTTATGACTGATAATGTTAAGCATCTTTTCATGTACTTGTTAACCATCTAAGTATCTTCTTTGGTGAAGTGTCAGTTCAAATATTTTGCCTATTTTCAATTGCAAATAATTTCATATTTTTGAGTTTTGAGAATACACACTGGATATAAATCCTCTTTTATCAGATATATAATTGGCAGATATTTTCTTTCAGTTTGTAACTTGTGTTTTAATTCTTTTAAAAGTGTATTTGAAGAGTAAATTTTTAAATTTTGTTGGAGTCAATTTTATGTATTTTTTTTTATAATTTGGCTCTTTCTGTTCTATTTAAGAAATGAATGCCTCACCCACGGTTACTCTGACTTTCTCCTGTTATCTAGAAGTTTTATAGTTTTAGGTCTTATATTTAGGTCTATAACCCATTTTTGAGATCATTTTAAAGTATGATATGAAGTCACGGTCCAACTTCACTCTTTTCATGTGGATATTCAGTTAACACAGCACCATTTGTTGAAAATATTATTTCTCTAATGAATTGTTGTGACACTTTTGTTGAAAATCAGCTAGTTAATATATGTGTGGGCCCATATCTAGACTCATCATTTTTTACTAGTGATTTACACATCCATCTTTTACCATGTCTTGACTGCTGTAACTTTATAATCTTGAATTCAGGTCATTGTAAGTCCACCAACTTTGTTCTTCATTGTCAAAAATTTTCCCCCAATTTTATATGCTTTCCATTACACATAAATTTAAGAATCAAATTACAAAGAAAAACCTTGCTGGTATTTTGATTGGGACTGCATTGTATCTATGGAATAATCTGGGAAGAATTGATAGCTTAACAATAATGAGTCTTCTGACTCATGAACAAGATATATCCCTCTATTTATTTAGGTCTTCTTTAATTTCTGTCATCAGCATTTTGTAATTTTCAGTATAGAGGTCTGGCACATATTTTAAAATCAAATTTGTAAGTATTTCAAGTTTCTGATGATATTATAAATGATATTTTACCTCTATTTTTAATTATTCATTGCTAGTATATAAAAATACAATTGGGTTTTGAATGTTGGCTATGTATCCTATGAGCCTGTTTAACTCACTTATTAGTTCTAGTAGCTTTCTTGCAGTCTTGAATTTTCTAGATAGACAATCAGGTTGTCTATAAATAGAGGTAGTTTTACTTATTTCTAATTTGTATGTTTTCTATTTCTTCTTCTTGTCATACTGCACTGATGAGAACCTCCAGTACAATGTTAAATATAAGTAGCAGACAACTTGGCCTAGTTCCTAATCTTAAGGTGGAAGGTTTTAGTTTTTCACTAATTAATATGATGTTAGATATAGGTTTTCTATAGTTGCTCTTTATCAGTTTGAGAAAGTCCCATTTTATTACTGGTTTGCTGAGAGCTTTTATATTGAATGAATATTTAATTTTGTCAAATGTTTTTTTTCTGCATCTATTGAGATAATTATATTATAGTCTTGTTATAATGGCATACCACATTGATTAATTTTTAGATGTGAAGTAATCTTGTATTTCTGGGATAGATACAACTTGATCATGTTTTATCCTTTCTACATGTTGTCAGATTCAATTTGCTAAAATGTTGTTAAGGGCTCTGCAACTATATGAGGGACATTCATCTGTAGTTTTCTTGTGATGTCTTTATCTGATTCTAGTATCAGGTAATACTAATACTACTCATAGAATGAATTGGAAAGTGTTCTGTCTTCTATTATTTTTAAGGGTTTGTGTAGAATTGGCATTACTGTTTCCTCAAATGTTTCAAATTCACCAGTGAAATCATCTTGATTACCCTCTCTATGATTTTTTTAAAGTGGGCTCCATACCCAACATTGGTCTTGAATTCATGATCAAGAGTTGCTTGCTCTACTGACTGAGCCAGCCAGGTGCCCCATCCCCTCTATGATTCTTGAGGGCTTCTTCATTTTTAACATTCTGCAATTCTAATAAGGCCTATGTCATCAATTTTTCTGTTTTCTATGTGTGTCTCTCCTTGTCTCCTTACTTCTTATCTATCTGTCTTTGCTTCCTCCCTCTTTCTCATATCCTCTATCAGATGAATGACAATCTGAGTCTGTAGGTGCTGGCTAGCCTCTTCAGAGAGAGAGCTGAGGAAATTGTTTCAATTCATTGTTCCTCCAAGCACTGATGGTTTTGGCTCAAGAACCACCTATAATATACCTTAGCTGCTAGTGTAGATAACTGACTATTGTCCTAAACCAGTGGTTGCCAAATCAGTGGGCCATAGACCATTAAGTAGAGCCCAGTCAACCCATGAGAGACTTGGGCAAAAGTTAGAAGGACTGAATTTTCAGACTTGATGTGGGTACTTCTAAGTGTTAGTCTCTCTGAGTCTGACTACCTATTAGAAACTGGATCTCTAGATCTTCTGATTCCAAAAATGAAAGTAAATAAACAATAGCATCAGAGAGAAGGAGGCCAAATGACTTAATAAGAGGGTAAGACAATTTATGTTTTCAGTGATTATTTGACTTGTAAGTTCTAATACTCAAAAATAGACCATTAAAGTTGGCATGTTTTGAGGCAAAGTATAGAATGGAAAGTTAAAAATGGTATTTGTTTAGATATTGAATGCTTACAAAAGAATATTTTCCAGTATTGCTGTGCCAACCCAGAAAAGTACCACCACATTCTAATGAAGAAAAAAATTAAATACTGGCAGGATCAAATGATCAAATGCCAGGACAAATATAAAAACACTTTGAAATTTTTAAATAAAGCCTTGCTACAAATCTGTAGAATTCTAAACACAATGAATGGATGGTGAGAAGCTACCAAGGTAAATGGGTTTAAAGAAGCTGAAAGCTAGAAGAAAGAGCTTCTCAAATAAATGTTTGTTAGAAAATGGAAGAAGGTTTGGAATTAGCTTCCGTGAACAAGAGATTTTCATCTATTAACTCGAGAAATAGCTACCTAGCATTTAACTTTGGTTTCTGAATAAGGTTAAAGAAATAGTTAATAAATGAAGCTGAGCTGGAGGTCACTCTCCAGTCAGGCACAGAAAGAATGGAGGTCAAGGCTCTGCCATCTAAATACCAAAGGAAGACCAGGGGTGTTGATTTCTTCCCTCTAAAGCTCCCCAGCTGACTCTTAAAGTGCTTCCTTGTAACTGTGTTCTACAGTGCTTTCAGTCATCTGACTAGTATTTGCTGACCACCTGGCCTGATGTACTATCAGCACTATCCTGAGCTGCCTGCCACCTATCCCACATAGTATCCATGCCCTACCAAGCCATTAAGACCACCCTCACTTGTCTCAAATTAATTTAGACTCTTTACCATATTCTGGGGACTCTGAAGAGGGATAGAGATGAAGCAGAAACGGGAATACTTCTGGTAACAGAGACAGTAATTCATGGTGCCACTTTTTCCATTTAACATTATGTACAATAGTTGGAGAGCTAAGCCTCAAAACATGACCTTCTAATCCTATTTGCTATTCTTTCATCATACTGTGAACCTTGCCCAGAAGTAGAGGCTCTTGAATAGAGCCATCTCATCCATATGTCAGCCCCCCTTCACTTCTCTGATCTGCCCCTTTCCCCAGCTTTGCCCCTTTATTGCTTTGTTCCATCATTCCCTCATTTGAGCTTTCATTAGTTCCCCACAACAACATTAATTTGTAAAAGCCCATAATTTATTTGGAGAGTTTGGCTCTCAGAGTACCCTTCCCTCCTTTTGCAGCTCAGAAGGAGAGCTCAGGAAGGTTGGCTTTTGGCAGCCAAGGAATGAGAAATCTGGTCTTGCATTTGAGTTCTATCATAGTACATCAAAGGCATTAGCCGGTGGGCCTGGGTAAGGATCTGGGGCACTAATTGGGCACTTGAGTGAAAAGACTTTGAGCATAAGGAATCTTGAGGACCAATAGGCCCAGGATGGATCTGGAAAGGCCAGGGTTCTGCTCTAATAATGCTGAGGCCCAACAAAAACTCAGCTGGCTGTGGATGCCTAAAGGAGGAAAGCGGGCGGGGGAGGGGGGGCGGTGGTGGTGCCTGCTGAATACAGACATTGTGTTTACTTCAGGTACAGACCTTTTGAGGCCAACTCTCTGGAAGTATTTAGCTTACCTAAGAGTAATGATTGAGGCTGAACAGAACCTTGGGAACTAATGGATGAAAGCTGTGGATAGTGGATTTATACATAGTTCATCCTCAAAGTCTTAGGGCTGTACTGGACAGATAGTTTATTAGTCAGAAATTAGGCACTTATAACACTTACAGTGGGTTGAAAATAATACTCTGTGCCTGACGGAAAATTGTGGGGTGCCACCTCTTATTTTGCAAAGCCTGTTTAGAAAGATGGCCCTTTATGTACTCTGTTAAAATCTACAGGAATGCCTCAGAGATACAGCAGATTTGGTTTCAGACCACACAATAAAGCAGCTATCACAATAATGTGAGTCAAGTGATTTTTTTTTTTTGGTTTCTCAGTACATATAAAAGTTATGTTTATACTATACTGTAGTCTGTTAAGGGTACAATAGCATTATGTTTAAAAAATGTATATACCTTAACTTAAAACTATCTATTGCTAAAAAATGCTAACCATCATCTGAGCTTTTAGTATTCTTTTTACTGGTGCAGGTTCTTGCCTCAGTGGTGATGGCTGCTGATTCATCAGGATGGTGGTTGCTGAAGGTTGGGGTCGCTGTGGAAATTTCTTAAAATAAGACAACAATGAAGTTTTCCACATTGATTGGCTCTTCCTTTCACAGTTTCTCTGTAGTGTGAGATGCTGTTGAGAGCATTTTACCTACAATAGAATGTCCTTCAAAGTTGGAGTCAGTCCCCTCAAATGCTGCTGCTACTTTAACATGTAATTTATATAATATTCTAAATTCTTTGTTGTCATTTCAACAGTCTTCACAGCATCTTCACCAGGAGTAGATTCCATCTTAAGGAATCGGGTTTTTTGCTTATCCAAAAGAAGAACTCGTCATCCATTAAAGTTTTATCATGAGATTGCAGCAATTCAGCCACATATTTGAGTTCCACTTCTAATTCTAGTTCTCTTGCTATTTCAAGAACATCTGCAGTTAATCCTTCACTGAAGTCTTTAATTCCTCAAAGTCATTCGTGAGGGTTGAAATCAACTTCTGAACACCTGTTAGCATTGGTATTTTGACCTCTTCCCATGAATCACTAATGTACTTAATGACATCTAGAATGATGGATCCCAGGCAGCCCCAGTGGCACAGCGGTTTAGCGCCACCTGCGGCCCGGGGCATGATCCTGGAGACCCAGGATCGACTCCCACATCGGGCTCCCTGCATGGAGCTCGCTTCTCCCTCTGCCTCTCTCTCTGTGTCTCTATTAATAAATAAACAAGAAAAATCTTTAAAAAATAGAATGATGAAAAAAAAATAGAATGATGAATCCCCTTCAGAAGGTTTAACTTTTCCCAGATCCATCAGAGGAATCACTGTCTATGGCAGCTATAGCCTTATGAAATGTATTTCCTAAATAAGAAAAGTCAAAATTACTCCTTGATCCATGGGCTTCAGAATGGATGTTGCATTAGGGGACATGAAAATAACATTAATCTCGTTGTACATCTCTAATGTACAGAAGTCTTGGGTGATGAGGTCCATTGTTAATGAGCAGTAATATTTTGAAAGGAAACTTTTTTTGAGCAGTAGGTCTCAACAGTGGGCATCAAATATTCAATAAACCGTGTCAACAGATGTGCTATCATCTAGGCTTTTTTGTTCAATTTATAGAGCACAGGCAGAGTAGATTTAGCATAACTGTTAAGGACCCTAGGACTTGGGGATTGGAAAATGAGCATTGGCTTCAACTTAAAATCACCAGCTGCAAGAGAGTCACTCTGTCCTTTGAAGCTCCGAAGATAGGCATTAACTTCACCCTAGCTATAAAAGTCCTAGATTGGTATATTCTTCCAATAGAAGGCTTTTTTGTCTACATTAAAAATCCGTTGTTTGGGCAGCCCCAGTGGTGCAGCAGTTTCGCGTCCCCTGCAGCCTGGAGTGTGATCCTGGAGATCTGGGATTGAGTCCCACGTCAGGCTTCCAGCATTGAACCTGCTTCTCCCTCTGCCTGTGTCTCTGCGTCTCTCTCGCTCTCACTGAATGAATAAATAAATAAATAAATCTTTAAAAAAATCTGTTGTTTAGTGTAGCCACATGCATTAACTATCTCAGATCTTTTGGATAACTTGCTGTAACTTCTACATCAGTGCTTGCCGCTTTCTTTCTTTCTTTCTTTCTTTTTTTAATGCTTGCTGCTTTCACGTTACACTTATGTTGTAGAGAAGGTATCTTTCCCTAAACATTATTAACCAACCTCTGCTATATTCAAACTTTTCATGATGGTTGCCAGGGTGGTATTTGCTCAACGTTGTGTAGCTGTGGAAATTTCTTGAAACAGGACAGCAATCAATTTTGCTGCATTGACTCTTCCTTTCATAAACAATTTCTCTGAAGCATGTGATGCTGTTTGATAGCATTTTACCCACAGTAGAACTTCTTCCAAAATTGAAGTCGATCCTCTCAAATCCTGCTGCTGCTTTATCAACTAAGTTTTTGTAATTTTCTAAGCACTTTGTTGTCATTTCAACATTCTTCACAGCATTTTCACCAAGAGTAGATTTTATGTCAAAAAACCACTTTCTTGGATCCCTGGGTGGCTCAGCGATTTAGCGCCTGCCTTCAGCCCGGGACGTGATCCTAGAGTCCTGGGATCGAGTCCCGAATCCGGCTCCCTGCATGGAGCCTGCTTCTCCCTCTGCCTGTGTCTCTGCCTCTCTCTCTCTCTCTCTCTCATAAATGAATAAAATATTTAAAAAAGAAACCACTTTCTTTGCTCATCCATAGCAATTTATCCATTCAAGTTTTATCATGAGATTGCAAAAGTTCAGTTGCATCTTTAGGCTTCACTTCTAATTCTATTTGTCTTTCTTTTTCCACTGTATCTGCAGCTACTTCCTCCACTGTTAGTTTTTAATCCCTCAAAGTCATCTGTGAGGTTTGGAATCAGCTTCTTCCAAACCCCTGTTAATGTTGATATTATTACTTCTTCCCATGAATCACAAATATTCTTAATGCCATCCTGAATGCTATATGATTTCCAGAAGGTTTTCAATTTACTTTGTGCAGAATCATCAGATTAATCTCAGTAGGTGGGATCTATGCCTTATGAAATGAATATCTTAAAGAATAAGACTTGAAAGTCAAAATTATTCATTTATCCATGAGCTACAGAATGAATATTGTGTTAGCAGGCATAAAAACACATTAAATTTGTTGCACATCTCTATCAGAGCTTTTAAGTGACCAGATGAATTGTCAGTGAACTATAATCTTTTGAAAGGAATTTTTTTTTCTGGGCAATAAGTCTCAACAGTCAGCTTAAAATATTCAGTAAACAATGTTGTAAACAAATGGGCTGCGATTCAGGCTAGTTGTTCCACATGTAGAGCACGAGGAGAGTAGATTTTGCATAATTCTTAGGGGATCTAGGATTTTCAAAATGGTAAATGAGTATTGGCTTCAGCTGAAGGTGATCAATTACATTAGCCCCTAACAAGAGAGTCAGCCTGTCTTTTGAAGCTTTGAGGCCAGGTATTGACATCTTTTCTCTAGCTGTGAAAGTCCTAGATGGTATTTTATTCCAATAGAAAGCTGTATTTTCTACATCGAGAATCTGCTATTTAGTGTAGCCACCTTCAATCAATCTACCTCAGATTCTCTGGATAACTTGCTGTAGCTTCCACATCATTGGTGCTTTACCTTGCAGCTTCGTATTATACAGGTGACTTATTTTCCTCAATTTCATGAACCAACTTTTCCCAGCTTCAAACTTTTCTTCTATAACTTCCTCACCTTTCTTAGCCTTCATAGAATTAAAGAGAGTTAGGGCCTTGGTATGGATTAGGCTTTGGCTTAAGGGAATGTTGGGGTTAGTTTGATCATTTAACCAGACCACTGAAACTTGCTCCATATCAGCAATAAAGTTGTTTCTCCTTTTTATCATTCATGTGTTCACTGGGGTAGCTTTTAATTTCCTTCAATAACTTTTCCTGTGCATTCACAACTTGGCTGGCAAAAAAGCCTAGTTTTCAGCCTCTCCTCTTTTGACATGCCTCCCTCACTAAGCATACTACTTTCTAGCTTTTAAGATGAGAGACATGTGACTCTCCGTTTCACTTAAATACTTAGAAGCCAATGTAGGATTATTAATTTGCCCAATATCACTATGGTTGTATCTCAGGGAATAAAGAAGCCCGAGGAAAGGGAGAGAAATGGAAAATGGTTGGTTATTGGAGCAGTCAGAACACACACAACATTTATCTGTTAAGTTTGCCATCTTATATGGACACAGTTCGTGGTGTCCTAAAACAATTACAATAGTAACATCAAAGATTACTGATCACAAATCACCATAACATGTATAATAAAATTTTTAAAAATTGAAATATTGCAAGAATTACCAAAATGTGACACAGATATGAAGTGAGCATATGCTGTTGTAAAAATCGTGCCAATGGATTTGCTCAATGAAGAGGTGCCACAAACCTTCAATTTGTAACACACACACACACACACACACACACACACACCTCAAAATCAGTGAAACAAATAAAGCAAAGCACAGAGAAATGAGGTATGTCTATACTTTTCATGCTTCACACGTCTCCCAGATTTCAGGTGCTTCACTGAAATCTCTTTGTCTTCCTCATATGAGAGCAAGAGAAATACAAGGAAACAAAAACTCCCTAGCTTTGAGGCCAAGGACTGTCAAAAGTTCTAGAAAACACTTACGCATGCTTTTTATTCATCAAAAAATGAATTGAGCTCAAGGAAAGTAAAGGATAACTGATAGCATTCAATAATCATCATCATTATTATTATGATTATTGGTTCTTCTTTTTTTAAATGTAGTCATCCCTTGATTATTTTTATCTTACTAAATTTCCTCTGATAACCTTTACTTCTAACAATCTTTTAAATACTTTCTATCATGCTGCTGTTGTTTTTCAGTTTTTAATCTAGCTATTAGGTTACCTTTCTTTCCCTCAATATAACAATTTTTCTGTCATTTGGAATGGCTGACTTGTCTGAAAATCTATAAATAGAAAATTTTACTCTAGTCTTGAACCATAGGATTTATAAATTGTATTGCCCTGTTTTTTAAAAAAATGTTCCGTATTCTGTGAGATCCTTGAATACAAGGACCACATATCACTTATTTAGCAACCTCGGTGTTTGTAGGATAGCCATGTGTCTAGGCCAGAGAGGATGCTAAAAACCTGTTGGATAGGGCACCTGGGTGGCTCAGTGGTTGAGTGTCTGCCTTCGACTTAGGTCGTAATCCCGTGATCCTGGGATTGAGTCCTGCATCAGGCTCCACGCAGGTAACCTGCTTCTCCCTCTGCCTATGTCTCTGCCTTTCTCTGTGTCTCTCATGAATAAATAAATAAAATCTTTAAAAAATAACTATCAAGTAAATTAATATTATATATAGGTGGCTTAATTTTTTTTATAATATGCATTTAACATTAAAAACTATATCAAGGGGATCCCTGGGTAGCTCAGCGGTTTAGCACTTGCCTTTGGCCCAGGGCACGATCCTGGAGTCCCAGGATCGAGTCCCACGTTGGGCTCCCAGCATGGAGCCTGCTTCTCCCTCCTCCCGTGTCTCTGCCTTTCTCTCTCTCTATGTCTATCATAAATAAAAAGTCAGATGGGATGAATTTTTTTTCCCATCGTGTTTGGCTGGAGCAGAGTGGTTATTGTCTAAAAGTTTTCTTGCTATGCTGCCTCTTTCGTGGTCTTTTAGCTAGAAAAATCAGGATTTTCTAGGGGCTTGTTTATTCATTGGTATTTCTGGGTTACTAACCTTTTCAGCTCTAGGTCTAAGATATATGAGGCAAAAATAAAAAACATGTAAATCACTGCTGTGTTGTCCCTTGGGTCCTGAGGTCCCTAACCCATCAGCTTCCTTCTCTCAACCTTTCAGTCTCTTATATTTTATATAAAATATATAAATATCTTGTATATCTTATTTGCAGTACCCAATGTTTTTAGCCATGCTTCATGGGAGGAATATAGAAAAGTACCTTGATATAGTTTTCTTTATAGATTTATTTAAAAACATTTTTATTTATTTATTCATGAGAGACACAGAGAGAGAGAGATAGAGGCAGAGACACAGGCAGAGGGAGAAGCAGGTTCCATGCAGGGAACCTGATATGGGACTCAATCCTGGGTCTCCAGGATTATGCCCTGGGCCAAAGGCAGCATTAAACCGCCAAGCTACCCAGGCTGCCCCCATCTGACTTTTATCAGCAAAGGCCTAGTGGGAAACCTAGACTCCTACATTCACCCAGTTGTAACAAGGTGCCCCAAACTGCCCCACTATGCTGAGATAGTAAAAGAAACTGAGTGAAGAGCTAAGAATTTCATTTCCTTTTGGTGGTAAGAAGGCCACTCCTCCCTCATAATGTCAATGGAAGGAGCCTGGACTTTCACCCTTCCAGAGTTTAACCTTTGACTCTCCTCCCATTTCTGCAGAAGTGCCAAGGTGGTGTCATTGAAAGCCAAGTAGGAAAGTAAGACTTTTAACATGGTTCAATATAGTAACAGTTAAAGCAATGTGGGAAACAGTGATAAGCAATCCCTACCCTTCCTAGCCAGGAAAATATCAGAAGAAGACCAGCGGGGATTTTGAACAACAACCCTGCCCAGCAGTAACAAGGCACCCATTCTTTCCAGGTGTCAATGGAAGCTAAGCAGGGAACCTGGACTTCCACCCCCACCTCTTATACCCCATCCAGCAATAATGAAGCAGGGCCTTACTGGCACAATGTCATAGTAGGCTTATTAAAACACAAGATTTAGATAAGATTCAGAGTCTTAAAATATCCAAAATGTCCAGAATAGAAAACCACTTGTCATACCAAAGACCAGAGAAATCTCAACTTCAATGGGAAAATATAATCAACTAACATCAACACCAAGACGACACAGATTTTGGAATTATTTGACAAGGACAGCCATCATAAAAATACTTTGATGAGCAATTACAATCATACTTGAAACAAATGAAAAAATATTGTTTCAATAAATAGAAGATACAAAGAAGAAATGAATGGACATTTTATTTTATTTTATTTAAAGATTTTATTTATTTATTAATGAGAGACACACAGAGAGAGGCAGAGACATAGGCAGAGGGAGAAGCAGGCTCCCTGCAGGGAGCCTGATGTGGGACTCAATCCCAGGACCCCAGGACCATGACCTGAGCCAAAGACAGATGCTCAACCACTGATCCACCCAGGTGCCCCCAAAAATGGACATTTTAGAACTAAAACCTACAACAACTGAAATAGTGACTATTAGAATCTCTCTGGATAGGCTCCATGAAAGAATAAAGAGGACAGAGGAAAGAATCAGTGAACTTAAAGATAGAACAATAGAAATCATCAAATCTGAACAACAGAGAGAAAACACTGGAAAAAGGTAAACAGAGCCTCAAGGAACTGTAGGGCTATAACAAAGGTCTAACATTCCTGTCATAGGAAGAATCCTGGATGGAGAGGAGAAAGGAGATGCAGCTGAAAAAGTACTCAAAGAAATAATAACTGAAAAATTCCCAAATTAGGCAAAGACAAAAATCTACAGTATCAAGAGGCTGAGTGAATCCCAAAGAGGATGAACTCAAAGAAATTTATGCCAAAATACATCATAATCAAACTTCTGGAATCTAAACACACACACACACACACACACACACACACACACACACACACACAAGTTAAAGAGAAATGACATCTTAACTAAGGGGGAAATATTCAAATGACAGTGGATTTCTGATGAGAAATCATGAAGGGCAGAAGAAAGAATTGGTACTTGTTTTAAGTGCTGAAAGAAAAAAAACCCTGTCAATCCAGAATTGTATATCCAATGAAAATATCCTTTAGGAATGAAGGGGAAAGCAAGATATTCTCAGATGAAGGAACACTAAGAATTTGCCACCGGCATACCTACCCTAAATGAATGACCAGAGGGTGTTCTTTAAACAGAAAGGAGACAATAAAAGAAGGAATGTTGAAACATGAAGAAGAGAGAGAAAATAATGAAGAGTAAAATTGTGGATAAATACAAAAGACTTTCCTTCTCCCTTTGTGTTATCTAAATTAAGTTTAACAGTTGAAGCAAAAATTATATTGATTCCTGATGTGGTTATCAATGTATATAAAATGTATATAAAAATTATATTATAAATGAGGGAAAATGAAGGCACATAAGGGAGGTTAGTTCTTACATTCCACTCAAACTTTGTTAAGTTGTATACATATAATAACTAGAGCAACCATTAAAAAGGTATACAAAAAGAGACACTCAAAAACAGTATAAATAAATCAAAATGGAATTCTAAAAACTGGGATCCCTGGGTGGCGCAGCGGTTTGGCGCCTGCCTTTGGCCCAGGGCGTGATCCTGGAGACCCGGGATCGAATCCCACGTTGGGCTCCCGGTGCATGGAGCCTGCTTCTCCCTCTGCCTGTGTCTCTGGCTCTGTCTCTGCCTGTGTCTTTGGCTCTGTCTCTCCTTCTATCTCTCAAGAATAAATAAATAAAATCTTAAAAAAAAAAAGAATTCTAAAAACTGTTAAAGAACCTACAGGCAGATTAGAAACGACAAATACCCACCATTTGCTTTGACGTGGATGGAACTGGAGGGTATTATGCTGAGTGAAATAAGTCAATCGGAGAAGGACAAACATTATATGGTCTCATTCATTTGGGGAATATAAAAAATGTTGAAAGGGAATAAAGGGGAAAGGAGAAAAAATGAGTGGGAAATATCAGAAAGGGAGACAGAACATGAGAGACTCCTAACTCTGGGAAACGAACTAGGGGTGGTGGAAGGGGAGGTGGGCAGGGGGTGGGGGTGACTGGGTGACGGGCACTGAGGGGGGCACTTGATGGGATGAGCAGTGGGTGTTATTCAATATGTTGGCAAATTGAACACCAATAAAAAATAAATTTATTAAATAAAAAAAGAAAAAAAAAAGAACCTACAGGCAGGCAGGGAAAAGAGACCTAGAGGAAGGAAAAACAGAAAACAAAAATAAAATGACCCTACCATATTAATGAGTGTGTCCATTGCAAGTAGTCAAAATACATCACTTAAAAGACAGAGATTGGCAGAGTGGATAGAAAAAAAACCCACAAATCCCAACTATACAGAAAACTCACTGCAAATATGTATCTCCAGGGACTTATGCTGGGTGAAAAAAGCCAATTTTTAGAGGTCTATATGATTCCATTTATATAACTTAAAATAATATCACAGAGATGGAAAACTAATGGTTGCATAGGAATAGTAGGTAAATGGACTTGTTATGATTGTGAAGGAATAGTACAAAGGAGATATTTGTGGTGATGGAATAGTTCTGTATCTTGATTGCATTGGTGATTATAAGAATCTACACATGTAAAAAAAAGAATCTACACATGTGATAAATCTATATAGAACTATACACATATATTGTACCAATGTAAATTTCCTGGTTTTGATATTTTAGTGTAGTTACATAAGATATAACCATTAGGGGAAACTGAGTAAAGGGTTCAAGGAACTTCTCTGGATTATTTTGGCTCTTTCCTGTGAACCTGTAATTATTTTAAAACTTAAAAGTTTAAAAGAAACCCAAATAAATAAATTTAAAAAAAAACTGTATTAAAAAACCTATAGCTAACATTATACATAATGATGATAAACTTGAAGCTTTAAGATCAGGTAAGGCAAAGGTATTCCCCCTTACCACACTTTTCAACATCATCCTGAAAGTTCTGGTTAATGTAATAATACAAGAAAAGGAAATAACTGGTATAGAGATTAAGAAAGAAAACATAAAACTGTCTTTTTTAAAAAAAATATTTTATTTATTTATTCATGAGAGACACACACACAGAGAGAGGCAGAGACACAGGCAGAGGGAGAAGCAGGCTCCATGCAGGGAGCCCGAAGTGGGACTCGACCGGGTCTCTAGGATCATGCCCTGGGTTGAATGAAGGTGGCACTAAACCACTGAGCCACTCGGGCTGCGCTAAAACGGTCTTTTTATTCACAGATGATATGATCATCTTTGTAGAAAATCTGAATCAACAAAAAACTCCTGGAACTAATGAGTGATTATAGTAAGGTTGCAGGATACAAAGTTAATATACAAAAGTCAATTACCTTCCTATATACCAGTAAGGAACAAGTAGAACTTGAAATTTTAAAGATAAATATTATTTATATTAGAACCCCACAAATGAAATACTTAGGTATAAATCTAACTAACTAACTAAATATATATATATATCATATATGATGAAAACTACAAGACTCTGATTAATGAAATTAAAAAAGAACTAAATAAATAGAGAGATATTCCATGTTCATGCATAGGAAGACTCAATATTGTCAGGATGTCAGTTCTTCCCAAGTTGATATATAGGTTCAATGCAATCCTAATCAAAATTAAAGGTATTTTGTGGATACTAACAACTGAATCTAAACTTTACATGGAGAGCCAAAAGATTCCAAATAGCCAATACAGTATTAGAGGAGATGAACAAAGTTGGACGATGTCACTACCCAACTTCAAAACTTACTATAAGCAGCAATATTTAAGACAGTGTGGTATTGGTGAAAGAATATACAAAGAGATCAGTGGAATAGAATAGAAAGCTCAGGAATAGATCCACATAAATATAGCCAACTAAACTTAGACGAAGAAACAAATGCAATACAACGGAACAAAGATAGTTTTTTCAACAAATGGTGCTGGAACAACTGGATATCCATGTACAAAAAATGAATCTAAAAAAATGAATCTAGAAACAGACATCACAATATTCTAAAAAATGAACTTAGAATGGATCACAGACTTAAATATAAAGCACAAAACTATAAAACTCCTAGAAAATAGCAATGGAGAAAACCTAAATGACCTTGGGTAGAGCAATGACTTTTTAGATACAATACTAAAGGTACAGTCATGAAGAAAATAATTGATAAGGTAGACTTCATTAAAATTAATTTCTGCAAAAGACAATGTCAAGAGAATGAGAAAGTAAGTCACAGACTGGGAGAAAATATTTGCAAAACATATCTCTGATAAAGGACTGTTATCCAAAATATAAAAAAGTACTCTCAAAATATAGAAAGTACTAAGACTCAACAATAAAAAAATGAACAACCACATTTAAAAATGTGTCAAAGTTTAGGAGAAACCTTATCAAAGGAAATACATAGATCTCAGAGGAAGGTGACAGTGGAGTAGGAGGCCCTAGAGGGCCCATATTGTCCTATGAACACAACTAAATAAGTATCAAATTATTCTAAATACCCCAGAAATTGACCTGAAGACCAAAAGAAAAAGAAACCCACAACTAAAAGAAGAGAAGAGGCCACACTGAAGAAGGTAGAAAATGTGGAGATGTGGTTTAAAGGAGAAATGGATCATGAGTGCAGCAGAGGGAGGGAGCTATGGTCATAGAGAAGGGCAAGAGAGAGGAGAGCACACAGGAGAATGCACAAGGAGGACATTTCTCCAAAGCCATTGGCATAAAGAAATGAAAGGGGCTGAATTTTGTGAGTGTTTGCAACCCCTGGAGCTTAAAGCCTGGAGTTATAAAGGTCAGTAGACTTGGCTGGGATAGAGCCCTGAGGGCACTGTGCTGCTCCTGGAGAGAAGGCAGGCAGACAACTAGGGGAAAGACAGTGTGGAAACAGCATCTGAGGAGTACCTGGTGTACACAGTGGGAAGATTATTCACTCTTTTTCAGAGACATCCTTGAGAGTCAGCATTCAAGAAGACGCTTCTCTGGAAACAAATGAGCTGGTAGGTGACATTTCCCTCTCTCACCCCTCAGCTTAAACACAGAGCCACCTTCAGAAATAGCATAGTGCTGACACTGCCTGCCAAACTTGCATAAAAGTTCCACCATCCCTGTGCTCTGGTGGGACTACCCTTCTCAGTCATGCTTGCCTCAGTCCCAGTGCAGCAGGCCCCTCCCCTAGATGAGCACAAACCTCTACCCACACCACATCTCCTGACCAGAGAGTTCTGCAGGGCCTCAGTTCTGGTGGAGGAGGTGTCTGGTCTCATTTCATAAAGCAGACCAGAGGACACCTAGTTAAAACTTGCCACATTCAGACCAGGGACTAAACATTGCCCATAGCAGGCAAAGAGAACCTCTGCAAATTATTGGCTTGAGGATAGAGCAGTCAAAACATAATAGCAGAGCATATTCAGAGCACACCAAAGACACTTCCTGAAGCACCAGGCCCTCAGCATTAATGACCTCTTCATAAGACCACTACTTTCTGGAGCAGGAGGCATAATGGGCTTTTCTAACACAAAGAAGGTGGAGATTTAGACAAAATGCAAAAATAGAGGAATTTATCCAATGATAAATTGAATGAAAGAAGATAAGGCCATGTCCAGAGATCTAAGTGAAACAGATAAAAGTAACATGCCTGATGGAGAATTTAAAAGCAATAATCATATTGTTGCTTCATTCAAATTTCATATTGAATGAAAGAAGAAAAGGCCACAGCCAGAGAGTGAAGTGAAACAGATATAAGTAACATTCCTGATGGAGATTTTAAAGCAACAATCATAAGGATACAGAGATCCTTTCTCAAGCCTAGGCTTGAGAAAAGAATAGAATACTTCAATGAAACCTTTGCCACAGAATTAAAAGAGTTAAAAAACAATCAATCTGAGATAAAGAGTACAATAAATGAGGTTGTAAACAAGCTTGATGCGGTGAACAGTAGGCTATAAGAAGCAGAGGAATGAGTTAGTGGCCTGGAAATCAAAGTAATGAAAAATAATGAAGCTGAACAAAAGAGAGAAAGAAGAATTATGCAACATAAGGATAGACTTAGGCAACTCAGTGACTCCCTTAAATGTAATAATATCTGTATTACAGGAGTCTCAAAAGAAAAAGAGAGAAATAGGGAAGAAAATTTATTTGAAGAAATAATACCTGAAAAATTCTCTAATCTGGGAAAGGAAAAAGATATCTAGACCCAGGAGGCAGGGAGAACTCTCATCAAAATCAACAAAAGCAGGCCAACATGAAGACATGGTAATTAAATTGGCAAAATATAGTGATAAAGAAAAAAATCTTAAGAGCATCAAGATAAAAGAAGGTTTTAACTTACAAGGAGAAACCCCTGAGGCTAGCTGGGGATTTCTCAACAGAAACTTGGCAAGCCAGAAGAAAATGGCATAAGTACTGAATGGGAAAAAAATGTGCAGCCAAGAATACTCTATCCAGCAAGGCTATCATTTAAAATAGAAGAAGTAAAGAGTTTCCCAGATAAAAACTAAAGGAGTTCATGACCACTAAACCAGCCCTGCTTTGAGCACAAAGGAGAGACCAAAAGTGACAAAAGCAAGAAAGGATCAGAGAAAATTTCACGGAAAAAAATTACAAAACAAGTAATAAAATGGCAATAAATACATATCTATCAATAATTACTGTGCATGTAAATGGACTAAACACTCCAGTCAAAAGACAGAGTGTCAGAATTAATAATAATTTTAAAAGACCCTCTACATGCTGCCTACAAGAGACTCATTTTAGAACTAAAGATACCTGCAGACAAGTGAGGGGATGGAGAAATATTTATCATTCAAATGGATATCAAAAGAAAGCTGGAGTAGCAATACTTATATCAGACAAACTAGACTTTAGAACAAAGACTGTAATAAGAGACAAAGTAGGGCACCATGTAATCATAATAGGGGCAATCCAAAAAGAAGATCTAATAATTGTAAATATTTATGCACACAACATGGGAGCACCCAAATATATAAAATAAATTAATGACAAATATAAAGGAACTAATGGATAGTAACATAGTAATAGTATGGGAAATTAACACCCTATTTACATCAATGGACAAATCATCTAAACACAGTATCAACAAGGAAACAATGGCTTTGAATGACACACTGGACCAGATGGACTTAACAGATATATTCAGAACATTCCATCCTAAAAGAGCAGAATACACAGTCTTTGCAAGTGCATTCTATTTTCCAGAATAGAGCACATATTAGGTCAGAAAACAGGCCTCAACAAATATAAAAAGATTGAAGTTGTACCATGCAGCTTTTCTGACCAAAATGCTATGAAACCAGAAGACAAGTACAATAAAAAATTTGGAAAGACTACAAATACAATGAAATACTACTACATACATATTAGAATGGCCAAAGTCTGGAACACTGACAACACCAAATGCCAGAAAGATGTGGAGCAACAAGAACTCTCACTTGTTGCCAGTGGGAATGTAAAGTGTTACAGTCACTTTGGAAGACAGTTTGGCAGTTTCTTACAAAATTGAACATATGATCTAATAATCGAGCTCCTTAGTATTTAACCAAATATGTGAAAAATGTATGTCCACACAAAAATTTGCACACAAATGTTTATAGCAGCTTTATTCATAATTGCCAAAATATGGAAGCAACCAAGATGTCCTCCAGTGCAGTAGGTGAGTTGATAAAGAAACTGTGGTACCTCTACACAATGGAATTTTATTCATCACTAAAAAGAAATGAGTTATTAAGCCATGAAAAGGCATGGAGAAACCTGAAATGCATATTACTAAGTGAAGGAAGCCAATCTGAAAAGACTATATACTGTAGGACTCCAACTATATAACATTCTGGAATAGACAAAACTATGAAGACAGTAGAAGGATTGGTGGTTGCCAGATGTTGGAAGGGTGAGGCAGGATGAATAGGTGGAGTACAGGATTGTTAGGGCACTGAAAATATTCTGTGTGATACCATGATGATGGATATATGTTATTAACCATAAAATGCTATATCAAATATAAATTTAAACTTTCTTTGCACAAAAGCTACCTTCAAGCCCAGTCATCAGTTTTCATTGTATTGTAAATATTCAGAAGGGCCAAATAATCAAGAGTTCTAGTTGATTAAATGTCAGCAAGATGATTTAGTGAATGTAATATTTTCCTCTTTGACAATACACTAGAACTATTTTCTTTGAAATTTTTCCAGAATAATACTACATACATCATAAATGAGATCTCCCATTGGCATTTTCTGCTTCCCAGCTCTCTCTCTCTCTTTTTTTTATAACATCAGATTTATTGAGGTATAATTTACATATGGTAACACTCACTTTTTTTATATGCTCAATAATATGAATTTTTACAAAAGAATACCATACTAGAATTAAAATATATAACATTTCATCACTCTAGAAAGTTCCCTCATGCTCCCCTGGAATGAATCCTCTCCCAACCCCCATCCCTCCTCTTGGTACCCACTGATCTGTTTTTCTGTCCCCATAGTTTTGCCTTTTCCAGAATTTTATATAAATAAAATCATTTCTGTCTGGCTTCTTTCACTTAGTGTAATACCTTTGAGAATTGTTGAAGTTTTTGCTGGTATCAGGAATTCGTTCCTATTTATTGCAGAGTTGTATTCTATTGTATTAATGTATACCCACTTATCCATTTATTGGTTGATGTACAATTTGAGTTATTGCCAAGTTTTGGCAGTTATAAAGAAAGATGTTGAGTTATATTCCATTGTGTATATATACCATATCTTCTTTTTAAAGAGATTTTATTTATTTATTCATGAGAGACATAGAGAGAGGCAGAGACACAGGCAGAGGGAGAAGCAGGTTCCATGCAGGGAGCCCAATGAGGGACTCAATCCCCGACCCCGGGATCATGCCCTGAGCCAAAGGCAGACACTCAACCACTGAGCCACCCAGGTGTCCTTCTACCATATATTCTTTATCCATTCATCAGTCAATGGATACTTGGGTTCTCTCCATTTTTTTTTTTTTTTTTTTGGCTATTGTAGATAATGCCACTATAAACATCAGGGTGCGTGTGTCCTTTCGAGTCTGTATTTTTGTATCCTTTGGGTCAATATATAATAGTGCAATTGCTGGATCTTAGGGTAGGTATATTTTTAAACACTTTGGGGAATCTCCATACTGTTCTCCAGAGTGGCTGCACCAGTTTGCATTCCCACCAACGGTACAAGAGAGTTCCCCTTTCTCCGCATCCTTGCCAATGCCTGTTGTTTCTTATGTTGTTAATTTTAACCATCCTGACAGGTGTAAGATGATATCTTATCATGGTTTTGATTTGTATTTTCTTGATAAGTGATGTTGAAGATCTTTTCATGTGTCTGTTAGCCATCTGGATTTTTTTTTAATGATAGAGTACAAACTGTGGGTTGACAGAGGGAGGTAGGTTTGGGGATGGATTAGATGGGTGATGAGTATTAAGGAGGGCACTTGTTATGATGAGCACCGGGTATTGTATGTAAGTGATGAATTATGAATTCTACTCCAGAAACCAATATCGCGCTGTATATTAACTACCTAAAATTTAAATAAAATTTTTAAAAACGAGAACAAAAACTAAAAAATAAGCAAATATGAACATCTAGGTATAGATTTTTGTGTAAACATGTTTTCCTTTATCCTGGGTAAATACCTAGGAATGGGATTTCAAAGTCATGTAGTAATTATATGTTGAACTTTATAAGAATCTGCCAAACTATTTTCCAAAGTTGGTATACCATTTTCATTCCCACCAGCAGCGTATGAGATTTCCAGTTCTTCTACATCCTCCCCAGTAGAAGGAATTGCAATTTCTTAAAAACCTTTTTAGTGGGTATGTAGGGGTATCCCGCTGTGGCTTTAATATACATTTCTTGAATGATTAATGATATTGAGCATCTTTTCATGTGCTTGTCATTCATAGTGTGTGTGTGTGTGTGTGTGTGTGAGTGTGTAATGTTTGTTCAAATCTTTTGCCCATGTTTTAAACTGGATTGCTTGCTTTATTCTTACTGAGTTGTGAGAGTCAACTAACACTTGTGTTCTGGATACCAGTCTTTTATCACATGTGTTTGTTGTAAATACTTGTCCCAGCTTGTGGCTTGCTTTTTCATTCTGATAACACTATTTTATGAAAGGTAGAAAATTTAAATATTGATGAAGCCTAATGTATAAATGTTTTTCTTTTATGGATCATACTTTTGCTAATATCTGTGAAATCTTTGCCTAAATAAAAGTCAGGAAGATTTTCTCCTATACTTTTTTTCTGTAAGTTTTTTAGTTTTAAGTTTTACATTTAAGGGATCCCTGGGCGGCGCAGCGGTTTGGCGCCTGCCTTTGGCCCAGGGCGCGATCCTGGAGACCCGGGATCGAATCCCATGTCGGGCTCCCGGTGCATGGAGCCTGCTTCTCCCTCTGCCTGTGTCTCTGCCTCTCTCTCTCTCTATCATAAATAAATAAAAAAATTAAAAATAAAAAAAGTTTTACATTTAAGCCTATGATCCATTTGCATTAATTTTTGTATATGGTGTGACTATTGGTATTTATACAGCTTTCTTAAATATTACTACATCTGATTATTATTTAAAAGAAAACTTGGAGGAAGGCACATCAGGAATTTTAAATCCCCATTTTACAGATGAGAAAACTGAGGGTTAGAGAAGTGCTGTGTGACTTGTTCAAGGTCCCACAGCTGATAACAGGTGATATTGCAAGGTAAGAGGTAAAACTCTGATGAGTTCTGATTTCTGAAAAAAATTTACCTGAACCCAGTTCAGGTTTCCTGCTGTCCCAGGCCAGTACTTTTTCGAAGCCAAGCAGCTGGGGCTCAAGTTGGTGCCCCAGCAAAGCAAAGATTCCTTCCTGGTGAGGATCTGAGCAACCTATTAGGCACTAAGATAAGAGACATAGATGGTGGAGTAGCTGTGATCCACCTCAGACTGCACTCCTCTGACCAGCTTGGGATTCCACAATTGAAGAGAGCCAGAAGCTGGCCTGGTACCTTGCTCAGATGATACTCAGTGAATACTTTTTTTTAAATATTTTATTTATTTATTCATGAGAGATGCACAGAGAGAGAGGCAGAGACGCAGGCAGAGGGAGAAGCGGGCTCCATGCAGAGAGTCTGACGCGGACTTGATCCCGGGACTCCAGGATCACTCCTTGAACCAAAGAAAGGCACTTAATCGCTGAGCCACCCAGGCATCCCTCAGTGAATGCTTTTTAATGATGATGATGAAGACTTGGAACATGTTCAAAGGAGAGCTCTGAAAGTAATTACTGAGTTAGAAATTAAAGCTAAAAAAAACGTTAAGGAAACTAATATTATTTTGCCTAGAAAAGCCCACGAAGAAACTTGTTAACAAGTTTTCAAAGAAAAAAACTGAAAAAAGAAAAGAAAAGAAAAAAACGAGTTTTCTTTCTGAGGGGTAAGCAAAGGGAAATGGGCTGGAAGAATCTAAGTAAAAAGTAAATTTCTTCTTCCCTGGTAAGGATTGCTATGGACACTTAAAAGCCCTTATAAGCAGAATAAACTCTTCTTATTTGAGTTTGGAGTCAGGGATTTCCCAAACATCGGCTCTGATGAAGGATTTCAGCATAAAGGTTACATGATCTCTTTCCTTAGAAATCTCTGGGTGGCTTCTAAATCTGCCCTGTGTTCTCATTCAATTCTAGGAGGACTTTGTGGAATTCCCTGCTCCTTAGTTTTAACATCTTTACAGGACTGTTTCAGTGGCCAAAATAAAATTTACCTTAGCTCCTGAAGGCTTAATGCCCATGCTCCTTGGCCCTGAAGCTAAGTAGAACAGTGCTTAAGGCTATAAATCTGGTTTAGCATGCCTGTAAGGGCCTAAAATGTTGGCTAGTCCCAATCTGACCCCAATTCTTGAATCCCCTGTTTTATATATAGCATCAGCTTGCACACCTCCAATTATGGAAAGCTTCATTCATCCCAATAGAAGACATAATACAATGAACTTTGAACTAGGAATAAGAAGAGTTGGGTTTGAGTCCCAGCTCTGCCATTAACTTGCTGTGTGATCTTTGGTAAGTCCCTTCACATTTCTGGACCTGTTTCTTTATCAGTAAAATGGTAGTGGAGGACTCTTCTTTTTTTTTTTTTTTTTAGTTTATGTTGGTTTAACTGCTGTAATGAATGGCCCTCAAAAATTCAGTGGCTTATAGGATAAGAAGTTTGAGAGACTCTTAATTATTGCATACAAACTGAGGGTTACTGGAGGGGAAGTGGGTGGGAGGATAGGGTATCTGGGTGGTGGGCATTAAGGAGGGCACTTGATGTAATGAGCACTGAGTGTTGTTTTTTTTTTTGTTGTTTTTTTTTTTTTTTGAGCACTGAGTGTTATATGCAGCTTATGAATCACTAAACTCTACCCCTGAAACTGATAATACACTATATGTTAATTAGTTGAATTTAAATTAAAAAAAGTTTCTTCATTTCTAATGCAATGTTCAGGGAAGGGGTTCCAGATTAGAGAGGGAACTTTACTTCCCGTAGTTATCTAGGGGCCCAGACAGAACTGATGGCAGTTCTCCCAGTCTTAATACATTGCTTACAAGGTCACTTTGCAGTTGTAGCTCACAAGAAATCAGAAATCTCATGAGAGTTTTTTATGGTCTAGGCCTGGAAGGGGATGTGGGTAACTACATGTTATTGGACTAGGAATAATAAGAGTTGGGTTTGAGTCCCAGTTCTGCCACTAACTTGCTGTGTGATCTTTGGTAAGTCCCTTCACATTTCTGTACCTGTTTCTTTATCAGTAAAATGGTAGTGGAGGACTCTTCTTTTTTTTAGTTTATGTTGGTTTAACTGCTGTAATTAATGGCCCTCATTATGTAACTACATCCTATTGGTCAGAATTCAGTCATATGGTCAGACCAAACAGCCAAAGTAGCTGAGAAATGTAGTACAGACATGTGGGGACTAGCTAGAAGATCCCATCATATACTTGATCTCCAAAGGCTCCTTACCCCAGCCCTGAAGTAGGTGTGTTTGTTAACTAAACTCCTGGTTCTCACATTGTCCTGCTCAAGTGTTATGAAAGGCACCTAACCTCTCTGACCATTAGGGACCAGCAGAATGGCAGTGAGGCCAATGCAATGTTGCCTGTGAAAGGCCAGAGAAGAACTGAGATACCAGCTGCATCACTGGGTATCACATTAAGCTAAGTTGTCTTTGTGCTTCTTTTCTCTGCAGCATGGGTAGGAGCCCTCTCAATGGGCATGATCTTCTTCTGTTCTCCCATTGTGAGTATATTCACTGATCGTTTGGGCTGCCGAATCACAGCAACTGCAGGGGCTGCTGTCGCTTTCATAGGCCTCCATACCAGCTCCTTCACCAGGTAAGGCTAGGAGTTGCTGGCTTTGCCCAAGGCTGAAGGCTGGCTTCTTTCTGGGCTTCAGCTAGGGACACTTCTCATTGCAGAATCCACTGTGGCCCTTTCCATGTAGGACCCTCAAAGACCCTGCTTCTGAGAATCATTGTCTAATAGGATTCATCTAGGTAGGGTCTCCAGGACACATTGGTATACAATATCCCAAAGAGGACCCAAGAGTTCTAAAGTGGTGGGAGAAGCCTAAGCTTGGGAGTTCATAAAGCTAGGCCTAAGTCCAGTTTTGGCCACAAAAATGGCTATGAAACAATTAATAAGTACCATTCCCCCATCTGGGCCTCAGTTTCTATATCTGCAACATGAGGGGATTAGACCAGATGGTCTTTTAAGGTCTCTTCCAGCTCTGCCAATATTCCCAATATGCTACACAACTTGCCTTCCTGGGAATGAGCTTCTGGAATGAATCCATGTGAAACACCTACCTTACAGGATTTCTGAGGGAATCTTATGTTGAAAAAGAAGTCAGCTGAACCCAAGGCTGTTTAACATTTCTGGCTCCTTTCCAGGTATTTTTGGCTGCCAAAATATGGATAATTTGGAAAAGAGAAAAAAAATTGGTCATGAGAAAGAATGTTTAGCAGCATCCTCCACTAGAGGTCTGGATCTAGCATCCAGCTACACAGTTAGGCCTAGACTAACCTCAGACTCTGGTCTGGTTGGTGCTACTGTCAAAACTTGGTAGAATCAGGCAAGAAGAAGGCTATAAGTTCATTCTCTGGTTTCTTTCTGCCAACCTCACAGAAGCATGTCTGCAGGGGAAGGGAGAAATAAAACCTCCACCATGGCCTGAGGAATATGGGACTCCTAAAGAAGTCTGTTGACTTTCTGCCAAAGACACTTTGGAAGTTATTATACCTCCTACTTCCAATCTGCCTGGGCTGGTATATGAGAATGCTGGCCTGGGGACATGGCTAACTTGTCAGAGACTTGCTTTCTGATCTTGGCTCACCAAAGAAGGACTACAGTTATACTCTCTAGGCCTAAAGTTCCAACACAATGGAGAGTAACTGTGTTCTGCCACAACTGGGCCCTGTGAAATGGAGCCAGCTTTCTGTATGACTTGAGCATTTCTGGCTACCCAGCAGAGCTTGGATATGGCCTACAATGATTTCCTGGCTTGACCCCATCCAACTGGGACAGAGGAGGGAAAAACCATGTCCTGCTTGGAATGTGCTCAACCCTCCTTATGGCAGCCCCTCTAAACCCTTTTAGGATCCCTCTAGTGGTTGGTCTCATTTGCCCTCAGCAAGCTGGTGCTTGGCCCCTTGAGGGAAGGAGCTAGGCCTCAGAAGTGGCTCTAGTCTCAGCACTGGTTTTTAAAGTTGAACAGAGCAAAGTGTAAACAAATTAGCAACATACGGATCCTATTTATCTTCCAGTACACATGAGCTCAGTTGCAGGAGAGGAAGGAGCTTAGATGTATTTTTTTCTGGCACTCTTCTTTAGGCACATTGGAGTAGGCATTCTGTTCTCCAGCCCCAAAGCCCTTCCCCATCCCCTTTGCATTTTCTGTAAGAACATCTTTAGAGCCAAGAAACTTTCTGAATGGCTTTATGTCCAGGGGAAAATGGCTCTGCTTGTGGCTAGAGCTCTAAGTCATCCTTCCTGTTGTCTGAATCAGGGCTCTGAGTTTTTTTTTAGCTGGCATGAGATGAGATAGAGTGTAGACACCCTTGGCAAGCCTATGCAGGGGCTTCCTGTCTTGAGGCCCCAACCCTGGTAGAAGTAGATCTACCAGACAGCACTCTGAAATAAATACCATGCTTTGCTTCCACTGGACCTCTTCTTGAAGGTCTTCCTTAGACCTTCCTTCTTCCTTAGACCTTCCTAATTCCTTTCCTTTAGACAAGGCCCCCAGACCAGGCCAATCCCCAAAAAATCTGACAGAAGAGGAGCAGTTGGCTTAGCTATCTGTTCCAAGTGGAGGCAACCCCCCTTTTAAAAAAGATTTTATTTACTTATTCATGAGGGACACACATACAGAGAGAGGCAGAGATACAAGCAGAGGGAGAAGCAGGCTTTATGGAGGGAGCCCGACGTGGGACTTGATCCCGGGTCTCCAGGATCACACCCCGGGGTTAAAGGCAACGCTGCCCCCTTTTTAAAACTAAAGCTTTTGCTCATATCCAGTGAATGTAAGCAGATGAAAAGCAATATTGCCATTTGCAACAATGTGGATGGAGCTAGAGAGTATTAAACTAAGTGAAATAAGTCAGTCAGAGAAAGACAAATACCACATGATTTCACTCATGTGTCAAATTTAAGAAACAAAACATGAACATGGAGGGGGGCGGGAAATGAGAGAGGTTAATCATAAAACAGATTCTTTTTTAAAAATTTTATCTATTTATTTATGAGAGACACACAGAGAGAGGCAGAGACACAGGCAGAGGGAGAAGCAGGCTCCCCATGGGGCACCAAATGTGGGACTTGATCACCGGACTCTGGGATCACACCCTCAGCCAAAGACAGACGCTCAACCACTGAGCCATCCAGGAATCCCAGGTTCTTAACTATAGAGAACAAATTGATGGTTACCAGAGAAGTGGGCTGGGGGATTGGTGAAATATGTGATGGGGATTAAAGAATATACTTGTTGGGATAAGCACTGAGTGTTATAAGGAGGTACTGAATCACTATATTGTACACTTGTAAGTAATATTACACCATATGTTAACTAACTGGAATTTAAATAAACACTTAAATAAAAATAAAAACAAATAAAAACAATGGTGATTTAGCTGTCTTAGGACCACGAGTGCTAACACCACATTATCTCTATAACATAGGCCTAGTCCTGTGCTGTATGAGGACTGGGTCCATCTATGGGGAGCAACTGCCTGACCATGGAGAGTATCAATTAGTTAAATGGTCAGATAAGAACTATTGCAAAATATGTGGAGGCTTCAAAAAGAAAACAAAATTCTTCACTAGGTTGTGCCAGTATTGTCTAAGGGTAGATAGCTGGCCAACCTGACTTTTCCATGGCCCTTACTCTTCTGACATTTTGCCTTCTGTTACAGGGGCTTATGGCCACAGCAGAACCCAAGAGTTTTTTTTTTTTTTTTAGAACCCAAGAGTTTTAAACCAGAATCTGTCTTACTTGGTCAGGCTCACAACTTCTTTAAGGCTCCACTTCCCATCAAGCAGCCAGGCTACTCTGGGAGGCTAATCCATACCATTCCCAGCAGCAGGAGCTAGGCTCTGGAACTTAAAGGGACTTCTTACTTCAGGATCCTCAGGGGGTCATCTAGGGTCTGGAATAAAGGGTCTTGGGAGAGCCAGACCTTGGGTAGGGCTGGGGATGAGGTGTCTCTCAGGAAACTACCAGCCATTTTCTGAAATATGAAGGGCTCTGAGCATAAAGAAATATAGTAGAGTCCCATGGAGGATCTTGACCTTCCAGGATCTTGGCTCCTTGCAGAACTTTGTTGTTACTTGGGATAAAGCTTTGGCTGCCAGCCTACCCACGGTGTCTAGTGAGCAGGAGGTTAAACTGTTCTAACGCCCTGACTTACTCCTTATAGCCTCTTATCCAGCCATTGCATAGGTTGGTTCTGGCATTCTTTTAAACAATTCTCTCTGATGGAGTGCTATGATTCAAACTAGAGTCATGAAGATCTAAAGTCAAGTCTAAGCTTTGCTGATCCCCAGTTATGCTACATTGGGTAAATTACTTCTCTGAGCCTCTGTCTCCTCATCTGCAAAGTAGGGATTATAAAGTCCTGTTCTTTGTCTGTTCTGAGGGTCAGTGGTAAGTAGGGCTGTGGATTAATGATGGGGGTATGCAGGTCTCAGGAGGGTGACGGGAGAGGGCAGGTGGATTTCTGGTCAGGCTGCTGAGAATAGCTCTTGGTGTTTCTCCCACAGCTCACTAAGCCTGCGTTATTTCACCTATGGGATTCTCTTTGGTTGTGGCTGTTCCTTCGCCTTTCAGCCATCCCTCGTCATCCTGGGCCACTACTTTCAACGTCGTCTGGGTCTGGCCAATGGTGTGGTGTCTGCTGGGAGTAGCATCTTTTCCATATCCTTTCCTCTTCTCATCAAAACACTGGGGGCTAAGATCAAGCTCGCCCAAACCTTCCAGGTGCTGAGTACCTTCATGTTTATTCTTACGCTGCTTTCGCTCACCTACCGGCCACTCCTACCCAGTTCCCAGGATACCCCAAACAAGAGAGGTGTCCGCACCCTGTGCCAACGCATTCTGTCTCAGCTTAGAAAGTACTTCAACATGCGAGTATTCCGCCAACGTACCTACCGCATCTGGGCCTTCGGGATTGCTGCTGCTGCCCTTGGTTACTTCGTTCCCTATGTACACCTGGTAAGGAATACTACGAGGTGGACCCACTTTACCTCCATGAAGCTGCCCTTAGCCTGCCCGAAGTCCAGAGGGTGGGGTGGAGGACAGTGAAAGGGCAGAGCTGGGACCTTTGGAAAAAGAGACCAAACAATCTTTGAAGAGACCCAGAGTGGGAAAGAACACAGACTGACCTCAACAGGAAAACGATGGAGTTCCTTAGGCGAAAGCCCATGCCTGTGGTTTCCCCTGACTGATAAATATAGACAGGTTTTCAGGAGAAGATAAGCATCACTGGGATGGAGAAGACTGGCCCAGATGACTCAAGGATAGAGTTTCCTAAGAGTGTGTTCTATGGAATGCTGGTCTTTGTGGTCAAATGATTTGTTCAGGAACCAACATATAAAGTCTTTCTAGCTTCATATTGTGGCGGTCTTTCAAAGGTACCAAAAAATCCAGCAGTAAAAGAAACCCATTTAGCTTTGTTTAACCATTATCCACCCAAATTATACTGCCACAGAACTGTTAGTTGTAGTCCAGTCATTAGCTTCCATAGACCTCGTATTTCTTAAAACACACTTCTGGAAGTGTTACATGGAGGTTGGTGGATCTTCTCTCCTGGTGACTTGATGTTGCCCCATGTTATCAGTTTTGGGTCAGGAAATGGGGAGATTTGAGGGGAGCCCTTGTATTTTCTTAGTTGTTAAGGCTGTCTGTATTCTATCCTGCCAAGGCTTAGAAGGGGCTTGAAGATACCCACTCCCTTCAGCTATTGCTCAGAAGCCCAGAATCCAAAAAATCAAGGCATATGAAGCCTTTTTAGCAATTAGAAGCAGCCAGAAAGCTTGTACTGGTTCTAAGGCTACAAAGTAGGGGGTTGCAGGGGAGGGAGCTCTTGCCATGGTCAAGGAAAGTAAGCAGTAGAGGGTTTTGGATATGCCAACTGTTAACCCGTCAGCTCCTTTTCTTCCTCCTGTCCCTGGGGTCCTGGTGCTATGCTTTTCAGATGAAGTATGTGGAAGAGGAATTCTTGGAAATTAAGCAGACCTGGGTGCTCTTGGTGTGTATTGGGGCTACCTCAGGCCTTGGGCGCCTTGTGTCAGGCCGTGTCAGTGACTCCATTCCTGGACTTAAGAAGATCTACTTGCAGGTAAGTGTGACCACCTTGCCCTGACCACAGTGGTGTGGGGGGGAATGTCCTGACACAGATGCTAGGTTACCTCCAGCCTTTGAGATAGAATGGTAGGTTGTGTCATTACCATTCCCTGGGCCCCACCTTTGACATGAACTTGTTGTTCAACATGGGAAAGTCAATCAAATTCTCTGAGCTTCAGTTTCCCTTGCTTTCAACCGAAGACAATAATCCTTGTACTGCCTCTTTCATCAAGATGGAGTGAGAATCCAATGAGAGTAGTGTGTAAATGGAACTAAGAACACTTTTAGAGAAAGCATTTATTAATAATGGCTCTTCCATATGAAATAGGGAAACTGAGGCCAGGAGTTAGATGCTGTCCCCATTGAGAATTGATTTCCTTGCCTCCTCATACTCTCTTGGAAGGCCTTGGACATCGGTAGTACTGTGTGGCCCAGTATTTCTCTCCTTTAAGTCCAGGTTCAAGTCATTTACTTCTTATACTTCCAGAGTTACTTGTACCAAGCATTGGCTCTCAAATGCTATCTTCCTGATTGACAGAAAAAAAAAAGTGCCAGAAAACACAACCCTACTTCCCCTCTATGGGACTCACTTTCCTCATTTGTGCAATAAGAATAATTCTTGCCTTTCTTATCTCACCTCACAGGTGAGGAACAAAATTTCTTTTGATAGGCGTGACCAGGGTTTGGGAAGTAAAAAATGTTATAGCCATGCAAGATTTTAATCCTTTGGACAGTAACACAGTCCCTCATATTGTGGAGAGTAGCCACCTAGATGTTAGAGAGGCCACTTTCTGTGTGAATTGAGCTCTGATCTGGCTTGAGACTACTGTTAGAGCTATCTGTCTTTGTCTACCTGGCAGCAGTATTGCCTTTTTGACCTTGTTGATGCTTTTTGTTCCTGCAGCTGGGTTAACCAGAAGGTACATGAATGTGGAACCCTGTGAAGGGGAAACAGCAGCCACTCAAAACATGTGGCCACAAATAATCCATTAAAAAAGTGGCTGAGTTCTGAGTCTCCTGGTAAAGCCTTAAAAGCAATTTCAAGGTGCCCTGACATAGAAGGCATTTCTCTGTTTTCTGACAGCCCCAAGTGTTCTCTTAAATACTCTTAGATGTCTTAAACAAGAATATGATTACAGTTTTCTGTTGTGTTTCAGTCTAAATTTGCAAAAGCTGGTGAATCTGCTTTGTCAGGGCTAGGGGTGCCCTTATGGCTCATCCAATCCAACTTCTCATTACACAGAAATTGAGGGAAAGACTCATACAGATAGTCATGGCAAAATTGAATTGATATGTAGCACTTTTCTCATATTCCACTTTATGCTAAGTGGTGGGTGACAGAGCTGTGTCCCAGAGATAAGTGACTTGACTGAAGTCAACTCAAAAGACTGTGATTGAGATAAACCAGTTATGAAATTTTGGATTCCTGTGAAAATATCAGCAAATGCCTTATCTGGGTAGCTTTTTGCATAGGAGAATGTGTGGCTTTTTCAGCCTCTTCCATATGCTACCCCTCTAGTCTTCCCTGTCATTATCAGCTGCTCCAAGATGCTAATGGTGCTAGAAATCAGGGTAAACTAGCACTGGGCCAGGACTTTATCTTGAGGAAAAGGAGCAGCCCTTGCCTAGCCATATAGCTCATTTCTCACCACAGTCCCTAGGAGAGAAATAGGGTCCAAGCAGCTTATGCTTTCTATTGTGCAGAGGGAGTTCCAAGGGAGTTAGAGGCATTAACTAGTCAGAAGCAGAATTAGGCTTAGGGCCCAGTGCTTCTGCTGATCACTTCCTCTACCCACCCAACACTTTCTCTCCCCTTTTCCAGTCTTACTTGACCTAATGTTACCACTTAGAGTAATATAAAATAATCTTAGAATGTTATAGCTAAAATATATCTTTACTGATTGTAGTCCAACTCCTTCATTTTACAAATTGAGGAACTGAGGCCTAGAAAGGGAAAGTGACTTGGTTCAAACTCTTCTTGCTGGCAAATGTCTCAGGCAGAAAGCACAAGACATGGATAAAATTCTTTCTCTTGAGCTACTCAGGATACTCCATCACAGGCATTTGCCTCACTTTCTCCCTGGGTCAGATGCATAAGTATAGGCCTGGGAGAGGAAAAGAGTGTATAAAACTTCAGGTTCTGAAGAGATATCCACTAGACCCTGTAGTTCCTACTATTGGCAAAGACAGGTACATATATCTTGTGTCAAGCCCCTGGACAGTCTGCTAGAAAGAAATGGTGATAACCTGCAGGACAGCCTCACTTTGGGCCAATTCTTGATGTCTGATTCTCGGTTCAAAGAGGGAATTTTAATTTCTAAACTTGGCAAGACCTCATGGAGGGTGTTAAGGGCAGCTAGATACAATAGGTTTAATTAGAGATGATTGAAATCAGTTAATGGGGTCCTTTGTGTTGTATAATGGTATTAACTCTTATTTGCCATACCATTATGGCTTGGTTGATAGGTGGGTCTGGTTTTTGTCTTATCGTTGTACATGAATCTCTTAGAGGCGAAGCTGGGATGTCAGAGTTCTTATTCCTAGATTCCAAAACAGCCTTGGAAAAGTTCAAAAGTCATCCAATGAAGAGATTTCCTCGGATGGCTCAGCCAGGACATTTCTTATCCTCTATAAAAACCAACTGACCAAAACAAAACAAAACAAAACAAAACAAAACAAAAAACAAACAAACAAAAACCAACTGACCATCCTAACAAATCCACTGCCAGTTATAACACAGAAAATCTTTAGGGCTTAAAAGAGCCTTGACCCTCCTACCCACCCCATCCATGTGGTGATGTGATGGCTTACCCTTCCTGGGTAAGTTTGCTTGCCTGTATGTGAAAGACTAGAAAATCCTGAATCCTATCAAGGACTTCGTAAACAGATCAGGTCTTAGCCCTGACCCTGGGATGACCTGGCTCTGCTGACTAGAGTGAGTGGAAAGGGGTTTATTTCTCTGCCTGCACCCCAGGTCTTTAGTCTGGCTCACTGACACAGGTTGCAGATGACCTTAATCAAAAGACCAGTTGCTCTTCTCTCTGTTCAGTGGGAAAAAACCAGCTCCTGGAAAGACGGTTTCTTTGATTTGAAGTCATTTTGCTTATCCCCAAGAAAGCCTGGTGGCTAGTCAATGCCCCTGAGCTGGCTTCAGGCTCCCTAGAACCACTCCTAGTGTCTTAGTTCTCCTTAAAGTCCCCTTTATTACCTTTATATGGTGCCCAACCAAGTCCAGAGGACCCCCACAGCCATGCTATCTGACATGGGTGGCATGTCCCGTGTCCTAAATCATAAGGAACCCAAGTGAACTTCCCAATGGTTTATGTCATGACAGGGTGTTTTCTAAAAGCAGCCACGCACATAAATAGGCACTGGGTTCTTCCTCACTTCAGGAAGCTGTGCCTTCCATTCATGCCCCCATCTGAACATCATTCAAGTTCCCTTCCTCTTAAGATATCTTACTTGGATCTGAGAATACCAGCATGGTCTGATTCCAGACCTTAATGCCTGGGACAGCCAAACACAAGATCAGAAAAACAGCAATTTCCTTTAGCCTGGAATCCAGTGAAAAGACGACTTCTTAATTACAGGGGCTATCTCCCCTAACTTTAAAAAAAATCTTGATGGAATCACTGTTAAACAGGGGCTGTCTTAAAAATCTTGAATCCTTCAGTGCAGGACTTAGAAGGGGCCTAAGTAACTGGATAGCCTAACTGCTCTCTCTCTCTCTCTCTCTCTCTCTCTCTCTGTTGACACCTCCACCCCAGTTTATAGATGGTAGAAATGAAACCCTAAGAAAGGAGATATGATTTGCTATGTGGTCTTGACTGACAAGCACAACATGACCTAAGGCCTTTGCTCCTCTAGGTCATCTCCTTCCTGCTCCTGGGCCTGATGTCTATGATGATTCCCCTGTGCCGGGGCTTTGGGGGCCTCATCGTTGTCTGCCTCTTCCTGGGCCTGTGTGATGGCTTCTTCATCACCATCATGGCCCCCATCGCATTTGAGCTGGTGGGCCCAATGCAGGCCTCACAGGCAATTGGCTACCTCCTTGGCATGATGGCCCTGCCGATGATTGCTGGGCCCCCCATTGCAGGTGAGGCTGATATTACAGGGAGGGCATGAGTGGGGGAGTCCTGTCTTACCTGGGCCCTAGCAATCCTGAGCACCTTGGCTTGAAGTCCCTTTTACTCTTATTCTCTATTTAAGCAGCCTTGTTAGAGTGCATGAAACCCTTTACCACTATTGATGGAAGAGGCTAAATATAGTATACATGCATGGATTCATTTTTTTGAGAATGGGCTTTTCATGGCTGTTTCCGTGGGGTTTTATTTTAGACAGCCTAGCTGATTCCAGGAGGATAAAGAAATGAGTTTCATCTTCTTGATCTTTCTGTTGGTCCAGTATCTCTCTCTCTCTCTCTCTCTCTCTCTCTCTCTCTCTCTTCTCTCTCTCTCTCTCTCTCTCTCTCTCTCTCTTTCTCTACCTCTATCTCTATCTCTTTATAAAGGTAATTATTTGCAAGGTAGTTGTGCAGAAAGAGAAGAGAAAGTGGTCCCTAGCTTTATTAAGACTTAGAGACACCCCCTTCTTCTCTATTGGCTTCTGAACTGAGCCTGTAGAAGAGATTTGATTAAAGTCAAATCCTAGGACTGGGCCAGTGAGGCTTACTTCCAGGAGGTAGCAGGCAAAATGTTGGCTTGCAGTCTTTCAATACTCTCAGTTTCCTTCTCCATTCTCCAAGAAGAGCATTGTTGATACCCCAGGGAACATGGGAAACAAGAAAAAACAATGAAAAGAGAACTCCATTTCTTTTCTTTAGAATTTATTGCAAATATTGATTTATATCTCTAGGCTGGCCAACTGGACTAACTCAACAAATATCCCTTGAACGCCGATTCTGTGTAAGGCATTGTAAGGGCATGTAATGCTGTGTGATAGTGACAGAAGATTCCACCCAGGCCCTTGTGCAACAGCCACACTGTTCACTAGGGAAGGGGAGCCTCTATCCAGTCTCTGATCCCAGAGGTAGAGCCCAGAATCCACCTGTTTTTCCATTTTGCTTACCATCTAAGCAGCCCAAAGGCTTATTTTACTTTCCTCAGTAGTATTTCTGGGCTCATTTTTCCTATGAGGTACCCCACATTAGCTTCTGAAGGCAAGCAGGCATACCACGCCAGCCATATTCATGGTATTGGCAACTTATAGGAACCCAAAGGAGCCAAACATATCTGTAACTGGGATGAAAAATACACATATAGCCTTCTCTGAGGGTGAATGGAAACTTCAGAGAGAGGGAATTTCAGAGAAAGAGGAAATAGGAACTTAGCTGAGTTGTTCCACAAGAACACTCTAGTCTAAGTTGGGAGTTGGAGGGTATATATCACTAGGAATCAAGGCAAGACCTGGCCATCTTCTGTGGAACTCTTTTAAACTGGGTTCCCTCCTAACTCCATACCTAGGAGTGACTAGAAGTTAAGCTGTAGCTTCATGAAAGTAAAAAATGGAGAATTTTAAGAGAAGCTTCATTAGCCTCTTTCATAATAGGCATTAACCTCAAGGGCTTGCAGCCCCATTATCTCAGGGAGTAGCCACCTGACTTTGTAAAAGAGGTTTTATTTTTTACATTAGGAATGTTTGAACTGAAGGGGCATTTGGGTCAAGGTAGTGCAGGCCAAGGTTCTCTGGATGGGCATTGTTATGGTCCCTAAATGAGGCAGAGAGCACCTTTGGGCAGGAGAGCAAAGCTGAACTTGACTTGTCTTTCTTGACTGTTTCAGGCCTACTCCGCAACTGTTTTGGAGACTACCATGTGGCCTTCTACTTTGCTGGTGTGCCCCCCATCATTGGGGCTATAATCCTCTTCTTCGTCCCTCTGATGCATCAAAGGATGTTCAAGAAAGAGCAAAGGGATTCCAGCAAGGATAAGATGTTGGCCCTTGATGCAGACCCCAATGGGGAGCTGCTGCCGGGTTCCCCCATCCCTGAGGAACCAATCTAATGCATTTTCCTTGCCATTGTGTGCTCCTCCCCAACCCTTTCCCTTCACCCCCACTCTGCTCAGCATTTACATTTTTGCCATCAGCACACTTGTTCTCAAACATGCACACACAGCAGTTCAGCCACCTGACCAGCCCCTTCGAGCCAAAGCTCCTGTTAAACTCATTAACCAAATTCTCCCTGTGAATGCCTTTAAACTTGCCAGGGTCCTTCTCTCAGGATCTAGGAAAGCTTGGGATCTCCCTGGCCTTTGGAACATCTCCACATACTTTCTAACACCTGGAGATGGTACCTACTGGCCCCAGCTTGCTAGTTACCCACTAAAAGCAACTTCCAAAGGTGCTATTGTGTCCCTAGGAGTCTGGTGGGAAGACCCAAGCCTCTGTGTGCTCAGGAGTTCCTTGCCATCTGTCCTTGGGAGCCATTGGTAACAGGGCAGAGAAAGGGCAGAGAGGTAAAATCAGACAAGGAGACTTGTTTAGTCTCAGAGCTTCTGAGGGCTGTGGCTTCCCAAGAGCTGTGGGTGACATTACTTTACAAATGTACAAATAGTCTCCCCATCATACAGTTGGTTAACAATCTGCCTCCTTCTTCTTTTCTTCATTTTTTCCCTTTACTCCTTCTTCTTCCTTCTCTTCCCCCTCTATTTCTTTTTATGATTGTCATGGATGTATGGGTGCTTGAAGACAGAGGGACCTAGAGCTTGGGCCAATCAGCCTCACCTTGGCCCAGCCCACCCCTAATATTATCATCAATTCCACTCATCTCAGGCTGAGCTTTACATCTCACTTTTTGGCTCAAGCTGCTATAGTTATAAACTGGAAGAATAGAATATCACATAGGGAAGGGGCCTTAAATACCATAAGGTTCCACTCACTGATTTTTACAGATTTCCCAGGCCAGTGCATTAATCTGCAGGCACTTCCAGCTCCCCATCTGTGTATTCACCTGTCAAAATGCGAAGAAATTCCTTTCATCTCAGCAGGCAGAGGAGCGACTGATGATGGGGAAGGGCATGGTTGGGGGAGGGGCAATAGTTATTGACCTGGCAAAGGACCAACTCCTCCATTTCTCATTAGTCATGATAGGTTAATCTTTCCACCTGGGGCAGGGCAGGAAAGGGACTGTTTTAGGGAAAATCCCATTCCTTACCTGGATCCCCAAAAGGTAGAAGTGGTAGCTGCATGTAGGATTTAACAGTTTCTTTTAGAAAGAGGAAATCTTAACCTTTACCACCCAGTATGTCTCCCATGCTGGGCATCCTGAGCCACTCTGGACATTAAAGGTGCCAGGAAAGGTAGACTCTGGACCATCTTAATCCCCCTGAAATAGGTGCCAGATGCTTACCTATGTTCAGATTTTGGGCAACACTCTTGCTGAAGAGCATTTCCAGCCAGGCTGTGTCCAAGTTAGCTCAACTCACCTCCTTAGGAGCTCAGTCTCTCTCCTTACTTGGTCTCTTTGTATTTCTTTCTCTCTATTCTGGGCCTTTGTCTGTTGTGCTCCTGTTACCCTAATTTTTTTATCACCTTCTTATCAGGCATCCTTGGTTGTTACTTGGAGCTAACAGTGACTTGCCACCCTAACTCAGAGCATCCAGGGTCAGGAGGATGAGGTTCCCTATGAGGGGCTCCAAAGAAAATAGTGGTCCCTAACCATAACATTTTCCATTACAAACAGGCAGCTGGGGCATGGTTGGCCCAAGATGGCCTCATTCAAGGCCAAAGTCCTGCTTTTATCAACTTCCCAAAGGAAAACTCACTGGCTCTTAGCCCTATGGGTAGTAAGGGGCCTAATTATCCTCCTGGCTCAAATAGCATGGGACAGGAGAAGCTGAGCCCCAGGAGCCTTGTAACTCCAAGGAGAGACCATTGAAAATATTGGAGCAACAAAGCCCCTGCTCCCATTTCTCCTGTCCCTCCCCCACCAAGTCATAGGAGGGCAGTTCTCCAGGGCCTCCTTTGTTGCTCAAGGTGAAGATAGCTCTTAAAAATCAGGCTGCCAACCACTTCTCTCCAGATGAAGGAAAGACATTCACAGGTCCCAAATCTCCCCTATCAGTTATCACATAACATAGTTGGGGTGTCAGTTTATTTCTTCCACATATGTGCATGTACATGTGTGAGCTTGTGTGCTTTTGGAGAGAATGTTGGTTGGTGAACGCAGCTCAGTATTAATATTTAGGGTATGATGCAGCCTCTAATGCACCACAGTTAAATCTAGGAGAACGAACAAAATTTGGGAGCTTGAGATCTGAGACATTTAAATCCTCAAAAGGTTTGGAACAAAATAAACAGATCTAAAAATCTAGATTTGGTATGTGTGTGTTGCCTATAGGGTAAAATAGTTTTAATCTAGTTAACAGTGGGAAGTTTGGCTTCAAAACTGAAATCTCATTTCAAATAAAATTTCGGCCAGGGTCTTTACTCTCTGTGAGAGCAGAAATTGGAAAAGGAGCTATATATGAAAGGGGCTTGGAGACGGGTGGACTATTCAGGATTAGATTTTTAGGGAGCCCTGAAGTGGAAAAGTAGTCACTTTACAAGATGAGAACACAGTAGCTGAAGCCAAGTGGAGGCCTTACCAAGGCTACCACCTTGCTACATACATGCCTTGTTGAGAATGGACAAAGACCTTAGCAACAATCCATTTTAATTCTCTCCCTTGTTATCTATGGGAGAATGTGAAGGGACTGGTATAGCTGGGTAACAGCCAGACAGCAACAGACCCTGGCATTGAGGGTGATGAAGAAGAGAGACCTACAACAAATGACAAAGCTGAGAGTACCTTTGTCCATCCTCTGCATTGAATTTAAATGGGGAAACTGAGGCCTAGAGAAAGCAAGGGACTGAGCAGGTTCACATAGTTCATCAGTGACAGAGCATGCCAAGACATGAACTTTTCGGCCAGTCCAAACCCCTTATTTTACAGATGAGGACATACATACTTCTGGTGTTCTTGCTTTCCAAGCACTCCAGACTTTCATGCAGCCTTGGCCTTGGAATGCTGGACCCACCTACTGCTCTTGACCCCCAGGAAACCAAAAGGTACAAATAAAGTCCATCTCTCTGTGGTCATATACTGAACATGGGAGGAGTAAAGAGAGGGGGCTGGTTTTCTCTAAGAGAGGGTTTACTACTCTGCTCTTGGTGACTGTCATTTCTCCCCTGACTCAGTACAGAAATCCTCAGGCTGCCAGCCTCCTTGTCTCCTCCCAAGGAGACTAATTACTCTGCCTTGCTGCCTAGCTCTAGGCCCTCCCACACAAGTTCCGCTGCCCCTTCAGTCCCTCCTCTAGTAGCCCAGTCTGTGTTTGATCACTTAGAGCATTAGATTTCAAAGCCATGGAATCCCATACTTTTTATGATCACAAGCTCTCCTCCAGGGCCTTTTCATGTCTGAAGAAGGAGCCAGCAGCTCCTCTCCACTTCTCCACAGCAGCAGAGTAGGCCCCCTGAAAGGAATAACAGATGCCCCCAGGAAATCCCTGATGTCTGACAGCTGGTGCCTAGATAGAGTGGGTGCTGGTTTGAACTAGAACCCTTGAAGGAAGTTCTGAAATTTTAATGAGCTGAAATATACAGGAGACTCCAGAGGCACAAAGAAAGGGATTAGATACCCAAGTCTTACAGGGATTTAGGAGGTTTTGCTTTAGAAGGCCCTCAATTCCTGCCTTTCAGCTCTCCCTAGTGGTCACCAGAAGCAGAGGTCCATGGCTGATTTTCAAGTCAAAAAACTATTTTCTAGGGACCTGCTATGTGTCAGGCACTTTGCTAGAACTCGGGGATTTCGGAATGAAAGAAGCAGAGGCGGAGAAAACAAAGAGAAAAAAAAAAACAAGAAAGAATTTGTACTATTTTTTTTTTGAGATACTTTTTTTCTCCTGGATCCCAGCAGCTCAGAGTTTACTGACCTCAGAGCCTTTGAGACCAGACAGGAACCACCAGGGCCCTTCCAATACCAAGGCCCCAGCATTTCCACCTCCTCACTGGCGACTGACCTCCCCCTAGCCAAAGCCACCTGGAAGAACTATGTACTCTACAGCATTGGTTTCCTGCTGAGCAGAGCCTAGCTGGATAAAATTAGCCCATTGCTCACATCTAACAAGTGCCAGAGCTGAGCCCAACAGTGCTCTTGCCTAGCCAGTAGGAAGCGTGGACCGACAGCACCTGTCAAGCAACCCCAGCCCACAGCCTCCTTGCTCCACAGGCCTACTTGCTCCAGGGATGGAAGGCTAGAGGCAGGAGACCACTACCCTTGTTCCACTGCACACCCACCCCACACTGCCCTTGCAATGACTGGGCCCTGGGATCCATGGATGGGGGTGCTAATTAGTACCACTTCTCACCAGGTGTCCACATCTACCTCATGCTCACACTCTGGGAGTGCCTGGGGATGGAGATGGGGCTGGGGTCCCTGGGGCCCTAGCTGCAGCATCTCTTGGTTCTGCCACTGGCCTCTGGTCACCGTGGGTGGGGAAAGGCATGGTTCCTGCGCCTCCATGGCCCTCCATCCACTTCCATGTCTGGTAAGGGTAAGAACCCAGGAGACACACCACTGAGATATATGTGACCCTGCCACTCAGATGAGAATCAGGACGGCCTAGGGCAAGGGGGTGGGAAGGAAGCCAGGAGAAACCAGCCCCAGGCCCTGCCAGCTGTCTGGGGAGCCAGATGAATACACTGCAACTGTCATAGGTCTTGGGCTCAGCTCCTCCTCCATCCTCCACCCCTACTGCCCTGCCCATGCCACCCCCACCTAACACTTTGTCTAGAGCCCTGGGGGTGATCCAGGCTGAATGGGCGACAACCTCTTCTTGCCAGCAGTCCTCTTCACTCTTTCCCGTACCTGATCTGGCCCCAAGACCCCAAGGACCGAATTGGTTTGCAGCTAGTGAAGGACTGATTCTAGGCAAGGGGCTCTCAGAGATGAAGGGGCTGGGGGTGGGAATTGCCTCCAGGAAATGCTTGGTCCAGAGCAGCCATCCTCTTCCCCATTCCACTCCAACCTCCTTCCTTCTAGGCCTGGGAGGCCACCTCCTCCACACAAGTCAGCACAATGGGGCTGCTCCTTCCAAAGAATGAGCCCATCCCTCAATCCCACGAGTCCCCTGTAATAGTTGTCCCAGAACTCCTGGGGAGGGGTGGCCAACCATGCTGGTGGGAGCTTCCAGCTCAGGTAGGCTCCCTCCCCACACAGTCCCTGGGTACCACACAGGGTGAAGCTGAACCCACACCAGCTGCCCTAGGTTCACATAGGTGAACTAGTTAGCAGGATTTCCTAGGCTTGAGAAACCTCCTCCAAACCTAAACAGAGACCCAGAAATGGACCAGATGGACTCTAAGATCCCCTCCTGAATTTGCTCTCCATCCAACACTCCTCTGCCCTACTCTCCACCAACTTGCTTCATTCAGCCACTTGCCTGAGTGGGAGTGAAGGAGAGGGCCAGGATAACCACCTCCACTTCTCTCTCACAGACAGCCACATTCACTCTTTCTCCTCTCAAGTGCAGTCTTTGCAGTCTTCTGGGATGCCCAGCCCTGCAGTTCCATCCACCTCAAAGCCTTGAAAAGATCAGACTTTCCTCCTGTCAGGGAGATCTTTCAGCTACTTGCCTCCTCATTCATCCTGTTGCCTCCCCACCCAACAAGGACCCATGTCCTTCATCCTTTAGCTCTATGAACACATGGGTCTTTCCCCACAGCACATCTGAATACAGAAGCTTCCTTCAAGGACAACAGGGTGCCCTCACCTTTGGGTGGGCAATTTACAGTTCACAGATGCTCCCATAGCCCTCATCACATTTAATCCAACCTCTGGGTTGGATTAAACCCTTAATCCTGAGAGGATGAGGGATCCCTGGGTGGCGCAGCGGTTTGGCGCCTGCCTTTGGCCCAGGGCGCGATCCTGGAGACCTGGGATCGAATCCCACATCGGGCTCCCGGTGCATGGAGCCTGCTTCTCCCTCTGCCTGTGTCTCTGCCTCTCTCTCTCTCTCTCTCTGACTGTCATAAATAAATAAAAATTAAAAAAAAATTAAAAAAAAAATCCTGAGAGGATGAGATGGATGTTCTTATGGAGAGAAAGTGAAGTCCAGAGGGGAACTAAGTGCCAGTTTTCAAACCCCTTCTCCAAGACTCTTTCCACACTTCCTTACACAAAGTTGGGAAGTAAGTGACTGTCTTTTCCCAGGACTTCTCAGAAAGTCTGCTTGCTGCTCCTGGAGACAGTACCCGCTGTCCCCAGGCCCACTCTGCCTTGGGGGCAAGGAAAAC